>NC_135234.1:621537801-622831551 GCF_051348905.1 Ranitomeya variabilis | reverse complement strand
GTCTCTCAGAGGATAAGAATTGGAAAACTGACCATAATATTAATGGGCACATAGTCCAACATCCAGTTGACAGTACTGGCTCAGGGTGCACCAGAGTGTGGCACAACTACTGACACTTAGTCCCCAGAAACCCTAGCGAAGGGTAAAGTGGTTGTCCAACCTTATGATATTAAAGACTATTCCTTGGGTAGGTCAACAATAACAGGCCAGCGGGAGTCCGACAACCAGCACCCTCATTGATCATTTTTTCCATTTCTGGTACTGGCTATGTGAAAACACTGAAGCCGGAACAGCACAGCTCCGTCCGTGTAAAGCTGGCTGCAGACGAGCGTATGAAAATTTGTCCGAGTTTCACCAAGAAAACTTGGGACGATTTTCATCCATGTGCCATCCATGTTTTTTTTTTTTACGGACGTGTGTGATCCGTTGTCTAAGATCTAGATTAAAAACTCTACATAATCGCATTGTTACCTATGTTTACAGTATATCAAATGTATCCATAAATATCAGATGCTGCAGAAAATCCTTATGGGATCAGATTTTTATTTTTTTTTTTACGAGCCCATTAACTTGAATAGGCGAGTCATCTGAGACTCTGAAGAGAATAATGCATGCTGCAATTTGGTCTCAGGGACAGTCAGACCAAGAGAAAAATCAGTCATCTGGACAGCACTATTAAATAACATTGATCAGTGTTTGATCAAAAATCAGCCAGCACACATCCAATTTATACACTGGTCTGCATGAGCCCTAATGTGCAGTGTCTGCTGCTGAGGACTGCGGCTCAGCTTCTAACCATACAGATGTTGACAATCTATCCTAAGTAATGGTGTCAAACTCCAGTGATGGATGGCAATTTATAAAAAGGGTGGCAAATCTGCAGTATGTCCGCAAAGAAATCCACAACTGTTTGTGCAGCAAATACTAAAACTGTGCACACACAAGACAAAAACGGAAGCCACCGGCTGACAAAATAGAACGTCTAGAGGGGTCTGTTGGATAAAATTCAATACGTCACATGTTTTGTTCCCACGAGAGACAAGGTCAAAAGGGTCTGGCAGAAAGAACATAAGGATATTTTTTCAGGTTTGCCACTATGAATTTCAAAGGCTAAGCACATTGAACATAAAACAAATCTAATGCTACTCTTATAAATCGGATTCTTCTCCCATACCTAAACTTCCTAGGTCTCCAACTGGTCATTTCACACATAACACATCACTATAAACAGAGACTGGCCTGGAGATTGTGGACATCTTCGCACAACAGCAGAACATTGATCGTTAATGAAAAAACTCAGGTTTTTGCACTAAACCTGCAGGTATTCCACATTGCTTGGATTTGTTTATGTATTTCTTTACTTCTGCATTAATGTCGAGGAGGGTTTGGGGATGCGGAGGGCAGACCTGCAACAAACCACAGCTCTTTTAGAACTACAAACAGATTCAAAAGTCTGCTTCACAGGTCATTTATTGTGTGGGAAAGTCGGAAAATCCACCTGGTTGCAGAAGTGGACTTTACTTGAACATTTGCACAACTACCAGGCATATAGCCAGTTTAATAAATCTCATCCATAAGCAGCAGAATTCATCTACATGGAAATTAACTTGGAAATATCCAGTTATGCCAATTTGTATCTCAAATGTATCACTACAGATTTTCCAGTGTTTCTTGCTGCAAATCCATTATGTATGAACACCACAGAAATGATATCCACGGCACACACTAAAACCTCTATTCATTCTCCATCGGCATGGAATTAAGGGTTATGACGTTAGTCCTCAACATGCCTAGAAAAAGCATCTGAAGATGTGATGTGGTCATTGGCCACTTGCCATATATTGCCCTCCAGTGGGAAATCCTACTAAACACTTTACAATGGACTAAAATAGAAGAAGAGACTTTGATGAGATCCGTGTATCTGTCTTCTATGGATTACTACTGTATAATAATCGTTTAAGCACTGGTAGGAATAACCACTACCTGCGGCCTGTGCTGTTGTGCCGACTACTAGTATTACTGCTCACTCTAGACTCCATTATGTGTGAACTTACCCTAACTGGAGAAAGGTTTGCATTTCCGAAAATCTAGCTTTTACATAAAATGGCACTCCCCGATCCCTGCCATTAATTTCACCTGCTTGGCCCCTGACAATTGGGAGATCTACAGATATGTACAGCTCCTCCTCTATCTGCCCTCTCCCTCTGTGGAGAATAGGACAATCCAGGAGGGATGGACATTGTCTGAATAAATACATCACCACTGCACCGAACACTGCTATACACAAGTAACACTCTATATGCATAGTTAGCGCTACTACACCGTGCACCACAGGTATCGCTATACACACCTACATGCTATATATATCTATATATACAGTGACTGTATACAACAGGTGCTGCTACACCCAAAAAACATGCTATATGCATACGATGAGCCCTGCTACACCATACTCCACAGGCACCACTATATACAACTACCTGTTATGTACATACAGCGACTATACAACAGGCGCTGCTATACACACACACCACCTGATTATAATATATATATATATATATATATATATATATATATATATATATATATATATATATAGACAGATATATATAGACACACACACCACCTGATTATTATATACGCACGCACGCACACACGCGCACACACGCGCACACGCACGCACGCACACACACGCAGCCCTTCCAGCCTTGGCTAGTCGTGCCCAGAGGTTAGGGCCTCTTAGAATGGGTCAGCCATTTCCCTTGTCACACCTCACTCTGTGCCCGGACACCACCAGCCCAGCTGTGCCATGTACTCTGCGCTACACACAGGATGGTCTGCCCCTCTCCTGCAGCACGGAGCCAGCAGCACACCCACCGTGTACACGAGCCAAGGAGAGACCTGAAGGCAGCACGGAGACACAGACACTGCGCTCTGGCTCTTCCGTTCCTATCACTGACAGAACCAAAACAATTCACGTCACTGGACCGTACCATTGCCAACACCGGCGAACCCCGTGGAGAACGGACTGTACCATCCACACATTACAGCCGCTGTTCCCCAATTACATGCACTTAGCACTACATAATATGATATTACAGCATCTCCACTTACGTCACATTCAGCAGTAACCGTGCATTGTAGGGGATAGTCAGCAGCAGGACCTTACATGACGTCACGACCATGTGACCCCCACGTGGGCGGAGTCAGTGTGAGCCCCGCCCCCCCGACTGTGTATGGGCGGGGGAGGACGTAGGCTGTAAGAGCAGTGACGTGCTGCCCCTGACGTGCGCATTACCTGCTGGGCTGAACACAGGCGAGTGAGGTCACATGACCGGATACTCGGATAATGGCGTCATGTACCTGCAGCTCCACATCACACAGGCCTCCTCTGTGAGACTGAAGGGGTCGTGTGGCCATTGGCCGAGTGTGATGCGGAAACCCAGACACCAGGGAACCGTGATACGGCCTGATGGGTGGTGTGATAAGGGGGCCAGCGAGGAAGCAGAGGAAGCAGAGGCTATGTGCACAGATTCAGTTTTCCACGTATTGTACAGTACCATGTAAACCTATGGAAAACAAAATCCGCAGTGCACACGCTGTGGAAAAAACGTGCGGAAACGCAGCAGTGTAAGTTCCGCATGTGAATTAGAAACAAAGAGGGTGGAGGGCACCATCATTCTGTAACCAAACTGGGATCCACCTGGAGTATGTCAAAGAAGAAGAAAGAAACCTACAAAGAACCAGGGATCACCAAAAAATAAATATACTAATACATTTTATTATAGTCAAACAGGACACACCAAACAGTTAAAAACATTTAAAAGCCAAAGTGGTACATACCCCAAATGGGGTATGCCCCCCAAGACAAAAAAAGGCTTATTACAAGAAATGTATATACATGTAACACGGCATATACCATTCAAATAACAAAAATTATTTTGACATAGATATGTTAGATATGCAGCTGCTCTGTTGAAATAACTACTCTATAGGCATGTTGTCATTATGGCCATTATGATAAAGGTGGAGTTCCCAATATAACGATTAAATAATGTGCACCAAATAATAACTCAAATATAGAGCATATAAGACCCAGACCAAATAGCCAAACAGTATTAGACACAGATGCTGTGCCAATGACAATGTCAGTAAGCCAGCCTGATATAAGTTATATATATATATATATATATATATATATATACACTCTATACCAAACGTACCTAATGCAATACAAAACCTAAGAGCTCTAAATAAATAGTGCACTAAATACGAAACATAGAGCAGAGAGGGAATAGCTCAGCCTAAGCCATGGCAACAAGAAGGGCATAAAAATGTATGCATAAAGGAGCAATTAGCGCCATACAAAACCTGCCCAAAGAGAGAGCGCAAATAAAGTGTAAAGCCGGTCAAGGGGGGCACTGAGCCCAACGCGTGTCGCCACAACGTGGCTTCGTCAGGGGCAGGAGTGGCGGTATCCAAAAGCTGACAACTATATATATCCAATATCTTAATCATTCACTCCATATCAGCTGCATGGATCCTCACCTGGATACGAGAACAGACGCCGCAACAAGTGTCTGGAGCGCCATGCTGGTAGCTGGAAGTTCCGCAGTGTCACAGGAAACTATGCAGGCAGGTGTACAAAGATGGATGACTGAATTTACAGTGCGCATGCGCCGATAAGAATAACAGACCTAGTGCCATGCACCAGGAGTGCTAATCCCACATGACAAAATACCAAGGGTGTACCAAAATGGGCACACTCCAGCAGCATGTGCCGGCGCAGTACGGGCTGATGAATAAAAAACGCCGCATAACAAAAGTGTTAATATTAAGACGAGCACAAGAAAATGCGGAGAAGAATAGTAAATATGCCGCATATGGTCATAAAAAAGACAATCCCTTGTACAACGATAATTACTCAGATATAATGAGATAATAATAGCACCAAGCAATAACAGCGAGAAGTAAACAACGCTCATTATATACCAGTGGTGCGCCAAAAAGGAGCACACTTAGATGATATGCGCCGGCGCAGCACAAGCCAATGCACATTGGACGTCGCATGACAGATAATGTTGATGTAAAAGTAGGCACTAGAGATGTGCGACGAAAGTAGATACATGTGCCACATACGGTCGCATAATGAACACTCCCTTGTAAAACGTTACGTACTCAAAAAGCAATCAATTGGATTATTGTGAAAACCATATCATGATTACGATGAATAAACAATGCTCGTATAGCGCATGCGCACACTGCCGGAAGCAATGCTATCTTCCAAGTATTCAAAAATATGAAGAGGATGTAACACAAAATGATGTTTCTTATTACTTGAGTCAATAAGATAATGGCAAGCAGACTGATACACCCCCCAAAAAAAAGGGGGATGGGAAGAAAGGAGGCCATAGACCCATACAAGACTATTTACCAGTGCCGAAAAATAAGGGTAAACGATCGCAAGAAAAGATAAACAAATAAATATCTATATTTAGACATAGTAACAATAGAATATTGAGGGCAAATAAAATTGCCCATGAAAAGAACCACATGCCAGATGCATTGAAGACGACATTAATCATAACTATGAACCATGTATTTGGGGTAGATAGAAAGGCCCCAGACAACAGCCTATAGAGCCTACATGTTTGATGATATATATACCAAATTATGTTAATATAAAGGCTAATTAGCAAAAAAGAAGAAGAAGAGCAACAGGTCCCATAACGTTCAAAAGAAGGAAGAACCCATAGTGGCAAAATATCTCAGATTAACGTTTTTTTATAGAAGCCTGTAAACAATAGTTCCTCATTGAGGCCTTTTGGTGCAAGACTCTGTAGGTTAAATATCCACTTAGTTTCGCAGCGGAGTAGACTGTTAGTAATATCACCGCCTCTAATGTTAACCTGAATACTTTCAAGTCCCATAACTTTAAAACCAGACGTCTTGCCCTGATGAACATCCAAGAAATGTGTCGCCACTGATGATATAACTTTCTTCTTCTCTCGATCCCTGCGGGCCGTTGAAATGTTGGATAGATGTTGCTGTGTACGTCTTCTAAGTTCGTGTGTCGTTTGTCCAACGTATATTTTCGGACAGTCGCAGAAGATCGCATAGATTATATTCCTAGATCTACAATTAAAGAATTCCCTTGGTCGAATCTGGAAAGAAAGGGTAGAAACAGAATAACCATCTTGTGCTATCATGTATTGGCAGATGGTGCAGTTGCCACACGGATATGAGCCATAAATCCTGGTGCCACTATTTAATCTCGAGGTAGGCCGTTGGTAGTGGCTGTGGCACAGGGAGTCCTTCAAGTTTTTGGCTCTTCTAGCCACCAAACGGAGATCTTGACACAAAAGGCACTATTCTTTTCTCACTCATGAGAATATCCCAATTATTATTAAGTATTTTACGAATATCCGCCCACCGATTATTATAGGTAGTAATCAAGGAGAGAGGAGGGGAGGAGTCACGTACCTTTTTCGTAAGGAGACTATTCTTATCCTGTTGTAAGGCATGTTGAAGCACCCGAGATAGCCCTTTGGGGGTATCCTCTCTTCTTAAACCGATTCAAAAGGTCTTTAGCCTGTTGCAAAAAATCTGTTTCGGTACTGCAGTTTCTTCTTAACCGGAGGAACTGTCCCTTTGGGATCCCATTTTTTAAATGATATGGATGAAAGCTTGAATAGTGGAGGAGACTATTAGTTGCGGTAGTCTTTCTGAACAAGGAACTCGTGATACCTGAGTTATGAAAAGGAGATTATTAATCGGAAAAGGAGTAAATTCCATAGAGACAAAACAGACTACAGCAATGGAAAGGCATATAGGTGGTCCCATCCGGGTAACAGACGCCCCCTTTTGGAAGAACGTAGGGGCATGGTTGAATCTCTCCCCAGACAAGATATGTCTTCGAGTGATTTTTTTATCCTCGGACCCCAGCGACGCAGAAGGCGCTGTCGGCGGGGTCGCAGAAAAACCAAGCTACATTCGAAAGAAGGGCAGAGGACACAGGAACTGGTCACCGACCTACAGGAGGGAGACGAGATTCAACAAGAAACACTGAGAGACGTACCAAGTGACAATAGATCAGAAGGTAATTTGCAAATTGTAAATCTATCTACTTATGTACTATCAGATATTGAAAAACAGGTGCTTTCAAAAGGTCTTTCTTTTTCTCCCATGAATCCACTTGATAAATTTGTTTTGGTTAAAGGTGTGTATCTGTTTTGTCACCAAATAACTTTCAAATTATTATATCATCAACCATCTCTCATTGACACCTTGCCTGATAATGAGAGACGTGTGTTTTGTGACCTTTTAGAACTGTTGCAGGAAAACGAATCTCCAGATATTTCTGACAGATTTACCAGACGATTAACTTCTCAAGCAACTCCTTCGTTTTCTCTATTCCCAGCAGTTCAAATCTTTTTTGACAAAGTTTGTAAAGACATTGAAAAACTCAGACCGGACCCACACCAACAAGATAATTTGGGTAAGACTGAAAGAAAGGCTTTGCAGCGCTTGATAACCAATAAAAACTTTATAGTACGTGAAGCAGATAAAGGAGGGAATGTTGTCTTGTGGCCACATGAACTATATGTCAAAGAGATCACGCGCCAACTTTATGGAGGGCAATGTTATACGGTGCTGCCCTCAGACCCTACTTTGTTTTTTAAGGACAAAATTGTCTCATCAATAGAAAACGTCATCACAAAGAAGGAGGCTGATTTCTTGACGACACCTTATCCTGTGGTACCCACCTTTTACGCTTTACCCAAGATCCACAAGTCTCTAACTGAACCACCTGGCAGGCCAATAGTCTCCGGCATAGGTAGTATTTTTGAGCGACCCTGTATTTACGTGGACCATTTTCTTCAATCTCTGGTCACCTCTTTAAAATCTTTTACTAGGGATTTGACTCACCTAATGCAAATTTTGGAGATCCCTGCGGGTACATACCTAGTGAGCATGGACGTGGAATCTCTTTATACGAGTATCCGGCATCAATCAGGTATGCAAGCTATTACATATTTCCTTGAGAAAGACCCAAACCGAGTTATGGTACATAAAAACTTCATTCTTAAACTTTTATTTTTTATCTTAGACAAAAATTATTTTGTCTTCGATAGAAAGTTTTTTCTGCAGTTATCTGGTACAGCGATGGGTGCACGATGTGCACCGTCGTATGCCAATCTATTTCTTGGATGGTGGGAGGAGCTAATCATTTATAAACATCGGGCGTTTACATCCAATGTACTTGTTTGGCAACGTTACATCGACGACATCCTGCTGTTATGGACTGGCCCTCTGGAGGAATGTAAGAGGTTTATCATGGACCTCAATGATAACTCATTGAATATCAAACTTACCTCTGCTGTTTCAGATCATACCATTGACTTTTTGGATCTCAAACTTTCTATTGAAAACTCAGGTATCACGAGTTCCTTGTTCAGAAAGACTACCGCAACTAATAGTCTCCTCCACTATTCAAGCTTTCATCCATATAATTTAAAAAATGGGATCCCAAAGGGACAGTTCCTCCGGTTAAGAAGAAACTGCAGTACCGAAACAGATTTTTTGCAACAGGCTAAAGACCTTTCGAATCGGTTTAAGAAGAGAGGATACCCGCAAAGGGCTATCTCGGGTGCTTTTCAACATGCCTTACAACAGGATAGGAATAGTCTCCTTACGAAAAAGGTACGTGACTCCTCCCCTCCTCTCTCTTTGATTACTACCTATAATCGGCGGATATTCGTAAAATACTTAATAATAATTGGGATATTCTCATGAGTGAGAAAAGAATAGTGCCTTTTGTGTCAAGATCTCCCTGTTTGTGGCTAGAAGAGCCAAAAACTTGAGGGACTCCCTGTGCCACAGCCACTACCAACGGCCTACCTCGAGATTAAATAGTGGCACCAGGATTTATGGCTCATATCCGTGTGGCAACTGCACCATCTGCCAATACATGATAGCACAAGATGGTTATTCTGTTTCTACCCTTTCTTTCCAGATTCGACCAAGGGAATTGTAGATCTAGGAATATAATCTATGCGATCTTCTGCGACTGTCCGAAAATATACGTTGGACAAACGACACAAGAACTTAGAAGACGTACACAGCAACATCTATCCAACATTTCAACGGCCCGCAGGGATCGAGAGAAGAAGAAATCATCAGTGGCGACACATTTCTTGGATGTTCATCAGGGCAAGACGTCTGGTTTTAAAGTTATGGGACTTGAAAGTATTCAGGTTAACATTAGAGGCGGTGATATTACCAACAGTTTACTCCGCTGCGAAACTAAGTGGATATTTAACCTACAGAGTCTTGCACCAAAAGGCCTCAATGAGGAACTATTGTTTACAGGCTTCTATAAAAAACTTTAATCTGAGATATTTTGCCACTATGGGTACTTCCTTCTTTTGAACGTTATGGGGCCTGTTGCTCTTCTTCTTCTTTTTTGCTAATTAGCCTTTATATTAACATAATTTGGTATATATATCATCAAACATGTAGGCTCTATAGGCTGTTGTCTGGGGCCTTTCTATCTAGCCCAAATACATGGTTCATAGTTATGATTAATGTCGTCTTCAATGCATCTGGCATGTGGTTCTTTTCATGGGCAATTTTATTTGCCCTCAATATTCTATTGTTACTATGTCTAAATATAGATATTTATTTGTTTATCTTTTCTTTCGATCGTTTACCCTTATTTTTCGGCACTGGTAAATAGTCTTGTATGGGTCTATGGCCTCCTTTCTTCCCATCCCCCTTTTTTTGGGGAGTGTATCAGTCTGCTTGCCATTGTTATCTTATTGACTCAAATAATAAGAAACATCATTTTGTGTTACATCCTCTTCATATTTTTGAATACTTGGAAGATAGCATTGCTTCCGGCAGTGTGCGCATGCGCTATACGAGCGTTGTTTATTCATCGTAATCATGATATGGTTTTCACAATAATCCAATTGATTGCTTTTTGAGTACGTAACGTTTTACAAGGGAGTGTTCATTATGCGACCGTATGTGGCACATGTATCTACTTTCGTCGCACATCTCTAGTGCCTACTTTTACATCAACATTATCTGTCATGCGACGTCCAATGTGCATTGGCTTGTGCTGCGCCGGCGCATATCATCTAAGTGTGCTCCTTTTTGGCGCACCACTGGTATATAATGAGCGTTGTTTACTTCTCGCTGTTATTGCTTGGTGCTATTATTATCTCATTATATCTGAGTAATTATCGTTGTACAAGGGATTGTCTTTTTTATGACCATATGCGGCATATTTACTATTCTTCTCCGCATTTTCTTGTGCTCGTCTTAATATTAACACTTTTGTTATGCGGCGTTTTTTATTCATCAGCCCGTACTGTGCCGGCACATGCTGCTGGAGTGTGCCCATTTTGGTACACCCTTGGTATTTTGTCATGTGGGATTAGCACTCCTGGTGCATGGCACTAGGTCTGTTATTCTTATCGGCGCATGCGCACTGTAAATTCAGTCATCCATCTTTGTACACCTGCCTGCATAGTTTCCTGTGACACTGCGGAACTTCCGGCTACCAGCATGGCGCTCCAGACACTAGTTGCGGCGTCTGTTCTCGTATCCAGGTGAGGATCCATGCAGCTGATATGGAGTGCATGATTAAGATATTGGATATATATAGTTGTCAGCTTTTGGATACCGCCACTCCTGCCCCTGACGAAGCCACGTTGTGGCGATACGCGTTGGGCTCAGTGCCCCCCTTGACTGGCTTTACACTTTATTTGCGCTGTCTCCCTCTTTGGGCAGGTTTTGTATGGCGCTAATTGCTCCTTTATGCATACATTTTTATGCCCTTCTTGTTGCCATGGCTTAGGCTGAGCTATTCCCTCTCTGCTCTATGTTTCGTATTTAGTGCACTATTTATTTAGAGCTCTTAGGTTTTGTATTGCATTAGGTACGTTTGGTATAGAGTGTATATATATATATATATATATAACTTATATCAGGCTGGCTTACTGACATTGTCATTGGCACAACATCTGTGTCTAATACTGTTTGGCTATTTGGTCTGGGTCTTATATGCTCTATATTGAGTTATTATTTGGTGCACATTATTTAATCGTTATATTGGGAACTCCACCTTTATCATAATGGCCATAATGACAACATGCCTATAGAGTAGTTATTTCAACAGAGCAGCTGCATATCTAACATATCTATGTCAAAATAATTTTTGTTATTTGAATGGTATATGCCGTGTTACATGTATATACATTTCTTGTAATAAGCCTTTTTTTGTCTTGGGGGGCATACCCCATTTGGGGTATGTACCACTTTGGTTTTTAAATGTTTTTAACTGTTTGGTGTGTCCTGTTTGACTATAATAAAATGTATTAGTATATTTATTTATTTTGTGGTGATCCCTGGTTCTTTGTATGTTTCTTTCTTCTTCTTTGACATTCCGCATGTGAATTCTATGTGCAAAAAACACCATAATTCCACAATAAATCCGCAGTGCAGATTTACCAAAGTCAGTGTGGAAAAATCCACACTCTATTCCGCAACGTGTGCACATACCCTTATAGTTAACAAAGAGCCAGTGTTGTTGAGGGGCTGTGCTTAACCCCTTAGTGACTGGGCGAAATTTTTTAAATCTGACCACTGTCACTTTATGTGGTAATAACTTTGGAACTCTTCAATGCATCCTACTGATTCTCAGGTAGTGTTTTGTGGCACATTATAATTTGGTAAATTTACATCGCTATGGCTTTTTTTTTCTATTGATAGAAAATATAAATTTGACAAAAATGTAAAAAAGAAATGTATAATTTTCAAACATTGAATGATTATCCCTTAAAGACCGGGGTCACACTTGCAACTGCAATGTGATAAACTCACGCATCAATACCCGGCAGCAGTCTCGAGTGCTGGAGGCAGTGCCGGGTATTGATGCGAGAGACTCACATTGTAGTTGCATGTGTGACATTGGCCTAAGGCCGGAGTCACACTAGACCGTAATACGGACGAGTGCAATGCGTGAAAAAATCGCATAGCACTCGGCCCAATGTTAATCTATAGGGCAGCTCCTATTAGCCGTTGTTTTCTCGGCCGTATTCAGGATCCGAGTGAAATCGCAGCATGCTGCGATTGTCAGCGTATCTCGGCCGAGAATCACCAATGCAAGTCTATGGGTGCGAGAAAAAAACAGATTACACACGGACCATGCGTGTGCATTGCGAGAAATACGGAAGACTTCTCCAGGTGACAGGAAATTTAATCATCCATTATCATATTTTGTTAGGAAAAACATAAAACACAATTCAAACAGGAACATTATTCTATTTATTAAGTTAGAAGAGAACAAAAAATTATAGAGAAACAGCATTGTCTTGCCAGACAGTCGATCCCTCTGGTGAAACAAAATAATTTGTTAAGACATCACGAACTTTTAAGCCAGAGGGCTGACGACATGAAGGAAGAACACGTGTAATAGACAAGACAGTATTTCCAGAATCAACTTCATCATCAGCAGATGATGGACAATCATGGTATCTTGTAAAGTTGTGAAGAACAACACATGCTTTTATCACGCCATTGACATTGCCTTCACTCAGTTGAATTGCAGACTGCAGTACCCGCCATTTTGCAGTGAGAATGCCAAAGGAACACTACCAGACGGCGGGCGCGGGAATGACGCAAATTAAAAATTCTATGCCGGTAATCCAGGCCTCTCCGTGGATATGGCCTCATGACGTTGCTTGATAAATGAAACGCCTCATCTGCTACCATCATGTAAGGCACCGCATCCAAATTAGCCCCTGGTATGTGACTTGGGGGTGGGAGATCCAAATCATTATTGCTCAGCCGCCGACCCATAATGGAAGAACTGAAGACTCTAGAGTCTCCAGTTCTCCCATAGGCCCCAATATCTACAATTATAAACCTGTAGTGGCTGTCGACCAGGGCCAACAGCACTACAGAGAAAAACTGTTTATAATTATAGAATTGGGACCCTGAGTTCGGCGGCTTACGCACACGGATGTGCTTTCCGTCCAGAGCTCCAATACAGTGCGAAAACTGGCAGGTGTCCTGAAATCCTTGGGCGATACGTAACCAGTCTGCCATTTTAGGCTCAGGCATCACCTCTTGATGGAGTCTTGTCCAGATTTCAGAACATGTATCCCGCACAGTGCCTGAGATTGTGGATTTGCCAAGTAAAAACTCTAAATGCAGTGCCGCATATGAAAGGCCAGTGGAAAGGAATCTAAAAGTAAACATAATAATAAAAAAAAATTACAAAATGGAACACATAACAGTGTAATCTGGGCAAAAACTAAGATTAGATAACTAAGAAGCCATGTTTAATAAAAAATTAAGGACATGCGATGGCTTTGATGTTCTAAACACTAACATATAAAAGCACAAATGATGTTGAAACTACATAACAATTTAGGCTACGTTCACATTAGCGTTGTGCGACGCAGCGTCGGGCGCCGCTGCGTCGCCGCATGCGTCATGCACCCCTATATTTAACATGGGGGCGCATGGACATGCGTTGCATTAGCGTTTTGTGACGCATGCGTCGCTGCGGCACACGCGTCAGGGCGCACAGGACGCAGCAAATTGCATTTTTTGTGCGTCCAAAATCAAGCAAAAAAAGGACGCATGCGTCACAAAACGCTGCGTTGTGCATGCGTTCACATTTGCGTTGTGCGTTGCGTCGCCGACGCTGCAGCGCACAACGCAAATGTGAACGTAGCCTTAAAGTTATTTTCAAAAAAAGGGATAAGGCCATGAAAATAAAAACATTATTTAAAAAAAGAGGATGAATACATACCGTAACGTAAGGATAAGGCGCTCCTCTGCAGAAATAGATTTGCGCATCCTGGTGTCCTCCTTGGTGATCCCTGGGCGCAAAATCTCCCAACAAAATATCAAACGTTTGTATCCTCATCCAACAATAGTTGAAGAACTTGTCCGGATTTGTCCTTAGAGCAGCATACAGACGGTTTATTGATCCGATGCTTCACAAGTGGATGTACCCACATCCGTCTCCGCCTCCTCGGATCCACAATAACTGGATATGGCTGCCCAAAACGTTGGGAAAGTACCCAGTTGTAAAGCACACGCTCTGTGGTGTTAAAAGTAAGTAGATCTGACGTTGCTCAGAAAGAAGAAATCCACCAACACAAGCAGGGACTCTACTGCATTGATTGGTGGCTGCCACCTGTTTTAGGGCCATTAAATAGTGTTCTTGATGATGATTTAAATTAATTTCAGGTTAAAAAAACGTTATGTCCATTTTGCAAGCCTGCGAGAAAATCTCGCCATACGGATGTCACACGGATGTCACACGGATAATTTGATGCGAGGAAATCGCATCCTCGCACTGCATATGGATCACTGTTTAGGAAACATTTGTGCGATTCTCGTCCGTGTAAAACGGACCGATTTTTTTATATGTTGTGTGTGACTCCGGCCTAATCCAGATAGTCACTCTCCAGAAAAACAACATTTCCTCCCAGCCCAGGAGATGTGGAATGATCAGACGATGTTCCTGTACGGTCAGACACAGCCATTACACAGTACACAGCAGGGGCACATGTACAACCCCTGGCAAAAATTATGGAATCATTGGCCTTGGAGGATGTTCATTCAGTTGTTTAATTTTGTAGAAAAAAAGCAGATCACAGACATGGCACAAAACTAAAGTCATTTCAAATGGCAACTTTCTGGCTTTAAGAAACACTAAAAGAAATCAAGAACAAAAAATGTGGTAGTCAGTAATGGTTTCTTTTTTTAACCAAGCATAGGGAAAAAAATATGGAATCACTCAATTCTGAGGAAAAAATTATGGAATCATGAAAAACAAACAAACAAAAAAACACTCCAAAACATCACTAGTATTTTGTTGCACCACCTCTGGCTTTTATAACAGCTTGCAGTCTCTGAGGCATGGACTTAATGAGTGTCAAACAGTACTCTTCATCAATCTGGCTCCAACTTGTCATGCCTTGTCATGGACCATTTTCTTCAACGTCCACCAAAGATTTTCAATTGGATTGCGATCTGGACTATTTGCAGGTCATGACATTGACCTTATATGTCTTTTTCAAGGAATGTTTTCACAATGTTTGCTCTATGACACGATGCATTATCATCTTGAAAAATGATTTCATCATCCCCAAACATCCTTTTAATTGATGGGATAAGAAAAGTGTCCAAAATATCGACATAAACTTGTGCATTTATTGAAGATGTAATGACAGCCATCTCCCCAGTGCCTTTACCTAACATGCAGCCTCATATCATCAATGACTGTGGGAATGTGCATGTTCTCTTCAGGCAGTCATCTTTATAAACCTCATTGGAACGGCACCAAACTAAAGTTCCAGCATCATCACCTTGCCCAATGCAGATTTTTGATTCATCACTGAATATGACTTTCATCCACAGTCCACGATTTCCTTAGCCTATTGTAACCTTTTTTTCTGTTTAGGTGTTAATGATGGCTTTCGTTTAGCCTTTCTGTATGTAATCCCATTTCATTTAGGCAGTTTCTTACAGTTCGGTCACAGACGTTGACTCCAGTTTCCACCCATTCGTTCCTCATTTGTTTTGTGCATTTCCTGTTTTGGAGACGCATTGCTTGAAGTTTCCGGTCTTGACGCTTTGATATCTTCCTTGGTCTACCAGTATGTTTGCCTTTTACAACCTTCCCATGTTGTTCGTATTTGGTCCAGATTTTAGACACAGCTGACTGTGAACAACCAACATCTTTTGCAACATTGTGTGATGATTTACCCTCTTTTAAGAGTTTGATAATCCTCTCCTTTGTTTCAATTGACATCTCTCGTGTTGGAGCCATGATTCATGTCAGTCCACTTGTTGCAATAGCTCTCCAAGGTGTGATCACTCATTTTGAGATTCAGACTAACGAGCAGATCTAATTTGATGCAGGTGTTATTTTTGGGTATGAAAATTTACAAGGTGATTTCACAATTTTTCCTCAGAATTGAATGATTCCATAATTTTTCCCCTATGCTTGGTTAGAAAAACTAACCATTACTGACTACCACATTTTTTGTTCTTGATTTCTTTTAGTGTTTCTTAACGCCAGAAAGTTGCCATTTGAAATGACTTTAGTTTTGTGCCATGTTTGTGATCTGCTTTTTTTCTACAAAATTTAACAACTGAATGAACATCCTCCAAGGCTGGTGATTCCATAATTTTTGCCAGGGGTTGTATAACATTTCAGCACAGGAACATTTTTTTTTTACAAATCCAATTGTGAAAGTTATTATTCCAAAATGTACTGATTAAAATCAACTTTAAAATTAACTTTGTTCTTGGAAAAACCCCTTCACCCCACAGCCTGTTTTCACCTCAATGACCGGGCCACTTTTTACAATTCTGACAAGTGTCACTTTATGAGGTAATAACTCTGGAACGCTTCAATGTATCTCACTGTTTCTGAGATTGTTTTTCTCGTAACATATTGATGAAAAGAACAGAAATTTGGCAAAAATTTTCATACTTGTAATTTATATGCCCTTAAAGTGAACCTGTCAGCAGGATTGTTCACAGTAACCTACAGACAGTGTCAGGTCGGCACTGTTCTACTGATTAAAATGATACCTGGGTTGAGGAAATCTGTCTTGTTGTTTAATCTTTATTTTCAGTTAATGATGTGCTCGTGCCCCGAGGCGGCCTGTGTGTGTGTGTGTGTATGGGGGGCCTTCATGTGGTGCTCTGATTAGCTATTCATAATGCAGACTGTTGATAGGTCACTGATTCCTCACTGACCTGCCCCCCCCGTTTGCATAATGAATATCTGTATATACTGAAGAAATAAAAACAAAACCCTCCTGCAGCATAATCGCAGGTTTAATGTCCCGGTAATACATGTGGTTGATGTTATACAGATAGAAAAAAAAGATAAAAATCAATTTTAAAATAGTGCCTGCGCTATCAGTGTATATGGATGATCCAATAGCTGCTACTACTGCGCAGGCGCCGGAAGCACTGTCTTGCTGAAGAAGAAAAAAAATTTACTCCTCCAAGTTGGTGCTGCCTGTGCAGTAGCAGCTCTCAGCTATCTCCAATAGCTGCTACAGCGCAGAGTTATGTCACACAAAATAGTTAATACCACATGTCGATTTTACATCAGCACAATTTTTGAAACATAATTTTTTTGTTAGGACAAAGGTTAAAAGTTGACCATCGATTTCTCATTTTTTCAACAAAATTTACAAAGCCATTTGTTTAGGGACTACTACACCTTTGAAGTCACTTTGAGGGGCATATATGACAGAAAATACTCAAAAGTGACACCATTCTAAAATCTGCACCCCTCGAGGCACTCAAATCTACATTCAAGAAGTTGACTAACTCTTCAGGTGCTTCACAGAAATCTTTGGAATGTTGAAGGAAATATTGAACATTTAATTTTTTTTTTTCACAAAAATGTAATTTTAGATTTAAATATTTTTATTTTCACAAGGGTAACAGGAAAAGCTGGGACCTCAAATGTGTTGTGCAATTTCTCCTGAGCATGCCAATACCCTATAAGTGAAGGAAAACTGTTGTGAATTCCGCTCTTGGGCTCCTGTTATGGTTCTCAATGGCAAGAGAACATAGCCCAGCAAACATAAGAACTAGCTCTTGGAAGGATGGAAACTAAACTGACCATGAACTAAACCTGCCGCACAACTAACAGTAGCCGGGTAGCGTAGCCTGCGTTTTATCCCTAGACGCCCAGCGCCGGCCGGAGGACTAACTAATCCTGGCAGAGGAAAATATAGTCCTGGCTCACCTCTAGAGAAATTTCCCCGAAAGGCAGACAGAGGCCCCCACAAATATTGGCGGTGATTTTAGATGAAATAACAAACGTAGTATGAAAATAGGTTTAGCAAAATTGAGGTCCGCTTACTAGATAGCAGGAAGACAGAAAGGGCACTTTCATGGTCAGCTGAAAACCCTATCAAAATACCATCCTGAAATTACTTTAAGACTCTAGTATTAACTCATAACATCAGAGTGGCAATTTCAGATCACAAGAGCTTTCCAGACACAGAAACGAAACTACAGCTGTGAACTGGAACAAAATGCAAAAACAAACAAGGACTAAGTCCAACTTAGCTGGGAGTTGTCTAGCAGCAGGAACATGCACAGAAAGGCTTCTGATTACAATGTTGACCGGCATGGAAGTGACAGAGGAGCAAGGCTAAATAGCGACTCCCACATCCTGATGGAAACAGGTGAACAGAGAGGATGATGCACACCAGTTCAATTCCACCAGTGGCCACCGGGGGAGCCCAAAATCCAATTTCACAACAGTACCCCCCCCTCAAGGAGGGGGCACCGAACCCTCACCAGAACCACCAGGGCGATCAGGATGAGCCCTATGAAAGGCACGGACCAAATCGGAGGCATGAACATCAGAGGCAGTCACCCAAGAATTATCCTCCTGACCGTATCCCTTCCATTTGACCAGATACTGAAGTTTCCGTCTGGAAACACGGGAGTCCAAGATTTTTTCCACAACGTACTCCAACTCGCCCTCAACCAACACCGGAGCAGGAGGCTCAACGGAAGGCACAACCGGTACCTCATACCTGCGCAATAATGACCGATGAAAAACATTATGAATAGAAAAAGATGCAGGGAGGTCCAAACGGAAGGACACAGGGTTAAGAATCTCCAATATCTTGTACGGGCCGATGAACCGAGGCTTAAACTTGGGAGAAGAAACCCTCATAGGGACAAAACGAGAAGACAACCACACCAAGTCCCCAACACAAAGCCGAGGACCAACCCGACGCCGGCGGTTGGCAAAAAGCTGAGTCTTCTCCTGGGACAACTTCAAATTGTCCACTACCTGCCCCCAAATCTGATGCAACCTCTCCACCACAGCATCCACTCCAGGACAATCCGAAGATTCCACCTGACCAGAAGAAAATCGAGGATGAAACCCCGAATTACAGAAAAAGGGAGACACCAAGGTGGCAGAGCTGGCCCGATTATTGAGGGCAAACTCCGCTAAAGGCAAAAAAGCAACCCAATCATCCTGATCTGCAGACACAAAACACCTCAAATATGTCTCCAAGGTCTGATTCGTCCGCTCGGTCTGGCCATTAGTCTGAGGATGGAAAGCAGACGAGAAAGACAAATCTATGCCCATCCTAGCACAGAATGCTCGCCAAAATCTAGACACGAATTGGGTACCTCTGTCAGAAACGATATTCTCCGGAATACCATGCAAACGGACCACATTTTGAAAAAACAGAGGAACCAACTCGGAAGAAGAAGGCAACTTAGGCAGGGGAACCAAATGGACCATCTTAGAGAAACGATCACACACCACCCAGATGACAGACATCTTCTGAGAAACAGGAAGATCCGAAATAAAATCCATCGAGATGTGCGTCCAGGGCCTCTTCGGGATAGGCAAGGGCAACAACAATCCACTAGCCCGAGAACAACAAGGCTTGGCCCGAGCACAAACGTCACAAGACTGCACGAAGCCTCGCACATCTCGAGACAGGGAAGGCCACCAGAAGGACCTTGCCACCAAATCCCTGGTACCAAAGATTCCAGGATGACCTGCCAACGCAGAAGAATGAACCTCAGAAATGACTTTACTGGTCCAATCATCAGGAACAAACAGTCTACCAGGTGGGCAACGATCAGGTCTATCCGCCTGAAACTCCTGCAAGGCCCGCCGCAGATCTGGAGAAACGGCAGACAATATCACTCCATCCTTAAGGATACCTGTAGGTTCAGAATTACCAGGGGAGTCAGGCTCAAAACTCCTAGAAAGGGCATCCGCCTTAACATTCTTAGAACCCGGCAGGTAGGACACCACAAAATTAAACCGAGAGAAAAACAACGACCAGCGCGCCTGTCTAGGATTCAGGCGTCTGGCGGACTCAAGATAAATTAGATTTTTGTGGTCAGTCAATACCACCACCTGATGTCTAGCCCCCTCAAGCCAATGACGCCACTCCTCAAAAGCCCACTTCATGGCCAAAAGCTCCCGATTCCCAACATCATAATTCCGCTCGGCGGGCGAAAATTTACGCGAGAAAAAAGCACAAGGTCTCATCACGGAGCAATCGGAACTTCTCTGCGACAAAACCGCCCCAGCTCCGATTTCAGAAGCGTCGACCTCAACCTGAAAAGGAAGAGCAACATCAGGCTGACGCAACACAGGGGCGGAAGAAAAGCGGCGCTTAAGCTCCCGAAAGGCCTCCACAGCAGCAGGGGACCAATCAGCAACATCAGCACCCTTCTTAGTCAAATCAGTCAATGGTTTAACAACATCAGAAAAACCAGCAATAAATCGACGATAAAAGTTAGCAAAGCCCAAAAATTTCTGAAGACTCTTAAGAGAAGAGGGTTGCGTCCAATCACAAATAGCCTGAACCTTGACAGGATCCATCTCGATGGAAGAGGGGGAAAAAATATATCCCAAAAAGGAAATCTTTTGAACCCCAAAAACGCACTTAGAACCCTTCACACACAAGGAATTAGACCGCAAAACCTGAAAAACCCTCCTGACCTGCTGGACATGAGAGTCCCAGTCATCCGAAAAAATCAAAATATCATCCAGATACACAATCATAAATTTATCCAAATAATCACGGAAAATGTCATGCATAAAGGACTGAAAGACTGAAGGGGCATTTGAAAGACCAAAAGGCATCACCAAATACTCAAAGTGGCCCTCGGGCGTATTAAATGCGGTTTTCCACTCATCCCCCTGCTTAATTCGCACCAAATTATACGCCCCACGAAGATCTATCTTAGAGAACCACTTGGCCCCCTTTATGCGAGCAAACAAATCAGTCAGCAGTGGCAACGGATATTGATATTTAACCGTGATTTTATTCAAAAGCCGATAATCAATGCACGGCCTCAAAGAGCCATCTTTCTTAGCCACAAAGAAAAAACCGGCTCCTAAGGGAGATGACGAAGGACGAATATGTCCCTTTTCCAAGGACTCCTTTATATATTCTCGCATAGCAGCATGTTCAGGCACAGACAGATTAAATAAACGACCCTTAGGGTATTTACTACCCGGAATCAAATCTATGGCACAATCGCACTCCCGGTGCGGAGGTAATGAACCAAGTTTAGGTTCTTCAAAAACGTCACGATATTCAGTCAAGAATTCAGGAATCTCAGAGGGAATAGATGATGAAATGGAAACCACAGGTACGTCCCCATGCGTCCCCTTACATCCCCAGCTTAACACAGACATAGCTTTCCAGTCAAGGACTGGGTTATGAGATTGCAGCCATGGCAATCCAAGCACCAACACATCATGTAGGTTATACAGCACAAGAAAGCGAATAATCTCCTGGTGATCCGGATTAATCCGCATAGTTACTTGTGTCCAGTATTGTGGTTTATTGCTAGCCAATGGGGTGGAGTCAATCCCCTTCAGGGGTATAGGAGTTTCAAGAGGCTCCAAATCATACCCACAGCGTTTGGCAAAGGACCAATCCATAAGACTCAAAGCGGCGCCAGAGTCGACATAGGCATCCGCGGTAATAGATGATAAAGAACAAATCAGGGTCACAGATAGAATAAACTTAGACTGTAAAGTGCCAATTGAAACAGACTTATCAAGCTTCTTAGTACGCTTAGAGCATGCTGATATAACATGAGTTGAATCACCGCAATAGAAGCACAACCCATTTTTTCGTCTAAAATTCTGCCGTTCACTTCTGGACAGAATTCTATCACATTGCATATTCTCTGGCGTCTTCTCAGTAGACACCGCCAAATGGTGCACAGGTTTGCGCTCCCGCAGACGCCTATCGATCTGGATAGCCATTGTCATGGACTCATTCAGACCCGCAGGCACAGGGAACCCCACCATAACATCCTTAATGGCATCAGAGAGACCCTCTCTGAAATTCACCGCCAGGGCGCACTCATTCCACTGAGTAAGCACAGCCCATTTACGGAATTTCTGGCAGTATATTTCAGCTTCGTCTTGCCCCTGAGATAGGGACATCAAGGCCTTTTCCGCCTGAAGTTCTAACTGAGGTTCCTCATAAAGCAACCCCAAGGCCAGAAAAAACGCATCCACATTGAGCAACGCAGGATCCCCTGGAGCCAATGCAAAAGCCCAATCCTGAGGGTCGCCCCGGAGCAAAGAAATCACAATCCTGACCTGCTGAGCAGGATCTCCAGCAGAGCGAGATTTCAGGGACAAAAACAACTTGCAATTATTTTTGAAATTTTGAAAGCAAGATCTATTCCCCGAGAAAAATTCAGGCAAAGGAATTCTAGGTTCAGATATAGGAACATGAACAACAAAATCTTGTAAGTTTTGAACTTTCGTGGTGAGATTATTCAAACCTGCAGCTAAACTCTGAATATCCATTTTAAACAGGTGAACACAGAGCCATTCCAGGATTAGAAGGAGAGAGAGAGAGAAAGGCTGCAATATAGGCAGACTTGCAAGAGATTCAATTACAAGCACACTCAGAACTGAGAAAAAAAAAAAAAAAAAATCTTCAGCAGACTTCTCTTTTCTCTCCTTTCTCTGTCAATTAATTTAACCCTTTTAGGCCGGTCAAACTGTTATGGTTCTCAATGGCAAGAGAACATAGCCCAGCAAACATAAGAACTAGCTCTTGGAAGGATGGAAACTAAACTGACCATGAACTAAACCTGCCGCACAACTAACAGTAGCCGGGTAGCGTAGCCTGCGTTTTATCCCTAGACTCCCAGCGCCGGCCGGAGGACTAACTAATCCTGGCAGAGGAAAATATAGTCCTGGCTCACCTCTAGAGAAATTTCCCCGAAAGGCAGACAGAGGCCCCCACAAATATTGGCGGTGATTTTAGATGAAATAACAAACGTAGTATGAAAATAGGTTTAGCAAAATTGAGGTCCGCTTACTAGATAGCAGGAAGACAGAAAGGGCACTTTCATGGTCAGCTGAAAACCCTATCAAAATACCATCCTGAAATTACTTTAAGACTCTAGTATTAACTCATAACATCAGAGTGGCAATTTCAGATCACAAGAGCTTTCCAGACACAGAAACGAAACTACAGCTGTGAACTGGAACAAAATGCAAAAACAAACAAGGACTAAGTCCAACTTAGCTGGGAGTTGTCTAGCAGCAGGAACATGCACAGAAAGGCTTCTGATTACAATGTTGACCGGCATGGAAGTGACAGAGGAGCAAGGCTAAATAGCGACTCCCACATCCTGATGGAAACAGGTGAACAGAGAGGATGATGCACACCAGTTCAATTCCACCAGTGGCCACCGGGGGAGCCCAAAATCCAATTTCACAACAGGCTCCCTCCGGTGGCTGTAAGTGGCACTTTTGTGAGTTCTGCTCTTGGGCTCCCTCCGGTGGTTTTGAGTGGTATGGCTGCTTCTTGGATTAGCATCAGCAGCTGCTTCCACTGATCGTCTTTCTGGCTCGGCTATTTTAGTCTGGCCTTATCCCTCAATCAATGCCAGTTGTCAATTGTTCCTGCTTGGAGTCACGGCTCTTTTGGATTTCCCTGACACTCTGACCAGTTCAGCAAAGATAAGTCCTTGCTTGTCCTTTTGCAGTCCACTTGTTGTGGACTTTATTGTTCAGCACATTCTATGTTTTTCTCATTTGTCCAGCTTATCAGTATGGATCTATTCAGCTAAGCTGGAAGCTCTGGGCAGCAGATTTTGCCCTCCACACCTTTAGTCAGGTGTGGAGATTTTTGCATTCTCTGCGGTGGACTTTTTCTAGTTTTTATTACTGACCGCACAGTGTTCTGTCCTGTACTATCTATCTAGCTAGAAGTGGCCTCCTTTGCTACATCTTGTTTCATTCTACGTATGTCATTTCCCTCTCCACTCACAGTCATTATTTGTGGGGGGCTGTCCTATCCTTTGGGGATTTTCTCTGAGGCAAGATAGCTTTCCTGTTTCTACCTTTAGGGGTAGTTAGCTCTTAGGCTGTGACGAGGTGTCTAGGGAGAGACAGGAACATCCCACGGCTACTTCTAGTGTTGTGTTAAGATCAGGAACTGCGGTCTGTATAGTTACCACCTGCTCAGAGCTAGTCGCATGTTGCTCCTAAATCACCAGTCCATAACAGTACAACTGGCCCAAGATGAGTTGAATGCATCTCAAAAGAAGGAAAAGAAAAAGAGTTCTGAGCCATTTTTTTTCTCTAGTCTGTTTTGTCTTTTTTCTTCCTCTTAATCTCTGGGTGGTTCAGGATTTGGGCGCGGGCATGGATGTTCAGGGTTTGTTTTCTCATGTGGATCAGATTGCTGCAAGAGTACAGACTATCCAAGATTATGTTGTTCAGACTCCGGCTTTAGAGCCTAGAATTCCTACTCCCGATTTGTTTTATGGGGATAGATCCAAGTTTTTGAACTTTAAAAATAACTGCAAATTGTTTTTTTGCTCTGAAACCCCGTTCCTCAGGTGATCCCATTCACCAAGTTAAAATAGTTATTTCTCTGCTGCGTGGTGACCCTCAGGACTGGGCATTCTCCCTTGGGTCAGGGGATCCGGCATTGCTTAATGTAGATGCATTTTTTCAATCGCTCGGATTACTGTATGACGAACCTAACTCTGTGGATCATGCGGAAAAAACCTTGTTGGCCCTGTGTCAGGGTCAGGAAGCGGCAGAATTATACTGCCAGAAATTTAGAAAATGGTCTGTGCTCACTAAATGGAATGAGGACGCTCTGGCAGCAATTTTCACAAAGGGTCTTTCTGAAGCCCTTAAAAATGTTATGGTGGGATTTCCCACGCCTGTTGGTTTGAGCGAATCTATGTCTCTAGCCATTCAGATTGATCGGCGCCTGCGCGAGCGCAAAGTGGTGCACCATATGGCAGTGTCCTCTGAACAGAGTCCTGAGCCTATGCAATGTGATAGGATTTTGACTAGAGCAGAACAGCGGGGATACAGACGTCAGAATGGGCTGTGTTTTTACTGTGGTGATTCTGCTCAGGCTATTTCTGATTGCCCTAAGCGTATTAAGAGGGTCGCTAGATCTGTTACCATCAGTACTGTACAGCCTAAATTTCTCATGTCTGTGACCCTGATTTGCTCATTGTCATCCTTTTCTGTCATGGCATTTGTGGATTCAGGCGCCCTGAACTTAATGGACTTGGAATTCGCCAGGCGCTGTGGTTTTTCTTTGCAACCTTTGCAGAGCCCTATTCCTTTGAGGGGTATTGATGCTACACCGTTGGCCAAGAATAAACCTCAGTATTGGACTCCGCTGACTATGTGCATGGCTCCAGCACATCAGGAAGATTGCCGTTTTCTGGTGTTGCATAATTTACATGATGTTGTTGTACTGGGTTTTCCATGGTTACAAGTACACAATCCAGTGCTGGATTGGAAATCTATGTCTGTGACTAGTTGGGGTTGTCAAGGGGTACATAGTGACGTTCCTTTGATGTCAATTTCCTCTTCCCCCTCTTCTGATGTTCCTGAATTTTTGTCAGATTTCCAGGATGTATTTGATGAGCCCAAGTCCAGTTCCCTTCCTCCACATAGGGACTGTGATTGTGCTATTGACTTAATTCCTGGCTGTAAATTCCCTAAGGGCCAACTTTTCAATCTGTCTGTGCCAGAGCATGCCGCCATGCGGAGTTATGTCAAGGAGTCTTTGGAGAAGGGGCATATTCGGCCATCTTCGTCACCATTGGGAGCGGGATTCTTTTTTGTTGCCAAGAAGGATGGCTCCTTGAGACCCTGTATTGATTATCGCCTTCTTAATAAGATCACGGTCAAATTCCAATACCCTTTACCTTTGCTTTCTGATTTGTTTGCTCGGATTAAGGGGGCTAGTTGGTTTACCAAGATTGACCTTTGAGGGGCATATAATCTTGTTCGTATTAAACCGGGTGACGAATGGAAAACTGCATTTAATATGCCCGAAGGCCATTTTGAATACCTTGTGATGCCTTTCGGGCTTTCTAATGCTCCTTCTGTATTTCAGTCCTTCATGCATGATATTTTCCGCAATTATCTTGATAAATTCTTGATTGTGTATTTGGATGATATTTTGATTTTTTCCGATGATTGGGAGTCTCATGTGAAGCAGGTCAGGATGGTATTCCAGATCCTTCGTGATAATGCCTTATTTGTGAAGGGGTCTAAGTGCCTATTTGGAGTTCAGAAGGTCTCTTTTTGGGGTTTATTTTTTCTCCTTCGTCTATAGAAATGGATCCTGTTAAGGTCCAAGCCATTCATGACTGGATTCAACCCACATCTGTGAAGAGCCTTCAGAAATTTTTGGGCTTTGCTAATTTTTATCGCCGTTTCATTGTCAACTTTTCCAGTGTGGTTAAGCCCTTGACCGATTTGACGAAGAAAGGCGCTGATGTGACGAATTGGTCCTCTGCGGCTGTTGAGGCCTTTCAGGAGCTTAAACGCCGATTTACTTCTGCCCCTGTGTTGCGTCAGCCGGATGTTTCTCTTCCTTTTCAGGTTGAGGTTGACGCTTCTGAGATTGGGGCAGGGGCCGTTTTGTCACAAAGGAATTCTGATGGTTCCTTGATGAAACCGTGTGCCTTCTTTTCCCGAAAGTTTTCGCCTGCGGAACGCAATTATGATGTCGGCAATCGGGAGTTGTTGGCTATGAAGTGGGCATTTGAGGAGTGGCGACATTGACTTGAGGGAGCCAAGCACCGCGTTGTGGTCTTGACCGATCATAAGAATCTGATTTACCTCGAGTCGGCCAAGCAGCTGAACCCTAGGCAGGCTCGATGGTCCCTGTTTTTCTCCCGTTTCGATTTTGTGCTCTCATATCTTCCGGGATCTAAGAATGTTAAGGCGAATGCCCTCTCTAGGAGTTTTTTGCCTGATTCTCCTGGAGTCCTTGAGCCGGTTGGCATTCTTAGGGAAGGGGTGATCCTTTCTGCCATCTCCCCTGATTTACGGCGGGTGCTTCAGGAATTTCAGGCTGATAAACCTGACCGCTGTCCCATGGAGAAGCTGTTTGTTCCTGATAGATGGACAAGTAAGGTAATTTCTGAGGTCCATTGTTCGGTGTTGGCTGGTCATCCTGGGATTTTTGGTACCAGAGATTTGGTTGCTAGGTCCTTTTGGTGGCCTTCCTTGTCGCGGGATGTGCGTTCTTTTGTGCCGTCCTGTGGGACTTGTGCCCGGGCTAAGCCTTGCTGTTCCCGCGCTAGTGGGTTGCTTTTGCCTTTGCCGGTCCCTGAGAGGCCCTGGACGCATATTTCCATGGATTTTATTTCGGATCTTCCTGTCTCCCAGAAGATGTCTGTTATCTGGGTGGTTTGTGAGCGGTTCTCTAAAATGGTCCATTTGGTACCTTTGCCTAAATTGCCTTCCTCCTCTGATTTGGTTCCATTGTTTTTTCAGCATGTGGTTCGTTTGCATGGCATTCCGGAGAATATTGTGTCTGACAGAGGTTCCCAGTTTGTCTCTAGGTTTTGGCGGGCCTTCTGTGCTAGGATGGGCATTAATTTATCTTTTTCTTCGGCGTTCCATCCTCAGACAAATGGCCAAACTGAGCGAACTAATCAAACCTTGGAAACCTATTTGAGATGCTTTGTGTCTGCTGATCAGGATGATTGGGTGGCGTTCTTGCTGTTGGTCGAGTTTGCCCTTAATAATCGGGCCAGTTCGGCTACTTTGGTTTCGCCTTTCTTTTGTAATTTTGGTTTCCATCCTCATTTTTCTTCAGGGCAGGTTGAGCCTTCTGATTGTCCTGGTGTGGATTCTGTGATGGACAGGTTACAGCAGATTTGGACTCATGTGGTAGACAATTTGACGTTGTCTCAGGAAAAGGCTCAACATTTTGCTAACCGCCGTCGGTGTGTTGGTCCTCGGCTTCGGGTGGGGGATTTAGTCTGGTTATCTTCTCGTCATGTTCCTATGAAGGTTTCTTCCCCTAAGTTCAAGCCTCGGTTAATTGGTCCTTATAAGATTTCTGAGATTATCAATCCAGTGTCTTTTCGTTTGGCCCTTCCAGCCTCTTTTACCATCCACAATGTTTTCCATAGATCTTTGTTGCGGAGACATGTGGTACCCGTTGTTCCCTCTGTTGATCCTCCTGCCCCAGTGTTGGTTGAGGGGGAGTTGGAATATGTGGTTGAGAAAATTTTGGATTCTCATTTTTCGAGGCGGAGGCTTCAGTATCTTGTCAAGTGGAAGGGTTATGGCCAGGAGGATAATTCTTGGGCTGTTGCCTCCGATGTCCATGCCGCCGATTTGGTTCGTGCTTTTCACTTGGCTCGTCCTGATCGGCCTGGGGGCTCTGGTGAGGGTTCGGTGACCCCTCCTCAAGGGGGGGGGTACTGTTGTGAATTCCGCTCTTGGGCTCCCTCCGGTGGCTGTAAGTGGCACTTTTGTGAGTTCTGCTCTTGGGCTCCCTCCGGTGGTTTTGAGTGGTATGGCTGCTTCTTGGATTAGCATCAGCAGCTGCTTCCACTGATCGTCTTTCTGGCTCGGCTATTTTAGTCTGGCCTTATCCCTCAATCAATGCCAGTTGTCAATTGTTCCTGCTTGGAGTCACGGCTCTTTTGGATTTCCCTGACACTCTGACCAGTTCAGCAAAGATAAGTCCTTGCTTGTCCTTTTGCAGTCCACTTGTTGTGGACTTTATTGTTCAGCACATTCTATGTTTCTCTCATTTGTCCAGCTTATCAGTATGGATCTATTCAGCTAAGCTGGAAGCTCTGGGCAGCAGATTTTGCCCTCCACACCTTTAGTCAGGTGTGGAGATTTTTGCATTCTCTGCGGTGGACTTTTTCTAGTTTTTATTACTGACCGCACAGTGTTCTGTCCTGTACTATCTATCTAGCTAGAAGTGGCCTCCTTTGCTACATCTTGTTTCATTCTACGTATGTCATTTCCCTCTCCACTCACAGTCATTATTTGTGGGGGGCTGTCCTATCCTTTGGGGATTTTCTCTGAGGCAAGATAGCTTTCCTGTTTCTACCTTTAGGGGTAGTTAGCTCTTAGGCTGTGACGAGGTGTCTAGGGAGAGACAGGAACATCCCACGGCTACTTCTAGTGTTGTGTTAAGATCAGGAACTGCGGTCTGTATAGTTACCACCTGCTCAGAGCTAGTCGCATGTCGCTCCTAAATCACCAGTCCATAACAGAAAACTACTGTTTTGACACACAGCAGAGCTCAGAAGGGAAGCAGCGCCATTTGACTTTTTGAATGCAAAATTTGCTGGTATAATTAGCGGATGCCATGTCGTGTTTGGAGAGCCCATGACGTGCCTATACAGTGGAAACCCCACAAGTGACATCATTTTGGAAACTATACCCCTCAAGGAATGTACTTAGATGTTCCGTTAACTCCTTAAACCCCATGTGCTCACAAAAGTTTATAATGTTGAGCCGTGAAAATAAAAAGAAAAAAAAATCACACATTGTCTCCTCAAAAAATGTTTTTTAGCCCCAAATTTTGCATTTTCACAAGGGTAACAGGAGAAATTGCACCATATAAATTGTTGTGCTATTTCTCCTGAGCATCGAATGCCCCATATGTGTGTGAAAATTACTTTTGAACACAATGCAATGCTCAGAAAGGAAGAAGTGCCATATTGGAGTTCAGATTTTGCTGGATTAGTTTGCTGGAAACTACATCCCTTAACAAATTTATCTAGGGGTGCAGTGATCATATTGACACCGCGGGTGTGTCATAGAATTTTATACCATTGTGCAGTGAAGAAAAAATATTTATTTTACTACCAAAATGTTGTAGCTCCAGATTTTACATTTTCACAAGGAGAAATGGGTAAAAATGGCACCACAATTTCTGCTGAATGTGGAAATACCCCATATGTGGCTGTACAGTATTACTTAGCCACACGGCAAGACTCGGGAGGAACCGAGTGCAACTTGCCTCCTGGATTCCCGGCTGACTCCCCAGGAAGAAGTCAGAGCACAGAAACGCGCGTTGGGGACGGTTGGCACCACAGGGCTCCAGGCACCTTCAGGTAATTACTACAAGTTCATTCAGATACTTCTTTGCTCATTTTTCTAGATGTGGCACACAGACCTCTTGGAGACTCTTTTGTTCTGGTCTATCTTATTCCAGGATCTATACTATAGACACGTTTCATTGCATGTGTAAATCTTTGAGCAATTCATTTTCTATATACATGCTGTTGCCTGTTTCTTACTGTGGTTCCATACAGTTTGGCTTACCCCTGTCACATTCCGATATAATCTTGTTTTCTTGTCTTATGTATTGTTCATAATAAAGCTTTGATATTTTTACACTACTTGACCCCTTGCCTCCTGGATTACAGATCTTCCTAGAATAGTTTGTTGACTAAAGAGTTCTTAAAAGCTAGATGAGAAGAATCCCCTCTTAAAGGGAACCTGTCACCCCCCCCTAGTCGTTTCAAACTAAAAGAGCCACCTTGTGCAGCAGTAATGCTGCATTCTGACAAGGTGGCTCTTTTAGTTCTGGGTGCTGTAACTTGAGAAATAATCAGTTTTATAATTTGTCTGAAGTACCTGGTCCTCAGTCAAGTGGGCCGGCGTTTCCCCCCTGCTTCAGACAGCACACTGCTGTCACTCACATCTTCTTGGCGCTGGGCGCCGCCTCCTCACCGCTGTTTTCAAAAGTAGCCAGTGCCTGCGCTCTTTTCCCCTGCCTGGTGCAGGCGCAGTGAGCGCTGGCCGTCTTTCCTCATATGCAGCCCAGCTGACTGCGCCTGCCTGGCTGCCCTGCCTGTGAGTCCCAGCCCCGCAATGTGAATAAATCATAAGTCACTGCGGGGCTGGGACACACAGGCAGGGCGGCCGCGCAGGCGCAGTCAGCTGGGCTGCATATGAGGAAAGACGGCCTGCGCTCACTGCGCCTGCACCAGGCAGGGGAAAAGAGCGCAGGCACTGGCTACTTTTGAAAACAGCGGTGAGGAGGCGGCGCCCAGCGCCAAGAAGATGTGAGTGACAGCAGTGTGCTGTCTGAAGCAGGGGGGAAACGCCGGCCCACTTGACTGAGGACCAGGTACTTCAGACAAATTATAAAACTGATTATTTCTCAAGTTACAGCACCCAGAACTAAAAGAGCCACCTTGTCAGAATGCAGCATTACTGCTGCACAAGGTGGCTCTTTTAGTTTGAAACGACTGGGGGGGGGGGGGGGGGTGACAGGTTCCCTTTAAGTGACCCTATTTTGAAAATTATACCCCTTTGGAAATTTATCTGCAGGTGTATTGATGATTTTGACTCCATGGGTGTTTTCCAAAAACGTAGTGGATGTTACTCTGACAATTGTAAAGTGCCATTGTAGTGACCAGTATGTTGCAGTGACCAGTACATTATGCCCAGCTCATGCTTCTGGAGACATGCACCCAGAAATGAGGCGGGCTCTCATCGCTACAGAAATGCCAAACATGTGGTTGCTAAATGTGGTTCAGGCACACCATGGGGCTCAGAAGTAAGGGGGGCATTTGGGTTTTGAGCACAAATTTTGCTGGATTTTTTGGGGGGTGTGAGGAGCCATATTGCTTTTCCAGAGCCTTTGTATTACCAGTACCATGGAAGCACTTATTTGTCTGTTAACAGATGATAGACCTGAGTGGGGACTTGCGTTTTTTTGTGGATTGAGTTCAAGCTTTTATTGGGAACATTTTACATAACGTTTGGGATCACATTTATCCGACACTCTACGCTGAACACTTACATTGGGGTTTCATCTACATCTGAGTCACGTAATTCAGATGAAACCTCCAAGGGATCCACTCACTATAATGAGGCAGCAGAGTTACTCTAGAGTCCGTCTGGCCACTGTTCAGTGTTGTCCTTTTCAGAAGTGTACAAAACTGGAAAATATTTTATGTACGCCTAAAAACATGGACACCGCCAGGTCATAAGCCAGTGTCCACAGTGCCTCCATCTGCCTCATTTATAGGGAATCCTCCGCCAGAGGTTCCATATGAATCATGTATTTCAGAGAATTACACTGAAGCCCCGGTGCAAGCGCTCAGTGCAGAGCTCAGGATAAATGTGAGCTGAGCCTTACTACGATCTTTGGGAGGCAGAATGGAAAAATCAACAGCAGGTGAAGAATTGGTTTTATTTATTTTTTACGTAGTTCCTTGTGCAGTATAAGTGATTAGACGACTTTATTCTTCGGGTCGGTGCGATTACATCGATTCCAGATTTATATCGGGTTTTCATATTTGGCTGCTGTCACACACTAAAAGATGTATTTATTGCGCATTGCCATATTTTGAGAGCTACAATTTTTACATATTTTGTCCGACATAGTGATGTGACTTTTGCATAACGAGTTGACGTTTTTATTGGTACCATTTTTGGGCACATGACATTTTTTGATTGCTTTCTATTCTGATTTTTGGGGGACAGAATGAACAAAACCCAGCAACTCAGGAATTCTTTTTTGGTTTTTACACTGTTCCGCGTATGGTAAAATTAATAAGACAGCTTTATTCTCCAGGTCAGTCCAATTACAATATCTCATTTATATCTTTTTTTATGTTTTGGAGCTTTTACACAGTAAAAACTATTTATGTACGCCTAAAAACATGGACACCGCCAGGTCATAAGCCAGTGTCCACAGTGCCTCCATCTGCCTCATTTATGGGGAATCTTCCGCCAGAGGTTCCATATGAATCATGTATTTCAGAGAATTACACTGAAGCCCCGGTGCAAGCGCTCAGCGCAGAGCTCAGGATAAATGTGGGCTGGGCCTTACTACGATCTTTGGGAGGCAGAATGGAAAAATCAACAGCAGGTGAAGAATTGGTTTTATTTATTTTTTACGTAGTTCCTTGTGCAGTATAAGTGATTAGACGACTTTATTCTTCGGGTCGGTGCGATTACATCGATTCCAGATTTATATCGGGTCTTCATATTTGGCTGCTGTCACACACTAAAAGATGTATTTATTGCGCATTGCCATATTTTGAGAGCTACAATTTTTACATATTTTGTCCGACAGAGTGATGTGACTTTTGCAGAACGAGTTGACGTTTTTATTGGTACCATTTTTGGGCACATGACATTTTTTGATTGCTTTCTATTCTGATTTTTGGGGGACAAAATGAACAAAACCCAGCAACTCAGTATTCTTTTTTTGTTTTTACACTGTTCCGCGTGTGGTAAAATTAATAAGACAGCTTTATTCTCCAGGTCAGTCAAATTACAACAATATCTCATTTATATCTTTTTATGTTTTGGAGCTTTTACACAGTAAAAACTATTTTGTAGAAAAAATTATTTTTGCATCGCTTTGTTTTGAGAACTGTAACTTTTTTATTTTAATTGCGTTTTATTCCACTTTTTGTTAGGCGATATGATGAAAAAACATGTTTTGTCCCCCTTTTTTTAATTTATTTTTTTATGGTGTTGACTGAAGGGTAAACTGGTGACTGGTGAGTTTTATGCAGCGGGTCGTTATGGATGTGGCAATAACAAATGTGCACTTTTTTTGCATAAAAATAGAAATGTATCAGTACAAAATATATATATATATATATATATATATATATATATATATATATATACACAGTATATATATATATATATTGTGTTGGATTGTACTCACTCAGCTGCGGTTTTGAGGTAGGCACAGGAAGCTGTTTCATAAGAAAATGTCCGGTAAGGTTTATTAGCTTCATAAACCTTAAGCACACGCAAACAAAGATAGCCTTCTGTGGCTCAAAGTGAAAACAAGCTGAAAATAAATAGCCCATATAGTACTGTGGGCCCGCCTGGTCAGGTCAGTGTCTTTAGCAACACACATTGGAGGTCTCCACATCTCCAGCCACAAACACTGAATGAGACACTCGGCCTCCATCTTATGTGCCAAACCACGGCCCTGGGGTAGGGATACGTGAGCAGTCATTCCCACCCATCTATTATGACTTCTCATAAAACCCCACCCTGGAATGGCCCAAATAACTCAGCACTATGTGTGCTGGAGCATGCTTCCGAGCTCACATCACCGCAGCTAATAGCCGCGATGACACATATTTCCCCTCAAGGACCTGTCCGGCGGCCATCTTACATACCCTGCCCCTCTGCCCAATGTCAGGGGGGCTTGGCACCTTCTGCCAACAAACAGTGGATCCTTGACAGAGCGTCAGCATTGCCATGCAGTTTCCCTGGCCTATTGCTGCACATGGAAGTTAAAATCCTGAAGTGCTAGGAACCACCTGGTCACTCGGGCATTGTACCCTTTCTTCTCCCTCATCCACTTCAGTAGAGCATGGTCTGACACTAGTCTGAACCTCCCTCCTAAGAGATAGTACCTTAGAGAGTCCACACCCACTTGATGGCTAAACATTCCCCCACTATGGAATGGCCCAAATAACGCTCTCAGCACTATATGTGCTGTAGCATGCTTCCAAGCTCACATCACCGCATCTAATAGCCGCTATGACACATATCTCCCCTCAAGGACTCATCCGGCGGCCATCTTACAGTTTTATAAAAATCAGCTTCTCTACACTTTCCACTCCACTCCAGTGTCAGTTGAATTCCAACCAGAGTACACCTCATTCTACTTAAAGTGCTTCTGGTTAGGTGATCACCTGAACCAAATCTTATTTAATAAAGGAAAGTATAAAAAAAACACTGCTGTGGTGTTCACAATCCTCTTGCAATAGGACAAGCTGGATTGCAAAACAAGTGCTAGTAATATCCCAAAAGTAATAGCAATGAAAAAATAACTTTTAGCCATGCCAAAGGAGTTGAAAAGAAAAGTCTTGAATGAGGAAAAGAAGGGCTCAATTCTGGCTTTACTAGCAGAGGGACACTGAGCGTCATGTTGCCTCTATCCTTAAAATTTCTAAGATGGTAGTCCATTTCAACGAGGTTAAGCAGCAGACATTGGGGACAACAAAGCTACAGATCGGCAGAGGGTGAAAACGACTCTCCACTGACTGGTATGACCGTCCTCTTATTCGAATGTCACTCAGCAACTGCAGGCTGACATCAAGTGACCTACAAAAGGAATGGCAAATGGCAGCTGGGGTGAAGTGCACGGCAAGAACAGTTCGTAACAGGCTCCTAGAGGCAAGACTCAAGTCATGTAAAGCTAGAAAAAAACCTTTCATCAGTGAGAAGCAAAGAAGGGTCAGGCTGAAGCTTGCCAAAGACCATAAGGATTGGACCATAGAGGACTGGAGTAAGGTAATCTTCTCTGATGAGTCTAATTTTCAATATCACCTGGTCATCTAGTGGTTAGACGGAGACCTGGAGATGCGTACAAGCCACAGTGTCTTGCACCCACTGTGAAATTTTGTGGAGGAATTGGGCAAGTTAATCTTTGCGAAGGATGTATGAATCAAGGCGCATACAAGGTTATCCTGGAAAAACAGTTGATTCCTTCTGCTCAGGTAATGTTCCCCTACTCTGAGGACTGTTTTTTCCAGCAGGACAATGCGCCATGCCACACAGCTAGGTCAATCAAGGTGTGGATAAAGGACCACCAATTTTCGTAACCAGCAGAGGGAAAGCCGACGGCTGGGGGCAGATGTTTATAGCCTGGGAAGGGGGTAATACCCATGGAGCTTCCCAGGCTATTGATGTCAGCTCACAGCTGTATAATTAGCCTTTACTGGCTATTAAAGTGGGGGACCCTAAAAAAAATAACGTAGGGTCCCCCTATAATTAATAACCAGCAAAGGCTATGCAGACAGCTGCAGGCTGATATTAATAGCCTAGGAAGAGGCCATGGATACTGCCCCCCAGGCTAAAAACATCAGCTCTCAGCCGCCCCAGAAAAGGCGCATTTCTAAAATGTGCCAATTCTGTCACTTAGCCTTGCTCTTCCCACTTGCCCTGTAGCAGTGGCAAGTGGGATAATAGTTGGGGGGGTTGATATCACTGTCAGGTGACATCAAGCCCCGAGGTTAGTAATGGACAGGTGTCAATAAGACACCCTCACTACTAACCTCATAGTCACATTGTAAAAAAACACACCCAGAAAAAAGAAAGACACAAACTCCTTTAATAATCATAATTAAACCATACTTACAACCTCCCCTACTCCCCCGATGCCCTCGTCATCTGTAAAAGAGGTAAAAAAAACAGTAATCCTCACCTTTCAGCAGAGATGCTTTAAATCCATTTGTCCCACGACTGCTCCAATTCTGCTACATCTAGATGGCAGGCTGCATGATGCGACCATGCAGCCTGTCATCCAGCAGACACACTGAGCACAGTATCTCTGTATGAACTGCTATTCCCTGTCTGAGGGCACTGCGAGCATGAGAAAGTTCTGCTCGCGGTGCCGTCTGGTGGGATGGCTTTTATGCTATTTTTGATCATAACAGTATTACTAAGAACTCTGTGTTATTTAAATGTACTTTTGCTTTTTATTTACTTAGTTACAGCAGGGTGTTTGCTCATTTTGTTTCTTGTAGGTTTTGTATGTTTTATGGCCAATGTGAACATGCGTTTGTGTTGCATGTATAACAACTCAAACCTAGCTCACCTACCTACCTTTTGTGTATTTTTGTTGTATTTTAGCACTCTGTGCAAACCTGGGTGTGGCCTCCCTTTTCTGAGCTGGAAATTACACTTAAAGGCTTCCCCAGACTAGTGTTCACTGGTTGCGACCCGGTCCGTTTGTCTGCCCTTATTCACACACTGAGGTCAACTTTGACACATGGTAGGGTTTTTAATATTAGACAGCATAGGACCGTCCCGATCAGAGTTACCTTGTCGAGGTGGGATGGCTTTTATGCTATTTTTTTTAATCAAAAAACAGTATTACTAAGAACCCTGTGTTATTTAGATGCACTTTTGCTTTTTATTTATTTAATTACAGCGGGGTTTTTGCTCATTTTGTTTCTTGTAGGTTTCACACCCATACAAGTCTATGGATGCATGTGCAGTCTTATGTACGTGCACAGAGACAATGGAGAAATTAAGTTCTCCATCCTCTCCGTACCTGTGTTACAATTCTCTCATACAAGAGAATTGTATGATGCCAAAGCCTACAGCCTGCAATAGCCATTCTGCCGTCTCACCACCACCCGAGCTGCTGCCTCACCACCACCCGAGCCACCGCCTCACCACCACCAGAGCTGCTGCTTCACCACCACCACCAGAGCAGCCGCCTTATCACCACCAGAGCTGCCGCCTCACCACCACTAGAGCTGCTGCTCCCCCGACCTGTCTCTTCCCCATTATCTCATAGAATGTAAGTCCACAAGGACAGGGTCTTCTCCCCTCTGTACCAGTCTGTCATTGTAAATTTGTTTACTGTAAACGATATCTATAAGGCTACTTTCACATTAGCGTTTGAATCTGCAGCGTTTAATCCGCAAACGCAAGGACACGAAAAACGCATGAAAACGCGTGTAAACGCAGCGTTTTTAAAACGCTTACGGTTACCGCATGCGTCATTAAAACGCAGCGTTTACATGCTTTTGCTTGCATTTTCTATGCGTTTGAGTTTTTTGTGCGCATGTCGCAAAATTTTACCAGAGAAAAATTCTAGATGCAAGAACCAGCCAATGGGACTACAGAGGGCGTGTATTATGTGAAATCTATATATAGACCCTAGGACAGCTGAAATCTTCAGATTTTGCTCCTGTGTCCTGTGAGAAGATGGATCTTCACATGGATAGCTATTACTTTAAACTAGATCTGAGCATCAAGATTTTTCTGGCATGTGCGTTTGCTTGGGAGCAACACCGAAACCGGGAAAGACAGAGAAGGACAAGGCGTAGGCGGTTTTGGCAACACCCCATTGTAGAACTGCGGGAGAGCCGTGGTACATATCACACCCTGTATGGCGAGCTCAATGAGAACCCAGAAAAATTCCCAGAATATACCAGGATGTCACAAGACTCTTTCCGGGATTTGCTTGATCGTGTCCAAGGAGCCATCCGGAGACAGGACACACAGCTCCGTAGAGCCATTCCACCAGCGGAACGTCTCCTGGTTACCTTAAGGTACGTAATAATTCTAAACAAAAGCTAACCAAAATTTTTTGCAGGTCTGATGTTTTTTTGCCTATTTTGTAAATTATTTATTCTTACTACAGATTTCTTGCAACTGGAGAGAGCTTGTCATCCCTTCATTTCCAGTACCGCCTTGGGATTTCCACGCTGTCCGGAATTGTTTTTGAAACCTGCCGGGCTTTATGGACCATTCTCCGTGAGGAATTTATACCCATACCCACGGAGGACATGTGGAAAGAAATTGCTGACAAATTTTGGACTGTTTGTGATTTTCCCAACTGTTTGGGTGCGGTGGATGGGAAGCACATCCGGATTACCAAACCAGCCAGAACGGGATCACAGTTCTTCAACTACAAAAAATATTTTTCAGTAGTTCTTATGGCAATAGCCGATGCAGACTGTCGCTTCATTGCTGTGGACATTGGTGCTTTTGGCCGTGGCAACGATTCACAGACTTTTAAAACCTCTGATATGGGCCGACGTGTTTATGGCAAAAATTTTAATTTCCCACAGCCACGACCACTCCCCTACACTCAAGGCCCACCGCTGCCATTTGTAATGGTTGGGGATGAGGCCTTTCAGATGAGTGAAAATCTCCTGAAGCCCTATTCAAGTCGGGACTTGAACCGCACAAAACGGATCTACAACTACAGACTAACCAGGGCACGCAGAACAGTAGAGTGTGCCTTTGGGATTATGGTGTCCAAATGGCGCATTCTAGCAACTGCAATAAACCTAAAAATGGAGACAGTGGATGAGGTAGTTAAAGCCTGTGTGGTTCTCCACAATTTCATTCTGGCTAAGGAGCGACCCACCATAGAACTTGATGAACCTGTTGCCAACCCTTTGCCTGATTACCGTCATCACCCGCTGCGGTCAACAGTTGAAGTAGGCCACATGCGGGACCAATTTGCAGCGTTTTTTGATTCTGACATTGGACGTGTGCCATGGCAGGACAATATGGTGTAAAATGTACTGCTGGTTTCGGGTCTGCAAATTTATGTTTGGAATGTTAATGTTTTTTCAAATAAAATAATTGTGATTTACTTTCTTCACCATGTCTCCTATCTATTTCCTTAACAAACCACTTTGGGTTTTTGGGCTTAGGTTGTTGACGTGAGTCCTGTCTTGGTTCACCATTAGCTTTTTGCCGCAGACTGTATAGACGATGTCCGTTATTGTCGCAGTATTTGTCCAGTACTTAACATCAGTATTTGTAAGCCTAAACCAGGAGCGGTAGTTAAATTCTTTTAGTGGTGCATATCTGTTTAATGTACTTTTCCTCACATAGTTCCACTCCAGGTTTAGGCTTACAAATAGTGCTGTAAAATACAGAGCGAATACTGACAGTGTGATGGCAGCCTACACCAGAGATCTATAGTCATCAAGTCAGGTGTCTGAACTAATGAATTCATGATGCTATTTGCTCTTGAATTCATTTTTCCTGACACTTGTCCGGGTGAGTATAGATTTGCCATGTACATTGTTCCTTCACTTTGTGTGAAATATATGTATATGTACCAATAAGATAAAATGGAGGTAATACAATGCATTTCTAAAATCAGCAGGTCAGGGGTCATAAATAATGTTTCGGATAAGAAAGGACCTGTTGAGTATAGTTGTGCTGTGTATTACCACCATTTTGTCTTCTGTGTGCGACCAAAAGTCACGGAGTAAACAGAAAGAACTGTTTTTGGAGAAAATACAAGTGTTATTTTTGGGGGCAACCTCATATCTCTCAACCAAACACACCAAGCTTCAGTGTTCTGCTAAGTAGGTACTGGAGGTTGGAGGTGGCCCCCAAAAATGTGTTTGACGCATAATTTGTTATTGGCGCATGCTGTGTGGTGACGGTGGCGAAATACACAATTAACCAAACCTTATTGGGGCAAAAAACACAGGTTTATTAAACACACACAAACCAAAAAATTAACTGCGCCTGCTTGGGGTTGAGTGTCGATATTGTGGGGTGTTGAGTAGTGAGGTCTGGCTTACTGTAGCCGACATAGGGGTGGCAGGAGAAGGCGCTATGAAACTACTGGGGTCAGGATATTCAGGGATAGGGCTAGACACATGAGAGGGTTGAGACACACTGGAAGGGTGAGACAAAACAGACATTACAGACACATTGGGAGGTGAGGGGGGAGGGATAGCTATGGTTTTTTGTTTTTTTTTGCCTTTCCCCTTCCTTGTTTTGCGCGGGCACGTTGTCGTGGTGGCAGGGAACGCCAGGGCAGGGTCCGGCAACGGCAGTCTGGTAGTGGTGGTGCCAGAGAACGCCAGGGCAGGGTCCGGCAACGGCAGTCTGGTAGTGGTGGTGCCAGAGAACGCCAGGGCAGGGTCCGGCAACGGCAGTCTGGTAGTGGTGGTGCCAGAGAACGCCAGGGCAGGGTCCGGCAACGGCAGTCTGGTAGTGGTGGTGCCAGAGAACGCCAGGGCAGGGTCCGGCAACGGCAGTCTGGTAGTGGTGGTGCCAGAGAACGCCAGGGCAGGGTCCGGCAACGGCAGTCTGGTAGTGGTGGTGCCAGAGAACGCCAGGGCAGGGTCCGGCAACGGCAGTCTGGTAGTGGTGGTGCCAGAGAACGCCAGGGCAGGGTCCGGCAACGGCAGTCTGGTAGTGGTGGTGCCAGAGAACGCCAGGGCAGGGTCCGGCAACGGCAGTCTGGTAGTGGTGGTGCCAGAGAACGCCAGGGCAGGGTCCGGCAACGGCAGTCTGGTAGTGGTGGTGCCAGAGAACGCCAGGGCAGGGTCCGGCAACGGCAGTCTGGTAGTGGTGGTGCCAGAGAACGCCAGGGCAGGGTCCGGCAACGGCAGTCTGGTAGTGGTGGTGCCAGAGAACGCCAGGGCAGGGTCCGGCGGCGGCAGTCTGGTAGTGGTGGTGCCAGGAAACACCAGGGCAGGGTCCGGCGGCGGCAGCATGCTGGTGGCAGTGGAGGAGGCCCAAGCAGGAGCAGCAGTTGTCATGGTGGTGGCGGTGGGCTGACCCACTGCACTGGGCATGGTGGTGGTGCTATAATACGGTCCGGAAGTGTTTGGAATGGAGGTGGCCGTGCAGTGGTATGCAGCAGATGTCGGCATTGATGTAAAGCGTGACAGTGTGGGCACTGTTGGAAATGTCCCCACTGTCTGCTGAAAATACCGACTCTGCTGCATAGCCTGCACGTAAGCAGCATTGCAGGCCTGCATAACAGTAATCTGGAGCTCAGGACTAAGGTGTTCCGACATGCCCTGTTCTATCTGATTAAAAAAATGATGTGCTGGCCTCTGGAGGTCGGCTTTCACTTGGGCAAGGGCTGTGGTTACCTCCTGGATACGTGTGCTCATATGACTAATGGCAGTATCCAGTCGGTCACCCATCGCCTTGAGTCCCTCATGGAAGACCGAGCTCAAGTGCAAAAACTCGGGCATGAGTGACCTGTCCGCGGCCCTCTGCCGCTGCCGGGAGGAGCCCATAAAAAATTGGCTAGAGGCAGAGGACTGGGGAAGGGGAACACCTAATGGACCAGCTTCCTGGTCTCCAGGTTGTGTGGCAGGCCCACTTGCTGCAGCGCTGGAGGATGGCTGGGACGGGTCCGTGGCTGACTGATGAAGGACCGCTCCAGAACCTGGGCCAACAGTGGAGCTCCAAGTGCTGCGGAAAAAAAAAAAAATATATTACAAAACATTTACAAAAAGATAACTGAACAGTTAGATACACATTCAGATAGGGAAAGGTCACACTACTATTTGTAGTGAATTTTACATCAGAATTTGCAAGCCAGGAGTTCAACAGTAGGAATAAAAGTTTCATAAAACAACATGCTATACTTCTGCATGCATCGACCAGTCCTTGGGGATTAAAAAAACTGATGTAAACTATGAAGAGATGATGGAGACAATACAAGCCATATCTCTATACAAGGTATTGGTATGCCAAAACCTGGAGAGGAACTATGTGAGGGAAAGTATTCAAAGAACACGTACCCCACTGCTGCATCTATCAATCAATCAAGGTTTCGGATTACAAATACTGATGGGAAATACGAATTGACGACAGAGGACATACAAGCCTCCTGTATACTCACCAGGACAAGTGTCAGGAAAAATGAATTGAGGAGCCATTGGCATCCTGAATTCATTATTTCTGACACCTAACTTGCTGAGTATAGATCTGTTGTGCAGGCTGCCGTCACACTCTCAGTATTTGATCAGTATTTCAAATCAGTATTGGTATGCCAAAACCTGGAGAGGAACTATGTGAGGGAAAGTATTCAAAGAACACGTACCCCACTGCTGCATCTATCAATCAATCAAGGTTTCGGATTACAAATACTGATGGGAAATACGAATTGACGACAGAGGACATACAAGCCTCCTGTATACTCACCAGGACAAGTGTCAGGAAAAATGAATTGAGGAGCCATTGGCATCCTGAATTCATTATTTCTGACACCTAACTTGCTGAGTATAGATCTGTTGTGCAGGCTGCCGTCACACTCTCAGTATTTGATCAGTATTTCAAATCAGTATTGGTATGCCAAAACCTGGAGAGGAACTATGTGAGGGAAAGTATTCAAAGAACACGTACCCCACTGCTGCATCTATCAATCAATCAAGGTTTCGGATTACAAATACTGATGGGAAATAATGACCAGCAACAAATTGCATTATACACCATTTTTTTTTTCTTTTTTAACCAATATACTTACGTTCTTCGTGCAAGGACTGGTCTCAAAAACGCAAGGATGCGGTGGTACTTGTATTTGCGTATCCTTGCTGCAGAACCACTTGGAAGCCGGCTCTCTTGGCGCAGGTCCTTGTTGAAGCGGTCCTTCATCGATCTCCAACGTGTTTTCACTTTTGACACTGTTGGCAAAACAAAACATAATAGTTAGGACAATGGTCTTTTGACCATGGTCACACAACTGTATGTGCTGTGAAAAAGTAATGACTTTCTCACATCATACACAGTTGTGTGAGCATGGCCAAGGTATTGACTACATCACACTGCATTGCGATACTTACCAAATGCAGAACGGACCCGAGCCGGGGCATTGGCCCAGCCATCCCACAACGCTGCGGCCACCTCATTCCAAAGCCTCCGGATCGTCACATTGTTGGCGTGCAGTGGATCCCGGGTATCCCACAATGCGACTCGCTCGTGAACCAGGGAGATGAGGTGTTCATTCTCAATTAGGTCCTCATCCTCCTCTGGAACCTAACAACAAAAAGTACATTAATATAGGAGGCGTTCACATACGGAAGACAGAAAACAGAATCAGAGGAATGGCATGAATATTGAAGTAAAAAAAAACACTGGTGCTGAAGCAAAAGGGAAAGAAAGAGAGAAGTAGAAAGAAATGAAGATTCAAGAATTATAAAGTGAGGATACAATACACATTCAGCCAGCTATACTTACACGATGCCGCCGTCTTGCCCGGCCATGACTACGCTGCTCCTGCCCAGTCTCCTGCCCAGTCTCTTCCGCTGTAGAAGAAGTGGTCTGAAAAAGGGAAAATATACATTGTCATATGTGTAGATGTGACAGTGAATACAATCTGAGGAGGTGAATACTCACTTCGCTGACATGTTCCCCTTGTGCAGGCCCAGGCGTTTCCTCATCAGAAGAAGAAGACATTCTGATGTGTGCAGAAAGAAAGGAATGACAGAAATTAGGGCACATAGACACAGATTATAGAAAAGAAATGCATTGGATAGGATATACTCACATAGTTCTGAGGCTTGTTTGCTGATCCAAGGGGCTGTGGGGCGTCTCGTCTGCAAGGCAGTCTGCTGACTAGTGACCTGCAAATGTCCACTACCTCCCTTTATCACCTTGTATGTGGGGGGTGGCTTATCAGTGTCTAGACATGTTTTTCTCAATTGAGACGCATGCGTCGGTAAATGCAAGCAAACGCATGTACTGAAAAACGCATGCGTTTACATAGACTACAATGCGTTTTTTGGGCGCAAACCTTGCGCAATCAGCCGCATACGTTTCCAGGCGGCAAATTGACGCCTCTAAAAATTACTACATGTTGCATTTCCGCGCCAAGACGCAGACGGCTAGACGACGCATGCGTCGTCAAACGTGGCAAAACGCGAACATAGAAAAACGCATGCGTCGTTAATGTTAAAGATAGGAATACACAACGCATGCAGATATTTGCGGAAGAAACGCTGCGGACACAACCGCAAATGTGAAAGCGGCCTAACTCTGTACATAACCCCTTATGTACAGCACCATGGAATTAATGGTGCTATATAAATAATAATAATAATAGTTCCAAGGTGACACGCAGATCCTAATCTTAACAGAGTTAACATTAGCATAATCGGCCTGAGTTTCTCGCATGAGAGAATCGATAGCCGTGTGACCCCAGCCAGAGTGGGTCATTCCTGAATTTACGAAGGGGTGCACATATTCTCATGCATCTCTTCCATCTGGAATGTCTGACGAGTGGTGTGCGCCTCTGTGCAGGGACTGGAGAGAGATTTCTGGCTTAGGGAAGGCCACAGTTCGTCATGAATTAGACAAGTAGTGGCGTCATACCCTGAAATGGACAGAGCTCAGAGAAACTGGCGTGAAGATATAATAGCAAAATTTTAGCCCAACACCCGAGTTGCGGCTAAATTTTGTGCCTTTTCAAAGCTTTTACTCCAAAATTCTGCCATGGAATCTTTGATGAATGGGCCCAGTATCTTTTACTGAAGTAATGGAATTTGAAAAGACTTAACAGGGAACCGATCGCAGACTGGATGGTATTCAGATGACATTAACAGTTTTCGGACAGATGGTTATACATGGCAGCATTTTACATTTCTGTTTATTTACAATCTCACAATCATACAAATACATTTTAGCACAATCCTTTCCTACACACCAGCTAGCTGTAGCTGCTACCTTTCCAGATGCTCACAAGACAGACTTTCTCAAATGGCCAGATTTATCTAGATTTTGGGGCCAGTAGTCTGGTGTAAGAGACTTTGAAAAATTGCAAAACGTAACACTGTGCAAACATTTTGCAACTTTTGGTGTTCTGTGCCATTTTTCCTATCGCCAATAAAGTGGGCGGGGCTGCGGAACAGGGACATAGTAAGCACCCCTCATCAAATTCATGACAAGCAAGATTTGTGGCGAGGTGCACACAGAGATGTATGCCATATGGCTGTTCATGATTCAGAAACCTCTGACTCCAGCACATCTTATCAAGACTGATGTGAACACACAATCGAATGGTCCATGTTGAGGAGAGCCATAAGATCAAATACTTAATTAACCTCAACACATAAGGTAATTGAGGGAAGCAACCCATAACATGTATTGTTTAACCTTACATAAGTTTTCCTCAGACAAAGTGAGACACTTAAGATGGCTGCCATCTCCTGTACCAGAGCCATGTGCTCTGGTATCCAAGATGAACAATGAAGACACTGAAGATGGCCGCCATTTCCTGTTTCACCAGACCGTGTGGTCTGGTATCCAAGACGACGCCCACACTGATGACCTCATGGATCCACCCACAGCGACGCCCACTCTGATGACCTCACGGACCAACCCACCCTGATGACCTCATGGATCCGCCCATGGACTTGCTCATGCCCAACCCACTAACCAATGGAATACATCCGATCACTCCCATTTTAGAGCTAACCGAGCCCCCTTACAGGAGATATATAACATTGTGTTTTCACTAATAAAAGCCCTTCTTGGAGCTGAGCCACACATTGATCAAGGAGAGTTACAGCTGACTGTGTCTGGTGTATTTCTTTAGTGCACTGTTGTGAATTTGGATTCTGGGCTCCCCCGGTGGCTACTGGTGGAATTGAACTTGTGACATCATCTTCCCTGTTCACCTGTTCTGATTAGATCTGGGTGTCGCTATATAACCTGGCTTCTCTGTTAGATGCTTGCCGGTCAACAATGTTATCAGAAGCCTCTCTGTGCTTGTTCCTGCTCCCAGACATCTACTAGATAAGTTGGACATTCGTCCATGTTTTGTTTTTGTATTTTGGTTCCAGTTCACAGCTGCAGTTTCGTTACTGTGTCTGGAAAGCTCTTGTTGATCAGGAATTGCCACTCTGGTATTATGAGTTAATGCCAGAGTCCTAAAGTAATTTCTGGATGTGTTTTGTTAGGGTTTTCTACTGACCATGAAAGTATGCTTTCTGTCTTCTGCTATCTAGAAAGCGGACCTCAAATTTGCTAAAACTATTTTCCTGCTGCGTTTGTTGTTTCATCTCATATCACCGCCAATATATGTGGGGGGCTTCTGTCTCCTTTTTGGGCATTTCTCTAGAGGTGAGTCAGGTCTTATATTTCCCTCTGCTAGCATTATTTAGTTCTCCGGCCGGCGCTGGGCATATAGGGATAAAAAGTAGGACATGCTACCTGGCTACTTCTAGATGATGCGGTAGGTTTAGTTCATGGTCAGTACAGTTACATCTTCCAAGAGCTTGTTCCTATTGAGGCTTATGCTAGTTCTCTGGCCATGGAGATCATGACAGTTTGACCGGCCAACTAAAGGGTTAAAATCCTTGGCTGAGAAAGGAGAGAAATAAGAAGTCTGCTGAAAATTTTTTTTTTTTTTTTTTTTTTTTCTCTAGTAGTTAGTGTGCTCTTAATTGGATCACTTGCCAGTCTGTCTACGCTGCAGTCTTTCTTTTTTTTCTCTCTCCTTCTAATCTTTGAATGGCTCTATGTTCACCTGTCTATAATGGATCTACAGAGTGTAACTGCAGGTTTGAATAATCTCGCCACGAAAGTACAAAGTTTGCAAGATTTTGTTGTTCATGCTCCGGTATCAGAGCCGAGAATTCCTTTGCCGGAATTCTTCTCAGGGAATAGATCTAGCTTTCAGAATTTTAGAAATAATTGTAAGTTATTTTTGTCCCTGAAATCTCGTTCTGCTGGAGACCCTGCACAGCAGGTTGGGATTGTGATTTCCTTGCTCCGCGGCGACCCTCAAGATTGGGCTTTTGCATTGGCACCAGGGGATCCTGCGTTGCGCAATGTGGATGCGTTTTTTCTGGCCTTGGGCTTGCTTTATGAGGAACCTCATTTGGAACTTCAGGCAGAAAAAACTTTGATGTCCCTATCGCAGGGGCAAGATGAAGCTGAAATTTACTGCCAAAGATTCCGTAAATGGTCTGTGCTTACTCAGTGGAATGAGTGTGCCTTGGCGGCTACTTTCAGAGAGGGTCTTTCTGATGCCATTAAGGATGTTATGGTGGGGTTCCCTGTGCCTGCAAGTCTGAATGAGTCCATGACAATGGCCATTCAGATCGATAGGCGTCTGCGGGAGCGCAAACCAGTGCACCATCTGGCGGTGTCCACTGAGAAGACGCCAGAAAACATGCAGTGTGATAGAATTCTGTCCAGAAGCGAGCGGCAGAATTTTAGACGGAAAAATGGGTTGTGTTTCTATTGTGGGGATTCTACTCATGTTATATCAGCATGCTCTAAGCGTACTAAAAAGCTTGATAAATCCGTTCCCATTGGCACTTTACAGTCTAAATTTATTTTGTCTGTGACCCTGATTTGCTCTTTGTCATCTATTACTACGGACGCCTATATCGACTCTGGCGCCGCTTTGAGTCTTATGGATTGGTCCTTTGCCAATCGTTGTGGGTATGATTTAGAGCCTTTGGAGACTCTTATTCCTCTGAAGGGGATTGACTCCACCCCATTGGCTAATAATAAACCACAATACTGGACACAAGTGACTATGTGTATTAATCCGGATCACCAGGAGACTATTCGTTTTCTGGTGCTGTATAATCTACATGATGATTTGGTGCTAGGATTGCCATGGCTGCAGTCTCACAACCCAGTCCTTGACTGGAGAGCTATGTCTGTGTTGAGCTGGGGATGTAAGGGGACTCATGGGGACGTACCTTTGGTGTCCATTTCATCATCTATTCCCTCTGAAATCCCTGAGTTCCTGTCTGATTATCGTGACGTCTTTGAAGAACCCAAGCTGGGTTCGCTACCTCCGCACCGTGAGTGCGATTGTGCTATAGATTTAATTCCGGGTAGTAAATACCCAAAGGGTCGTTTATTTAATCTGTCTGTGCCTGAACATACTGCTATGCGAGAATATATAAAGGAGTCTTTGGAAAAGGGACATATTCGTCCATCGTCATCTCCCTTAGGAGCCGGTTTTTTCTTTGTGTCAAAAAAAGACGGCTCTTTGAGACCATGTATTGATTATCGGCTTTTGAATAAAATCACGGTTAAATATCAATACCCATTGCCGTTGCTGACTGATTTGTTTGCTCGCATAAAGGGGGCCAAGTGGTTCTCTAAGATTGATCTCCGTGGGGCGTATAATTTGGTGCGGATCAGGCAGGGGGATGAGTGGAAAACCGCATTTAATACGCCCGAGGGCCACTTTGAGTATTTGGTGATGCCTTTTGGTCTTTCTAATGCCCCTTCAGTCTTCCAGTCCTTTATGCATGATATTTTCCGCGATTTTTTGGATAAATTTATGATAGTGTATCTGGATGATATTCTGATTTTTTCGGATGATTGGGACTCTCATGTCCGGCAAGTTAAGAGGGTTTTTCAGGTTTTGCGGTCTAATTCTCTGTGTGTCAAGGGTTCTAAGTGCGTTTTTGGGGTTCAGAGAATTTCCTTTTTGGGATATATTTTTTCTCCCTCTTCCATTGAGATGGATCCTGTCAAGGTTCAAGCTATTTGTGATTGGACGCAGCCCTCTTCTCTTAAAAGTCTTCAGAAATTTTTGGGCTTTGCCAACTTTTATCGTCGATTTATTTCTGGTTTTTCGGATGTCGTTAAGCCATTGACCGATTTGACTAGACAGGGTGCTGATGTTGCTAATTGGTCCCCTGATGCTGTGGAGGCCTTTCAGGAGCTTAAGCGCCGTTTTTCTTCTGCCCCTGTGTTGCGTCAGCCTGATGTGACTCTTCCTTTTCAGGTTGAGGTCGACGCTTCTGAGATCGGGGCTGGGGCAGTGTTGTCGCAGAAAAGTTCTGACTGCGCCGTGATGAGGCCTTGTGCCTTCTTTTCCCGTAAATTTTCGCCCGCTGAGCGGAATTATGATGTTGGGAATCGGGAGCTTTTGGCCATGAAGTGGGCGTTTGAGGAGTGGCGCCATTGGCTCGAGGGGGCCAGACATCAGGTGGTGGTATTGACTGACCACAAAAATTTGATCTATCTTGAGACCGCCAGGCGCCTGAATCCTAGACAGGCGCGCTGGTCATTATTTTTCTCTCGGTTTAATTTTGTGGTATCGTACCTACCGGGTTCTAAGAATGTTAAGGCGGATGCCCTTTCTAGGAGTTTTGAGCCTGATTCACCCGGCAACTCTGACCCCACAGGTATTCTTAAGGAGGGAGTTATCTTGTCAGCCGTTTCTCCAGACCTGCGGCGGGCCTTGCAGGAGTTTCAGGCGGATAGACCGGATCGTTGTCCGCCTGATAGGTTGTTTGTTCCTGATGATTGGACCAGTAGAGTCATCTCTGAGGTACATTCTTCTGCATTGGCAGGTCATCCTGGAATTTTTGGTACCAGGGATTTGGTGGCAAGATCCTTCTGGTGGCCTTCCCTGTCACGAGATGTGCGAGGCTTTGTGCAGTCTTGTGACGTTTGTGCTCGGGCCAAGCCTTGTTGTTCTCGGGCTAGTGGATTATTGTTGCCCTTGCCTATTCCTAAGAGGCCTTGGACACACATCTCGATGGATTTTATTTCAGATCTGCCTGTTTCTCAGAAGATGTCTGTCATCTGGGTGGTGTGTGACCGTTTTTCTAAGATGGTCCATTTGGTTCCCCTGCCCAAATTGCCTTCTTCTTCCGAGTTGGTGCCCCTGTTTTTTCAAAATGTTGTTCGTTTGCATGGTATTCCTGAGAATATCGTTTCTGACAGAGGAACCCAATTTGTGTCTAGATTTTGGCGGGCATTCTGTGCTAGGATGGGCATAGATTTGTCTTTTTCGTCTGCTTTTCACCCTCAGACTAATGGCCAGACCGAGCGGACTAATCAGACCCTGGAGACATATCTGAGGTGTTTTGTGTCTGCTGACCAGGATGATTGGGTTGCTTTTTTGCCATTGGCGGAGTTCGCCCTCAATAATCGGGCCAGCTCTGCCACTTTGGTGTCCCCGTTTTTCTGTAATTCGGGGTTCCACCCTCGATTTTCCTCCGGTCAGATGGAATCCTCGGATTGTCCTGGAGTGGATGCGGTGGTGGAGAGATTGCATCATATCTGGGGGCAGGTGATGGACAATTTAAAGTTGTCCCAGGAGAAGACTCAGCTTTTTGCCAACCGTCACCGTCGTGTTGGTCCTCGGCTTTGTGTTGGAGATTTGGTGTGGTTGTCTTCTCGTTTTGTCCCTATGAGGGTCTCATCTCCTAAGTTTAAGCCTCGGTTCATCGGTCCGTATAAAATATTGGAGATTCTTAACCCTGTTTCCTTCCGTTTGGACCTCCCTGCATCCTTTTCTATTCATAACGTTTTTCATCGGTCGTTATTGCGCAGGTATGAGGCACCGGTTGTGCCTTCCGTTGAGCCTCCTGCTCCGGTGTTGGTTGAGGGTGAGTTGGAGTACGTTGTGGAAAAAATCCTAGACTCCCGTGTTTCCAGACGGAGACTCCAGTATCTGGTCAAGTGGAAGGGATACGGCCAGGAGGATAATTCTTGGGTCACTGCATCTGATGTTCATGCCTCTGATCTGGTTCGTGCCTTTCATAGGGCCCATCCTGATCGCCCTGGTGGTTCTGGTGAGGGTTCGGTGCCCCCTCCTTGAGGGGGGGGTACTGTTGTGAATTTGGATTCTGGGCTCCCCCGGTGGCTACTGGTGGAATTGAACTTGTGACATCATCTTCCCTGTTCACCTGTTCTGATTAGATCTGGGTGTCGCTATATAACCTGGCTTCTCTGTTAGATGCTTGCCGGTCAACAATGTTATCAGAAGCCTCTCTGTGCTTGTTCCTGCTCCCAGACATCTACTAGATAAGTTGGACATTCGTCCATGTTTTGTTTTTGTATTTTGGTTCCAGTTCACAGCTGCAGTTTCGTTACTGTGTCTGGAAAGCTCTTGTTGATCAGGAATTGCCACTCTGGTATTATGAGTTAATGCCAGAGTCCTAAAGTAATTTCTGGATGTGTTTTGTTAGGGTTTTCTACTGACCATGAAAGTATGCTTTCTGTCTTCTGCTATCTAGAAAGCGGACCTCAAATTTGCTAAAACTATTTTCCTGCTGCGTTTGTTGTTTCATCTCATATCACCGCCAATATATGTGGGGGGCTTCTGTCTCCTTTTTGGGCATTTCTCTAGAGGTGAGTCAGGTCTTATATTTCCCTCTGCTAGCATTATTTAGTTCTCCGGCCGGCGCTGGGCATATAGGGATAAAAAGTAGGACATGCTACCTGGCTACTTCTAGATGATGCGGTAGGTTTAGTTCATGGTCAGTACAGTTACATCTTCCAAGAGCTTGTTCCTATTGAGGCTTATGCTAGTTCTCTGGCCATGGAGATCATGACAGTGCACATGATCAATATCCATTAGGCCAGGAGTAGGCAACTAGAGAATTGAACATTATATTAATTGTTCAACCCTAATATTTGGCCGCCCAACCTGGGGCCAGCAGAGGAGAGCCCTGAACCCTGTAAAACCGGCGGGTGGAACGGCTGGATGCACTGAGTACCCCGAATCTGGAGACTGATCACCTCTTTAACAGAACACGGTAAGTCTGCTGATTTTTTATAATCTGTAGTCTTTACCTGTGTCTTTCGGGGTATCCTGTGCAGATTGCCTGACCGTGTCCGGTTTTCTTGGTATCTGTAAGACGGCAGAAAGGGTATCTCCGCTGCTGGTCATTTAATTGCAAGAACCGTCACATGTTTTAGTTGCCTACTGCCTGTTACATGTTGTGAAGAGGGGAGATGAATAGTAGTTAGAAAAAAGTGTTTACAGAGGGCTAGAGGCAAGTGATAAAACAGGAAAAACGGGTTTTTACACTGGTAGTTAGGAGAAGCATTGTGTTTGGAACAGGACAGGTTTCTAGGAAGCAAGTGTTTACAGAAAGAAAAGCATGTGGTAGGACGGGAAAAACAAGTTTGTTTTTTTTTAGGGAAGGAAAGCAAGCAAGTGTAGAAAAATAATTTTTGTCTGTGGTATACGGTTGTCGCCTGTGATAAGATTTTCAGTTCTGTACAAGAGAGACTAGGACCTGGAGTAATTGACTCGGCCTAGGGGGCCCGGTAAATCTTGGAGCAATTGGCTCAGTTCGGGCATAATAAATTGTGTAGCGGCTCATTGAAATTTGGAGCAATTGGCTCAGTTTGGGCCAATTAAATTTATAGTTTTTCTTTTTTTGCCCCGTGACATCGAGTGAGTTGACTCTGCATGGGGACCGGTAAGTTAGGGAGCAATTTGACAAAGTAGGGAATAATTGGTTTGTAAAGTACGGAGCACGGAAGTCAGACAGGGACCACGTGACAAGAAGCAATAGGAACTGAGTACTGCAGACTCAGTTCCCTTTAGAATCTCAGGTTTGAGTCATCTCCCCCGTCTTATTGTTTGTTTGGTGTTTGTTATCTTGATAGATAGATATATATACTGTATATCTATAGAAAGATGGAGAAATTAATGCAGTTCTGCCGTATGGGCACTAAGCCAAATTCAGATGGCAAGTTAGACTCATGCACATTAGTGGAAATTGTGTGGAATGCCAGAAGGGGGGATGGTTACAGCCCCTGGAGTGGAAGATTGTCTTAAAAAAAAAAAAAAAAAAGAAAGAAAGAAAAGGTATCCTAGAAGATAATGGATTGTTGTCTATTGCTAGGGCAGGAGAAAGAGTCTCTGAAAGTCTGTATAAAAAAAAAAAAAAAAAATATGGAAATTGGGTAGAAAAGGAATAGAAAGAATAGAGTTTTGAGTTGTGTATTACAAAAATATATCTTGTGAGCGGCCACCACCGTAAAATGGTGGCCCAGAGCCATGTGGTAAATGTAATGGTGGCCATTTTGTTAATGGCGAATGTGTTAAATGTAAAAGCAGCCAAAATGGTGGCCCAGAGCCATGTGGTAAATGTAATGGTGGCCATTTTGTTAATGGCGAATGTGTTAAATGTAATAGCAGCCAAAATGGTGGCCCAGAGCCAGGTGCTAAATGTAATGGCGGCCATCTTGTTGGTGGTAAATATAATTCTGGTGGCGGCCATCTTGTTGGTGGTAAATATAATTCTGATGGCGGCCATCTTGTTGGTGGTAAATATAATTCTGATGGCGGCCATTTCATGGATGGCAAATGTAATTCTGACGGCGGCCATGTTGTGGATGGCGAATGTGCTGCTCCTGGTGGTGAACATCTCAGATTAAGGCTACACGCCACATCACCAAATCCTTGTTACCCAGTAATGACCACTAACGGCCAATACTATATTCCTTCGGGAAGTGAACAGGCTTTACCCATGTTTCCTGTCTCAGTTGTTTCCAATGGGGCACCAACCCTTTTCCCTATCACTCCTGTTGTGAATCCAGCAGTCCTCCCACCTGGATCGTCCCCAGCACCTACCCTTTCTACTGTCACTTCCACTGCCAATTTAGCCGCACACCCACATGAGATGCTCCAAGCAGCGGCCTCTCCTCCCAATGCTTCCACAACAGCACTCTCACGCAGCCTACATAACCCTATGCCCAGTACCTCACAGGCTGTCTCGCAGCCAAGCGCACACCTGTATGGGACGGTGGCGACTGTATCAAGGGGGGGCTCAATCTGGGAGGAGGATACCAATAGCACAGGAAGCACAAAGGGGAGGGAATGTTGGCAACCTATTTTTGAAAAAGAACTTCCTGAGGGACCCTTGTTAGTGGTGGGAAAGGGTGACATAACAACAATGGAGACAGACGCTATTGTTAATGCTGCCAATTCTCGGTTAGAGCACAATGGAGGTGTAGCTAGAGCTATAGTGGAAGCAGGAGGGGCGACTATTCAAGCTGACAGTCAAATCATTGTTGAGTCATGTGGTCAGATAGCGGTTGGGGACATAGCGGTGACTAAAGCTGGCAATCTCCTGTGTAGAATGATCATACACACTGTGACCCCTACTTATGACCCTATTCATCCAGACGTTAGTGCTCAACAACTTCGTGCAGCAATAACTCGCATTAATGAGGACAGGACTGTTAAAGCTTTTAAGACTACCTGCGTCACCTGGAGCCCATACCATGATACTGGAGCTGCCCAAATAGAGCCCCTCATTCCAGGACTGTTACCTCCTCCGGCTCCTCATACACAAGGGACTACATCTGCACTCCCGGTGCCATCTCTACTCCCGCCTCAGGTGCCACCGCCAACAGTGCCAATGCTCGTGTCTGAGGAGCCCACCGTCTGTGTCAAGTTTACACCCCGGCACGCTGCTACTCTGTTGAACCAAGTTCTAGATCAAGAAAAACAGCCGATGCCTTTCTACAGGAGCATGACGAGACATGGGACTCTGGTGTTGAGTTCTGCCAAGAACCTAAGACAAGGGCCTCGGATGAGTTGGCTGACCTATCAATTATTATTGTTGCCAAAGGTTTCCAGATGCCTCAAAGCTGATGCAGCCATTGTACGATGACCTCAAGACGTCAGCGTTTCCACTATGTACTAAATCCGTGGAAGCTTTCTACGCTCTTAAACAGGCCATACAGTCTGCACCAGCTCTTGGAATCCCAAATTATCAACTACCTTTTTACTTGTTTGTCAGTGAAGTAGCAGGACATGCTTCCGGAGTCCTAGCACAAAAACATGGGGGAAGAACAAGACCAATCGGCTACTACTCTGCCCGCCTGGACTCTGTGTCTCAAGCTTCCCCGACTTGCCTCAGAGCTGTTCATGCTGCACATATGCTTCTGGACAAAACTTCTGATATCATCTTAGGACATCCGGTTCTCTTAATGGCTCCACACGACATAAAAGCTATATGAGACTCCAATGTTTCCTCTTGATTCCGGATAATGTCACTCAAACTGTCCACGCTGCTTCCTCTTTCCAGGGGGGATGTGGATGATACTGATGCTCTCGGAGAAGATGCCTCTACACACTCAGAGGATCATGACTGTCTTGAACAAATGCATGAAGAAGTAGCCTCCCAGAAAAGCGTGTCTGAAGACCCACTCCCACATGCTGACCTGACGTTCTTCACTGATGGTTCCAGATTTGCAGATGAAACAGGAAGATTCCATACGGGGTATGCCGTGGTTACACATGACCAGGTCATCTCAGCTGGATCGCTACCACCGCACATGTCTGCACAAGAAGCGGAACTTAAAGCTTTGACGTTGGCTTGTCAGGAAGCGACGGAGAAGGTGGTCAACATCTATACGGATTCAAGATACGCTTTTGGAGTGGCTCATGACTTCGGCAGTATCTGGGCAGCCAGAGGATACCTAACGTCCAGTGGAACTCCTGTAAAACATGCTGCTATCATACAAGAACTTGTGGCCACTCTAGATCTACCTTTGGAGGTTGCAGTAATCAAGATCAAAGCTCACGGGAGATTGGATTCTCCAGAAGCAAGGGGGAATTTCTTTGCTGACAAAACAGCAAAAACCTATGCTGTGCATCCATTCGGGAAAGAAAAAGCAGCGGTGTACGTGTCACAAGACACTGAAGAAGGGACTAAAGGCTCTCTTATGAGAATCATCCATCTACATCAAGACAAGACATCAGATGATGAAAAGAAGTCATGGCAAGAAGGAGGAGCTAAAAAGGATGAAGATGGAGTCTGGAGGATGAACAAAAAGGTCTGTCTACCCCGTAATCTGTACCCCTCAGTGACAGAATGGGCACACGTTATCACCCACAGAGGCAAGAATCAGATGAATGACCTAATTTGGAAGATTTATATGGCACCTGGGATCTCTACTGTCACCCAAAAATATTTCAAGTCCTGCCTTGTGTGTGCAACATGCAATCCAGCACCACCTCAGGAAGTTACTCAGAAACATTTGGCTAAACCACTCTATCCCTTTCAGAAAATTCAGATCGATCGTATTCAAATGCCAAAAGTAGGGAAGTGCGAGTATGTACTGGTAGTGACTGACATGTTCTCAGGATGGCCCGAAGCCTATCCAGTAACCAACATGACTGCCAGAGTGACTGTTAAGAGACTGATGCATGAAGTAGTATGCAGATATGGGGTCCCAGAGGTAATTGAGAGTGACCAAGTACCTGCGTTCACTGCAGCACTGACTAAGGAACTATGGACATTGGTGGGAGCTGATTTGGGTTTACATACTCCATATCACCCTCAGAGCAGTGGGGAAGTAGAAAGATTGAATGGCACCTTGAAAAATAAAATACTGAAAGCCAGTCAGGAGGTCAGACTTCCTTGGACAGACATTTTGCCCATTGCCTTATACTCAGTCAGAAACACTCCAAGGGGTTCTACTAAACTCACACTATTCGAGATTCTTTTTGGGGGGCCTCCAAGATTGGGTCAATATTTTCCACAACAGCTAGCCTTAGGAAGTGATACTCTTGTAAATTATGCAATTGTTGTTACTAAAGAACTGTCAATAACACATGTACAAGTTTTATCATCCATTCCAGGTCCAGATTCCAGTGACGGTACCCGTACTTTCTAACCTGGTGACTACATGCTGGTAAAGAAGTCCATCAGAAAAGACATTCCTGGAGTCGAGATTTAAGGGTCCCTACTAAGTGCTCCTGACTACTCCTACTTCAGTCAGGATTGCTGAGCGCCTCCTGGATCCATCTCTCACATTATAAATTTGTTAGACAGTTAGGGACAGAGTAGGATCTGACCTGCTTGTCAAAGTCCAGCTACAAAGGGAGGTTTTCCACAAGGGAAAACTTGTCTCAAACTGGTGAAAACTCCAATTTCCTCCCCCGGCCAAGACGGTCAGATCTAGGATGTGTACATCAGGGTTAGTCACATGTGTATTTTACTGTAAGTAACCATGGAGATGGGAGATTGGAGAGTAATAGATCCAGCAGGTAGGGAAGTCCCGAGGACGCTGGTAAAACGCTCCGATATACCCTCCTCGGTATACCCATAATTAGTCACACATTCTCTGGTGTCTATAGCATCCATATTGTCATGAAGCCTCTGATGTCATAATAACACTTAACATCGATGGGTTAGGGAACCACGGTGGGATCAAGATAAAAGAAAAGGTTAATGAAGTATTTAGGGGGGACTGTTGAGGAGAGCCATAAGATCAAATACTTAATTAACCTCAACACATAAGGTAATTGAGGGAAGCAACCCATAACATGTATTGTTTAACCTTACATAAGTTTTCCTCAGACAAAGTGAGACACTTAAGATGGCTGCCATCTCCTGTACCAGAGCCATGTGCTCTGGTATCCAAGATGAACAATGAAGACACTGAAGATGGCCGCCATTTCCTGTTTCACCAGACCGTGTGGTCTGGTATCCAAGACGACGCCCACACTGATGACCTCATGGATCCACCCACAGCGACGCCCACTCTGATGACCTCACGGACCAACCCACCCTGATGACCTCATGGATCCGCCCATGGACTTGCTCATGCCCAACCCACTAACCAATGGAATACATCCGATCACTCCCATTTTAGAGCTAACCGAGCCCCCTTACAGGAGATATATAACATTATGTTTTCACTAATAAAAGCCCTTCTTGGAGCTGAGCCACACATTGATCAAGGAGAGTTACAGCTGACTGTGTCTGGTGTATTTCTTTAGTGCACATGATCAATATCCATTAGGCCAGGAGTAGGCAACTAGAGAATTGAACATTATATTAATTGTTCAACCCTAATATCCATCCCTCGATATACACAGTGCTAGTAATGTACACATGTACTGTAATGTGCATGTGCGGGGAAAGGACAAAGAGAGTCGGCGCATGCGCATTACAGTGCTTTGCCCTCAGCAGGGCAGAGAGAAGTGCCCAGGAGAGCGATGGAGGATGCTGTGTGGATGACACGTCTTCCACATGAAGCTGTGAAGGAGTTGGTGATCGCAAGAAGAGAGAAAGTGCTGGAGTCACTACACAACTGTCTCATAGAGAGCTAAAGCATGTATTACTCTCACTGTGAGCCCCTCACAGAACTGACTGTGGAGTGCGGGGTCGAGGCACGGATATACCATGAGCACTGGTAAGGTCAGCCACCTATATAATGCACTTTAGCTTTGGACTTTATAGTGATTATTATATATAGGAGCTATAGGTATTGTACCTTATGAAGTTACTACTATTGCTATTAGCCCTATGCATAGTGCACAGTACACTTTACTATAATATCTTTTTCCAGTGGTTTATAATGCACTTTAGTTTTTGACCTTATAGAAACTATTATATATAGGAGCTATAGGTATTATACCTTATACAGCTATTACTATTGCTATCAGCTTTATGCACAGTGCACATTGCACTTTACTACACATCTTTTTATTTAATAGTGGTTCTTTGCCGTGTTTCATGCATACTTGTTAAATAAATAAAAAAGAAAGGACATAATATTACTATACTTTATATATATTGTTATTTGTGGTCCTTTTATATACATGAATTTTATATATATTTTTTTTTCTGTGCCTCCTCCGACTGTGTCATTGTTTGTTAGTGTCTTCACATTTAATAAAATATTATGTTTTTATCATTAAAAATAAATCTCTTTTGTGTTATTGATTATATTTTCAAGTAGTTTGTTTTGGTTATTCATTCCACCTAGTGTCCGTGGCCCACCTCCGGAACTCAGCACAATATTCCTCTGCGAGGTGGTCTCTTTACTGAAGTTGGCATATAGAGGACTCAGCTTGGAAGACACGATCAGGGTCATTATACACAAATCCCAGAGCCTGAAAAATTCCCTCTACTGTCTGGAGTGACTGTGAGTCAGACGGAAGAGATAATGCCCATGCTTGTGGGTCCCCCTGAAGGAGCAAGATAATAATCCCTACACATTGCTCCCCTGTACCTGAGGATACCGGACATAAAGTTTACAGGCCTCACGGAACACAACAAACTTGTCACGCCCCCCAGAGAACCTGTCCGGTAATGCGACATTGGGCTCCACAATGGTTTGCCTGGAGGGCGAGATCCGCACACCTGATGTAACAGGGTGTTGTAAAACCGTGTGCAAATCCGTCATCTCCAAACTGAGCTGCTGCAATTGCTCTGTCAGAGCTGAGATTGGATCCATCATGGATCAGAAAAAATTATTGTGGTCAGAGTTAATGTCACAACACAACTGTCGAGTGATCTGATACCAGGGGCTCCTTTCCTGGCCCTAAAACTAGGGAGCGCCCTAGCTGGCCCTGTTCCCCATTATATTTCAGATGGCGAAGATGCCTGGTCCTCTGCCCTTGCCTTATCTCCTAAGTTAGCCCTTCATCTATCCCCTTCCCCCACCCAGGGAAGCGGGGGCGCTACTGTGCACCACAGTACACCAACTCGACACACAGGCCAACAAAGACAAGGGGAAACTGAAAACTCCACACACACAAAATATTCACCCACATATAACAGAGGAATCCACCAGGGTGTGCAGGAAGGAGAAGAAAGCAAAACAGGGAAGGATAAGGAATTACCAAGCGTACAAACCAAACAACAGTCGCTTATAACTCCTCCAAGTCTTCTTCTCATACGAACTTCTCTCCCTCCTATTGTCATGAAGCAAGTGCTAACTCTGACAAGGACTAGGTAATAGAACCCATTTTATAAGGAAAAGGAGTGGCTAACCGACCACAGCTGAACACCGGAATTTTCAACATGACCGATTAACCCCTGTTCTGCTGGAAGAAATAAACACATTTAATAAACCGGAGATGTGCTTCTTCTCAGTGGCAGAGTAGGAGCAACCAGACTCTGTAGTCTTCTGGCTCTGCTCCATTGCAGTAACCCTGTGACAGCTGGATCAAGGCCAGCAATGTCCAATCAGATTGCCTTAAACACTGATGTTCAGAGTAGGATTGATGTTGTAAGAGCACCGATCAAAGGATCGAGCCTAGCAAACAGGGAGTCACAATGGCCAGCTCTGATTAGTGCAATCAACTATGACGTCGATCACACCAATCAGAGCGAGCTGTCGTAATCTGACCCCACAGTGACCGCACTGCACTTCCTCATTTTGGTTTGGAGACATTGCAGATCAGTCACTGTGCTGATCTGTCGGGCTGGCCTGGGCTTTGTGGTGCCACTTTTTGAAGCCTGTGCATTACTACTGTTTATGCTCCTGCTGCTTCAGAAGAAAGAAGAGTTCCTAATCCACCCCTCTCCCTTTTCTTGATCTCTCCCCACCACACCCTTCTGCCACCGGGCGCTAATCAGTACTTGATCACTGATCAGTCCTTGATTGCTCGATTTTTGGCAGTCTTTTTCTTTTTTGTGCATTCTGCAGTAGCCAAGTATTGATCAGTGATTCAAATCACTGATCAAAATCTATGCTCACTGTTTTTCAGGACTTTTTTTGTCCCTGTCCATTTTCCTACCCTCTTTGCAACATCTCTGTGTGTGCATACTGCAGCCGCCAAGCGTTGATCAGCTACTCAAGTCACGGATCTCTGTTTTCTACAATTTCTTTTTCAGTAGCTATTTTTTATCCCCCCCTTTGCACTTTTCACCACTCCACGTGTGCATCCTGGAGTCACCGAGCTGCTGATCAAACTTACAACACTTTTTAGCACCTGTGCTCATTTTTCCTATTTTTTTATCCCCTTTTGCACCACATCCGTGTGTGTGTCCTACAGTCATTGAGCGCTGGTCAGTGACGAACATCACTTACTGGTCTTACTGGTTTTGGGAGGGTGGGTGAAAAAAGAATTGAGTAGGGTTGAGCGAAACGGATCGTTCATTTTCATAAGTCGCCAACTTTTGGCAAAGTCGGCGTCTCATGAAACCCGACCCAATCCCTGTGTGGGGTCGGCCATGCGGTACGCGATCTTGGCGCCAAAGTCGCGTTTCGTATGATGCGTTTAGCGCCATTTTTTCAGCCAATGAAGGAGTGTGGGCAGAGTGATGACATAGGGGTTAGGGGCGTGTACGTGTATCATCATTTTATCGCTTGTGCGCAGTAGGGATTTGCAATGTGTAAAACGAAATTTTCTGTGCTGGGACGGAGGGGGAGAGAGAGAGAGAGAGAGAGAGAAAAAATAAAAAATATCCCCATTGGCGTGCATAGGGTTTCGTGTTCCGGCCGATCCACGACTTTTCGCAGTAATCGGACGATTTCGCCCGACTCGACTTTTCAAAAAGTCGGGTTTCGCGAAACATGACTCGACCCTAAAAAAGTCAAAGTCGCTCAGCCCTAGAATTGAGTAAAAAATCATTCAGATTAGTTGATAGCAGGGCTGCCACTAGAAATTTTGGGGCCCCATACTGGCAAAATTTCTGGGGCCCCCTTCAGACTCCGCCCAGGCACCCCAGCCCCGCCTCCACGGTCCACCCCTCAAACTGTCCACAGTCCCACCACTCTCTCTTGGAAAAACTCCACTTCTCACCTATCACACATTGACAGTTCCCATCACCAGATCACACATATAGCTGGCAGCTTTTGTTTTGGCTAAAAGATTTTTTAAGCCACCAAAATGACAAGGTAGACACTTTTGGCCAGGCCCTACTCTACTGTAACCTATTAAATGTTTGTTAAAATATGCAATACAATTTAGGTATTGTAAGGTTTCTCTTACTAAGAGTGTTGGGGGACACTCACTTGGCCGCGATATTCAAGCACACGGGCACGGGTTTATAAAACAAAGCAGTCCATGCGGTTTATTAAACCTCATAAACCGGGTTACGCATAGTTCATAACATGAAACACAACAGGCACCAACTGGTGATATTTACTTGCAGCTTCTAACACTTCAGTGTACGGCTTTGCCTCGCGGACACTAACACGCTGGTCCTCCCTTAACCAGTTCCCAAGGGAGACCACATAGTTCATAGAACTTCACAAGCACTACCGGCCTGTACGATACCTGACGGGAGCTCCGGCTCCACCTGCTGACTCTTTGCCAGTCCACACCTCCGGGTAAGCTGCCTTACAGGGATCACCAACTTGCCTGGCCGGCACACACTAGTTAGTCCAGAGCCACTGAAGGATTGTAGCTTCCCCAGTTCCACTGTGCACTGCTCCGGGATCCGGTCCTCCTACTAGGACCTCCCACGCCAGCAGGTGCTTTCCAGGAAGCCTCCTCTCAGGCTTCCAACACAGGAACACACCGAGCCCTCAGGAACTCCCTCAGGGATTTTGCACTTGGACCCTTCAGGTCCAAACACTGGAACCACACAGGAACATGTGACCCACACTCTGGTCACGTTATGTACCTGTAACCACACCCACAGTAATGGATCACATGGGCTGGTCACGTGATCCTGACATCACTGCAGGTCAATTCTCACGGCCTCAATACAACTCCGTGCACATCCCGGGGAGACCATGCAGCGCCCCCTACCTGTTACAGGGGTTACTGCATCACATATATCACAGTATATTTTTATTTAATTTTCAATTTTTAAAATGACCTATAATACCACATACAAGGAACAAATACCACAGCACCATGACCAGACACCATATTATCACCACAGTGACCTATAATACTATCTACAAGGCACAAATACCGCCACACCATGACCAGATGACATATTACCACCACAGTGATCGAATAATATCAAATACAAGGAACAAATACCACAACATCATGACCAGACCACATATTACCACCACATAGTGACTGAATACTACAATACTGATCAATAATAAAAAAACACAATACTATCACCATAAGTGCCATTATACACAGGAGATCTGTACTTAGTATGCAGTGTCTGTGTAGAGGTAATACAGCGATCGCTGATGACATTATACACAGGAGCTCTGTATATAGTGTATAGGTAATACAGTGATCACTGGTGACATTATACACAGGAGCTCTGTATATAGTATACAGTGTATAGTGTCAGTGTATAGGTAACACACTGACTCACCAGTGACGTCTCTAGGTGAAGTCCTTCATCTTTCATCCCGCACAGACCGCCATCACTTCATCCAGCCAGGACTTGTCTCTGCAGGAAATAACACAGTTATCTCGAGTTCCACTTGCAGAACACATTACTTAACAACATTACTCCCAACTTCTACATTACACCACATGAAGAAGGCGACATAGTATCATTCTACACAGTAATAGGACCGCCCCTCCATTTAAAACAGTGTACTCAAAAAAAATAAATAAATACATCACTGCAGTAATAATATCCCTTAATTAGCCCCTATGGTAATAATATTCGCCATCCTAGCCCCCGTGTGTCTCATTCCTGGCGTCAGCCATATGTTGTCCCATCCTGCTCTAATGAGTATCCATTCTGCCCCATATGATCTCCCCATCCTGCCCCATCTGTCTCCATCGTATCCATCCTGCCCCATGATCCTGCCCCATCTGTCTCCAATCCTGCCTCCAGTGTCTCCAATCATGCCCTTATCACCATTCTGCCCCATCTCCAATCATGCCCCCATTTCTGCAATCATGCCCCCTGTGTCTCAATTCTGCCCCATCTGTTTCCAATCCTGCCCCATCTGTCTCCAGTAATGCCCCAGTGTCTCCAGTCATGCCGCCATGTCTGTCACCCTGCCCCCTGTGTCTCCAATCATGCCCCGTTTCTCCATTCTGCCCCGTGTCCAGCAATCTGCCCCAGTGTCCAGCAATCTGCCCCTGTGTCCAGCCTTCTGCCCCAGTGTCCAGCTATCTGTCCCAGTGTCCAGCTTTCTGCCCCAGTGTCCAGTTTTCTGCCCCTGTGTCCAGCCTTCTGCCCCTGTGTCCAGCCTTCTGCCCCTGTGTCCAGCGTTCTGCCCGTGTCCAGCGTTCTGCCCCTGTGTCCAGCGTTCTGCCCCTGTGTCCAGCGTTCTGCCCCTGTGTCCAGCGTTCTGCCCCTGTGTCCAGCCTTCTGCCCCTGTGTCCAGCGTACTGCCCCTGTGTCCAGCTTTCTGCCCTGGGCCGCCCGGATCGCCGCTCTCAATAAAAAAAAAAGTTCTGCTTACCTGCCGCGCTCCTGCTCTCCACGCAGCTGAAGCGTGCACTCGCCGGCGACTGACAATGACGTCAGACGCCGGCGACATGCATGCTGCGGCTGACGTCAGCTGCCAGCCTCGGATTGGCTGGCGGCTGTTAACTATTAACGTGCGGGCGCGGGCCCTCACGTCAATAGCGTTAAACAGCTGCAGCGCCGGCCACCGCTAAGGGCCCGGTTCAGCCTGCGGCTGCCGGTAGGGGCCCGGTGAGCAGATGAGACGGGGCCCGATTCGGGCCCCCTCTGCTCACCGGGCCTCATACGCCAGTCACGGCTGTAATGCCCTGATGGCGGCCCTGGTAGATAGGATTAGATTAATTGGCAGCAGTAAAAATATACTGTAGTAATTGTCTTCTACTACAGTATTTTTTACTGAATTTAGTTAGTAAAGCTTAAAAAAAAGTAATTTAGATTAGATGATAGGATTAGATTAGGAGCATTAAAAATATACTGTAGCAATCATTGTCTACTACAGTATTTTTTACTGTATTGAGTTAGCGTTTGTGTCAGGGTGGAAAAAAAGAATCACATCCATGCGTCAGACTTACAGCTGTCGAGCGCAGATCAGCAACGCATCACTTATCGACCTTCAGCAGTTTGTTTTTTTTCTGTGAAAAGAGAGCAAAGAAAATTTTTGATAAGTTGATAGAAGACAAAAAAACTTAATTCTAACTAAAAAAGTTTACACCAAGCATGCGCGCGCACATACACACACACCTGAATAAAATTTGGTACACATATAAACACCACATATGTGAAAAAATGTCATCCCACTCGTCTCAAACCAGTATTCAGCGGAGCAGGCATACGCTTTCTTTGCTTCCAACATTGACAGTGAGGGAGAGGATCCCATCTTTTTTTCCAACTCATCCTCCTTCTCAAGTGATACCGAATCACCACGCAGACGCCCCAGGACAGAAAATGAACCAGCGCCCACCGTTTCTGATCCTGTATGGACCTCACCCCACAAAGATTTTGTGGCGCAATCAGGAATCCAAATCGACACCACCGACTTCTTCAGTCTTTTTCCCTAAGAATTTTGTAAACCTCATGGAGGCCGACACAAATTTTTACTCCAGCAATTTTTTGTCAAAAAGCCACCTGTTATCATTTTCTAATTAAACCCCTGTAGACACAGTAGAATTGATGAAGTTTTGGATCTTGAACTTTCACATGGGGATAGTGAAGAAGTCAGAACTTCGGCAATATTGGAGTGTTGAAGTTTTTTATAACACTCCACTGTTCCACATGGCCATGACCCGTGAACATTTTGAGGCCATCCTCAAATTTTTGCATTATAACGATAATGCACGGTGTCATCACCATATGACCGACTTTTCAAAATTCAACTGGTCATTAGGCACTTTAGCAACAAGTTTACTGAGGTGTATGTGCCCCAAAGTTACATCTACAAGGATGAGTCCCTCATACACTTCAAGATGAGGCTCAAATTCCCACAGTACCTTACCAGTAAGAGGGCCAGGCACTGAATTAAGCTGTACAAACTGTGTGAGAGTACCTCACGGTACACCCACAAGTTTAGGGTTTATGAAAGGAAGGACACCTGGATTCAACCTCCTGAATGCCCCCTTGTCCTGGGAGTGAGTGGGAAAATTGTGCGGGATTTGGTGCACCCACTGCTGGATCAAGGTTATCACTTCTACATAGATAACTCTTTTACCTGCGTCCCACTGTTCAAGTCCGTCTCTGCGCGAGGTACCGCAAATATCAGAAAAGTCTCCCTAAGACACTAATTGGGCAGCTGCTCAGAAAGGACGAGAGCGAAGCCCAATGCACAGTGTAGCAACAACATGCTGGTGACCAAGTACAAGGATAAGAGGGATGTCCTTTTCTTGACCACCATACGTGGTGATGGCAGCTCCCCCACCACTGTGCGAGGTACCTCTACATAGGTTCACAAACCACAGTGTGTACTGGGGTACAACAAAGAACATGGGGGAAGATGATCTCTCTGATCAAGTCCTCCTGCTGTACAGTGCCATGAGAAAGGTCAAAGTGTGGTACAAGAAGCTAGCCGTGCACATCATACAGATGGCAATGTACAACGCTTTCATTCTAACACGAATGTGCAGGCCAGAACAGTACATCATACCATCAGTTCCAGGAGGTAGTGCTTAAGGCCCTGATATTTGGCAGTAAGGAAGAACGGAGCGGGCCCCAGGACTTCCGGAACTGAAGGTGTTCATATCGTACCAGACCAACACTTCGTTGGTGAGGTCCCTCAAACCACAAAGAAAAGAAGGTCGCAAAAAAGGTGCTGAGTCTGTTACAGAAGGGGAATACGCAAAGACATCATTTGGCAATGCCGCACCTGCCCCGACAAACCTGGCCTGTGTATAAAAGAATGCTTCAGACTGTACAACACATCCATGGACAACTAAATTCATTTCTGTCTTACACAACCCACGTATGACAACCTGACAAATACTACACTGCTCAAGTATGCCAACCTGACGAACACTACACTACTCACTTATGCCAACCTGATACACTCTATAGACAATCTACTTATATGTCAACACATTATAAAATTCACATACCAGAAAAAGACTAGATTATTTCCAATATAGGGTCACTTGTGGGGGGGTTTCTATTGTTTAGGTACATCAGGGGCTCTTCAAATTCAACATGACACCCACAGATCATTCCATCAAAGTCTGCATTCCAAAACGTCACTCCTTTACTTCCAATCCCTGACTTGCGCCTAAACAGTAGTTGTAATCCACTTGTGGGGTATCGCCGTACTCAGGATAAATTGCACAATAATTTGTGCGACATACCTCGCTGACTTAAGGACATAAGAAAGTTTTGCAAAATTTTCACCAAACTTCCGTTTTTTTCACAAATAAACACAAGTTTATCATGAAGTACAATATGTCATGAAAAAACAGTCTCAGTGAGATCTGTTGAAGTGTTCTGGAGTTATTACCTCATAAAGTGACACTGGTCAGAATTGTAAAAATGTTCCTGGTCATGAAGGTGCAAACAGCCTTGGGGGGTAGAAAATACTTACCGATCGCTGTGTTCTCGGTTTCCAGTGCCACTTCTATCCTCTTCTGACACACACAACTTCAATCCCGATTCGCGGGATCACACAGAGGTTTATTTATTAACCACAAGTCACTTCTACAAAATTAGGAATTCTATATAGCCGCATTCTCATTATTTCCAAACTAATATCTCAATATCTTCCCTCACGTAATCTCCGGTCCTGCCAAGAGCTCCTTCTCTCCTCCACGCTTATTCGCTCCTCGCCCAATCGCCTCCAAGACTTCTCCCGTATATCCCCCATCATCTGGAATTCTGTGCCCCCAACACATCCGGTTGTCCACCACATTTGGATCCTTCAAAAGGGAACATGAAAACCCATCTTTTCAAAGAAGCTTACAACCTGTAATGACCGCACGACCACCTCAACACCATCGGAGCAACTGCAACCCCTGACCTACTGTCTCCTTCCCCATAATCCTATAAACAGAATTCATCATCTTTCCCCCATCTTACACGACCCCCCCAACGAACCTATCCATTACAGTAAATGGCTGCCCACTCTCCCCAGTCCCACAAGCTCGCTGCCTCGGGGTAATCCTCGACGCTGATCTCTCCTTCAAACCACATATCCAAGCCCTTTCCACTTCCTGCCGACTTCAACTCAAAAATATTTCACGAATCCGTTCATTCCTCAACCAAGAATCTGCAAAAACCCTAGTCCATGCCCTCATCATCTCTCGCCTTGACTACTGCAACCTCCTGCTTTGTGGCCTCCCCTCGAACACTCTCGCACCCCTCCAATCTATTCTAAACTCTGCTGCCCGACTAATCCACCTGTCCCCCCGCTATTCCCCGGCCTCTCCTCTCTGTCAATCCCTTCACTGGCTTCCCATTACCAGAGACTCCAGTACAAAGCCCTAACCATGACATACAAAGCCATCCACAACCTGTCTCCTCCATACATCTGTGACCTCGTCTCCCGGTACTTACCTACACGCAACCTCCGATCCTCACAAGATCTCCTTCTCTACTCCCCTCTTATCTCCTCTTCCCACAATCGCATACAAGATTTCTCTCGCGCATCACCCCTACTCTGGAACCCTCTACCACAACACATCAGACTCTCACCTACCATCGAAACCTTCAAAAAGAGCCTGAAGACCCACCTCTTCCGACAAGCCTACAACCTGCAGTAACCACCGATTGACCAAACCGCTGCATGACCAGCTCTACCCTCACCTACTGTATCCTCACCCATCCCTTGTAGATTGTGAGCCCTCGTGGGCAGGGTCGTCTCTCCTCCTGTACCAGTTATGACTTGTATTGTTCAAGATTATTGTACTTGTTTTTATTATGCATACCCCTCCTCACATGTAAAGCGCCATGGAATAAATGGCGCTTTAACAATAAATAATAATAATAATAATAATCCTGTAGTATGTAAGCCTGCAAGGGCAGGGTCCTCTTCCCTCTGTACCAGTCTGCCATTGTTAACTGTAAGTGATATTTGTATTTTGATGTAACCCTGTCTCATGTACAGCACCATGGAATTAATGGTGCTATATAAATAAATAATAATAATTCTGACCAACTTCCGGTCCACACATAAGCCCCCCACTGCTTTATATGCTCCTACAACTCAGAATTGAGTTCACGTGAAGTAAAAGAGGACCAGAGCAGCCCTGGAAACCATGGAAGATGGTGATTGGTTATTATTTTAATGCACTTGCACTACACACGTTTAAAACTGTTTAGCATAACATGATTTGTTGACAGTGCTTCTTTAAGAACTTTGTGGCCATGAAAGGTGTTACCATAACCAGCATGCCCTAATTATAGAACCTTACTAGTGTTGGATTTCAGAATTTGGTATTTTTTCTTTACAGACAAGCACACGCAGATAATGCTATCAGCTAACAGTGGTACAGAATGAATGCATCCCAGTAGGTCTCTGAGCATCCTCACATAGCATTTCATAGTGCAGTATTGCTAGTATTAAGCATCAGCCATGTTTCTTGGCATTAAGTAAAGAGCTGGAAGCATGCCTAGGCCAATGAGGCTCCTGCTTGGCTAGATACAGCCCTCACAAAGCTTTGCTATTTCTGTCTGGCTTTGCCCTGGACGCTTTTTTGGCCCAAAGTCACAAACCTCTGACAGCTGCTTATAGAGAAAGGGTACCAGCAATATTATCCCTTCAGAATGTAACATACTATGGAGAACACTAGAAGACCTCATGCATTATAGGGCCAGTTTGGAAGCATAGTGAATAGTGATCTTGTTCACTTGTTATTCTATAGGTAATGGGGCAGATTTACTATGGGCTTACAAGAAAAACACCAGTTAAAATGTAACTTAATATATTATTTAACAAAAATTTTTTTTTACACATATACAATTAGAAAAATAAGCCAATATACCGTAATAGAGAATTAAATATTGTGGTGCGGTGACAAGCGTCTTGCTGTGGCTTGGCGGGTCCACGAAGTCTGCGGTGCAGAGCCTTGTGGAGAGTAGCTGCAGTTGCAGCAAGAGGTTCCACAGCAGCTGGAGGTGCTGATGGTGTGTGACTGCAGCAGGAGCTGTAATAGAGCCAGCAGGCGCTGGTGAGGTGTCGTGAGAGGACATTGGTCCAGAACTTGCAAACTCTTAAAGGGCCAGTGCCGACCTAAAAAAATACTTTTTTTTGCGTGTGTGAACTGGTGCCTGAGAGTACTGTATGGAGTCCACGGGGTGTACCCCAGGGAAGGGGTGGTGTCTCTAATAGGGTGGTGTCCCAAAAAAGGGGGCAGTAACCCAAACATGGATGGTTGCCAAAAAAAGGGGCAGAGTCCCAAAAGGGGCGGTATCCCAAAAGAGCATAGTTGCCCAAAAGGGTTTGGAGTCCCAAAAGGGGGTGGTGACCCTAAAGGGGCAGAGTCCCAAAAGGGGACGGTAACCCAAATAGGGGTGGTGGCAAAAAAGGCAGCGGCGAATGCACCATTGGACTGTAGCTGGGAACAACGTAGTTCATGCTATGTAGGTCCATGCTGTGCGGTGGATTGCTTGACCAATAAGGAGTCCCAGGAAATGGTAGTTAACCAGAAAGGGGCAGAGCCTCCCAAAGTTAAAGGGGTGGTACAGACAGACAGTTGCCAGGGACAATTGTACTATGTGTGCCCAATTTGCCATAAGAACTACCCTCCTGGTAAGACGCTACGTGGGTGTGTTCTGGAATTGAACACAGAGGTAGAAGATGTATTTTGTCTAGTCGATTCAGGGAGCTTGGTGACCCTGGTAAAGTCTGCAGAGGATCAATTTGTAAGGTCTGAAAAGATCGACGTCACCTGCATCCATGGGGACACTAAGGTGTTTTCAGTGGCCCGGGTGCACCTCGAGACGGTCAGGGGCTATACAAATCTTGAGGCCACCATACTCCCAAATCTACCCTGTCCGGTGATAGTAGGCCGGGACTCTAAGTTATTCTCAGTCTTGTGGGAGGAGGGCGTTCCTCTACAGCAGGAGGATGGAAGTCTCTATACTGTTGCAGAGGCATACATTAAGACAGTAATACCTCCCAAAATGACTGATAGTGATGTGGTAAATAAAACCTGTGGAGCTGACACCTGGTTAGAAAGGAACTTGAGGGTTCACCATACTATGGGGTGTGACACAGACTCCGGGGGTGACTGTGACGTGTCATTGCCAGTAGCAACCGCTAGGACTGAGTACAATGGTGTGCTGACGGAAACACTGACACAGGGGAACGACAGTGCTCCACAAGGTGACGTCAGGATGGCGGGGGGCAGCCATACCAGAAAATATGACCTGCGTAAGTGGTGACTGCTGGTTCCAGGCCGACCGACCTGGTGGTGGTGACTCCCATTCAGATGAGGACGTCAGCCGAAAAGAGTGCAGTATGGCTGACTCAGGAACAAGTGGCAAGTCTTTTTCGCATCGCCGGAAACGTAAAAGAGGCAAAGGGGCTGAACAAATTGCACCCTCTGAGAAGGTTGATAAAGAGGAGGTCCAGGATCTCACCAATGAGTTGTCTCATGAGAAGCAAAAGGTGACAGATTTACAGGCCGAGTTAAGGCATCTGAGACAAGCAGCTGAGCACAGGGTGGATGAGCTGGAGAAGGAAGTCTCTGAGCTCAGAGGTCACCTGTCAACGTGGCAAAGTGTGAATAAAGCCTTAAGGGAAGATGTGGAAGTGCTCAGAGAAGCATTAAGTGGTCTTCTGCAAGAGAAGGAGATGCTGGTCACAGACTCACAGCAGCGGTACCAGAGTGGTAACGAGGTGAAGCTGCCAGTGTCCATCCTGGCCAGGGATCTGGAGGAGTGTAAAGCGGTGGAAGAATTGACACTAAAAGCAGAACAAGACAGTCACCCGGTCGTGGCAGATGTCTTGATGGAAAGGTCTGAGGCAAAAAGAGAGCCGACCATCCATGAAGAGAGTGAGACCTCGCTCTTCAAGACCGTGATAGATGTACCCGAAGAGGTGCAAGAAGCCTGTACCAGTGAAGTTGTGCATGAGGCCTTTAAGAAGGGGGTCAAAGTGCGTAGTGTGAAATGGGCACCAGAGACGAAATAGTTGGTGATACTGTCGACTAGGGAAGTCACAGTGAAACGGGTGGCTATCCTGAAGGATATGCACCTACAATGTCTTCGCACGAAACAGATGATCCTGTTGAGGAATAAGGAAGCCGCTCGACGTTTGGAGCATACCAGGAAAGCTCACAGTCGACTGGGCTTTGTGGAAGACATTGTTCGAGTACCCAGAAATCTGGTGGGGAAAGTAATTGGTAGATTTGGAAAAGTGATGCAGGACCTGGTGAATAGATCCAGTGTGGCAACAGGACCGGCTTTAGACAAAGTGGGGCCCTAGGCAAAAATTTAAAGTGGGGCCCCAAATGCTAACATTGTAAAATCACACAAACATTTAGATTACATTACATGAACAGGGTGCGGATACAGTTGGTGGGGGGGCCTGGAGCCAGTGCTCACACTGTGTCCCCCATATTTAGGGGCCTTATATCGGCCAACAGGTCTGCCACTATTAGCTGTACGCAGGGGCATTGCTAGGGTCAGAAAAGATTGGGGGCCCAAGCCCCAAGACAAAGCGTTGCCCCCAACCCCCTCTTAATTATTTTTAAAAAATTTAAAGTGGGGGCCCCAAATGATAACATTGCACTGTGGCCCCCATATTTAGGGGCCTTATATCGGCCAACGGGTCTGCCTCTATTAGCTGTACACAGGGGCGTTGCTAGGGTCAGAAAAGATTGGGGGCCCAAAACAAAGAGTTGCCCCCAACCCCCCTTAACCCCTTCACCCCGAAGCCTGTTTTCACCTAACTGACACGGCCAATTTTTACAATTCTGACCACTGTCACTTTATGAGGTCATAACTCTGAAACGCTTCAACGGATCCTGGTGATTCTGAGATTGTTTTCTCGTGACATATTGTACTTTATGATAGTGGTAAAACTTCTTCGATATGACTTGCATTTATTTGTGAAAAAAACAGAAATTTGTCGAAAATTATGAAAATGTCGCAATTTTCAAATTTTTCGTTTTTATGCCCTTAAATTAGAGAGTTATATCACATAATATAGTTAATAAACAACATTTCCCACATGTCTGCTTTACATCAGCACAATTTTGGAAACATAATTTTTTTTTGTTAGGGAGTTATAAGGGTTAAAAGTTGAAAAGCGATTTCTCATTTTTGCAACAAAATTTGCAAAACCATTTTTTTTACGGACCACCTCACACTTGAAGTGACTTTGAGGGGTCTATATGACAGAAAATGCCCAAAAGTGACACCATTCTAAAAACTGCACCCCTCAAGGTACTCAAAACCACATTCAAAACGTTTATTAACCCTTCAGGTGCTTCACAGGAATTTTTGGAATGTTTAAAAAAAATAGAACATTTAACTTTTTTTTCACAAAATTTTTACTTCAGATCCAATTTGTTTTATTTTACCAAGGGTAAGAGGAGAAATTGGACCAAAAAAGTCGTACAATTTGTCCTGAGTACGCCGATACCCCACATGTTGGGGTAAACCATTGACTGGGCACATGGCAGAGCTCGGAAGGGAAGGAGCGCCATTTGACTTTTCAATGCAAAATTGGCTGGAATTGAGATCGGAACCCATGTCGTGTTTGGAGAGCCCCTGACGTGCCTAAACAGTGGAAACCCCCACAAGTGACACCATTTTGGAAAGTAGACCCTCTAAGGAACTAATCTAGATGTGTGGTGAGCACTTTGAACCTCCAAGTGCTTCACAGAAGTTTATAATGTAGAGCCGTAAAAAAAAATTAATATTAATTTTCACAAAAAATGATCTTTTTGCCACAAATGTTTTATTTTCCCAAGGGTAGCAGGATAAGTTGGACCCCAAAAGTTGTTGTGCAATTTGTCGTGAGTACATTAATACTTCATATATGGGGATAAACCACTGTTTGGGCGCATGGCAGAGCTCGGAAGGGAAGGAGCGCCATTTGACTTTTCAATGCAAAATTGGCTGGAATTGAGATCGGAACCCATGCCATGTTTGGAGAGCCCCTGACGTGCCTAAACAGTGGAAACTGTTATGATCCCAAGTGGCGGAGGATCACAAATAGATCAGCAAGTGATTAAACTAAGGACGAGCTCTAGGGAGATGGTAACTGGACTGATCGCAAATCTGAACCTATCCAAAACAACTAGAGGTAGCCGGTGAACGTGCCTAAAAAATTCTTAGACGTCTCAAGCCAGCCTGAGGAACTAGCTACCCCTAAAGAGAAAGAAAGACCTCGCTTGCCTCCAGAGAAATAATCCCCAAAGATATAGAAGCCCCCAACAAATATTAACGGTGAAGTAAGAAGAAGGCACATACAGTGCCTACAAGTAGTATTCAACCCCCTGCAGATTTAGCAGGTTTAATAAGATGAAAATAAGTTAGAGCCTTCAAACTTCAAACAAGAGCAGGATTTATTAACAGATGCATAAATCTTACAAACCAAAAAGTTTTGTTGCTCAGTTAAATTTTTATAAATTTTAAACATAAAAGTGTGGGTCAATTATTATTCAACCCCTAGGTTTAATATTTTGTGGAATAACCTTTGTTTGCAATTACAGCTAATAATCGTCTTTTATAAGACCTGATCAGGCCGGCACAGGTCTCTGGAGTTATCTTGGCCCACTCCTCCATGCAGATCTTCTCCAAGTTATCTAGGTTCTTTGGGTGTCTCATGTGGACTTTAATCTTGAGCTCCTTCCACAAGTTTTCAATTGGGTTAAGGTCAGGAGACTGACTAGGCCACTGCAACACCTTGATTTTTTGCCTCTTGAACCAGGCCTTGGTTTTCTTGGCTGTGTGCTTTGGGTCGTTGTCTTGTTGGAAGATGAAATGACGACCCATCTTAAGCTCCTTTATGGAGGAGCGGAGGTTCTTGGCTAAAATCTCCAGGTAGGCCGTGCTATCCATCTTCCCATGGATGCGGACCAGATGGCCAGGCCCCTTGGCTGAGAAACAGCCCCACAGCATGATGCTGCCACCACCATGCTTGACTGTAGGGATGGTATTCTTGGGGTCGTATGCAGTGCCATCCAGTCTCCAAACGTCACGTGTGTGGTTGGCACCAAAGATCTCGATCTTGGTCTCATCAGACCAGAGAACCTTGAACCAGTCAGTCTCAGAGTCCTCCAAGTGATCATGAGCAAACTGTAAACGAGCCTTGACATGACGCTTTGAAAGTAAAGGTACCTTACGGGCTCGTCTGGAACGGAGACCATTGCGGTGGAGTACGTTACTTATGGTATTGACTGAAACCAATGTCCCCACTGCCATGAGATCTTCCCGGAGCTCCTTCCTTGTTGTCCTTGGGTTAGCCTTGACTCTTCGGACAAGCCTGGCCTCGGCACGGGAGGAAACTTTCAAAGGCTGTCCAGGCCGTGGAAGGCTAACAGTAGTTCCATAAGCCTTCCACTTCCAGATGATGCTCCCAACAGTGGAGAAAGGTAGGCCCAACTCCTTGGAAAGGGTTTTATACCCCTTGCCAGCCTTTTGACCCTCCACGATCTTGTCTCTGATGGCCTTGGAATGCTCCTTTGTCTTTCCCATGTTGACCATGTATGAGTGCTGTTCACAAGTTTGGGGAGGGTCTTAAATAGTCAGAAAAGGCTGGAAAAAGAGATAATTAATCCAAACACGTGAAGCTCATTGTTCTTTGAGCCTGAACTACTTCTTAAAACTTTAGGGGAACCAAACAGAATTCTGGTGGGTTGAGGGGTTGAATAATAAATGACCCTCTGAAAAGACTTTTCCCAATTAAAAAAAAAAATAAACAAAGAAATAACATTCTTTTTTGCTGCAGTGCATTTCACACTTCCAGGCTGATCTACAGTCCAAATGTCACAATGCCAAGTTAATTCCAAATGTGTAAACCTGCTAAATCTGCAGGGGGTTGAATACTACTTGTAGGCACTGTACATAGGGATGAAATCAGATTCAGCAAAAGAGGCCCACTAGTACTAGAAAGCAGAAAATAGAGCAGGGGTCTATGCGATCAATAAAAAACCCTTACAAAATATCCATCCTGAGATTTCAAGAACCCACACACCAACTAACGGTGTGTGGGGAGAAACTCAGCCCACTAGAGCAACCAGCAAGCGAGGGAATTACATTTTAGCAAGCTGGAACAGAAAACATGATAAACACTGCTGATCAAAAAATGAGCAAACAAAACTTAGCTTATCCTGGATGGACTGGGAGCAAGGTAGTCAGAAGGAATCTGAGTAGCACTGATTACATCGACAGCCGGCCACAAGTGGAAGTAAAACAGAGCTATATAGGAACCTCCCAGAGGATAACGAACCAGCTGATAGCCAGAGACCAGCAGGATAACAAACAAAGCCACCAGGGGGAGCCCAAAGCAAAAGTCACACCATACCACCAGTGACCACAAGAGGGAGCCCGAAAACAGAGTTCACAACAGTACCCCCCCCCTTAAGGAGGGGTCACCGAACCCTCATGAAAACCCCCAGGGCGATCAGGATGAGCCACATGGAAGGCACGAACCAAATCGGCCGCATGAACATCAGAGGCGACAACCCAAGAATTATCCTCCTGACCATAGCCCTTCCACTTGACCAAATACTGGAGCCTCCGTCTAGAAACACGAGAATCCAAGATCTTCTCCACCACGTATTCCAATTCTCCCTCAACCAGCACCGGGGCAGGAGGCTCAACCGGAAGAACCACAGGTACCACATACCTCCGCAACAACGAGCGATGGAACACATTATGAATAGCAAATGATGCCGGGAGGTCCAGACGGAATGACACAGGGCCAAGGACTTCCAGAATCTTATAAGGACCGATAAACCGAGGCTTGAACTTAGGAGAGGAGACCTTCATAGGAACGAAGCGAGAAGACAACCACACCAAGTCCCCAACGCGAAGTCGGGGACCCACACAGCGACGGCGGTTGGCAAAGAGCTGAGACTTCTCTTGTGACAACTTCAAATTGTCCACCACATGATTCCAAATCTGATGCAACCTATCCACCACAACATCCACTCCAGGACAGTCAGAAGGCTCCACCTGACCCGAGGAAAAACGAGGATGAAACCCCGAATTACAAAAAAAAAGGAGAAACCAAAGTAGCAGAACTAGCCCGATTATTAAGGGCAAACTCAGCCAACGGTAAAAAAGTAACCCAGTCGTCCTGGTCAGCAGAAACAAAACATCTTAAATAAGTCTCCAAGGTCTGATTAGTTCGCTCGGTTTGGCCATTCGTCTGAGGATGGAAGGCCGACGAAAAAGACAATTCAATGCCCAACTTAGCACAAAAGGTCGGCCAAAATCTAGACACAAACTGGGATCCTCTGTCAGAAACAATGTTCTCAGGAATCCCGTGCAAACGAACCACATTTTGAAAAAACAGTGGAACCAACTCGGAGGAGGAAGGCAACTTAGGCAAGGGCACCAAATGGACCATCTTAGAAAAACGATCACACACCACCCAGATGACAGACATTCTCTGAGAGACAGGGAGATCTGAAATAAAATCCATGGAAATGTGCGTCCAAGGCCTCTTCGGGACAGGCAAAGGTAACAGCAAACCACTGGCACGAGAACAGCAAGGCTTCGCCCGAGCACAAATTCCACAAGACTGCACAAAGGAACGCACATCCCGTGACAAGGAAGGCCACCAAAAAGACCTGGCCACTAAGTCTCTGGTACCAAATATTCCAGGATGGCCCGCCAACACCGAAGAATGAACCTCGGAGATGACTCTGTTGGTCCATCTATCCGGGACAAACAGTCTCTCCGGTGGACAGCGGTCAGGTCTATCCGCCTGAAACTCTTGCAGCACACGTCGCAAATCTGGGGAGATGGCAGACAAAATCACCCCTTCTCTAAGGATACCAGCCGGCTCTGAATCTCCAGGAGAGTCAGGCACAAAACTCCTAGAAAGAGCATCAGCTTTCACATTCTTCGAACCCGGCAGGTACGAGACCATGAAATCAAAACGAGAGAAAAACAACGACCAACGAGCCTGTCTGGGATTCAGCCGCTTGGCCGACTCGAGATAAATCAAATTCTTGTGGTCAGTCAAGACCACCACACGATGTTTAGCTCCCTCGAGCCAATGTCGCCACTCCTCAAATGCCCACTTCATAGCCAACAGCTCCCGATTACCGACATCATTATTCCGCTCGGCAGGCGAAAACTTTCTTGAAAAGAAAGCACATGGCTTCATCACAGAGCCATCGGGGCTTCTCTGCAACAAAACAGCCCCCGCTCCAACCTCGGAAGCATCAACCTCCACCTGGAAGGGAAGTGAGACATCTGGCTGACATAAGACCGGAGCCGAAGAAAACCGACGCTTCAGCTCCCGAAAGGCCTCCACAGCCGCAGAAGACCAATTAGTCACATCAGAACCCTTCTTGGTCAAATCCGTCAAAGGCTTAACAACGCCAGAAAAATTAGCTATGAAGCGACGGTAAAAATTAGCAAAACCCAAGAACTTCTGAAGACTCTTAACAGATGTAGGCTGCGTCCAGTCATGAATAGCCTGAACCTTGACTGGGTCCATCTCAATAGTAGAAGGAGAAAAAATGAAACCCAAAAAAGAAATCTTCTGGACTCCAAAAAGACATTTTGAGCCCTTCACAAATAAAGCATTGTCACGTAGGACCTGAAAGACCATCCTGACCTGCTTAACATGAGACTCCCAATCATCCGAAAAAAACAGAATATCATCCAGATACACAATCATAAACTTATCCAGATATTCACGGAAGATGTCATGCATAAAGGACTGAAAGACTGAAGGAGCATTAGAAAGTCCAAAAGGCATCACCAAGTACTCAAAATGGCCTTCAGGCGTATTAAATGCAGTTTTCCATTCATCACCCTGTTTTATACGCACAAGGTTATACGCACCACGAAGATCTATCTTGGTGAACCAACTAGACCCCCTAATGCGAGCAAACAAATCAGTTAACAATGGCAAAGGATACTGAAATTTGACCGTGATTTTATTCAAAAGGCGATAATCAATACAGGGTCTCAGGGAACCATCCTTTTTAGCCACAAAAAAGAATCCTGCACCAAGAGGGGATGAGGACGGGCGAATATGTCCCTTCTCTAAAGACTCCTTTATATAACTCCGCATGGCAGCATGCTCCGGCACAGATAAATTGAAAAGTCGTCCCTTAGGAAACTTACTACCAGGAATCAAATTTATAGCACAATCACAGTCCCTATGAGGAGGTAGAGAATTGAGTTTGGGCTCCTCAAATACATCCTGGTAGTCTGACAAAAACGTAGGGACTTCAGAAGGAGTGGACGAAGCAATTGACACCACAGGAGCGTCACCATGAATTCCCTGACAACCCCAACTTGACACCGACATAGCTTTCCAATCCAGGACTGGATTATGAGTCTGCATCCATGGTAGACCCAACACGACGACATCATGCAAATTATGCAGTACAAGAAAGCGAATCACCTCCCGATGAACAGGAGTCATGCACATGGTCACTTGTGTCCAGTACTGAGGTCTATTCGTAGCCAATGGTGTAGAATCAATTCCCCTTAGTGGAATAGGGAATTTTAAAGGCTCCAAATCAAAACCACAGCGCCTGGCAAATGACCAATCCATCAGACTCAGGGCGGCACCTGAATCTACAAAAGCATTAACCGGGTAAGATGACAGGGAACAAATCAGGGTAACAGACAAAATGAACTTGGGCTGTAAAGTACCAATGGTGACAGATTTATCAACCTTTTTTTTTGCGCTTAGAGCATGCTGAGATAACATGAGCTGAGTCACCACAGTAAAAGCACAACCCATTTTGCCGTCTATAATTTTGCCGTTCACTTCTGGTCAGAATTCTGTCACATTGCATAGATTCAGGTGTCTGTTCAGAAGACACCGCCAAATGGTGCACAGGTTTGCGCTCCCGCAAACGCCGATCAATCTGAATGGCCAGAGTCATTGCCTCATTCAGACCTGCAGGCGTAGGGAACCCCACCATGACATTCTTAATGGCTTCAGAAAGACCTTCTCTGAAATTTGCAGCCAGGGCACACTCATTCCATTGAGTAAGCACCGACCATTTCCGAAATTTCTGGCAGTACACCTCTGCTTCATCTTGCCCCTGCGAGAGGGCCAATAACGTTTTTTCAGCCTGGTTCTCAAGATTAGGTTCCTCATAGAGCAATCCAAGGGCTAGAAAAAACGCATCTACACTAAGCAATGCAGGATCCCCTGGCGCCAATGCGAAGGCCCAATCTTGCGGGTCACCACGCAAAAAGGAAATGATAATCTTAACTTGCTGAACGGCATCACCAGAGGAACGAGGTTTCAAAGAAAGAAACAACTTACAATTGTTCCTAAAATTCAGGAACCTAGATCTATCTCCAGAAAACAACTCCGGAATAGGTATTCTAGGCTCTGACATAGGACTGTGAACAACAAAATCCTGAATACTTTGAACCCTAGCAGCAAGATGATCCAGACTGGAAGCCAAGCTCTGGACATCCATGTCAGCAGCTAAACTCAGAGCCACACCAAGATTAAGAGGAGGAGAGAAGCAGCAACAGCAGCTAGACACACGGCACCAAAAAAAATAAAATTTCTCAAGGCTTCTTTTCTCCTGCTTCTGCCATGCAATTAACACTTTACTGGCCGGCTGTACTGTTATGATCCCAAGTGGCGGAGGATCACAAATAGATCAGCAAGTGATAAAACTAAGGACGAGCTCTAGGGAGATGGTAACTGGACTGATCGCAAATCTGAACCTATCCAATACAACTAGAGGCAGCCGGTGAACGTGCCTAAAAAATTCTTAGACGTCTCGAGCCAGCCTGAGGAACTAGCTACCCCTAAAGAGAAAGAAAGACCTCACTTGCCTCCAGAGAAATAATCCCCAAAGATATAGAAGCCCCCAACAAATATTAACGGTGAAGTAAGAAGAAGGCACATACATAGGAATGAAATCAGATTCAGCAAAAGAGGCCCACTAGTACTAGAAAGCAGAAAATAGAGCAGGGGTCTATGCGATCAATAAAAAACCCTTACAAAATATCCATCCTGAGATTTCAAGAACCCACACACCAACTAACGGTGTGTGGGGAGAAACTCAGCCCACTAGAGCAACCAGCAAGCGAGGGAATTACATTTTAGCAAGCTGGAACAGAAAACATGATAAACACTGCTGATCAAAAAATGAGCAAACAAAACTTGGCTTATCCTGGATGGACTGGGAGCAAGGTAGTCAGAAGGAATCTGAGTAGCACTGATTACATCAACAGCCGGCCACAAGTGGAAGTAAAACAGAGCTATATAGGAACCTCCCAGAGGATAACGAACCAGCTGATAGCCAGAGACCAGCAGGATAACAAACAAAGCCACCAGGGGGAGCCCAAAGCAAAAGTCACACCATACCACCAGTGACCACAAGAGGGAGCCCGAAAACAGAGTTCACAACAGGAAACCCCCACAAGTGACACCATTTTGGAAAGTAGACCCTCTAAGGAACTAATCTAGGTGTGTGGTGAGCACTTTGAACCTCCAAGTGCTTCACAGAAGTTTATAATGTAGAGCCGTAAAAAAAAATTCATATTAATTTTCACAAAAAATGATCTTTTTGCCCCCAATTTTTTATTTTCCCAAGGGTAGCAGGATAAATTGGACCCCAAAAGTTGTTGTGCAATTTGTCCTGAGTACGCTGATACTTCATATATGGGGATAAACCACTGGTTGGGCGCATGGCAGAGCTCGGAAGGGAAGGAGCGCCATTTGACTTTTCAATGCAAAATGGGCTGGAATTGAGATCGGAACCCATGTCGTTTTTGGAGAGCCCCTGACGTGCCTAAACAGTGGAAACCCCCACAAGTGACACCATTTTGGAAAGAAGACCCCCTAAGGAACTTATCTAGATGTGTGGTGAGCACTTTTAACCCCCAATTGTTTCACTAAAGTTTAGAATGTAGCGCTATGAAAATTAAAAAATCATTTTTTCTTTCCACTAAATGATGTTTTAGCCCGCAATTTTTTTTCCCCAAGGGTAACAGGAGAAATTGGACCACAAAAGTTATTGTCCAATTTGTCCTGAGTACGCTGATGCCCCATACATTGGGGGAACCACTGTTTGGGCGCACGGCAGAGCTCGGAAGGGAAGTAGCGCCGTTTGAAATGCAGACTTAGATGGATTGGTCTGCAGGTGTCATGTTGCATTTGCAGAGCCCCTGATGTACCTAAACAGTAGAAACCCCCCACAAGTGACCCCATATTGGAAACTAGACCCCCCACTGAACTTATCTAGATGTGTTGTGAGAACTTTGAACCAACAAGTGTTTCACTAGAGTTTATCACGCAGAGCCGTGAAAATAAAAAATATTTTTTTTTCCACGAAAATTATATTTTAGCCCCCACGTTTTTATTTTCCCAAGGGTAACAGGAGAAATTGGACAACAAAAGTTGTTGTCCAATTTGTCCTGAGTACGCTGATTCCCCATATATGGGGGGGAACCACTGTTTGTGCGCACGGCAGAGCTCGGAAGGGAAGGAGCGCCGTTTGAAATGCAGACTTAGATGGATTGGTCTGCAGGTGTCATGTTGCATTTGCAGAGCCCCTGATGTACCTAAACAGTAGAAACCCCCCACAAGTGACCCCATATTGGAAACTAGACCGCCCACGGAACTTATCTAGATGTGTTGTGAGAACTTTGAACCAACAAGTGTTTCACTACAGTTTATCACGCAGAGCCGTGAAAAAAAAATATATTTTTTTCCACGAAAATTATATTTTAGCCCCCACGTTTTTATTTTCCCAAGGGTAACAGGAGAAATTGGACAACAAAAGTTGTCCAATTTGTCCTGAGTACGCTGATACCCCATATATGGGGGGGAACCACTGTTTGTGCGCACGGCAGAGCTCGGAAGGGAAGCAGCGCCGTTTGAAATGCAGACTTAGATGGATTGGTCTGCAGGTGTCATGTTGCATTTGCAGAGCCCCTGATGTACCTAAACAGTAGAAACCCCCCACAAGTGACCCCATATTGGAAACTAGACCCCCCACGGAACTTATCTAGATGTGTTGTGAGAACTTTGAACCCCCAAGTGTTTCACTACAGTTTATAACGCAGAGCCGCGAAAATAAAAAAATATATTTTTTTCCACGAAAATTATATTTTAGCCCCCACGTTTTTATTTTCCCAAGGGTAAGGCTGGTTTCACACTTGCGTTTTTATCTGCATGCGTTTTTTTAAAAAACGCATGTGTGAAAAAACGCATGTAAACGCGGTAAAACGCATGCGGTTTTTAGACACATGCGTTTTTATAGAAAAACACAAGAAAACGAGAAAAAAACAAAAAACCCTAACCCTACCCCTAACCTGAAATACGTGGCACTGAAATACGTGGCACTGAAATACGTTTATATACGTATATACGTATATAAGTGCCACGATATTTCAGTGGCCACGTATATAAGTGCCACGTATATAAGTGCCACGTATATAAGTGCCATGTATTTCACGTAAATGCCACGATATTTCAGTGCCACGTATTTCACTGAAATATCGTGGCACTTAAATACGTGGCACTGAAATATCGTGGCACTGAAAGACGTGGCACTGAAATACGTGGCACTGAAGTATCATGGCACTGAAATATCGTGGCACTGAAATACGTGGCACTGAAATATCGTGGCACTGAAAGACGTGGCACTGAAATATCGTGGCACTGAAAGACGTGGCACTGAAATACGTGGCACTATGACTGTCAGAAAATGTTCATTAAACGGTTAGGGGTGAGTTTAGGGGTAGGGTTAGGGTTTGGATCCCTTTATCACCTTGATGGTGGTGGGTGACTTTTCAGTGTGTGTTCTGTTTTTTTTCTATAAAAACGCATGCGTTTTTAACGCAAACAAACGCGTTGAGATCGGACGCCATGTCGCGTTTGGAGAGCCCCTGATTTGCCTAAACAGTGAAAACTCCCCAATTCTAACTGAAACCCTAACCTCAACCCTAACCCCAGCCCTAACCCTAGCCCTAACCCCCACCCTAACCCTAGCCCTAACCCTAGTCCTAACCCTAGCGCTACTTTCACACTAGCGTTTTTTTGCATACGTCGCAATGCGTCGTTTTGGCGAAAAAACGCATCCTGCAAAGTCATCTGCAGGATGCGTTTTTTCCCCATAGACTAACATTAGCGACATATTGACACACGTCGCAAGCGTCGTGCGACGGTTGCGTCGTGTTGTGGCGGACCGCCGGCAGCAAAAAACGTTACATGTAACTTTTTTTGTGCCGACGGTCCACCATTTCCGACCGCGCATGCGCGGCTGGAACTCCGCCCCCACCTCCCCGCACCTTACAATGGGGCAGCGGATGCGTGGAAAAACAGCATCCGCTGCCCTTGTTGTGCGGCGCTTGCACAGTATGCGTCGGTACGTCGGGCCGACGCAGCGCGACGGCCCCGTACCGACGCTAGTGTGAAAGTAGCCTAACGGGAAAATGGAAATAAATATATTTTTTTAAATTGTATTATTTTTCCCTAACTAAGGGGGTGATGAAGGGGGATTTGATTTACTTTTATAGCGTTTTTTGGGCGGATTTTTATGGTTGGCAGCCATCACACACTAAAAGACGCTTTTTATTGCAAAAAATAGTTTTTGCATCACCACATTTTGAGAGCTATAATTTTTCCATATTTTGGTCCACAGAGTTATGTGAGATCTTGTTTTTTGCAGGACGAGTTGACGTTTTTATTGGTACCATTTTCGGGTACATGACATTTTTTGATCGCTTTTTATTCCGATTTTTGGGAGACGGAATGAACAAAAATCAGCAATTCCTGAAATTCTTTTAGGGGGGGCGTTTATACCGTTCCGCGTTTGGTAAAAAGGATAAAGCAGTTTTATTCTTCGGGTCAGTACGATTACAGCGATACCTCATTTATGTAATTTTTTTATGTTTTGGCGCTTTTACAGAATAAAAACTATTTTATATAAAAAAATAATTGTTTTTGCATCGCTTTATTCTGAGATCTATAACTTTTTTATTTTTCTGCTGATGATGCTGTATGGCGGCTTTTTTTTTGCGGGACAAGATGACGTTTTCAGCGGTACCATGCTTATTTATATCCGTCTTTTTGATCGCGTGTTATTCCACTTTTTGTTTGGCGGTATGAGAATAAAGCGTTGTTTTTGCCTCTTTTTTTTTTTTTTTTTTTACGGTCTTCACTGAAGGGGTTAACTAGTGATATAGTTTTATAGGTGGGGTTGTTACGGACGCGGCGATACTAAATATGTGTACTTTTATTGTGTGATTTTTTTTTTATTTAGATAAAGAAATGTATTTATGGGAATTTTTTTTTTTTCTTTATTTAGGAATTTTTTTTTATTTTTTTTTTACACATGTGGAAAATTTTTTTTTTTACTTTTTTACTTTGTCCGGTGGGAGAGCGCAGGGAGCCCCCGTCCCTGCGCGATCCCCCTCTATGCCGCTGTCACTATTGACAGCGGCATCAGAGGGGTTAAATGCCCGCGATCGGCGATAGCGCCGATCGTAGGCATTGCTGCGGGGTGTCAGCTGTCATATACAGCTGACACCCGCACCCGATCACCGCGGCGCTCAGCGCGAGACCGCGGTGATCGGGGCGCCGTACTAGTACTGCGGCTGTCAGTAATGCAGTGCCGGCAGCGCAGTACTAGTACGGCGCATGTCGGGAAGGGGTTAATTGTTTTTTTAACTCTTCAGATAAAACAGTGCTAACTCTCTGAGAACAGATAATGTAGTAGATGTCACCTGCAGTCCTACGTAACACCAGAGATAACAGTGATAAATCTCTGAGTACAGATAATTTAGTATATACAGTATCACATGCAGTCCTATGTAACACCACAGATAGACATAGCGTTTCAGAGTAAGACTATGTTCACATGCAGCATTTTTTCCAGTGGCCAAAACCTTTTCTATTAGCAGTAAAAATGTTGCATTCAAAACAGCTGTTTTTCAGCTTGTTTTGTGGTGTTCTTCACACTTTTTTCAGCTTTTTTTTGGAGTGAGGATGTTTGCTTTGTCTACAGTATGTTTAAGACCACATTCATACGATCAGTATTTGGTCAGTATTTCACATCAGTATGTTTAAGCCAAAACCAGGAGGGTGAGAAATACAGAAGTGGTGACATGTTTCTCAGGGTATGTGCACACGCTGCGGATTTGGCTGTGGATCTGCAGCAGTTTTCCATGCGTTGTACAGCACTATGTAAACGTATGGAAAACAAAATCTGCCATACACATGCTGTGGAAAATACCACGCAGGAACGCTGCGTTGTATTTTCTGCAGCATGTCAATTCTTTGTGCAGATTCCGCAGCGATTTACACCTGCTCCATAATAGGAATCCGCAGGTGTAAAAACGCTGTTGAAAACCGCACAAAAAACGCGGTAATTCCGCCATAAATCAGATTTTTAGGAATCTGCATGGAAAAATCTACGGCAGATTCTGCAACGTGTGCACATAGCATCATTGTTCCACTGTTGTTTCTGCATTACAAATACTGATGTGAAATACTGGACATGTGAACGAGACCTAATAGTTTAATTCACCAAAACCACTCAAAAAATTGCAGTGAAAAATGCCGTTGCAATATCTGCAGCTTTTTTATTCTTTCATTGCTTTCTACGGGTGAAAACACACTGAAAGAAGTGACACGCTACAGATTTAAAAAGCGCTACAGTTCTGAAATCCAGTCAGAAAACAAACAAGCGCCTGTAGGAGATTTCGGAAATCTCCTATGTTTTGCTGGCACTTTGAAAAGCAGCTTTTCGCCATGTTCATATGCAGAATTTTTGCAGCTTTTTCTTCTGCAAATAAGAAGTTTACAGCATTTTACAGCACAAGCAAAAAATGAGATCTTCAGAAATCTCCTGCACACCCTTTTATTTTCTCCTGACTGAATTTCACAACTGCAGCCTTTTTTCAAATCTGCAGCGTGTCGCTTTCAGCAATTTTTTTTCACCCGTAGAACGCAATGAAAAAGTTTAAAAAATGTTGCAAATGTTGCAACGTTGTTTTTGGTGAATAAAACTAACTTTATTAAACATGTACTGTAGACAAAATGCATACTGCAAAAAAAGCTCTAAGGGTGTATGCACACAGTCAGTAAACGCTGCAGGTCGGCTGCTGTGTACTTGTGCAGCGTCCAACCCGCAGCGGCCAGATGTTACAGTATAGTGGATGGGATTTCAAGAAATTCCATCTCTACTATGCGTGCACTGACACCCGCACCTCACCTGCGGAGACGGACATGGGGCGCATCTCTCCAGACCGCAGCATGCCAATTTATCTGGTGCAGACGCGAGTCTCCACAAGAGAAATCTCACCCCTGCAATGTATAGGACGCGGTGATTTCGCGCGGTTCAATGAACACATGCGGAATCACGTGTGTTCAAAACATGGAAGCACTATGGACGCAGCACATGTCTGCTGCATCCAAAGGGCTGCCATTTCCGGATCCTCTGCACATACCCTAAAAAATGGGTGTTTTGAAAGCAGTGTTTTTACTGCCAAGAGAGCAGGCTTTGGCTGCAAAAAAAAAAATGCTCCAAAAACGCTGATTCCTATGCACACCTATACTATATATGTGTATGGTTTACCCTTATTATTTCACGTGGGAATTCATTTATTTCTATATAATAAATGCCCTGATTCAGCAGACAATATTCCTGTCTTGTGTCATCCAGACATTAGTGACAGGAGGTCGCCCTGTCAGATTACAAGCAGTGATTTAGTGGTCAGAGCCCATTCTGATGGCTGCTGTATGTGACTGTGAAACCTGATCCTACAGCAAACAGCACAGAGTTCCAGACCACATGAGTAAATCACTGCACTGAGGGGGTCTCAAGGGGGGTTTGGGAGAGATGCTCTGGGACTGCTGCTTCACTGCTGTACACCCTCTGGGCACTTCATACAGGGGTTGCAGATGCAGGGGGCCCCCTTTGTACGTGGGGGCCCCAGGCATCTGCCTGGTCTGCCTGTGCCAAACGCCGGCCCTGTGTGGCAAGAGTGAGGATTCCGGATGATGGTGAAATCCAGGTAACTGGTGAAGATGGGATGGTTCCATTTGTTGTAATTGGCTCAATAGAAAGCCTTAGGAGCATTCGGATGCTTCTTGAATATTGGGTGACATATCTGAAGGAGATAGAGCAGCTAAGACTAAATTGTCTGAAGATTAATAAACAGCTGCAGAATATAAGATGGCGACCGCTTCCAACCCAGGGTATGGAGATACGAAAAGATACCTTAAAGAATGGAAGAGTTCATAGTAGTGACTCCTCTGTTAGCTCAAGGCTGAGTGACCCAGGTGGGAGACCCGGTAGCAGACGTAATAATGAAGAGTCAGATTCAGACCAGACAGTAGGCTCGACTGGACGGTGGACTCATGACCGCAACAGTAGGAGGCGACCATGGAAAGGAAGGTCACGTGAAGGGGTACACTTGGAAAGTGGGTTGATTAAAAAGGGTCTGGAGACACAGACGGATAGTGACTCGGGGGCTGAAGCCCAGGGCCGACATACTGACCGCTGGGGGCGGGGGAGGCCTAACAAAGGTTTGATGCTGAATGACGCCCAAAACCGACTGAGACATTCCTCTCGACTTGTAGGGCAAGGTGACATGGGTAACTAGGATCGGGACCCATGGTTTATGTCATGTGTTCAACCCCGTACGTTTGAACAGAGGGAGAGGGTATGTTGTGCGGTGACCCAGATTACAGCCAGGGGGCGCTGTGTGTGCGCTTCAGGGTGCGCCTGGAGGCATAATGATTGTGAATTAGTGACCGGCAGAGTTGTAAATGGCCGGTATGTGTGTTGCAGAGGAAAATACTCTGCACTGTCACCCTGAGGTAAGGATGTTCTGGAACCTGTAGTCCCCCAAGTAAATGTGTTGTTTGTATAATGGTGAAGGGAGGCTGGCAGGGCTAGTTATGAGAGATGGGTGAGTCAAACTAGCCACACACACACACCCACTTATGGGAGTGGTTACAGCTACATAATGTGACCAGGGTTTGGTCACAGGGTGAAGAGTGTTTGGATCTGTATGGTCCATGTGCAAGGTCAGGTCTGTGTTGGAGTCTCCTGGGAGTGGAGACGTCCTGGAAGCACTTAGAAAGACTGTGGCCCTGAATTCTCAGGGTGTTGGCTTGTCCTGGGATCGACTGGAGTCCTGCAAGCACCTGGTGAGAGTGTGAGTCCTGGAATGGTCAGGGTGTTGGATTGTCCTGGAGTGGGCTGGAGTCCTGCAAGCACCTGGTGAGACCATGGACTGATGGCCTGTGTGTTGGAAGTGCCTGTGACTGGACTTCCTGAAAGCGCATGGAGAGGCTGCATCTACAGAGCCTGTGACGGCTTCTGTGTTGGGGAAGCTACAGTTACTACTGCGGGTCTGGACTATCCGAGGTGCCCTAGTTACAAGGATGTGATCCCAGTGAGGCAGTTTTCCCCCTGTGAACCAGCACTGGCAGGAGTCAGTGTGTGGAGCCAGAGCTCATGTAAGGTAACTCCAGATAACAAGGGGTTACAGGCAGAGACGTATCTGCCATTGGAACAGACTGTCGGTGGTTTAGTGTTCCGTTGATGTATGTAATGAACTGTTTGTGTTATGGTTTATGATGTCTAATAAACCGAATAAGACTGTTTACGTGGAGAAACCATGCCTGAGTGCTTAAATCCCATACCAAGCGAGTGTTCCCCAACCCACTCAGGTAGCGTTTCACCACAATACAAATAATGTTACTTATGAGAGATATTGTACACATTAGAAAGACCAATAACAAAAGTAACACTGTTTCTTGTGATGAATTCTGTATAAATACCACAACAAGAAATAAAATAATTTATGTCCCAGATATGGTGATAAATATTCTAAGCAAGCCAAACATATTAACCCTTTCACGACATGCGCCGTACATGCCGTACATGTACTGCGCATGCCGTGAATCCCCCTTTGATGTGGGCTCCGGCGCTGAGCCCACATCAAAGTCGCGACATGTCAACTGTTTTGTACAGCTGACATGTGCGCACAATAGCTATTCACCCGCCGCTATTAACCTGTTAAATGCCGCTGTCAAACGCAGACAGCGGCATTTAACTAAAGCTTCCTGCCGGGTGGCCGGAAATTACGTCATCGCCGACCTCTGTCACATGATCGGGGGTCGGCAATGTGTCAGGACAGTAACCATAGAGGTCCTTGAGACCTCTATGGTTACTGATGCCGGCCTGCTGTGAGCGCCCCCCTGTGGTCGGCGCTCACAGCACACCTGCATTTCAGCTACATAGCAGCGATCTAATGATCGCTGCTATGTAGCTGAGCCGATCGAGTTGTGCCAGCTTCTAGCCTCCCATGGAGGCTATTGAAGCATGGCACAGGTAAAAAAAAAATGTTTTTAAAAATATGAAAAAAATGTAAAAAACATAAAAGATTAAATCACCCCCCTTTCGCCCCATCCTAAATAAAACAATAAAAAAAAATCAAACGTACACGTATTTGGTATCGCCGCGTTCAGAATCGCCCGATCTATCAATAAAAAAAAGCATTAACCTGATCGCTAAACAGCGTAGCAAGAAGAAAATTCAAAACGCCAGAATTACGTTTTTTTGGTCGCCGCGACATTGCATTAAAATGCAATAACGGGCGATCAAAAGAACGTATCTGCACAAAAGTGATATTATTAAAAACGTCAGCTCGGCCCACGCAAAAAATAAGCCCTCACCCGACCCCAGATCACGAAAAATGGAGACGCTTCGGGTATCGGAAAATGGCACTTTTTTTTTTTTTTTTTTTTTTTTTTAAGCAAAGTTTAGAATTTTTTTTCAGCACTTGGATAAAAAATAACCTAGACATATTAGGTGTCTATGAATTTGGAATGACCTAGAGAATCACAATGGCAGATCAGTTTTAGCATTTAGTGAACCTAGCAAAAAAGCCAAACAAAAAACAAGTGTGGGATTGCACTTTTTTTGCAATTTCACCGCACTTGGAATTTTTTCCTCTTTTTTTTAGTAAAAGACATGGTAAAACCAATGATGTCGTTCAAAAGTACAACTCGTCCCGCAAAAAATAAGCCCTCACATGGCCATATTGACGGAAAAATAAAAAAGTTATGGCTCTGGGAAGGATGGGAGTGAAAAACGAAAACGCAAAAACGAAAAAGGGCCGTGACTTGAAGGGGTTAAGAAGGTAAGTATGTATACAATTTGCAATTAACCCTTTCATCGGGCTAACAGGAAGATAATGAAAATGTGGAGGGGAAAGAATATGATTGTCCAAATATATTATCATGCATGCTCTTAGACAACCATATGTAGAGGACAGTGATGAGTGGACCCTACATATATATTTTCTCATTGGATGTGGGTCCAGGTTTTTCGTAGTATGTGAAGACCATATATTCTAATCCTATTTTATTTTTTTTTAACTCAAATGTTTTTTATTAAATATAAGAGTCCAATAAAACATTCCACATTAAGACATAAATTTTTATTTTCTCCACTCTTAACCCCCCTTACCCACCCCGCCCCCCTCCTTCCCTTTTAGACAGCTCACGTTTTCTCTTAACGTGTCCTTTAGTATTATATATGTTATCCATATACAATGACTTTCATTTGTGAACGTATACACCGTAAATATATAGGCGAACCCTCCTCAGGCCTTACTTTTCTTAGCCTCCCCTAACCTAGTTCCAGCCAAGGCGTCCACAATTTATCGAACAGGCCCATCTTCCCTCTTTTCTGATATACACCCTTTTCCAGGGTAGTGACCTGCTTCACATATTTAATATATTCTCCCCTCGAGGGAGGTTCCTCTTTGATCCAAATTCTGGCTATGACCTTCCGAGCCATGTATAGTAGTCTAGCGATTGCTATTTTCAGCTTGTTACTCACCGCTATCTCTTCCACGTACCCCAACACGCACACCAAACCTTCTCTTGGAATTACACATCTGTATGCCCCTTCTATCCGGCTTACAACCACCAACCAAAAAACAGTCAATCTCGGACACGACCATAACATATGAAACATTCCAGCGCTATCATTCCTACATCTAGGGCATTCCGAGTCAGATCTCAACCCAGCTCTATACAGGACATCTGGGGATCTATACACTCTGTGTACAATATGAAGCTGGGAGAGTCTATATGGCTCATTTAGTGATAGTTTTGGTATCCATTCTAATACAGACTCCCACGTTTCATCCTCGAAACGACCCAGCTCTCTTTCCCATTTAGCCCTCGCACCAATCGGATATCCCAATAGGTGAGTGTGAAGTAGATCCTTATATAAAGATGAAATAACACCCCTCGTTGTCCCCACTCCACAGATGTAATCTAATACTAAGTCGTTTTGAATTTGGAAACAATCCCCCTCATTCGGGGCCACAAACGCATGCTGTACTTGTGCATATTGGAACCCCCCAGATATCCTAAGACTATATTCTGACTGTAGCTGGGAAAAGGATTTCAACCCCCGTCGCTCTAAAATCTGACAGGCATACCGAATCTCCCTGGCTTGCCATTCTGGTATATGTCCCATCTCCAAAGACTCCGGTAGATTATTATTAAACCACAGCAGAGAAAACCTGGTCAGACAAGAAACCCCGCAAATTTGTTTAACTCTCCCCCATACTTTATATATCAGAAATAATGTTGGGTATTTCTTCCCCAGTATCCCTAGGGATCCATCTTCCAGACACTGTACCGCCGGACTTCTCTTAACCACCCTTTCTATCAAAAGTTGTGCTACATTGGAAGATGACTCATGTTCCCAGCCCTTTAAATGCTGACATTGGGCCGCCAAGAAATATATATCAGGCTTAGGTAAAGCCAAGCCTCCCGCATCCTTAGGGCGTTGAAGTGTCTCCAATCTGATTCGCGGGCGTTGCCTCCCCCACACCAGGCCTCTAGATAAAGAGTTAATCAGTTTGAATTTTACACTTGGTATCCAGATAGGTGAGTTATGGAAAACATACAGTATCTTAGGCAGCAGAATCATCTTAATGAGATTAATTCAGCCTACAACAGATAAATGCAACTTAGACCAAGCTCCTACCTTTGCCTTAAGAGTTCTCAGCACCGGTGTAAGATTCATATGCAAGTAATTCGTGATTGACAAAGAGATTAGTATCCCCAAATATTTGAATTGGTCTGCTACTTTAAGTCTACCCCCTTGTGTAGATTCTCCAAGCTCATCCTTGCATTATCCACCATAAGCAGAGTTGACTTATTCCAATTTATTTTAAGCCCCGACAAAGCACGAAATCCCTCGATGAGCTGAATTGCATTACTCAATGAATCATGTGGATCACTCAAGAACAGCAGTATATCATCCGCATAAAGCGCTATCTTTTCCTCTATCGATCCATATTTAAACCCAGAGACCTCAGCGGACTGTCGGATCTTGGCGGCGAGCGGCTTCATGGCTAAAGCAAACAAAAGAGGGGAGAGCGGACACCTCTGTCTTGTCCCTCTATGTATCCTTATCGTATGAGAAAGCTCCCCATTCACTTTCACCCTAGCTGATGGTTGCGCGTACAATAGCTGAACCCAGGACACAAATTGTGGACCGAAGCCAAAGCATGCAATACCTGCCACAAGCATTCCCATTCCACACTGTCAAATGCCTTATGGACATCTAAGGAAGCAATACCTCTATGCCCACCGTTATCAGCCCCCAATTGTAAATTCAAAAACAGACTTCTAAGATTAACTGCAGTGGACCTGTCAGGCATAAAGCCAGACTGATCTGGATGAGTCAACTTAGAAATAACACCCGACAATCGGGTCGCCAACACCCCAGCCGGAAGTTTAACATCCGTTGTGAGAAAATAAATCCGGCGATACGATTCAGGCAGTTGTAGATCTTTATCTTCCTTCGGGATTACTACTATTATGGCCTCCCTCATGGAGGCTGGAAGAATCCCCCCATTCCTAGCCTCCTCCAAAATTACTCGTAATCTGGGTAGCAACACCTCCTCCATCTCCTTATAAATTTCAGCTGGCAGTCCATCTGCTCTTGGGGTCTTACCTTTTGCCATGGCTCTTAAAGCACGATTTAGTTCTTCGTCCATGATAGGTCCCTCCAAACTTTCCCTATCCTCTTCACTCAGTCTAGGTAAGACAATACCTTCTAGAAATGCCACGTTGTCAGTCCCCGATGGGTCCACACTAGAGGAGTACAGATCTGCGTAGAAGTCCGTAAAGACCCTTAAGATCTCAGAGGTCTCCGACACTTTTATACCATTAACAGGCTCTAGTGAATGTACGAATGGTGTACCCCTCTGGGCCGACGCCACCAACGAGAGCATATGCCCCACTACCTCCCCCTCCTGGTAAAAGGCTAGTCATTGGAACTCTCTCTTCCTCCCTGCCCTTTCCAAAATAATTTTATCCATATTCTGGGCTTCTCTTAACCGTTTCCCAGCCTCAGGGGTACCTAGTGTGGATGCGAACTTGGCTTCGTGAAAATGGCCGCCGCGATCTCCATCTGCGCACGCGCAGCATTCCGTGGCCATTTTCCTGAAGCCCCGGGCAGCAGAGCGCTCCATCTGAGCACGCGCGGCCTCAGGAAGATGGCCGCCGCCAGCGATAAAGCGGTGAATAGCGCAGATCGCGCTCTTTTTCTTCAGCTGCGCAGTGCATTCCGCTGTTGGGCATGCGCAAACCACTACGCCACCAACGGAAAGATAAGCAAGATCTGGGGGAGAAGAAGCGATTTCACCACGCCCATTTGACCGGACCACCTTGATTGACAGGCGAAAATGGCGACTTTGGTAAGGTATTTTGGCAGCATAGGTGGGGAATCAGGGTACACAAAATACACTATCAATCAGTGAATCAATGTATGCTATATTTTGATGTGCATGCTGACCGTTTTCCTAATGATAGATCCAAAGTATTGTGTGCAATAATGCTGCTGACCGCACGAGCGCTCGCCTGGGTGAATCCGATGATTGAGTCTCGTGACCCACGGTTAAATAACTTGGATGATTTCTTGGCCGCTATGGCATTAATGTTTGATGACCCTAATCGCCGTGCAACCACTGAATCTGCTTTATTGTCTTTACGCCAGGCTAAACGTTCTGTTATTGAGTATGCCACTGAATTCAGGAGATTAGCGGTAGATACCAATTGGGACAGTTATGCACAATTGCCTATTTTTAAAAGGGGTCTGTCTAGTATTGTAAAAGATGAACTAGCTCGCTCTGAGTCACCACAAGAGCTAGAGACCTTTATACAGCATTGTGTGCGCATTGACATTCGCCTTACTGAGCGTAGGCAGGAGAAGATTGCTGCATATAACCGTATTTCTAACTTTTCCCTTCCTTCCAAAGAGCCTGCAGGTAAAACATCTCGGGAGGAGGAGGCGGTGCCCATGCAAATTGATTCCATTCAGAGGCGTGAGATTAATGAGCGCCGGGAGCATTTCCTTTGTGAAAGTCTATGTTTCTACTGCGGTCAGTCTGACCACTTTTTAATCAACTGTCCCAAGTGTCCCAAGCGGCCTAACAAGGTGCTAGCAGCGGTAGGAGAATATGACAACTGTGATGATGAATCTGACATCTCTGAATGTAGCCTGCCTTTAAACGCTGTATTCCATTCACTTTCTATGACTTCACCCCCCCAAGGAGCTGAAGAAAAAGAACTCTCACTGTTCTCTCCCTATTAAGATCCTGTGTTCAGGAAAGTGGATTTCCAGTGCAGCTATGATTGACTCTGGTGCAGGTGGCAATTTCATGGATATCGCATTTGCCAAGGAACATGGTATTGAAATTCAGCAAAGAGCCTCTCCAATTACCATGGAAACAGTGGATGGGTCACCTTTAATCTCTGGGTCTGTGGATCAGGAGACCGTACCCCTTGAAATTTTGTTGGAGCCTAATCATCAGGAGCAACTTTCTTTCTTGCTAATTTCTTCTCATTTTCCTGTGATTTTAGGCATTCCTTGGTTGCGTTCTCAGAACCCAATTATCAACTGGGAGACCAAGGAGATTATCTTTCCAACAAGGAGCAACTCAGCGTTAACAGAAGCTGTCCCTGAGTCCACGGCTACGGAACCACATGTACAGGTATTTTCTTTACCTCCAGCATATAAAGAGTTCTCTAACATCTGTGACAAGAAGAATGCAGATCAGCTTCCTCCACACAGGCATTATGACTGTCCCATTGAGCTGCTTCCTGGGGCAGCTCTTCCTTTTGGTAACGTATACCCTTTGGCGGCACCTGAGCTTCAAACCTTAACCCTAGAACGCGTACCTGGGGCCTCGCAGGCCTGCTAGGTTACTTGTTTTCTATTATCTGTAAAACTACATTAGTTAGAATTTTGAAACTCGAGGTAATCCTCAGGTATATAGTTGTTAGTAATATCCAGTTGTTCATATATTTTTATGTTATAGGCATCTCGTATAGCAACGCTTTTTTTGTGACTACCCCAGATTCACGTACCTGGGGCCTTTGAGGCCTGCTTTGGTTTACATGTACTCCTCAGTCTTTTTGTCTGTACTGTTGTTGGGGAAGAACTTATGACTCAGTCTTTATGACTATTGGTCGATGGCTGTTGCTGGGAAGAGTGTGGATTCTGCCTGACATGGTAATGTGATCCTGGAAGGGAGTTTCCCCTCACAAAGTAACGTGATTATGATGTCAGTACAGGTCCTTTAGTCCTAAATCCTAGTTGCTGGAGAGACTTTGGAGGAAGAAGTCAGCTTTCTTTGGTCTGTAACAAAGAACCTTTCTGAGCTCCAAAACCAGAGGCTTCTACTGCACTTACAAGAAAGTGATCTGATGAAGGTAAGAGTAGGGGGGCTGTACTTTACCCTAAGCACACAAACACTAACAAAGTCTTAGCACACACAGTGTATAGTGCACAAGCCTGATTGTAATCTTTATTTTTTACTTTTCATTTTAGTTTACTCACATCTAAGATTACAATGGCACAGTCTACATCAAGGGGATTGACTGTCCAAGAAATTGAGGCGATTATTTTCAATAGTGATGAAGACAGTGACATTTCTTTGTCGGATGAAGAGTATATTCCACCAGCTAATGTATCAACTTCATCGTCCAGCGATTCCTCAGATGATGAAGAAGTAATGGATCCAGCAGAATGTGCAAGTAGAACATCTAAAAAAAATGTTTTTTGGAACAGTACTGCTGTGGCTCATGCACGCACCCCATCACATAACATTATTACAGTTCCTCAAGGAGCTGTCGGAATTTCCCAATTCATGTCCAAAAAAGATGTTTTCAGTAAATTTGTTTCAGATGATATTGCAGTTACATTTTTGTTGTTTTATGTACATAATTTTTTTTTGGAATTATACACATCTTAGGCTATGTTCCAAGTAGCGCTGGGGTTCACCAGAATGTGATCCATAATGGATCTGACCTCCTGGTAACTCCAGCTAAGGCTGATGGAATGCCGGGATTCCACCAGCCTTAGCTGAGGTCACCAGGAGGTCAGATCCATTACGGATCCCCTCCTGGTGGTCCCCCAGCGCTAGTGGGAATGCATCCTTACTTTGCAAATTTAAAATAAACTTTGAAAAGTATTTTTATTTGAGTTATTCCATGTTATTTGCACACAGGCCTAAAAGGCCCCAGGTACGTGAATATGGGGTAGTCACAAAAAAAGCGTTGCTATACGAAATGCCTATAACATAAAAATATACGAACAACTGGAAATTACTAACAACTATATAGCTGAGGAATACCTAGAGTTTCAAAATTGTAACTAAAGTAGTTTTACAGAAAATAATAAAAAAGTAACCTGACAGGCCTGCGAGGCCCCAGGTACGCGTTCTACCAGCCTTAGCCGGGGTCACCAGGAGGTCAGATCCATTACGAAATCCCGTCCAGGCGGACCCCAGAGCTAGTGGGAATGCATGCTTACTTTCAAATAACTTTGAAAAAAAAATGTTTTTGAGTTATTCCATGTCATTTGAAAACAGGCCTCAAAGGCCCCAGGTACGTAATAGTGTAGATTTCTATGGTCACACATTCTAGGGTTAAAGGAGTATATTGATGAAAATCTGGCCAAAGGCTTCATACGTCCTTCTTCCTCACCAGCAGGGGCACCTATATTTTTTGTAAAAAAGAAAGATGGGACCCTGAGACCCTGTGTTGACTATCGGGAACTCAATAAGGTAACCGTACGAAACCGTTACCCTTTGCCTCTGATTCCCGAATTACTGGAAAGAGTCCGCCATGCTAAGGTGTTCTCTAAACTGGATTTTCGTGGGGCTTATAATTAATTCTCCAGTTCCGGCAGTGGAGGAAAGGCTGACTGCGATGAGACAAAATCTGGAGGTTCTGAAGGAATCCCTGACCACAGCTCAAGAACATTATAAGAGATCGGCTGATAGATTCCGTAAACCTGCACCCATGTTCAAGGTAGGAGATTCCGTGTGGTTAGCAACTAAGAATCTGAAGTTAAACGTTCCTTCACAAAAACTTGGACAGAAATTCATTGGCCCTTTCAAGATCAACGGTATTGTGAGCTCTGTGGCCTGCCGGCTGAAGCTGCCTAGGACTATGAAGGTACACCCAGTTTTTCATGTATCTTCACTAAAGCCTGTATCTCCTAATACCTTACAGGGACCTGTTGTGCCACCTCCGCAGCCTGTGGTGATTGATGGGCAAGAACAATTTGTGGTGGAGGAAATTATTGATTCCAGGATTCGCAGGAATCGGCTCCAATATCTGATAAGATGGCAGGGATATCCCCCATTAGGAGCACATTGCCCACAAGTCAATCCAAATGACTATATATGGCAACAATGTCCTTATGCCAGAACTTCCATATTTATATATCCCCACTTGGCAATATCCATGGATAAAAGTATATACACCCAAAAATTTAAGGAAAAATTAACAACTAAAAATAAATAAATAAATAAATAAAAATAGAAAAAAAATTATAAAAAATTGCAAAACATAACCTTAATGATGGGATGAGTCATGTCCACAGAAATAATACCGGCATAATATGATCTATGAAAAAGACAAAATATATATTTTTTAAAAAGTTACCAAAAAAACCACAACAGGAATGTATCAAAATCACATTTTGGTAAAAAAAGGCAAGCAACGATTCAATGCAATTCAAGTTTGAAATCTACATTTAGACCATTTGGTTTCAGCGTATCCAGCCTTCTAATCCATTCCAATTCTTTTATATTGAGCATTTTGGTCGAATTACCACCTCTCCTCAGAGAAGGAACCTGATCAATAATTCTAAATTTTAGATCTCTCAGTGTGTTTCAATTCAGTAAAATGTTTTGGTACAGCCAAGTCTAATTTTTTTTCCTAATTGTATATCTATGCTGATTTAATCTGATCTTAAGCGCAAGTTGTCTCACCCACATATAAAAGTTTAAAGGGGCATTCAAGTAAATATATAACTTGATCTGAAAAACATGTTAAATAATAATTGATTGAAACAATTTCTTTGTGTAACTTGATGTCTAAATGTATCCCCTTTCAACATATTTGAAAAATTGATACAAATTAGACATGGGTAACATCCCGTTATTTTAAAACCTGTGAGTGAAGTTTGAGTAGAGCTCACAGATGTACCCACATCAACACAAACCAACATATCTTTAATATTCTTTGACCGTTTATATGCTCTCAATGGAGGTACATTAAATTCTTAGATATTTGGAAAACATTTGCCAAATATAGGCCAGTGTCTTTTTACTATACTGCCTATAGCCCTACTTTAATCACAGAAGGTCATAACCATTGGTATCCTGTCCTTAATTTTATTGGTTTGCCCAATCTTACAAAGAAGATTAGCACGTTTCAAACTTTTTACCTCCTTTTTACATTTTTCTCTGTCTAAACTTATCCAATGTCCTATTGAAATCATCTTCATCACTGACAATCTTCCTAACCCGAAGAAACTGACGGTAAGGTAATGACTCCAACATCCTCCGTGGATGATGACTATCAAATCTCAGGATATTATTCCTATCTGTTGGTTTAACAAAAACGTCAGTTAAAAATTGATGGTTATCATATTTTACCAAAACATCAAGAAACTGTATCTCAGAGACAGAGAAAGTTAAAGTAAATTGTATATCTCTGTTCAAGCTATTTAAGAACTTGTGAAAGTCCTGAAGTTCAACCATTGTGCCTGTCCACAGGAGGAAGACATCATCTATGTATCACCACCACTTCAGTACATGCCGATAGTGGTGGGACACATAGACAAGGTCCTCCTCCATGGCCACCATAGTTAAATTGGCATAAGCCGGCGCCATATTGGCACCCATAGCTGCATTGTTTAAAAAACTCATTACCAAATAAAAAATAATTGTTACTCAAAACAATCTCCAATAATATCAAAATAAATTCAATTGCCATAGGTGAATAAGATGTCTTCTCAAGGCTTCTAAAGGAAAAGCCAGCTCACCAACCACCACCGCAGGTGCTCGGATCTCCGTATTGATTGTACGTCAGTAGAACGCAGGAAAAAAGGGGGTTGATCCAGCTCCTTAAAATTCATTTCTTGTCTTTATTAATCCATGTTAAAAACAGAAAGACGGTTGCATGCTGCTCAAATGTTGCCAGCACGGGGAAAGAGCGACGCGTTTCGATCGGTAACGATCTTTATCCAAGCTATATTACCCAGGTAACTTTACCATTATATAGATATTGTTCACCAATGAAAGTGCTCTCAAACAATCACATGACAAGTTGAAGGTCCTAGACATGTGCGATGCAAGTTACAAAACAAATTAAAAATAAGAAAATATGCCTACCGTGTGAGAAGACGCCGCTGGACATCTCCCCCTCTGGGAGGCTTACTGACCAATTCTATACCACTATCCTGAAACAATAATGTACTACGGGCATGGTGAATTATGGAATGTGCTGATGTTGCAGAAACACTACGACTGGACATGTTAGTGTTAACTATATCGTACAAATGCTCCGTAATACGTGTCTTTAATTTGTGTGACGTACATCCCACATAAGATAAATGGCAGGCAGTAGTCTACAATTTATGTACTGTTTGATATTATAAGATGCCGAATTGTTATGATTATTACAAGTTTTCATCACTACTGCATGTTTGCAAGTTTTACAATTATGTGTACCGCATTTGTAAAATCCAGTACAAATTAGCCATGTTTTTCTGTGATTTCCCGATTGAAAAAAACTCGGAGAGATTTTATTTCCAATGGTCGGTGCCCTCCTGGCAACCACATTAACTCCTGATTGTCAGATTTTTGCCAAACATTCATCTTCGTATAAGATAGGAAGAAATTTATTTACAATCTTTTTGATGTCCCCAAACTGAGGGCTATATTGCACACAAATAAAAGGTTTTTGTGTTCTTACACTGGCATTATTATTCTGAGATATTTTATTTGGCGGATTTACCAAAATTTACTGGAATTTTTGGGTTATTTGAATTCTAACAGCTATAATATTCAATTAACGCATAAACATAGCCCCGATGAAATAATCATTTTTGGATTTGAAATTAACCCCTTCATGACCTTGGGATTTTCCGTTTTTCCGTGTTCGTTTTTCGCTCCCCTCCTTCCCAGAGCCATAACTTTTTTATTTTTCTGTCAATTTGACCATGTGAGGGCTTATTTTTTGCGAAACAAGTTGTACTTTTGAACGACATCATTGATTTTAGCATGCTGTGTACTAGAAAATGGGAAAAAAATTCCAAGTGCGGTGAAATTGCAAAAAAAGTGCAGTCCCACACTTGTTTTTTACTTGGCTTTTTTGCTAGGTTCACTAAATGCTAGTGAAACGCTATACTTTTTAATCCCTTTCTGACCTCGGACATGATAGTACGTCCGAGGTCAGAACCCCTGCTTTGATGCGGGCTCTGGCGGTGAGCCCGCATCAAAGCCGGGACATGTCAGCTGTTTTGAACAGCTGACATGTGCCCGCAATAGCGGCGGGTGAAATCGCGATTCATCCGCCGCTATTAACTAGTTAAATGCCACTGAGCAAACCGAGCGGCCGGAAATTAGCGCATCGCTGACCCCTGTCACATGATCGGGGGTCAGCGATGCTTCTGCAGTGTAACCATAGAGGTCCTTGAGACGTCTATGGTTACTGATCCTGGCTAGCTGTGAGCGCCACCCTGTGGTCGGCACTCATAGCACACCTGCATTTCTGCTGCATAGCAGCGATCTGATGATCACTGCTATGTAGCAGAGGCGATCGAGTTGTGCCAGCTTCTAGCCTCCTATGGAGGCTATTGAAGCATGACAAAAGTAAAAAAAAAGTTAAAAGAAATGTGAAAAAAATAAAAAAAATATAAAAGTTTAAATCACCCCCCTTTCGCCCCATTCAAAATAAATCAATAAAAAAAAAAAAAATCAAACCTACACATATTTGGTATCGCCGAGTTCTGAATCGCCCGATTTATCAATAAAAAAAGCATTAACCTGATTGCTAAACAGCGTAGCGAGAAACAAATTCGAAACGCCAGAATTACATTTTTTTGTTCGCCGCGACATTGCATTAAAATGCAATAACGGGCGATCAAAAGAACGTATCTGCACCGAAATGGTATCATTAAAAACGCCAGCTCGGCACACAAAAAATAAACCCTCAACCGACCAGATCATGAAAAATGGAGACACTACGGGTATCGGAAATTGGCACAATTTTTTTTTTTATTTTTTTTTTAGCAAAGTTTGGAATTTTTTTCCACCACTTAGATAAAAAATAACCTAGTCATGTTAGGTGTCTATGAAATCGTAATGACCTGGAGAATCATAATGGCTGGTCAATTTTAGCATTTAGTGAACCTAGGAAAAAAGCCAAACAAAAAACAAGTGTGGGATTGCACTTTTTTTGCAATTTCACCGCACTTAATTTTTTTCCCGTTTTCTAGTACACAACATGCTAAAATCAATTATGTCATTCAAAAGTACAACTTGTTTCGCAAAAAATAAGCCCTCACATGGTCAAATTGACGAAAAAATTAAAAAGTTATGGCTCTGGGAAGGAGGGGAGCGAAAAACGAACACGGAAAAACGGAAAATCCCAAGGTCATGAAGGGGTTAATTTCAAATCCAAAAGTGATTATTTCATCGGGACTATGTTTATGCGTTAATTGAATATTATAGCTGTTAGAATTCATATAACCCAAAAATTCCAGTAAATTTTGGTAAATCCGCCAAATAAAATATCTCAGAATAATAATGCCAGTGTAAGAACACAAAAACCTTTTATTTGTGTGCAATATAGCCCTCAGTTTGGGGACATCAAAAAGATTGTAAATAAATTTCTTCCTATGTTATATGAAGATGAATGTTTGGCAAAAATCTTACAATCAGGAGTTAATGTGGTTGCCAGGAGGGCACCGACCATTGGAAATAAAATCTCTCCGAGTTTTTTTCAATCGGGAAATCACAGAAAAACATGGCTAATTTGTACTGGATTTTACAAATGTGGTACACATAATTGTAAAACTTGCAAACATGCAGTAGTGATGAAAACTTTTAATAGTCATAACAATTCGGCATCTTATAATATCAAACAGTACATAAATTGTAGACTACTGCCTGCCATTTATCTTATGTGGGATGTACGTCACACAAATTAAAGACACGTATTACGGAGCATTTGTACGATATAGTTAACACTAACATGTCCAGTCGTAGTGTTTCTGCAGCATCAGGACATTTTATAATTCACCATGCCCGTAGTACATTATTGTTTCAGGCTAATGGTATAGAACTGGTCAGTAAGCCTCCCAGAGGGGGAGATGTCCAGCGGCGTCTTCTCACACGGGAGGAATTGTGGATCTACAATGTTAATACTAGATTCCCTATAGGTCTTAACAAGCATAACGAATTGATGTTTCATTATTAATGTCATTATTTGATTAAGATGTATTTGTATGTTTTGGGAATTTTATGTATTTTCTTATTTTTAATTTGTTTTGTAACTTGCATCTCACATGTCTAGGACCTTCAATTTGTCGTGTGATTGTTTGAGAGCACTTTCAATGGTGAACAATATCTATATAATGGTAAAGTTACTTGGGTAATATAGCTTGGATAAAGATCGTTGCCGATCGAAAGGCGTCGCTCTTTCCCCGTGCTGGCAACATTTGGGGAGCATGCAACCGTCTTTCTGTTATTAACATGGACTGATAAAGCCAAGAAATTAATTTTAAGGAGCTGGATTAACCCCCTTTTTTTCCTGCATTCTCAAGGCTTCTACGTACTGCTTTAAGTCCCACTTCATGGTTAATATATGTAGAGAGATACGTCATCAAATGATGCCAAAATAATATCACCCTCCACCTGAACATGTCCCAATTTAAATAAAAAATCCGTAGTATCCAAAATAAAGGAACTAGCTTGCTTGGCCAATGGACCTAAGATTTTATCCCAAAAAATTCCCAAAGGGGAAAAACTAGAATCACTACTTGAAACAATAGGGCGCCCGGAGGGATTTTGTAAGCTTTTATGTATCTTCGGAAGGATGTATATGGATCGCCCGCCAGAGCAGCAGGGTACTTGGTACCGGGTCCGGTCTTAAAGGGGATGTCACGGTGGCTGCGACCCGGTCTGTGGCCCTGGGCGCCCAATTAAAGGGAAAGATCTTTAAAGGGATTTGTAATGTCTATGTTCGTGACGCCACCTGTGGTGTTCGGTCAGTTGGGACCGACGCTGCTTAAAGGGGTCCTCTGGGGTGATGATATGCAGCAAGATGGTGATGCTTCCCACAGGTGAAGCGGGATCCCCAGGGCTTCCCAAATGTATGACAAGATGGTGTAAGCCGATGAATAAGTGGAGAACACAGAGTTTGCAGTCTTTTACCTGGTTTACTGATGGTAGCAGTCCTCAGTCCAGGGTACCAGGTGTAGGGTAGCTGTAGTCTGGCCGGCTCGGAGGCAATAGGGGATCCGTCTCCCAGGTGAGGTCCGTCCTAAGACAGATGTCTGTACGATAGGCAGTTTGAGCCTGTTTATAGGATCTCTTAAATGACCCGGCTCTTAGGGTTACTGCTTCACCTCAAACTTGTTACAGGCAATTGACATATAGTACTATGCCCTCCGGTTCTGTCGCGTTTCCTGGAGAACAACATGACCTCGGGCTCCCAGTACCCGGCTTCCTCGCTCTGGCTCTGAGGGTGTCCTTCTGCTGTTCCCCTCCTGAGCCCTTTCCTCCACTGTGCTTCTTCCCTCTAAGCTCCTTCATAATTCAACTCTCCTTCTGCTTCTCACTCTTTCCAGGGGTAGCAGCTCCCTTGTGGCTTCTAGACCCCTATGTCTGCTCGAGACGTCCTTCTACTCTCCTTCTCCTCTCTCCAAACTGACTGGCTCCTCCTCCAGACCAAGATACATATAGCTAAGGGATGCTCCCCTGAATCCGGGTTCAGAGCTCCCCCTTCTGGCCTAGATTCAGATATGTTGAATGTGAGTGCCTCACCTGATAGAAAGAACCCCCGTTTGCCTCCAAGCATGACATCACCCTCCCCGAAGGGAAGGCAACATCACTGCAGCAACCGGCTACCTTGGGTCCTGCATATATATCTGGAGTCACTGGATTATCCACCAATTGAAATTTATACGAATTCTGATCTATAATATCCTGTTGTATTGATACATCAAAAAGACTCTTAATCTTATTTTTAATTGAAAATTTTGGGTCCCCATTAATTCTCTTATAAACTTGTGAATCATCCAATTGACGTTTAATCTCAGCCTAATAATTGCTTGTGTCCATGACAACAACAGCATCACCCTTGTCAGCTGACTTGTTGGCGATGTTGCCGTCATGGACTAAAGATTCCAGGGCCAACAACTCTGTTCTAGTAAAATTAACTAGTTAGCAAGGCCGAAAAAAAGACATTTTTCCATCCAGTTCAGCCTATATTCTGTCAGAATAAATCCCCAGATCTACGTCCTTCTAAAGAACCTAATAACTATAAGATACAATATTGTTACGCTCCAGGAAGACATCCAGGCCTCTCTTGAATCACTCGACTGAGTTCGCCATCACCACCTCCTAAGGCAAGGCATTGCAGATTCTCACTGCCCTAACAGTAAAGAATGCCCCCTTGTGACCGTCACCTTCCTTGGTATAAACAGATCCTCGGAGAGATATTTGTATTGTCCCTTTATATACGTATACATGGTTATTAGATCACCCCTCAGTCGTCTTTTTTCTAGACTAAATAATTCTTATTTTGCTAATCTCTCTGTGCCTTCAAGGGCACCGGTGCCCAAAACTGTACATAGTACTCCATGTGCAGTCTAACCAGGGATTTGTACAGAGGCAGTATAATGCTCTCATCATGTGTATCCAGACCTCTCTTAATGCACCCCATGATCCTGTTTGCCTTGGCACCCTCTGCCTGGCACTTGCTGCTCCAGGTAAGTTTATCATTAACTAGGATTACCAAGTCCTTCTCCCTGTCAGATTTACCCAGTGGTTTCCCATTCAGTGTGTAATGGTGATATTGATTCCTTCTTCCCATGTGTAGAACCTTACATTTATCATTGTTAAACCGCATCTGCCACCTTTCGGCCCAAGTTTCCAACTTATCCAGATCCATCTGTAACAGAATACTATCTTCTCTTGTATTGACTGCTTAACATAGTTTTGTATCATCTGCAAATATCGATATTTTACTGTGTAAACCTTCTACCAGATCGTTAATAAATATGTTGAAGAGAATAGGTCCCAACACCGACCCCTGCAGTACCCCATTGGTCACAGTGACCCAGTTAGAGAATAAACCATTTATAACCACCAGAAGTGATGCAAATATGAGAAATACTGTAAGTCAGCTCACCTGTCCTGGCGACTACTCATCTGATCCCGCACGGAAAAGAAAGAAGCCGAGCAACTGGTTCAGAAACGCACATGTTGGGAATAATCCAGCGGGATGCAGGTACTTAGCCTATGCTTTTCGACAAACGTCTCATACATAGCTTGTCGAAACGCGTAGGATAATGTTGCTGTAGTGTCATATGCTGCTATGTGTTGATGTTCACCTAATATATTTTTTATGGTACACCTATGGAATATTTTTTTTAATCATAGATAAATAAATTCTATTTTTTATACAAGTACCTGCACCCCGCTGGATTATTCCCCAAGTGTGCATTTATAACCACCCTCTGCTTTCTATCACTAAACCAGTTACTTACCTATTTACACACATTTTTCTCTAGACCCAGCATTCTCATTTTGTGTACCAACCTCTTGTGTGGCACGGTATCAAACGCTGTGGAAAAATCAAGATATACCACGTCCAATGACTCACCGTGGTCTAGTCTATAGCTTACCTCTTCATAAAAACTGATTAGATTGGTTTGACAGGAGCGATTCCTCATAAACCCATGCTGATTTGGAGTTAAGCGGTTATTCTCATTGAGATAATCCAGAATAACATCCCTCAGAAATCCTTCAAATATTTTACCAACAATAGATGTTAGACATACTGGCCTATAATTTTCAGGTTCACTTTTAGAGCCCTCTTTGAATATTGGTACCACATTTGCTATGCGCCAGTCCTGTGGAACAGACCCCGTCACTATAGAGTCCCTAAATATAAGAAATAATGGCTTGTCTATTACATTACTTAGTTCTCTTAGTACTCGTGGGTGTATGCCATCCGGACCCGGAGATTTATCTATTTTAATCTTATTTAGCCAGTTTCGCATCTCTTCTTGGGTTAGATTGGTGACCCTTAATATAGGGTTTTCTTTGTCTCTCGACATTTCACCTAGCATTTCATTTTCCACCGTGAATACCATGGAGAAGAAGGTGTTTAATATATCAGCTTTTTCCTTGTCATCTACAACCATTCTTTCCTCACAATTTTTTAAGGGGCCTACACTTTCACTTATGATTCTTTTACTATTGATATAGTTGAAGAACAGTTTGAGATTAGTTTAACGGTATGTGCACACGTTGCAGATTTCCTGCTGATCCGCAGCTTTTTTTGCTGTGCAGAAACGCTGCAGATCCGCAAGTGATTTACAGTACAATGTAAATCAATTGGAAAAAAAAATGCTGTGCTAATGGTGCGGAAAATTCCATGCGGAAATGCTGCGGATTAAAAGCAGTAGCATGTCACTTCTTTTGTGCGGATATGCAACGTTTTTGTACCCATTCCATTATAGAAATCCGCAGGGGTAAAAAAACGCAGTAAATCCGCACAAAATCCGCAGCAAATCCGCACAAAATCCGCGTCAAATCCGCACCTGCCTTTTCTGCCAAGAGATGCAGGGTCCGCGCAAAAAATTCCTGACGCTAATCCGCAACGTGTGCACAAAGCCTTACTCTCCTTAGCAATGTGCTTCTCTGTTTCCTTTTTGGCAGCTTTAATTAGTTTTTTAGGTAAAGGTATTTTTCTTCCCATAGTTTTTTAGAGCTTCAACGGTGCCATCCTGCTTTAGTAGTTTAAATGCTTTCTATTTATTGTTAATTGCCCTTCTTACTTCTTTGTTTAGCCACATTGGGTTTTTCCTATTTCTTGTCCTTTTATTCCCACAAGGTATAAACCGCTTACAGTGCCTATTTAGGATGTTCTTAAACATTTCCCATTTAGTATCTGTATTCTTATTTCTGAGGACATTGTACCAGTCAACCAGATTAAGGGCATCTCTAAGTTGGTCAAACTTTGCCTTCCTAAAGTTCATTGTTTTTGTGACTCCCTGACAAGTCTCTCTAGCGAAAGACAATTGAAATTGTACAATTTTATGGTCGCTATTTCCTAGATGCCCGACGAACTGCATATTTGTTATTCTGTCAGGTCTATTAGATAGTATTAGGTCTAAAGGTACCGTCACACTAAACGATATCGCTAGCCATCCGTGACGTTGCAGCGTCCTGGATAGCGATATCGTTGAGTGTGACACGCAGCAGCGATCAGGATCCTGCTGTGATGTCGCTGGTCGTTGAAGAAAGTTCAGAACTTTATTTGGTCGTCAGACCGGCGTGTATCGTCGTGTTTGACACCAAAAGCAACGATACCAGCGATGTTTTACACTGGTAACCAGGGTAAACATCGGGTTGCTAAGCGCAGGGCCGCGCTTAGTAACCCGATGTTTACCCTGGTTACCAGTGTAAAATGTAAAAAAACAATCAGTACATACTCACCTTCGCATCCCCCGGCGTCCGCTTCCCACACTGACTGAGCGCCGGCCGCAAAGTGAAAGAACAGCACAGCGGTCATGTCACCGCTCTGCTGTTAGGGCCGGGCTCAGTCAGTGCAGGGAAGCAGACGCCGGGGGACGCGAATGTAAGTATGTAGTGTTTGTTTTTTTTACATTTTACGCTGGTAACCAGGGTAAACATCGGGTTACTAAGCGCGGCCCTGCGCTTAGCAACCCGATGTTTACCCTGGTTACCCGGGGACCTCGGCATCGTTGATCGCTGGAGAGCGGTCTGTGTGACAGCTCCCTAGCGACCAAACAGAGACGCTGCAGCGATCGGCATCGTTGTCTGTATCGCTGCAGCGTCGCTAAGTGTGACGGTACCTTTAGTGCTGCTCCTTTGGTTGGATTCAACACCAATTGTGAAAGATAATTTTTCTTGGTTATTAGCAGAAACCTGTTGCCTTTATGGGTTTTGCAGGTCTCTGTTTCCCAGTTAATATCCGGGTAAAGTCCCCCATAAGAAGGACCTCATTATGGGTTGCAGCTCCATTTATCTGCTTTAGTAGTAGTAGACTTTCCATGATTTCTGTTTTATTTGGGGGTTTATAACAGACCCCAATGAGAATTTTGTTACTATTTTTCCCTTCATGTATTTCGACCCATATGGACTCCACATCCTCATTCCCTTCACTAATATCCTCCCTTAAAGTGGACTTTAGACAAGACTTTACATAAAGACAAACCCCTCCTCCTCTCCAAATTTTACGATCCTTTCTAACCAGACTTTTACCCTGTAAGTTAACTGCCAAGTCATAGCTTTCATCTAACCATGTCTCTGTTATTCCCATCATGTCATAGTTACCTGTAGATATTTCTGCTTCTAGTTCTTCCATCTTGTTTGTAAGGCTTCTGGCGTTTGCGAGCATGCAGTTTAGAGAATTTTGTTTTGTTCCCATCTCCACCCTGTGGATTGTTTTAGAAATTTTCTTACCTCCCTTCCAAATATGTTGTCTTCGGTCTTCTTTGCCGCACCTCATATCCTCATATCCTCCATCAGTATATTTTCTGGCTTCATATTCGTGTCTAACATTTTTCTTCCAGTCCCCTCTTCTTCTAGTTTAACGCCCTCCTGATGAAGGTAGCGAGTCTTTTGGCGAATGTGTGTTTCCCAGGTTTGTTGAGGTGTAGTCCATCTCTAGCGAGAAGTCCGTCGTACAGGTAATTCACACCGTGGTTCAGGAATCTGAATCCTTGTTGTCTGCACATCGTCTTAGCCAGTTGTTCGCATCAAGGATCCTGTTCCATCTCCTGGTGCCATTCCCGTCTACTGGAAGGATGGAAGAAAAAACTTCCTGTGCATCCAGTTCCTTTACTTTCTTCCCCAACTCTTCAAAGTCCTTGCAGATTGTCGGTAGGTCCTTCCTTGCCGTGTCATTGGTGCCAACATGTATCAGAAGAAATGGGTGGACATCCTTGGAACTGATGAGCTTTGGCATCCTATTGGTCACATCTTTGATCTTCGCACCTGGGAGGCAGAATACTTCTCTTGCGGTTATGTCCGGTCTGCAGATGGCTGCTTCTGTGCCTCTCAATAAAGAGTCTCCCACCACTACCACTCTTCTTCGCTTCTTGGCTGTACTTTTTGTTGTCACTTCTGGGTGTTGCCGTGTGCCCTTTTCTTCTTTGCTTGCTGGTAGTGCCTCATCATTAGGTGTGCTATCTCTGTTCTCCACAAGGCCTTGGTATCGGTTTCTCAGTTGTGTGGTTGGTGATGTCTCCATGGTCTTCTTGCTTCTTTTGGTCACATGCGTCCACCCGTCTGCTTTTGGAGGTCCTCTGACACTTTCTTCACTTTCTGTGACCAGTGGAGATGCTTCTATTCTGACTAGAAAGTCTTCATTTTCTTTGATGAGTTTCAAAATTGCAATTCTTTCTTCCAGACCCAGCACCTTTTCTTCTAAAAGGGCCAGTAGTCTACACTTCTGGCAGGTGAAATTGGATTCTTCTGTTCGATCTGTGAACATGTAGCACATGTAGCAGCTCCCCATGTAGGTTGTCACATCTGCCATGTTGCTCTTAGATCCTGCTGACTTGCTGTGTGCCTTCCTTCTTGTGTAATCTACTCAGTCAGCCAAGCTTTCTTGCCATAATGTCCTAGAGGCAAAGGATTGGCAATGCCTTCCAAGCAGCTAGTCCCGGCTGTACCAAACAATCTTCTTGCGGAGGGAGACTTCGCTTTTCCCAGAAGGCACCTGGAATATGCAAATTGCCCTCCTCAAGCTTCAATCCCTGGGACATTGGAAACAATATTTTTTTTATAGATTTTTCAAATTCTCTATATCCTGGTTCATAGTAGTCACATAAGCCTCAATAACAGGTGCATCCACAATAGGAACAAAATAACTAGAATTTTTTACTGCAAATTGTTGTAGTTTTAACATAGGTCTCTCTGAAGACAACACTTCTTGACACTTAGAAATATCCCTTGCATGCCAATACTTTAATTTTATTGCTCTAAAAAATCTAAACAATTCAGTCTCTAGCTTAAACCAGTTCACATGTGTGTTTGGAGTATAAGAAAAACCCTTTTCTAACACCTTAATTTCATCACTAGTTCACACTTTAAATGAAAGATTTGGAGCGCCCCCAAGGGCGGCGGGGTACTCGGTACCGGGCCCTTCGGTTTTCAAGGGGGATGTCACGGTGGCTGACCCGGTCTGTGGCCCAAGGGACGTCCGTTGTAAAAGGGGGAAAGGTCTTTAAGGGGATAATGTTCATGACGCCACCTGTGGTATTTGGTCAGAGTGACCGATGCTGCTTAGGGGTCCGCTGGGGTGATGTTATAGCAGCTAGATGGTATACCTTCCCACAGGTGAAGTATGTCCCCAGGGCTTCCCAGAGTGTAGATGGTGGATGGTGTGAGGCTCAGTGAAGAACGAGGAAACAAGGTTGCAGTCTCTTTACCTTTACTGAAGGCTTCAGCGTCCACAGTCCAGAGCACCAGATCACAGGGCAGGCAGAGTTCGGCCGGTCTGAAGGCAAATCCAGAGTCCCCTTATCCAGGTGGAAATCAGTAGCCTTCCTCTAGCGCCTGGGTGTTGTAGTACCTTCCTGCTGAGCGTCTCGGTAAGGTCCTCACAACTGATGTTGGTGTTCTAGATGTTATGTCTCTCTCTCTCTGTCCCCCTGATGGTAAGGATAGGACAAACCCGTATGACTGATGGCCTGAGGATTTTTACAGGGACTCTAGCATGCCCCAGCCCCCACAAGTTGCCACCGTGCCTCCTGGGTATGGGTCGGGCAGATAATATGGAATTAGCTGTCCTGCCGGTCTTTGGAGAAAGGCTTGGAGACGATTACTCCCTCAGTGTTCCGGCTACCGGATCCTGCGCTTCAGAAATTAGGCAGCCTTTTGCAGGGCAGAACGCCTTCTGGTTTCCTCTCCTGTGCTATGACTTCGTTTCTCACTCTCTACAATACAGTTCTCTTCCAATGTCTCTTTCTTAGGATGCTGCCGCACATCGGGCAGGCACAGCTCCGTGGCCTTCTGTCTAGGCCTCTGACAGGATCCCACCCCTGTCAGAGACTCACTACCTGAGCGGAGCTCAGATAGCAGCTAACTGGGTGAAGCCCAGCCTGCTGCTGCCTAACTTCCTATCCAGACCACCAGTTTTACCTAATTGTGAAGAGTGCCCTACTAAATGGGAGCATAGCTTCCCCTGGTGGGCTGGAGTGTGAAGTGTGTTGTATGGTTTGTGATACCTGGTAAAGAGATCTCCTTTATTGCCTTCAGACGTAACATCACTCCCCCTGGGGGAAGAACGAAATTACTGCAATGACCAGGACCCTGAGGTGCTGCACCCCCCCTGTTAAATCCAGTACTCCTGGACTGGGAAAAGAAAACAACAATACATTAACAAAAAGACATGCAATTTTTTAAAATGCTATAAAACAAATTAATTTAACTGTTGCTTCCCTTTATGGGAGGTGAGGACACTTGAACGTTACAAACAAGAACATATTTACATTGCCAACTTGCTTCAATCTGACCAATAACAGATGACTAACTAACTATGGAATATAACTACCCGTACAGGTATACTATCTAAGTACAAAAGCAAACATCTTATCTTTATTTAAGTGCAAAACAGTTATTCCTCTCTAAGGGTACCGTCACACAGTGAAATTTCCATCGCTGCGACGGCACGATTCGTGACGTCGCAGCGTCGTATGAATATCGCTCCAGCGTCGTAGACTGCGGTCACACTTTGCAATCACGGCGCTGGAGCGATGCCGAAGTCCCCGGGTTACCAGGGTAAACATCGGGTTACTAAGCGCAGGGCCGCGCTTAGTAACCCGATGTTTACCCTGGTTACCAGCGTTAACGTAAAAAAAACAAACAGTACATACTTACATTCCGGTGTCTGTCCCCGGCGTTCTGCTTCTCTCCACTGTGTAAGCGCCATAGCCGGAAAGCACAGCGGTGACGTCACCGCGTCACCGCTGTGCTCGCTTTCCGGCCGGCAGGCGCTCACACAGTGGAGAGAAGCAGAGACACCGGAGGACAGACACCGGAATGTAAGTATGTACTGTTTGTTTTTTTTACGTTTACGCTTGTAACCAGGGTAAACATCGGGTTACTAAGCGCGGCCCTGCGCTTAGTTACCCGATGTTTACCCTGGTTACAAGCGAACACATCGCTGGATCGCTGTCACACACAACGATCCAGCGATGTCAGCGGGTGATCAAGCGACGAAAGAAAGTTCCAAACGATGTGCTACGACGTACGATTCTCAGCAGGGTCCCTGATCGCTGCTGCGTGTCAGACACTGCGATATCGTAACGATATCGCTAGAACGTCACGAATCGTACCGTCGTAGCGATGGAAATTTCACTGTGTGACGGTACCCTAAGTGTAAACTTTTAACTAACCCACACGGGTTTACTTTATTTAAATGCAGAACAGTCTATTAACCCCCAGGGGCTCACTGCATTTTCTCTCAGTTTATCTAAAATACATTATATCCTACTATCTAACTTTCTGGCTACATACTATCGGCTATGTAAACCTTTATTACTATCTCTATTTGCTATATTACCCTATAATATATTAACTCTTTAGCAAAGTGCAACAAATGAATGTTCCCTTTAAGGGCAAAGTCAAGTCTTTTCTGAGGTAGTGCAAAGTAATCACATCATCAATATTCAAGTCAGTTTAAAGGTGATGTGATGCGAGGGACCCGTGATGAACCCCCAACGTTTGTCTTGGGTGGGCTACAAGACGTGTAATCCTGACCCAGAATTCTGCCACACCAACGGGTTTTTCTTCAGGTCTGAAAAGCAAAGTTATTTTTACAGTAAGCTTAACAGCAGTTTCTGTTAAGAGGTAGTCTCTGTAAAAGCCCCCTTTGTAAAACCAGTAGGAAGCACCTTTAAGAAGGTGCCAACTATTTACAAGAACAGTTTGTGATCATGCACAGTTCATGATTCTGCAGTTCGTTGAAACAATAAGAATACTTGTGCAAAACATAGGATCCCTTTAAGCAGGGGACCCCTTTAAGAGTTAACCCTAGACGGGTTCAGTACTTGAAAGTAGCAGCAAAGGACGAACAGTTAACTATTTACAAATTTTTCAGTGTTTCGAGGCTTCATTGCAGTTCTGGAGGTAGCACTGGCGGAGGTATCCCGGTTGGATACTGGCGGCTACCAGGTGCTACATAGGGGGCTCCCTCACTCCAGATGGGGGTCTGAGTACCCACTGAGCTCAGTTCAGGGGTAACCTTAGCACAGGTTACCGTTGGAGTGGGCTCTGTGGCCACAACAGTTTCTGTGGTAGTGACAGTGCATACCATGGTCCGAGTAAAGGTACAAGTAGGCGTGACAGTTGTGGTAGTGGTAGTAGCAGTGGTCTTGACGCATGGTGGCGCTGTTGTCACAGTAGACGGCATAGCTGGAGTTTTGGCATGGTATGTCACTGGGCCTCTCTGCTTATGAACATTCAGGGCAAACCAGCCTTTTTCACCAAAATGTCTGGTGTAAGTGACATTGCCTCCCGGGTACAAGTCTCTGTCTGGATGTCCTTCCCAGAGGTGAGATTCCACATCCCTTCAGTTAACAAAGATCTCCGCATAGAGTCCCTGTTCCTTTATGAAACCCCATCCTCCTTGTAGTTTAAATGTGATGACTGTGCCCTGCTTACATGGGGCCTGGTTAGTGGTGCGGTCCTTGCGGGCCTGGGCTTTGACTTGCAGGTCGCGTTTGTCAAAGGCTCTGCGTTGGGCCTGATGTATTTTCCTCAGTTTCCTCCCACTTGCATGCAAGCTGGGCCTGGTAGTCCTCCCAACTGAAAACTTCCACATATAACTTCAAATGTAATGCTTTGTTGTTTATACTATTTAATAGCAGAAAACGTATACACCCACTTGGTCATCCCTGGTTCAGTATTCTCAATAGGGTGTCCCTGTTCAGTCAGTGGATATAGTTAGCCTTATTAATTGGTGAGTTATGGGTATATATGCTTTGCGGGCTGGGCTTTACAAGTTTGAAAGGACTGTATATGGGTCTATGCTCTGTAGGGACTTCCATATCCATATTTATAAAGAGTGGGTCACTGTATCACTATAATGATTATTAGATGTTTTATATCCTTCTTCATCAATGGGGCACTGAGATGTGTATGTATATATGTATATATATATATATGTATATGTATGTGTGTGTATATATGTATATATATATCTTTCACTATTTATACACATAACACTCAGTATATAATAACTGAATTCCGGCACTAATTAGCTATTCACAAACCTCAGTCCTGGGTCATTGAACCGGGTGGTTCTTTTACTTTCAATATTGTTATTTTTATATTGTAATATACACTTATTCTTGTTCACCATATATTATGGCCCATTATGGGCATATATATGTATATATACACCCAGCTAATACAGATATTTCTATGTAGGAGGAGTAGGTTGTCCCCTTCATAATATGGGTTATGACTCGATACACACATGAGGGACCTATATGGAGTTATCATGTGTTGTATGGGTACTGTATTCCCCTATCACGCATCACCAAGCTTATTTGGTTGATTTGTATTAAATTGCACAACATCTATCACATTCAACTTCACGGCATTCACATCACTTATGCTGTATTCCTACAGTAATTTTGGTCACCCACTCCCTTAATAATCCTTTCTCTGTGGTATTCTCAGTGGAGGTGGCTTTCTCTGCAGCGGGTCGTGTTCGCTGTGTCGCTGTGGCAACGCGTCTGTTATGCCTCTGACTCCGCTCCCAGTCCTGACGCGTCGGACTAGGGGGTGCAGCGGTGGCGTGGGACGCCGAGCTGCGCGTGCGCAGCTGCACGATACAGCGGCTGAGTACCACCACTGTATGGGAGCCACATAAAAGGTGTAGTTACCCTCAATCTACAGAGTCCTCCCTCCACACGCTCCTGATTTGCTTCAATAGCAATAACTACACGGCCACATGGATCGCCGCGTTGCTATGGCAACGCTTCCATAGCGTCGCTGACTCCTCCCCCTATGGTGGTGCACGGGGGGAGAGGAAGTGATGCGGGGAGCCTGCCTGCGCAAGCGCAGTAGCCGGTCTTTATACTGTGGATACCAATATGGCCTAACTAGCCGACCACTATAAAAAGCGCTTTAATTAACACTTCAGCATACATTCCCCCGGACGAAGCTAGACGCGAAACGCGCGTTGGGGCTCAGGACCGCACAATCAGGTTATGTAGCACAGTCACTTTATATTTACTTATGTCTATGTCTGCCTAAATCTTTGTATATACACGCACAATATATGGGGCTTAAGGACTGCTGATTAGGTGGATGCTCCATCAACCGCAGCAGCACCTGTAACAATCTGGATGCTATATGGTGGCAAAAAGCTTGATGTATTGCACTATGCACTTTATCTTTATATATTTAACCTTCATGCCTCCAAAATAGTGGTGCCTTACTAATAAAAATACTAGGTTAGCTTTATTGAATTGATATTATACATCTTACACAGCTACAGAAAAGCTAATCAGTGTAATAGGCACCCTGTGCACACATAGACGAATCTGTGTTTATCTATTTAGCTGCATCACTGGTTTTGTGCGGTCTCTCTTTTTTTGCATATGGTCTCCATTTTTTATGCTATTTTTCTATGTACTATTTTAAATATTCAGAATTGAGTCTGTTTTGTGTTTTGTCATATTTAATAAAGTTTGAGAATTTAATATCAGATGACAGTTGCTTCCGACCCTTTTCCTTTTTGAAATATGTCAATTTAACCCTGCTGTTCTGTTAGGTCAAAAATGACCGTTTTTGAAATTCTATAATGTTATAAAAATTCAGCGTGTGATTCTGAGACTTGAGGCTCCCTGACTTTTCGTCATTAGGGGGGCACTCTCTGTGGGAATTTTTTTTTTTTTTAATTTTTGTTTACTTTATTTGGTACAATTTTTTTTACACTTGTACTGTTCGGTCAAAAATGACCGATAGGCCTTTATTCAGCTCTCCAGACAATTTTTGACAAAAATAAAGGTGCTATCACCTCATTTTGAACTATATATTGCATCTACTACTATTTATCAATGTATCTGACTACTTTTGGTCAGAACAGATTTACACATACCAACATTTTCAAGTTGCGATACAGCCGACGGATTCGCTTCCAGTATTGCTATGCGCAATTTATTTCACTGGTTTTTATTTACCCTGCTGTTCATATAGATCTAGTTCCATTCAGTTGTCAACATTTCATATTGTAAATCATGATTTTCTGATTTTCCATGTGTTTGCTGGTTGTACAGTATTACACTGTACATAAATGTTAATTTATTTGATTCAAAAAATAAAAGTTTTTGATTTAATTTTTCATCTGATTATTGAAAACCATGTTCACATACAGTAAAACAATGCAACAGGTAATCAAATAACACTTGAATTAGGTACAAATCACAACTTTGTTAGGTCCGGTCAAAAATGACCGGGAACAGTATAAGTGTATAAAAAACAACGTTTTTTTGCCATTTTATAGAGAAAAAAACTTTTTTTTTTTTTTTTTTTGCCTTTGAAAAAAGTATATCTACATAATGTTTGATATTATTACTTATAGTTAACATTTAGATCAAGATTTTTTTTTTATCTGCAAAAATAATCAATTTTTACAAAAATCGAAAAAATACCATGTTCCCTTTTGGATATAAAAAAAATATAAAACAAGCTTTGTATTTATTTTTTTTTCTGGTATTTGAACAACCATCTTCACAAGCAATATAATAGTGCAAAAACTGTTTAAAAAAACCACTTAGATTAGCTAAAAATGATTATTTTATAAGGACGGTCAAAAATGACCGGGAACAGTACAAGTGTATGTGAAATCTAAACAGAACAGCAGGGTTAATGGAAGTGTCATGAACCTAGGCCAGTAGCTCTATTGAATGATTTTGAAAACTTCCACAGTCTCTCCCTTCCGTGTTTCCGCCCCAGGGAACCCCATAAAGTCTGACCCGGGATTCACCCAGCGGTATACAGTCCGCTCTGTGTATACCTTACCTGGCAGGTTGGTGGGCGCAATTGGGGCCTTCAGGAATTGCTCCATCCCTGTGGCCTGGTCCCAAGGCTCGAGATGCTGATGGTGGTGAGTACCGCGGGGAGGTGGCGCTGCTACTGGGCCTACCAGCAGGTCTTCTGTCACCGGGGCAGGGTCAGCGTTCTTACCTACCACAGCAGTGTCCTTGGTGTCGGTCGGTTCTGCTGACGGCGGCGTCTGCAGCGGTGCTGGCAGTGGCTCCTGGAGCGGTGCAGGGAGCGGTGTTGAAGGCGGTGCCGGTGGGTCCTCTGCAGGTGTCGCCCGGCATGCGGCCTTGGTGTTCACCCGCAGCTGCAGAAGCTGATCAATTAGCTCGTCGACTCCAGCCTGCAGGAAGTTAACGCCAACTGCGGTGCCTCTCCGGGTGGCTGGGGGAGTCCTCTGCTTCGACCCCACGCTCTGGTTCCGGGCAGCTGGCCTGGCGTCCTCCACGTGGCTGGCTCCTTCCTCATCCTTTTCCCGCTCTCTTCTCTTAGGGCGGTTTCGCTTTCTTTGTCTCCGCCCGCCATTGACGATCAGGAGGCAGATCTCGGCTGCTGACAGACACGTCCTCAAGGAACAGAGATATTTAGACTAGGCGGCCATTATTTTTCGCACTTTTCAGTTCGTTCACGCCCACAATGCCACGCCTTTCTTCTTCTCTTGTGCTCCTCGTGGCGCTGTAATGGCGGCAGTTTTGGTGGGAATTTTGGCGGCAAATGGCAATACACAGTCTTTTAGCACAAACAGTTCAAATACAATTCTGGCACAGTTCTTAGGCGTACATGACCCGATTTTCAGGCTTAAGTAGATGCTGTTCGTGACGCCAAAAGATTGGAGCGCCCCCAAGGGCGGCGGGGTACTTGGTACCGGGCCCTTCGTTTCTCAAGGGGGATGTCACGGTGGCTGACCCGGTCCGTGGCCCAAGGGACGTCCGTTGTAAAAGGGGAAAGGTCTTTAAAGGGATAATGTTCGTGACGCCACCTGTGGTATTCGGTCAGAGTGACTGACGAAGCATAGGGGTCCGCTGGGGTGATGTTATGGCAGCTAGATGGTATACCTTCCCACAGGTGAAGTATGTCCCCAGGGCTTCCCAGAGTGTAGATGGTGGATGGTGTGAGGCGCAGTGAAGAACGAGGACACAAGGTTGCAGTCTCTTTACCTTTACTGAAGGCTTCAGTGTCCACAGTCCAGAGCACCAGATCACAGGGCAGGCAGAGTTCGACTATTGTAGGAACTCTAGGATTCTGTTAGCGTGGGGCAATGAATAGACAGAGACGGGTTTCTTTAGTGCAATTAGTGTATTTGTAACACAGCAATAACACACAAAACAATATACTGATAACCCGCAATGAAACAAGTCCCTTAACCATATACAGCAAAACAGTAGAGTTCTTAGGCCAAAGTCCTTGGCAAGGTGAGTGTGAATGGTGACGTGCAGATCCAAAACACATTTGGTGCAGAAAGAGTCAAATCCGGGTATGTAGTAAACACAGGGAAGTCCAGAAACAAGTCCTCAGGTTAATCCCAGGTGTGGCAAGAACACGGGTAAGTCCAGAAACAAGTTCTCAAGTTTATCTCAGTTGTGGCATAAACATGGGTAAATCCAGAACAAGTTCTCAAGTTTATCTCAGTTGTGGCATAAACACGGGTAAGTCCAGAACAAGTTCACATTAAAGTATTATACTGGTGTAATTTCCAGTAGCTCCCACCGGGGGGAGTAAATAAAGATTAAGTAGCAAACACAGTCTAAGTCCAGCAGCAAAGTTCCAAACACAGTTCCAAAACAGAGTTCTTACCCGGAGGAGTGAACCAAGGGTTAAGTTCCAAAGCCAACAGACTGAGAGTGTAACTTACATAGGCAGAGAATGTCCAGAGCCACGGGTAGTACAGCAAACAAGCAGCTGAGCTGAAGGAGAAACAGAAGCAGAATACTCCAGCAAAGAGGCTGACACCTGACCCGGGTTTTAAACAAATTAACAGGAAGTAGGGCAGACAAAAACAGCAAACTCCATCTTAACAAAGGGCAAAATCATTCACAAGGTAACTTGGAAAACCCGGAATACTGGCATTACTCCCCCCTAGAAACGGCCTCAGGACGATCCTGGACCAGGCTTGTCTGGGTATCTACGATGAAATTGAGCAACCTTCAGGGGAGCATTGATGTTACTTACTGGTTCCCAAGAATCATTTTCAGGAGAGTAACCCTGCCATCTAACCAGATACTGAAGTCGGTTCCTATGAAGTCTTGAATCGATAATGTCCTGTACAACAAATTGTTCTTCGCCATCAACCAACACTGGTGGAGGAGGAGGTACGATACGTCCCTGAAATGTGTTGAGAGAGACTGGTTTTAATAAAGAAACATGAAATACCGGGTGTACCTTTAGAGTTCGTGGCAGCTTCAGCCGACAAGCAACAGAGCTCACAATCCCGGTGATCTTGAATGGACCGATGAACTTCTGCCCCAGTTTCTGCGAAGGAACACCCAATTTTAGATTCTTGGTGGACAACCAAACCGAGTCTCCTACCTTATACATGGGTGCCGGTTTCCGGAATCTATCAGCCGACTTCTTGTAACGCTCCTGTGCTGCGGTCAGGGAGTCTTTGAAAACTTCAAGATTACGTTGCAACACCACCACTCTTTCTTGAACTGCTGGTACCGAAGTAGCAACCGGAGACCTAGGCAAAATATTTGGATGATATCCCAGATTGGCGAAAAAAGGCGTTTCCTTCGTGGAACTGCTCTGTGAGTTGTTATACGAGAATTCCGCTAACGGAAGTAGCTTCAGCCAATCATCCTGCAAATGACTGACGTAACAGCGTAGATATTGCTCCAAGGTTTGATTGGTTCGTTCGGTTTGCCCATTGGTCTGAGGATTGTATGCAGAAGACAAGCAAACATTAATGTGGAGTGCAGAACAAAATCCTTTCCAAAACCTAGAAGTAAATTGTATTCCCCGGTCAGAGATGATCTCATCTGGTACCCCATGCAGCCGGAAAACATTCTGGATAACCAGATCCACTGTCTCTGTAGCTGAGGGAAGACCAGTGCAAGGAATAAAATGAGCAGCCTTCGTTAAACGGTCCACTACCACCAGAATAGAATTTTTACCGCCAGAGGTGGGTAACTCCACAATAAAGTCCATCGAAATAGACCCCCAAGGACGAGATGGTACGGGTAGTGGCTTAAGAAGGCCAGTAGGTGAAACACGAGGAACTTTGTATCGGGCACAAACCTCACAAGAGCGGACATAGTCATTCACATCCTTCAAACAGGTAGGCCACCAGAAAAAAACGACTTAAAAATTCCTGCGTCTTCTGTACCCCCCGATGACCAGCCAATACGGAGTCATGGACCAATTTGAGAATTCGAAGTCTCACAGCCTCAGGGACATAAATACAGCGATCTCTAAGCCATACACCATTCTGAAAGACAAGATTCACATTGTCAGGTGGGGCAGCAAGAAATACGTCACCATCATAGGCCAGCTTGATCTCCTCCCACAGGTCCCGGTTCTGGAGCACTCCTATGAAATTGGCATCCGGCAACATGGTCTTAGACGGGGTCCCAGGCACGGAGTCCATCGTGTGGATTCGGGATAGTGCATCGGCTTTCCCATTACGTGAACCTGGGCGGTACGAGATGACAAAATCAAACTGGTTTAGGAACAAACTCCACCTAGCTTGTCGAGGAGAGAGACATCTGGCGGACTTGAGGAATTCCAAATTACGGTGATCTGTGAGCACTACTACCTGTTGAGTTGCTCCCTGCAAATGGTGTCTCCATTCCTTAAAGGCTGAAATGATTGCCAAAAGTTCCTTATCTGCAATATCATAGTTCAGTTCAGCAGATGATAACCTGCGAGAAAAGAAGGCACACGGGTGCAGCAAACCTTTATCTCCGGTTCGTTGTGAGAGGATTGCTCCCAGTGCAGTCAGAAGCATCCACCTCCACGACAAAAGGCAGTGCAGGATCCGGGTGCGTCAATATCGGAGCCGTGGTAAAACAAACCTTTAGGCGATCAAAGGCTTCCTGAGCTTGTGAAGACCATACAAACTTCTTCCCCTTCTTAGTAAGGAGAGTGATGGGACGGACAATTTCCGAAAAATTCCGCATAAAACGTCTATAAAAGTTAGCAAAACCAATGAATCGTTGTACCTCTTTAACGTTTCCTGGTACCGGCCAATCTATGATTGCCTGGATCTTGCTGGACTCCATATTCAATCCCTGGGGAGAAATAACATAGCCTAAAAATTGAATTTTGGAGCAATTAAACTCACACTTTTCGAGTTTGATATACAAATGGTTATCTCTCAAACGTCTGAGCACGGTCTTGACATGTTCCTGGTGTTCCTGTAGGGAATCAGAGAAAATCAAGATGTCATCCAGGTAAATTACTACAAAATGATCCAGTAAATCCCTGAAAATATCGTTGGCTAAGTGTTGGAAAGCAGCAGGAGCGTTACAGAGTCCGAATGGCATCACTAAATATTCAAAATGTCCATACCGACATCTGAAAGCTGTCTTCCATTCATCTCCGGGACGTATACGGAGTAAATTATATGCCCCGCAAAGATCTAATTTGGTGACTATTTTAGCTTGGCGAACTCTCTCCAACAATTCAGGAATTAACGGCAACGGGTACCTGTTACGGATGGTTACCTTGTTTAGCTCCCGATAGTCAATACACGGTCTTAGAGTGTCATCTTTTTTCTTTACAAAGAATATGGGAGCGCCCGCTGGTGAAGAAGATGGTCGGATAAACCCCTTGGTTAAATTCTCATCTATATACTCCCGTAATGTATTTAATTCTGGAGCTGCCAATGGGTAAACATGGCCGAAAGGAATCACTGCCCCAGGAAGCAGCTCTATGGGGCAGTCATATGGTCTGTGTGGAGGGAGTTAGTCTGCCTTCCTCTTGTCACAAATGTCCGAAAATTCCTGGTAAACCAGAGGGAGAGTAGATACCTGTTTCGTTTCCTCCAAATTCTGGGTAACTGGAGCCATTACCGTTGGACTGATGGTAGGGCCACACTTTAGAAGGAAGGATATCTCCTTGGTTTCCCAATTGATGTTTGGATTCTGTGACCGTAACCAGAGAATTCCTAAAATTACAGGAAAATGAGGAGAAGATATTAACATAAATGATAGGGTTTCCAGATGTTCTGGTTCCATCTTACTCTTCAGAAGCACCGTCTACCGGTCTACTGGCCCGGAAATTAATGGAGAACCATCCACCGTTTCCATGGTGACTGGTGAGGCTCTTAGCTGTGTCTTAATACCATGTTCCCTGGCAAAAGAAGAATCCATGAAATTTCCACCTGCTCCAGAGTCTATCATAGCAGAACTTGGTATCCACTGTCCCTCCCACAGAATCTGAATAGGAAGAGAACAATGTGAGTATTTCTCCCCTTGATCCTTAGGGGAAGTCGACATCACTGTTAAGGGAACCACAGCATCAAGATGTAAACTGGTCTCCGAAACTTCTGACTCAGTGTCTGTATTGTCATAATCCCCTACTGCAGCCAACACCTTGTTAGGTCGCCTGGGGCATTTAGGACAATTAATAAGGAAATGATCTGATTGACCACTGTAAAAGCATAAGCGTTCACGAAAGCGATATTCACGGCGTTCGTTACTCTCACGTTTTTGTAGTGAGTCCACTTGCATAGGCACCTCCTCAGCTTCCCTCGGGTTCTTGCTGGTAGTTTCCCTAGACGGAAGAGCAAAATTAGTGATGCGATTTACAGCTGCCCATTTCTCTTGTCTGCGTTCAGTTAGGCGGATATCAATACGCACACAGTGTTGTAAAAATAACTCGAACTCCTGTGGAGACTCTGAGCGAGCTAGCTCATCCTTGATTGTACTGGACAAACCTTTCCTAAAAATTGGCAATAAAGCATTGTTATCCCAGTTGGTATCCACTACTAACCTCTTAAATTCAGTAATATACTCTATGACTGAACGTTTCCCCTGGCGTAAGGAAAGCAAGGATTTTTCAGCGGACACACGGCGGTTGGGATCATCAAACATTTGCGCCATAGCTGGCAGAAAATCATCCCAATTATTTAGATGGACATCGCGACTTTCAACCATAGGATTTGCCCAAGCCAGTGCCCGTGATGTCAACAACATAATAATACATAGTACCTTAGATCTATCAGACTGATAGTAGGAGGCATGTACATCAAAAAATAATATACATTGATTAACAAACCCGCGGAATTGACTTCGGTCACCATTAAACCGGAAAGGAGGCAATTTAGGCATACTGGTGGGTGGTGTATGCTGAACAGGTGGTGCATGCTGAGCAGGTGGTGTAACCTGAGCTTCTACCAGGGTACGTAAATCTTGGAGAGCCTGACCAAACACCTGCGCATTGTGGTTAGCCCGGGAGTCCATGTCTCTATTCTTATTTTGTATAGCCGCCACCTCCTGCTGCAAGGAGTTAATCATAGCAAACATCTTGTCTACCCGTGTCTCTGTCATTGCCCCAGCAGAATCATTTTTAGGCTGGAGTATCCTGTAATACTATTGTAGGAACTCTAGGATTCTGGTAGCGTGGGGCAATGAACAGACAGAGGCGGGTTTCTTTAGTGCAATTAGTGTATTTGTAACACAGCAATAACACACAAAACAATATACTGATAACCCGCAATGAAACAAGTCCCTTAACCATATACAGCAAAACAGAAGAGTTCTTAGGCCAAAGTCCTTGGCAAGGTGAAGTGTGACGGGTGCAGATCCAAAACACATTTGGTGCAGAAAGAGTCAAATCCGGGTATGTAGTAAACACAGGGAAGTCCAGAAACAAGTCCTCAGGTTAATCCCAGGTGTGGCATAAACACGGGTAAGTCCAGAACAAGTTCACATTAAAGTATCATACTGGTGTAATTTCCAGTAGCTCCCACCGGGGGGAGTAAATAAAGATTAAGTAGCAAACACAGTCTAAGTCCAGCAGCAAAGTTCCAAACACAGTTCCAAAACAGAGTTCTTACCCGGAGGAGTGAACCAAGGGTTAAGTTCCAAAGCCAACAGACTGAGAGTGTAACTTACATAGGCAGAGAATGTCCAGAGCCACGGGTAGAAGTACAGCAAACAAGCAGCTGAGATGAAGGAGAAACAGAAGCAGAATACTCCAGCAAAGAGGCTGACACCTGACCCAGGTTTTAAACAAATGAACAGGAAGTAGGGCAGACAAAAACAGCAAACTCAATCTTAACAAAGGGCAAAATCATTCACAAGGTAACTTGGAAAACCCGGAATACTGACACTCTCTCTGTCCCCCGATGGTAAGGATAGGACAAACCCGTATGACTGATGGCCTGAGGCTTTTTACAGGGACTCTAGCACGCTCCAGCCCCCACAAGTTGTCACCGTGCCTCCTGGGTATGGGTCGGGCAGATAATTTGGAATTAGCTGTCCTGCCGGTCTTTAGAGCAAGGCTTGGAGACGATTACTTCCTCGGTGTTCCGGCTACCGGCAGAACTCCTTCCGGTTTCCTCTCCTGTGCTATGACTTCATTTCTCACCCTCTACAATACAATTCTCTTCCAATGTCTCTTTCTTAGGATGCTGCCGCACGTCGGGCAGGCGCAGCTCCGTGGCCTTCTGTCTAGGCCTCTAACAGGATCCCACCCCTGTCAGGGACCCACTACCTGAGCAGAGCTCAGATGGCAGCTAACTGGGTGAAGCCCAGCCAGCTTCTGCCTAACTTCCTATCCAGGCCACCAGTTTTACCTAATTGTGAAGAGTGCCCTACTAAATAGGAGCATAGCTCCCCCCTGGTGGGCTGGAGTGTGAAGTGTGTTGTATGGTTTGTGATACCTGGTAAAGAGGTCTCCTTTATTGCCTTCAGTCGTAACATCACTCCCCCTGGTGGAAGAACGACATTACTGCAGATTTACCACTAAATCTGATCTCTTCTCTTCTGTGTTGTATGTTTCACAGGATTCATTCAGCTCTTTAATTTCTTTTCTGTCCACAATGGTGTTTTCTCCCTCCTCTTCTGTTTCTCTGTGAAATTCTTCTGTTCCTTTCGTTGGTCCTACTTGAAAAAAAACCATCACATAAGAATTCATTTTGTACTATGTCCGTTATCTTAGGATATGAGTAACCACCTGCTTTTACAAATGTTTTTTTCTCCTTCATCATCCTACTCCAGAGGCGTAGCTAGGGTTTTGGTTCAGGGGGGGCGAAGCTTCTGAGTGGGCCCCTAACCAGGTAACCTTGATTATAACTGGGTGACAGCGCTGTTGCTGAAAGTAATCTCTATATAAAGACCAATATGGATATTACCACCATATGGTCAGTGGTAGATACCAGTCCTACAGAACATATAAGAGATCACAGCACAGTTACAGATAATGACTTTTTGCTGATGTCCTTTATGATGGAATCGTTCACTTTTCCCGTCTTTTCTATCTGGCCCAGACCGACATGACAACTTCTTCCAGCCAGGACTCGTCTGCAGAGAATACAACAAAGACACATTTCACTTCTCATATTCCTGCCCCCTCACCATGGGCGGACATACCGCCGGTTCAACCAGCCCCTGCAGGGCAGCTATTAATAGGGGCTATCTGGCCAGTTTATCTGGCCCCAAGGCTCCGGGGGGCCCCTAGCCAGATCGCCCTCATGTGCGGCGGGCCGGGCAGAAAGCAATCCCTCCAGCTCCACTACCTGCAACAGAGAATGGGAGCAGAGCTGCAGGGAATGGATCCGTCTCGCTCTCACTTCCCACCTTTTCTTGCTGCAGTGTGAGTGCTGACTGAACGATCCTTCCACAATCCTCCGCGCATTTTGGGGGGCGGGGCCACAAGATCCCGGGAAATTCAGAGGCCCGTTTCCACGGCTGCTCCCGACACCATGGCAACCACAAGCACAACCGGGACCCCCAGGTGCCAGCCACGCAGTCCGGTGCAGGTAAGGAGCGGGTGTCCGTCCCCGAGGTGGGGGGTGTTCGGATGTGAAGCAACGAGGACGAGACGTCTGCTGTATAACTGGGGGGACAGAGCATAAGCCGGCCCCATATACCCGAGGGAGCAGAAGTCCCAGCATGCCCGCCAGCCTGGATCTGGAACTGTTATGGCTCACACAGCAGTGGCTGAATGACATCATCATTCAGCGCCACGGCTGTGCGTGACAGGAAGCTGCCAGCAATGGTGCACTTCAGAATACCGTGTGCAGAGGTGAAGTGAGGTGTGTGTGTGTGTGTGTGTATGCAGAGAGGTGAATGGTGCTGTGTGTGTGTGTGTGCAGAGAGGTGTATGGTGCTGTGGGTGTGTGTGTGTGTGTGTATGCAGGGAGGTGAATAGTGCTGTGTGTGTCTGTGTGTTTAGGTGGAGGAGAGGGCAATGAGGGGGTGATGGGGCAGAAGGCAATGATTGGGTTGACAGAGGGCAATGATGGGGAAGAAAGCATTGATTGGGTTGACAGAGAGGGCAATGATGGGGGTGATGGTGCAAAAGGCAATGATATGGATGACAGAGAGGGCAGTGATGGGTCAGAAGGCAATGATTGGGTTGACAGAGAGAGCAATGACGGGGATGATGGGTCGGAAAGCAATGATTGGATTGATGGAGAGGGCAATGACAGGGGTGGTGGGGGAGGAGGAAATATTCTTTAACTACATAAATAGTAAGAAACTAAAAAATGATAGTGTTGGCCCCCTTAAAAATAGTCTGGGTGAAATGGTGGATGAGGATGAGGAAAAAGCCAATATGCTAAATGACTTTTTTTCATCAGTATTTACAAAAGAAAATCCCATGGCAGCCAATATGACTAGTGATAATAATTCCCAATTTAATGTTACCAGCAGGAAGTACGGCGGCGTCTAAAAATCACAAAAATTGACAAATCTCCGGGCCCGGATGGGATACACCCCCGAGTACTGCAGGAATTAAGTACAGTCATTGATAGACCATTATTTTTAATCTTTAAAGAGTCCATAATAACAGGGTCTGTACCACAGGACTGGCGTATAGCAAATGTGGTGCCAATATTCAAAAAGGGGACAAAAACTGAACTCGGAAATTATAGGCCAGTAAGTTTAACCTCTACTGTGGGTAAAATCCTGGAGGGCATTCTAAGGGATGCTATACTGGAGTATCTGAAGAGGAATAACCTCATGACCCAGTATCAGCACGGGTTTACTAGGGACCGATCATGTCAGACTAATTTGATCAGCTTCTATGAAGAGGTAAGTTCCGGTCTGGACCAAGGGAACCCAGTAGATGTAGTGTATATGGACTTTTCAAAAGCTTTTGATACGGTGCCACACAAAAGATTGATACATAAAATGAGAATAATGGGGATAGGGGAAAATATGTGCAAGTGGGTTGAGAGTTGGCTCAGGGATAGGAAACAAAGGGTGGTTATTAATGGAGCACACTCGGACTGGGTCACGGTTAGTAGTGGGGTACCACAGGGGTCAGTATTGGGCCCTCTTCTTTTTAACATATTTATTAATGACCTTGTAGGGGGCATTCAGAGTAGAATTTCAATATTTGCAGATGACACTAAACTCTGCAGGGTAATCAATACAGGGGAGGACAATTTTATATTACAGGCTGATTTATGTAAACTAGAAGCTTGGGCTGATAAATGGCAAATGAGCTTTAATGGGGATAAATGTAAGGTCATGCACTTGGGTAGAAGTAATAAGATGTATAACTATGTGCTTAATTCTAAAACTCTGGGCAAAACCGTCAATGAAAAAGACCTGGGTGTATGGGTGGATGACAAACTCATATTCAGTGGCCAGTGTCAGGCAGCTGCTACAAAGGCAAATAAAATAATGGGATGCATTAAAAGAGGCATAGATGCTCATGAGGAGAACATAATTTTACCTCTATACAAGTCACTAGTGCGACCACACTTAGAATACTGTGCACAGTTCTGGTCTCCGGTGTATAAGAAAGACATAGCTGAACTGGAGCGGGTGCAGAGAAGAGCGACCAAGGTTATTAGAGGACTGGGGGGTCTGCAATACCAAGACAGGTTATTACACTTGGGGCTATTTAGTTTGGAAAAACGAAGACTAAGGGGTGATCTTATGTTAATGTATAAATATATGAGGGGACAGTACAAAGACCTTTCTGCTGATCTTTTTAATCATAGACCGGTGACAGGGACAAGTGTTATGATCCTTAGTGGCTGAGGATCACGAATAGACCAGCAAGTGAATAAACTAAGGACAAGCTCTAGGGAGATGGTAACTGGACTGATCGCAAATCTGAACCTATCCAACACAACTAGAGGTAGCCGGTGAACGTGCCTAAAAAATTCCTAGACGTCTCGAGCCAGCCTGAGGAACTAGCTACCCCTAAAGAGAAAGAAAGACCTCGCTTGCCTCCAGAGAAATAATCCCCAAAGATATAGAAGCCCCCAACAAATATTAACGGTGAAGTAAGAAGAAGGCACATACGTAGGGATGAAATCAGATTCAGCAAAAGAGGCCCACTAGTACTAGAAAGCAGAAAATAGAGCAGGGGTCTATGCGATCAATAAAAAACCCTTACAAAATATCCATCCTGAGATTTCAAGAACCCACGCACCAACTAATGGTGTGTGGGGAGAAACTCAGTCCACTAGAGCATCCAGCAAGCGAGGGAATCACATTTTAGCAAGCTGGACAAGAAAACATGATAAACACTGCTGATCAAAAATTGAGCAAACAAAACTTAGCTTGTCCTGGATGGACTGGGAGCAAGGTAGTCAGAAGGAATCTGAGTAGCACTGATTACATCGACAGCCGGCAACAAGTGAAAGCAAAACAGAGCTATATAGGAACCTCCCAGAGGATAACGAATCAGCTGATAGCCAAAGACCAGCAGGATAACAAACAAAGCCACCAGGGGGAGCCCAAAGCAAAAGTGACACCATACCACCAGTGACCACAAGAGGGAGCCTGAAAACAGAGTTCACAACAGACAAGGGGGCATCCTCTACGTCTGGAGGAAAAAAGGTTTAAGCATAATAACAGACGCGGATTCTTTACTGTAAGAGCAGTGAGACTATGGAACTCTCTGCCGTTTGATGTTGTAATGAGTGACTCATTGCTTCAATTTAAGAGGGGACTGGATACCTTTCTGGAAAAGTATAATATTACAGGGTATATATATTAGATTCCTTGATAAGGCGTTGATCCAGGGAACTAGTCTGATTGCCGTATGTGGGGTCGGGAAGGAATTTTTTTTCCCCATGATGGAGCTTACTCTTACCACATGGGTTTTTTTTTGCCTTCCCCTGGATCAACATGTTAGGGCATGCTGGGCTACGGGTTGAACTAGATGGACTTAAAGTCTTCCTTCAACCATAATAACTATGTAACTATGTAACTATGAAATGATGGAGGTGGTGAATGGGCAATAATGGGGGTTGAGGGGGAGTAGGAAATGATGGAGGTGGTGGAATGGGTAATGATGGGGTGGTGGGGGAGAAGGCAATGATGGTCGCAGTGGAAAGGACAATGATGGTGTGATGGGGAGGAGGCAATGATGGAGCTGGTGGAATGGGCAATAATGGGGTGGTGGGGAGAAAGCAATAATGGAGGTCGTGAAGAGGGCAATCACGGAGGTGGGGGAGAGGGCTATAATGGGATGCTGGGGGAGGAGGACAATGAGGGGTGTGGGGGATTAGGATGGGAGGAAGGGGGATTTATAATAGATTTAGGAACAGGGAAAGGTGGAGGAAACGTTATTGTCGACTATTATGTCTAACACAGTCCCTTACTATAAAGTGTACTCACTTATGTATAGCACAGTCCCTTAGTGTGTGTGTATACAGTTAGGTCCATATATATTTGGACAGAGACAACATTTTTCTAATTTTGGTTATAGACATTACCACAATGAATTTTAAACAAAACAATTCAGATGCAGTTGAAGTTCAGACTTTCAGCTTTCATTTGAGGGTATCCACATTAAAATTGGATGAAGGGTTTAGGAGTTTCAGCTCCTTAACATGTGCCACCCTGTTTTTAAAGGGACCAAAAGTAATTGGACAGATTCAATAATTTTAAATAAAATGTTCATTTCTAGTACTTGGTTGAAAACCCTTTGTTGGCAATGACTGCCTGAAGTCTTGAACTCATGGACATCACCAGACGCTGTGTTTCCTCCTTTTTGATGCTCTGCCAGGCCTTCACTGCGGTGGTTTTAAGTTGCTCTTTGTTTATGGGCCTTTCTGTCTGAAGTTTAGTCTTTAACAAGTGAAATGCATGCTCAATTGGGTTGAGATCAGGTGACTGACTTGGCCATTCAAGAATATTCCACTTGTTTGCTTTAATAAACTCCTGGGTTGCTTTGGCTTTATGTTTTGGGTCATTGTCATCTGTAGTATGAAATGACGACCAATCAGGTTGGCTGCATTTGGCTGGATCTGAGCACACAGCATGGCTCTGAATACCTCAGAATTCATTCAGCTGCTTCTGTCCTGTGTCACATCATCAATAAACACTAGTGACCCAGTGCCACTGGCAGCCATGCATGCCCAAGCCATCTCACTGCCTCCGCCGTGTTTTACAGATGATGTGGTATGCTTTGGATCATGAGCTGTACCACGCCTTCGCCATACTTTTCTCTTTCAATCATTCTGGTAGACGTTGATCTTGGTTTCATCTGTCCAAAGAATGCTCTTCCAGAACTGTGCTGGCTTTTTTAGATGTTTTTTAGCAAAGTCCAGTCTAGCCTTTTTATTCTTGATGCTTATGAGTGGCTTGCACCGTGCAGTGAACCCTCTGTATTTACTTTCATGCAGTCTTCTCTTTATGGTAGATTTGGATATTGATACGCCGACCTCCTGGAGAGTGTTGTTCACTTGGTTGGCTGTTGTGAAGGGGTTTCTCTTCACCATGGAGATTATTCTGCGATCATCCACCACTGTTGTCTTCCGTGGGCGCCCAGGTCTTTTTGCATTGATGAGTTCACCAGTGCTTTCTTTCTTTCTCAGGTTGTACCAAACTATAGATTTTGCCACTCCTAATATTGTAGCAATTTCTCGGATGGGTTTTTTCTGTTTTCACAGCTTAAGTCTGGCTTGTTTCACCTGCATGGAGAGCTCCTTTGACCGTATGCTTACTTCACAGCAATACCTTCCAAATGCAAGCACCACACCTCAAATCAACTCCAGGTCTTTTATCTGCTTAATTGAGAATGACTTAACAAAGGGATTGCCCACACCTGTCCATGAAATAGCCTTGGAGTCAATTGTCCAATTACTTTTGGTCCCTTTAAAAACAGGGTGGCACATGTTAAGGGTATGTGCACACGTTGCGGATTTCTTGCAGAAATTTCCTGAAGAAAACCGGAAATTTTCTGCAAGAAATCCGCATTTTTTTTTTGCGTTTTTTTTCCGTTTTTTTCGCGTTTTTTTAGCATTCTGCAAGCGTAATTAGCTTGCAGAATGCTAAAGTTTTCCAAGCGATCTGTAGCATCGCTTGGAAAACTGACTGACAGGTTGGTCACACTTGTCAAACATAGTGTTTGACAAGTGTGACCAACTTTTTACTATAGATGCAGCCTATGCCGCATCTACAGTAAAAGATCGAATGTTTAAAAATAATTAAAAAAATTAAAAAAAAGGTTATACTCACCCAGACATCTCCTGACCGGCGTCCGTTCCTCTTCCTATAGCTGGTCTGTGCGCGCAGGACCTTCCGTGACGTCACGGTCACGTGAGCGGTCACATGACCGCTCACGACCAATCACAGGACAGTGACGTCATCGGCAAGGTCCTTCACCGCACATCAGCTACAGGAACCGAAGCGACAGCATGCAGTGGAGGCGGGAAGACATCGAGGGTGAGTATAGGACTATTTTTTATTTTAATTCTTATTTTTTGACCACTTATATGGTGCCCAGTGCGTGGAGGAGAGTCTCCTCTCCTCCACCCTGGGTACCAACCGCACATAATCTGCTTACTTCCCGCATCGTGGGCACAGCCCCGTGCGGGAAGTAAGCAGATCAATGGACCCCTAGGTGTGCGGAATCCCCTGCAATTCCGCATTTTAATGAACATGTTGCTTTTTTTTCCGCGATGCGATTTTTTCGTGGAAAAAAAGGCTACATTTGCACAAAAAATGCGGAATACACTTAAAATAATGGGAGGCATATGTAAGCGTTTTTTTCGCGTTTTTATAGCGAAAAAACGTGAAAAAAATGCGAAAAATACTTAACGTGTGCACATGGCCTTAAGGCGCTGAAAATCCTAAACCCTTCATCCAATTTTAATGTGGATAGCCTCAAATGAAAGCTGGAAGTCTGAACTTCAACTGCATCTGAATTGTTTTGTTTAAAATTCATTGTGTTAATGTCTATAACCAAAAATAGAAAAATGTTGCCTCTGTCCAAATATATATGGACCTAAGTGTATATATATATACAGTTATATGAAAAAGTTTGGGCACCCCTATTAATCTTAAGCTTAATGTTTTATAAAAATTGTTTTTTTTGCAACAGCTATTTCAGTTTCATATATCTAATAACTGTTGGACACAGTAATGTTTCTGCCTTGAAATGAGGTTTATTGTACTAACAGAAAATGTGCAATCTGCATTCAAACAAAATTTGACAGGTGCATAAGTATGGGCACCTCACCAGAAAAGTGACATTAATATTTAGTAGATCCTCCTTTTGCAAAAATAACAGCCTCTAATCGCTTCCTGTAGCTTTTAATGAGTTCCTGGATCCTGGATGAAGGTATTTTTGACCATTCCTCTTTACAAAACAATTCCAGTTCAGTTAAGTTTGATGGTCGCCGAGCATGGACAGCCCTCTTCAAATGATCCCACAGATGTTCAATGATATTCATCGTACGCATCACATGGCTTAAGATTTGCGGTCCCTAAACGGGCCAGACTTCCCTTGTCCAGTTTCCCTGGGCGACCGCACGCCATCTCACAGTCTCTATACATCTCCATACACACAGCCTCATATGTTGCAGACACTACACACGCCAGCTCTCCTCTGACTAGTAGTGTTGAGCGATACCGTCCGATACTTGAAAGTATCGGTATCGGAAAGTATCGGCCGATACCGGCAAAGTATCGGATCTAATCCGATACCGATACCCGATACCAATACAAGTCAATGGGACTCATGTATCGGACGGTATTCCTGATGGTTCCCAGGGTCTGAAGGAGAGGAAACTCTCCTTCAGGCCCTGGGAACCATATTAATGTGTAAAAGAAAGAATTAAAATAAAAAATATTGCTATACTCACCTCTCCGACGCAGCCTGGACTTCAGCGAGGGAACCGGCAGCGTTGTTTGCTTAAAATTCGCGCTTTAACTTCCTTACTTGAAGTCCCGGCTTGTGACTTGACCAATCACAAGCCGTGACGTCACGGGAGGCAGGAGACGCGCGCATTTTAAAACGCCCATGTGACCGCGACGCAACCAATCACAACGCCGGAACGTAATTTTAAAATCCTGAAGGACCTAAAATTACGTCACGGCTTGCTGTGATTGGTCGCGTCGCGGTCACATGGGCGGCGCGCGACCAATCACAAGCCGGGACTTCAAGTAAGGAAGTTAAAGCGCGAATTTTAAGCAAACAACGCTGCCGGTTCCCTCGCTGAAGTCCAGGCTGCGTCGGAGAGGTGAGTATAGCAATATTTTTTATTTTAATTCTTTCTTTTACACATTAATGTTGTTTCGATACCGATACCCGATACCACAAAAGTATCGGATCTCGGTATCGGAATTCCGATACAGCAAATATCGGCCGATACCCGATACTTGCGGTATCGGAATGCTCAACACTACTGACTAGTTCTCGTGGGTGTCCTGCATTGCTGTATCACAGTTTCTTTACAGACTCTTTACTCACACAGTCGTACACAGATCAGGATATCCTCCGGACAGCAGCTGGGCACCATATCCACCTGTTTGCAATCGTTGCACATGCTAGACCTCTTTTGGGCACAGGACATCCACCTCCGGGCACAGTACTGTCCACATCCGACTCCTTCGGGCACAGAACATCCACCTCCAGGCACAGGACTGTCCACATCCGAGAACAGTACCATGGACGACTTGCATCTCTGTGTACGCTGCGGGTGCCAGGCTATTCAGCTGCCCTGGGTGCTGGCTCTGCTGGCCTATGCCTCCATGCACTCTGCAGACCAGCACACGCCAGACTGACACTGACGTGCACTTCGCACACCTGACACGGCATGACACGGCCTGACACACCCATACCCCTTACTGCAGGGTTTTTAAACACACACCTGTGGCCTTCAGCCACCTGGAAAACCCGGACCGGAAATCCGTGGCTCTCATGCACACCTATGGACTTCATCCGTCTGCATGCACATTCTGGGGAGAACAAACAGCGCCCCCTAGCTGTATCAGAGGCCACAGCCTCACAATATATATATATATATACCTACCGTATATATATATATATATATATATATATATATATATATATATATATATATATATATATAGCTTTGTTGCCTTAAAAGGAGGGGGGCCCAGACACATTTCCTGCACAGGGGCCCCAAGCTGTCTGTGTCCGCCTCCGCCCATCACCATCTATTCCCAACCTGCACAAACTCCTTATCCTGCTGATACCCCAAATACTGAGCCACTGCTGCCGTATGTGACCCTATTACTGCACCTGATACTCCAATACTGAGCCGCTGCTGCCGTATGTGTCCCTATTACTGCCCCTGATACCCCAATACTGAGCCGCTGCTGCCGTATGTGTCCCTATTACTGCACCTGCTGTGTGGTTCTCAGTACCCTCTAAAGTAATGCCGGGTGCAAGTGCCCTAGAAAACAGTGCCCACCTTTTGCCCCCTAGAAAGTAATATGGCCCTGTGTGCCCCTTTGATAGTCACAGTAACCTGAGTTCCCCTATAACAATAAGTGCCCACTTTACATTTAATAATGTCCTGAGTCTCCCCCTGTACAACTCCCCTATACAGTTTAATGCCCCCTCACTGTATAGTACCATCCACACAGTATACTGACCCCTTATTATCATCCAAACTGTTTGATGGCTCCAACACTGTATGATGGCCCTTCACTGTAATTTCCACACTGTATGATGCCCCTTCACTGTAATCCCCACACTGTATGACGGCCCCATAGATAACCTCCATATAGTATAATGTGCCAGATAGTCCTCAATATAGTACAAGGCAGCACCCCCATAGGCAGACCCTGCAGTATAAGACAGTACCCCTATAGGCAGACCCTGTAGTATAAAGCAGCACCCCCATTGACAGACCCTGTAGTATAAGGCAGCACCCCATAGGCAGACCCTATAGTATAAGTTAACAACCCAGACACCACTATATGGATCACCAGAAAAGCACCAAGACAAGGAGGTGTATAAGTATATTACTTTATTCGATACACATTATAGTAACTCCATACATATTGTATAATAAAATCAATTTTAAAATCAATTAGAATCTATAGAACACAGGACAAAATAATAATAGCATATAATACACCGGCCACTTCCACATGAGCAATCCCAAATCCTCACGGTATATATGTGAAAAGTTATAATGAATAAAAGTGCAAACGTGATAAAAATTCAACTTCAAAAAGGATAATAGAAAATCCTATTAAATACTATATAGATCTCAAAGTGCAAATGTGCTAAAAAGTATATTAAGTGCAGATGGCTTGCAAAAGTGCAAAGTGCTCCGGCATTGCATTCAGCCAGTTCAAACCCACACACAGTGAAACAATATTGCGGAGGGGATATCGCAGGTAAATACCTATAGGTGGCCGTGTCCTGTGTAAACGCACCCCAACGCGCGTTTCGGATTCCTTCCTTCGTCAGGGGGTCCTGGATAAGAATAAGACAGCACCCCCCATAGGCAGATCCTGTAGTATAAGGCAGCACCCCCCATAGGCAGATCCTGTAGCATAACACAGCACCCCCCATAGGCAGATCCTGTAATATAAGGCACCCCCATAGGCAGATCCTGCATATAAGGCAGCACCCCCCCAATAGGCCGATCCTGTGTAAAAGGCAGCACCCCCCAATAGGCAGAACCTGTATATAAGGCAGCACCCACCCAATAGGCTGATCCTGTATATAAGGCAGCATCCCCCCATAGGCAGATCCTGCATATAAGGCAGCACCCCCAAATAGGCAGATGCTGTATATAAGGCAGCACCCCCCAATAGCCAGATCCTATATATAAGGCAAAACCCCCCAATAGGCAAATCCTGTATATAAGGCAGCACCCCCCCATAAGCAGATCCTGCATATAAGGCAGTACCCCCAATAGGCAGCACCCCCCAATAGGCAGATCCTGCATATAAGGCAGCACCCCCCCAATAGGCAGATCCTGTATATAAGGCAGCACCCCCCCATAAGCAGATCCTGCATATAAGGCAGCACCCCCCCCAATAGGCAGATCCTGTATATAAGGCAGCACCCCTCCCACAGGCAGATCCTGCATATAAGGCAGCACCCCCCAATAGGCAGATCCTGTATATAAGGCAGCACCCCTCCCACAGGCAGACCCTGCATATAAGGCAGCACCCCCCCAATAGGAAGATCCTGCATATAAGGCAGCACCCCCCAATAGGCAGATGCTGTAATATAAGGCAGCACCCCCCCAATAGCCAGATCCTGTATATAAGGCAGTACCCCCCAATAGGCAGATCCTGCATATAAGGCAGCATCCCCCAATAGGCAGATGCTGTACATAAGACAGCACCCCCCCAATAGGCAGATCCTGCATATAAGGCAGCACCCCCCCAAATAGGCAGATCCTGCATATAAGGCAGCACCCCCCCAAATAGGCAGATGCTGTATATAAGGCAGCACCCCCCCAATAGGCAGATCCTGCATATAAGGCAGCACCCCCATAGGCAAATCCTGCATATAAGGCAGCACCCCCCATAGCCAGATCCTGTATATAAGGCAGCACCCCCTCCAATAGGCAGATCCTGCATATAAGGCAGCACCCACCCAATAGGCAGATCCTGCATATAAGGCAGCACCCCCCAATAGGCAGATCCTGCATATAAGGCAGCACCCCCCCATAGGCATATCCTATAAATAAACAATAAATACTCACCTCTCTTCCTCCTTGTTCCAGCGGCACTCCCTGCTCCCGCTCATCTACTGACAGCGGGCTCCGGGCGGTGACGTCATCGCGCCCACTGTCAGTGTGGGGGATGATGGGAGAAGGAGCGCAGCGCTCCTTCCCTCATCACCACGGTCAGCTGTATTGGCTAGTTGCTGATACAGCTTACATTGCGATAATGGGCTGGGGGCCCACTGCTGGCATCGGCCCCCTGCCTGCTCAGGGGCCCCATAGCGGCAGAGCAGGGAGATTGATTCCCCCTGCTCTGCCGCAGAATGTAACTGCATCGGCGCGCTGCGCGCGCCGATGCAGTTGCAGTAGCATAGCTCCGAGTGGGCCCCCTCAGAGCACCGGGGCGTTGGCCCCCTCTGCCCCCCGGTAGCTGCGCTACTGTCCTACTCCCATCTTTCTGCCAGTTATAAACATGTCCCAAACGGTAGTCATCAGCATCTCTATTCCATTTGCGTCTTTTTTTTTTTAAACGGGTAGTAACTGTCTCTTTACATTTTTCAAATTCTTCTGTACCTAAAATGTCTTTTAATTTACTTTCAATAGCCGCAATCGTCATGTTTAAAGTAGAAATCTCTTTTTGCACAAACTTCATGTTCAACAGTAATACAGTACAGACCAAAAGTTTGGACACACCTTCTCATTTAAAGATTATTCTGTATTTTCATGACTATGAAAATTGTACATTCACACTGAAGGCATCAAAACTATGAATTAACACAAGTGGAATTATATACTTAACAAAAAAGTGTGAAACAACTGAAAATATGTCTTATATTCTAGGTTCTTCAAAGTAGCCACCTTTTGCTTTGATGACTGCTTTGCACACTCTTGGCATTCTCTTGATGAGCTTCAAGAGGTAGTCACTGGGAATGGTTTTCACTTCACAGGTGTGCCCTGTCAGGTTTAATAAGTGGGATTTCTTGCCTTATAAATGGGGTTGGACCATCAGTTGTGTTGTGTAGATTTCTGGTGGATACACAGCTGATAGTCCTACTGAATAGACTGTTAGAATTTGTATTATGGGAAGAAAAAAGCAGGTAAGTAAAGAAAAATGAGTGGCCATCATTACTTTAAGAAATTAAGGTCAGTCAGTCCAAAAAATTGGGAAAACTTTGAAAGTGTCCCCAAGTGCAGTGGCTATAACCATCAAGATCTACAAAGAAACTGGCTCACATGAGGACCGCCCCAGGAAAGGAAGACCAAGAGTCACCTCTGCTTCTAAGTTTATCCGAGTCACCAGCCTCAGAAATCGCAGGTTAACAGCAGCTCAGATTAGAGACCAGGTCAATGCCACACAGAGTTCTAGCAGCAGACACATCTCTACAACAACTGTTAAGAGGAGACTTTCTGCAGCAGGCCTTCATGGTAAAATAGCTGCTAGGAAACCACTGCTAAGGACAAGCAACGAGCAGAAGAGACTTGTTTGGGCTAAAGAACACAAGGAATGGACATTAGACCAGTGGAAATCTGTGCTTCGGTCTGATGAGTCCAAATTTGAGATCATTGGTTCCAACCACCGTGTCTTTGTGCGACGCAGAAAAGGTGAACGGATGGACTCTACATGCCTAGTTCCCACCGTGAAGCATGGAGGAGGAGGTGTGATGATGTGGGGGTGCTTTGCTGGTGACACTGTTGGGGATTTATTCAAAATTGAAGGCATACTGAACCAGCATGGCTACCACAGCATCTTGCAGCGGCATGCTATTCCATCCGGTTTGCGTTTAGTTGGACCATCATTTATTTTTCAACAGGACAATGACCCCAAACACACCTCCAGGCTGTGTAAGGGCTATTTGACCAAGAAGGAGAGTGATGGGGTGCTACGCCAGATGACCTGGCCTCCACAGTCAACAGACCTGAACCCATTCGAGATGGTTTGGGGTGAGCTGGACCGCAGAGTGAAGGCAAAAAGGCCAACAAGTGCTAAGCATCTCTGGGGACTCCTTCAAGATTGTTGGAAGACCATTCCCAGTGACTACCTCTTGAAGCTCATCAAGAGAATGCCAAGAGTTTGCAAAGCAGTCATCAAAGCAAAAGGTGGCTGCTTTGAAGAACCTAGAATATAAGACATAATTCATAGTTTTGATGCCTTCAGTGTGAATGTACAATTTTCATAGTCATGAAAATACAGAAAAATCTTTAAATGAGAAGGTGTGTCCAAACATTTGGTCTGTACTGTATATCCATAGCATACTTATTATCCTGAGATTTGATAGTCATCATCCACGGAGGATGTTGGAGTCATTACCTTACAGTCAGTTTCTTCGGGTTAGGAGGATTGTCAGTGATAAAGATGATTTCAATAGGACATTGTATAAAATGGGTTCTAAGTTTAGACAGAGAAAATATCCTAAAGTGCTTTGGGGAAAATGTAAAAAGGAGGTTAAAAGTTTGAAATGTGATAATCTTCTATGTAAAATTGGGCAAACCAATAAAAATAAGGACAGGATACCAATGGTTACGACCTTCTGTGATGAAAGTAGGGCTATAGCCAGTATAGTAAAAAGACACTGACCTATGTTGGGCAAATGTTTGCCAAATATCTAAGAATTTAATGTACCTCCATTGATAGCATATATAAATGGTCAAAAAATATTAAAGATATGTTGGTTCGTGCTGATGTGGGTACATCTGTGATCTCTACTCAAACTTCACTCACGGGTTTTAAAATAACGGGATGTTACCCATGTCTAAATTGTATCAATTGTTCAACTATGTTGAAAGGGGATACATTTAGACATCAAGTCACACAAAAAAATGTTTTCAATCAATTATTATTTAACATGTTTGTCAGATCATGTTATATATTTACTTGAATGCCCCTTTAAACTTTTATATGTGGGTGAGACAACTTGCGAGTTTAAGGTCAGATTAAATCAGCATAGATATACAATTAGGAAAAAAACATTAGACTTGCCTGTAGCAAAACATTTTACTGAATTGAAACACACTGAGAGAGTTCTAGAATATAGAATTATTGATCAGGTTCCTCCTGTGAGGAGAGGTGGTAATTCGACCAAAATGCTCAAGATAAAAGAATTGGAATGGATTAGAAGGCTGGATACGCTGAAACCAAATGGTCTAAATGTAGATTTCACACTTGAATTGCATTGAATCGTTGCTTGCCTTTTTTTAACCAAAATGTGATTTTTAATACATTCCTGTTGTGTATTTTTTGGTAACTTTAAAAAAAAAATGTTTTGTCTTTTTTATAGATCATATTATGCTTATCATTAAGGTTATGTTTTTGTAATTTTTTATAAAAAATATATATATATTTTTTCTATGTTTATTTATTTTTTTCAGTTGTTCATTTTTACTGAAATTTTGGGGTGTATATACTTTTATCCATGGATATTGGCAAGTGGGGATATATAAATATGGAAGTTCTGGCATAAGGACATTGTTGCCATATATAGTCATTTGGATTGACTTGTGGGCGATGTGCTCCTAATGGGGTATGTCTCTCACTTGTCTCCTGTGGTTCAATGGGTTACTTATCCCAGCACATGGGTGGTATTCCCATACCAATGACTTACTGGATATTCACTAGTGCTATTTGCATGATCCAGTTTATATCTTCCTTTAAATCATTAAATCCCCGATACTTGGTTTATATATATATATATATATATATATATATATATATATATATATATATATATATATATATACAGTGCCTACAAGTAGTATTCAACCCCCTGCAGATTTAGCAGGTTTAATAAGATGCAAATAAGTTAGAGCCTTCAAACTTCAAACAAGAGCAGGATTTATTAACAGATGCATAAATCTTACAAACCAAAAAGTTTTGTTGCTCAGTTAAATTTTTATAAATTTTAAACATAAAAGTGTGGGTCAATTATTATTCAACCCCTAGGTTTAATATTTTGTGGAATAACCTTTGTTTGCAATTACAGCTAATAATCGTCTTTTCTAAGACCTGATCAGGCCGGCACAGGTCTCTGGAGTTATTTTGGCTCACTCCTCCATGCAGATCTTCTCCAAGTTATCTAGGTTCTTTGGGTGTCTCATGTGGACTTTAATCTTGAGCTCCTTCCACAAGTTTTCAATTGGGTTAAGGTCAGGAGACTGACTAGGCCACTGCAACACCTTGATTTTTTGCCTCTTGAACCAGGCCTTGGTTTTCTTGGCTGTGTGCTTTGGGTCGTTGTCTTGTTGGAAGATGAAATGATGACCCATCTTAAGATCCTTGATGGAGGAGCGGAGGTTCTTGGCCAAAATCTCCAGGTAGGCCGTGCTATCCATCTTCCCATGGATGCGGACCAGATGGCCAGGCCCCTTGGCTGAGAAACAGCCCCACAGCATGATGCTGCCACCACCATGCTTGACTGTAGGGATGGTATTCTTGGGGTCGTATGCAGTGCCATCCAGTCTCCAAACGTCACGTGTGTGGTTGGCACCAAAGATCTCGATCTTGGTCTCATCAGACCAGAGAACCTTGAACCAGTCAGTCTCAGAGTCCTCCAAGTGATCATGAGCAAACTGTAGACGAGCCTTGACATGACGCTTTGAAAGTAAAGGCACCTTACGGGCTCGTCTGGAACGGAGACCATTGCGGTGGAGTACGTTACTTATGGTATTGACTGAAACCAATGTCCCCACTGCCATGAGATCTTCCCAGAGCTCCTTCCTTGTTGTCCTTGGGTTAGCCTTGACTCTTCGGACAAGCCTGGCCTCGGCACGGGAGGAAACTTTCAAAGGCTGTCCAGGCCGTGGAAGGCTAACAGTAGTTCCATAAGCCTTCCACTTCCGGATGATGCTCCCAACAGTGGAGACAGGTAGGCCCAACTCCTTGGAAAGGGTTTTGTACCCCTTGCCAGCCTTGTGACCCTCCACGATCTTGTCTCTGATGGCCTTGGAATGCTCCTTTGTCTTTCCCATGTTGACCATGTATGAGTGCTGTTCACAAGTTTGGGGAGGGTCTTAAATAGTCAGAAAAGGCTGGAAAAAGAGATAATTAATCCAAACATGTGAAGCTCATTGTTCTTTGTGCCTGAACTACTTCTTAATACTTTAGGGGAACCAAACAGAATTCTGGTGGGTTGAGGGGTTGAATAATAAATGACCCTCTGAAAATACTTTTCACAATTTAAAAAACAAACAAACAAAGAAATAACATTCTTTTTTGCTGCAGTGCATTTCACACTTCCAGGCTGATCTACAGTCCAAATGTCACAATGCCAAGTTAATTCCAAATGTGTAAACCTGCTAAATCTGCAGGGGGTTGAATACTACTTGTAGGCACTGTATATATATATATATATATATATATATATATATATATATATATATATACTCTTGTTGTTGGTCTAAATGGCGCTGAATAGCTCGATTTCATTACAGATCATGTGCAAATGACACAGTGTTTTCATGGATAATAATGGTGGTGAACACACGTGCATTGGAGAGCTTTCCCTGTATCATGATGGCGAATAATGAATATTCTAACGTAACTGCGCAGAATCGGAACTTATTTTATGACATGCGTATTGTAAATGCTGGGATGACGCGCTTTCCATGTACATGTGCAGGGGCGCACGCATGCATCGTTCATGACCTGAACCGCCGCAGCGCACGGCCCGATCGATACTGCAAAGTGTGTGCCTGTCATCACCGGCATATGATGTCAGTGTCATGCGCCGTATGCGAAGGGCACACACATTCACTGCCGGCCACTGCTATGTCGGCGGCCATTTTACTATGAGCACGCCAGACCTGCAGACGAGGACGATGCCAGGAGCGCAGGCAGGTAAGAGGAGTGTTTTTTTTTTTTCTTTCTCTCTCTCATACGGGGGGGGGCAGGATGGAAACACATATGGGGGGCCAGGATGGATACACATATGGGGGGGGTCAGGATGGATACACATATGGGGGGCCAGGATGGTTACACATACGGGGGCAAAATGGATACACACATGGGGGGCAGAATGGATACACATATGGAGTGGGGGGGCCACACATATGGGGGGGCCAGGATGGATACACATATGGGGGGCCAGGATGGATACACATAGAGGGGGGGTGGATAGATATCAAGATGGATACACATCACTGATGAAGCAACAGCCAGTGGACACTGAGATGTGAGTTTGAGTCCTGGGGAGACCTGATCACAGGAGGGAGAAGTGAATACATAATGTAATTTATGCAGTCAGCAGAGAGAAGGAAGAGGAGCTATGGGAGCAATGTCAGAGAGGTGAGTATAGAAGCTGGGAGAACAGCTGTGATGGGACTCGGAACTAAGCCCTCAAAATCGGGGGACAATTCCACCAAATCTGGGATGGTTGGGAGCCATGCCTAAGCCAGTCTTCAGGAGTCAGTTAGGTTTTTGCATCTTACATATCCTTTTGTAATGTACTGAACCTTCCTCTTTTTTGGTGAAGACAATATGTTCCCCATGCCTTTGAGTATGTTTCAGACAAGGCTTGTACACTGGCAGATAATGCTGTGTAAGCTTTTGTCTTCGATGCATCGTTCCCTAATTTGACCGCCTCTCATAGATCTGCAAACCCCTTGTGTATTACCTGAAACTATCTCTCCCTGGCAAGGGGTTTCCCAGCAGGAATGCACTAAAATGCATGTGATCCACATATGACTCTATCAATAAACTTTTGTCAGAGCCAAACACCAGGAAGTATCAAAAACAAAGTACGGTAGCTTAATTTAATACCTGACAAAAAAGAGACAAAGACCGAAGCGTCAAAAACGCATTAACTATGCATGTAAAAACAAACAAACTCAAAAATGCAATGAAAAAAATAAAACGTAATAGATGCAGAAATGATGCAGAAAATGTTCAACATCTAAAACGCTCCAAATATTCCTTGTGAGAACGTAGCCTAATGTACAATGGGCATGAGAGTTACATAAATCCCATCCACTTTTCTGGAACTACAAGATGCTGTGTTTTGGTACATCGAAAATATGCAGTGTCAAAACCTCATCATGGTAACATACCCTTAAGGTGAGACACGTTTTGTCCTTACAGTCGTCATACTGCTTACCTTTCGGGCTGGTTCATCTTATTTGGATGAGTTTGCTGTATGGTTTTTAATGATTCAGTCTTTAGTTATTCAATAGATTCAAGGATAGAATCAAGGATTTATTGCTTTGTATATCGGGGCTGAGTGCTTTTCATCATATTCTTTCCCTTATTCTTATATGCGCTCTCTGACATTGATAAATAAATGCAAATTTTCGTATGTTTAGATGGTGTAATGGATTAATTTTTTTTTTAATGAAGGGGTTACATTTACAAGGGTATAGCAAAATCTCATGGTTTTATGAAAGCAAAACCACACTTTGCTTCATTTCTGTAAGAGTGATGGTAGACAAATAATCAGGTCTGTACTGCGCCATCTGATTATAGGCCATCGCTGTCACATTACATAAACTTTGGGTGGGACTGCAACTTCCATTTCAGTCCAGTAGATGGCACATGAGTACAGAAATGGAAGTCTGTGCTGTCTAATGTACCACATACAGTGTATATCAATAATACATTTGTATAGTGATTAATTACTATTCTTTTCTTTATATAATGTAGGCACTCTAGTAGTCCACTGATTGCAATGAGCCTGGCTATAGAAACCACTGGAGATCGACTTTTATCAATAAATTTGTCATAGTGTGAGACATTTTCCGCTATGGCTCCCTATGCCAGCCACATGCCCTGGGGAATAATAAAAAAGACTGTCTTCATGAAATTACCCTTGTAAGTAGTTTGATGGATTCCTGGGTCATATTGTTCACTAATGTTACCTAATACCATTGAAATTAAAGGGATAGGTGTCCTACCACCAAGATCCGCACCGATCAGCAGATTGGAGAATTTTTTTTTATCCCCAACAGGAAATTTTTATCCCTGTTACTAAATGGCGGAACAGCACTTATGCCCGATCAATCCTCTATTTGTTCTCTATAGGGGTGCCGGAAAGCGCAATGAATGGCGTGACGGTAAAGCACTATCCATTCCAACAGGGGTAAAAGTTCCCCATTCTGCCTTTCAGTGTGGATCCCAATGGACAGACCCCCACCAATTACTTGTTTTCACCCGACAACCCCTTTAAGGAAACATTTTCATACATACACCATCTGTAGTAATATTTCATGGTGTGTTGATTATTTTTATGATAGTTGTGTATATAATTTCTTCAGGTTTGATATACAGACAGTAAATAAATGCTCTCTGGTTGTGGAATTTCATGCCAGTGATCAATATTTTGCAGTCAGTGCACCATGGGATACCATTCTTCCTCAAACAAGCCCTCCGGACCACTAGGTGAGATTTATTTGGTCTCCATGACAATTACTCTCAGTTATTGATAGGTCACACTATGTGTGCATTAGTCTGTTTAACCCTTACACATCTCTATCGTCTGATCCTTACTGACGCCAAATGAAGTCTGTTTTTTAATTACAAATCAAAATAATATAAAACAATTCTTTCATCTGCACATTATGTTATGTACTAAACCTGCAATGTAGGCTGAAGGAGGACAGATCTCATTGTGGCATGATTTTGCATAGTTATCTGAGTGCAGCCATTTAGTAAGTCGTCCCCCACCTCTCCCCCCCCATAGTTGCGGCTCTATTCACATATGTTTGCAATTCGCCGTGATCTCCCTACAATGTTCATCACTCCTGTAAAGTCAGATTCTGTAAGATTCCCACTTGCTGCGCTCTGACACCTCCTAGTTGACGCGCTTCTTCTGGCACACAAGTCATTTTAACGAATGATTTTTGGATTAGCAAGATTTTCATGGTGACAGTGACACTAAATATAATTCGGAGCTCAGAGTTTATTGGATTTATGACATAGTGACAGACAAAATTGAAAGTAGTGAAATGATCTTAAAGGGATATCAGCCCTTAAATGAATGAGTGAGTTTTGGAGGTCTGCATTTACCTCTACAGTGTCTGATCGGACATTCATCATTAAATGTTCATCACTGCTAAATATTAAGCAACGCCATCTTACCCATCACTACCAGTGTTTCACACATATATTACATAAATGCACTAAATACAGTATATGTGTGTGCGTATACTTTGTAATTATATTGTACAGTCATGGCTGAAAGTGTAGGTGTAATAGGGTGCAGGGTAGAGTATGTCACCACGGAACAGACAGACCAGCTGTTGAGGGGGGTTTATTAACAGGGGCAATATTCTCCTCACAGGGAGAAAACAGTAGAATATAAACTGATAAAATAACGGTGCAAAATATATGGGAAGCTGTATAAGTTCCCAGACAGTCAAACAGTATAACAGTAGTAAACGGAATCTCTTGGGAAAACACTTATCAGTCTGATGAGGACTTGCTTGTAGGGTCGTCTTCTCCAACGTAGGCGCTGAGAAACAGCGGCACTTATCGTCCCTCTATTATCCGTGGGCTGTGTAGTCTCTAGGAACCCGCAACCTGGGGTTTAAGGGGTTACTGTGGTGAGCAGAATGGATGCTAGGCAAACGGGGTCCCTTGTGCTCTGAGTCTTTTGCTTCAACAGTGCAGCCTATCCCGGGAGAACGATGCTCAGTCTATTATTGGGTCTCCCAACAGGAATCGGGGGCTCTGCACTAATACCGTGGGTACTAGGGGCTACTGTCTCTGCATGGGTCACTGTCTATGCACGGGGCACTGTCTCTGCATGGGCGTCAGGGCGCACCTCTCCTGTCACAGCAGAGTCCGCTTTCACGTACTCACAAGATGCAGTCTTTCTGGACAATCTCCCTGTCTCAGTCCTCCGACCGGGAGCTCTCTGTTCCCGGAGCACAGCTGCGTGCTGTTCTGTCCGCTGTATCTGCTGCTCTCCCCACTGCGCCCGCTGCTCTCTCTCCAGTACACGCTGCTCTAGCCCTGGAACGCGTGCCTTTTTCCTCTCTCAGCCCGGCTTCCTTCCTGTCCCGGTCTCTAAGTCTGCCCCCAGGGAAACCTGCTGCACAGCTAAGTGGTTTCAGGCACGGAGCAGAGAAGGTAACCCCCTTACATAGGCACCGTTGAAATTGTTCCAAAAAATTAAAGGGAACCTGTCAGCAGAATTGTGCACAGTAACCTACAGACAGTGTCAGGTTGGCACTATTGCACTGATTAAAATGATATCTGGGTGCTGAAATCCGTCTTTTGGTTGTTGTTTAGTCGTTATTTTCAATTTTGAGTTGATGATATGCTTGTGCTCCGGGGCGGGCTTGTGGGGGACTTCATGTGGTGCTCTGCTTAGGTATTCATGTGTATGTCTTCTGACAGGTCACTGTCGGTGGCCGCCGATAGCTGCTACTGCACAGGAGGTGCCTTCTTGCTAGAGGGAAAAAAAATTCCTCCTCCAAGATGGCACCGCCAGTGCCTGCGCAGTAGCAGCTATTGGCGGTCGCCGACAATAACCTGTCAGAAGACATATTAATGAATACCTAAGCAGAGCACCACATGAAGACCTCCCACTGGCCCACCCCGGAGCACAAGCATATCATCAACTCAAAACTGAAAATAAAGATTAAACAACAACCACAAGACGGATTTCATCATCCAGATATCACTTTAATCACATAACAGCGCCTACCTGACACTGTCTGTAGTTTACTGTGCACAATCCTGCTGACAGGTTCCCTTTAAGCATTTCTACGAGACGATTACTACAATTACACGTTTATTTCCTTTGTGTGTACTGGAACAACATAAAAAAACACTGAAAAAAGGCAAAATTGACATCATTTCACACAAAACCCCCAAAATGGTCCAGAAAAAATTGTTGCCACCTTTCCAAAATTATGTGTAAACTACTTTGTTTCAAGCATGTGATGCTCATTCAAACTCACCTGTGGCAAGTAACAGGTGTGGGAAATATGAAAATCACACCTGAAAGCAGATAAAAAAGAAAAAGTTGACTCAGTTTTTGCTTTCTGTATCTGTGTGTGCGACACTAAGCATGGAGAACAGAAAGAGGAGAAAAGAACCGTCTGAGGACGTGAGAACCATAATTGTTGAAAAATATCAATAATCTCAAAGATTACAAATCTATCGTCAGAGATCTTGATGTTCCTTTGTCCATAGTGCACAGCAAAATCAAGACGTTTACAACCCATGGCACTATAGCTAATCTCCCTGGACATGAACAGCAGAGAAAAATTGATGAAAGGTTGCAATGTAGGATAGTCCAGATGGTGCATAATCAGCCCGAATGAAATTGCAAAGAAATTCAAGCTGTGATGCAGGCTCAGTGTTCATCAGTTTCAGTGCAAACTGCTATGGCAGGAGACCCAGAAGAATCCCACTGCTGACACAGACATGAAAACCTAGACTGCAGTTTTCCAAAATGTAAATGAGTAATTCTTCTGAGAAAGCGTCTTGTGGACTGATGTGAACAAGATAGAGCTTTTTGGTAAAGCACATCCTTCTACTGTTTACTGAAAACGGAGTGAAACTACAAAGAACCTACAGTACAGAACACAGTAAGAACACAGTACCTACAATCAAATATGGTGGAGGTTCAAAGATATTTTGGGGTTATTTTACTGCCTCTGGCAAGGGAGTGCCTTGACTGTGTACAAGGCATCATAAAATCTGAAGATTACCAAAGGATTTTGGTCACTGATTGACAATGGGATAAGGAGTCAACAAGCCACTGGTGCAGAGTGTGCTCCGTGTTTTACATTTTCTAAACTGTCCTATATTAAAGGGAATCTATCATCTGAGAGCAGCATGATGTAGGAAAAGAGACCCCCATTCCAACAATGTATCACTTATTTTACTGGGTGCAACAGTTGTGACACAGAGTTTTTAGATGTAGCATGCAGCAGAGCTCAGAAAGCTGCTCTCCCTGTGCATTGCATATTGACTATGAGCTGCAGATCACAGGAGGGGCCATGGTCAGGGCTCAAGTGTAGTGATTGTCTTCTGGTGATAACATGATGAGCTCATGTGCCTGGATAAGGTGTTATCTGAGCATGCTCATGTGCTAGCTGAGTATTTTTGGCGTGCTCAGATAATATGTTCAAGCCCATGCGGCTGCCTGTCTCGTGGCTGTTCGATAGCCGCAACACATGCAGGGATTGCCTGTTTGTTAGACAGCCAGGAGACATGCAGCTGCACGGGGACTATTATTCGAGCACGCCGAAGACACTCAGCACCCGAGCATGCTCAGATAACACCTTATCCGGGCATGTTCACTCATCACTAATATATATATATTTATGTGTTGAGACCATTCCAATTTATGTACAGGACTTACCACAACTCCCTGCCTGGTTTCCATCACTCTCCACTCTATAGCTGGGGTCCCGCAAAGTATAGGGGTCCTATTGTGCAGTGACACCTCTCTATGGCCTCTCCTGTACTAGGCCACAGTTATTTAGTTCAGACTACTGCTTTGGTTGTGATGAAGATTGGGAATCAGTAGTCTTGTGATTGTGGTCAGTCTCAGTTTTCTGTTTAAAGCAGTCCTCAGGGTCTGGTCCTCACCTGGTATTTAAGGTATAACATTTGCTTACCTTTTTAAACATGCAACCATTGTATATTGACTGTGAGCTGCTGATCACAGGAGGGGGCGTGGTCAGGGCTCATGTGTAGTGATTGTCTTCTGGTGATAAAACCTTTATTATATGGAAACAACATACAGGCTATTAAGTGAAATTTGTGTTTCAGCTGTTAGATTATGGTGTCCTCAGATTACATAGCAAAAACCTGCTGTCAATAAAAAGTTAGAACATTTACTTACATAGTACACTGCTCAAAAAAATGAAGGGAACACTTAAACAACAGAACATAACTCCAAGTAAATCAAACTTCTGTGAAATCAAACTGTCCACTTAGGAAGCAACACTGTTTGACAATCAATTTCACATGCTGTTGTGCAAATGGAATAGACAACAGATGGAAATTATTAGCAATTATCAAGACACACTCAATAAAAAAGTGGTTCTGCAGGGGGGGACCACAGACCACATCTCAGTACCAAGGCTTTCTGTTATGACCTGGTGGTTAGGAGCACCCGAAGTGACCTGATGGTTAAAACAGAAAACCTGGGACAAGCTCTGAGAAGGTGGTAACTCTACTGACCGCAATCCCTAATCCTATCACACACACTAGAAATAGCCGTGGAGCGTACCTAACTCTCCCTAGATGCCTCTTCACAGCCTAAGAGCTAACTACCCCTAAAGATAGAAATAGAAGCCTACCTTGCCTCAGAGAAATTCCCCAAAGTAAAGGTAGCCCCCCACAAATATTAACTGTGAGTTAAGAGGGAAGTGACAAACACAGGAATGAAACAGATTATAGCAAAGGAGGCCGAATCTTCTCTAGAAAGACAGAGGATAGGAAAGGGAACTATGCGGTCAGTATAAAAAACTACAAAAACCACGCAGAGTGTGCACCCCCAGAGCTTCCAGCTAGCAAGGAAATATCATAATAGCAGGCTGGACTGAAACATAGCATGTACTGAAAAATATATTCAAAACCAATGAACAGCAAATGACTAGCAAGGACTTAGCTTCTGCTGGAGTAGACAGGTCATCAGAGAAATCCAAGAGAGATCTGAACCAGTACTGAAACATTGACAGCTGGCATGGACTAACGACCTGGGCAGAGTTAAATAGGGAAGCCAGCAGCAGCAATAAACGAGGACAGCTGAGAAAGCCAACCTCAAAGATCAGCAGTTCCACTCAAAGCCACCAGAGGGTGTCCAAGGACAGAACTCACCAAAGTACCATTCACGACCACAGGAGGGAGCCCGAGAACGGAATTCACAACAGTACCCCCCCCTTGAGGAGGGGTCACCGAACCCTCACCAGAGCCCCCAGGCCGATCAGGACGAGCCAAATGAAAGGCACGAACCAAATCGGCAGCATGGACATCGGAGGCAACAACCCAGGAATTATCCTCCTGACCATAGCCCTTCCATTTAACCAGGTACTGAAGCTTCCGTCTCGAAATACGAGAATCTAAAATCTTCTCCACCACATACTCCAACTCCCCCTCAACCAACACCGGAGCAGGAGGATCAACGGAAGGAACCATAGGCGCCAGATATCTCCGCAAAAACGACCTATGGAACACATTATGGATGGCAAAAGAAGCTGGAAGGGCCAAACGAAACGACACAGGATTGATAATTTCAGAAATCTTATAAGGACCAATGAAACGAGGCTTGAACTTAGGAGAAGAAACCTTCATAGGAACATAACGAGAAGACAACCAAACCAAATCCCCAACACGAAGTCGGGGACCAACACAGCGACGGCGGTTAGCAAAACGTTGCGCCTTCTCCTGAGACAACGTCAAATTGTCCACCACGTGAGTCCAAATTTGCTGCAACCTGTCCACCACAGAATCCACACCAGGACAGTCAGAAGGCTCAACCTGCCCTGAAGAAAAACGAGGATGAAAACCAGAATTACAAAAAAAAGGCGAAACCAAAGTAGCAGAACTAGCCCGATTATTAAGGGCGAACTCGGCCAATGGCAAGAAGGTCACCCAATCATCCTGATCAGCAGAAACAAAGCATCTCAGATAGGTCTTCAAGGTCTGATTGGTTCGTTCGGTTTGGCCATTTGTCTGAGGATGGAATGCTGAAGAAAAAGACAAATGAATGCCCATCTTAGCACAAAAGGACCGCCAAAACCTAGAAACAAACTGGGAACCTCTGTCCGACACAATGTTCTCCGGAATGCCATGCAAACGAACCACATGCTGAAAAAATAATGGAACCAAATCAGAGGAGGAAGGCAATTTAGGAAAGGGTACCAAATGGACCATCTTAGAAAACCGATCACAAACCACCCAGATGACAGACATCCTTTGAGAGACAGGAAGATCAGAAATAAAATCCATGGAAATATGCGTCCAGGGCCTCTTCGGGACAGGCAAAGGCAAAAGCAACCCACTGGCACGAGAACAGCAAGGTTTGGCCCGAGCACAAGTCCCACAGGACTGCACAAAAGAACGCACATCCCGTGACAAGGAAGGCCACCAAAATGACCTAGCAACCAAATCTCTGGTACCAAAAATCCCAGGATGACCAGCCAACACTGAACAATGAACCTCAGAAATAACCCTACTAGTCCATCTATCAGGGACAAACAGTTTCTCCACTGGACAGCGGTCAGGTCTATCAGCCTGAAACTCCTGCAGCACCCGCCGCAACTCAGGGGAGATGGCAGACAGAATCACCCCCTCTTTAAGAATACCAGCCGACTCAGGGACTTCCGGAGAATCAGGCAAAAAACTCCTAGAAAGGGCATCAGCCTTCACATTCTTAGATCCCGGAAGGTATGAGACCACAAAATCGAAACGGGAGAAAAACAGTGACCATCGAGCCTGTCTAGGGTTCAACCACTTGGCGGACTCGAGGTAAGTCAGATTCTTGTGATCAGTCAGGACCACCATGCGATGTTTGGCTCCCTCAAGCCAATGTCGCCACTCCTCGAATGCCCACTTCATAGCCAACAACTCCCGATTGCCGACATCATAATTACGCTCAGCAGGCGAAAACTTTCTAGAAAAGAAAGCACACGGCTTCATCAAGGAGCCATCAGAACTTCTCTGAGACAAAACAGCCCCTGCCCCAATCTCCGAAGCATCAACCTCGACCTGAAAAGGGAGCAAAACATCTGGCTGATGCAACACAGGGGCTGAAGTAAAACGATGTTTAAGCTCCTGAAAAGCCTCAACGGCCACAGGGGACCAATTCACCACATCAGCGCCTTTCTTCGTCAAATCAGTCAAAGGCTTAACCACACTAGAAAAATTAGCGATGAAGCGACGGTAAAAATTAGCAAACCCAAGAACTTCTGAAGACTCTTCACAGATGTAGGTTGAGTCCAATCATAAATGGCCTGAACTTTAACAGGATCCATCTCGATAGTAGAAGGGGAAAAAATGAAGCCCAAAAAGGAAACCTTCTGAACTCCAAAGAGGCATTTAGAGCCCTTCACAAACAACGCATTAGCGCGAAGGACCTGGAACACCATCCTGACCTGCCTTACATGAGACTCCCAATCATCCGAAAAGACCAAAATATCATCCAAATATACGATCATGAACTTATCCAGATACTTCCGGAAGATGTCGTGCATAAAGGACTGAAACACAGATGGAGCATTAGAAAGCCCGAATGGCATCACCAGGTACTCAAAATGGCCCTCGGGCGTATTAAATGCTGTTTTCCATTCATCGCTCTGTTTAATACGCACAAGATTATACGCCCCTCGAAGGTCAATCTTGGTAAACCAACTAGCCCCCTTAATCCGAGCAAACAAATCAGACAACAGAGGCAAAGGGTACTGAAATTTGACCGTGATTTTATTGAGAAGGCGGTAATCTATACAGGGTCTCAGAGAGCCATCCTTCTTGGCCACAAAAAAGAACCCTGCTCCCAACGGCGACGAAGACGGGCGAATATGCCCTTTCTCCAAGGACTCCTTTACATAACTCCTCATAGCGGCATGTTCTGGCACAGATAAATTGAACAATCGGCCCTTAGGGAACTTACTACCAGGAATCAGATTAATAGCGCAATCACAGTCCCTATGAGGAGGTAGGGCACTGGACTTGGGCTCATCAAATTCATCCTGGTAATCCGACAAAAACTCAGGGACTTCAGAAGGAGTGGAAGAAGAAATTGACATCAAAGGAACATCACCATGTATCCCTTGACAACCCCAACTAGACACAGACATTGATTTCCAATCCAGTACTGGATTATGAACCTGTAACCATGGCAAACCCAACACGACAACATCATGCAAATTATGCAACACCAAAAAGCGAATATTTTCCTGATGTGCGGGAGCCATGTACATGGTCAGCTGAGTCCAGTACTGAGGTTTATTCTTGGCCAATGGCGTAGCATCAATCCCCCTTAAGGGAATAGGACTCTGCAAAGGCTCCAAGGAAAAACCACAACGCCTGGCAAACTCCAAGTCCATCAAGTTCAGGGCAGCGCCCGAATCCACAAATGCCATGACAGAGTAGGACGACAATGAGCAAATCAGAGTAACAGATAAGAGAAATTTAGGCTGCAAAGTACAAATGGTGACAGACCTAGCGAACCTCTTAGTGCGCTTAGGACAATCAGAGATAGCATGAGAGGAGTCACCACAGTAAAAACACAGCCCATTCTGACGTCTATGTTCTTGCCGTTCAGCTCTGGTCAAAGTCCTATCACATTGCATAGGCTCAGGCCTCCGCTCAGAGGACACCGCCAAATGATGCACAACTTTGCGCTCGCGCAAACGCCGATCAATCTGAATGGCCACAGACATTGACTCATTCAGACCAGCAGGCGTGGGGAACCCCACCATAACATCCTTAAGGGCTTCAGAAAGACCCTTTCTGAAAATTGCTGCCAGGGCACACTCATTCCATTGGGTAAGCACCGACCACTTTCTAAACTTCTGGCAATACACTTCTGCTTCATCCTGACCCTGACATAGAGTCAGCAAGATCTTTTCTGCCTGATCCACAGAATTAGGTTCGTCATAAAGCAATCCAAGCGCTAGAAAAAAATGCATCCACATTAAGCAATGCAGGATTTCCTGGCTCAAGAGAGAATGCCCAGTCTTGCGGGTCACCACGCAACAGAGAAATAATAATCTTTACTTGCTGAATGGGATCACCAGAGGAGCGGGGTTTCAGAGCAAGAAACAGTCTGCAATTAATTTTGAAATTCAAAAATTTAGATCTATCCCCAGAAAACAAATCAGGAATTGGAATTCTAGGCTCTAACATCTAATTCTGAACTACATAATCTTGAATACTCTGTACCCTAACAGCGAGTTGATCCACACAAGAGGACAAACCCTGAATATCCATATCTACACCTGAGTCCTGAACCACCCAGAGGTCAAGGGGAAAAGAAAGACAAAACAAGCTGCAAAGAAAAAAAAATTGACTCAGAAATTCTCTTTTCCCTCTTTTGAGATGCATTAACACTTTAAGGGCCAGCTGTACTGTTATGACCTGGTGGTTAGGAGCACCCGAAGTGACCTGATGGTTAAAACAGAAAACCTGGGACAAGCTCTGAGAAGGTGGTAACTCTACTGACCGCAATCCCTAATCCTATCACACACACTAGAAATAGCCGTGGAGCGTACCTAACTCTCCCTAGATGCCTCTTCACAGCCTAAGAGCTAACTACCCCTAAAGATAGAAATAGAAGCCTACCTTGCCTCAGAGAAATTCCCCAAAGTAAAGGTAGCCCCCCACAAATATTAACTGTGAGTTAAGAGGGAAGTGACAAACACAGGAATGAAACAGATTATAGCAAAGGAGGCCGAATCTTCTCTAGAAAGACAGAGGATAGGAAAGGGAACTATGCGGTCAGTATAAAAAACTACAAAAACCACGCAGAGTGTGCAAAAAGACCTCCGCACCGACTCACGGTGTGGAGGTGCAGCTCTGCACCCCCAGAGCTTCCAGCTAGCAAGGAAATATCATAATAGCAGGCTGGACTGAAACATAGCATGTACTGAAATATATATTCAAAACCAATGAACAGCAAATGACTAGCAAGGACTTAGCTTCTGCTGGAGTAGACAGGTCATCAGAGAAATCCAAGAGAGATCTGAACCAGTACTGAAACATTGACAGCTGGCATGGACTAACGACCTGGGCAGAGTTAAATAGGGAAGCCAGCAGCAGCAATAAACGAGGACAGCTGAGAAAGCCAACCTCAAGGATCAGCAGTTCCACTCAAAGCCACCAGAGGGTGTCCAAGGACAGAACTCACCAAAGTACCATTCACGACCACAGGAGGGAGCCTGTTGTGATTCGGTTCGTGGGCTCCCCCGGTGGTCTCTTGTGGTACTGGTGTCCTGCAAGCTTTGCCTTCTCAGTTCACCTGTTCCTATCAGGATGTGGGAGTATCCTATTTAACCTTGCTCCTCAGTCATTCTAATGCTGGCCATCAATGTATCCAGAGTGATTCTGTTGCATGTTCCTGCTCCCAGTTTTCTGCTCAGCTAAGTTGGACACTTTAGTCCTTAAGTCTATTTTTGTATGTTTTGTCCAGTTTGCACTTATGTGAATCTCTGCAGCTGGAAGCTCTTGTTGGGCTGAAATTACCACTCCAGTGGCATGAGTTGTCACATGAGTTAAGGTAATTTCAGGATGGTGTTTTGAAGGGTTTTGCAGCTGACCGCGAAGTCCTCTGTTGTATCTTTCTGCTATTTAGTTAGCGGGCCTCTCTGTGCTAAATCTGCTTTCATACTACGTGTGTCTTTTCATCTGCTCTCACCGTTATTATATGTGGGGGGCTGCTATCTCCTGTGGGGACATTCTCTGGAGGCAAGCCAGGACTGTGTTTTCTTCTACCAGGGGTAGTTAGTTCTCCGGCTGGCGCGCGGCATCTAGAGACAACGCAGGAATGCCCCCTGGCTACTTCTAGTGTGGTGTGTAGGTTTAGCATCGCGGTCAGCTCTAGTTTCCATCACCCGAGAGCTTGTCCGTTTATTCTATGCTTCTGATGTTTCCTTGCCATTGGAAACCATAACAGTATGGCCAGCCAAAATGTTTAATCTATAGGCTGAAGCAGGAGAGAAAAGGAACTGTGTGAAACCTTTTTTTTTTTTTTTTTTTCCTTCCTCTGAAGTTGCACTCCAGCTCTAATTGCAGTCTCCTGTTTTCCTCTCCTCTTAACCCCTGAATGGCTCAGACTTTATCTGTTGAAATATGGATCCCCAGAGTCTGGCTGCCAATTTGAATAATCTTGCCTCTAAAGTTCAGAATATACAAGATTTTTTGTTACATGCTCCTCGGTCTGAACCTAAAATTCCTATACCGGAGTTTTTTTCTGGAGATCGATCTTGTTTTCTAAATTTTAAATACAATTGTAAATTGTTTCTTTCGCTGAGATCTCATTCTGCTGGAGATCCTGCCCAGCAAGTAAAAATTGTTATTTCTTTACTGCGGGGTGACCCCCAAAATTGGGCATTTTCATTGGCACCAGGGGATCCTGCGTTGCTCAATGTGGATGCGTTTTTTCTGGCTTTGGGGTTGCTTTATGAGGAACCAAATTTGGAGATTCAGGCTGAGAAAGCCCTAATAGCCCTCTCTCAGGGGCAAGATGAAGCCGAAATATATTGCCAAAGATTTCGAAAATGGTCTGTGCTTACTCAGTGGAATGAGTGCGCTCTGGCGGCAATTTTCAGAGAAGGTCTCTCTGATGCTGTAAAAGACGTCATGGTGGGGTTTCCTGCGCCTACTGGTCTGAATGAGTCCATGACAATGGCAATTCAGATTGATCGGCGTTTACGGGAACGCAAACCTGTGCACCAGTTGGCGGTGTCTTCTGAAGAGGCACCACAGAGTATGCAATGTGATAGCTTTCTGTCCAGAAGCGAACGACAGATTTATAGGCGCAAAAATCATTTGTGCTTCTATTGTGGAAATTCTACTCATGTTATATCAGCATGCTCTAAACGAACAAAGAAAGTTGATAAATCCTCTGCTATTGGCACTTTGCAGTCCAAGTTTATTTTGTCTGTAACTCTAATTTGTTCGTTATCTTCTATTGTTGCGGATGCGTATGTGGATTCTGGCGCCGCTTTGAGTCTTATGGATTGGTCCTTTGCCAGGCGCTGTGGGTTTGATCTAGAGCCTCTGGAAGTTCCTATACCTTTAAAGGGTATTGATTCTACACCATTGGCTAGTAATAAACCACAATACTGGACACAAGTGACTATGCGTATGACTCCAGACCATCAAGAGGTGATTCGCTTCCTTGTACTGTATAATCTACATGATGTGTTGGTGCTGGGATTGCCATGGTTGCAAACTCATAACCCAGTCCTTGACTGGAAAACAATGTCTGTACTAAGCTGGGGATGTCAGGGAAATCATGGGGACACATCTTTGGTCTCCATTGCTTCATCTATTCCCTCTGAAATTCCTGAGTTTTTGTCTGATTATCGTGAGGTTTTTGAGGAATCTACTCTTAATTCTCTTCCTCCTCACAGAGATTGCGATTGCGCCATAGATTTGATCCCTGGCAGTAAATTTCCTAAGGGTCGTCTATTCAATCTGTCTGTACCTGAACATGCTGCCATGCGAGAGTATATTAGGGAGTCCTTGGAAAAGGGACATATTCGTCCTTGTTCGTCTCCTCTTGGAGCGGGGTTCTTTTTCGTAGCTAAAAGCGATGGTTCTTTGAGACCTTGTATTGATTATAGACTCTTGAATAAGATCACAGTCAAGTATCAGTATCCTTTGCCATTGCTGACAGATTTATTTGCTCGCATTGAGGGGGCGAAGTGGTTCTCTAAGATTGATCTTCGCGGTGCGTATAATTTGGTGCGAATTAAGCAAGGGGATGAGTGGAAAACCACATTTAATACGCCCGAGGGCCATTTTGAGTATTTGGTGATGCCTTTTGGTCTGTCAAATGCCCCTTCGGTCTTTCAGTCTTTTATGCACAATATTTTCCGTGAATATCTGGATAAATTTATGATTGTGTATTTGGACGATATCTTGATTTTTTCGGATGACTGGGAATCTCATGTTCAACAAGTTAGGAGGGTTTTTCAGGTTTTGCGGACCAATTCTCTGTTTGTTAAAGGTTCAAAGTGTGTTTTTGGGGTTCAGAAGATTTCTTTTTTGGGGTACATTTTTTCCCCCTCTTCTATTGAGATGGATCCTGTGAAGGTTCGGGCTATTTGTGACTGGACTCAACCGACTTCTCTTAAGGGCCTTCAGAAATTTTTGGGCTTTGCTAACTTTTATCGTCGATTCATAACTGGTTTTTCTAGCGTTGTCAGGCCTTTGACTGATTTGACTAAAAAGGGTGCTGATGTTGCAGATTGGTCTCCTGCTGCTGTGGAGGCCTTTCGGGAGCTTAAGCGCCGTTTTTCTTCTGCTCCGGTGTTGTGCCAGCCTGATGTTTCTCTTCCTTTTCAGGTGGAAGTTGATGCTTCCGAGATCGGAGCGGGGGCGGTTTTGTCGCAGAAAAGTTCAGATTGTTCAGTGATGAGACCTTGTGCGTTCTTTTCTCGAAAATTTTCGCCCGCCGAGCGAAATTATGACGTCGGTAATGAGGGGGGCTTTTGGCGATGAAGTGGGCATTCGAGGAGTGGCGTCATTGGCTTGAGGGTGCTAAACATCAGGTGGTGGTCTTGACTGATCACAAAAATGTGATTTATCTTGAGTCGGCCAGACGTCTGAATCCTAGACAGGCGCGCTGGTCGTTGTTTTTCTCCCGGTTTAATTTTGTGGTTTCGTATCTGCCAGGTACTAAGAGTGTGAAGGCGGATGCCCTTTCTAGGAGTTTTGAACCTGATTCCCCTGGTGATTCTAAACCTACGGGTATACTTAAGGATGGGGTGATATTGTCTGCTGTCTTCCCAGACCTGCGACGTGCTTTACAAGAGTTTCAGGCGGATCGGCCTGATCGTTGTCCGCCTGGTAGATTGTTTGTGCCGGATGAGTGGACCAATAGAGTCATCTCGGAGGTTCATTCTTCTGCGTTGGCAGGTCATCCGGGAATTTTTGGTACCAGAGATTTGGTGGCTAGGTCCTTCTGGTGGCCTTCCCTGTCTCGGGACGTGCGTACTTTTGTGCAGTCTTGCGATGTTTGTGCTCGGGCCAAGCCTTGTTGTTCTCGGGCTAGTGGGTTGTTGCCCTTGCCTGTTCCTAAGAGGCCTTGGACACACATCTCTATGGATTTTATTTCTGATCTCCCTGTTTCTCAGAAGATGTCCGTCATTTGGGTGGTGTGTGACCGCTTTTCTAAGATGGTTCATTTGGTGCCCTTGCCCAAGCTGCCTTCCTCATCTGAGTTGGTGCCCCTGTTTTTTCAGAATGTGGTTCGGCTGCATGGTATTCCGGAGAATATCGTTTCCGACAGGGGATCCCAGTTTGTGTCCAGATTTTGGCGGGCGTTTTGTGCCAGGATGGGCATTGATTTGTCTTTTTCGTCTGCATTTCATCCCCAGACAAATGGCCAGACGGAACGTACTAATCAGACCTTGGAGACTTATTTGAGGTGTTTCGTGTCTGCTGATCAGGATGACTGGGTCTCCTTTTTGCCGTTGGCTGAGTTTGCCCTTAATAATCGGGCCAGTTCTGCCACTTTGGTCTCCCCTTTCTTTTGCAATTCAGGGTTCCATCCTCGTTTTTCATCTGGTCAGGTGGAGTCTTCGGATTGTCCTGGAGTGGATACCATGGTGGATAGGTTGCATCGTATTTGGGGGCAGGTGGTGGACAATTTGGAGTTGTCCCAGGAGAGGACTCAACGTTTTGCTAATCGCCATCGTCGTGTTGGTCCTCGTCTTCGTGTTGGGGACTTGGTGTGGTTGTCCTCCCGTTTTGTCCCTATGAGGGTCTCTTCTCCTAAGTTTAAGCCTCGGTTCATCGGTCCTTATAAGATTTTGGAAATTCTTAACCCTGTGTCTTTTCGTTTGGACCTCCCAGCATCCTTTGCTATCCATAATGTCTTCCATCGGTCATTATTGCGGAGGTATGAGGTACCACTTGTGCCTTCTGTTGAGCCTCCTGCTCCTGTGCTGGTTGAGGGTGAATTGGAGTACGTGGTGGAGAAAATCTTGGACTCCCGTGTTTCCAGACGGAGACTTCAATATCTGGTGAAATGGAAGGGCTACGGTCAAGAGGATAATTCTTGGGTTACAGCTTCTGATGTTCATGCTTCTGATTTGGTCCGTGCCTTTCATAGGGCTCATCCAGATCGCCCTGGTGGTTCTTGTGAGGGTTCGGTGCCCCCTCCTTAAGGGGGGGGTACTGTTGTGATTCGGTTCGTGGGCTCCCCCGGTGGTCTCTTGTGGTACTGGTGTCCTGCAAGCTTTGCCTTCTCAGTTCACCTGTTCCTATCAGGATGTGGGAGTATCCTATTTAACCTTGCTCCTCAGTCATTCTAATGCTGGCCATCAATGTATCCAGAGTGATTCTGTTGCATGTTCCTGCTCCCAGTTTTCTGCTCAGCTAAGTTGGACACTTTAGTCCTTAAGTCTATTTTTGTATGTTTTGTCCAGTTTGCACTTATGTGAATCTCTGCAGCTGGAAGCTCTTGTTGGGCTGAAATTACCACTCCAGTGGCATGAGTTGTCACATGAGTTAAGGTAATTTCAGGATGGTGTTTTGAAGGGTTTTGCAGCTGACCGCGAAGTCCTCTGTTGTATCTTTCTGCTATTTAGTTAGCGGGCCTCTCTGTGCTAAATCTGCTTTCATACTACGTGTGTCTTTTCATCTGCTCTCACCGTTATTATATGTGGGGGGCTGCTATCTCCTGTGGGGACATTCTCTGGAGGCAAGCCAGGACTGTGTTTTCTTCTACCAGGGGTAGTTAGTTCTCCGGCTGGCGCGCGGCATCTAGAGACAACGCAGGAATGCCCCCTGGCTACTTCTAGTGTGGTGTGTAGGTTTAGCATCGCGGTCAGCTCTAGTTTCCATCACCCGAGAGCTTGTCCGTTTATTCTATGCTTCTGATGTTTCCTTGCCATTGGAAACCATAACAGGAGCCCGAGAACGGAATTCACAACAGCTTTCTGGCTGATGTTTTGGTCACTTTTGAATGTTGGTTGTGCTTTCACACATGGTAGCATGAGACGCACTCTAGAACCAACACAAGTGGCTCAGGTAGTGCAGCTCATCAAGGATGGCACATCAATGCGAGCTGTGGCAAGAAGGTTTGCTGCGTCAGTCAGCATAGTGTCCAGAGGCTGGAGGTGCTACCAGGAGACAGGCCAGTACACCAGGAGACATGGAGAGGGCCGTAGGAGGGCAACAACCCAGCAGCAGGACCGCTACCTCAGCCTTTCTGCAAGGAGGAACAGGAGGAGCACTGCCAGAGCCCTGCAAAATGACCTCCAGCAGGCCACAAATGTACATGTGTCTGCACAAACGGTTAGAAACCGATCCATGAGGATGGTCTGAGTGCCCGACATCCACAGATGGGGTTTGTGATCACAGCCCAACACCGTGCAGGATGCTTGGCATTTGCCACAGAACACCAGGATTGGCAAATTTGCCACTGGTGCCCTGTGCTCTTCACAGATGAAAGCAGGTTCACACTGAGCACATGTGACAGACGTGACAGAGTCTGGAGACGCCATGGAGAGCGATCTGCTGCCTGCAACATCCTTCAGCATGACCGGTTTGGCAGTGGGTCAGTAATGGTGTGGGTGGTATTTCTTTGGAGGGCTGCACAGCCCTCCATGTGCTTGCCAGAGGTAGCCTGACTGCCATTAGGTACTGAGATGAGATCTTCGGACCCCTTGTGAGACCATATGCTGGTACTGTTGGCCCTGGGTTCCTCCTAATGCAGGACAATACCAGTCCTCATGTGCCTGGAGTGTGTCAGCAATTCCAGCAAGATGAAGGCATTGAAGCTATGGTTTGGCCCACCCGTTCCCAGACCTCAATCCGATTGAACACATCTGGGACATCATGTCTCGCACCATCCACCAACGTCACATTGCACCATAGACTGTCCAGAAGTTGGCGGATGCTTTAGTCCAGGTCTGGGAGGAGATCCCTCAGGAGACCATCCACCGCCTCATCAGTAGCATGCCCAGGCATTGTAGGGAGGTCATACAGGCACATGGAGGCAACACACAATACTGAGCATCATTTTAATTTGTTTTAAGGACATTACATTCCACTTTAATTTTGTGTGTGACTCCAAATCCAGGCCTGCATTGGTTAATAAATTTGATTTCCATTGATGATTTTTGTGTGATTTTGTTGTCAGCACATTCAACTTTGTACAGAACAAAGTATTCTATGAGAATATTTCATTCAGATCTAGGATGTGTTATTTGAGTGTTTCCTTTATTTTTTTTGAGCAGTATATGTCGCCAACTAGTGTTCAAAGCAATGTGCCCCCTATCTACAACCCCTGGCAAAAATTATGGAATCACCGGCCTTGGAGGATGTTCATTTAGTTGTTTCATTTTGTAGAAAAAAAGGAGATCACAGACATGGTACAAAACTAAAGTAATTTCAAATGGCAACTGTCTGGCTTTAAGAAACACTAAAAGAAATCAAGAAGAAAAAATGTGGTAGTCAGTAATGGTTACTTTTTTTTAACCAAGCATAGGGGAAAAATTATGGAATCACTCAATTCTGAGGAAAAAAATTATGGAATGACCCTGTAAATTTTCATACCCAAAAACAACACCTGCATCAAATTAGATCTGCTTGTTAGTCTGCTTCTAAAAAGGAGTGATCACACCTTGGAGAGCTGTTGCACCAAGTGGACTGACATGAATCATGGCTCCAACACGAGAGATGTCAATTGAAACAAAGGAGAGGATTATCAAACTCTTAAAAGAGGGTAAATCGTCACGCAATGTTGCAAAAGATGTTGGCTGTTCACAGTCAGCTGTGTCTAAAATCTGGACCAAATACGAACAACATGGGAAGGTTGTTAAAGGCAAATATACTGGCAGACCAAGGAAGACATCAAAGCGTCAAGACCGGAAACTTAAAGCTATATGTCTCCAAAACAGGAAATGCACAACAAAACAAGTGAGGAACGAATTGGTGGAAACTGGAGTCAACGTCTGTGTTCCGAACTGTAAGAAACCACCTAAAGGAAATAGGATTTACATACAGAAAGGCTAAACGAAAGCCATCATTAACACCTAAACAGAAAAAAACAAGGTTCCAATGGGCTAAGGAAAAGCAATCGTGGACTGTGGATGACTGGATGAAAGTGATACTCAGTGATGAATCGCGAATCTGCATTGGGCAAGGTGATGATGCTGGAACTTTTGTTTGGTGCCGTTCCAATGAGATTTATAAAGATGACTGCCTGAAGAGAACATGCAAATTTCCACAGTCATTGATGATATGGGGCTGCATATCAGGTAAAGGCACTGGGGACATGACTGTCATTACATCTTCAATAAATGCACAAGTTTTATGTTGATATTTTGGACACTTTTCTTTTCCCATCAATTGGAAGGATGATTGGGGATGATGAATTCATTTTTCAAGATGATAATGCATCCTGCCATAGAGCAAAAACTGTGCAAACATTCCTTGTAAAAAGACACATAAGGTCAATGTCATGGCCTGCAAGTAGTCCAGATCTCAATCCAATTGAAAATCATTGGTGGAAGTTGAAGAAAATGGTCCATGACAAGGATCCAACCTGCATAGCTGATCTGGCAACAGCAATCAGAGAAAGTTGGAGCCAGATTGATGAAGAGTACTGTGTGACACTCATTAAGTCCACGCCTCAGAGACTGCACGCAGTTATAAAAGCCAGAGGTGGTGCGACAAAATACTAGTCATGTTTTGGAGTGTTTTTTTGTTTTTTTGTTTTTTCATGATTCCATAATTTTTTCCTCAGAATTGAGTGATTCCATAATTTTCCCCCTATGCTTGGTTAAAAAATGCAACCATTACTGATTACCACATTTTTTGTTCTTGATTTCTTTTAGTGTTTCTTAAAGCCAGAAAGTTGCCATTTGAAATGACTTTAGTTTTGTGCCATGTCTGTGATCTGCTTTTTTTCTACAAAATTAAACAACTGAATGAACATCCTCCAAGGCCGGGGATTCCATAACTTTTGCCAGGGGTTGTAGATAGCTGAATGCTGGTGGACACATATGCCAAATCAATCTCCCCCATAGCAGGGTCTCTGTATAGTGATTTACTGATCTCCGCAGAGATGCCTATGGAAATAGCTCTGCCCTGCTTGTCAGGGATGAAACATGGTCACTGGAGATCATGGTTGTATACATGAGAAGACTCCTTCTCAGCTTGTTAGGTTTGTAAATATCTGTATCCTCCCAACTAACATGAACCCAACGCACACCCACTCTGCCGCTACAGCCTTATTTTTTATCAGTTTTTAAAGGAAATTATGTTGGCAATGTCACACAGTATAAAGGTTGGCTTAAAAGGGAAGTTATCATCTGAAAATTGCCTATTATTTATATCAGGTTTTTGAATTAACCCCTTTCTGCCAGCTGACGGAATAGTACGTCAGCTGGCAGATCCCCTGCTTTAAGGTGGGCTCCGGTTTGTAGTGACTGTATATAATATATGAGTTTCACTTTTTGTACTGAAGAACTGAAATGAATTAACTTTTTGATGATATTCTAATTTTGTGAGAAACACCTGTATATTGATTTTGTACATGAGACTCCTTATTCCATGTTACAGAAATATGTCGCCCTCGTTTATAAATACCAGACCACTTTCAGCACTAAACATGATATATCTCTGTGTGAATATTTGCTAGCAAAGCTTTGTTCTTCTCATCCCCTCTTGACCAACAATCATCTGGCCACAAACATAATTTACTGTCATCAATTTCGCTCATCATGTAATAACATTAAACATTTGCCCGGTCAGTCATTGGATCAAGTCCATAGGAAGAAAAAGGATAAAAAGAGAAAATAGTATTAACTTCCAAGTTACATTTCAGGGGAAAATATTGTTACAGTGCCCTCTTAGCCTCACTTCTGTAGAGGGCCTGTCATCCAGGGATCAGCATTAATGATGTGTGAATGTGCCCAGGTGCTATCCCATGCTCATGTGCTGACGAGTATCTTCGGCTTGTTTGAATAATATGTTTGAGTCCCCATGGCTGCATGTCTTGTGGCTGTTGTTCAGCTGCAACATATGCAGCGATTGCCTGTTAGGTAATTCTTGTATGTGTTGTGGTTGTCTCACAGCCACGAGACATGCAGCCGCAGGTACTTGACCATATTATTTGAGCACGCCGAAGACATTCAGTTATAACACGAGCATGGGATAACACCTTATCTGGGCACGTTGTGTTGAGACCTTTCCAATTTAAGTTCATTGCTTACCACAACTCCCTGCCTGGTTTCCATCACTCTCTTCTCTATAGCTGGGGTCCTGCAAACTATGTGGGTCCTATTGTGCAGTGACACCTCTCTATGGCCTCTCCTGTACTAGGCCGCAGTTATTAAGTTCAGACCACTGCTTTGGTTGCGATGAAGGTTGCGAATCAGTAGCCTTGTGAAGGTGGTCAGTCTCAGTCAGTTAGGGTATAACTTTTGCTTACCTTTTTTTTTTTTTAACCAATTCACTTTTTATTAGCAATAAAGCAATAAGTACATATAATATCCCCCGCAGGGGAAACAAAGAGGGAAAAAGGAACAAGGGGGAAGGGGGAAGAATACACAATGTTCAGAATCACAGCAATTCCAACATAGAAATACAGAATTAACCATAGCACAAATCACAGCTCACAAAAGTTACTAAATGAGAGCAAGGGCGGACGGAGGTACGTGGACCGAGGAAACCCAAGGATCCCACCAGGAGAGCACTTTATTTTTCTTGGAGAGGCTCTGTGCCATAATTGCTTCATAGGTAAAATGAAGGTTAATCTTGGAAATCAAAATAGCCATAGATGGAATATCTGAAGATTTCCAATGACTCGCTATACATTGTCTAGCAGCGATCAGATATTGGAGATTATGGGACGGAGAGGGGAGGGGAATCCCACGAGGGAGACACCCAAAACAGCCAGGCACCCGGATAAAACAAAAGGAACCTGGATGACCTCCGCGATCAGATTCTCAACTTGACGCCAGAAGACCTGAATCCGTGGACAGGACCACCAGATATGAGAACCGGAACCAATAGCCCCGCACCCCCTCCAGCAGAGAGGGGAAAAAGAGGGACCAAACCTGGCCAAACGAGCAGGGGTTAGATACCATTGCAACTGGATCTTTTTGGACTGCTCCAAGTGGCCTATACACGAGGAATATTTAGAGGGGTGCACCATTGCAAAGTACCAGTCCTCTAGAGGTGCATCAAAACCAAGAGAGGACTCCCAAGAAATCATAAAAGGAAGCTTAGCAGGAATATCATGGGATACAAGGGACTTATAGATAATAGAGACGCCATGGGGTACTAAAGTGGCCGGTCTAAAGAACCGGTGTGCTGGGTCCTCCGAGAGAGGCGGGGGGACACCGAAGAGCCGACGTGACCTGAGAAAACTGCGGAGTTGTAGATATTGAAAAAAATCTCTGCCAGAGAGAGAAAATCTACCCGCAAGGACCTCAAATGACAATAAGCCATCCGGGTCAAAAAGGTCAGCCACCCCGTGAACCCCCCGCATCTCCCAGGAGGAGAGAGAGGTGTGTCCAATAGCACATTCCAGGGCCCGTAGGGAGACATAATAATACATAAATAGGAATTGGGAGGAGCAAACTGACGTCCACATTTTAGAGGCAGTCTTGATAGAGCGGAGAGTAGGGCCACTAGGAAAGACCTGGAGCAACCAAAGCTCCAGAAGTAGTTTGAGAGAATTTCCCACCAAAGCTTAAGAGGCTCCAAGATCGCCGCTCTATAATAAGACTGGATCGAGGGAGCACCCAGACCACCCATAGAATACGGAAGGGACATTATTTGGCGCTTAATCCTGTGTGGCTTGTTATTCCAAATAAACCGATCTATGATCGACTGGAAAGCCGAGATAAATTTGGAAGGTATGGAGAGGGGAAGACACCGAAATAAATAGATAATTTTGGGGAGAAATAGCATTTTAACAGATTGTATACGGGCCATCCACGAGAGTGAGGAGCTCGATATTTGGTCTATCCCCCTCCTAATTTCAGCGATAGTTTCCTCGCAATTAGAACGAACGATGTTATCCAACCTAGTTATCCGGACGCCCAGGTACGAAAACCCCATAGGGGCCCAAATAAACGCAAATTTAGATTGAATTTGATTGCTTACCTTTTTAATCATGCAACCATTGCAGCCAACCATTGGTCTCATTATAGTAATCAATGAGGCCATTGACTGTGTAAGCAAAGAGACCACGGGAATGATAATGTTGGAAAGCCTAACAAGTTACAGCACCCATTAACATTTTGGTGATGCCACGCTCTACCCCTATGGCATGATTGGGGTGCCAGTGGTGCCTGGACTTCACAGGATAGCAGTAAAATGATGGTCCACTGCAAGAAACAAGTGTGTATTGTATAAGATATCAAGTTCACCAGGGGATGGGGGGGGGGCATAATACAAATTTTTAAAATCAGATTATATATATATATATACATATATATATATATATATATATATATATATATATATATATACTAGATGGTGGCCCGATTCTAACGCATCGGGTATTCTAGAATATGTATGTCCACGTAATATATTGCCCAGCCACGTAGTATATTGCACAGCCACGTAGTATATTGCCCAGCCACGTAGTGTATTGCCCAGCCACGTAGTATATTGCCCAGCCACGTAGTATATTGCCCAGTTACATAGTATATTGCCCAGTTACATTGTATATTGCCCAGTGACGTAGTATAGTGCCCAGTTACATTGCATATTGCCCAGTGACGTAGTGTACAGCACAGAGCCACATAGTATATTGCCCAGTTACGTAGTATATTGCCCAGTGACGTAGTATATTGCCCAGTGACATAGTATACAGCACAGAGCCACGTAGTATATTGCCCAGCCACATAGTATATTGCCCAGTGACGTAGTATACAGCACAGAGCCACGTAGTATATTGCCCAGTGACGTAGTATACAGCACAGAGCCACGTAGTATATTGCACAGCCCATGTAGTATATTGCCCAGCTACGTAGTATATTGCCAAGCCACGTATGACACAGGTTAAAAAAATAAAAAATAAACATATACTCACCTTCCGCAGGCGCGTTGTAGCTCTGTTGCCTGGGTGGGGTGCAGGCGGCAGCTTCCGGTCCCAGGGTGTGATGACGTCGCGGTCACGTGACCGTGTCGCGGTCACATGACTGTGACGTCACGGCAGGTCCTTGTCGCGCAGGACCTGTGATGACGTCACGGTCACATGACCGTGTAGCGGTCACATGACCGTGACGTCACGGCAGGTTCTTTCCACGCAGGACTTGTGATGACGTCGCGGTCACATGACCGTGATGTCATGGCAGGTCCTTCTGCCAGACCATCCTTTCCACCGGAACGTGCCGCTTGCATCGCGAGGAGCGGGAAAGGCGGCGTAGGTGAGTATATAATCATTTTTTATTTTTTTTATTATTTTTAACATTAGATGTTTTTACTATTGATGCTGCATAGGCTGCGTCAATAGTAAAAAAAACCTTGGTCACACAGGGTTAATAGCAGCGGTAACGGAGTGCGTTACCCGCGGCATAACGCGGTCCGTTACCGCCGGCATTAACCCTGTGTGAGCGGTGACCGGAGGGGTGTATGCGGGCGCCAGGCAGTGAGTGCGGGGAGTAAGGAGCGGCCATTTTCTTCCAGACTGTGCGCGTCGCTGATTGGTCGTGGCAATGGTCATGGGCATTTTGCCATGACAGACAGAGGCCGCGACCAATGAATATCCGTGACAGACAGGACAGACAGAAAGACGGAAGTGACCCTTAGACAATTATATAGTAGATATATATATATATACTGTATACAGTATGCAAATTCAAATCGTCCACTTTCCCCATTACATAAATGAAAAAAAAGTTATTACTGCATATGTATCAGTTTGAAGTCTTGATATATTTTATTTGTTCTGTACAGTAAATGCTGTAAAGAAGAAATATAAAAAAACAGAATCGCTGTAGTTTGGCCACCTTGCTTTTGCCCAAAAAATGTATTAAAAAGTGACTAAAAAGTTGTATGTACTGGTACCAGTAAAGCCGACATGTTGTATTGAAAAAAAGCCAGAAACTGAAAAATAAAAAAATTTAAAAAAGTTCTGGATCTCAAAATATTATGACTTAACAAAAAAAATTACATTTTGTACTAAAACATAAAACTACATCCATTTGGTATCACCATAATTATACCTGAAGATGAAGAACAAAATTAACAGGTCCTTTTTATTGCATAGTGAACATCGTACACTCAAAAGCCAAATAATTGCTGTATTTTTGGATTTTCTTCAATTCCACAATACAAAATTTTTTTTTTTTCTGTTTTCCAATACATTATACAATAAATTTAATGGGTTCTTTGGAGAAACGGGTCCATGGGTGCTCTCTTCCGCTGGCCCGGCTGTCTTTAGCAAGACTGCATGGACCAGAGCTTGTACCACTGAACGCCCGCTCTATCTCCTGGTGGGCAATACACTACACAGACAACACAGGGTTAAGATAAAACATTGTGGAAATACTTTATTGAACCACAACACACAATAGCAAACAGAACAATCTCAGCAATTACACCAACATAGTACACATGACAGGGTGTTACTCTTCCGTTGTCTCGCAGGGATAATGGTAGATGTTATATCAGAGCTCCCAGGGTCGCTATTCCACCTGTGATATGCACACAGAGAAGAGATATCGACAAGCGTAGGAAGATGACAGAACAGTCCATAGAGTCCGTACAAGGTCAAAAGCCAGTTGACATGATGTCAGAGCTCCCAGGGTCGCTATTCCACCTGTGATACACACACAGAGAAGAGGTAAAGACAAGCGTAGGGAGATGACCAAGAACTGTCCATAGAGTCCTTACAAGGTTCAAAGCCAGTTGACACGAGAGTCACCACCTGGCTTATCTGACCATCTCCATGGAACCAGGTGACCAGCGGGTCCCAAACCTGGCTTACTCCAAACATATCCATGGTTCAGAGATGGTTACTGGATCAGATCTGTGCCCTTCCAACCGGAGCCAAAAACCCCTAGGTTGTTTCCTATAGAATCATAGATCAGTGTCCCTCGTGATGGTGCTATGATGAATTGGCTGCAGTCCTTTCTCTTGTCTTGAAAACACACCCACAGAGATGACATGGGTTCCACATAAACCATATGTAGATTTAACTCTGCCCATGTAGGTATAAGGACAGTGAAGTATACTCCGGATAATCAAGACAACAAAAAATTGGAGTTCCATACAAAATTGTTAAAATATCAATATCTTTTATTACAAAAAATGTTAAAAACCGTAATTTAGTAATAAGTACAAAAAGAAGCAAGGAGACCCTAGTAAAAAAACATCCTAATCACAGGCACAAAGCTGTATATTCATGATGTGTCATGGTTCTCAATGGCAAGAGAACATAGTAAAGCATACAAAAAGGACTAGCTCTTGGAAGATGGGAACTCGAGCTGACTGTGAGCTAAACCTACCGCACAACTAACAGTGGCCGGGTAGCGTGCCTACGTTTTATCCCTAGACGCCCAGCGCCAGCCGGAGAACTGACTGACCCTAGCAGAGGAAAATACAGACCTGGCTTACCTCTAGAGAAATTTTCCCCAAAAGGCAGACAGTAGCCCCCACATATATTGTCGGTGATTTCAGAGGAAATTGACATACGAAGTATGAAGATAGGTTTAGCAAATTGAGGTCCGCTTACTAGATAGTAGGAAGACAGAAAAGGGAACTTCACAGTCAGCTGAAAACCCTTTCAAAACACCATCCTGAAATTACTTTAAGACTCTAATATCAACTCATGACACCAGAGTGGCAATTTCAGCTCACAAGAGCTTCCAGCCTCAGAAATAATCAATCGCAGAGAACTGGAACAAAAATGCAAAACAAACTTAGGACTACAAGTCCAACTTAGCTGATAGTAGTCTAGGAGCAGGAACATGCAACAGAAAGGCTTCTGGTAACATTGTTGGCCGGCATAGAAATGACTGAGGAGCAAGGTTAAATAGAAAACTCCCACATCCTGATGGAAACAGGTGAACAGAGGAGATGAAGCACACAAGTGCAGTACCACCAGAAACCACCGGGGGAGCCCAGAAACCAAATTCACAACAATGATGTCACCATGGTATTAATAAGAAGCACCACTACTGGCACACAATGGTATGGTGTATGCCAGTATATAACTGGTTTGCATTAACATATAGTATGAACCACCATACAACAAAGTTTGGTACTAGTTTCCATATAAACAAGTGTCATCCATACAGGAAGGAAACAAAGACAATTGCAGTTCATATCAGGTGCAAAGTACCTTACCCATGGTGAAGTGACCGGAGCCTGGGACCCTGGATACCCCCTAACGCGCGTTTCACGTTCCCTCTTTGAGAAAGCTATGCGAAACGCGCGTTAGGGGGTATCCAGGGTCCCAGGCACCGGTCACTTCACCATGGGTAAGGTACTTTGCACCTGATATGCACTGCAATTGTCTTTGTTTCCTTCCTGTATGGATGACACTTGTTTATATGGAAACTAGTACCAAACTTTGTTGTATGGTGGTTCATACTATATGTTAATGCAAACCAGTTATATACTGGCGTACACCATACCATTGTGTGCCAGTAGTGGTGCTTCTTATTAATACCATGGTGACATCATGAATATACAGCTTTGTGCCTGTGATTAGGATTTTTTTTACTAGGGTCTCCTTGCTTCTTTTTGTACTTATTACTAAATTACGGTTTTTAACATTTTTTGTAATAAAAGATATTGATATTTTAACAATTTTGTATGGAACTCCAATTTTTTGTTGTCTTCCTTTCTCTTGTGTGTTGGATGGTTTGCAGAATGTCCGGGCAGTAGCTCTGTGTTACTTCAGTCTCCCATGATGTGATCTCTGAGTCTTTTTGTACCCAAGACATGTAAGCTATTTTTAGAATTACCCAGGGTCCTTCAGTCCAACATCAAGATAAGGTAAACAATGGTGATTGGATCAAGTAGCACTATTAAATGTGAAATGGTGAAATGGTGGGTGGGTGAAATGGTTTTGGTGAAATGGTGGATGAGGATGAGGAAAAAGCCAATATGCTAAATGACTTTTTTTCATCAGTATTTACAAAAGAAAATCCCATGGCAGCCAATATGACTAGTGATAATAATTCCCAATTTAATGTTACCTCCTTAACCCAGCAGGAAGTACGGAGGCGTCTAAAAATCACAAAAATTGACAAATCTCCGGGCCCGGATGGGATACACCCCCGAGTACTGCAGGAATTAAGTACAGTCATTGATAGACCATTATTTTTAATCTTTAAAGAGTCCATAATAACAGGGTCTGTACCACAGGACTGGCGTATAGCAAATGTGGTGCCAATATTCAAAAAGGGGACAAAAACTGAACTCGGAAATTATAGGCCAGTAAGTTTAACCTCTACTGTGGGTAAAATCCTGGAGGGCATTCTAAGGGATGCTATACTGGAGTATCTGAAGAGGAATAACCTCATGACCCAGTATCAGCACGGGTTTACTAGGGACCGATCATGTCAGACTAATTTGATCAGCTTCTATGAAGATGTAAGTTCCGGTCTGGACCAAGGGAACCCAGTAGATGTAGTGTATATGGACTTTTCAAAAGCTTTTGATACGGTGCCACACAAAAGGTTGATACATAAAATGAGAATTGTTGTGGATTCTGTTTGTGGGCTCCCTCTGGTGGTTACTGCTGGTACTGGGTGACTTTGGTGGGTTGCGGCCTTTGGTTTCCACCTGTCCATCAGTGGCTGGGTGTTTCCTATTTTACCTGGCCTTTCTGTCATTTCCCTTGCCGGCTATCAATGTATTCAGATGTGCTCTGTTTGGTTCCTGCCTACCTGCTCCCAGATCTTTCAGGATAAGCTAAGTGCTGATTTTCAGTTGTTTGGTTTTTTGTCCAGCTTGCTTATTATGTCTCTATGCTAGCTGGTAGCTCTAGTGGACTGAGGTTCTCCCCATGTGCCATGAGTTGGCACATGGGTTCTTGTAATCTCAGGATGTTTTTTTTTTTGATTAGGGTTATTTTGCTGACAGCTCAGTCCCCTTTTGTATCGTTCTGCTTTCTAGTTTACAGCGGGCCTCAATTTGCTAAAACTATATATATCATCTCTATGTGTGTGCCTTCCTCTCATTTCACCGTCAATACATGTGGGGGGCAACTATATCTTTTGGGGTTCATTCCGCTGGAGGCAAGTGAGGTCTTTATTTTTTCTGCAGTGCTAGTTAGCTCTTAGGCTGGTGCGTGGCGTCTAGAACCAACGTAGGCACGCTCCCTGGCTATCTCTAGTTGCGTTTGTCAGGCGTAGGGCAGCGGTCAGCCCAGGTTCCATCACCCTAGAGCTCGTCCGTAATATATTTGTACTTTGCTTGTCCTGTGCTATCCCTAGCCATTGGGATTCATGACCGTATAGCCGGCCCACAAAGTGTTAATTGTTTGGGCTGAAGCAGGAGAAAGAGAAGTGTTTAAGGGAAATTTTTTTTTTTTTTTTTTTCCCTTCAGAGTTTTGCTGCCTAGCCCTTAATTGCTGTCTAGCTGCTTCTTACCTCCTCTTAACCCTTGAATGGCTCTGATCTTAGCTGTTTAACATGGATGTCCAGAGTTTGGCTTCCAGCCTGAGTAATCTCGCGGCAAAAGTTCAAAACATACAGGATTTTGTTGTTCACACTCCCATGTCTGAACCTAGAATTCCTATTCCAGAGTTCTTTTCTGGAGATAGATCTACCTTCCTGAATTTCAGGAACAATTGTAAATTGTTTCTTTCTTTAAAATCTCGCTCCTCTGGAGACCCTGCTCAACAGGTCAAGATTGTAATATCTTTCCTGCGGGGCGACCCTCAGAATTGGGCATTTGCATTGGCACCAGGGGATCCTGCATTGCTCAGTGTGGATGCGTTTTTTCTGGCATTGGGATTGCTCTATGAGGAACCTAACCTGGAGATTCAGGCTGAAAAGGCTTTATTAGCCCTCTCTCAGGGGCATGATGAAGCGGAGATATATTGTCAGAAGTTTCGGAAATGGTCGGTGCTTACTCAGTGGAATGAGTGCGCCCTGGCTGCAAACTTCAGAAATGGTCTTTCTGAGGCCATTAAGGATATTATGGTGGGGTTCCCTACGCCTACAGGTCTGAGTGAGTCTATGGCTATGGCCATTCAGATTGATCGGCGTTTACGGGAGCGCAAACCCGTGCACCAGTTGGCGGTGTCTTCTGAACAGGCACCTGAGACTATGCAATGTGATAGAATTCAGTCCAGAAGTGAACGGCAAAATTATAGGCGGAAAAATGGATTGTGTTTCTATTGTGGTGATTCAGCTCATGTTATATCAGCATGCTCTAAACGCACAAAAAGGGTTGATAAATCTTTTGCCATTGGTACTCTGCAGCCTAAGTTCATTTTGTCTGTGACTCTGATTTTTTCACTGTCTTCCATTTCCGTCGATGCCTATGTGGATTCGGGCGCTGCCCTGAGTCTTATGGATTGGTCATTTGCTAAACGCTGCGGTTTTAGTCTGGAACCTCTGGAAGTTCCTATTCCTCTGAAGGGAATTGACTCTACACCATTGGCTATGAATAAACCGCAGTATTGGACACAAGTGACCATGCGCATGACTCCCATTCATCAGGAGGTGATTCGCTTCCTTGTACTTTATAATTTACATGATGTACTAGTGCTTGGTCTGCCATGGTTACAAACTCATAATCCTGTCCTGGACTGGAAAACAATGTCTGTGTTAAGCTGGGGATGTCAGGGGGTTCATGATGATGCACCTCCGATTTCAATCGCTTCATCTACTCCTTCTGAGATCCCTGCGTTTTTGTCTGACTATAGGGATGTTTTTGAGGAGCCTAAGCTCAATTCGCTCCCTCCGCATAGAGATTGTGACTGTGCTATAGAATTGATTCCTGGCAGTAAGTTCCCTAAGGGTCGTTTATTTAATCTGTCACTGCCAGAGCATACTGCTATGCGGAATTATATTAAGGAGTCCTTGGAAAAGGGACATATTCGTCCATCTTCGTCCCCTCTGGGAGCAGGTTTTTTTTTTGTGGCAAAAAAAGATGGTTCCCTGAGGCCTTGTATAGATTATCGCCTTCTGAATAAGATTACAGTCAAGTATCAGTATCCATTGCCATTATTGACTGATTTGTTTGCTCGCATTAAGGGGGCTAGGTGGTTCACTAAGATAGATCTTCGCGGTGCGTATAATCTGGTGCGGATAAAACAGGGTGATGAGTGGAAAACCGCATTTAATACGCCTTAGGGCCATTTTGAGTATTTGGTAATGCCTTTTGGACTCTCCAATGCTCCGTCAGTCTTTCAGTCCTTTATGCACAATATTTTCCGTGAATATCTGGATAAGTTTATGATTGTGTATTTGGATGATATTTTGGTGTTTTCTGATGACTGGGAGTCTCATGTTCTACAGGTCAGGAAGGTGTTTCAGGTTCTGCGGGCCAATTCTCTGTTTGTGAAGGGCTCAAAGTGTCTCTTCGGAGTCCAGAAGATTTCTTTTTTGGGGTACATTTTTTCTCCTTCTACTATTGAGATGGATCCCGTCAAGGTTCAGGCGATTTGTGACTGGACACAACCTACATCTGTTAAGAGCCTTCAGAAGTTCTTGGGGTTTGCTAATTTTTATCGTCGGTTCATTGCTAATTTTTCCAGTATTGTTAAACCTTTGACTGATTTGACTAAAAAGGGTGCTGATGTTGCTGATTGGTCTCCTGCGGCCGTGGAGGCCTTTCAGGAACTTAAGCGCCGGTTTTCTTCTGCTCCTGTGTTGTGTCAACCAGATGTTTCACTTCCTTTTCAGGTTGAGGTTGATGCTTCCGAGATTGGAGCGGGGGCGGTTTTGTCACGGAGAAGTTCTAATGGCTCGGTGATGAAGCCATGTGCATTCTTCTCTAGAAAATTCTCGCCCGCCGAGCGCAATTATGATGTGGGTAATCGGGAGCTTTTGGCCATGAAGTGGGCATTTGAGGAGTGGCGTCATTGGCTTGAGGGTGCTAAACATCGTGTGGTGGTCTTGACTGATCACAAGAATCTCATTTACCTTGAGTCTGCCAGGCGTTTGAATCCTAGACAGGCTCGTTGGTCGTTGTTTTTTTCTCGTTTCAATTTCGTGGTTTCATACCTGCCAGGTTCAAAGAATGTGAAGGCAGATGCTCTTTCCAGGAGTTTTGTGCCTGACTCTCCTGGAGACTCTGGGCCTACTGGTATCCTTAGGGATGGGGTAATATTGTCCGCCGTATCCCCAGACTTGCGACGTGCATTGCAGGAGTTTCAGGTGGATAAACCGGATCGTTGTCCACCAGAAAGACTGTTTGTTCCGGATGATTGGACCAGTAGAGTCATCTCCGAGGTCCATTCTTCTGTGTTGGCTGGTCATCCTGGAATATTTGGTACTAGAGACTTGGTGGCCAGGTCTTTTTGGTGGCCTTCCTTGTCTAGGGATGTGCGTACCTTTGTGCAGTCTTGTGAAGTGTGTGCTCGAGCTAAGCCTTGCTGTTCTCGGGCCAGTGGGTTGTTGTTATCCTTGCCCATCCCGAAGAGGCCTTGGACGCACATTTCCATGGATTTTATTTCTGATCTCCCGGTTTCACAGAAAATGTCCGTTATCTGGGTTGTGTGTGACCGCTTTTCTAAGATGGTTCATTTGGTGCCCTTGCCTAAGTTGCCTTCCTCCTCTGAGTTGGTCCCTTTATTTTTTCAGAACGTGGTTCGTTTGCATGGGATTCCGGAGAATATCGTTTCTGACAGGGGATCCCAGTTTGTGTCTAGATTTTGGCGGACGTTTTGTGCCAAGATGGGCATTGATTTGTCTTTCTCGTCTGCATTCCATCCTCAGACGAATGGCCAGACGGAGCGAACTAATCAGACCTTGGAAACTTATTTGAGGTGTTTTGTTTCTGCTGATCAAGATGACTGGGTTGCTTTTTTGCCACTGGCCGAATTTGCTCTTAATAATCGGGCTAGTTCGGCCACGTTGGTCTCTCCTTTTTTTTGTAATTCGGGGTTTCATCCTCGTTTTTCCTCTGGTCAGGTGGAGCCTTCGGATTGTCCTGGAGTGGACGTGGTGGTGGACAGGCTACATCAGATTTGGAATCAGGTGGTGGACAATTTGAAGTTATCTCAGGAGAAGACTCAGCAGTTTGCTAATCGCCGTCGCCGCGTGGGTCCCCGACTTCTTGTTGGGGATTTGGTGTGGTTGTCTTCTCGTTTTGTCCCTATGAAGGTCTCTTCTCCTAAGTTCAAGCCTCGGTTCATCGGTCCTTATAGGATCTCGGAGATTCTTAACCCTGTATCTTTTCGTTTGGATCTCCCAGCATCGTTTGCTATTCATAATGTGTTCCATCGGTCGTTGTTGCGGAGGTATGAGGTGCCCGTTGTTCCTTCGGTTGAGCCTCCTGCTCCGGTGCTGGTGGAGGGAGAATTGGAGTATGTTGTTGAGAAGATCTTGGATTCTCGTGTTTCCAGACGCAAACTCCAGTATTTGGTTAAGTGGAAGGGTTATGGTCAGGAGGATAATTCCTGGGTGGTCGCCTCCGATGTTCATGCGACTGATTTGGTCCGCGCCTTCCATAGAGCTCACCCTGATCGCCCTGGGGGTTCTCGTGAGGGTTCGGTGACCCCTCCTCAAGGGGGGGGTACTGTTGTGGATTCTGTTTGTGGGCTCCCTCTGGTGGTTACTGCTGGTACTGGGTGACTTTGGTGGGTTGCGGCCTTTGGTTTCCACCTGTCCATCAGTGGCTGGGTGTTTCCTATTTTACCTGGCCTTTCTGTCATTTCCCTTGCCGGCTATCAATGTATTCAGATGTGCTCTGTTTGGTTCCTGCCTACCTGCTCCCAGATCTTTCAGGATAAGCTAAGTGCTGATTTTCAGTTGTTTGGTTTTTTGTCCAGCTTGCTTATTATGTCTCTATGCTAGCTGGTAGCTCTAGTGGACTGAGGTTCTCCCCATGTGCCATGAGTTGGCACATGGGTTCTTGTAATCTCAGGATGTTTTTTTTTTTTGATTAGGGTTTTTTGCTGACCGCTCAGTCCCCTTTTGTATCGTTCTGCTTTCTAGTTTACAGCGGGCCTCAATTTGCTAAAACTATATATATCATCTCTATGTGTGTGCCTTCCTCTCATTTCACCGTCAATACATGTGGGGGGCAACTATATCTTTTGGGGTTCATTCCGCTGGAGGCAAGTGAGGTCTTTATTTTCTCTGCAGTGCTAGTTAGCTCTTAGGCTGGTGCGTGGCGTCTAGAACCAACGTAGGCACGCTCCCTGGCTATCTCTAGTTGCGTTTGTCAGGCGTAGGGCAGTGGTCAGCCCAGGTTCCATCACCCTAGAGCTCGTCCGTAATATATTTGTACTTTGCTTGTCCTGTGCTATCCCTAGCCATTGGGATTCATGACAGAGAATAATGGGGATAGGGGAAAATATGTGCAAGTGGGTTGAGAGTTGGCTCAGGGATAGGAAACAAAGGGTGGTTATTAATGGAGCACAATCGGACTGGGTCACGGTTAGTAGTGGGGTACCACAGGGGTCAGTATTGGGCCCTCTTCTTTTTAACATATTTATTAATGACCTTGTAGGGGGCATTCAGAGTAGAATTTCAATATTTGCAGATGACACTAAACTCTGCAGGGTAATCAATACAGGGGAGGACAATTTTATATTACAGGATGATTTATGTAAACTAGAAGCTTGGGCTGATAAATGGCAAATGAGCTTTAATGGGGATAAATGTAAGGTCATGCACTTGGGTAGAAGTAATAAGATGTATAACTATGTGCTTAATTCTAAAACTCTGGGCAAAACCGTCAATGAAAAAGACCTGGGTGTATGGGTGGATGACAAACTCATATTCAGTGGCCAGTGTCAGGCAGCTGCTACAAAGGCAAATAAAATAATGGGATGCATTAAAAGAGGCATAGATGCTCATGAGGAGAACATAATTTTACCTCTATACAAGTCACTAGTGCAACCACACTTAGAATACTGTGCACAGTTCTGGTCTCCGGTGTATAAGAAAGACATAGCTGAACTGGAGCGGGTGCAGAGAAGAGCAACCAAGGTTATTAGAGGACTGGGGGGTCTGCCATACCAAGATAGGTTATTACACTTGGGGCTATTTAGTTTGAAAAAACGAAGACTAAGGGGTGATCTTATGTTAATGTATAAATATATGAGGGGACAGTACAAAGACCTTTCTGCTGATCTTTTTAATCATAGACCTGTGACAGGGACAAGGGGGCATCCTCTACGTCTGGAGGAAAAAAGGTTTAAGCATAATAACAGACGCAGATTCTTTACTGTAAGAGCAGTGAGACTATGGAACTCTCTGCCGTATGATGTTGTAATGAGTGACTCATTGCTTCAATTTAAGAGGGGACTGGATACCTTTCTGGAAAAGTATAATATTACAGGGTATATATATTAGATTCCTTGATAAGGCGTTGATCCAGGGAACTAGTCTGATTGCCGTATGTGGGGTCGGGAAGGAATTTTTTTCCCCATGATGGAGCTTACTCTTACCACATGGGTTTTTTTTGCCTTCCCCTGGATCAACATGTTAGGGCATGCTAGGCTATGGGTTGAACTAGATGGACTTAAAGTCTTCCTTCAACCTTAATAACTATGTAATAACTATGTATTAGCATATCAGCACACATCAATAAACAAAGCTTAACACACCCTATGTAATTCACTATTACAGACTTACACAGTATGTTAGATAGTATATCAGTTGGCAAGTCTGTCTTCTTGACCCACCAGACGTAAACACTTAAATTCACAAGCCAATATACAGATTAAAAAAACAAACAGTTCTTTTGGTTTCCAAAAACATGGTTGTCTGGGAAATTAAGATACAATCTGGTTTCTTCACAGGTTCTCTGGGACCTTTTCCTCTCTTTAGGTTAGGTCATCAATATCTGATCTGTGGAGTTGCAATACCTTGCACCCCTTGGCGATCAGCTGTTTCCGGTGTGGTCCGATGTGCTCAGTTGAGTAGCTGCAGAGCACAGCTATATCATCTGTATGGTGGCCATGTACTGCACATCTGTTTCCATTTTCAATCAATAGGGGCGGATGTGAAGTACAACTGCAGATCTGCAATTGAGCCTTTCTAGGCTGATTGATCAATGGGGGTGCAACACCCTGGCCAGATATCGACGACTTATCCTAAAAATAGGGCATCAGTGTAAAAGTGTAAACCATTTACCACAAAAAATGTAGGCCTCATATGGATCTTTCATCTTGAAAATTAAAATGTCTCTTCATTTAAGAGGAAAAAAAATAAGGCAAAAGAAACTGTTTTCAGGTTGTTACCATGTTAACCTAAAGGTTGATCCGGCTTGAGGACTAAAATATAAAAAAAAATATTTACAGTGTTATTTTATTACACTAATAACCAGCCATTACATGAGCCAAAAGCGTCAAAATATATTAGGACCTGATAATTCCTATATGTTGTAGAAACTAAGCAACTATCCACTGCAAAGCACTGAAGAATGTAATGCCAGGGCAATTAAGAGTAGATGTGACCTTTAATAATCCCACTTTGTTACTCAGCAAAGGAACATTTTTGTCCTCCAGGAATCCCTGTTCCAGATTATATTCTAAAGAATAGGAAAGCTTCTGTGATGCCCAAGACGCACAATAGACCTCAGTAATGATCAGTGCTAATATTTCATCAAAGATGTTATATGAGCTGCCCTCTAAGGCAGGCAGGTCAATCAATGAGAGAACTGGAAACTTCATGGCTACTAAAACTTGTGTTTGTGTTATTCAGGGTCAGGAGGATGCCAAATGTTCAGTAACAATGTAGTGGCTATTCACACATTTGTGACAATAAGTTAACAGGCAGTGTGCCAGTTACAGTATACTAAATTGGCTGAACAGAGATTTGTGCAGAATTTTATTAACACAACAATCCTAGTATTATTATTATTAGCATTGATTTGGTTCATATTTTACTTGTTTCTGTTCACCCGTTAGGCAACATTGTTAAGAATAATTCTCTTTGGTGCCATCAAAAAGCCACGTTCACACATTCAGTATTTTAATTCGGTCAAACAAAACAGCTATTGTCCTTAGCAACCAGTTATACTTGCAGTTTGGTGCACACGGCCTGTGCAGACTCTTCTCAGAGTATAGCAAGAACCTGGCCTATATATAAATGACACTTCCAAAAAGTCATACGGTAGAAGAAATCCCAAAGAAATAGAACGGAAGCCAATGTCATAGTACAAAATACAAAAAGCTTTTATTAAATCCTTCTAAAAAACAACAGATTTTCTTTTTATATATCCACAATGGAGATACACATGCAAATAGACTGCACAGTAGAAGTTGAGTATCCCATACCATTTATATGTCCATAAGTATTCATATATACAAGGGTAGGTTAATTATTTAGGTAAAAAAGATTTTTAGTATGATTTACTCAATCAGTATTATTCCTAGCAGAGGTTTTCCAAGTCTAGTACCTGGTGTATTGGACTAGTCTGAGGGTGGGAGCAGAAAAGGTGCTAATTACTATATAATTACATAGTGCATAATAATTTATATCCACCACAGAACAAGTCTCAAACCCCGAGGTATTCAGAGAATCATATAGGAACAATCTAACAGAGTAGCAGCCACAAAAGCGATCAATCATGATCAGAATATGCCAGTGCATTGAATGCTACCCAAAGAGCCATACCCCACATGTAGTACATAGAGCTAAAAAAAGGAGAAATGGAGGTAATACATAACCTGCACGTGCAGTCCTGAGCCCCAATGCGCGTTTCGCGTTAGCTTCTTCCGGGGGAACTGTATGTGTAGGTGTCAGTGTAGGAGCTATTTATAGCCCTGTCCTTCATAGGTGGCAGCGGTGTGGTAATGGCGCTCGTATCACTGAGTCAGGCCCCGGCGCATGCGCAGGTCGGAGTCCAAGGTCACTGTTCCACTTCCCCGTCCCACGCGTCAGGACGGGGGGTGGAGTCAGTGACGTCATGGATGCGTTGCCACGGTAACGCGGTAACCCGAACAGCTATAGAGCGCTCTCACCGCAGGAGGAACAGTAAGAGGAGGGGAGGGGGGAAGAGACTAAAGGGAAGGGAAAGACACAGAGAAGAGCAAAGGAATGTACGGGGAGATACCATTCATACTTTCCCTATCATATGTGTTCAAGGCTCTATCGCTGTTCGGGTTACCGCGTTACCGTGGCAACATGTCCGTGATGTCACTGACTCCGCCCCCCTTCCTGATGCTGAAAGAACTGCGTGGTGAGCTTAGATGTGGAGAGAAAACTGGCCAGGGGAATAAAGTGAACCATCTTATAGAACCGATCCATCAAAACCCAGATAGTACCATAACTGTTGTGAATTTGCTTTTTGCTCCCTCTAGTGGTTACTAGTTTTTTGACTCTGGTTTTTCTGTCTTTCCTTTTATCCGCACCTGGGTCGTTAGTTAGGGGTGTTGCTATATAAGCTCCCTGGACCTTCAGTTCTATGCCTGGCAACGTAGTTATCAGAGCTAGTCTGCTGTGCTCTTGTCTACTGATCCTGGTTCCAGTTATATCAGCTAAGTCTGCCTTTTGCTTTTTGCTATTTGTTTTGGTTTTGTATTTTTGTCCAGCTTGTTCCAAATCTATATCCTGACCTTTGCTGGAAGCTCTAGGGGGCTGGTGTTCTCCCCCCGGACCGTTAGACGGTTCGGGGGTTCTTGAATTTCCAGTGTGGATTTTGATAGGGTTTTTGTTGACCATATAAGTTACCTTTCTTTATTCTGCTATCAGTAAGCGGGCCTCTCTGTGCTAAACCTGGTTCATTTCTGTGTTTGTCATTTCCTCTTACCTCACCGTCATTATTTGTGGGGGGCTTCTATCCAGCTTTGGGGTCCCCTTCTCTGGAGGCAAGAAAGGTCTTTGTTTTCCTCTACTAGGGGTAGCTAGATTCTCCGGCTGGCGCGTGTCATCTAGAATCAACGTAGGAATGATCCCCGGCTACTTCTAGTGTTGGCGTTAGGAGTAGATATATGGTCAACCCAGTTACCACTGCCCTATGAGCTGGATTTTTGTATTCTGCAGACTTCCACGTTCCTCTGAGACCCTCGCCATTGGGGTCATAACAGTTTGCCAGGCCCTTGCCTGTCCCGAAGAGACCTTGGACACATATCTCCATGGATTTCATTTCTGATCTTCCGCTATCTCAGGGCATGTCCGTTATCTGGGTGATATGTGATCGCTTCTCCAAGATGGTCCATTTGGTTCCTTTGCCTAAGCTGCCTTCCTCTTCCGATCTGGTTCCTGTGTTTTTCCAGAACGTGGTTCGTTTGCACGGCATCCCTGAGAATATTGTGTCAGACAGAGGATCCCAGTTCGTTTCCAGGTTCTGGCGATCCTTTTGTAGTAGGATGGGCATTGATTTGTCGTTTTCGTCTGCTTTCCATCCTCAGACTAATGGACAGACGGAGCGAACCAATCAGACTTTGGAGGCTTATTTGAGGTGTTTTGTCTCTGCTGATCAGGACGATTGGGTGACATTCTTGCCGTTGGCTGAGTTTGCCCTTAATAATCGGGCTAGTTCCGCCACCTTGGTTTCGCCTTTTTTCTGCAACTCTGGTTTCCATCCTCGCTTTTCTTCGGGTCATGTGGAGCCTTCTGACTGTCCTGGGGTGGATTCTGTGGTGGATAGGTTGCAGCAGATCTGGAATCATGTGGTGGACAACTTGAAGTTGTCACAGGAGAAGGCTCAGCGCTTTGCCAACCGCCGCCGCGGTGTGGGTCCCCGACTACGCGTTGGGGATTTGGTGTGGCTTTCTTCCCGCTTTGTTCCTATGAAGGTCTCCTCTCCCAAATTTAAACCTCGTTTTATTGGGCCTTACAAGATATTGGAAATCCTTAATCCTGTATCTTTTCGTCTGGATCTTCCTGTGTCGTTTGCTATTCACAATGTATTTCATAGGTCCTTGTTGCGGCGGTACATTGTGCCTGTAGTTCCTTCTGCTGAGCCTCCTGCTCCGGTGTTGGTTGAGGGCGAGTTGGAGTACGTGGTGGAGAAGATCTTGGATTCTCGCCTCTCCAGGCGGAGGCTTCAGTACCTGGTCAAGTGGAAGGGCTATGGTCAGGAGGATAATTCCTGGGTGGTCGCCTCTGATGTTCATGCGGCCGATTTAGTTCGTGCCTTTCATGCCGCTCATCCTGATCGCCCTGGTGGTCGTGGTGAGGGTTCGGTGACCCCTCACTAAGGGGGGGGTACTGTTGTGAATTTGCTTTTTGCTCCCTCTAGTGGTTACTAGTTTTTTGACTCTGGTTTTTCTGTCTTTCCTTTTATCCGCACCTGGGTCGTTAGTTAGGGGTGTCATGGTTACACACCCATAATCCAGTCCTGGACTGGAAGGCTATGTCAGTCTCAAGTTGGGGCTGTCGTGGTATTCATGAGGATTCCCTGCCTGTGTCTATTGCTTCTTCTACGCCTTCGGAAGTTCCGGAGTATTTGTCTGATTATCAGTATGTCTTCAGTGAGTCTGAGTCCAGTGCACTGCCTCCTCATAGGGACTGTGATTGTGCTATAGATTTGATCCCAGGCAGTAAATTTCCTAAGGGAAGACTGTTTAATCTGTCGGTACCTGAACATACCGCTATGCGTTCATATATCAAGGAGTCTCTGGAAAAAGGACATATTCGTCCGTCTTCTTCCCCTCTTGGTGCGGGATTCTTTTTTGTGGCAAAAAAGGACGGATCTTTGAGACCTTGTATTGATTATCGGCTTTTAAATAAGATCACTGTCAAATTTCAGTATCCTTTACCGCTGTTGTCTGACTTGTTTGCCCGGATTAAGGGTGCCAAGTGGTTCACCAAGATAGACCTTCGTGGTGCGTACAACCTTGTGCGCATTAAGCAAGGTGATGAATGGAAAACCGCATTCAATACGCCCGAAGGTCATTTTGAGTACTTGGTGATGCCTTTTGGGCTCTCCAATGCGCCTTCAGTTTTTCAGTCCTTTATGCATGACATTTTCCGGAAGTATCTGGATAAATTTTTGATTGTTTATCTGGATGATATTTTGGTTTTTTCTGATAATTGGGATTCGCATGTGGAGCAGGTCAGGTTGGTCTTTAAAATTTTGCGTGAAAATTCTTTGTTTGTCAAGGGCTCAAAGTGTCTCTTTGGTGTACAGAAGGTTCCCTTTTTGGGGTTCATTTTTTCCCCTTCTGCTGTGGAGATGGACCCAGTCAAGGTCCGAGCTATTCTTGATTGGACTCAGCCCTCGTCAGTTAAGAGTCTTCAGAAGTTCTTGGGCTTCGCTAACTTCTACCGTCGTTTTATCGCTAATTTTTCTAGCATTGTGAAACCTTTGACGGATATGACCAAGAAGGGCTCCGATGTAGCTAACTGGGCTCCTGCTGCCGTGGAGGCTTTCCAGGAGTTGAAACGCCGGTTTACTTCGGCGCCTGTTTTGTGCCAGCCTGACGTCTCACTTCCCTTTCAGGTTGAGGTGGATGCTTCGGAGATTGGGGCAGGGGCCGTTTTGTCGCAGAGAGGCCCTGGTTGCTCTGTTATGAAACCTTGTGCCTTTTTCTCTAGGAAGTTTTCGCCTGCCGAGCGAAATTATGATGTGGGCAATCGGGAGTTGTTGGCCATGAAATGGGCATTTGAGGAGTGGCGTCATTGGCTCGAGGGTGCTAAGCATCGTGTGGTGGTCTTGACTGATCACAAAAATCTGATGTATCTCGAGTCTGCTAAACGCCTTAATCCGAGACAGGCCCGCTGGTCATTGTTTTTCTCCCGCTTTGATTTTGTTGTCTCGTATTTACCAGGTTCAAAGAATGTGAAGGCCGATGCTCTTTCTAGGAGCTTTGTGCCTGATGCTCCTGGAGTCGCTGATCCTGTTGGTATTCTTAAAGATGGAGTTATCTTGTCAGCTATTTCTCCGGATCTGCGACGTGTGTTGCAGAGATTTCAGGCTGATAGGCCTGAGTCTTGTCCACCTGACAGACTGTTTGTTCCGGATAAGTGGACCAGCAGAGTCATTTCCGAGGTTCATTCCTCGGTGTTGGCAGGTCACCCGGGAATTTTTGGCACCAGAGATCTGGTGGCCAGGTCCTTTTGGTGGCCTTCCTTGTCAAGAGATGTGCGGTCATTTGTGCAGTCCTGTGGGACTTGTGCTCGAGCTAAGCCTTGCTGTTCTCGTGCCAGCGGTTTGCTCTTGCCCTTGCCTGTCCCGAAGAGACCTTGGACACATATCTCCATGGATTTCATTTCTGATCTTCCGCTATCTCAGGGCATGTCCGTTATCTGGGTGATATGTGATCGCTTCTCCAAGATGGTCCATTTGGTTCCTTTGCCTAAGCTGCCTTCCTCTTCCGATCTGGTTCCTGTGTTTTTCCAGAACGTGGTTCGTTTGCACGGCATCCCTGAGAATATTGTGTCAGACAGAGGATCCCAGTTCGTTTCCAGGTTCTGGCGATCCTTTTGTAGTAGGATGGGCATTGATTTGTCGTTTTCGTCTGCTTTCCATCCTCAGACTAATGGACAGACGGAGCGAACCAATCAGACTTTGGAGGCTTATTTGAGGTGTTTTGTCTCTGCTGATCAGGACGATTGGGTGACATTCTTGCCGTTGGCTGAGTTTGCCCTTAATAATCGGGCTAGTTCCGCCACCTTGGTTTCGCCTTTTTTCTGCAACTCTGGTTTCCATCCTCGCTTTTCTTCGGGTCATGTGGAGCCTTCTGACTGTCCTGGGGTGGATTCTGTGGTGGATAGGTTGCAGCAGATCTGGAATCATGTGGTGGACAACTTGAAGTTGTCACAGGAGAAGGCTCAGCGCTTTGCCAACCGCCGCCGCGGTGTGGGTCCCCGACTACGCGTTGGGGATTTGGTGTGGCTTTCTTCCCGCTTTGTTCCTATGAAGGTCTCCTCTCCCAAATTTAAACCTCGTTTTATTGGGCCTTACAAGATATTGGAAATCCTTAATCCTGTATCTTTTCGTCTGGATCTTCCTGTGTCGTTTGCTATTCACAATGTATTTCATAGGTCCTTGTTGCGGCGGTACATTGTGCCTGTAGTTCCTTCTGCTGAGCCTCCTGCTCCGGTGTTGGTTGAGGGCGAGTTGGAGTACGTGGTGGAGAAGATCTTGGATTCTCGCCTCTCCAGGCGGAGGCTTCAGTACCTGGTCAAGTGGAAGGGCTATGGTCAGGAGGATAATTCCTGGGTGGTCGCCTCTGATGTTCATGCGGCCGATTTAGTTCGTGCCTTTCATGCCGCTCATCCTGATCGCCCTGGTGGTCGTGGTGAGGGTTCGGTGACCCCTCACTAAGGGGGGGGTACTGTTGTGAATTTGCTTTTTGCTCCCTCTAGTGGTTACTAGTTTTTTGACTCTGGTTTTTCTGTCTTTCCTTTTATCCGCACCTGGGTCGTTAGTTAGGGGTGTTGCTATATAAGCTCCCTGGACCTTCAGTTCTATGCCTGGCAACGTAGTTATCAGAGCTAGTCTGCTGTGCTCTTGTCTACTGATCCTGGTTCCAGTTATATCAGCTAAGTCTGCCTTTTGCTTTTTGCTATTTGTTTTGGTTTTGTATTTTTGTCCAGCTTGTTCCAAATCTATATCCTGACCTTTGCTGGAAGCTCTAGGGGGCTGGTGTTCTCCCCCCGGACCGTTAGACGGTTCGGGGGTTCTTGAATTTCCAGTGTGGATTTTGATAGGGTTTTTGTTGACCATATAAGTTACCTTTCTTTATTCTGCTATCAGTAAGCGGGCCTCTCTGTGCTAAACCTGGTTCATTTCTGTGTTTGTCATTTCCTCTTACCTCACCGTCATTATTTGTGGGGGGCTTCTATCCAGCTTTGGGGTCCCCTTCTCTGGAGGCAAGAAAGGTCTTTGTTTTCCTCTACTAGGGGTAGCTAGATTCTCCGGCTGGCGCGTGTCATCTAGAATCAACGTAGGAATGATCCCCGGCTACTTCTAGTGTTGGCGTTAGGAGTAGATATATGGTCAACCCAGTTACCACTGCCCTATGAGCTGGATTTTTGTATTCTGCAGACTTCCACGTTCCTCTGAGACCCTCGCCATTGGGGTCATAACACATAACCCTGCGAGAGAGGCAGGTCATTGATTAAGTCCATCGCAGTATGTTACCAGGGAGCGGAAGGAACCAGCAGACTTGTCCCTGGAAGACTTGTTTCTGGCACACTGTGAACAGGTGGTTATGAAGTCCTGAACATCCTTGAACAGTGAGGGTGACCAGAAGCGACATGAAATCATCTCAGTGGACTTGCGTATGACCATATGACCTCCTTCGAGCAGTAGGGACAAAGGTTTTGCCCAGATGAATGTCTGTAAAAAGGACAAGAGCTGCTTCAATAATCCTCGCTGGGTCAATGATGTATTTCGAAGTTTTTTGTAGGATCATTGCCCCTGCACCAATAACTGAAGCATCTGCCTCCAAGAAAACCTGCTTGTTGGGATCGGTGTGATGCAGAAATGGAGCACTCGCAAAGGCCTTTTTCAAATGTTGGAAGGCCGACACAGCCAACTCAGGCCAGTCTCTGGGATTGGCTCCTGTGAGGACACAGCATTGTATCTTAATTAACCAGACGTCTATTTTTAGCAAGCTATGAAGAATAGACTGTTATCTATATGTTGACTTTTGAATTTATGTGTTTCTTTCTGGTTGGTCAAGAAAACAGACTTTTGCTTGTGTAAGCCTGTAATAATGACTTGTAAGTTGACAATTTATTGTAACACACTGTGCTCTTATCCTTGATGACTAGTGATATTGGCCGATATGCTGATTACACATTGTCCATGCCAGCCAGTTTGTTGACTTGGAAAATAGAGGAGGAAAAACTATGCAAATAGATTACATAATCAAACAATGCGAGATGGTCTTATCAGCATTCTTCCTCTTTTCCGGTAAATACTGAATGAAGGACACCTGTTAACTATAAAAAAAGAGGTTATATGTCTCTGTATCATGAGACAGAGATTCAGCCAAGACATCCAAACATCCAAAGGACCAGATACAGAACAGCAGCCAAGACATAATGGCTCCATCACAAGGGACACAGATTTATCATTCTACAGGATGCCAGCTTAGGGGACTTCGGCCCCAACTGGAAGTATACAGATCTTCTCTATTGACAATCACAAATTCATTGATACATTTGGAGAAAGCCAGGATTGGGACCCGCCGGTCGACTGGCTCCATGGAGATTTTCAGAGAAACCAGGTTGTGACCTTTTGGTCAACTGGCCTTGTACTTTAATGGACCTTCATCTTCCTAAGCCTATCAATCCGTTACCTCCACTCTGTGTGTGCCACAGGTGGGGTAGTAGGCCCTGGAAGCTGAAGCCAGATTGTAACTCTCTGGTCAACTGGCCTTGTACCTGAATGAACTGTCATCTTTCTAAGCTTGTCGTTACCTTCTCTCTCTGCGTGCCACAGATGGGGTAGATGGCTCTGAAGCTCTGAAGTAGCAGCTGCTCTGTTCCCAGCAAGTTAGGATGGGTGAGACTCTAATGTGCGCCATCTTGGGGTATTTTTCTGGGACTGATCTACGTGCTATTTACCTGTTTTGCGGTTCAATAAAGTACGAAAATGCAGTTCCCGCCGAGCAGTACTAGTACGGTGCATGTCGAGAAGGGGTTAATGTGTCTATAAAAGCCGGCAGCCCACCAACACCTAACACAGATACAGGAATGTGAACTTATGTATAGTGCAGTCCCTTAGTATAAAGTGTATACACTTATGTATAGCGCAATCCTTAGTTACATAGTTTCCTCTTTTATTATGTACACAGTGGCATGTAAAGGTTTGGGCACCCCTGGTCAAAATCACTGTTATTGTGAACAGTTTAGCAAAATGAAGATGAAATAATCTCTAACAGGCAAAAAGTTAAAGACGACACATTTCCTTTGTATTATAGGCAAACAAATATAATATACTGTATATACTCAAGTATAAGCCGAGATTTTCAGCCCATTTTTTAAAGGCTGAAAGTGCATATTCATTACTTTAATGAGTGATACCATGTGACCGCTGAACACAGAAACAAGCTGCCGGCGCCCAGAGACCATCAGAGAAGCGGGGACCACGTCAGGAGGGTGAGTATAATGGGGGAAGGTGAGCCGTGCGATATTCACCTGTCCCCATTCCACTGCCGGGCTCCGTCTCCCGTGTCCTCTGGCTGTGACGTTCAGGTCAGAGGGCATGATGACGTGTTTAGTGCGCACCCTCTGCCTGAACAGTCACTGCAGAGACCCGGAAGACACAGCGGCACATGGTGGTGGAACGGGGACAGGTGAATATTGCAAGTGCAGGGGGTCTGAGCGACGAGAGGTGAGTATGTAATTTTTTTTTTAAATTGCAGCAGCACCATATGGGGCATATTAGTCTATGGAGCATCTTATGGGGCCATAATCAACTTTTATGCAGCATTATATTGGGCAAATGTTTCTATGGAGCATCTTATGGGGCCATAATCAACCTTTATGCAGCATTATATGGGGCAAATGTTTCTATGGAGCATCTTATGGGGCCATAATCTGCCTTTGTGCAGCATTATATGGGGCAAATGTTTCTATGGAGCATCTTATGGGGCCATAATCACCTTTATGCAGCATTGTATGGGGCAAATGTTTCTATGGAGCATCTTATGGGGCCATAATCAACCTTTGTGCTGGCTTGTCAAGGTAAGGAGGCTTATTCGCTGTGCAATGCTCCTCTGGGAAATTAAATATTCAAATTGCCTCTTCTGAGAAAAAGAGGACTTAAACTCTATAGCGCCACCTGTTGGAAGTAGCGATCCTACAAGTCACAATCAACCCTTTAACGAGTCGTGCAATATGACTTAGGATAAAAGCCAAATCAGTATCTCAATTCGCAGACACGGTGTTTCGGGCTGTTTATTCTAGACAAACATGTTAAAGGTAAAAGTTATAAGACCGTCTCCAAGCAGCTTGATGTTCCTGTGACTACACTTGCACATATTATTCAGAAATTTAAGATTCATGGACCTGTAGCTAACCTCCCTGGACGTGGCCGCAGGAGGAAAATTGATGACAAATCAAAGAGACGGATAATACGAATGGTATCAAAAGAGCCCAGAAAAACTTCTAAACAGATTAAAGGTGAACTTCAAGCTCAAGGAACATCGGTGTCAGATCGCACCATCCGTCGTTGTATGAGCCAAAGTGGACTTCATGGGAGAAGACCAAGGAGGACTCCATTGTTGAAAAAAAAATCATAATAAAACCAGACTGGAATTTGCCAAACTACCGTGTTTTCTGGACCATAAAATGCACTTTTTCCCAAAAAATATTTTGGGAAAATGGGGGTACTTCTTATGGTAGGAATATATTTACAAATCCTGTGGCGGCGGTCCTGGTGGCAGTGGTCCCGATGCAGCCTCCCGTCCCAGGCTGGTGTGGCTGTGGTGCAGCAGTGGCGGTGCTCTGTGGTGTGGTGGTGGCAGGGCTCTGTGGTGGTGGCGGGGCTTCCCCAGAATTTCATCAAAGCCTGGAAGCCCTGGCAGCTCCGTTGCTGTGATGCGGTGCGGTGGTCTCCAGCAAAATGGACACCGGGGGCGGCACATGCTCAGATTCAGATCTCAGCAACAAGGTCTCATCCTGAGATCTCGGGATGAGATCTCATTGCCGAGATCTGAATCTGAGCATGGGCCACCCCCGGTGGCCATTTTTACAGAGCCACCGCATCACAGCAATGGAGTTGTGGGGGCTTCCAGGCTTTGACGAAATGCCGGTGGAGCCCCGCCACCACCACAGAGCCCTGCCACCAGACCACAGAGCACTGCCGCCTCTCAGCGCTGCCACCCCACAGAGGCCATCCTCTCCACAGAGCCCATCCACTTCACAGAGCACCGCCACCGCACAGAGCATCGCCGCAACACAGAGCACCGCCACTGCACCAGCCTGGGATGGGATTTCCCAGAGGCTACCGCAGCAGCCTGGATACCGAGTGACCCCTGTGACCACACCTCCACCTGTGCCAATCTCTTCCCTGGTAAGCTGAATTCGGACTGTAAGACAGACCCCCTTTTGTCACATTTTTTGTTTTCCTTCTGAAAATTTGAGGTGTGTCTTATAGTCCGAAAAATAAGGTACATGTTGACAAGCCACAAAGCTTCTGGGAGAATGTCCTATGGACAGATCAGACAAAAATGGAGCTTTTTGGCAAGGCATACCAGCTGTTTGTTCACAGAAGGAAAAAATTAAGCATATCAAGAAAAGAACACTGTCCCTACTGTGAAACATGGAGGAGGCTCTGTTATGTTCTGATTCTGCTTTGCTGCATCTGGCACAGGCTGTCTAGGATCTGTGCAGGGTAAATGAAATCTCAAGACTATCAAGGGATTCTAGAGAGAAAGGTGCTGCCCAGTGTCAGAAAGCGTGATCTCAGTCGCAGGTCATGGGTCTTGCAACAGGATAATGACCCAAAACATGCAGCTAAAAACACCCAATAATGGCTAAGAGGAAAACATTGGACTATTCCCAAGTGGCCTTCTATGAGCCCTGACCTAAATCCTATCGAGCATCTTGGAAAGAGCTGAAACATGCCATCTGGAAAAGGCAACCTTTAAACACGAGACAACTGGAGCAGTTTACTCTTGAGGAGTGGGCCAAAATACCTGGCGAGAGGTGCAGAAGTCTCATTGACAGTTACAGGAATAGTTTGATTGCAGTGATTGCCTCCAAAGGTTGTGCAACAAAATATTAAGTTAAGGATACCGTTATTTCTGTCCAGGCCTATTTCATGAGTTTTATTTTTTTTTTAATTCTGCGGAAGCATGGATGAAAAGCAATGGCTGACTTTCATTTGTTCATTTTCATAGATTTTTTTAATTTATTATTACTTTTGTCAGATTCAAGTTATTTCTGTGACCATTGTGGGTTTTTCTGTCATTAATAGAGAGGTTCCAACAATTTTGACCACGTGTGTATGTATCTGTAGCTATATAAGGGCTTGTTGTTTGCGTAGCTATAACTTTGATTGATACCATTTTGGGGTACATATGTAGAGATGTTTTGATACATTTTATGCCATATTTTTGGGATCCAATATGACAGAAAAAACACAATTTGTAATTTTTGATTATTTTTCTTGTCAGAATTTAACATATGAGTTAATGACATTTCCATTTTCTTAGATCGGACTTTCATGGATGCATTGATTTCAGATAAATAAATGTTTTGAACTTTTTAAAATGCTTTATTTTTGGACTAGAGAAATGGGTGTAATTCAAAGTTTCATACTTTAATGTTTAAAAAACTTTTTTTCTTTCAAATATTTTTGTTAATAATTATTAATAATAATTAGAACATTTGAACATGCAATCAGAAAGAGCTATATGGTCATTGTGTCACTGCTTGCTCATGATACTAATGAATATTTTACAAGAAAATGAATTTTTTCATTGAAGGCTGAAGCAATAAGCTAATAGGAGGGATAACTGTGATGCTTAGTCTTGGAGCAACACTTCACATTTTTCCATATATTTGCACACTAGGCCCATTTGTAGATATGTGAGAAGTGTGAAGATGTGTGCTTACTTTGTAACTCCTTCAACTTTTCCCTCAGTTACTCTTTCTCTTTGTAAAAACATGTACGTGGTCAGAAATCTACATAGACAAGCACAAATAGAGTTGCACGGTGGTTTTATAGATTTATACCATGCCTTGGGCTTTTTGTAAATGAGGTGCTCATGTTTTACATATCTGGTCCTTAGAAACTGCAGACAGATGATGACGTCAATATGTTCCCATGTAAAAATACAGGAAATAGCAGATTCTGTATGTTTTAATGTACCACTGTTAATTGTAGGCTTCTTAGATGTCTTCACCGAAAATGATTGCTCAAGGTCTTATATTAGCTAGGAAGTTATATATCTTTATGCCATTGATCTGGACAAGGGCCCACATTTTTCAATTTTTTTTCAGTCAGCCAATAATTTTTTACCTTTTCACTGCACTGATCTTGCCATGAAGACTTTGTGATGAGGACTTTTTTATAAAGCAGAATCATCAGAGATTGTGTGAACATGGAAATGGGACTTTTGGGAGATTGCTGAGGGTTAGTTTTGATTATTGTACAGTTTTTTACCTGTCTACTCGTTTTCAAGTGAATTTTAAGGCTAGAAAACTCCTTTAACGTTATGTTCACATCTGCGTTGTGGCTTTCATTAATGCATTTGCTCTAGCTGAACTGCGTCTAAACGTCTGTATTATTGGACGTTCCTAACGTTTCAATGTCAAGAATTGAAAATTATTTCCGGGCAATGGGAGCATATGTAACCAGATACATAGACTGCATTCACACATCTGTGTGACACCTTCATGTTCTGTACGTTTTTGCATGATACAGCACATCAACCCATAGATCCAAACACACATTCGGGTCTCTGATCTGTGTCTCTGGTCCCTGAGATTCGGAGTATGTAACATAGTAACATAGTAACATAGTTAGTAAGGCCGAAAAAAGACATTTGTCCATCCAGTTCAGCCTATATTCCTATATTCCATCATAATAAATCCCCAGATCTACATCCTTCTACAGAACCTAATAATAGTATGATACAATATTGTTCTGCTCCAGGAAGACATCCAGGCCTCTCTTGAACCCCTCGACTGAGTTCGCCATCACCACCTCCTCAGGCAAGCAATTCCAGATTCTCACTGCCCTAACAGTAAAGAATCCTCTTCTATGTTGGTGGAAAAACCTTCTCTCCTCCAGACGCAAAGAATGCCCCCTTGTGCCCGTCACCTTACTTGGTATAAACAGATCCTCAGCGAGATATTTGTATTGTCCCCTTATATACTTATACATGGTTATTAGATCGCCCCTCAGTCGTCTTTTTTCTAGACTAAATAATCCTAATTTCGCTAATCTATCTGGGTATTGTAGTTCTCCCATCCCCTTTATTAACTTTGTTGCCCTCCTTTGTACTCTCTCTAGTTCCATTATATCCTTCCTGAGCACCGGTGCCCAAAACTGGACACAGTACTCCATGTGCGGTCTAACTAGGGATTTGTACAGAGGCAGTATAATGCTCTCATCATGTGTATCCAGACCTCTTTTAATGCACCCCATGATCCTGTTTGCCTTGGCAGCTGCTGCCTGGCACTGGCTGCTCCAGGTAAGTTTATCATTAACTAGGATCCCCAAGTCCTTCTCCTTGTCAGATTTACCCAGTGGTTTCCCGTTCAGTGTGTAATGGTGATATTGATTCCTTCTTCCCATGTGTATAACCTTACATTTATCATTGTTAAACCTCATCTGCCACCTTTCAGCCCAAGTTTCCAACTTATCCAGATCCATCTGTAGCACAATACTATCTTCTCTTGTATTAACTGCTTTACATAGTTTTGTATCATCTGCAAATATCAATATTTTACTGTGTAAACCTTCTACCAGATCATTAATGAATATGCTGAAGAGAACAGGTCCCAATACCGACCCCTGCGGTACCCCACTGGTCATAGCGACCCAGTTAGAGACTATACCATTTATAACCACCCTCTGCTTTCTATCACTAAGCCAGTTACTAACCCATTTACACACATTTTCCCCCAGACCAAGCATTCTCATTTTGTGTACCAACCTCTTGTGTGGCACGGTATCAAACGCTTTGGAAAAATCGAGATATACCACGTCCAATGACTCACCGTGGTCTAGCCTATAGCTTACCTCTTCATAAAAACTGATTAGATTGGTTTGACATGAGCGATTTCTCATAAACCCATGCTGATATGGAGTTAAACAGTTATTCTCATTGAGATAATCCAGAATAACATCCTTCAGAAACCCTTCAAATATTTTACCAACAGTAGAGGTTAGACTTACTGGCCTATAATTTCCAGGTTCACTTTTAGAGCCCTTTTTGAATATTGGCACCACATTTGCTATGCGCCAGTCCTGCGGAACAGACCGCAGGACTGTTCCTATTCCTATGTCCTATTCTTATCTGCGGAGCAGACTCAACAAAACAGGTGACAAACTGAAGACATAATTTGTACTTCAGTTTTCCATCTGAGTTTCGTCCATTTTGAACTAATCCATTTCTAAGAGTCAATGGATAAAAAAAAACTTCAGACAGTCTACCTGCTTAAAAAATGTATGAGAAAAAACTCCAGAATCTTCTAGGATGACTACTTAGAAATTTGTTTGCCTGTTTTCCCTGGATGGTAACACCCACATGTGTGAATGAAGCCTTACTTGGACACATTAAAATGTCACAACTTTTGATACCTGCCAGTAATAGTTTGTTGGATAATAGATGTCACCCCACAGCGAGGAGGTAATGACAAGCTTAGGAAGCTAACCAAGAGCAGTGAAGTATGTGGCCAGGTGACCCGATTGTCCCAACCTGGATTCTTTAAGACGTCTCTGGGGTTTCAGTGACCAGTGACGATCAATGAAGCAGTCCTGTGTTCTTCCAGCCAGGGCCATAGTCCCCTAGCTGAGATTCTGAAGAGTCACAATGACCAGAAGAAAAAAACTCTTTATATAATTATATAGTTCATATCTGGCCTTCAACCAGCATCCAGAGGTCAGAGAGATGTGAATGAGGCCAACCTGCATTGTTTGATTATGTAATCTATTTACATAGTTTTTCCTCTGTTTGGGAATGCCAACAAACTGTCTAGTACAGACACTGTACAGTATGTAATCAACATATTAGTAAATATCATTGTTCAGTGGCCATGCATTAATGCTTTGCTAAGATAGCAGAAAATAAACTGTAGGAGATAATAGTAGAGGTAGATATTCGTCCTACAAGGAGAGTCAATACTTCAGACAACAGTTTATGATTCTGGGCCTACACAATTTACGTCTGGCATAATTAGGAAGAAATGCTGTGTCGTGTCATCACAACAGGTCTGTGTCCTAATGTCCTTAACCCCTTTCTGCCATTGGATGTACTATTCCGTCCATGTGGGGTGGGCTTTACTTCCAAAGGACGGAATAGTACGTCCAGCATGATCAGCCGCGCTCACGGGGGGAGCGCGGCCGATCGCGGTGGGTGTCAGCTGACTATCGCAGCTGACATCCGGCACTATGTGCCAGGAGCAGTCACGGACCGCCCCCAGCACATTAACCCCTGGCACACTGCGATCAAACATGATCGCAGTGTTCTGGCGGTATAGGGAAGTATCGCGCAGGGAGGGGGCTCCCTACGGGCTTCCCGGAGGCCCCCGGAGCAACGCGATCTGATCGCATTGCTGCGAGGGTCTCTTACCTCCTCCTCCCTGCAGCAGGCCCGGATCCAAGATGGCCGTGGCATCCGGGTCCTGCAGGGAGGTGGCTTCACAGCGCCTGCTCAGAGCAGGCTCCTGGAAGCCTGAATCTGTGCACCTCAGATCGCCGATCTGACACAATGCACAGCAAAGTGTCAGATCGGCGATCTTACACTATAACATGATGCCCCCCTGGGGCAATGCTATAGTGTAAAAAAAAAAATATTCACATGTGTAAAAAAAATTAAAAAAAATTCCCCCCCCCCCAAAAAAAAATATATTGTTCCTATAAATACATTTCTTTATCTAAATAAAAAAAAAACAATAAAAGTACACATATTTAGTATTGCCGCGTCCGTAACGACCCGACCTATAAAACTGTCCCACTAGTTAACCCCTTCAGTGAACACCGTAAAAAAAAAAAAAAACGAGCCAAAAAACAACGCTTTATTATCATACCACCAAACAAAAAGTGGAATAACACGCGATCAAAAAGACAGATATAAATAACCATGGTACCGCTGAAAACGTCATCTTGTCCCGCAAAAAACGAGCCGCCACACAGCGTCATCAAAGAAAAAAAAAAAGTTATAGTCCTCAGAATAAAGCGATGCAAAAATAATTATTTTTTCTATAAAATAGTTTTTATCGTATAAAGCACCAAAACATAAAAAAAATGATATAAATGAGGTATCGCTGTAATTGTACTGTCCCGAAGAATAAAACTGCTTTATCCATTTTACCAAATGCGGAACGGTATAAACGCCTCCCCCAAAAGAAATTCATGAATAGCTGGTTTTTGGTCATTCTGCCTCACAAAAATCGGAATAAAAAGCGATCAAAAAATGTCATGTGCCCAAAAATGTTACCAATAAAAACATGACTCTGTGGACCAAAATATGGAAAAATTATAGCTCTCAAAATGTGGTAACGCAAAAAATATTTTTTGCAATAAAAAGCGTCTTTCAGTGTGTGACGGCTGCCAATCATAAAAATCCGCTAAAAAACCCGCAATGAAAGTAAATCAAACCCCCCTTCATCACCCCCTTAGTTAGCGAAAAATTAAAAATAACAAAAATGTATTTATTTCCATTTTCCCATTAGGGTTAGGGTTAGGGCTAGGGTTAGGGCTAGGGTTAGGGCTAGGGTTAGGGTTGGGGCTAGGGTTAGGGCTAGGGTTAGGGCTAGGGTTAGGGCAAGGGTTAGGGCTAGGGTTAGGGTTGGGGATAGGGTTAAGGCTACAGTTAGGGTTGCGGCTAAAGTTAGGGTTGGGGTTGGGGCTAAAGTTAGGGTTAGGGTTTGGATTACATTTACGGTTGGGAATAGGGTTGGGATTAGGGTTAGGGGTGTGGTTAGGGTTACCGTTTGGATTAGGGTTAGGGATGTGTTTGGATTAGGGTTTCAGTTATAATTGGGGGGTTTCCACTGTTTAGGCACATCAGGGGCTCTCCAAACGCGACATGGCGTCCGATCTCAACTCCAGCCAATTCTGCGTTGAAAAAGTAAAACAGTGCTCCTTCCCTTCCGAGCTCTCCCGTGCGCCCAAACAGGGGTTTACCCTAACATATGGGGTATCGGCATACTCAGGACACTTTGGACAACAACTTTTGGGGTCCAATTTCTCCTGCTACCCTTGGGAAAATACAAAACTGGGGGCTAAAAAATAATTTTTGTGGAAAAAAAAAAGATTTTTTATTTTCACGGCTCTGCGTTATAAACTGTAGTGAAACACTTGGGGGTTCAAAGTTCTCACAACACATCTAGATAAGTTCCTTTGGGGGTCTAGTTTCCAATATGGGGTCACTTGTGGGGGGTTTCTACTGTTTAGGTACATTAGGGGCTCTGCAAACGCAATGTGACGCCTGCAGACCAATCCATTTAAGTCTGCATTCCAAATGACGCTCCTTCCCTTCCGAGCTCTGCCATGCGCTCAAACGGTGGTTCCCCCCACATATTGGGTATCAGCGTACTCAGGACAAATTGGATATCAAGTTTTGGGGTCCAATTTCACCTGTTACCCTTGGAAAAATACAAAACTGGGTTATAAAAAATAATTTTTGTGGAAAAAAATTTATTTTTTATTTTTACGGCTCTGCGTTATAAACTGTAGTGAAACACTTGTGGGTTCAAACCTCTCACAACACATCTAGATGAGTTCCTTAGGGGGTCTACTTTCCAAAATGGTGTCACTTGTGGGGGGTTTCAATGTTTAGGCACATCAGTGGCTCTCCAAACGCAACATGGTGTCCCACCTCAGTTCTTGTCAATTTTGCATTGAAAAGTCAAACGGTGCTCCTTCCCTTCTGAGCTCTCCCATGCGCCCAAACAGTGGTTTACCCCCACATATGGGGTATCAGCGTACTCAGGACAAATTGTACAACAACGTTTGGGGTTCAATTTCTTCTCTTACCCTTGGGAAAATAAAAAATTGGGGGCGAAAAATCATTTTTGTGAAAAAATATGATTTTTTATTTTTACGGCTCTGCATTATAAACTTCTGTGAATCACTTAATGGATCAATGTGATCACCACACATCTAGATAAGTTCCTTAGGGGGTCTCCTTTCCAAAATGGTGTCACTTGTTGGGGGTTTCAATGTTTAGGCACATCAGGGCCTCTCCAAACGCAACATGGCGTCCCATCTCAATTCCAGTCAATTTTGCATTGAAAAGTCAAATGGCGCTCCTTCGCTTCCGAGCTCTGCTATGCACCCAAACAGTGTTTTACCCCCACATATGGGGTATCGGCATACTCAGGACAAATTGTGGAACAACTTTTGGGGTCCATTTTCTCCTGTTATCCTTTGTAAAATAAAACAAATTGGAGCTGAAATAAATTTTGTGTGAAAAAAAGTTAAATGTTCATTTTTATTTAAACATTCCAAAAATTCCTGTGAAACACCTGAAGGGTTAATAAACTTCTTGAATGTGGTTTTGAGCACCTTGAGGGGTGCAGTTTTTAGAATGGTGTTACACTTGGTTATTTTCTATCATATAGACCCCTCAAAATGACTTCAAATGAGATGTGGTCCCTAAAAAAAAATGGTGTTGTAAAAATGAGAAATTGCTGGTCTACTTTTAACCCTTATAACTCCCTAACAAAAAAAAATTTTGGTTCCAAAATTGTGCTGATGTAAAGTAGACATGTGGGAAATGTTACTTATTAAGTATTTTATGTGACATATCTCTGTGATTTAATTGCATAAAAATTCAAAGTTGGAAAATTGCGAAATTTTCAAAATTTTTGCCAAATTTCTGTTTTTTTCACAAATAAACGCAGGTAATATCAAAGAAATTTTACCACTATCATGAAGTACAATATGTCTCGAGAAAACAATGTCAGAATCACCAGGATCCGTTGAAGCATTCCAGAGTTATAACCTCATAAAGGGACAGTGGTCAGAATTGTAAAAATTGGCCTGGTCATTAACGTGCAAACCACCCTTGGGGGTAAAGGGGTTAAAAAGCCTAGGGAGATGATGTCCCACTCTGGGCAACCTGCAAAGCTCAACATGAAGTACAAACAGAATGCTGCGGACTGAGGTGAAGGGAGCAAAGCCTGGTCCCGGGACAGGTGTGTAACATATCATCAGTAGTGTTGAGCGATACCGTCCGATACTTGAAAGTATCGGTATCGGAAAGTATCGGCCGATACCGGCAAAGCATCGGATCCAATCCGATACCGATACCTGATACCAATACAAGTCAATGGGACTCAAGTATCGGACGGTATCCCTGATGGTTCCCAGGGTCTGAAGGAGAGGAAACTCTCCTTCAGGCCCTGGGATCCATATTAATGTGTAAAAGAAAGAATTAAAATAAAAAATATTGCTATACTCACCTCTCCGACGCAGCCTGGACCTCACCGAGGGAACCGGCAGCGTTGTTTGCTTAAAATTCGCGCTTTTCCTTCCTTACGTGAAGTCCCGGCTTGTGATTGGTTGCGTGCTGCCCATGTGGCCGCGACGCGACCAATCACAGCAAGCCGTGACGTAATTTCAGGTCCTTCAGGATTTTAAAATTACGTTCCGGCTTTGTGATTGGTCGCGTCGCGGTCACATGGGCGACGCGACCAATCACAAGCCGTGACGTCACGGGAGGCAGGACAAGCGCGCATTTTAAAATGCGCGCGTGTCCAGCCTCCCGTGACGTCACGGCTTGTGATTGGTCGCGTCGCCCATGTGACCGCGACGCGACCAATCACAAAGCCGGAACGTAATTTTAAAATCCTGAAGGACCTGAAATTACGTCACGGCTTGCTGTGATTGGTCGCGTCGCGGCCACATGGGCGGCACGCGACCAATCACAAGCCGGGACTTCACGTAAGGAAGGAAAAGCGCGAATTTTAAGCAAACAACGCTGCCGGTTCCCTCGGTGAGGTCCAGGCTGCGTCGGAGAGGTGAGTATAGCAATATTTTTTTATTTTAATTCTCTCTTTTACACATTTTTACATTAATGTTGTTTCGATACCGATACCCGATACCACAAAAGTATCGGATCTCGGTATCGGAATTCCGATACCCGCAAGTATCGGCCGATACCCGATACTTGTGGTATCGGAATGCTCAACACTAATCATCAGTGCTGTACTTTTATAATAATGGAAGCCATGGTTCCAGTGTGACCAGAATCCTAATTTGTGTTACAATGAATTAAATATTATTGTACTTGTTTTATTGGTCAAACAGTTCACATTGGTAATATTTTTGTTCCTTTTGCTGTGCCCCTACCTTGTAAATAAAGAAGAACCAAAACTAAAGCTGCCAGGCCAGGAACCCATTTCTTGTAATAAATTTTTGTAAGTAACCTAAGAATTTCTCTAAATGGGACAAGCCGACTTATGACTGACTGTTTACTCCATTGTTTATTGCTATTTAGATGTCTACTTTGTGAACTTTGCTGCTATATATTTCCTCATCACAACCATCTCAGTGGAGCATTTACTCCAGTCTTTTTTATCCTGTAAAACAATCAATTATTTACTTGGATGACCCCCTCTATGTATACTGGGAAGGCTGCATGTTTGCCAATAACAAGTGTGGAATCTGCGTTAGCTCCCTATTGTCTGTGGAGATGGAAAGATTTTATGGTTCTGATGGGCGTCATGAGGTGGAATAGAAGTCCCAGTGTGTGTTTCTGCTGTGCTACTGCTGGCAAAGATGCAGACACTGGATTCTATCACAGGCCCCCGTACAAAGGGAATGAAAAGTGTCTATGCAATGGGGACTCTGAGAGGCAGCAGTATGAAGCAAGGCCCTCTGTTCCCTGAGAATAAGGATTTCCTTAACCCACACAGTGAAAAACAGCCTGTATTCAGCTCTGGAAAAAACAGGCTGGGATTCCATTTCTGCTGTTACGTCAATTTCTCTTTGACCATTGTACAGTTTAAGAAATTAATGATCAATATGGAACAGAAAGCTCATTGTTTTCCAACTGCTGTGATGCTGTCTGTTGGTTTCTTATGCTTTCAAAGACACTGTTGTTCACACTGTTTCTACTATATTAATTGACTTTTTTTCTATAGACTTTTTTATACTTTTAAAAATATATCCATCCTTTTTTACGAGCTCAGTTTTCATCTTGGTGACACCATATAGTCAGTCAGAACACATTATTTTATGCACTCTACTACACAAAGGTTTGATCTTGTTCCCTGATGGTTTCTTGTTTGTGTACACAACAGCATAAGAAGTGACATCTTTCAGCATTATTTTAATCTACTATTCTCGTGAACTAACTTATCTGCTGATCTTTTTAATCATAGACCTGAGACAGGGACAAGGGGGCATCCTCTACGTCTGGAGGAAAGAAGGTTTAAGCATAATAACAGACGCGGATTCTTTACTGTAAGAGCAGTGAGACTATGGAACTCTCTGCCGTATGATGTTGTAATGAGTGATTCATTAATTAAATTTAAGAGGGGACTGGATACCTTTCTGGAAAAGTATAATGTTACAGGGTATATACTCTAGATTCCTTGATAAGGCGTTGATCCAGGGAACTAGTCTGATTGCCGTATGTGGAGTCGGGAAGGAATTTTTTTCCCCATGGTGGAGTTACTCTTTGCCACATGGGTTTTTTTTGCCTTCCCCTGGATCAACATGTTAGGGCATGTTAGGTTAGGCTATGGGTTGAACTAGATGGACTTACAGTCTTCCTTCAACCTTAATAACTATGTAACTATGTAACTATATCTACAGTATTAAAAATCTATACCGAAAACCTAGATACCAGTTATGATTAGGTTTGTATTTTGAAAACCCCACATTTTATATTTTATGTATTTATTTTATTTATATTATATTTATTGCATTACTGCTATTTGCCAATTTTTTAAATCTGTCATACTTTGGGTTTAGCCTTATTTTTACAGAATTTTAACCGTCCACTTTCCACTGTATGTTGCTGCATTGTGTTGTAGAAGCTGTACTGCAACAGGAAAAATTAAACATGTTGTCATATTTTTAATAGATTGTATTTTATATATGACTGTAAAATGCAGTTTAAGAAACATACTCTTTGCACTTAAGATATAAGATAAAGTCCTGTTATTTTATTGTTTTAACTATCTAAAAGATAGGTCAATTTCACATTGTAATATTTTATTATTATTTTTAAATGTCACTTTTTGATGCCACATATTTGTTTTTTATTGAACATATTGCTAATATTTTATCTGCAGACTATATAGTGTACAGAATTTAGTATTATCTGCAAGATTAATTTAGAATTTCATTACTTTTGCTAAACTATCAGTTTCTACAAAGTACAGACAAGACTTACATGGTGTAGTATTCACAAATGTGCAATTAACCCCTTCACGACATCCGCTGTACCTGTCACAGGGTGAGCCAGCCCTATACCTGACTGATCATGGTTGTGTGTTACATCCAGGATCTGCCTCTAAGGTTATGTTCACACGTTGCATTTTTACAGCATTTGTTTTTTTTTAAATGCCCAGTTTAAGCTGTGTTTAACTGCTTACAAAAAGCAGGTTTTGCTTAGCTTTTGCTGCATTTCTGCTGCGTTTTTTACTATGTTTTTGTCAGGGTGCATTTGTCTCTTGTTCATGTTTAGAAAGTTTAGTGCATAAAAAAATCATACTGTGTTGGGGATTGTGGGGACCATCATACTGTATTGGAAACTGTGGGGGCCATTATACTATGTATACTGGCTGTGGGGCTCATTATATTGTGTAGAGAGGGCTGTTGGTCCCATCATACTGCATATAGGACATATAGGACAAGATGGAGGCAATCATTCTGTGTGCAAGATCATCCATTTATGGTAGTTGGGGGAGCCATCATACTTGGCAGAAAGCTGTGGGAGTCATCAAACTGCATTGGGGGCTACATCATATTGTATTAAGGTTGTGATGGCTATCATACTATTTTGGGGGGGGCTGTGTGGGATCATACTATAAGAGTAATTATTCTGTATATAGGACGCTGTAAGGAAACATACTTTGTGGAAGTCATCATACTGTATGGGGGAGCCTGTGAGGGTGATAACATACTGTGTGTGAGAGGGAAGGGGTGTAGTGGTCATCATATTGTGTGGGTGACAACATGCTGTGAGGGATATCATACGGTGTTGGGGACTTTGGGGGCCAACTTACTGTGTATAGGTGGCTGTAGGGGACATCATGCAAAGTTGGGAGGGCTGTGTGCGTGACACATACTGTGTGGGAGGACAGTGGTGGCCATCCTACTGTGTATGGGGGCTGTGGTTATGGACTGTGTGGGTCCTCATACTGTGTATAGGTTAGGGGATCTGTGGAGGCCATCATTGTGTGTGTGTGTGTGTGTGAGAGAGAGCTATGATAGTCATCATACTGTGTTTTGGGGCTGTGAGGGGTGTGAGTGTGTGTGTGTGTGTGTGGGAGCTATGATAATCATCATACTGTGTTTTAGGGGCTTTGAGGGCATCATATTTGATGAGGAGCATCATACTGTGTGTGGCAGGCTGTGGGACCATTATACTGTTTTGGGGACTGTGGGAGCATCATAGTGCGTGGCCATATCATGCTGTGTGTGTGTGAGGGGGCTGTGAGGACATTATTTTTATTTATTTTTTGAGTACCATTGATTTCGTGGTTCTGTACATGTGAAAAGGGGTTTAGATCCAAAATACAAATATAAATTTCCCTGGTTAAACTAGCAATGACAGACTGAAACAGAGGGGGAGAAAAACCTGTTGTAGTGGGCTTATTGTCTACAGGATAATGGGGAAATAGTAAGTTAGGGGATTGCAGCAGCTCCATTGGGGTCATTGCAGCTTTCTTGAAGAGATGCGTTTTCAAGTTCTATCTGAAAGTCTTGAATGCGGTGGATAATTGGACGTGTTGGGGCATGGAATTCCAGAGGATAGGGAACACTCGGGAGAAGAAGGTCTTTGTAGCACTGGTGATCATGCACGTGGGATATCAGGAGATTAGTTCAGAAATATATGGTAGGGACAGATTATGGACAGTTTTATAGGTCAATGTCAGGAATTTCAACTGGATTCCTTGGAAAGTTGGAAGCCGATTAAGGTATTTGCAGAGGAGAGAAGCGGAGGAGTGGCAAGGACAGAGAGGAAGATTTATCAGGTAGCAGTTAAGGATGGACTGGAGAGGTGAGAAAGTTTTTGCGGGGCATCATACTGTTTTGGTGGGAGCTGTTGATCATGGCACAAAATCTGATTAATAGTAACAGTATGATTTACTAGCACTTTGATTAACAGCTCGCATTGCATAGATGTGCTGGAAAGTCATCTGTCAAGTTAAGTGCCAAAGCATTCTTACTATACAGCTCACAGTATAGTGATTGGTGCTGTGAACAATGATTGTAGTCACTCCCTGCACCGACCCAATGACTGAAAGCCAACAGCTCCCTGGAGGACATAAGTTCATTTTCTCCAGTAGTCGCATTTTCACTAAGGCATAGCCGCACTTTCCCTAAGGCGGCCGGGCAGCATTGTAACATTATTTATCTGCAGACTAACCCCAGGTCTGCAGGAAAAGAGCATTTTCCAAGATGATAGGTTCCCTTTAAATTCGGCATATTGATTTAGCGCTCTTTAATATTCACAGTTTCTCATGTGCTCCTCGGAAAAATAATTGCCTACCCATGGTATTGATGATACTAAATATATGTGCATGCATTCTTTCTAGGGGTCGCCCATTTAAGAACCCTCTCTTGCCTAATGGTAGCTGAACTTGGATGAGATCTCTAAATACAAGTGATTTTCATTTGAATGAATGCTTTATGTAACAACTTCGTATCAATGTGCCCTGTAACAGCATATAATGGGAATTGTATACCCCTATTATCTAGCTCCTTGGCAGGGTCTTCTTAGCCCTCTGATACCAAGTTCAGCATGAGCCAGGGTTAAGATAATTGAAATGCTGACTTCTGTCTTGTGCAGCTGAGTGTTCTGCTCTCTGTGGGAAGTCAGAACATCCCACTAACAGGGAAAGAATGTGTCAGGGTGAATCCTGTCACACGCAATAATTCTTTGACTCCAGATATACATCTTTTTATTGTTCCACATCCCAACAGTCATAGGGAAAGACCACCTAATCCAATCCTTCATTATCCTATACAAAGAGGGGTAGTCTTCATGTGCAAGAAATATTTCAATATAGTTTATTAAGACACAGAACATGCTTGGTGAACTTTGAGTCTTGGCTCTTCTCCGTTACATGACCTTATTATATACTGTAACTACCTTGGATTCATTTTGTTAGGTTAAATATTTCACTGACTGTTTTTAAACAAAATTTTACCCCACAAAATGTATTCTCTGCGATCTCCTGTTGTAATGTCAGTATTGTCTTTTGCTTTTGGGGGGAGAGATTCTCAACGCTGCAAAGCCTGCCCCCATTGTGACAATACCGCCCTCCCAATGCAATAGCATTGGGTCTCCATCTAGTATTCAATAATTCTATATAGACAGGTTTGTAATTGAAACTCACTTGTATGTTTCTACCAAGTATTGATTTTTTTTATATTTAATTTCATTTTATTGTATTGCATTTTACTATATTATTAAACATCCATGACAAAAATGAACAGAATTAATTATCTTGGAAAAGCACATTGTAGTTTGGAGTAATGAGTGGTACATACTGCAGATGTTTGTATCCCTTATTGTACAGCTTTTTAATGGTATCAGTTTTTCTACTTTGTTGCCTTGGATATCAGTACAGTTGATTATAGATTCTTAAGACCTCCTGTGATGATAAATGTACCATAATATAATATATCAAAGAATTGGAAATTGAAGAATTACCATTTTTGTAAGCATTCAATAAAAAATAAGGGGGCCAGGATACTTTTGCCCTTATAGGCCATTTTCAGGCTTATACACGCACATATATTCAGTATAAATGTTTCTCTCTCTCTCTGTATATATATATATCTATATATATAATTGTCTAAGAGGTACTTCCGTCTTTCTGTCGGCAACTTCTGTCACGGAAATCCCGCGTCGCTAATTGGTCTCGCCAGCTGCCTGTCATGGCTGCCGCGACCAATCAGCGACAGGCACAGTCCAATTAGTCCCTCCCTACTCCCCTGCAGTCAGTGCCCGGCGCCCGCTCCATACTCCCCTCCGGTCACCGCTCACACAGGGTTAATGCCAGCGGTAACGGACCGTGTTATGCCACGGGTAACGCACTCTGTTACCGCTGCTATTAATCCTGTGTGTCCCCGACTTTTTACTATTGATGATGCCTATGCAGCATCAATAGTAAAAGGATCTAATGTTAAAGATAATAAAAAAAAACAAAAAACCTGCTATTCTCACCTTCCATCGTCGGATGATGCGCTCGCGCCTGCCGCCATCTTCCGTTCCCAGAGATGCATTGCGAAATTACTCAGAAGACTTAGCGGTCTCGCGAGACCGCTAAGTCATCTGGGTAATTTCACAATGCATCCTGGGAACGGAAGATGGTGGCAGCCGCACGCACAATGCCAGAGCTTCGCTGGATCCTGGCGGGTGAGTATATAACTATTTTTTATTTTAATTATTTTTTTTTAACAGGGATATGGGCTGTGTTATATACCGCGTGGCTGCTATATACTACATGGGCAGTGTTATATACTGCGTGGGCTGTGTTATACTGCGTGGCCTGTGCTATATACTACGTCGCCTGTGTGCCTGTGTTATATACTGCATGGCTGCTATATACTGTGTGGGCTGTGTTATATAGTACGTGGGCTGTGTTATATACTGTGTGGGCTGTGCTATATACTACGTGCCCTGTGTTATATACTGCGTGGCCTGTGCTATATACTACGTGGGCAGTGTTATATACTGCGTGGGCTGTGCTATATACTACGTCACCTGTGTGCCTGTGTTATATACTTCGTGGCTGCTATATACTGCGTGGGCTGTGTTATATAGTACGTGGGCAATATTATATACTGTTTGGGCTGTGTTATATACTGCGTGGCCACTGTTATATACTGCGTGGCCTGTATTAACGCATCGGCTATTCTACAATATGTATGCATGTATTGTAGGGGTTGTACTCGCTCAGGTGCGGTGGGTGAGACTCAGGAGACACATTCCATTAAAAGTTCACAGGTTTATTGCTCCATAAACCACGTGGAAACATAAACATATGATATTCAGTCTTATACCAGACAGATGAATCCTCCAAAGTCCATAGTGGAGCTCCGCTCTCTCTCAGACCTGTAGGCACACAGGCTGTGCTATGTCCAGCAGGCAGGCTCTGTCTGAAGCCACAGACACAGAAAGGCTTCTTCCTCTCAATACACAGACTCCTGTCTGTAGTGTCCCACCTGGACACACGGAAATCTGTCCACACTGACAGGTTCCCATACACTCACAGCCATGTGCCAAACACACCTCCATTATGTAGTCTGAAACCACACCCAGGTACCTGTCACATGATTAGACATGTGGTTCTGACATCACCACAGGTCCTGAAACAAACAAAGATAGGCATGGTTATGCCCCTTACACAGGGGTGAGGTATATGGGTAGCCAGACCCTCCCATCTCTCATAGCTACCCGTAACCCGGACCCAAATATACTAAGCAATTCCTTATTGCTTTATGTGCTTTACAGAAAACACTCCGGGTTACATCACAGCGACAAGCCTTCTCTGTGATACATACCTCCCGTGGACTATCCAACCTTTAGCCACGCTACAGTATGTATATAGCAGCCACATAGTATATAGCACAGGCCACGTAGTATTTGCTATATACTACACTATGTTCCAAATTATTATGCAAATGACATTTTTCTCGGATTTTCCTAAATGGTCAGTGCAAATGACAGTCAGTCTAATAAAAGTCATCACCCGTTAGAGTATACATCGAATTTTATTGAAGAAACCTCCCAATGATAACAGTATAATCTCCAAAATGAATAAAAACTCAAAATGCCCTGTTCCAAATTATTAGGCACAGTAGAATTTCTAAACATTTGATTTGTTTTAAAGAACTGAAAATGCTCATTTCTGGAATTTGCAGCATTAGGAGGTCACATTCACTGAACAAAAAAGCTATTTAACTCCAAAACATCCTAACAGGCCAAGTTACATGTTAACATAAGACCCCTTCTTTGATATCACCTTCACAATTCTTGCATCCATTGAACTTGTGAGTTTATGGAGAGTTTCTGCTTGTATTTCTTTGCATGAAGTCAGAATAGCCTCCCAGAGCTGCTGTTTTGATGTGAACTGCCTCCCACCCTCATAGATCTTTTGCTTGATGATTCTCCAAATGTTCTCTATAGGGGTGAGGTCAGGGGAAGATGATGGCCACACTCTTTTTATGCCCATAGCAGCCAATGACTCAGAGGTTTTCTTTACAGCATGAGATGGTGCGTTGTCATGCATGAAGATGATTTTGTTCCTGAAGGCACGTTTCTGCTTTTTAGACCATGGAAGAAAGTTGTCAATCAGAAACTCTATTTACTTTGCTGAGGTCATTTTCACACCTTCAGGAACCTTAAAGGGCCCTACCAGCTGGTTCCCCATGATTCCAGCCTAAAACATGACTCCTCCACCTCCTTGCTGACGTCGCAGCCTTGTTGGGACATGGTGGCCATCCACCAACCATTCACTACTCCATCCATCTGGACCGTCCAGGGTTGCTCGACACTTATCAGTAAACAAGACTGTTTGAAAATTAGTCTTCATGTATGTCTGAGCCCACTGCAACCGTTTCTGCTTGTGAACACTGTTTAGGAGTGGCCGAATAGTAGGTTTATGCACCACAGCAAGCCTTTGAAGGATCCTACACCTTGAGGTTCGAGGGACTCCAGAGGCACCAGCAGCTTCAAATAACTGTTTGCTGCTTTGTAATGGTATTTTGGCAGCTGCTCTCTTAATCCAATGAATTTGTCTGGCAGAAAACTTCCTCATTATGCCTTTATTTGCATGAACTCTGTCTGTGCTCTGTTTCAGTCACAAATCTCATAAGAGTATGATGATCACTCTTAAGTTTTCATGAAATATCTAATTTTTTCATACCTTGTCCAAGGCATTGCACTATTTAACGCTTTTCAGCAGCAGAGAGATCCTTTTTATTTCCCATATTGCTTGAAACCTGTGACCTGCATAATAATGTGGAACATCATTTTTGAGTAGTTTTCCTTTAATTAGAATCACCTGGAAAACTAATTATCACATGTGTTTAAGATTGATTTCAGTGATTCATTGAGCCCTGAGACACAATACCATGCACGAGTTTATTTGAAAAACAAAACAATTAAATCTTTATAACACTTAAATCCAAATATACTATCTGGCCTGTGCTATATACTATGTGGCTGCTATATACATACATACATACATATTCTAGAATACCCGATGCGTTATGCATATATACTGTATGTACAGTACAGACCAAAAGTTTGGACACACCTAATTTAAAGATTTTTCTGTATTTTCATGACTACATTCATTTTAGTAGTAAATTTTGGTCGTTATTTTTTAGTTGCGTTTATATATGAACATATCGATAATTTGACAAAAAAGTGACATTTTCACAATTTTAGAAATTTTAGTTTTTATGCTCATAAACCAAATAGTTAAATTACACAAGATAGGTAATAAAGAACTGTAACTGAGCCTCCGGCAATCACTGATTGCCGGACCCAATGCAGAGCCAGTGTCAGTCAGGGCAAGGGGCGCAGTTACAGCCGCTACTCTGCAGATGAACCCTCTTAACATGCAGATTAACCCAATATCTGCAGGTTAATAGTATTTTTTCTGGAGACAGATTCCATTTAATCCCTTTACCCCCCAGGGTGGTTTGCACATTAATGACCGGGCCAATTTTTACAATTATGACCACTGTCCTTTTATGAGGTTATAACTCCAGAATGCATCAACGGATCCTGGTGATTCTGACATTGTTTTCTCGTGACATATTGTACTTCATAACACTGGTAAAATTTATTTGATATAACTTGCGTTTGTGAAAATACAGAAATTGGTGAAAATTTGGCAATTTTCCAAATTTGAATTTTCATGCCCTTAAATCACACAGATATGTCACACAAAATACTTAATAAGTAACATTTCCCACATGTCTACTTTACATCAGCACAATTTTGGTTAAAAGTTGACCAGCGATTTCTCATTTTTACAACACCATTTTTTTTTTAGGGATGACATTACATTTGAAGTCACTTTGAGGGGTCTACAGTTAGATCCATATATATTTGGACAGAGACAACATTTTTCTAATTTTGGTTATGGACATTACCACAATGAATTTTAAACAAAACAATTCAGATGCAGTTGAAGTTCAGACTTTCAGCTTTCATTTGAGGGTATCCACATTAAAATTGGATGAAGGGTTAAGGAGTTTCAGCTACTTAACATGTGCCACCCTGTTTTTAAAGGGACCAAAAGTAATTGGACAATTGACTCCAAGGCTATTTCATGGACAGGTGTGGGCAATCCCTTCGTTATGTCATTCTTAATTAAGCAGATAAAAGGCCTGGAGTTGATTTGAGGTGTGGTGCTTGCATTTGGAAGGTTTTGCTGGGAAGTAAACATGCGGTCAAAGGAGCTCTCCATGCAGGTGAAGCAAACCATCCTTAAGCTGCGAAAACAGAAAAAACCCATCCGAGAAATTGCTACAATATTAGGAGTGGCAAAATCTACAGTTTGGTACATCCTGAGAAAGAAAGAAAGCACTGGTGAACTCAACAATGCAAAAAGACCTGGGCGCCCACGGAAGACAACAGTGGTGGATGATCGCAGAATAATCTCCATGGTGAAGAGAAACCCCTTCACAACAGCCAACCAAGTGACCAACACTCTCCCAGAGGTCGGCGCATCAATATCCAAATCTACCATAAAGAGAAGACTGCCTGAAAGTAAATGCAGAGGGTTCACTGCACGGTGCAAGCCACTCATAAGCATCAAGAATAAAAAGGCTAGACTGGACTTTGCTAAAAAACATCTAAAAAAGCCAGCACAGTTCTGGAATAACATTCTTTGGACAGATGAAACAAAGATCAACCTCTACCAGAATGATGGCAAGAGAAAAGTATGGCGAAGGCGTGGTACAGCTCATGATCCAAAGCATACCACATCATCTGTAAAACATGGTGGAGGCAGTGTGATGGCTTGGGCATGCATGGCTGCCAGTGGCACTGGGTCACTAGTGTTTATTGATGATGTGACACAGGACAGAAGCAGCCGAATGAATTCTGAGGTATTCAGAGACATACTGTGTGCTCAGATCCAGCCAAATGCAGCCAAACTGATTGGTCGTCGTTTCATACTACAGATGGACAATGACCCAAAACATAAAGCCAAAGCAACCCAGGAGTTAATTAAAGCAAAGAAGTGGAATATTCTTGAATGGCCAAGTCAGTCACCTGATCTCAACCCAATTGAGCATGCATTTCACTTGTTAAAGACTAAACTTCAGACAGAAAGGCCCACAAACAAACAGCAACTGAAAACCACCGCAGTGAAGGCCTGGCAGAGCATCAAAAAGGAGGAAACACAGCGTCTGGTGATGTCCATGAGTTCAAGACTTCAGGCAGTCATTGCCAACAAAGGGTTTTCAACCAAGTATTAAAAATGAACATTTCATTTAAAATTATTGAATCTGTCCAATTACTTTTGGTCCCTTTAAAAACAGGGTGGCACATGTTAAGTAGCTGAAACTCCTTAACCCTTCATCCAATTTTAATGTGGATACCCTCAAATGAAAGCTGAAAGTCTGAACTTCAACTGCATCTAAATTGTTTTGGTTAAAATTCATTGTGGTAATGTCTATAACCAAAATTAGAAAAATGTTGTCTCTGTCCAAATATATATGGACCTAACTGTATAAGATAGAAAACACCCAAAAGTGACACCATTCTAAAAACTGAACCCCTCAAGGTGCTCAAAACCACATTCAAGAAGTTTATTAACCCTTCAGGTTTCACAGAAATTTTTGGAATATTTAAAAATAAAAATGAACATTTAACTTTTTTTCACAACAAAAATTAATTCAGATCCAATTTGTTTTATTTTACCAAGGGTTAACAGGAAAAATTGAACCCCAAAAGTTGTTGTACAATTTGTCCTGATATACCAATATTCCCTATGTGGGGGTAAACAAATGTTTCGGTGCATTGCAGAGCTTGGAAGGGAAGGAGCGCCTTTTGACTTTTCAGTGCAAAATTGTCACGGGGAGACTAGGTGGGTAAGAGCTAATAACCCGGGCCCCTGCAATTTCCCTCAGACTAGGGAAATCCTGACTGACCCTCTATCTAGAGTTTACACTGATGGTGTGCATGTCTAGGCCTCGACCCTCGCCCTGTCTCCTGTTTCAACCCTAGGCTGAAACCACCGCCCACCACCCAGTGAAAAGATCATACACCAATACCCACAGTTAGAACAGACAAGGATAACGGTAAATATACACCACGCCGCAGTCACTCAGGAATACACTATAAATGCGCAGGGCAAAATAAATACAAATCTAGGAAGGAGTAAATAAGACAAAGGGAAATACACCACCAGCAACGATACTCCAACTTCTAGCTCACCACTCCAGACCGAGATAACAATGCACAAGACAGAAGCTATAATCGGCAACGCCCAATGTTCAGGAGAACTATTTAAAGGCAATGGGCATGGCCCAGCTTCCAATCCGAGCATCAGGTAAATTAACCCCGGACCAGCTAGATAAAATCTAGCCGACGCCAATGAGTACATAGTGGTCAAAAGCGGAATTACCGCTGTCTGTCGAACGACCTGGTCTGAACAGCGTCCGACATGACAGTACCCCGCCTTCTATGAGGGACCCCAGGGCCCTCACAGCTTATAGGACCCGGATTGTCCGGATGGCGACGGTGAAAAAACCTGACCAGCCGATCCGCATGAATGTCCGAGGCTGGTACCCAGGACCTCTCCTCAGGCCCATAACCACGCCAGTGTACCAAGTACTGTAAAGTGCGGCGCACTACACGAGAGTCAACCACCTTGGAGACTTCAAACTCCAAATTACCATCCACCAAGACTGGAGGTGGCATAGGCGCCGCGTCCACAGAACCAACCACCTTCTTTAAAAGAGAACTGTGGAACACGTTGTGTATCTTATACACCGTAGGAAGCTCCAATCGGTACACTACTGGGTTAATGACGGCGGTGACCCTAAATGGACCAATAAACCGTGGACCCAATTTAAGGGATGGTATTTTGAGTCTTATGTTTTTTGTGGATAACCATACCCAGTCATCCACACTCAGGTCCGGACCTGGCACACGCCTACTGTCAGCCACACGTTTGTACCTAGCACCCGCACTCAACAGGCGCTGTTTAACTCTCCTCCAGACTGATGACAATTGTACTCCTAACTGGTCCTCCTCCGGAACGCCGGAAGAGCCCCCCTGACTCAAAGTATAAAATTGAGGATGTAGCCCGTAAACACAAAAAAACGGAGACTCCCCAGACGACTCCTGGCGGTGATTATTGATGGCAAACTCAGCCAAAGGAAGGAACGTAGACCACTCCTCCTGGTTATCAGAGACAAAGCAGCGTAAGTACTGTTCCAAATTTTGGTTCATACGCTCAGTCTGACCATTTGACTGAGGATGAAACGCCGAAGAATGAGACAACTTGATCCCCAGCCGTGAGCAAAATGCTTTCCAAAATTTTGCCACAAACTGAGTACCCCTATCAGACACGATGTCAGATGGAACCCCATGAAGTCTGACCACCTCCTGCATGAATACCTGAGCCAAAGTCTTAGCATTAGGCAACGAAGGCAAAGACACAAAGTGCGACATTTTTGAAAACCGATCAACAATCACCAAGATGACCGTGTTCCCAGCTGAGGAGGGCAAATCAGTGATGAAATCCATGGAGATTTCCGTCCATGGCTTACTAGGTACCTCAAGAGGAAGTAGTGTGCCAACAGGACGGGAGCGGGGCGTCTTAGCCCTAGCGCACGTGGTACAAGCTGACACGTGTGAGACCACGTCCTGTCGGATCTTGGGCCACCAAAACCGACGTGACACCAACTCCAAGGTACCTCTAACCCCTGGGTGGCCAGCCAGGACAGCATCATGATGCTCCGCCAAAACCTTTAGGCGGAGATGAAGCGGTGCAAAAGATTTGTTGATGGGAAGCTCAGATGGTACCTCCTCCTGAGCCTCGGTAATCTCAGCCTCAACCTCGGTAGTGAGAGCCGAAAACACAACACCCTTTTGGAGGATGGGTACTGGATCCTCCCGAGGTTCTCCCCCCGGAAAACACCTGGATAGAGCATCCGCCTTAGTGTTTTTAGACCCCGGTCTGTAAGTGACAACAAAATTGAACCGCGTGAAAAACAATGCCCAGCGAGCTTGCCTGGGGGACAGATGCTTGGCTGACTCCAAATACAGCAGATTCTTATGATCGGTAATAACAGTAACCTGATGTACCGACCCCTCCAAGAAGTGTCGCCATTCCTCAAAGGCCAACTTGATTGCCAACAACTCCCTATTGCCGATATCGTAGTTACGTTCGGCGGACGACAGTTTCTTGGAGAAATAGGCGCATGGACGCAAATCACTCAAAGATGAGCCTTGTGACAGCACCGCCCCCACACCAACCTCAGACGCATCGATCTCCACAACAAAAGGCTTCAACATGTCTGGCTGCACAAGAATGGGGGCCGAAACGAAACTGTTCTTAAGAAATTCAAATGCGCGCACAGCAGCCTCAGGCCAAACGGAGAAATTGGTACCCTTTTTAGTCATGTCAGTTAGCGGTTTAGCAATGTTGGAAAAATCCTTGATAAATTTCCTATAGTAGTTAGAAAACTCAAGGAACCGCTGAAGTGCTTTCAGGTTATCAGGCCGTTCCCAATGTAGCTCGCTTGCACCTTAGCGGCGTCCATTTTAAAACCAGAAGCAGACACAATATAACCCAAGAAAGGCAACTCTTGAACAGAAAATACACATTTCTCAAGTTTAGCATACAGCTTATTCTCTCTGAGAAGCTGTAACACCTGCCTGACATGATCTAAATGAGTATCACGGTCACAAGAATATATGAGAATGTCATCTAGGTACTCGATAATGAATTTCCCCAAAACATGCGAAAACACATCATTAATGAAATGTTGGAACACTGCAGGTGCGTTAGTCAACCCAAATGGCATCACCAAATTTTCAAAATGACCCTCAGGGGTATTAAAAGCCGTCTTCCACTCATCACCTTGACGGACTCTTATGAGGTTGTACGCCCCCCTGAGTTCAAGCTTGGTAAACCACTTACCACCTGCCACCTGGTTGAACAAATCTGGTATTAGTGGCATAGGGTATGGATCACGAACCGTAATCTGGTTCAATTCCCTGAAATCCAAACACGGGCGTAATCCACCATCTTTCTTCTTCACGAAGAAGAACCCTGCTGCCACAGGCGAGGATGAAGGCCTGATGTGCCCTTTGCTCAAACTTTCAGCAATGTAATCCTTTAATGCTTGTCTCTCCGGACCGGAGATGTTAAACATCCTTGCTTTAGGCAATTTGGCCCCTGGTTTAAATCTAATAGTACAGTCATAGGGGCAATGTGGCGGCAACTCTGAACAACCCTTCTCAGAGAACACATCCACAAAATCCAGAAGTGACTCCGGAACGCTTGAAGTCACAGCAGACACACATGTGGCCAGGCAATTCTCCTGGCAGAATTCGCTCCACTGAATTATGTCTTGAGTTTTCCAGTCAATTACCGGGTTGTGCATAGACAACCATGGAAAACCCAAAACCACCTGAGCAGGAAGATTCCTGAGTACCTTACATGTAACCTGCTCGGAATGTAGAACCCCAATGTGGAGTTTCACCTCAGCCACAAATTCAGTAATCTCCCCCTGTGAGAGAGGAGCAGCATTGATGGTGACCACACGGATAGGATGAAGCAGTTTTTCAATCCTAAAACCTGCTGTGCACGCAAACTCCTCATCAATGAGATTTGTGGCTGAACCACTATCCACAAACACAGTAATTGGCAGCTCACTGCCAGCTATTATAACCTTAGCAGGGAGCATGCATTGAGAAACCACCATGGAGGATATACATAAGCTCAGACTGGTCTCCTCCTTTACCGCAGTAAAAACAGGCTCCCTGCTTCCTGAGCTCAGGGGCTCGACGCTTCACATGTGACACCCCAGCGATTTGCATAGGCTCCGTGGGCTCACCTGCAGCAACCACAGGTGAACCTAAACCCTCTCCCATAGGCGGTGTCTCATGCTCCCCCTGACGCAAACGGCGATCAATGCGGACAACCAGACTCATAGCGGAATCTAGAGAAGTAGGAGTCTCGTACATCAGAAGGGCTTTTTTAACCCTTCCAGAAACCCCATGAATAAGCTGACTCCGCAGCGCTGGATCATTCCACTGTGTATTGATCGCCCAGCGACGAAATTCAGAACAGTAATCCTCTGCTACTCGCTCCCCCTGGCGAATAGTGCGTATCTTAGATTCTGCTAGAGCCATTCTGTCTGGCTCATCGTAAATATTTCCAAGAAAGGAAAAAAACTCTCCACAGAGTCAAATGCAGCAGAATCAGATGGCAAAGAAAACACCCATGCTTGGGGATCCCCGCTTAACAATGAGAACACCAGGCCCACACGCTGAGCCTCATTACCTGAGGAGATCGGGCGCATACGGAAATATAGTTTGCAAGCTTCACGAAAAGAAACAAATTTACTGCGTTCCCCAGCAAATTTTTCAGGCAATGGAAACTTAGGCTCAGCAACTCTACCTGTCGCTCCAGCTTGCACATTAGATACTGCTAGTCCCTGTTACTGCACTGACCCCCTCAACTCAGTGACCTGTAGGGACAGCGCCTCCAACTGGCGGGTTATGGAAGTCATGGGATCCATGACAAAACAAAAAAAAAAGGAAACCCCCTTTTTTTTTTTTTTAAAGGCCGATTATAATGTCACGGGGAGACTGGGTGGGCAAGAGCTAATAACCCGGGCCCCTGCAATTTCCCTCAGACTAGGGAAATCCTGACTGACCCTCTACCTAGAGTTTACACTGATGGTGTGCATGTCTAGGCCTCGCCCCTCGCCCTGTCTCCTGTTTCAACCCTAGGCTGAAACCACCGCCCACCACCCAGTGAAAAGATCATACACCAATACCCACAGTTAGAACAGACAAGGATAACGGAAAATATACACCACGCCGCAGTCACTCAGGAATACACTATAAATGCGCAGGGCAAAATAAATACAAATCTAGGAAGGCGTAAATAAGACAAAGGGAAATACACCACCAGCAACGATACTCCAACTTCTAGCTCACCACTCCAGACCGAGATAACAATGCACAAGACAGAAGCTATAATCGGCGACGCCCAATGTTCAGGAGAACTATTTAAAGGCAATGGGCATGGCCCAGCTTCCAATCTGAGCATCAGGTAAATTAACCCCGGACCAGCTAGATAAAATCTAGCCGACACCAATGAGCACATAGTGGTCAAAAGCGGAATTACCGCTGTCTGTCGAACGACCTGGTCTGAACAGCGTACGACATGACAAAAATTGGCTGGAATTGAGATCGGACACCATGTCGCGTTTGTAGAGCCCCTGATGAGCCCCTGATGAGCCTAAACAGTGGAAACACCCACAAGTGACACCATTTTGGAAAGTAGGGGTCTAAGGAACTTATCTAGATGTGTGGTGAGTGTTGTGAACTCTATTTTTGGGCTCCCTCTAGTGGTCACAAGCGGTACTGTGTAGTGTTGTCTTTCTGCAGGTTGCAGCATCAGCTGGTTCGTTATCCTTGGTTGGTTTCCTATTTAGCCCACCTGGATACTCAGTTCCTTGCCTGCTATCAATGTATTCAGTGCTCTTCAGATTCCTTGTGTCTACCTTGCTCCCAGTCTCTCCAAGACAAGCTAAGTTTTTGTTTGATCATTTTTTGATTATCAGCGTTCATTATGTTTTTAGTCCAGCTCGCTAAAATGTGATTTCCTCGCTTGCTGGTTGCTCTAGGGGACTGAGTTTCTCCCCCCACACCGTTAGTTGGTGTGGGGGTTCTTGAAATCTCAGAGTGGATATTTTGTAAGGGTTTTTTACTGACCGCATAGATTCCCTTTTCTATTTTCTGCTATCTAGTATTAGTGGGCCTCATTTGCTGAATCTGCTTTCACCCCTGTGTATGTGCCTTCCTCTTACCTCACCGTTATTATTTGTTGGGGGCTTCTATATCTTTGGGGATTATTTCTCTGGAGGCAAGAAAGGTCTTTCTTTCTCTCTAGGGGTAGTTAGTTCCTCAGGCTGGCTCGAGACGTCTAGGATTTTTAGGCACGTTCACCGGCTACTTCTAGTGTGTTTGGATAGGTTCAGATTTGCGGTCAGTCCAGTTTGCCACCTCCCTAGAGCTTGTCCTATGTTTGTTACTTAGCTGGAGTAATTTGTGATCCTCAACCACTAAGGATCATAACAGTTAGGGATTGTGACTGTGCTATAAATTTAATTCCTGGTAGTAAATTCCCTAAGGGACGACTTTTTAATTTGTCTATACCAGAGCATGCCGCGATGCGGAGTTATATAAAGGAGTCTTTGGAGAAGGGACATATTCGCCCATCCTCTTCCCCTCTTGGTGCAGGATTTTTTTTTGTGGCCAAGAAGGACGGTTCTTTGAGACCTTGTATAGATTATCGTCTTCTGAATAAAATTACAGTCAAATTTCAGTATCCTTTGCCACTATTGTCTGATTTGTTTGCTCGGATTAAGGGTGCCAGTTGGTTCACCAAGATAGATCTCCGTGGTGCGTATAACCTTGTGCGCATTAAGCAGGGAGATGAATGGAAAACAGCATTTAATACGCCCGAAGGACATTTTGAGTACTTAGTGATGCCTTTTGGACTCTCTAATGCTCCTTCTGTGTTTCAGTCCTTCATGCATGACATCTTCCGAGAATATCTGGATAAATTTATGATTGTTTATCTGGATGACATTTTGGTCTTTTCTGATGATTGGGAGTCCCATGTGAAGCAGGTCAGGATGGTGTTTCAGGTCCTGCGTGCTAATGCTTTATTTGTGAAGGGCTCAAAATGCCTCTTCGGAGTACAGAAGGTCTCCTTTTTGGGTTTTATTTTTTCTCCTTCTACTGTGGAGATGGACCCAGTCAAGGTCCAGGCTATTCATGACTGGACTCAGCCCACGTCTGTTAAGAGTCTTCAGAAGTTCTTGGGTTTTGCTAATTTTTACCGTCGTTTCATCGCTAATTTTTCTAGCGTGGTTAAACCTTTGACGGATTTGACCAAGAAGGGTTCTGATGTGACTAATTGGTCTCCTGCGGCCGTGGAGGCCTTTCGGGAGCTGAAGCACCGATTTTCTTCAGCTCCAGTCTTATGTCAGCCAGATGTCTCTCTCCCCTTCCAGGTCGAGGTTGATGCTTCTGAGATTGGAGCAGGGGCTGTTTTGTCGCAGAGAAGCTCTGATTGCTCTGTGATGAAGCCATGTGCTTTCTTTTCAAGAAAGTTTTCGCCTGCCGAGCGGAATTATGATGTTGGTAATCGGGAGTTGTTGGCTATGAAGTGGGCATTTGAGGAGTGGCGACATTGGCTCGAAGGAGCTAAACATCGTGTGGTGGTCTTGACGGATCACAAAAATCTGATTTATCTTGAATCTGCCAAGCGCCTGAATCCTAGACAGGCTCGTTGGTCATTGTTTTTCTCCCGTTTCAACTTCGTGGTCTCATACCTGCCCGGTTCGAAGAACGTGAAAGCTGATGCACTTTCTAGGAGTTTTGTGCCTGACTCTCCGGGAGTTTCTGAGCTGGCTGGTATTCTCAGAGAGGATGTTATTTTGTCTGCCATTTCCCCAGATTTGCGACGAGTGCTGCAGAAATTTCAGGCGGATAGACCTGACCGTTGTCCACCAGAGAGACTGTTTGTCCCGGATAGATGGACCAGCAGAGTTATTTCCGAGGTTCATTCTTCGGTGTTGGCGGGTCATCCTGGGATTTTTGGTACCAGAGATTTGGTGGCTAGGTCCTTCTGGTGGCCTTCCTTGTCGCGGGATGTGCGTTCCTTTGTGCAGTCTTGTGGGATTTGTGCTCGGGCTAAGCCTTGCTGTTCTCGTGCCAGCGGTTTGCTTTTGCCTTTGCCTGTTCCGAAAAGGCCTTGGACGCACATTTCCATGGATTTTATTTCGGATCTTCCAGTATCTCAGAAAATGTCTGTCATCTGGGTGGTGTGTGATCGTTTTTCCAAGATGGTCCATTTGGTGCCCTTGCCTAAGTTGCCTTCTTCCTCCGATTTGGTTCCTCTATTTTTTCAGAATGTGGTTCACTTGCACGGCATTCCTGAAAATATTGTGTCTGATAGAGGATCCCAGTTTGTGTCCAGGTTTTGGCGGACTTTTTGTGCTAAGATGGGCATTGATTTGTCTTTTTCGTCGGCCTTCCATCCTCAGACTAATGGCCAAACCGAGCGAACTAATCAGACGTTGGAAACTTATTTGAGATGTTTTGTTTCTGCTGATCAGGATGATTGGGTGACTTTTTTGCCTTTGGCCGAGTTTGCCCTTAATAATCGGGCTAGTTCTGCTACTTTGGTTTCGCCTTTTTTCTGCAATTCTGGTTTCCATCCTCGTTTTTCCTCGGGTCAGGTTGAGCCTTCTGACTGTCCTGGGGTGGATTCTGTGGTGGATAGGTTGCAGCAGATTTGGAACCATGTGGTGGACAATTTGAGGTTGTCACAGGAGAAGGCTCAGCGCTTTGCCAACCGCCGCCGCGGTGTGGGTCCCCGACTTCGTGTTGGGGATTTGGTGTGGCTGTCTTCTCGGTATGTTCCTATGAAGGTCTCCTCTCCTAAATTCAAGCCTCGCTTCATCGGTCCTTATAAGATCTTGGAAATCCTTAACCCGGTGTCTTTTCATTTGGATCTCCCAGCATCGTTTGCCATTCATAATGTGTTCCATAGGTCTTTGTTGCGGAGGTATGTGGTACCTGTGGTTCCTTCTGTTGAGCCTCCTGCTCTGGTGCTGGTCGAGGGCGAATTGGAGTACGTGGTGGAGAAGATTTTGGATTCTCGTATCTCTAGACGGAGGCTGCAGTATTTGGTTAAGTGGAAGGGCTATGGTCAGGAGGATAATTCCTGGGTTGTCGCCTCTGATGTTCATGCGGCCGATTTGGTTCGTGCCTTCCACGCGGCTCATCCTGATCGCCCTGGGGGTCTTGATGAGGGTTCGGTGACCCCTCCTCAAGGGGGGGGTACTGTTGTGAACTCTATTTTTGGGCTCCCTCTAGTGGTCACAAGCGGTACTGTGTAGTGTTGTCTTTCTGCAGGTTGCAGCATCAGCTGGTTCGTTATCCTTGGTTGGTTTCCTATTTAGCCCACCTGGATACTCAGTTCCTTGCCTGCTATCAATCTATTCAGTGCTCTTCAGATTCCTTGTGTCTACTTTGCTCCCAGTCTCTCCAAGACAAGCTAAGTTTTTGTTTGATCATTTTTTGATTATCAGCGTTCATTATGTTTTTAGTCCAGCTCGCTAAAATGTGATTTCCTCGCTTGCTGGTTGCTCTAGGGGACTGAGTTTCTCCCCCCACACCGTTAGTTGGTGTGGGGGTTCTTGAAATCTCAGAGTGGATATTTTGTAAGGGTTTTTTACTGACTGCATAGATTCCCTTTTCTATTTTCTGCTATCTAGTATTAGTGGGCCTCATTTGCTGAATCAGCTTTCACCCCTGTGTATGTGCCTTCCTCTTACCTCACCGTTATTATTTGTTGGGGGCTTCTATATCTTTGGGGATTATTTCTCTGGAGGCAAGAGAGGTCTTTCTTTCTCTCTAGGGGTAGTTAGTTCCTCAGGCTGGCTCGAGACGTCTAGGATTTTTAGGCACGTTCACCGGCTACTTCTAGTGTGTTTGGATAGGTTCAGATTTGCGGTCAGTCCAGTTTGCCACCTCCCTAGAGCTTGTCCTATGTTTGTTACTTAGCTGGAGTAATTTGTGATCCTCAACCACTAAGGATCATAACAGGTGAGCACTTTGAACCCCCAAGTGCTTCACAGAAGTTTATAATGTAGAGCCATAAAAAATCATATTTTTTTCACAAAAATGATCTATTCGCCCCCAATTTTGTATTTTCCCAAGGGAAACAGGAGAAATTGGATACTAAAAGTTGTACAATTTGTCCTGAGTACGGTGATACCCCATATGTGGGGGTAAACCACTGTTTGGGCGCATGGCAGAGCTCGGAAGGGAAGGAGTGCCATTTGACTTTTCAATGAAAAATTGGCTGGAATTGAGATTGGACGCCATGTCGTGTTTGGAGAGCGCCTGATGTGCCTAAACAGTGGAAACCCCCCACAAGTGACACCATTTTGGAAGGTAGACCCCTAAGGACCTTATCTAGATGTGTGGTGAGCACTTTGAACTCCCAAGTGCCTCACAGAAGTTAATAATGTAGAGCCATAAAAATAAAAAATCATATTTTTTTCACAAAAATAATCTATTCGCCCCCAATTTTGTATTTTCCCAAGGGTAACAGGAGAAATTGGATACCAAAAGTTGTGCAATTTGTCCTGAGTAGGGTGATACCCCATATGTGGGGGTAAACCACTGTTTGGGTGCATGGCAGAGCTCGGAAGGGAAGGAGCACCGTTTCGGAATGTAGACTTTGATGGAATGGTCTGCGGGCATCACGTTGCATTTGCAGAGCCCCTGATGTAGAAACCCCCCACAAGTGACACCATATTGGAAACTAGACCCCCAAGGAACTTATCTAGATATGTTGTGAGCACTTTGAATCCCCAAGTGTTTCACTAAAGTTTATAACGCAGAGCCGTGAAAATAAAAAATCATTTTTTTCCCACAATATGATTTTTTAGCCCCCAAGTTTTTATTTTTACAAGAGTAACGGGACAAATTTGACAACAACTTTTGGGGTCCAATTTCTCCTGAGTACGCTGTTGTTGTGCAATTTGTCTTGAGTACGCTGATACCCCATATGTGGGGGGGGAACCACCGTTTGGGTGCATGGCAGAGCTCGGAAGGGAAGGAGTGCCGTTTTGGAATGTAGACTTTGATGGAATGGCCTGCAGGCGTCACGTTGCATTTGCAGAGCTCCTGATGTACCTAAACAGTAGAAACAGCCCACAAGTGACCCCACATTGGAAACTAGACCCCCCAAGGAACTTCTCAAGATGTGTTGTGAGAACTTTGAACCCCCAAGTGTTTCGCTAAAGTTTATAACGAATAGCCGTGAAAATAAAAAAATATTTTCTTTTCCACAAAAATGATATTTTAGCCCCCAGTTTTGTATTTTTCCATGGGTAACAGGAGAAATTGGACCCCAAAAGTTGTTGTCAAATTTGTCCTGAGTACGCTGATACCCCATATGTGGGGGTAAACCACTGTTTGGGCGAATGGCAGAGCTCGGAAGGGAAGGAGCGCCGCTTTACTTTTTCAACGCAGAATTGGCTGGAATTGAGATCGGACACCATGTCACGTTTGGAGAGCCCCTGATGTGGCTAAACAGTGGAAACCCCCCCAATTCTAACTCCAACCCTAACCCAACACACCCCTAACTATAATCCCAACCCTAACCACAACACTAACCCAACACACCTCTAACCCTAATCCCAACCCTAATCATAACCCTAAACACACCCCTAACCCTGACACACCCCTAAACCTATTCCCAACCCTAACTCTAATCCCAGCCGTAAACATAATCCAAACCCTAACCTCAACTCTAGCACCAACCCTAACTTTAGCCCAACCCTAACCCTTACCCAAATGGGAAAATGGAAATAAATACATTTTTTAATTTTATTATTTTTCCCAAACTAAGGGGGTAATAAAGAGGGGTTCTGATTTACTGTTTATAGCGGGTTTTTGTTTGGCAGCTGTCACATGCTAAAAGACACTTTTTATTGCAAAAAATATTTTTTGCATCACCACATTTTGAGAGCTATAATTTTTCCATATTTTGGCCCACAGAGTCATTTGAGGTCTTGTTTTTGGCGGGACGAGTTAATGTTTTTATTGGTACCATTTTCGGGCACATGACATTTTTGATCGCTTTTTATTACAATTTGTGGGATGGAGAATGAACAAAAACCAGCAAATCATGAATTTCTTTTGGGTGGGGTGTTTATACCATTCTGCGTGTGGTAAAATTAATAAGGCAGTTTTATTCTTCGGGTCAGTACGATTACAGTCATACCTCATTTATATTATTTTTTAATGTTTTGGCGCTTTTATACAATAAAAACAATTTTATGTAAAAAATAATTGTTTTTGCATCGCTTTATTCTGAGAGCTATAACTTTTTTATTTTTTCGCTGATGGCGCTGTTTGGTGGTTCGTTTTTTGCGGGACAAGATGACATTTTCGACAGTACCAGGTTTATTTATATCTGTCTTTTTGATCGCATGTTATTCCACTCTTATTTCGTATAATGACGCTTGTTCCGAGCGTCTCCTCCTGGCAGGCCCGAGATCCAAAATGGCCGCGGGGCTCCTTCCGGGTCCTGCAGGGAGGAGGCTTGCAAGTGCCTGCTTAGAGCAGGCGCCGGCGCGCCTGCTTAGAGCAGGCGCCGGCAAGCCTGCAGCACTGCCTGTTAGATCGCTGATCTTACACAGTGCTGTGCAAAGTGTAAGATCAGCGATCTGACACTATAGCATGATGTCCTACCCTGGGACAAAGTGAAAAAAAATATTTACATGTGTAAAAAAAAAAAAAAAAGCCTAAATAAATAATAAAAAATAATTGTTCCAATAAATACATGTCTTTATGTAAATAAAAAAACCAAACAATAAAAGTACACACATTTAGTATCGCCGCGTCCGTAACGACCTGACCTATAAAATTGTCCCACTAGTTAACCCCTTCAGTGAACACCGTAAAAAAAAAACGAGGCAAAAAACAATGTTTTTACATACCGCCAAACAAAAAGTGGAATAACACGCAATCAAAAAGACAGATATAAATAAACATGGTACTGCCGAAAACGTTAGTGGTTAAGGTTGGGATTAGGGTTAGGAGTGTGTTGGGGTTAGGGTGGGAGTTAGAATTGGAAGGTTGCCACTGTTTAGGTACACCAGTGGCTCTCCAAACGCAACATGACGTCCAATCTCAATCCATACAATTCTGCGTTGAAAAAGTAAAACAGTGCTCCTTCCCTTCCGAGCTCTGCCCCAATTTCTCCTGTTACCCATGGAAAAATACAAAACTGGGGGCTAAAATATCATTTTTGTGGAAAAGAAAAGATTTTTTTATTTTCACGGCTATTCGTTATAAACTTTAGTGAAACACTTGGGGGTTCAAAGTTCTCACAACACATCTTGATAAGTTCCTTGGGGGGTCTAGTTTCCAATATGGGGTCACTTGTGGGCTGTTTCTACTGTTTAGGTACATCAGGAGCTCTGCAAATGCAATGTGACGCCTGCAGGCCATTCCATCAAAGTCTACATTCCAAAACGGCGCTCCTTCCCTTCCGAGCTCTGCCATGCACCCAAACGGTGGTTCCCCCCCACATATGGGGTATCAGCGTACTCAAGACAAATTGCACAACAACTTTTGGGGTCCAATTTCTCCAGATACCCTAGGGAAAATACAAAATTGGGGGCTAAAAATAAATTTTGTGGGAAAAAAAATGATTTTTTAATTTTCACGGCTCTACATTATAAAGTTCTGTGAAGCAATTGGGGGTTCAAAGTGCTCACCACACATCTAGATAAGTTCCTTAAGGGGTCTACTTTCTAAAATAGTGTCACTTTTGGGGGGGTTTCCACTGTTTAGCCACATCAGGGTCTCTCCAAACGAGACATGGCTTCCTATCTCAATTCCAGTCAATTTTGCATTGAAAAGTCAAATGGCGCTCCTTCCCTTCTGAGCTCTGCCATGCGCCCAAACAGTGGTTTACCCCCACATATGGGGTATCAGCATACTCTGGACAAATTGCACAACAATGATTGTTACTCTTGGGAAAATAAAACAAATTGGATCTGAAGTAAATTTTTTGTGAAAAAAGTTAAATGTTCATTTTTTTTTTTTTAAATTCCAAAAATTCCTGAGAAACACCTGAAGGGTTAATAAACTTCTTGAATGTGGTTTTGAGCACCCTGAGGGGTGCAGTTTTTTGAATGGTGTCACACTTGGGTATTTTCTATCATATAGACTCCTCAAAGTGACTTCAAATGTGATGTGGTCCCTAAAAAAAAATGGTGTTGTAAAAATGAGAAATTGAGTCAATTTTTAACCCTTTTAACCCTTCTAACTCCCTAACAAAAAAAAATTTGGTTCCAAAATTGTGCTAATGTAAAGTAGACTTGTGGGAAATGTTACTTATTAAGTATTTTGTGTGACATATCTCTGTGATTTAAGGGCATGAAAATTCAAAGTTGAAAAATTGCGAAATTTTCAAAATTTTTGTCAAATTTCAGGTTTTTTTCACAAATAAACGCAAGTCATATCAAAGAAATTTTACCACTAACATGATATATACTCGAGTATAAGCCGAAAATTTCAGCCCATTTTTTTTGGCTGAAAGTCCCCCTCTCGGCTTATACTGGAGTCATACCCAGGGGTCGGCAGGGGAGGGGAGTCTAATAATACTCACCTGCTCCTGGCACGGTCCCTGGTTCTCCCGGTGCTGGCAGCTTCTTCCTCTATTGAGCGGTCACATGGTACCGCTCATTACAGTAATGAATATGGACCCGACTCCACTCCCATAGGGGTGGAGCCGCATATTCATTACTGTAATGAGCGATACCATGTGACCGCTCAATACAGGAAGAAGCTGCTGGCACCGGGGAACCAGGGACTGCACCGCGCCAGGAGCAGGTGAGTATACGGGGGCGTGATATTCACCTGTCCTCCATTCCACCACCAATCGCCCTACTCCTTCCTTGTCCTCTGCAGTGACGCTCAGGTCAGAGGGTGCGGTGACGCAATTCGTGTACGCGCCACCCTCTGCCTGAACAGTCAGTGCAGAGGACGGGGAAGACGCAGCGGCGCCTGGCGGTGGAATGGAGGACAGGTGAATATAGCAAGTGCTGGGGGCCTGAGCGACGAGAGGTGAGTATGTGATTTTTTTTTTTTTTTTAATCGCAGCAACAGCATATGGGACATAATAGTCTATGGAGCATCTTATGGGACCATAATCAGCATTTGTGGAGCATTATACGGGTCAAATATCTCTATGGAGCATCTTATGGGGCCATGTGCAGCATTATATGGGTCAAATATCTCTATGGAGCATCTTATGGGGCCATGTGCAGCATTATACGGGGCAAATATCCCTATGGAGCATCTTATGGGGCCATGTGCAGCATTATATGGGGCAAATATCTCTATGGAGCATCTTATGGGGCCATGTGCAGCATTATATGGGGCAAATATCTCTATGGAGCATCTTATGGGGCCATGTGCAGCATTATATGGGGCAAATATCTCTATGGAGCATCTTATGGGGCCATGTGCAGCATTATACAGGGCAAATATCTCTATGGAGCATCTTATGGGGCCATGTGCAGCATTATACGGGGCAAATATCCCTATGGAGCATCTTATGGGGCCATGTGCAGCATTATACGGGGCAAATATCTCTATGGAGCATCTTATGGGGCCATGTGCAGCATTATATGGGGCAAATATCTCTATGGAGCATCTTATGGGGCCATGTGCAGCATTATACGGGGCAAATATCCCTATGGAGCATCTTATGGGGCCATGTGCAGCATTATATGGGGCAAATATCTTTATGGAGCATCTTACGGGGCCATGTGCAGCATTATTCGGGGCAAATATATCTATGGAGCATCTTATGGGGCCATGTGCAGCATTATACGGGGCAAATATCCCTATTGAGCATCTTATGGGGCCATGTGCAGCATTATATGGGGCAAATATCTCTATGGAGCATCTTATGGGGCCATGTGCAGCATTATACGGGGCAAATATCTCTATTGAGCATCTTATGGGGCCATAATCAACATTTGTGCAGCATTATATGGGGCATATTTTAATATGGATCATCTTATGGGGCCCATCATAAACTGTATGGAGCATTATATGGGGCTCCTGATTCAATATGTATATTAAAAAACACTTAACCTACTGATGTCTCAATTAATTTTACTTTTATTGGTATCTATTTTTATTTTTGACATTTACCGGTAGCTGCTGCATTTTCCACCCTAGGCTTATACTCAAGTCATTAAGTTTTCCCAGTTTTTTGTGGCAAAATTAAGGGTCTCGGCTTATACTCAGGTCGGCTTATACTCGAGTATATACGGTAACTAATTCTGCAGCAGCCAACTATAGACTGTGCAACACATAGGCTATACACTGAGTACACAATTATTAGGCAATTTGTATTTTTGATGATTAATTTTATCTTTGAACAACTTCAGAGATCCAATCCAGAAGGTCAATCCGAAAGGTTTTCAAATTTGAATATTTAAAAAAGTAAAAGTGAGGTTTTGTCTTTCTTGGGAGAATATCTGCACATAATTCCTTGGTAACTGTTAATGTGCAGATTTATAATGCAACTAAATTAAAAATTAAACTTTTCCCATCTCAATTGTGTATTTTTTTCTATTAAAGTGAGAATAATAACCAAACAACTCAAAATGTACAAAAATACATTTCCGACTTTCATTAAAACATTTTTTGGGTGATGTCACGCTGCTGCAATGCAGGTAGGTGCAGGCTCCACTTGATGGCAGTAGAGTGGAAGCAGGACTGCACCTAAACAAAGCTGCAGTGCAGCAGTTAGGCTACCACAGATGGTAGCAGAATATTCAAACAAGCCGGGTCAAATCCTAGACTGTAGCGCAGTACCAAATGAATAAGCAAACTCACGGTCAGAGACAAGCCAGGGAGTAAATAAGGGTCAGGAGCAGATAAGCCAAAATACAAAAGACAGAAGCAGGTCAGGATTCAAGCCAAGACAAAACCAGGGAGTCAGCACACTTAAGGGACACATGGAGTCAAGACGGCAATAGGGGAAACCAGAGACACAGGTTCAGACAGCAAATGCAGCAGGACAAATCAGAGAAATCAGAGTCAGCTACAGCAGTACTAGGCAAAAACTATAACTGACATTGCCTACAGGAAGCAGCGGCGATAAATAGCCAACCTGAACCCAGACAGAGGCTGAGAAAGGTTAACTCTTGAGATGACCAGACCGGGATAAAGGAAAACAGGACTCAAAACCCGGTCTGGATCACGACAGGTGACAAATATAGCCGCCCTTCTTTTCAAAAACAGTCATAAGCTTTCCATCCATGGAGACCGTCGCTTTCTTAATCTGTTGATGATCAACTTTTTGAGCAGCCCCAATCACAGCATCTCAGACACTGTTCAGAGAGTGGTATTGTCCTCCTTCACATTAAATCTCTCATTTAAGAATGGCCCATGATTTCTTAATACGGTTTAGTTCAGGTGTGGAAGGGGCCATATCATTACTCTTTCAACTTTAAAGGGGCTATCCCATCAAAACCGATAAGTCTGCAGTCACTCTGTGTAACTGCAGCCTTATGAATCCCCCCAGCACACGCAATATGAACTGCGGGGATTCGCCGGTTTCAGACCCTGGAACAGAGGGTATGTATGCATTATACATACCCCCAGCCCATAGCTCCCAACCGTCCCTCATACTGCGGGACTGTCCCGATCCTGAGGCTGTGCCCCGCAGTCCCGCACGGGACTCTGCTTCTCCCGCACACAGCAGAAGCAGCCGACACGCCCCCTTGTATTAGGCAGGGATGGGATGGAAGCAGCGAAGAATAAACTCCAGTGACCGTGCAGAGGCTGAGCACAGCTACTCTCGCAGCCAGGTCTGATCAGCCGCCATCAGAGACACTTTGGGAAGAGATCTCCACTCCAGTCTCCCTCTCTCCGCTTCCTCTCTGATTTATTTCCTCGATGGTAGAGAACGGAGGGAGGATGAGGAGGGTAAGTTACAAGGGAGGCGAGAGGGGAGGCTCCTGCACTCAGCACACGCTGCTGCTGCTGGAAAGTTAAGTGCACTGTCTGCGCTCCATCACAGCTGACAGCTCACCACTCCCTGGCCGAGAGCACACCAGGAACTTTACTGCTCAGATGGCAGTGTCCGTGTGCCAGGGCTCACACACTCTGCTGCCTCTGCTCCTGCATTACCGTAATTACCCTGGTGCTGCAGCAGACCTACTGTCTCCAATTACCAATATATCTAGCAATAAGCGGCACTTCTTATCTGCCATGCTCATCGACATCAGCCAGCAGCCTGGGGCTACAACCTGGGCATCACAGACCCCCAGAGCATCACAGACCCCCAGAGGACCACATACCCCCCAGAGCATCACAGACCCCCAGAGCATCACAGACCCTCAGAGCATCACAGACCCTCAGAGCATCACAGACCCCCCCAGGGCATCACAGACCCCCAGAGCATCACAGACCCTCAGAGCATCACAGACCCTCAGTATCACAGACCCCCAGAGCATCACAGACCCCCAGAGCATCACAGACCCCCCAGAGCCTCCCAGAGCATCCAGACCCCCCCAGAGCATCACACCCCCAGAGCATCACAGACCCCCAGAGCATCACAGACCCCCCAGAGCCTCACAGACCCCCAGAGCATCACAGACCCCCCAAGAGCATCACAGACCCCTAGAGCATCACAGACCCCCCAGAGCATCACAGACCCCCAGAACAGGGACACATCTCCAAAAACCTGCAGCAGGTCCGTCTATATACACACTGCAAGCTGCAGCAGGTCCATCTATATACACACTGCAAGCTGCAGCAGGTCCATCTATGTGCACACTGCAAGCTGCAGCAGGTCGCTTATACAGTATGGAGCATCGTGTGGCCATTATACTGTACGCAGAATCATGTGTGGTCATTATACAGTATGGAGCACTGTGTGGCCATTATACAGTATGGAGCACTGTGTGGCCATTACACTGTAGGCAGCATCATGTGTGACCATTATACTGTACTCAGCATCATGTGTGGCGATTACACAGTATTGAGCATAATGTGTGGCCATTATACAGTATTGAGCATCATGTGTGGCCATTATACAGGATGGAGCACTGTGTGGCCATGATACAGTATTGAGCATCATGTGTGGCCATTATACAGTATGAATCACTGTGTGGCCATTATACAGTATGGAGCACTATGTGGCCATTATACAGTATTGTGCATCATGTGGGGCGATTATACAGTATGAAGTACTTTGTGGCCATTATACAGTATGGAGCACTGTGTAGCCACTATACAGTATTGAGTATCATGTGTGGCCATTATACAGTATGGAGCATCATGTGGCCATTATACAGTATGGGGCATCATGTGTGGCCATTATACAGTATGGAGCATCATGTGTGGCCATTATACAGTATGGAGCATCATGTAGCCATTACACAGTATGGGGCATCATGTGTGGCCATTATACAGTATGGAGCATCATGTGTGACCATTATACAGTATGGAGCATCATGTGTGGCCATTATACAGTATGGAACACTGTGTGGCTAATATACAGTATGGAGCATCATGTGGAGCCATTATACAGTATGGAGCATCATGTGTGGCTATTATACAGTATGGGGCACTGTGTGGCCAATATACAGTATGGAGCATCATGTGTGGCCATTATACAGTATGGAGCATAATGTGGCCATTATACAGTATGGAGCATCATGTGGCCATTATACAGTATGGAGCATCATGTGTGGCCATTATACAGTATGGAGCACTGTGTGGTCATTATACAGTATGGAACACTGTGTGGCCAATATACAGTATGGAGCATCATGTGGAGCCATTATACAGCATTGAGCATCATGTGTGGCCATTATACAGTATGCAGCATCATGTGAGCCCATTATACTGTATGGAGCATCACGTGGGGCCAGTACACTGTACGCAGCATCATTTGGGGCCATTATACAGTATGGAGCATCATGTGTGGCCATTATACAGTATGGAGCATAATGTGGCCATTATACAGTATGGAGCATTATGTGTGGCCATTATACAGTATGGAGCATCATGTGTGGCCATTATACAGTACGCAGTATCATGTGTGGCCATTATACAGTATGGAGCATCATGTGTGGCCTTATACAGTATGGAGCATCATATGTGGCCATTATACAGTATGGAGCATCATGTGTGGCCATTATACAGTATGGAGCACTGTGTGGCCATTATACAGTATGGAGCATTGTGTGGCCAATATACAGTATGGAGCATCATGTGGAGCCATTATACAGTATGGAGCATCATGTGTGGCCATTATACAGTATGGGGCATCATGTGGAGCCATTATAAAGTATGGAGCATCATGTGTGGCCATTATACAGTATGGAGCATCATGTGTGGCCATTATACAGTACGCAGTATCATGTGTGGCCATTATACAGTACGAAGCATCATGTGGGGCTATTATACAGTATGGAGCATAATGTGGCCAATGGCCATTATACAGTATGGAGCGTCATGTGTGGCCATTATACAGTATGGAGCATCATGTGGCCATTATACAGTATGGAGCATCATGTGTGGCCTTATACAGTATGGAGCATCATATGTGGCCATTATACAGTATGGAGCATCATGTGTGGCCATTATACAGTATGGAGCACTGTGTGGCCATTATACAGTATGGAGCATTGTGTGGCCAATATACAGTATGGAGCATCATGTGGAGCCATTATACAGTATGGAGCATCATGTGTGGCCTTATACAGTATGGAGCATCATATGTGGCCATTATACAGTATGGAGCATCATGTGTGGCCATTATACAGTATGGAGCACTGTGTGGCCATTATACAGTATGGAGCATTGTGTGGCCAATATACAGTATGGAGCATCATGTGGAGCCATTATACAGTATGGAGCATCATGTGTGGCCATTATACAGTATGGGGCATCATGTGGAGCCATTATAAAGTATGGAGCATCATGTGTGGCCATTATACAGTATGGAGCATCATGTGTGGCCATTATACAGTACGCAGTATCATGTGTGGCCATTATACAGTACGAAGCATCATGTGGGGCTATTATACAGTATGGAGCATAATGTGGCCAATGGCCATTATACAGTATGGAGCGTCATGTGTGGCCATTATACAGTATGGAGCATTATGTGGCCATTATACAGTATGGAGCATCATGTGTGGCCTTATACAGTATGGAGCATCATATGTGGCCATTATACAGTATGGAGCATCATGTGTGGCCATTATACAGTATGGAGCACTGTGTGGCCATTATACAGTATGGAGCATTGTGTGGCCAATATACAGTATGGAGCATCATGTGGAGCCATTATACAGTATGGAGCATCATGTGTGGCCATTATACAGTATGGGGCATCATGTGGAGCCATTATAAAGTATGGAGCATCATGTGTGGCCATTATACAGTATGGAGCATAATGTGGCCATTATACAGTATGGAGCATCATGTGTAGCCATTATACAGTATGGAGCATCATGTGGCCATTATACAGTAAGGAGCATCATGTGTGGCCATTATACAGTATGGAGCACTGTGTGGCCATTATACAGTATGGAGCACCGTGGCCAATATACAGTATGAAGCATCATGTGGAGCCATTAAACAGTATGGAGCATCATGTGTGGCCATTATACAGTATGCAGCATCATGTTGGCCCATTATACTGTATGGAGCATCACGTGGGGCCAGTACACTGTACGCAGCATCATTTGGGGGCCATTGTACAGTATGGAGCGTCATGTGTGGCCATTATACAGTATGGAGCGTCATGTGTGGCCATATTTTTTTTTGTTTATAATTATTGTTTACGAAACATTGGGATCAGAAGTGCTAAATGGGTGTGGTTGGGGCGTGACTAGTTGTGAAATGGGTGTGGTCAGATGTGTGGCCTAAAATTTGCCGCGGCGCGCTGACTTTGTCCCTCTTTCCCTTCCTCGAAAGTTGGGAGGTATGCCCCCAGCCAGTGAGTGCAGCCTCATTCTCCATACACTTGTATGGAGCGAGGCAACACCCTCTAGTTAGACATGCCCACTGGACAGCTGCTTCAATGGTCGGGGGTATGCATAACTCATACATATCCTCCATTCCTGGGTCTGAGACCGATGAATCCCCGCAGCACACAGTGCTTGCGCTGGGGGATTCATAACTCTGGAGTCACACAGAGCGACTGCAGACTTATCTGTTTTGACCAGACAACTCCTTTAAGGCCTTTAATGGCAGCAAGTGAGTCGAGGACTTTGGTGCATGTGATGGAGAATTGTCCTGCATACAAATCATGTTTTTCTTGAGAGATCAGCAAAAGCAAATGAGTGATATATACAGTGCCTACAAGTAGTATTCAACCCCCTGCAGATTTAGCAGGTTTACACATTTGGAATTAACTTGGCATTGTGACATTTGGACTGTAGATCAGCCTGGAAGTGTGAAATGCACTGCAGCAAAAAAGAATGTTATTTCTTTGTTTATTTTATTTTTTTTAAATTGTGAAAAGTCTTTTCAGAGGGTCATTTATTATTCAACCCCTCAACCCACCAGAATTCTGTTTGGTTCCCCTAAAGTATTAAGAAGTAGTTCAGGCACAAAGAACAATGAGCTTCACATGTTTGGATTAATTATCTCTTTTTCCAGCCTTTTCTGACTATTTAAGACCCTCTCCAAACTTGTGAACAGCACTCAAACATGGTCAACATGGGAAAGACAAAGGAGCATTCCAAGGCCATCAGAGACAAGATCGTGGAGGGTCACAAGGCTGGCAAGGAGTGCAAAACCCTTTCCAAGGAGTTGGGCCTACCTGTCTCCACTGTTGGGAGCATCATCCGGAAGTGGAAGGCTTATGGAACTACTGTTAGCCTTCCACGGCCTGGACAGCCTTTGAAAGTTTCCTCCCGTGCCGAGGCCAGGCTTGTCCGAAGAGTCAAGGCTAACCCAAGGACAACAAGGAAGGAGCTCCGGGAAGATCTCATGGCAGTGGGGACATTGGTTTCAGTCAATACCATAAGTAATGTACTCCACCGCAATGGTCTCCGTTCCAGACGAGCCCGTAAGGTACCTTTACTTTCAAAGCGTCATGTCAAGGCTCGTCTACAGTTTGCTCATGATCACTTGGAGGACTCTGAGACTGACTGGTTCAAGGTTCTCTGGTCTGATGAGACCAAGATCGAGATCTTTGGTGCCAACCACACACGTGACGTTTGGAGACTGGATGGCACTGCATACGACCCCAAGAATACCATCCCTACAGTCAAGCATGGTGGTGGCAGCATCATGCTGTGGGGCTGTTTCTCAGCCAAGGGGCCTGGCCATCTGGTCCGCATCCATGGGAAGATGGATAGCACAGCCTACCTGGAGATTTTGGCCAAGAACCTCCGCTCCTCCATCAAGGATCTTAAGATGGGTCGTCATTTCATCTTCCAACAAGACAACGACCCAAAGCACACAGCCAAGAAAACCAAGGCCTGGTTCAGGAGGCAAAAAATCAAGGTGTTGCAGTGGCCTAGTCAGTCTCCTGACCTTAACACAATTGAAAACTTGTGGAAGGAGCTCAAGATTAAAGTCCACATGAGACACCCAAAGAACCTAGATAACTTGGAGAAGATCTGCATGGAGGAGTGGGCCAAGATAACTCCAGAGACCTGTGCCGGCCTGATCAGGTCTTATAAAAGACGATTATTAGCTGTAATTGCAAACAAAGGTTATTCCACAAAATATTAAACCTAGGGGTTGCATAATAATTGACCCACACTTTTATGTTTAAAATTTATAAAAATTTAACTGAGCAACAAAACTTTTTGGTTTGTAAGATTTATGCATCTGTTAATAAATCCTGCTCTTGTTTGAAGTTTGAAGGCTCTAACTTATTTGCATCTTATTAAACCTGCTAAATCTGCAGGGGGTTGAATACTACTTGTAGGCATTGTAATAATTAAATTTTAGTCTGTTTTATTAGAATATACTCGAGATCAACATGAAATGGAACCCTTTCTGGGTTCAGATAGCGCATCTGCGACTTATCCTGGACCTGACAGGCTGAGCATTGGACCCACACCAGGGGTACCTGCCGGACGGGATTATATAACCCCTAGAAACTACAGATATGGTGAGAATGGTCCGATTTTTTAAAAAATGATATAAATCTCACCATCTAATAGGGGGAAATATAACTGTCATGAGTGTTGGTGGTTTGGTAAGGCACAGATTGCATAGATTTAGGGAGCAGTAACAGCTGCCCCCCATACTACCAACGCACCACTAACACAGTGCACATTTTGTAAAAAAAAAGGGGTTGCCAGTAATGATAACTGTTAAGGGAATCAACGTGAATTACCCTAAAAACCCTGTTTAAGTGACTGCATAGTTTGTTTCTGCACTGTTTTAGCACTTTAAGCCCATAAAGGGTTCCATTTTATGTTGGTCTTGAGTATATTTTAAAGACACAGATTAAAAGTTAACTTTAATATATCACTCATTTTCTTGAGAGATGCAGACTTTTTCCTGTACAACTTCTTGAAGAAAGTGTTTTTTAAAAAATGTCAGTAGGTTTGGGAGTTGATTTGGAGTCCATCTTCAACCTGAAAAGGTCCTAGTTAATCTTTAACAGTACCAGCCCATAAAAGTACCTCATCTCCACCTACCTGAGTCAAAGTAGAGGTCTATGCCCGTTACAGATCCAGCAGTGAGCCCACCTATCTGGTTCGTCAAGAGTCATTCAAATCTCATCTCATTGAAAAATCTGTCTTCAGATGTTTCTTGGCCCAGTCTTGACATTTCCCCTTCTGTGTCTTGTTTAGTGATGCGTGAGCACTAAAAATGCTCGGGTGCTCATTTTTCGGGTCGAGCAGATTGGAATAATTGGGTACTCGGCCAGAACAACGAGCCCAATGTAAGTCTATGGGAGACCCTAGTATTTTTACCGCGATCCCCCCTCAGGGGTCCTTTTAAGGTTAAAAACGTCTGAAAATGAAGGAAACACTGCTGAAAAGACACAGGGACATCATGGGGATCACCCCTGGAAGCATTTCTGACTCCTAGTTCACAGCTGTAAACATTTTTTTCCGAGATTCATGCCATTTTTCCCGGTGCAACAAAAAGCACACTAAAACGAAACCAAAATGGATTTTGCTGGGAAATATGTCAAGATATATCCTTTACAGGTTAATGACTTGCCTGTAAGGCCAAATATTTAACCCCAGACCAAAAATTTCCTCCCCACTTAGGCTTCGTTCAGACGCAGCGTTTTTCAACTTTAACATTGCTTTCAACCACTACAAATGCATTCACTGCGAAATGTCTGTTAGGGGTCGAGTTCCCACCTCTGCACAGGGGGAATCTCGGGCCATCTCCGCTGCAGTCTCCCATTCTTCTCCTGCCGCAGTGGAGCCTGCTCAGCGGAGACGTCGGTCCCAGCGTCTTGCTCAGTCTGACTCTGTGCAAAGGGTTACTGCTGCTTTTCCAGCTTCTGCCATTGAAGCCAGTGCTGGGCAGTGGCGAGCAGACGCTTTTGGGACTAAGTCCTGCTTTTCCCCTTCTGAGCATGCCCAGGGTAAGATCTCTCATTGGAGATCAAGGGTCACATGCTTGGATACTGCAGCAAAGCCCATTGGTTCTCCAGGAAGGTCCTGAAGGTGCTCAGGCTCTGTGGCAGCCTCTCATTGGTCCTTCTAGGAAGGTCTTGTACTTGCTGCAGCTATAAAAGGTTCGCATGGCCACACGGCCATGCGCTAGTATCAAATCTAAGTTATGTGCTTTGCGCCAGTGTGGTTACGTGTGTATGTGTTCAGGGACCCGGCTGAAATAAGCCCCTAGAATACCGGCACCTCCGGTGAGGAGATTGAGTGTATGGATTCAGGGCCGCGGCTGAAATAAGCCCCTAGAATACCGGCTCCTCCGGTGAGGAGATTGTATGATTGCGTAACCACAAATTGCTATCTGCTCGGCAGTTGCTGTGTTCTCCTGTGAGTGTAACAGGACACAGTGCTTTCTTTAGGTGACTCTGTGAAGTAACAGAGTTCGCTTCTACCGCCATATAGGGCTGCCATTTGCCAGTAGCAGGTTCTCTCCTGCACGGTGGACCCCGGGCTGCGAACGCACCAAATAACATCTCTCTATTTACTCGGTGCGTTCCGCCAGTCATAACAATGTCATTGTAACATTTAACAACCCTAGCTGGCCATGTGGTGTGTGACACATAAGCAGACCCATCTTGTTTCATTTATGAAGGAGGGACTCAAAGTCACGGAGTCTATTTTTACTGGTGCATCAGGCAGCATTAATCTTCTTAAAGGGCCATTATTAAACAGTGGGTCTCCTAAGCTGTTGTAGCCTATGCTGTGAGTGGATGGGCTGCCAAGAATTACGACGCACCACAATACCCCTTTTATAAGATGTCCAGGAGAGACTCCTGAAAAAGTGTTGCATTGAATTCAAGGCCTGCCCTGCTACCAAATCATATGCACCCCAATAAGCCTTTGAATCTACATACTGGATGGGCCCATGGAAATCCACTTCACAATATGCATTTTGTACTCCGTACTCCTTTGTTTTACACATTGGCAGCAAAGCCAGCCCTGCTGCATAGTCAGTCATATGCACCCCATTACGCCTTGGAACCCACATACTGGATGGGCCCATGAAAATCCATTTCACAATATGCATTTTGTACTCCGCACGCCTTTGTATACACATTGGCAGCAAGGCCAGCCCTGCTGCATAGTCATATGCACCCCATTATGCCTTGGAACCCACATACTGGATGGGCCCATGAAAATCCACTCGTATTTTTTAATAATATGATGGAACCCACATACTGGATGGGCCCATGAAAATCCACTCGTATTTTTTAATAATATGATGGTTCCATCTTTGCCGAATTATTTACAGGAGAATTTGGCAATTTTATTTGCCATGTTTTTAACATTAAGTTTCAGATACGGCTTTAAATAAGGCTAATACTTGCAATACAACGCAATTTTATTGCAAACTACAAAATTCAAGGAATAGTATGATTGAATAGTGTGAGTGCTTACACTTTTGTATATGTTAACATACAAAGGTTAATAAGTACATATAAGGATTAAATACATATAGTGATTACGTATATATGAAGAATAATTACATACAATATACTTACATCATCCACAAGAGGCTTTTAAACATCATCCGTCTGGAATATCAGAGAAGCAACACCAAGACAGAGAACCCCTGAGAGATTACCTACACTGCACGGGTGTCCTGTTGTGATCCGCTTTTTGGCTCCCCTGGTGGTGGCTGGTGGTACTGGAGACTTGTGTGTGCTTTTCTGCCTCAGCTCACCTGCTTCCATCAGTTTTGGGAGTTCCCTATTTAGCCTTGCTCTCCAGTCACTTTCTTGCCGGTCATCATTGTAACCTGAGTCATTCAGTTGCATGTTCCTGCTACTAGTCTGCTGATCAGCTAAGTGGACTCTTGTCCTTATTGTTTTGTTTTTCTTGTCCAGTTTACAGTTTTGTCATTTCCTGTTACTGGAAGCTCTTGTGGACTGAAATTGCCACTCCTGTGTCATGAGTTGACACAGGAGTCTTAAAGTAATTTCAGGATGGGTTTTTGAAAGAGTTTTTCAGCTGACCGTGAAGTCCTCTTTTGTATCCTTCCTCTATCTAGTAAGTGGACCTCGCTTTGCTAAATCTACCTTCATACTGTGTATGTCTTTTCCTCTGAACTCACCGTTAATATACGTGGGGGCTACTATCATCTTTGGGGAATTTCTCTAGAGGTAAGCCAGGTCTGTTCCTTCCTCTTCCAGGCGTAGTTAGTTCTCCGGCTGGCGCATGGCATCTAGGCAGCTGTAGGAATGCTTCCTGGCTACTGTTAGTTGTGTGGTAGATTTAGGTCACGGTCAGCTTGAGTTTCCATCACCCGAGAGCTAGTCTGTTATTTTTGTGTTTCTGATGTTCCCATGCCATTGGGGAATCATGACAGTATGACCGGCCACTGTTAAAGTAATTGGCAGAAGAAAGGAGAGTAAAAGAAGTCTGTAGATTTTTTTTTTTTTTTTTCCTCTCATGTTTGCTACTTAGTTGGCTCAGTTGTATTTCTGCTCTATTTACAGCCTTGCCTTTCTCTCCTTCTAATCCTTGAATGGCTCTGATCTCTCCGGTTTAAGGATGGACCCTCAGAGTTTGGCTGCAGGTTTAAATAATCTTGCTACGAAGGTTCAGAATTTACAAGATTATGTTAGACGTACTCCTATTTCTGAACCTAAGATTCCTACACCAGAGGTATTTTCCGGAGATAGATCTCGGTTTCTGAATTTCAAATGTAATTGTAAATTATTCCTTTCTCTCAGACCTCACTCCTCTGGAGATCCTGTTCAGCAGGTTAAGATTGTGATTTCTTTGCTGCGAGGTGACCCTCAAAATTGGGCATTTTCATTGACACCAGGGGATCCTGCGTTGCTCAATGTGGATGCGTTTTTTCTGGCTTTAGGGTTGCTGTATGAGGAACCTAATTTGGAGATTCAAGCTGAAAAAGCTTTAATAGCCCTGTCTCAAGGGCAAGATGAAGCTGAGATATACTGCCAAAAATTTCGTAAATGGTCTGTGCTTACTCAGTGGAATGAGTGTGCCCTAGCGGCAAATTTCAGAGAGGGCCTTTCTGATGCCGTTAAGGATGTCATGGTGGGGTTTCCTACGCCCACAGGTCTGAATGAGTCCATGACAATGGCGATTCAGATTGATCGGCGTTTGCGGGAGCGCAAACCCGTGCACCATTTGGCGGTATCTTCTGAAGGGACGTCAGAGAAAATGCAATGTGACAGAATTCTGTCAAGAAGCGAGCGGCAGAATTATAGGCGCAAAAATGGCTTGTGCTTCTACTGTGGTGATTCCGCGCATGTTATATCAGCATGCTCTAAACGTACTAGGAAGGTTGACAAGTCTGTTTCTATTGGCACTTTACAGTCTAAATTTCTTCTGTCTGTAACTCTGATTTGTTCATTATCAGTTATTACCGTGGATGCCTATGTGGACTCTGGCGCCGCTCTGAGTCTCATGGATTGGTCCTTTGCCAGGCGCTGTGGGTTTGATTTGGAGCCTCTGGAAGTTCCTATACCTCTGAAGGGTATTGATTCTACACCTCTGGCTTGTTATAGACCACAGTTCTGGACGCAAGTGACTATGCGTATGACTCCAGACCATCAGGAGATGATTCGCTTCCTCGTGTTGTATAATTTACATGATGTTTTAGTGCTTGGATTACCATGGTTACAATCTCATAACCCAGTACTGGACTGGAAAACTATGTCTGTGTTAAGCTGGGGATGTCGGGGGGCTCATGGGGACATACCTTTGGTTCCTATCTCGTCATCTATTCCCTCTGAAATTCCTGCATTTTTGTCGGATTTTGGGGATATTTTTGAAGAGCCTAAAATTGGTTCTCTCCCTCCCCACAGAGAGTGTGATTGCGCCATAGATCTGATTCCAGGCAGTAAATTTCCAAAGGGTCGTTTGTTTAACCTATCTGTACCTGAGCATGCTGCCATGCGAGAATATGTTAAGGAGTCCCTGGAAAAGGGACATATTCGTCCTTCTTCATCACCTTTAGGAGCTGGGTTTTTCTTTGTCTCTAAAAAGGATGGCTCGCTGAGGCCTTGTATTGATTATCGACTCCTGAATAAAATTACTGTCAAATATCAGTATCCGTTGCCGCTGCTTACTGATTTGTTTGCTCGCATAAGGGGGGCTAAGTGGTTCTCCAAGATTGATCTCCGTGGGGCGTATAATTTGGTGCGAATTAAGCAAGGGGATGAGTGGAAAACCGCATTTAATACGCCTGAGGGCCACTTTGAGTATTTAGTAATGCCTTTCGGCCTTTCTAATGCGCCTTCAGTTTTTCAGTCCTTTATGCATGATATTTTCCGTGAATATCTGGATAAACTTATGATTGTGTATTTGGACGATATTTTGATTTTTTCTGAGGACTGGGAGTCTCATGTTCAGCAGGTCAGGAGGGTTTTTCAGGTCTTGCGGGAGAATTCTCTGTGTGTAAAGGGTTCTAAGTGTGTTTTTGGGGTTCAAAAGATTTCCTTTTTGGGGTACATTTTTTCCCCTTCTTCTGTTGAGATGGACCCTGTCAAGGTTCGGGCTATTTGTGACTGGACGCAGCCTACTTCTCTAAAGGGTCTTCAGAAGTTCTTGGGCTTTGCTAATTTTTATCGTCGATTTATAACTGGTTTTTCTGGTGTTGCTAAGCCTCTTACGGATTTGACTAAGAAGGGTGCTGATGTTGCCAATTGGTCCTCTGCCGCTGTGGAGGCCTTTCGGGAACTTAAGCGCCGCTTTTCGTCTGCCCCTGTGTTGCGCCAGCCCGATGTCTCTCTCCCCTTTCAGGTTGAGGTCGATGCTTCCGAGATCGGAGCGGGGGCGGTTTTGTCGCAGAAAAGTTCCGATTGCTCAGTGATGAGACCTTGTGCGTTCTTTTCTCGAAAATTTTCTGCCGCCGAAAGAAATTATGATGTCGTAATCGGGAGCTTTTGGCCATGAAGTGGGCATTTGAGGAGTGGCGTCATTGGCTTGAGGGTGCTAGACATCAGGTGGTGGTTTTGACTGATCACAAGAATCTGATTTATCTTGAGTCTGCCAGGCGCCTGAATCCTAGACAGGCGCGCTGGTCGTTGTTTTTCTCTCGGTTTAATTTTGTGGTCTCATATCTACCAGGTTCTAAGAATGTGAAGGCGGATGCCCTTTCTAGGAGTTTTGAGCCTGATTCCCCTGGTGATTCGGAACCTACAGGTATCCTTAAGGATGGGGTGATATTATCCGCTATTTCCCCAGATCTGCGACGTGCTTTGCAAGAGTTTCAGGCGGATAGACCTGATCGCTGTCCACCTGGTAGACTGTTTGTTCCTGATGATTGGACCAGTAGAGTCATCTCGGAGGTTCATTCTTCTACGCTGGCGGGTCATCCTGGAATTTTTGGTACCAGGGATTTGGTGGCTAGATCCTTCTGGTGGCCATCTCTGTCTCGTGATGTGCGTGTTTTTGTGCAGTCTTGTGATGTGTGTGCTCGGGCCAAGCCTTGTTGTTCTAGGGCTAGCGGGTTGTTGTTGCCCTTGCCTATTCCGAAGAGGCCTTGGACGCACATCTCGATGGACTTTATTTCTGATCTTCCTGTCTCTCAGAGGATGTCTGTTATCTGGGTGGTGTGTGACCGTTTTTCTAAGATGGTTCATTTGGTGCCATTGCCGAAGTTGCCTTCCTCGTCTGAGTTGGTTCCTTTGTTTTTTCAGAATGTGGTTCGCTTGCATGGTATTCCTGAAAATATCGTTTCTGATAGGGGTACCCAGTTCGTTTCTAGATTTTGGCGGGCATTCTGTGCCAGGTTGGGCATTGATTTGTCTTTTTCGTCTGCCTTCCATCCTCAGACTAATGGCCAGACGGAGCGAACTAATCAAACTTTGGAGACGTATTTGAGGTGTTTTGTGTCTGCGGATCAGGATGATTGGGTTGCCTTTTTGCCGTTGGCGGAGTTTGCTCTTAATAATCGGGCCAGTTCTGCCACTTTGGTTTCCCCTTTCTTTTGCAATTCGGGGTTTCATCCCCATTTTTCTTCTGGTCAGGTGGAGTCTTCGGATTGTCCTGGAGTAGATGCTGTGGTGGATCGGTTGTATCGGATTTGGGAACAAGTGGTGGACAATTTGAATTTGTCCCAGGAGAGGACTCAGCGGTTTGCTAACCGCCAGCGTCGGGTTGGTCCTCGCCTTTGTGTTGGGGACTTGGTGTGGTTGTCTTCCCGTTTTGTCCCAATGAGGGTTTCTTCTCCTAAATTTAAGCCTCGGTTCATCGGTCCCTATAGGATTTTGGAGATTATTAACCCTGTTTCCTTTCGTTTGGACCTTCCGGCATCTTTCGCTATCCATAATGTGTTCCATCGGTCGTTGTTGCGGAGATACGAGGTGCCGGTGGTTCCTTCTGCTGGGCCTCCTGCTCCTGTGCTGGTTGAGGGTGAATTGGAGTACGTTATAGAGAAGATCTTGGACTCCCGTATTTCCAGGCGGAGACTCCAGTACCTGGTTAAATGGAAGGGCTATGGTCAGGAAGATAATTCTTGGGTAACTGCCTCTGATGTTCATGCCTCGGATTTGGTTCATGCCTTTCATAGGGCTCATCCGGGTCGCCCTGGCGGTTCTTGTGAGGGTTCGGTGCCCCCTCCTTAAGGGGGGGTACTGTTGTGATCCGCTTTTTGGCTCCCCTGGTGGTGGCTGGTGGTACTGGAGACTTGTGTGTGCTTTTCTGCCTCAGCTCACCTGCTTCCATCAGTTTTGGGAGTTCCCTATTTAGCCTTGCTCTCCAGTCACTTCCTTGCCGGTCATCATTGTAACCTGAGTCATTCAGTTGCATGTTCCTGCTACTAGTCTGCTGATCAGCTAAGTGGACTCTTGTCCTTATTGTTTTGTTTTTCTTGTCCAGTTTACAGTTTTGTCATTTCCTGTTACTGGAAGCTCTTGTGGACTGAAATTGCCACTCCTGTGTCATGAGTTGACACAGGAGTCTTAAAGTAATTTCAGGATGGGTTTTTGAAAGGGTTTTTCAGCTGACCGTGAAGTCCTCTTTTGTATCCTTCCTCTATCTAGTAAGTGGACCTCGCTTTGCTAAATCTACCTTCATACTGTGTATGTCTTTTCCTCTGAACTCACCGTTAATATACGTGGGGGCTACTATCATCTTTGGGGAATTTCTCTAGAGGTAAGCCAGGTCTGTTCCTTCCTCTTCCAGGCGTAGTTAGTTCTCCGGCTGGCGCATGGCATCTAGGCAGCCGTAGGAATGCTTCCTGGCTACTGTTAGTTGTGTGGTAGATTTAGGTCACGGTCAGCTTGAGTTTCCATCACCCGAGAGCTAGTCTGTTATTTTTGTGTTTCTGATGTTCCCATGCCATTGGGGAATCATGACAGTGTCCCCAATTATGCAGGTATCAGCACACTGTACATGTACAGGTACCCTAGTTTTGGCATCTCTTAGTCATGTTTCTCTAGTCTTATATAGTAATTTACACTATGTAGTAACTCTAGTTTCACCCAGACCTTCAAGTGGCCAGCTTTCAAGGTTGTATGAAACTGAGATCATGGAGTTATCAGACGAGGGGCCATAAACCCCTAGAATATAAAAGCCACAAGGATTTAGATCAAACTACCACAGGCAGAGTTTCAGTAAACCTTAATGTTTTACAATGACAAACAGCAAACATATAGAGGCTTAGAACGGTTTGTGAAGTGAATAAACAAACATTTCTCAAGATTGTGTCACTATGAGCATTGTCTGTCACATCTGTAAATGTTTTACAAGAAATGCAGCTATGTGATTGTCAGAATGCATTCGGTATGCAGTATTTTAATCTGGATTCCAAATCACCATTTGTATAATCGCCATTTGTACATTTGAGGCAGCCTAAGTTATGGCTCTCAAGGAGAGAAACTAATATAGTCGACAAAGAAATATTTGTAATGAACTACTGAGCCAAACTAACAGCATTGCTTTATCAAATTTATATGAAGTGTATTATGTTCAATGGGAGCAAATAGGCAACACAAAAAGGAGCTTTTCAAGTGAGCTCTTTAAGGTACACAAATGTTATGAAGTCTTTGCCAACAAGGATGCGGTTTCCCCAATGGGGGTACCTTTTTTAAAAATATACTATTGCCTTCACAGCCCCCCTTGCTCAAAATTCTGGGACCTATAAAAGTACAGAACACGTTCACCCAGGTCATGTCGTCGGAGATAAGGAAGAGACATTGCAGGAAACAGAGTTAACATGTAGGCCCAATGTAGGGGTGTGGGTCTCTGAGACTTGTAATGGAGGGCATGAGCTGACAAACAATTCTCTAATGTGGGGTCTTTTTTAACTAAATAAAATAGTGCCATCACAGCCCCCTTGCCCAAAATGCACGTACAGAGCTCGTTCACCCTGGTGATCTAGTGGCAGTTAAAGGACATTGCAGGAGACAGAGTTAAAAAGTAAGCCCAATGTAATGTCATGCCAAATTCCCCAATATGGGGTCCTTTCTTTACTAAATAAAATAGTGCCATCACAGCCCCCTTGCCCAAAATGAACCTTACAGAGCATGTTCACCCTGGTGATCTAGTGGCAGTTAAAGGACACATTGCAGGAGACAGAGTTAAGAAGTAGGGCATTTGCTCATGGGGGTAAATTTAAAAAAAATATTTCATGTGGATCATAGACACCCTTTCCCAAAAATTGACTGTAGCAGCACAGAACACGTGAACCCTGGTGATCTAGTGGTGGAGAATGAGGAGAAATTGATGAAGGCCTCATAAAAACCTAGGCCCAATGTAAAGAATTGTGTCTCCTACACTTGTAATGCCCATACAGTAAGTGTATAGGCTGACAAACATTTCCCCAAGGGGATACATTTATTAAAAACATAGTATGGCCATCCTAAACACCCTTGCTCAAAAATTGACTGTCTGTAGCAGCATGGAACACATGAACCCCGGTGATCTAGTAGTGGAAAATGATGAGAGGTGGGGGAAGGTCTCATTAAAAAGTGGGCCCAATGTCAATGAGGGGGTCTCCTTGACTTGTAGTGCCCATACACTAAGTGCATGGGCTGTCAAACATTTCCCCGGGGGGGTGTTATTTTTTTTTTTTTATATTATTTACAGGCATCATAAACACCTTGCAAAACTGTAAAGTGGTTTCCTACACAGTTGCTGCTGGGAAGGCGCATTTTTTTGTTTTAAAAAATGGTAGACCAATCGTTGGATAAAGTGATCAGGAAAAAGGGCATGGTGATGACAGGAATGGGAACATATATGATTAATAACAGTGGTGGCTATGGGAGGTATGAGATCCAGGATACAGCCTACAATGATTATTCGTTTATCCACTACCAATTACCAGAATGTGTTTCATGCCCATCAGAAGATCGGTGTAACAGATGCACATGTTTGACTCGGCCTAAAAAATGCCTGTCACAAATATGTTGCCAAAGACGCACCTGTCTGCAAAGTGCAACATGTTCATGAGATGCTGAAATAAGGAGAGCAGATCAGTGTTGGAGGAAAACCAAACAAACTGATGGATGCTTGTGAAAAAACGGTAATTAATCCTACCGGTAATTGTATTTCCAGGAATCCATCCTGACAGCACCATGGAGGTCATCCTTCTTATCCATAGTGGGACAGGAAACCACGAGAGTTTAAAAGGACCCTCCCCCTTCCACCCTTCAGTGATTTTCCAAAGTAACACATCTGGATGGATGCAAAAAGAGAATTTTATTTTGAACATAATTTTTATACAAATGTTACTTCACATAAGTATACAACGTATTTGTAATAGGGAGGAAACTAACAGTGCTGTCAGGATGGATTCCTGGAAATACAATTACCGGTAGGATTAATTACCGTTTTCCAGGTCACCACCTGACAGCACCATGGAGAAGTACCAAAGGAGATTTTGGTCCTAGGGTGGGACTACTGCCTGAAGCACCTTCCTGCCAAAAGCTAGCTGAGAAGAGACTACATCTAGCTTGTAATGTTTAGAGAAGGTACTGAGGCTAGACCAAGACGCAGCTCTGCAGATCTGATCTGCCGAAGCCCCCCCTTTCTCCGCCCATGAAGCCACCATAGCCCTGGATGAATGAGCTTTAAGATTGTCTGGGGGGATCCCTACCCTGTGCCTGATAAGCCAGACTAATGGTGGACCTAATCCATCTCGCAATGGTGGATTTTGATGCCTTTTTTCCCTTATTAGGACCCCCATAAAGGACAAAGATTACTATCCTGTCTCCAGGCCCTAGTTGCTTCTAAGTACTTAAGTACAGTTTCCCTAACATCCAGGTTATGGAAAAAAAAAAAAAATTATTTCTGGGAAACTGGCAAAATGATGGAAGCACTACTTCCTGATTTATATTTGAAGACAAGACCACTTTAGGAAGAAAACCTGGATCAAGTCTTAAAACCAGCCTATCGTCGAAAATCTGTAGATAGGGATTTTGGATGGACAGGGCCTGAAGTTCCCCCCAATCTTTTAGCCGATGTAATGGCCACTAGGAAGACTGTCTTGAGGGAAAGATTAGCAATGTCTATCTCTTTTGTTATATCAAATGAATCCTTACACAATTCGTTAAGGACCAGGTTAAGATCCCATGGTGGGACTGATTTCCTAATTAAGGGTCTCAACCCTTGAACCGCTCTGGAAAACCGAGCTATCCAAGGGTGGGAAGCTAGGGTAGAATCATAAAATACACTTAGGGCTGCCACCTGGACCCTCAGAGTACTTGGTTTAAGACCTTTTTTGAATCCCTGCTGCAAAAATCAAGAATCTTAGGAATGTCAGGGTGGTCAACATCGACTGTTGTGTTTCCACAAAAACTGCAGAATTTTTTCCATATCTTTAGATAGATTGCAGAGGCTACCTGCTTCCTACTGGCTTGAAGTATGGAGATGACTCCTTCCGAGAGCCCTTTTGCTCTTAGGATCTGGCGTTCAGGATCCAAGCTGCTAATTGGAGGCTTCCTGGTTTCTGATGAAGAATCGGACCCTGGAAGAGTAGATCTTCCCTTTCCGGAAGGAGATAGGGTTCCTCTACCGACAACTTCCTCAGCAAAGGGAACCAGCTTCTTTTGGACCAGGAAGGAACCATCAAAATAACCTGAGCTCTGTCCTCGCATATCTTCCTGAGGACTCTCGGTATTAATGCAAGAGGGGGGAAAGCATATAACAGACCCCTGCTCCATGATTGAGAGAGAGCATCTACTCCCGCAGGTCTTTCTTGAGGGTTCAGCGAATAAAAGGTTCCGACCTTCGCGTTTCGTCTGGTTGCGAATAAGTCCACTGTCGGTGTTCCCCAGCGTTGACATATTCTGCTGAAAACTTCGCAGTTCAGTTCCCACTCCATTGCCAATAGTTTTTCTATGCTCAGAAAATCTGCAACTTGGTTCCTCGAACCTTCCAGATGCACTGCAGAAATTGAGAGCACTGACTTCTCCGCCCATCTGAAAATCTGATCCGCCAAATGTTGACGTTTTGGATGTCTTGGGCCACCCTGGTGGCGAAGAAAAGCTACAGTCGTCGTGTTGTCCTAGAAAATCTTAAGATGTTTGTTCCTTAGCAGAGCCTGCGCCGAACAGATGACTTTCCAAATTGCATGTAGTTCTCTGTGATTTGAGGAATTCTTGCTGTCTGTTGAATTCCACTGCCCCTGGTAGTATCTTCCAAGGACCTGACCGCCCCAACCTAGTTGGCTTGCATCTGTAGTCACCGTGACAGCTGGAGACTGGATCCATGGGACGCCCCTTTGTAGGTTTCTTGGAATAGTCCACCAGTGTAGGGACTGCTTGACCAGATGGGATAGGTGGAACGCCTTGTCCAGTGAGGTCTGTCTTCTGTCCCAAGAAGCAAGAACTGCTCTCTGTAACCGACGGGAATGAAACTGGCTCCAGCTGACACATGGGATGCAGGCTGTCATCAATCCCAGTATCTTCATCGCATCCCTGATAGAGATTTGATTCCTCAAAAATTTGCGAATCCTTATTATTAGGTCGGACCGCTTCTTGTCTGGAAGAAAAGATTTCCTTACATTTGAGTCCAGGATAACGCCTAGGAATTTTATCCTTGGCTTGCAAAAACCTAGTTTTTGCAGTGTGGAAATCACCAACTGACAGTCGATTTTGAGCTGCCCCACAGAGTCTGCCACTATTAGAAAGCCGTCTAAATAGGGTATTATCGTGATGTCTCGTTTTCTTAGATAAGACACTACTTCTACGACAAGTTTTGTAAAAATTCTGGGCGCCGTCGCCAGGCCAAATGGGAGGCAGCGAAACTGAAAATGAAAGATCCTTCCTTCCATTTCTACTGCAAACCTGAGGTATTTTTGATGATCTGGAAAGATTGGTACGTTATAATACGCACATTTTAAGTCTAAAGTACACATTACCACATTTTTTCCTAACAGGGGAATTGTGGAACGTATTGATTCCATCTTGAACCTCTTGTATTGCAGCCATTTGTTTAAAGGCTTGAGGTTTATTATAGTCCGGGATTCCCCCGAAGGTTTCTTTATAGAGAAGAGGCCTGAGTAATGACCTCTTCCTATCTGTTGAGGAGGAACAGGAGATATTGCCTCCATACGCAGAAGATCCTGTATGTTTGACCACATAGGGGAGGCTGAGGAGAGATGGATGTTTGATACAAAATATCTTTCTGGAGGAAGAGAGTCGAACTCTATTCTGTACCCCTGGGATATGACCTGAAGGACCCAAGGACTTCTGGTAATCCTCTCCCAATCTCCCAGAAAGTTCAACAACCGCCCCCCTATCTTGGTGGCGTCATTTCCTTCGAAACTCTGATCTAGATGTCAAGGGACCGGAATCTCTATTTATGTTTCTATTCTCTCCCCCTTTCTGATAGCTCCACCTCCCCTGTTTTCCCTTACCCCTATAGTCTGATCTCTGACTATAATAGGGCCTGCGAAAGGGCTGGTACTTCTTACGTTTTTCCTCTGGAAACCCCTTTTTTTCATCTGAAGACTTCTCCAGAATATCATCAAGTATGGGCCCAAAGACTCTGCCTCCTGAAAAGGGAATAGAGCACAATTTATTTTTTTGAATGAACATCTCCTGACCACTTCTTTAACCATATAGCGCTCCTGGCTGCATTTGATAAAGACTGGCCCCTAGCTGTGAACCTAACTGATTCTGCAGTAGCATCTGCAAGAAATCCAGTTGCTAGTTTCAATAGAGGGATAGCTTTAATAATAGACTCTCTAGGGGTTCTAGCTGACAATTGATCTTTCAAGTCATCTACCCACAAATGCATGGCTCGCGCCACAGAAGTCGCTGCAATATTTGTGCGGATTACAGCCACTGAACTTTGCCAGGCTCTTTTTAAGAGCCCATCAGCCTTACGATCCATTGGCTCCTTTAAGTTAGAGGAGTCCTCGAATGGAATGGCGGTTCTTTTAGACACTTTTGCAAGCAGAATGTCAATCTTGGGGATATCTTCCCACTCCTTGACCTCCTCATGATCAAATGGTAAGCGAAGTCTAAAGTCTCTAGGAATGGATATCCTCCTTTCTGCTTCTTCCCATTCTTCTAAGATCATAGAACGAATATGGGCATTTACAGGGAATACTTTCGAAGTCTGAGAACGTAGCCCCCCAAACATTTCGTCTTGAACTGACTGGGTAGTTGACGGTTCCTCAAATTGCATAGTCCACCTAACTGCCTCCAGGAGCTCATCTATATCATTAGATGAGAACAAATATTTCTTCCCTCTTTCAGGAGGCTCCCTGATCGACTCCTCATCTTCCAGATCTGAATCAAAAGAGCTGTCCTCGGATGACCGATCTGATTCCCTCTGTCTTTTCCTAGATCTCTGTGGATCCTGAGGGTCAGACTGGATGGGCTGGGGAAAGGATAAGCCAGATATCGAGGCCTGCACCTCTTCTCTGACAATGGCTCTCATGTTTGACATCAGGGAGGCCTGCTCTTCCCCCACAATACGGCTGGTGCAAGATTCACAAAGCGATTTCTGCCAGGAGTCTTTGAGCTTTACAGCACAGATGGGGCACTTTGTTGTGAATCTGGTTTTTGGGCTCCCCCGGTGGTCACTGGTGGTACTGGACTTGTGTGCTTCACTTTCTCTGTTCACCTGTTTCCATCAGGATATGGGAGTATCCTATTTAGCCTTGCTGCTCAGTTATTCTAGTGCCGGCCATCAATGTAACCAGAGCCTTTCTGTTGCATGTTCCTGCTTCTAGACTACTATCAGCTAAGTTGGACTCTTAGTCCTAAGTTTGTTTTGCATTTTTGTTCCAGTTCACAGTTATGTTATTTTTCTGTAGCTGGAAGCTCTTGTGGGCCGAAATTGCCACTCCGGTGTCATGAGTTGACACATGAGTCTTAAAGTAATTTCGGGATGGTATTTTAATAGGGTTTTCAGCTGACCGTGAAGTTCCCTATTGTATCTTCTTGCTATCTAGTAAGCGGACCTCGCTTTGCTGAACCTACCTTCATACTGCGTATGTCTTTTCCTCTGAACTCACCGTCAATATATGTGGGGGCTTCTGTCTCCTTTTTGGGGGAATTTCCCTAGAGGTAAGCCAGGTCTGTCTTTTCCTCTATTAGGGTTAGTTAGTCCTCCGGCTGGCGCTAGGCGTCTAGGGATAAAACGTAGGTACGCCACCCGGCCACTGTTAGTTGTGTGGTAGGTTTAGCTCACGGTCAGCTCGAGATTCCATCACCCAAGAGCTGTTCTGTTATTTATGTTCTCTGACGTTCCCTTGCCATTGGGAACCATGACAGTATGGCCGGCCCAGTGTTAAAACCGTTGGCAGAAGAAAGGAGAGAAAAAGAAGTCTGCAGATTTTTTTTTTTTTTCCTCTGAGTTTGCTTTATAGTTGACTTAGTTGCATTTCTGCTCTAATTGCAGCCTTTGTCTCTCTCTCTCCTTCTAATCCTTGAATGGCTCTGATCTCACCTGATTAAAATGGATCCTCAGAGTTTGGCTACAGGTTTGAATAATCTTGCTACGAAGGTTCAAAATTTACAGGATTTTGTTATTCATGCTCCTATATCTGAACCTAGAATTCCTATAATAGAATTTTTCTCCGGGGATAGATCTCGTTTCCTGAATTTCAAAAATAATTGTAAATTATTTCTTTCCCTGAGATCTCGCTCCGCTGGAGATCCCGCACAGCAGGTTAGGATAGTAATTTCCTTGCTGCGGAGTGACCCTCAAGACTGGGCATTTGCATTGGCACCCGGGGATCCTGCGTTGCTCAATGTGGATGCGTTTTTTCTGGCTTTGGGGTTGCTTTATGAGGAACCTAACTTAGAGATTCAGGCTGAAAAAGCCTTGATGGCCCTATCTCAAGGGCAAGATGAAGCTGAAATATACTGCCAAAAATTTCGTAAATGGTCTGTGCTTACTCAGTGGAATGAGTGCGCCCTGGCGGCGAATTTCAGAGAGGGTCTCTCTGATGCCATTAAAGATGTTATGGTGGTGTTCCCTGCACCTACAGGTCTGAATGAGTCCATGACAATGGCTATTCAGATTGACTGGCGTTTGCGGGAGCGCAAACCTGTGCACCATTTGGCGGTGTCTTCTGAGAAGGCTCCAGAAAATATGCAATGTGATAGAATTCTGTCCAGAAGCGAACGGCAGAATTTTAGGCGAAAAAATGGGTTGTGCTTCTATTGTGGTGATTCAACTCATGTTATATCAGCATGCTCTAAACGTACAAAAAAGGTTGATAAGTCTATTTCAATTGGCACTTTACAGTCTAAGTTTATTCTGTCTGTGACCTTGATTTGTTCATTATCGTCAATTACCGCGGATGCCTATGTCGACTCTGGCGCCGCTTTGAGTCTAATGGATTGGTCCTTTGCCAGGCGCTGTGGGTTTGATCTAGAGCCTCTGGAAGTTCCTATACCTCTGAAGGGTATTGACTCTACACCATTGGCTAGTAATAAACCACAATACTGGACACAAGTGACTATGCGTATGAATCCAGACCATCAGGAGATGATTCGCTTCCTTGTGTTGTACAATCTACATGACGTTTTGGTGCTCGGATTACCATGGTTACAATCTCATAACCCAGTCCTTGACTGGAAAGCAATGTCTGTGTTAAGCTGGGGATGTCAGGGGGCTCATGGGGACGTACCTTTGGTTTCCATTTCGTCATCTATTCCCTCTGAGATTCCGGAATTTTTATCTGATTATCGTGATGTTTTTGAGGAGCCTAAGCTTGGTTCACTACCTCCTCACAGAGATTGCGATTGTGCCATAGATCTGATTCCGGGCAGTAAATTTCCAAAGGGTCGTTTATTTAATCTATCTGTACCTGAACATGCTGCTATGCGAGAATATATTAAGGAGTCCCTGGAAAAGGGACATATTCGTCCTTCTTCATCTCCCTTAGGAGCCGGTTTTTTTTTTGTATCTAAAAAAGATGGCTCTTTGAGGCCGTGTATTGATTATCGACTCTTGAATAAAATTACAGTCAAATATCAGTATCCTCTGCCACTGCTTACTGATTTGTTTGCTCGAATAAAAGGGGCTAAGTGGTTCTCTAAGATTGATCTCCGTGGGGCGTATAATTTGGTGCGAATTAAGCAGGGGGATGAGTGGAAAACCGCATTTAATACGCCCGAGGGCCATTTTGAGTATTTAGTAATGCCTTTTGGTCTTTCAAATGCCCCTTCAGTCTTTCAGTCCTTTATGCATGACATTTTCCGTGAATATTTGGATAAATTTATGATCGTGTATCTGGATGATATTTTGATTTTTTCGGATGACTGGGATTCTCATGTCCAACAGGTCAGGAGGGTTTTTCAGGTTTTGCGGGCTAATTCCTTGTGTGTGAAGGGTTCTAAGTGTATTTTTGGGGTTCAAAAGATTTCTTTTTTGGGGTACATTTTTTCCCCCTCTTCCATTGAGATGGATCCTGTCAAGGTTCGGGCTATTTGTGATTGGACGCAACCTTCTTCTCTTAAGAGCCTTCAGAAATTTTTGGGCTTTGCTAATTTTTATCGTCGATTTATAACTGGTTTTTCTGATGTTGCTAAACCTTTGACTGATTTGACCAAAAAGGGTGCTGATGTTGCTGATTGGTCCCCTGCTGCTGTGGAGGCCTTTCGGGAGCTTAAGCGCCGCTTTTCTTCCGCCCCTGTGTTGCGTCAGCCTGATGTTACTCTTCCTTTTCAGGTTGAGGTCGATGCTTCCGAGATCAGAGCTGGGGCGGTCTTGTCGCAGAAAAGTTCCGACTGCTCCGTGATGAGACCTTGTGCGTTCTTTTCTCGAAAATTTTCGCCCGCCGAGCGAAATTATGATATTGGTAATCGGGAGCTTTTGGCTATGAAGTGGGCTTTTGAGGAGTGGCGTCATTGGCTTGAGGGGGCTAGACATCAGGTGGTGGTATTGACCGATCACAAGAATTTGATTTATCTTGAGTCTGCCAGGCGCCTGAATCCTAGACAGGCGCGCTGGTCGTTGTTTTTCTCTCGGTTTAATTTTGTGGTCTCATACTTACCAGGTTCTAAAAATGTGAAGGCGGATGCCCTTTCTAGGAGTTTTGAGCCTGATTCCCCTGGTGATTCTGAACCTACAGGTATCCTTAAGGATGGGGTGATATTATCTGCTGTTTCCCCAGACCTGCGACGGGCTTTGCAGGAGTTTCAGGCGGATAGACCTGATCGTTGCCCGCCTGGTAGACTGTTTGTTCCTGATGATTGGACCAGTAGAGTCATCTCGGAGGTTCATTCTTCTGTGTTGGCAGGTCATCCCGGGATCTTTGGTACCAGGGATTTGGTGGCTAGGTCCTTCTGGTGGCCTTCCCTGTCTCGAGATGTACGAGTTTTTGTGCAGTCTTGTGATGTTTGTGCTCGGGCCAAACCTTGTTGTTCTCGGGCTAGCGGATTGTTGTTATCTTTGCCTATTCCGAAGAGGCCTTGGACTCACATCTCTATGGATTTTATTTCTGATCTCCCTGTTTCTCAGAAAATGTCTGTCATCTGGGTGGTGTGTGACCGTTTTTCAAAGATGGTTCATTTGGTGCCCTTGCCTAAGTTGCCTTCCTCATCCGAGTTGGTTCCTCTGTTTTTTCAAAATGTGGTTCGCTTGCATGGTATTCCGGAGAATATCGTTTCTGACAGGGGGACCCAGTTCGTGTCTAGATTTTGGCGGGCGTTCTGTGCTAGGATGGGCATTGATTTGTCTTTTTCGTCTGCGTTCCATCCTCAGACTAATGGCCAGACTGAGCGAACTAATCAGACCTTGGAGACTTATTTGAGGTGTTTTGTGTCTGCGGATCAGGATGACTGGGTTGCCTTTTTGCCGTTGGCGGAGTTTGCCCTCAATAATCGGGCTAGTTCTGCCACTTTGGTTTCTCCTTTCTTTTGCAATTCGGGGTTTCATCCTCGTTTTTCTTCCGGTCAGGTGGAGTCTTCGGATTGTCCTGGAGTGGATACTGTGGTGGATAGGTTGCATCGGATTTGGGGACAGGTGGTGGACAATTTGGAGTTGTCCCAGGAAAAGACTCGGCATTTTGCTAACCGCCGTCGTCGTGTTGGTCCTCGTCTTCGTGTTGGGGACTTGGTGTGGTTGTCTTCTCGTTTTGTCCCTATGAGGGTTTCTTCTCCTAAGTTTAAGCCTCGGTTCATCGGCCCGTATAAGATTTTGGAGATTCTTAACCCCGTGTCCTTTCGATTGGACCTCCCAGCATCTTTTTCTATCCATAATGTCTTCCATCGGTCATTATTGCGCAGGTATGAGGTACCGGTTGTGCCTTCCGTTGAGCCTCCCGCTCCGGTGTTGGTTGAGGGTGAATTGGAGTACGTTGTGGAGAAGATCTTGGACTCCTGTGTTTCCAGACGGAAACTTCAGTATCTGGTCAAGTGGAAGGGCTACGGTCAGGAGGATAATTCTTGGGTGACAGCCTCTGATGTTCATGCCTCTGATTTGGTCCGTGCCTTTCATAGGGCTCATCCTGATCGCCCTGGTGGTTCTTGTGAGGGTTCGGTGCCCCCTCCTTGAGGGGGGGGTACTGTTGTGAATTTGGTTTTTGGGCTCCCCCGGTGGTCACTGGTGGTACTGGACTTGTGTGCTTCACTTTCTCTGTTCACCTGTTTCCATCAGGATATGGGAGTATCCTATTTAGCCTTGCTGCTCAGTTATTCTAGTGCCGGCCATCAATGTAACCAGAGCCTTTCTGTTGCATGTTCCTTCTTCTAGACTACTATCAGCTAAGTTGGACTCTTAGTCCTAAGTTTGTTTTGCATTTTTGTTCCAGTTCACAGTTATGTTATTTTTCTGTAGCTGGAAGCTCTTGTGGGCCGAAATTGCCACTCCGGTGTCATGAGTTGACACATGAGTCTTAAAGTAATTTCGGGATGGTATTTTAATAGGGTTTTCAGCTGACCGTGAAGTTCCCTATTGTATCTTCTTGCTATCTAGTAAGCGGACCTCGCTTTGCTGAACCTACCTTCATACTGCGTATGTCTTTTCCTCTGAACTCACCGTCAATATATGTGGGGGGCTTCTGTCTCCTTTTTGGGGGAATTTCCCTAGAGGTAAGCCAGGTCTGTCTTTTCCTCTATTAGGGTTAGTTAGTCCTCCGGCTGGCGCTAGGCGTCTAGGGATAAAACGTAGGTACGCCACCCGGCCACTGTTAGTTGTGTGGTAGGTTTAGCTCACGGTCAGCTCGAGATTCCATCACCCAAGAGCTGTTCTGTTATTTATGTTCTCTGACGTTCCCTTGCCATTGGGAACCATGACAGCACTTCTTACACTTGCCGGGTTTCTTAGCCACCGACGGGCCCTACAACAGATAATATAAACACCTGATGGGCCCGTACAATTATTGAAATTTTAGGGAGCCAACCCCTATCCGGGGACTCACATGTGCCTGGCCCTCCTGCAGTGTTTCAGATCTTGTGTCCTCCATGCTGCTGCCTGGCACCCACTGAACACCTGCACTGCCTGCAGAATCAGATAGCGCAGGACACAGCGGTCACACATACCTTTTATATCTTTAATGTCGCCGTCGCCTGCCCCGGGGCCCCCTTACGTCACGGAGAGTAGGAGGGAAGAGGACGCTGCCCCATGCTGCCAGCCACGACCCGGAAGTGACGCGCGCGGCAGCTGTGAACCGGAAGTGACTTTCCAGGAAGCCGATGCGGTCCGCACTCCTGGCCACAGACACCGCTCACATTCTCACCATGGCCTGCACTCACCCCGAGATCCGCTTGCCAAGGAAGCACCCTGCAGAGGCGTCCGGACGCAGGTACATCAGGGCTACATCCAGGTTCGAGAGCCCCCCAAGGGGGAAGCAACCCCTCACCAGGAGCAGCGCTACACCGGTGCTGCTGAGGGACTCCATTACTCGGGTTTCAGCCAAGCAGGGTCTTATAGTGGGAAGGAAGAGGCCGAGCCCCCCTGATCCTCACCACCTGCACGGGACAGACGGAGCTCTCGTCGTTCCCATCCACAGTGGGACAGGAAAAACACTGAAGGGTGGAAGGGGGAGGGTCCTTTTAAACTCTCGTGGTTTCCTGTCCCACTATGGATAAGAAGGACGACCTCCATGGTGCTGTCAGGTGGTGACCTGGAAAATAAGTTTAAAGAGCAGTGCACCGTCCGTAACTATAAACACATCCGTGGCACAAGCTTCTTCATCTTCACCCATACATATTACCAATAATATCCAAATGTCACAGTTAAAAATTGCAATATTACACAAATAGGCTATTTTCAACGAAACGCGCGTCGGGGAGGACACGCGTGGACTTACTCCTGATCAATTACGGGTAATGACACCAATTGATTTTTGTGTAATATTGATTCACATGTTGGGAGTTAGATGTTGACTCATTAGGCCTTATGGGAGATGTGCAATATTTGTGATCACATATTGTAGCATTGGATATGACCTGTTTAGCCTTTTTGATATTTTAGATAATGTCCCCTGAGTGTCCCTTTTGCATGTGCTAGTGGGTGTAACCCCCTCTTGTTCTCTGTCTGCACCTGTTTTTTCAATAAATTATATTTTGATTACTATAAATATGGTTGGAATGTTTTTTCGCAGGTTTTTTCATTTGCATATCTTGGAAAGGATTTGTGAGCAGAAGAAGGCATTTGTAGACTACCAGCATCAACAAGGCCGTCGGTATTCAGTTCTGACTTCACACATAAGATCTCGGGAGTGGACATGGATGTCAGACATATGTACCATCCTCCAAAACTTTGAGGAATTCACCAAGATGGTGATCGGCAATGATGCCATAATTAACAAATCCATCATGCTTCTCTGTGTTCTAATATTAATATTTATAGTTATTTACATAGCGTCAACATATTTACCGTTTCAAACACAATAGTCCTAATTAACAACGATAACAATACAATAATTAAACAGAAATCAAACTACCCTGCTTGTGACAGCTTACAATCTACACTAAGTAACAACGATAATAATTAAACAAAAAAAAAAAAAACTTGCACGTGACAACTTACAATCTACAATGAGGTGGGGGAGAAAAAACTACAGGGGAATGTATTTACAGTGATGTATTTACAATGATATTACTGAGGTTTGTCAAAAGTCGTGGAGGCCTGAAGACAAGGAGGAGGAGACCATGGTCAGTTGCCCTCTTGGTGAGGACATGCAAGTATCGACTGTTCGCAGTCTTGCACGCATGGCTGAGTTTACGTTACGCTGCCTTTACCGTCACCCTTGCGTTCTCAAAATTTTAGATGACAGGCAATACTAATTGTTGACAATTCTAGACCCATGCTACAAGGAGAACTTTATATCTCTTATTCCAGAGGCAGCCAGGTGTACTACAATGTTGGAGGACCATAGGGCCCTTCTTGCTGAATTATTAAAAACATTCCCATCTGAAAACGCTGGCAGAAGAGGTCACAGTTTGTTGGCCAAGCAAGGAGTACAGATGAGAGAGACAACTCCAATCCACCAGAGGCAGTGGAACACTGACAAAGTTTGGGGAGTTTTTTCAGACCCTCCTATCGTCCTAGCCCTGAGACTCTCACAAGGAGTGCTTTGGGAAAATGCTGAGGGAGAAGCTTGCTGACTGTACCAACGTCCTCTGTCATTTCTCTGCGCCCTTTCATTATTGTTTTACAAAGTGAACATGGAGCATGAACTGTCTCTACTGCAAACATGTGCTGTACTCACGGTCATGGAGCGCACGGTGCCTCGCTCTCTGGCGGTCACTGTGAACATGGCTCCTCACTTTCTTGCAGTACTGCTTTTATTGGTGGGAGAAAACGCCTTCGTAATACAGAGACAGAGTACAACACTCTGCTCTTCAGACTTTCTATATGCGCAGTGACTGCCTCTAGGCAGAAGATGATGATGGTGGTAATAGTAGTTGGAGCTTTTAACACAGTCATGAAACAGCCATAACAACTTGAAAAAGAAGTATTTTTAACGAGATACCACACTGTTCGATATTGTATTTTTTTATTTTTTAAACTAAAATAGTGTACCTAAATAGGGTAACAGACAGCAAATAAAGCTGAATGTAGGCCTGAATTTCCACAATTTGTAGGCCACAAATACATCAGACGTCTGACAGTGATAACACACTGCCAATATGTGGCCTGTATTTTTAAATGCAAAAGAATGCTGTATATACTGTAAGTAGAGTAAGAGACAGCAGAAAAAGTGGTACACCGGTCTACAGTGCCCAAACTTTGAACACGCAGATATATGAGGGCTGTCACGGAAATACCACACTGACAAATATGTGGCCTGTTTTTTTTTTCTTAAATGCCAAATAGTGCTGTATGTAATTAGAGTAACAGACAGCAAGAACAGTGGCAAAACGGCCTAAAATGCCCAAACTTGGAGCACGCAGATATATGAGGCCTTTTTTGGTGAATTTAAGACACACACAAAAAAAAATAGTAGAACAAGGCTAGCACACACAACTATGCTACGTATGCCTGAAAAACTATGATTTTTAAACAGGCCTCTGTCTGACAGAACAGACTATATTTTTTCGGAGTGGGGTTAATTTTTTGGGAAAAAAAAATTGCAGCTACTGTAGGTATATAGTAAAGAAGCAGCAGACAGTTATGGAGCTTTGGGAGAGATGCAGTGGAAGCTATGTACGCACATACAGTGCTTGCAGGCCTTGCACTGATGTGGATATGCCGTGCCCTGCCTACCTAGCGCTACAATATCGGGACCCACGAATTAGCCCTAAAAAGGACTGTCGGTTTCTCAGGAGTTGTGGATTTAACAGTTGCAGACCTACACTAACTATAAAAACCACGAGTCTGACCCTATCTCGGCAGCAGCTCTCCCTACTCTCACTGAATCCAGAGCTGAATGCGGAGAGCAGGGTGGCGCCAGGCCTCTTATACTCGGGATGGTGATGTGCGGCCAAGCCAATCACTGCACGACCACAACAAAGATGACTGCGGCGTTTCATGGCCTGGCAGACAATCCCTGCAGCGTGATTGGGTCTCTAAAGTCCGCCAAAACTGCTGGATGGAGACACCAGTTACCGCCGAATAATCCCAGAAATGCTCGCTGCTCACCGAGTACACCGAGCATAGTGATACTCGAGCGAGTAACGAGTAGTGGCGAGCACATTCGCTCATCACTAGTCTTGTTGAGTGGTGGTCGGGTTTCAGCCTTCCTTACCTTGGCCATGTCTCTAAGCACTGAACACCTTGTACTTCTGGGCACTCAGGGAGGTTGCAGTTCTGGAATAGGACAGTGTAGCGGTGAGGCTGGGATGATGAAGATGTTGTGGCAATAGGGGGTTGTTATTATGATGTTTGTAGACTATGTATTAATGCTTATATGTGTGTGATAAAAGTAATGTTATGTCTTTTCCCTATGGCTGTTGTTATGTGTTTGGTTCTCCTATAGGCTATACCTAAGATCATCCCTGAGAATACTGGAGGTCTGTCCACTCGGGGTACCATACAGTAGATAGGGATACAGTTTGGACGACACTAGGGGTTTAGATAGTTAATAGAGTTGGGATTAGCCCACAGTTTGGGAGAGGTTAGACCAGTTTTATAATAATAGTTTTTTTCCGGGTTAGGGTTGCTCAGTCAGTGAGTTAGTCAGAGTCCAAGACTCAGTCAAGAGCAAGTTCAAAGAGTCAGTGGAGTGGAGAGTAAAACCTGGACAAAACAACATTAGCAGGAGCAGGAAGAGGCAGATGCAGCAGAGCTCAATTGGTGCTCTGAGATCAAGTTCCACACAGCATGAGGACACATTATGAGGTTCGTCTGTGCGCCGGGACAGTCTTGGGTTGAGTTCCGGAAGGGGTATTGAGAGCCATACCCCTGTCCCCTCTGTGAGGAAGAGGTCAGCTGGGTCAGAGAGAAAGGAAAGGATAGTGTTCCTCAGGGAAGCTGTTACGCCAGGAGGAGATTTCCTAGGGTCAGCAAGGTAGTTGGGCTAGGGACAAGTCAGGCAGAAAGGAGACGAAGACTGACAGGCCAAGAAACAAAGGAAGCATCACTAAAATGGGATTATGTTTTATTCTGTATGCTACAGCCATGTGTAACCGAATTGCACAGTAAAGTTGAACCTTTTAACCCAGACCCAAGGTCTTTTTTCTGGTCTGAAGCTACAGCCGGACCGATCCCATGGATGGGGAGGTAGAAGGTACTCCTGAAGGAACAGTTAGTAAGTAACCAACTCCACCACACACTCATGAGATACTCCTGTTTATAAGAAGGGTTTAAGGGCAACAGGAAACCAGCCCTGTACCCCCCTTCAACAGCACTGGAGGATAATGGGTTCCTCGTAGCTACAAGTTTGATTCTTCTCAAATCTATGGCAGTTAATATGCATCTTTTTTTCCCAACAATTTTTTCTGCCACCCTGTTGACTATTTGCAATAAAACTTTTGATGGTTTTGTGATCACACCCCAATATGTTAGCAGCTTCAAAAGTGTTGAATCCCTCAGACTTGCAACAATTTTTGACTTTTCAGAGTCAGTTAAATCTCTTTTTTTTGGACCATTTTTCCATAGGAAAACAAGCTGCTTAATAATTCTGCAAACCTTGATAAAGGGTGTTGGTTAGTGTTGAGCATTCCGATACCGCAAGTATCGGGTATCGGCCGATATTTGCTGTATCGGAATTCCGATACCGAGATCCGATACTTTTGTGGTATCGGGTATCGGTATCGAAACAACATTAATGTGTAAAATAAAGAATTAAAATAAAAAATATTGCTATACTCACCTCTCCGACGCAGCCTGCACCTTACCGAGGGAACCGGCAGCGTTGTTTGCTTAAAATTCGCGCTTTAACTTCCTTACGCGAAGTCCCGGCTTGTGATTGGTCGCGCGCCGCCCATGTGGCCGGGACGCAACCAATCACAGCAAGCCGTGACATAATTTCAGGTCCTTCAGGATTTTAAAATTACGTTCCGGCGTTGTGATTGGTTGCGTCGCGGTCACATGGGCGACGCAACCAATCACAAGCCGTGACGTCACGGGAGGCAGGAGACGCGCGCATTTTAAAATTTTTATACGTGTTTTTTGCACTTTTTCAGGGTGCAGTTGGGCCCATTCTGTCTTGTAAACTACCACAGTTCACATGGGATGCAGCTTAATAGCGCTGGGCAGCCCACCTGAGCTAATAGAAGGGTGTCACTACTAGGCTGTTAACCTGGATGCTGTACACTCCCCATTGTGTGAATAGCGCCACATACAAGTCGCTTATGTACAGTCATATGCCAAGCAGCCACGCCCTCCATTAATTTGGTAGTCTGTGAGTGGCTGCCTCATCGGTATTTTTGCACCTGTGTTGCCGCCATCTTAACCACATGGGTCCACTGCATCCTGATTTGTTTGGAGACCTAGGCAGGTAAGCATCTCTGCCTTTTTTGCTATTTTTCTGTATAGTGAATATGGCAAATAAAAAACCCCAAAACAATTGTTGAATTGCACTTTTTTTGCAATTTCAATGAACTTAGATTTTTTTCCCAGCTTTCCAGTACATAACATGATAAAAGTAATGATATTTAAAAGTACAACTTGGCGCACAAAAAAATAAGCCTAAGTGGATGGAAAAATTGAAATGTTATGGCTCTTGGAGAAGAAGGGGAGGAAAAAACTAAAATGAAAAAAATCAAAACCCCATCATGATGGGGTTAATATACAACCTATTTATGTGACTTATTCTAGTATCAACTGCCAATGATAGGATTTTGATCCTGATACCAAGTTCGAGCTAATTCAACTCTAGTAATACTAGAGGAACTGCTGTGCATCAATATAAAAAACTGAACAGCAGGGAAGACAGATAAGGTGTTCGGGTTGGCGGATTGCACTAAATTAAATTAACCTATAAAGTGCAATCACAACCCAGGGTCCACCATGCAGAGATGAATAACTGCTGCTAGTGTAAATATTGAAGGATATAAAACTAGCGAACGTTCCTCCTTAAACACACTGAGTTAACTTCACACAGTGTGAATGGAACGCAGAAAACCAACCCAAATACAACTCAGAGGTACACAGGAAGAGGAGACCTACTCAGCTAACCACCGAGAGGTACATCGACAGTAAGTACCAGCTCAGCTAACCACCGAGGGGTACAGGGAAGGTAAGAACCAGCTCAGCTAACCACCGAGGAGTACAGGGAATGTTAGTATCAGCTCAGCTAACCACCGAGGGGTACAGCGAAGGTTAGTACCAGCTCACCTAACCACCGAGGGGTACAGAGAATGTTAGTATCAGCTCAGCTAACCACCGAGGAGTACAGGGAAGGTAAGAACCAGCTCAGCTAACCACGGAGGGGTACAGGGAAGGTTAGTACCAGCTTAGCTAACCACCGAGAGGTACAGGGAAAATGAGAAGTGTGCAATACCCCATTAGAACCACTATGAAAGAACACGTGGGTTGAACTTGCTCTGTGGTGCAATACCCTGTTAACCCCACAGGGAAGTATAGCATACACATGCGATGGAAACAGCAAAAACTCACAGTCAGCAAGAACACGCAGCGAACCTTCTAATGGCTTGATGTCAGCCCTGAACTCACACAGCCAATCTCCTCTCTGAAGGTGCTTGAATTCTAATGGCACAGGACCAGCCCTGAACACTTGCTGACAACCCACTGTTAGCTGATACGGTGCAAAACGCACAGACAGAGCAGTAGCGAATCCACATACACCAAACACAAGTGACGCTAGCACGGGCGCGTGCTTCGCTGAAAGCCCTTTATGCACCAGGCTCCACCCCCAAACACTCACACCCAGTCGGACGGGACGTCGCCCGTGAGCCAATCTGGAGCTGCCACATCACCAGAGCAGAAAGCATCCGAGCACCAATGACAAGGCACCACATCACGGACATGCTCAGTAAGGTGATTTCTGAACTTAGACTCCAGAGTGCCTCTGTATACCACTGGTTACCATAGACTTTAGCTGGAGAGCAAGCAGTAACCACATGTATAACAGTAGCCTGAGAAAGATGCTGGGACAAACTTCTGCGCTAAGCAGCAGACCCAGTGGCCTTGCCTGAATGGGAAACCAGAGCAACAAACAGTGCCTGCGATACATCCCACCTGGCAGGGAAGTCCCAGCCTCTAACGTAAGGCCACTAGTTTGAGTAGAAAAGTGGTTAAAAATAATAGTTTCTGCAAAACATAAAATCAAAGATGTTTGTATTTTTTTTAGTTAAAGAGACAGTATGTGCAGAAAGTATAATGTTTGAACCCTTGCTACGTGTACCTGTGTCATTAACCTTGAAAAGTTCAAGGCCTGTGACCCTTACCCCCAGGATGACTGATCTGAACATACTGTCAGTGATACTGGTCACACAGTAAACCAAAGGCAGCTGCAGTACAAAGGCAGGCTGATTTTAGAAGAAGATGTCAGGACACTATACTGCCTATAGTGTGACCAGGAATGCACGGTGTCAGCAGCCCAAAAGCAAGCCATCAAAAGAGATTCAATAGCCCCACTGATTTATGACTTCTGTGAGTAGCTTTGTGCAGTTTTTATATAGCTTTGGGGCAGCCCGGTTTCCATTTACACTGTGTATAATATATAATCCATTACTAAACTCTTAGTAATTATATTTCCTCAAAAGTGTTTTAACCCCTTCCCTCTAAAGCCTTTTTCACTTTCCTGACTAGGCCAATTTTTTCAAATCTGACATGTGTCACTTTATGTGGTAATCTTTGGAAAGTTTCTACATATCCCCGTGATCTTGAGATTGTATTTTTGTGACACATTGTATTTTATGTTAGTGGTAAATTTCGGCCAATCTGATTTGTGTCTATCTTTAAAATTATTGGAAATTTGTTCAAAAATATTTAAAAAAATGAGCAATTTTTGAACTTTAAATGTTTATCCCCTTAAAACAGGTAGTAATACAAAATAGTTAATAGATAACATTTAACATTTGTCAACATTACGTTAGCATCATTTTGAAACCTCTTTTTTTGTTGTTAGGATGTTAGAAGGGTTAAACGTTTAGTAGCAAATTTTAATTTATTTTTTTACGAAATTTACAAAATCTATTTTTTTAAAGACTTTTTTTTAGCCACTTTTGAACTTACTTTGAAGAGAAGTTTGTTAAATCCTCTTGTACTTCAGAGAAATTAATGCAGAGTGGAATGAAAAAAATTAAAAACTACATTTTGTTCCATGAAAATATGTTTTTTAAAGAAGGGAAGAAGAGCTATTTGACTTTTGCAACCAATTTTAGCTGGAATAGATTGAGGACACCAAGCAACATTAGCCAAGCCAAAACAGCAGAAATCCCCCACAAATAGCCCAATTTTGAAAACTACAGCCCTCACGGAATTCCATTAGGGGTGTGTTAAGCATATTGAACCCACAGGTTATTCATAGCATTTTATAACTGCTGGTGATGAAAATTAAATATTAGGCGTTTTCCAAAAAGATGTTGTTTTAGCCCCATATTTTAATTTTCACAAGAGTAATAAGAGAAAATGGACCAGATAATTTGTTGTGCCATTTTTCCTGAGTACGCTGATAACTCATAGGTGGTTTATGTGGGTACACTGTAGCTCAAAAAGGAAGGAGTGCCATGTTTGAATATAGATTTTGCTGGCATGCCATATCACACTAGCAGAGCCTTTGAGGTGCCAGAACAGCAAAATCCACCTACGGGCTACGAAGATAAATAAAATACATTTTTAACACTAAAATGTTGTTTTTGCTCCAAATTTTTCATTTTCACAAGGGATAATAGGAGAACATAGCCACCACAATTTGTTACACAATTTCTGTTGAGCACTGAAATACCCCATATATGGTTGGAAACTACTATTTGGGAGTACGGCAGGGCTGGAAACAAAGGAGTGCAGATTTTCATGGAATAGTTTGTAAGTACTAGTTTTAAAATCCCTGGAGACCAGAACTGCAGAAGCCTCCCATAAGACAACCAATTTTGGAAATAACATCCCTCTGGGAATTCATCTGCGGGCATAGTGACTATTTTTTAATTCACTGTTTTCCTGAAATAATCATGCAATTTGTGTTACTTAGGGAAAATATGCCATTTTAGTGCCCAATACCATGTGTCCAGCTTGAGTTTCTGGGAACATGCTCCTTTTTAAAGTGTTAAGGGGCTTCTGCCCATGACAGCACTGCTATACCTTGTGGACGATAACTGTGGTTTAGGCACACTGTGGGGTTTTAGAAGGGGGAAGCTGCATTTGGATTTGAGGGCATAGACTTTGTTGTATTTTTTTGGGGGTGGGAGAAGGGCAGCAGATGAGGGCAATCCATGCCACCTTTCCAGAGCCTTTTGAGCTACTAGTACTAGATAATGGACCCAAGTGGGGTCTTATTTATTTGGTGGATTGAGTTGATGCTTTTATTGGTACAATTTTGGGATACACAGCATTTTGGATCACTTTAATGCTTGGTTCACGTTATTATGTTGGGTTTTCCATCTAATTCTGCAAAATGCATTATTCAGACAGAACTCCTAATAGAGCTCTTCACTATAATGAGAGTGATAGTCTCTGTATAACCTCTGCTTTAACGGTGTCCGTCTTTTTAGAGGGGCACAAAACTGGAATTCACTTTTGTACATGCCTAAAAAGATGTGATATCACTGGAAAAGAGGTAGATGAAGTATAAAAAGTGCATACTTCTGTTTGGAGTGCTGTTTGAATCATGTTTTTTGCAGAGATTTAGACAGAATCTTCAATTCAAGTGCTCAGCGTAGAGTACAGGATAAATGTGAACAGAGTCTTATTATAAGTTTTGGGAGGCAGATAAACAGCAGTTGAAGAATAGTTTTCATTTATTTTTATTTTTTTATGCCAATTACCGTGTGTAATAAATTATGAAGAAATACTATTCTTCAGGGCAATACGATTACTGCGATACCAGATTAATATAAGGGTTTTCTTTGTATTTTGCCACTTTTGCACAGCCTGAGCAATATTTTTTAGAAAAAAATCATTTGCTTTTGCATCTACATATTTTGCGTTCTGTAACTGGTTTATTTTTTCTCTACTAGAGCCATGTTCACATTTTCAGTCATACCATTTTTCTTTGCACATGACTTTTTGATAGTGGTTTCTTCCACTTTTGTGCACTGGTATGAAGAAAAAACAGCATTTTTGCTGTGTATTTTACTTATTTTTTTAAGTAATGTGAAAGTTCTATAAACAGGGTCTCTCTGGATATGGCGATGCCAAATATGTGTACTTTATTTGCACTTTATTTTATGGGTTTTTCTATACTTTTACAATGTTTTTTTCTTCTTAAGTTCTTCGATGAGGCTTGAACTTTCACTTTACTGATCACTGTTATAATTATGTATGGCAGTATTGTATTATTAACTATGCATTGCAGGGTTTTAGTCATTTTAATAATGAATGATCAATTCTGTCAGAGAAAGAATCAGATTTCTCTGATAAGACATATTACAAAGTTTTCTTATTTTCACATGTACTATTGATTTATGAAATCAAAATCAAAATGGCGGTTATTCTATAACTGTCAGCCGAGCTCTTAGAGTGACCAGGGCTGGTGCCAATTCTCAATTCTGAGGTCAAATCTGTAGTCAGTGAAGACTCCTATTACTGAGATGGGAATTGGCAGTTGATTCTGATAAGATTTATCTAGATAGACGGAGGAGCAGGAGGGAGGAGCTCTGCCTCTAGCTCCTCCCTACTCCAGTTTACATAGAATCTCATCAGTAGCAGCTGTCTTGTCTTAGTGTGCTTTTCCAGTGTCTCCTGTGTTGCTGCTTCTGCAAATCCCTTTTTTATACACTATATTTTAATCTATGACAATATATCTCTTCTGATACCCAATGTCCGCATGACCATTGAAAAAATAATAAATCTCTTCCAATAATTTTTCTCATTATATTTTATTTTTATTCATTTCTTTATCTTTTTGTCAATTGTTCATTATGCATTATCAGTCACTCACTACTTTATTCTTCCCACAGTGAATGTTCACTTGAGATTGAGAAATCATCTATATTCCACAATCCCTTTGACAAGATACAGCTTCCGGAATATTATTTTCCACTGTACCTTGATGTATATACAATCATGTTTTTGGATCTTATGAGACACGTTCAGATGTTGCTATTGCTATGATGTTGTTATATAAGAATTGTCTACCATTTATGTTTTATATAGATAACCTTGATAAAGGCTAAGTGGGCCGAAACGTTGGGGTAATGACGCACGGTGTGTGTCACCTGAGGAGCCTAGGAGGTGCTTGCAGAGGGCCTGGAACTGAGTACAGGGAGTGTGAGAGCTAAAGCACACAGTGTGCACAGGACCTGACACTAAGCAGTCACGTGATCGCAGGGGGGCAGAACTACCGCTTGTGAGGACGGGGAAGCAACTGAGAGTGCGGAATACTGGGCACAAAATGTAAACATAGTCAAATGGAGAGCCAAGGGTCAAAGCCAAACGAGAGAGAGGTACCTAGGGATGAGACAGCGAGTGAACCGAGGCAAGCCAAGGGGTCAGAGAACCAGGAAGGACAGGGCAGTACAGAGCAGAAGACAGAGACAGAAGTCAGGGGACAAACCGGGTCATACACAGAAAAGCTCACACGCACAGAGGCACAACGATTACAGATGAGTAACCTGGGTCAGCAATCCCTAGCCGAATAAACGGAAGTATCATTGACTCTGGACATAGGAACTACCAGCATTAAATAGCCACCCCAGAACCAAAGAGAGAGAGAGGCGAAGTATCTTAACCCTGACCTAACCAGCACGGAGCCAGAACCACACCGTCCTGAGTCATGACAGTTGGGTTTTGAATTCTGTTTCAAATTGATAATTCCAATAAACACATATTGCTTTCAGCAAGATTGCATGTTGTGCCAAAGGTTTTCTTCAATATTCTGAGTCCTAATCAGTGACACACATCAACCGTACTCAATTTTTTGCCAGGACTTATTCTTTTCTGTCACTTTTTGACTTTTGTAACAGTTTTGTCATTTTATCCTCATCACCACCTTGTGTGCTACCTGTGCCCGCAGTTCTCTGATCAGTATTGCATAAGACTGATCACAGTCTGTGTAAAAATTTTGCTGTCGGATTTTTTTATTTTCAAATAGTGAAAAACAAATTCAACAATCAAAAACAACAACAAATAACTGGATAGTGTTAGATATAGGAATAGCAGAATCGGTAGTAAAGATTTACTGTAGTAATTGGCTTATACTACAATAATTCCTACTAATATATGCAGAGAGAACAAAGTCGTGGAAAGATAAGAGGTCACCACCATAGTAGTTATCTACCCACCCAGGGTATATTCATATATTTACAAACTGGGACCCAAAAAGTAGGACCATACTGGACTAACTGCCAGACAATTGAACAAAAACCACAAGGAGAAAAAAAGCAGCAAGCAGTCCGATTCTTATAAATATACAAAATTCTTTATTAATAAAAAGACCAAGAGAAAACATGACAAGGGGAAGTCATCCCCGTGCAAATATCAGCATGCATATATAGGGACAGAGTATAGGTGACTAAAGTATACAACTAGTCATTTACTTGCCGGCAACAATCATATCTACTAGGTCTCCTGTATCAAAGTACCCACATCTGATATAATAAGGACTTAGTGTCCACAGAAATAGCAGGGGAACTTTAACACATCAGAGAATCCAAAATGTACATACCGGTCAGTGTAAGGATGTATCAGGCTGGATTAGCACCTCACCCTCGTCCACCCTGACGTACGTTTCGGCGGATGCCTTTATCAAGGGGTAATATATGCAATTATGGATAGCGTCAGTTGGTGCAAGCATTCAGTAATGGTTTTCAACTGACACCAGCATTGCACATTATATTTATTATAATTTCAAAAATTTAGCGAAAAGCACTGCAGTAATTATAATACTATAGTTTTTTTTTACTAATCATGAACTTTATTTTATTACATTCGCTTTGTACATTATATAGTGTGGTTTCAGAAATGTAATGTAAAATTACTGTAGTAATTATTTTACTACTTTTTCTTCAACTAATCAAAAGATTTACTGTTAGCATCAGTAGAAGGAGTTCAATATCTTTTTTTTACTTTTTTATAACGACTGCCCAGTGCATTTTACATAATATAGTTTTAGAAATTTACTTGAAAATGACTGCAGTAATTATTTTACTAGCTTTTTTTTTACTAATCCATGGAGTTAATGTTAGTCTCAGTACCGGGCATCCAATATGTATATTTTTTTACTGAAGTTCGCTCACAACATTTTACATGGCGTAGTTTTGGAAATTTACTGAAAAATTACTGTAGTAATTACTTTATTACAGTTGTTTTTTCTTCTAATCTATAGATTCATGGTTAGCATCAGTTAGTTGCTGGCATGCAGTAATTGTCTTACTGACGTTCGCTTAGTACATTTTACATTTTCACATTCTCATTTTATTTTTTTACATTTTTTTCTTTCATTTTTATAAATTTTTTACATTCTTTTTCTAGTCTTCTATTTTTTTCCCTTTTTTTTCTATCCTATAAACAAATTTTATACCAAGCAGACACCAATAACATTTAGCTACACAACACACATGAAAGACATTATGACAAACACATAGTATCCCTGTGAAAAATAAAATAAATAAAATATCCTACTCTTCCCAAAGGCTGTATTCAGCTAAGCAGGCATACTCTTTCCTTGCTTCTGACACCAATAGTGATTGAGAGGATGCCATATTTCTCTATTTTTCCTCCTCCATTTCCTCCACTGAGCCCTCATGTAGACTGTGAAAAAATGTGGAAAATCCAGCAACTGCAAGGTTCATTAAAACATGTTTATTTGTGGATTAAAAAGACATATTAGAGCCCATATCTAACCCCTTCAGCGCCCAAGCCTGTTTTCAACTTCATGACTGGGCCAAATTTTACAATTTCATACAGTATCACCTTATGAGGTAATAGCTCTGGAATGCTTCAACAGATCCCACTGATTCTGAGATTATTTTTACAGAACATATTGTACTTCACGATAGTGGTAAAAATTTCTTATGCGTTTATTTGTGAAAAAGAAAAAAAAAAAATTGGTGAAATTTTGGAAATTTTTAAACTTTTATTTTTTATGTCCTTAAATCAGAAAGTTATGTCACACAAGGTAGTTAATAAATAACGTTTACCACATTACATTTGAAGTGTCTTTTAGGGGTCTATATGGCAGTAAATACACAAAAGTTACATCAATCTAAAAACTGTACCCCTCAAGGTACTGAAAACCATATTCAAGTAGTTTATTAACCCTTCAGGTGCTTCACAATAATTTTTAGAATGTGAAAGGAAAAAATTAACATTTAACTTTTTTTTCACAAAAATTTTACATTAGACCCAATTTTCTTTTTCACAAGGGTAACAGGAAAAAATGGACCCTAAAATTTGTTGTGCAATTACCCATGAGGAAGCCAATAGCCTATATATGTGGTAAAATTACTGTTTTAGCACATGGCAGGGCTCGGAAGTGAAGGAGCGCCATTTGACTTTTTGAATGGAATAATTAGCAGATGCCAACTTGCGTTTGGAGAGCCCTTCATGTGCCTAAACATTGGAAACACCTTAGTGACATCATTTTGGAAACTAGACCCCCCATGGAACTTGCCTAGATGTGTGGTGAGCATCTTGAACCTCCAGGTGCTTCACAGAAGTTTATAACATTGAGCAGTAAAAATAAAAAAAAGTCAAATTTTTCCCCAAAAAATGTTTCGTAGCCCCAAATTTCCATTTTTATAGGAGATCCCTAATATGTGGAGCAAAACTACTGTTTGGGCGCACAGCAGGGCTTAGAAGGGAAAGAGCGCCATTTGACTTTTTGAATGCAAAATTTACTGGAAGAAGTGAAACATCTCTCAATGAATTCATCTAGGGGTGCAGTTATCATATTGACACCACAGGTGGTTCACAGATTTTTATACTATCGGCAGTGAAGAAAAAAATTACATTTTTACCACCAAAATTTTGTTTTAGCGCCATATTTGACATTTTCACACTGGAAATTAGCAAAAATAGCACCAAAATTTGGCCCACAATTTCTGCTGAATGAAGAAATACCTCATATGTGGCTGAACAGTACTACTTAGGCACACGGTGAGACTTGGAAGGGACAGAGTGCTATTTGCCTCTTGGAGAGCAAATTTTCCTACGATAGATTGCATGCTCCATATACAGAGCCCCTAAGCACTAGAAGAGTAGAATCCCCCTTCAGTTGACCACATTTTTTAAACTATACCTCTTTCGGACTTTATCTACAGGTATAGTGACGATTTTGGCTCCATGGTTGTTTTCCAGAAACAAGCAGCAGTGGAAGTTGCTGAGTGAAAATTGCAAACTGCTGTTATAGTGATCAGTATGTCGTAGTGACCAGTATGTTATGCCCAGATCATGCTTCTGGAGACACACATCCGTAAATTAGGTGGGCTCTCATTGCTACAGAAATACCAAACATGTGGACGCTAAATATGGTTAAATTTGGCTAAATTTGCTGAATTTCTTTTGGGGGGGGCCGGAGCCATTTCACTTTTCCAGAGCCTTTGTGCTGCCCGTAACATGGAAGCCCCCTATATTTCCATTGACAGATGACAGTCCTGAGTGGGGACTTTTTTCTGGATTGAGCTGAAGCTTTTTTGGGGAACGTTTTACATAATGTTTGGGATCTCATTTATCTGGCGCTCTATGCTGAGCACTTACTTTGGAGCTTCCATCTACAGGTCCTTCTCAAAAAATTAGCATATAGTGTTAAATTTCATTATTTACCATAATGTAATGATTATAATTAAACTTTCATATATTATAGATTCATTATCCACCAACTGAAATTTGTCAGGTCTTTTATTGTTTTAATACTGATGATTTTGGCATACAACTCCTGATAACCCAAAAAACCTGTCTCAATAAATTAGCATATTTCACCCGTCCAATCAAATAAAAGTGTTTTTTAATAACAAACCAAAAAACAATCAAATAATAATGTTCAGTTATGCACTCAATACTTGGTCGGGAATCCTTTGGCAGAAATGACTGCTTCAATGCGGCGTGGCATGGAGGCAATCAGCCTGTGACACTGCTGAGATGTTATGGAGGCCCAGGATGCTTCAATAGCGGCCTTAAGCTCATCCAGAGTGTTGGGTCTGGCGTCTCTCAACTTTCTCTTCACAATATCCCACAGATTCTCTATGGGGTTCAGGTCAGGAGAGTTGGCAGGCCAATTGAGCACAGTAATACCATGGTCAGTAAACCATTTACCAGTGGTTTTGGCACTGTGAGCAGGTGCCAGGTCGTGCTGAAAAATGAAATCTTCATCTCCATAAAGCATTTCAGCCGATGGAAGCATGAAGTGCTCCAAAATCTCCTGATAGCTAGCTGCATTGACCCTGCCCTTGATGAAACACAGTGGACCAACACCAGCAGCTGACATGGCACCCTACACCATCACTGACTGTGGGTACTTGACACTGGACTTCAGGCATTTTGGCATTTCCTTCTCCCCAGTCTTCCTCCAGACTCTGGCACCTTGATTTCCGAATGACATGCAAAATTTGCTTTCATCAGAAAAAAGTACTTGGGACCACTTAGCAACAGTCCAGTGCCGCTGTTTATGGTTCAAAAGTGGCTTTACCTGGGGAATGCGGCACCTGTAGCCCATTTCCTGCACACGCCTGTGCACGGTGGCTCTGGATGTTTCCACACCAGACTCAGTCCACTGCTTCCTCAGGTTCCCCAAGGTCTGGAATCGGTCCTTCTCCACAATCTTCCTCAGGGTCCGGTCACCTCTTCTCGTTGTACAGCATTTTCTGCCACATTGTTTCCTTCCAACAGAGTTACCATTGAGGTGCCTTGATACAGCACTCTGGGAACAGCCTATTTGTTGAGAAATTTCTTTTTGGGTCTTACCCTCTTGCTTGAGGGTGTCAATGATGGCCTTCTTGACATCTGTCAGGTCGCTAGTCTTACCCATGATGGGGGTTTTGAGTAATGAACCAGGCAGGGAGTTTTTAAAAGCCTCAGGTATCTTTTGCATGTGTTTAGAGTTAATTAGTTGATTCAGAAGATTAGGGTAATAGGTCGTTTAGAGGACCTTTTCTTGATATGCTAATTTATTGAGACAGGTTTTTTGGGTTATCAGGAGTTGTATGCCAAAATCATCAGTATTAAAACAATAAAAGACCTGACAAATTTCAGTTGGTGGATAATGAATCTATAATATATGAAAGTTTAATTGTAATCATTACATTATGGTAAATAATGAAATTTAACACTATATGCTAATTTTTTGAGAAGGACCTGTATATCTCTGAGTGATGTGATTCAGATGAAACCCCCATTCACTGTAATGGGGCAGAAGAGTTACTCTGGACTCCATCTGGCCTCTGTTCAGTGATGTTCTTGTTTTCAGAAGTGCACCAACTGTGGTGGACCGCATTTTTATGTGCACCTAAAAAGACGGACACCACTAGATAATAGGCCAGACGGTGCCCACAGGGACTCCGTTTGCCTCATTATAGGGAATCTTCCACCAGTGGTTCCATCTGAATCACAAATTTCAGAGATTTACATGGAAACCTCGATGTAAGTGCTCAGTGCAGAGAGCTTGATAAATGTGCTCCGAGCCTAACTGTGATCTTGGAAGGCAGAATAAACAAATCAACAGCAGGTGAAGAATTGGTTTTATTTATTTTTATGCCATTCCTTGTGCAGTATAAGTGATTAGATGACTTTTTATTTGGGTCAGAGTGATTACAGTAATACCAGATTAATTGTGGGTTTTTGTGTATTGCTGCTGTCACACACTAAAAGACGCTTTCTATTGCAAAAAATATTTTTTGAATCACCATATTTTGAGAGCTATAATTTTTGCATATTTCTGCCGACACAGTCATGCGAGTGCTTGTTTTTTGCTGGATGAGCTGACATTTTTATTGGTACCATTTTGGGACACATGACATTTTTTGATCGCTTTCTATTCTGATTTTTTGGAGGCAGAATTAACAAAAAACATCAATTCAGGAATAGTTTTTTTATTTTTTGTAATGTCGTTCCGCTTGTGGTAAAATTGTCAAGGCAGCTTTATTCTTCGGGTCAGTAAGATTACAGCAATATCACATTTATATAGGTTTTTTTATGTTTTTTACACAATAAAAACTATTTTATAGGAAAAAGAATTATTTTTGCATCGCTTTATTCTGAGAGCTATAACTTTTTTATTTTTCAGCTGATGGAGCTATATGGCAGCTTGCTTTTTTGTAGAACAAGATGATGCGATACCATTTTTATTTACATTCATCTTTTTAATGACATTTCATTGCATTTTTTTGCAGTGTTCAATAAAGGGGTTAACTGGTGGGACAGTTTTATAGGTCGAACGTTCCGGACGCGGCAATACCAAATGTGTACTTTTTTTCAAAAAAATATTTTTTTGGGGGTACAATATATTTTTATTTATTTTTTATTATTTTGTTAATTTTTAAAAAATATTTTCACAATTTTTTTCACTTTTTATTTACTTTCTTACTTTGTCCCACTATGGGAGTTTCACTTTTTGCAGTCTGATCGCTTTTAAAGCATAGCAAAGCAAGAGCTATTTGGATAGTTAAGTGGACAACTTCTATACCAGCATCACACTCTTCAAGTCCATCTCTGCCAGAGCTACTTCAGCACAAGGCAAAAAACAGAGAGGCCCAGGGCCAGACTGGCCATCTGGTAATTCTGGCAAATGCCAGAAGGGTCTGTCTGGCCATGGGCCACTTTGTCTGCTATGTTGTTAACAGAATTGGTGTTCTCAAGACAACCATTCTGTTAAGAGTTGTGACGGAGCACAAAGTCACCAAATCCATCACTTAACACAGCAGGCCACCGGAATCATTAGAAATATTGGTCATGCAGGAAATCTTGCTTTCTTCCATCCAAGGTAATATTAGTAATATATTTCATCTGGTGCTTAGGGACGGGAACAGCATGGGCCTGTATGATTTCAAATGCCAGGGCTGAATTTCAGTCCCAGTCCGTACCTGGAGAGGCCTCATTGTGCTGCTGTTCAGAAAGTTTGAGAGCAGAGCCCAATGTAAAGACAGCCAACTGGTAAAGTGTAAGGACTAGAGCGATGTCCTTATTTTGACCACAATTCATGGAAATGGCAGCAACCCTACCGCAGTACGGGATACTGTAGCACTACATAGATGCCCAAGCCTGACTGTGTCCTGGGTTGTAATAACAGCAATACTGGGAATTATTCTCTCTGATCGAGTCCTTCAGCCCTACAATGATATTCCAATGATATGCAGAAATAACAATGTGGTACAAAAAGTTGTCCATGCACATTGTGCAAATGGCACTGTATAAATCTTACAGATTTTCATGATATGCAGGCCAGGCTGGCACGTCTTTAGTTTCAGTAGGTGGTAATAAAGACCCTAATATTTGGAAGGGGATGGCCCAAGGTATTTCTGAAGGTGCCCAGATGGTTATTAGGCAACATTTTCCCAGTGAGGTTCCTCAAACTGCGAGGAGACTAGGAAGGTCACAAACAAGTGCAGTGTGTATTACAAAAGAGGAATATGACACATGCTCATAAACTAAACTGGACTGTGCATAAGAGACTGTTTCAAAGTGTACTCCTCCATGGCTTGCTAAATTTATTTCTGATTTGCTTAAGTTATTGGACCACTTTATTATACCCCGATGTAGCCTGAACACCTCACATAAGCCACCATATTATAAATTCAAATATCAGTAAAACCCTTTAAAAATATATATCCAAATACATCCCTAGATCAATTCTAAGGTGGGGTAACTTGTGGGGGATTTTTCCTGTTTTGGCATGTCATGGGCTCTGCACATGTGACATGGTATTTGCTATTATTTCCAGGCAAATTAGGCTTCAATTGTTATTTCCTTCTGAGCTCTGCCGTGAGCCTAAGCAGTAGTGTCCCACGATGTAAGGGATATCAGCATACTGATAGAATTTACACTACAGATTATGCAGTCTTCTTTCTCCTGCTATCCTTGTGAAATAGTAAAATTTGGGACCAAAACAACATTTTTCTCAAAAAACTTTTGAGCAGCACCTGTGGTTTCAAGATGCTTACCACATCTCTAGATACATTCTTTGAGTGATGTAGTTTCCATAATAGTGTCACTTGTGGGGAATTCTGCTATTTTGGCACTTTGGGAGCTTTGTAAATGTGACATGACATCCACAACCTATTCTAGCCAAATTAGTGCCCCGAAATTCTTCCACACCCTGTTGTGTGCCAAAACCATAGTCTCCCACCATGTACGGGGTATCAGCATACTCAGGAGAAATTTCACAATAAACTGTGTTGTCCATTTCCAAAAGGTAAAAGCAACATTTTTGTTGGAAAAATGTAAATTTTAATTTTCACTGTCTAATTTTATAAAATTCCATGAAGTACCTATGAGTTTAAAATGCTATCCACACCTCTAGATTCTGTATTTTTCAGACTATAAGACACACTGGACTATAAAATGCACCTAGGGTTTAGAGGAAGAAATTAGAAAAAAAATTGAATAAAAAATGTGGTCAATTCTATACTTAATATTCTCCGTCCTGCTATGCATGGCTCACTTATCTCTATCCTGGTATGCGGGGCCCCACCTCTGTCCTGGTATGCAGGGGCCCCATCTCCATCCTGGTATACATGGCCCCTTCCTTATCCTGGTATTATTGGCCCCAATCTCTATCCTGGTATGAAGGGACCCCATCTCCATCCTGGTATGGTTGGCTTCATTCTTATCCTGGTATGCATGGCCCCATCCTTATCCTGGTATTCATGCCCCCATTATTATCCTGGTAAGCATTGCCCCATTTTTATCCTCGTATGATTGGCCACAATCTCTATCACAATATGCAGAGCCCCCATCTCCATCCTAGTATGCATGGCCCCATCCTTATCCTAGAATGATTGGCCCCCTTCCCCATTCTGGTATGCATGGACCCCAGCAGAAAAAAATTCTTACTTTCCTGCGTGCCCTATCAGCGACATGCTCCGTTTCCAGCAGCTACTTTATGCTTGTAAGCAGCGCATAGCAGTGACGTTATAAGCTGCCGAGGACAGCTGCCAGAATACTCACTGTTCTCCACGCCGGGACTGTGTGCGTGGAGCGCAGCGAGTATTCATTACTCTTTAGCGAGCACAGTGTCAGCCGCAGCTGCCGGGTTCCTGCAGCTGCCGGGCTTTCATGTGTGCCACTACTAAAGGGAAGGAATATTCATTGCATTCCATGCCTATTGGAGTGGAATGCAGTGAATATTCATTGCCTTAAGTAGCAGGCACACGTGATCGCTGGCCAGCTGTAAGAAGCCGGCTGCTGCAGCTAACACTGTGCTCGCTAGTAAAGAGAGATGAATATTCATATGAATATTCATTTCTCTTTAGCAGGACACAGGAGTTAGCCGCAACAGACTCCAGCCTCCTGTGACCCGCTCCTCCGCCACTACCGCTCCCCCACCTCAGGCAGTTTAGGGACATCCGGACTATAAGATGCACCACCCATTTTCCTCCATATTGTTGAAGGAAAAAAGTGCATCTTATAGTCAGAAAAATACGGTAAATCCCTTGGGTTTAGTTTCCAAATATTATCACTTTCTGCTGATTGGCATGACAGGGCTGCTACAAAAGCCACATGATAAAACAACCACTTTCAATCGAGTGTTGGCTGTTTGGCATTAATGCACAAAAAAAGCGATAATAGTCTGTATGTGGCATTGTTCACACAGACAATGCAGAGCATCTGGTTTACAGCCTATTAATAACGCACATACAGGCGGGCCGCCCAGTGCTACAAAATGCATGTTGTGTGAACAGTAGTGAACAGTTTACAGAGCCGTCTTAGTCCGACTGTGCCCTGCAAGATAAAGTGCAAAAAAACCACATATCAATGTATGTAAGGTATTAGTTTATATTGGGGCCTCAATACGTAAGCCGGCAACCCGCGTCAAGGGTCCTTACATTTTGCCGGTCCTACGCTAAACATTGAGTAAAAACTCACAGACACAAAAAGAGGACTTAAAAATCCTCCAGAAAATTGACAAAAAATCACAGAGAAAAGCAGAGGTGATTACCTGCTGAAGCCTCCAAACAAATGCACTAGCAGGGCGCATCAGACCCGTTTAATGATGGCAAGAACACAGGTGCAAGAAATACCTGATAAAACAACCACTTTCAATCCAGTGTTGGCTGTTTGGCATTAATGCACAAAAAAAGCGATAATAGTCTGTATGTGGCATCGTTCACACAGACATTGATATGTGGGTTTTTTGCACTTTATCTTGCAGGGCGCAGTCGGACCAAGATGGCTCTGTAAACTGTAGGTCTCTATTCACACAGCATGCATTTTGTAGCACTGGGCGGCCCGCCTGTATGTGCGTTATTATTAGGCTGTAAACCAGATGCTTTGCATTGTCTGTGTGAACGATGCCACATACAGACTATTATTGCTTTTTTTGTGCATCAATGCCAAACAGCCAACACTGGATTGAAAGTGGTTGTTTTATCAGGTATTTCTTGCACCTGTGTTCTTGCCATCATTAAACGGGTCCGATGCGCCCTGCTAGTGCATTTGTTTGGAGGCTTCAGCAGGTAATCACCTCTGCTTTTCTCTGTGATTTTTTTGTCAATTTTCTGTAGGATTTTTAGTCCTTTTTGTGCGTCTGTGAGCTTTTACTCAATGTTTAGCGTAGGACCGGCAAAATGTAAGGACCCTTGACGTGGGTTCCCGGCTTACGTATGGAGGTCCCAATATAAACTAATACCTTACATACATTGATATGTGGTTTTTTTGCACTTTATCTTGCAGGGCGCAGACGGACCAAGATGGCTCTGTAAACTGTAGGCTACTGTTCACACAGCATGCATTTTGTAGCACTGGGCGGCCCGCCTATATGTGCGTTATTAATAGGCTGTAAACCAGATGCTTTGCATTGTCTGTGTGAACGATGCCACATACAGACTATTATCGCTTTTTTGTGCATTAATGCCAAACAGCCAACACTGGATTGAAAGTGGTTGTTTTATCAGGTATTTCTTGCACCTGTGTTCTTGCTATCATTAAACGGGTCCGATGCGCCCTTCTAGTGCATTTGTTTGGAGGCTTCAGCAGGTAATCACCTCTGCTTTTCTCTGTGATTTTTTTCAAAAGCCACATGGCATCATCTTTCTATTTCAGCCAAATTTGGACTCTAAATATCATAAAGCGCTGCTTCCCTTCCAAGCTCTGCCATGTGCTTAAACATTACAGTGGGGAAAAAAGTATTTAGTCAACCACCAATTGTGCAAGTTCTCGCACTTAAAAAGACTAGAGAGGCCTGTAATTGACATCATAGGTAGACCACAACTATGAGAGTCAAAATGAGAAAACAAATCCAGAAAATCACCTTGTCTGATTTGGCAAGATTTATTTTGCAAAATATTGTGGAAAATAAGTATTTGGTCACCTAAAAACATGCAAGAATTCTGGCTCTCACAGACCTGTAACTTCTTTAAGAGCCTCCTCTTTCCTCTACTCATTACCTGTAGTAACGGCACCTTTTTGAACTTATAATCAGTATAAAAGACACCTGTCCACAACCTCAAACATTCACACTCCAAACTCCACTATGGTGAAGAAGACCAAAGAGCTGTCGTAGGACACCAGAAAATTGTAGCCCTGCACCAGGCTGGAAAGACTGAATCTGCAATAGGCAAGCAGCTTGGTGTGATGAAATCAACTGTGGGAGCAATAATAAGAAAATAGAAGACATACAAGACCACTGATAATCTCCCTCGATCTGGGGCTCCAAGCAAGATCTCACCCCATGGGGTCAAAATAATCATCACAAGAATGGTGAGCGAAAATCCCAGAACCACACGAGGGACCTAGTGAATGATCTGCATAGAGCTGGGATCACCGTGACAAAGGCTACCATCAGTAACACTCTATGTTGCCAGGGACTCAAATCCTGCAGTGCCAAACAGTGCCAAATGTGTCCCCCTGCTTAAGCCAGTACATATCCTGGCCAGTCTGAAGTTTTCTAGAGAGCATTTGGATTATCCAGAAGAGTATTGGGAGAATACGGTCATATGGTATGATGAAACCAAAGTACAACTGTTTGGTAGAAACAAAACTCGTCGTGTTTGGAGGAGACAGAATGTTGAGTTGCATCCAAAGAATACCATACCTACTGTGAAGCATGGGTGTGACAACATCTTGCCTTGGGGCTGTTTCTCTTCAAATGGACCGGAATGACTGATCTGTGTGCATGAAAGAATAAATGGGGCTATGTATTGTGAGATTTTGAGTGCAAACCTCCTTCCATCAGCAAGGGCATTGAAGATGAAACATGGATGGGTCTTTCAGCATGATAATGACCCCAAGAACACCACCAGGGCAATGAAGGAGTGGCTTCATAAGAAGCATGTGAAGGTCCTGGAGTGGCCTAGCCAGTCTCCAGATCTCAACCCAATAGAAGACCTTTGGAGGGAGTTGAAAGTCAGTGTTGCCCAGCGACAGGCCCAAAACATCATTGCTCTAGAGGAGTTCAGCATGGAGGAATGGGCCAACATACCACCAACAGTGTGTGCCAACTTTGTAAAGACTTACAGAAAACGTTTGACCTCTGTGATTGCCAACAAAGGATATATAACAAAATATCGAGATGAACTTTTGTTAATGACCAAATACTTATTTTCCACCATAATTTGCAAAATAAATCTTGCCAAATCAGACAAGGTGATTTTCTGGATTTGTTTTCTCATTTTGAGGCTCATAGTTGTGGTCTACCTGTGATGTCAATTACAAGCCTCTCTCATCTTTTTAACCCCTTCCCGACCTTTGACGCATACGCTGCGTCATGAAAGTCGGTGCCTTCCCGACCTGTGACGCAGCGTATGCGTCATGGAGGGATCGCGCTCCTGCAGATCGGGTGAAAGGGTTAACTCCAATTTCACCCGATCTCCAGGAACAGGGGGAGTGGTGCTTCAGCCCAGGGGGGGTGGCTTCACCCCCCCGTGGCTACGATCGCTCTGATTGGCTGTTGAAAGTGAAACTGCCAATCAGAGCGCTTTCTAATATTTCACCCCAAAAAACGGTGAAATATTACAATCCAGCCATGGCCGATGCTGCAATATCATCGGCCATGGCTGGAAAACCTAATCTGCCCCCGCCCCACCCCACCGATCGCCCCCCCAGTGCTCCGGTGCGCGGTCCGCCCCCCTAATTCGTTCTGTCCGCTCCTCCATCCTCCTGTCCGCTCCCCCCGTGCTCCGGTGCCCCCTCCCTGTGCTCCGGTCCCCCCCCCTGTGCTCCGGTCCCCCCCCCGTGATCCGATCACCCCCCCTTCATACTTACCGGGCCTCCCGATGTCCGTCCGGCTTCTCCATGGGCGCCGCCATCTTCCAATATGGCGGGCGCATGCGCACTGCGCCCGCAGAGTCTGCCGGCTGGCAGATTCATTTCAGAAGTATTTTGATCACTGCAATATAGCCTATCACAGTGATCAAAATAAAAAAAAGTAAATGACCCCCCTTTATCACCCCCATAGGGACAATAATAAAAATAAATAAAATATATATTTTTTTTTTCTGCTAGGGTTAGGGTTAGAACTAGGGTTAGAATTAGGGTTAGAATTAGGGGTAGGGTTAGGGTTAGGGGTAGGGTTAGGGCATGTGCACACAGTGCGGATTTGGCTGCGAATCCGCAGCGGATTGCCGCGGATCCGCAGCGGATCCGCCGCGGATCCGCTGCGGATCCGCAGCGGATTGGCCGCGGATCCGCAGCGGATTGGCCGCTGCGAATTCGTAGCAGTTTTCCATCAGGTTTACAGTACCATGTACACCTATGGAAAACCAAATCTGCTGTGCCCATGGTGCGGAAAATACCGTGCGGAAACGCTGTGTATTTTCCGCAGCATGTCAATTTTGTGCGGATTCCGCAGCGTTTTACACCTGTTCCTCAATAGGAATCCGCAGGTGAAATCCGCACAAAAAAACACTGGAAATCCGCTGTAAATCCGTAGGTAAAACGCAGTGCCTTTTACCTGCGGATTTTTCAAAAATGGTGCGGAAAAATCTCACACGAATCCGCAAAGTGGGCACATAGCCTTAGGGTTAGGGTTGGAATTAGAGTTAGGGTACCGTCTCACAGTGGCACTTTGATCGCTACGACGGTACGATCCGTGACGTTCCAGCGATATCCATACGATATCGCTGTGTCTGACACGCAGCAGCGATCAGGGATCCTGCTGAGAATCGTACGTCGTAGCAGATCGTTTGGAACTTTCTTTCGTCGCTGGATCTCCCGCTGTCATCGCTGGATCGTTGTGTGTGACAGCTATCCAGCGATGCGTTCACTTGTAACCAGGGTAAACATCGGGTTACTAAGCGCAGGGCCGCGCTTAGTAACTCGATGTTTACCGTGGTTACCAGCGTAAAAGTAAAAAAAAAAAAAAAACGTACATACTCACATTTCGGTGTCCTTCAGGTCCCTTGCCGTCTGCTTCCCGCTCTGACTGTCTGCCGGCCGGAAAGTGAGAGCAGAGCGCAGCGGTGACGTCACCGCTGTGCTGTGCTCTCACTGTACGGCGGCGCTCAGTCAGAGCGGGAAGCAGACGGCAAGGGACCTGAAGGACACCAAAATGTGAGTATGTACGTTTTTTTTTTTTACTTTTACGCTGGTAACCACGGTAAACATCGGGTTACTAAGCGCGGCCCTGTGCTTAGTAACCCGATGTTTACCCTGGTTACCCGGGACCTTGGCATCGTTGGTCGCTGGAGAGCGGTCTGTGTGACAGCTCCCCAGCGACCACACAATGACTTTCCAACGATCACGGCCAGGTCGTATCGCTGGTCGTGATCGTTGGTAAATCGTTATGTGAGACGGTACCCTTAGGGTTGGAATTAGGGCTAGGGTTGGAAATAGGGTTAAGATTAGGCTTGTGGTTAGGGTTAAGGATAGGGTTAGGGTTGTGTTGGGGTTACAGTTGTGGGTAGGGTTGGGATTAGGGTTAGGATTAGGGTTGGATTTAGGGTTACGGGTGTGTTGGGGTTAGGGTTGTGGTTAGGGGTGTGTTGGGGTTAGGGTTGTGATTAGGGTTATGGCTACAGTTGGGATTAGGGTTAGGGGTGTGTTGGGGTTAGTGTTGAAGTTAGAATTGAGGGGTTTCCACTGTTTAGGCACATCAGGGGTCTCCAAACGCAACATGGCGCCACCAATGATTCCAGCCAATCTTGCGTTCAAAAAGTCAAATGGTGCGCCCTCCCTTCCAAGCCCCGACGTGCGCCCAAACAGTGGTTTACCCCCACATATGGGATACCAGCGTACTCAGGACAAACTGGGCAACAACTATTGGGGTCCAATTTCTCCTGTTACCCTTGCAAAAATAAAAAATTACTTGCTAAAACATAATTTTGAGGAATGAACAATTATTTTTTATTTTCACGGCTCTACGTTATAAACTTATGTGAAACACTTGGGGGTTGAAAGTGCTCACCACACATCTAGATAAGATCCTTTTGGGGTCTAGTTTCCAAAATGGGGTCACTTGTGGGGTGTTTCTACTGTTTAGGCACATCAGGGGCTCTGCAAATGCAACGTGACGCCCGCAGACCATTCCATCAAAGTCTGCATTTCAAATGTCACTACTTCCCTTCCGAGCCCTGACGTGCGCCCAAACAGTGGTTTACCCCCACATATGGGGTACCAGCGTACTCACAACAAACTGGGCAACAAATATTGGGGTCCAATTTCTCCTGTTACCCTTGTGAAAATAAACAATTGCTTGCTAAAACATCTTTTTTGAGGAAAGAATAATGATTTTTTATTTTCACGGCTCTGCGTTGTAAACTTCTGTGAAGCACTTGGGGGTTGAACGTGCTCACCACACATCTAGATAAGTTCCTTGGGGGGTCTAGTTTCCAAAATGGGGTCACTTGTGGGGGGTTTCTACTGTTTAGGCACATCAGGGGCTCTGCAAACATAACATGATTCCCGCAGACCATTCCATCAAAGTCTGCATTCCAAATCGTCACTACTTCCCTTCCGAGCCCCGCCATGTGCCCAAACAGTGGTTTACCCCCACATATGGGGTATCAGCGTACTCAGGAGAAACTGGACAACAACTTTTGGGGTCAAATTTTTCCTGTTACCCTTGGGAAAATTAAAAAATTCTGGGCTAAAAAAATATTTTTGAGGAAAGAAAACACATTTTTTATTTTCACGTCTCTGCGTTATAAACTTCTGTGAAGCACTTGGGGGTTCAAAGTGCTCACCACACATCTAGATAAGTTCCCTTGGGGGTCTAGTTTCCAAAGTGAGGTCAATTGTGGGGAGTTCCTACTGTTTAGGCACATCAGGGGCTCTGCAAACGCAACGTGACGCCCGCAGAGCATTCCATTAAAGTCTGCATTTCAAAACGTCACTACTTCCCTTCCGCTCCCCGACGTGTGCCAAAACAGTGGTTTACCCCCACATATGGGGTATCAGCGTACTCAGGAGAAACTGCACAACAACTTTTGGGGTCCAATTTCTCCTGTTACCCTTGGGAAAATAAAAAATTGTGGGTTAAAAAATCATTTTTGAGGAAAGAAAAATAATTTTATATTTTCATGGCTCTGCGTTATAAACTTCTGTGAAGCACTTGAGGGTTCAAAGTGCTCACCACACATCTAGATTAGTTCCTTGGGAGGTCTAGTTTCCAAAATGGGGTCACTTGTGTGGGAGCTCCAATGTTTAGGCACACAGGGGCTCTCCAAACGCGACATGGTGTCCGCTAATGATTGGAGCTAATTTTCCATTCAAAAAGCCAAATGGCGTGCCTTCCCTTCCGAGCCCTGCCGTGCGCCCAAACAGTGGTTTACCCCCACATATGGGGTATCATCGTACTCAGGACAAACTGGACAACAACATTTGGGGTCCAATTTCTCCTATTATCCTTGGGAAAATAAAAAACTCCGGGCTAAAAATCATTTTTGAGGAAAGAAAAATATTTTTTTATTTTCATGGCTCTGCGTTATAAACTTCTGTGAAGCACCTGGGGGTTTTAAGTGCTCACTATACATCTAGATTAGTTCCTTGGGGGGTCTAGTTTCCAAAATGGGGTCACTTGTAGGGGAGCTCTAATGTTTAGGCACACAGGGGCTCTCCGAACGCAACATGGTGTCCACTAACGATTGGAGCTAATTTTCCATTGAAAAAGTCAAATGGCGCGCCTTCCCTTCCAAGCCTTGCCGTGCACCCAAACAGTGGTTTACCCCCACATATGAGGTATCGGCGTACTCAAGAGAAATTGCCCAACAAATTTTAGGATCCATTTTATCCTGTTGCCCATGTGAAAATGAAAAATTTGAGGCTAAAAAAAATTTTTTGTGAAAAAAAAGTACTTTTTCATTTTTTACGGATCAATTTGTGAAGCACCTGAGAGTTTAAAGTGCTCACTATGCATCTAGATAAGTTCCTTGGGGGGTCTAGTTTCCAAAATGGGGTCACATGTGGGGGAGCTTCAATGTTTAGGCACACAGGGTCTCTCCAAACGCGACATGGTGTCCGCTAACGATGGAGATAATTTTTCATTCAAAAAGTCAAATGGCGCGCCTTCCCTTCCGAGCCTTGCCGTGCACCCAAACAGTGGTTTACCCCCACATATGAGGTATCGGCGTACTCAGGAGAAATTGCCCAACAGATTTTAGGATCCATTTTATCCTGTTGCCTATGTGAAAATGAAAAAATTGAGGCTAAAAAAATTTTTTGTGAAAAAAAAGTACTTTTTCATTTTTACAGATCAATTTGTGAAGCACCTGGGGGATTAAAGTGCTCACTATGCATCTAGATAAGTTCCTTGGGGCGTCTAGTTTCCAAAATGGGGTCACTTGTGGGGGAGCTCCAATGTTTAGGCACACGGGGGCTCTCCAAACACGACATGGTGTCCGCTAAAGATTGGAGCCAATTTTTCATTGAAAAAGTCAAATGGCGCTCCTTCGCTTCCGAGCCCTGCCGTGCCCACAAACAGTGGTTTACCCCCACATATGAGGTATAAACGTACTCAGGACAAATTGGACAACAACTTTTGTGGTCCAGTTTCTCCTTTTACCCTTGGGAAAATAAAAAAATTGTTGCTAAAAGATCATTTTTGTGACTAAAAAGTTAAATGTTCACTTTTTCCTTCCATGTTGCTTCTGCTGTTGTGAAACACCTGAAGGGTTAATAAACTTCTTGAATGTGGTTTTGAGCACCTTGAGGGGTGCAGTTTTTAGAATGGTGTCACTTTTGGGTATTTTCAGCCATATAGAACCCTGAAACTGACTTCAAATGTGAGGTGGTCCCTAAAAAAAATGGTTTTGTAAATTTTGTTGTAAAAATGAGATATCACTGGTCAAATTTTAACCCTTATAACTTCCTAGCAAAAAAAAATTTCTTTCCATAATTGTGCTGATGTAAAGTAGACATGTGGGAAATGTTATTTATTAACTATTTTGTGTCACATAACTCTCTGGTTTAACAGAATAAAAATTCAAAATGTGAAAATTGCGAAATTTTCAAAATTTTCGCCAAATTTCCGTTTTTTTCACAAATAAACTCAGAAATTATCGACCTAAATTTACCACTAACATGAAGCCCAATATGTCACGAAAAAACAATCTCAGAACCGCAAGGATCCGTTGAAGCGTTCCTGAGTTATTACCTCATAAAGGGACACTGGTCAGAATTGCAAAAAATGGCAAGGTCATTAAGGCCAAAATAGGCTGGGTCATGAAGGGGTTAAGTGGGAGAACTTGCACAGTTGAAGGCTGACTAAATACTTTTTTCTCCACTGTAATTTCCCACTGATTAGTAGCATATATGGTGGAACTGAAAACCTGTCATTGGAGATTTGGTCTGAATCAGGGATGAACATATAATTGGTGTAACCTGTGCAGCCGCACAAGGGCCAGAGAAATAAGAAGGCCCACTTTTACCTCCAAAGCAGGTGGAATTGTGCATTATTATGAACCATTGGATTGCAAAGGGCCCATATATTGTTCTTGCACAGGGACCCTCTTCTGTCTGTGTCCGTCAATAGTCTGAATAAGAGTATAGCATTTTTAAAAACGTGATATTTTGAAGGGGTTTCACTGTATCTTTTCAATGAAACAGTTACATAGTCTGAAATGTCCATTAGTGAAGACAGAGACCATATTACGATTTCATATTGAGTGACAATTTGGAGGGGACTTCTCTGAAAAGTAATAAACAGATACTGCAAAGTGTAAACTAAAGAATATGTCAGCTGGTTATGAGATCTGTATTTGCTTTGAGGCTGCATGGCTGGTGCTGAGAGCTCTGTAAAGGGTGAAGAAAATCTTGATGAAGCAAAAGTAACACTATGGCAGTTGTAGTAGTAGGGTGGGAAGTATTGGGTTGCATAATGTTGCAGGTAGTACGTGACTTAAGATCTGACATAGTATAGTCAAGACTGATGGTACAGCAGACAGCTGCAGATGGTGATAGCACTTTGGCAGGACTTTTGGCTTCGTAATGATAAATGAAGATACATTAGCTTAATTTTATTCAGCAGTCTGAATATGATGGCAGCGTCTGACTATTAGTTTCGATCCAATGTACCAGTTGAAGTTTTTCATTCATGCATGAAATTTGTAGGCTAGCACCACATTTTAGTGGATATTGCAAAAGTCACATATAAAATTCACCAATTTTGCACAAAAATTAGCTACATTTTTCTTTATGTTCCAAAAAAGAAAGGTGAGATAAGGAGCAAGATCACACTGCAAATGTACGTTTACTCCGACATATTAAAGGCAAAAGGGTTAAAAAAAGGCACATAAAAAGTACATAAAAGTAGTCCTGTTTGGCTCATAGGTGGCAAAAAATGAAAATTCAAAGAGAAAATTTTAAAGAAGCACTCCCATCTATATATATATGTTTTATTAAATGTGTGTATATATTCATGTAGTGTGAGTGTATTAATATCCTCACCTACTGCTGCTCTCTCCTGTGCACAGCGCTGTTCTTCGATTCTCCATGAAGTCACCATAATTGTCTCACTCTATGCTCTTTGCCATGAGCTGGAAGGCGGTTTTATAACAAAAGCCTACGGAGCTTTGTTCTGTGTCATTTAAAGTTTGCAACAAGCCACCTGGGAGACACACCAAACATGTGGAAGAAGGTGCTCTGGTCAGATGAAATCAAAATCGAACTTTTTGGTAACAATGCAAAACGATATGTTTGGCGTAAAGGCAACACAGCTCATCACCCTGAACACACCATCCCCACTGTCAAACATGGTGGTGGCAGCATCATGGTTTGGGCCTGTTTTTCTTCAGCAGGGACAGGGCAGATGGTTAAAATTGATGGGAAGATGGATAGAGCCAAATACAGGACCATTCTTGAAGAAAACCTGTTGGAGTCTGCAAAAGACCTGAGACTGGGACAAAGATTTGTCTTCCAACAAGACAATGATCCCAAACATAAAGCAAAATCTACAATGGAATGGTTCAAAAATAAACGTATCCAGGTGTTAGAATGGCCAAGTCAAAGTCCAGACCTCAATCCAATCTAGAATCTGTGGTTAGAGCTGAAAACTGCTGTTCACAAACAATCTCCATCAAACCTCACTGAGCTCGAGCTGTTTGCCAAGGAAGAACGGGCAAGAATTTCAGTCTCTCAATGTACAAAACTGATAGAGACATACCCCAAGCGACTTGCAGCTGTAATCGCAGCAAAAGGTGGCACAACAAAGTATTAAGTTAAAGGGGCCGAATAATATTGCACGCCCCACTTTTCAGTTTTTTATTTTCCATAAAAATTTTAAATAACCAATAAATTTCATTCAGCTTCACAATTGTGTTCCACTTGTTGTTGATTCTTCACCAAAAATTTACATTTGGTATCTTTATGTTTGAAGCATGATATGTGGGAAAAGGCTGAAAAGTTCCAGGGAGCCAAATACTTTCACAAGGCACTGTAAATATAAAGTCCACCTGCATATGTAACACAAGTGCCTCACATTCACCAGTATAAAAAACAATAGAGTAGGAGTTACCTATGCATAGATACCATAAAAGGCCTGTGGTCCATGGGTCACCCCCAGCGCCACGACGCGCATTTCGCCCTTTTGCTAATTTGTCCCATGTGGCCTCTGTAATTTTGCAATTTTCTGTACTTTTGTCATACCATCTCTTGAGACCTAACTCTAATTATTCTCATTTTGTGCCCCTATTTTCGTCCATTTTCATTGGGTTGTTCACCCATGGGGTATGTTTTGGTGCATTCTTGATGTAGCCTTTTTAATATTGTTGTTCTTTTATTTCTAATAAAATTAAATTTGTATTTTTATCTATGGTTGGCTTTATTGAGGTAGTGGTTAAATAAAACCGTCTCTTTTGGTTTATGAATAAAGTAAAATAAAGTAAAGAAATAACAATGGTGCTGGACACCAAGGAGAGCAGTGCTAGGTGTGTATATTAATACACTAACATATTACATACATATATACACACATTTAATAAAAAAAAAGTATAGATGGGAGTGTTTCTTTAAAGGCAAATTATATAAGAAGTATTTACCTTTTAATAAATTAGATGGAAATTCTAAATCTCTTTTACTCTGCTGCTACTATTATCCATTGTGGATTTTCTATTCCCAAATCTGGCCAGAAAATCCATTGCCAATCTGCAGTGCGTGAACAAGCTCTAATTCTACATTGTCCAGTCCTTCTCTTAGCAATAACAAGAGAATCACAGGGGGTGGCATCTGCCATATGATCCCCGATGTGTCTGTATTTAGATGATGGATTGTTATGATGGAAAAAACCCTTCATATTGTTTCAAAATCCAAGTAGTTATTATTAGATTTTATCTCATGAATGGATTTTTTTTTAACCTAGAAAAGAATGCATTTACAATCACTTTAGTAGAGATAAAAGACGTTCATGTAATTCTCATTGGGATGTCAAACTATTGAAAAAGTTCTTCATTGTTTTGCAAATGTAAAATAAAGAAACATACTAATATAATGGAATTCTTAAAACTGCATGGATGGCCTGTATGTTAAATTATACAGTCGAGAATAGATAAGAGTAAGGACGAGAAGTAGTTCTACAAGTATGAGGAATTGTATCGATTGATGGGTCAAGGAACTAGGAACCAGAAACAGTGACTTCAGGCCGGGTCTACTGGAACAGAGACTGGACGGAACAAGATTGGAAACTGCACTGTGAACAGTAAACTGATACGTAATGAATGAGAGAGCTGGCTGAGATTAAAGCAAGTTTTCATGAGATCATCAGAAAAAGCATTGCAGTAGAGGCAGAACTACATAGGATTCAGGGTAAAGCCAGACGATATGGACTTGTTGCAACCTAGAGCGACTGTTGGCTGCTGTTGTAGGTTATATTGGGCCGTATCTCTGTCCATGAGTCTGGTCTTACTGTAATTCAAAAACAAATGCAGAATTTAATGTACCATAATGATCAAATGCCAGCGATGTAAACAGTTTGCACTGGTTGTCTAGCTATGCGCCGCAAACTAAAAGACCAGACTTAAATAGAGAGTAACAGTGTTGTACATAATGGCTTTATGTTGCATGCACGCCACTTAGTATATGAAAGCTATGCAAAGGCAACATGAGTTATTTTTTGAATCCTGGGAAAATCTTATCAAGAACGACCATTAAATATAATCCTTCACAGTTGAGTAGAGGTAACGTTTTACAGGCTCACAGCTATGACACAGTTCTGGCACGGTTCTGAGCTGGAGTTCATCACTGAGGTATTATTCAACTTCTTTTCACACAGAATCAATTCTCTTCATGCAATGTTTCATCAACATATACGAAAGTCTTTTTACAGATCATTTCTCTTCACAGATAACTTCTCTTCACACACAGTGTCTTAACCTATGCAGAATTGTACCTTCCTCATGCAGTGAGGTGAGAGAAGAGGGATGAGTCCTGTGCTGTAGCTCTCTCACTTCTCTCTTGAGGTAGTAAAGATTCTCCTGGCTGTCCTGACTGCTTCCGTGATTACAGCAATCACTTCTCTGGAAAAACTGGTCTATACAGCTTGTCTGATTTCAATCTGACAGGAGACTCTCTACCAAGCACCTTACCCTTGGATGTCCTGGACTCAATAACATCTTTCCCAGTATCCCCTGGGGCTGACCTAACCACTCTCTGTTGGCAATAACCATTTTAACCCCTATAGTTGCTGGATGATTCTAAATCAATGAACCAAAAAATGGGGCAATTACTGTATGAGCTCAGCCATACAAAGACCACAGAAACCCAAAAAGAGAATGGACACCAGAGCAAATAAAATGTAAAAAATATTATTTTATTGAAATACTCTAAAATAATTAATAGTTACAAAACAATAGTAATATCTAGTTAGTAATGACGCAAAAAGAAATTCTAAATCAACAGTGCTGCTTCTATCTGTCAGATTCAGTAAGAACTTCTGAAAACATAGTGTGTGTTATGCTGATGGGTGTGGACCCACTGTGCCACAGGCTGGGTTTGCCCTCTAGGTGTGACTAAGTGTCTACCGGGTCTTCACTAGAGCACCTGATGATGAGGCTGGGCCACCAGTAGACACCAGGCACCACTCCAGGGCAGTCCCTGGGACTGCATCAGCTAACCCAAAGGATAGAGCAGGTATGCGAGGTACAGAGGGGTGAGACAGAAGCATAGTCAGATGGTCCGAGGTCAGGTCAGGCAGCACAGGTTCAGGATACATACCCGAGGTCAAGAGAGGAAAGAACTGACAGGACGGGAAGACAAACCGGGTCAGTAACGGGTCAGTAAGGGAGGGATAAACAACAAAACACCTTGACAGAAACTAGATGCAAATAGCTGTTCCAGAGCTGATTGACTCTGGTAATCCTCTGATGCGGAGATTATTTCTGCTGTTTCTGTTTTCTAAATCATCGAGGTTTTGTTTAAGTGAGTATAATTGTAAGGACTGCTTGTGCACAGTGTCCTGGAAGACCTGTATAGCTGACACATTGTTCTCTTGAGTTTGGGTTATTACATCAACTGTAGAATTAAGAGATTAGAGTTCTGACCTAAATTGTGCAAACTTCTGTTTCCACTGCGCCACCACGTGAGAGGTCAGGGCTGAAATGTCACTTTTAGTTGGGATTGTCTGGAGAAGAGCCCTTAAATCTGCTAAGGATACAGGCCTGTCATCATCACCACAGGTGTATTTGAGGGGTGGTGGTGGTGGCCTTTCTGTATGAGATTCATTTTGTGTTGTGGAGTTGCAGAGATCAGGCTTGTACAAGGCTGATGTCCCACCCACTGTAGCCATAGTCACTGAGGGTTGAGAGTGTTGTTGAAATTGGTAAAATATCCACAGCATGCTTGATATTCTATCTCTTAATGTTAAAAATTAACCTACCCTTATAATTATAGATTGTTCACGTCTTTGTCAGTGGGCAAACTTACAAAATCAGCAAGGGATCAAATACTTATTTCCCCCACTGTATTTTCAACAACCTCCTCAGACGTCCTCCAAGGACCTCAATAGAAATCAACAGCGCACAGAGCCCTGTGCCCCCAAACCAGGATGAATCTCGCCGTAGGGACATAATTTGTCATGTCCACTTCTATGCCATTAAAGAATCCATTCTTCAAACTGCAAGGAGGAATGCCAATCTTACATACCAAAATAAATCTATCAGAATTATGCCTGATCTCTTGCACCATACTCTGGCACAACGCTCAGCATTTAAACCCTTGGAGATGTCCTGCGGAAAAAGGAGATTCCCTTTCGATGGGGTTTCACCCTCTCACTGTCTGTCCAAAGAAGATCAAAGTCATTTTTTTTGTGCTCGCCTGAAGATCTACCGACATTTCTATCCAGCGTGGACTTGCCTAAGGTTGTTATACCCCACTGGGATACTTTAGGATTTAATTCAGCTGGCCCAGGAGGCAAGGAAGGAACACCTAGAGGTCTTTCCACACATTCATCCGATTCTTCAATTCATCCAGGCCTACCTCCTGGAACAGGGCGCCAGGGAGATGGCGGCCGTCCTCTTTCCCCGGTATCAGGACTCAAGAAATATTACTTGACTTTGAATCGTCCATGGTAAAATAATATACAAGACCCCCTTTCTTTTCATTTCAAAGGAACCTTTGGACTCTGGAGGTTTTAATTGGACGTATGATGCCCATACCATGTTTATAACCGTTAGGTTTTTATCGCTGATTGCTATTATTGTTATCACTTTTTTGTAGCAAACGACTTAAGGAGTAGCTATACATGATGTTTAGCTTTTGTAACCCCCATATAGGGTGGGAGCCTCTGACGTGCCCAATGAGGGCTCGCACACTCCCGATTTGGACTATATAGTCTTTTTTGCAGAGACTTTTCCTCTCTCTGTTCATGTTTGTTATTTCTTTGGTTTAGATTTTTTCTTCCCTAACCTTTTCTGCTCTTTATCTCTTTGACCATGAGGACCCGACAGCTCAGCCATCTTACATGATATCTATATATGAAGAATCTCATATTGGTTATAAATAACAGACCTAAATATTGCTTCTCTGAATGTGAAAGGATTCAACACCCGAAAAACGTGGGCAAATCCTTTACCATTTTCACAAGAGAGAGGTACATATTGCATGTTTCCAGGAGACACGCTTTAAAACCCCTTAATGACCGCCAATACGTCTTTTTACTGACCTGAGATATAAGAGAATAGCATCCCCATACAGGTGACAATCCAGCAACCGACGGCTGTACACTATAGCTGACAATTTGCAGCATCAGCCACGATCAGTGTTGTCACTGTCTATATCTGTTTAACCCCTTAGATGCTGCTGTCAAAATATAAATGGTTAACAAAGAGTGGGGGCTCCCTCGTTATCCCCATCTGCACCCTGAGATCATGATTGTGTGGTCCTGATGTTTACCATGGCAATTCACAAGCAAATAATGGCCTTAAGGCCCCGTCACACTTAGCGACGCTAAAGCGATCCCGACAACGATACGACCTGTCAGGGATCGTTGCTGCGTCGCTATGTGGTCGCTGGTGAGATGTCAAACAGTGAGATCTTCCCAACGACGCAGCAGCGATGCGGCGACCTGTAGAGACCTGTACAACGATGTCGTTGGTCGTTGTGACCCTGTCACATGGCAGCTATTATGACGATTCAGACCTCGATGAGGGACGTCCTGTGTGACGTTGTAGTCAACGAGGTCGTTGGTAAGGTGTCAAACACAGCGACGTGTGCTACCCAGCGGGACCTCAACGATCAAAAAAAGGTCTCACAGCAGGGGCCTGGTCGCTGCTACGTGTCAAACATAGCGAGATCGCTACTGAGATCGCTGTTGCGTCACAAAACTTGTGACTCAGCAGCGATCTCGCTAGCGACCTCGCTTAGTGTGACGGGGGCTTTAGAGTCTGCCGGTTACAGTGGCCTGTTCAGAAGTCAGCGACATTTAAGTGGTTAAAATATATTTTTTCATTCCTGTCATGCCACTTTGCATTCATTCCTTAACTTCACCTGAAGGGTTAATAAACTACCTGACAGCAGTTTTGCCGGGGGTGATGTTTTTAAAATGGTATGACTTTTGGAGGTTTTCCAATGTCTAGGCCCCAAAAGTCACTTAAAACCTGAATAGGTCCTTCAAAAAAATAAGTTTTGTAAAGTTCCTTGAAAAAATGAAAAATTACTGCTACATTTGTAAACCTCCAAAAAGGCTAACAAAATAAAAGAACATTTTACAAATGGTGCTGATGTAAAGCCGACATGTGGGAAATGTTATTTATTAATGTTTTTCTGTGATATGACTATCTGGATTAAAGGGATAATTATTCAAAGTTTGAAAATTCCATTTTTTTTACATTTTTGTCAAATTTCTGATATTTTTTATAAATAAACACAAAACATACCTGAAGAAGACGGTGCACGCCGTTGAAATGCGTTGTGGTTTTACCCTAACTGGTGTCTGTGTTCTCCTTCTGCGCTCCTGAGACCGGCTATTTTGTTCCTGTTGCAAGTCTTTCTCCCCCGTTGTGGGGTATCCGGCTGGAGCTGCAGGGACCTGCGCACTTATTTCCTCCTCATTGGGATGGCCGCTAGCGCTCCTTCTACAAACCGCCATTTGTTGTTTCACAACATCCTCAAAATGACTGTATTACCTAGACTTTTGTATTTATTACAAACTATCCCGATATACATGCCATCCTCCTTCTGGATGAGGGTCCAATGTAAATTCAGCCAATTTGTTTGGTCAGTGGGACGTCCAAGAATTTGTCGTACTGTTTTGATGCTTCCTAAGGATTTGGGGGGTATAGGCTTGCCAGACTGCCGAAAATACTATCTTGCATCCGACCATGCAAGAATCTTAGATATTATGCACTGCAGAGACTTTAAATTGTGGGTATATATGGCCTATGAGTCTTGTCATACATCAGTTTCCACTCTACCATGGACTTGGCCTATTTTGGCCCAAAATAACATCTCTATTTGAATTAGGGTACCGTCACACAGTGCAATTTTGATCGCTACAACGGCACGATTCGTGACGTTCCAGCGATGCATTTACGATATTGCTGTGTCTGACACGCTACTGCGATCCGGATCCCCGCTGAGAATCGTACGTCGTAGCAGATCGTTTGAAACTTTCTTTCATCGTCTGGTGTCCCGCTGTGGCGGCATGATTGCATTGTGTGACACAGGTTGTATACGATGTGCGCACAGTAACCAACCGCTTCTACATCGCAAATACGTCATGAAATTATCGCTCCAGCGCCGTGTATTGCACCGTGTGACCGCAGTATACGACGCTGGAGCGATACTTATACGACGCTGCAACGTCACGAATCGTGCCGTCGTAGCGATGAAAATGGCACTGTGTGACGGTACCCTTAGTCTCAGGCAAATTCTCAAAATTATCCACATTCCCAGTATGAAGGGAATTCTAATTGACCCATTAAGCCCTTTATCCCCAATAACAGATAACACAAAATTCCCAACTGATGTCTCCTCAAGCCTTGGCGGCCTTCTGGGCCCAGAAGCAATTCTACCCTTCATGTTTCCCATGCCTAAGAATCCTTTCAAGAAATCGTCATTGAGGCACCTTCTACAGGCCACTAAGGTAGTAATTCTATGACACTAGAAGTCTTTAGACCCGCCTTCGCCAGAGGAATGGTTTGGGGAGGTGGCTAGAGTTCACTGGATGGTATCCCTGATAGCCCATACGCAAGAGGCAGCTAACAAAGTGGCTACAGAATAGTTTAATTGAGAATCCTTCTTATCCTCACCAATGTACCAAAATATGCTAAGATAATTGCTACCTTAGCCTCCTACTATAATTGATATGCCAGTATCATAGTACATACTCCGTCTGCCTTAGTAATTTGTCCTCATGGTCCCTATAAACATTTTTTCTCTTTTCTCTTCTCCTTCTTGTTATTTAGTTAAACAGGTTGTCAGTTGTCTTTTGCAAACTACTGTTGATACCATGTGTAGGTGTTTGTTTTCATGTAACTAAACAATTCTCTATTTCAGTAGCTAATATGCCATATGGTGTGTTTGTATGAACCTGTTGATATGATTGTTATTGTTGTGTGTTATAAAAACAATAAGCATTTTTGAATGAGAAAAAATAATTACAATTTTTCTACAAAAAAATAGTTTTAGCTCCAGATTTTACATGTTTACACTGGGAAACAGGTAATAATAATGGCACCAAAATTTGTCACACAATTTCTGTTAAGCGTGACAATACCCTATATGAATTTTTTGACTTTGAATACCCTATATGAGGCTGTGCAGCATTGTTTAGCCACATGGCGAGACTCGGGAGGGACATAGCGCTATTTGCTTCCTGGAGCACAGATTTTCTTAGGATAGTTTGTGGACTCTATATACAGAAATCCTAAGTGCTAGAAGAGCAGAATACACACCTCAAGTGACCCCATTTTGGAAAATATACCCCTCTGGGAATTTATCTATAGGTGTAGTGATGATTTGACTCCATGGGGGGTTCCCAGAAACAAGCAGCAGTGGATGTTGCTGAGTGAAAATTGCAAATCTGCTATTCTAGTGCCCATACATTGTAGTGCCCAGTACGTTGTAGTACCCTTTACATTATGCCCAGCTCATACTTCTGGAGATATGCACCCGGAAATTAGGCAGGCTGCCATTACTACACAAATGCCAAACATGTGGGCGCTAGATGTGGTTTAGGCACACTGGGGCTCAGAAGGGACTGGGGGGCATTTGGAGAGCAGAATTTTCCCCCAGCCCGGGGCCTACAGCATCTCCCCACTCCAGCCTCTGCCGGTTTCTTGCAGAAGCAACCCTGCCTCCTGTGACCCAGCTCCACTGCCGCCGTCCACTTGGTAAGCTACCGTAAATTCAGACTATAAGACAAACCTCCATTTTATTAAAACTTTTTTGCCTATTTTCCTCCCCAAAATTTGGGATGCTGAGCCACCGCAGATACACCTAAACCAAGTGTTTAGTTTCTGTTATTCTTGCTTCAGTTTTGTTAGGGTAACAGGTGTTTCCATTTACTGCTTTTTCTGCCCTATCACCTTTCAGGTGCAGCTTTATGTAATTTCCCCCTGCTGGTAGTTCCTGCTGGTGATAGTCTCATACAGTATGTATATCCAGCCATACTGCTGTAGTTTAAGCCAGTCCGTGAAAGACCAGGTATGGTTTCTCTCTCTGCTGTTTATGTTCTTTTACCCTGCACCTATCTTCTGTGTCATTTTAGAAAGTACACTGCACAGGAACTACTAGGGACTGTAGGGTCAGGATCTCTAGTCTATACAGGAATGGGCAGGCTCGGTTGCAATTTTATTGTGTTTCTTATTTTCCAGAGTGAGTTGCTATACTATCATAGTAGAGACGTTGGGAACAAGTCAGCGGTGTCTATCAGCACTCTTCTTTGCTTTAGCGACAAATGCAGACAAATTGGATTGCACGTCATTCCAGATGTAATTTATGTCCTCAGGGACGCTGTTCAAGCAGGAAGTAGACTTTTTGGTGCAACTAGCAGAGAAAGACAAGGTTTTTGACAATACACTGTAAAAATTAATTTCCCACAAATCTTTGAAACTGAATTATTATGGGCAAATTCAGCCTAAGGAAGACGATCAAGCCAATTAACTTGATATGAGTTGGAGATATGGGAATTTGATCTGTACACACTGGGTACAAGATGCTTCAAATTATTTGACCTACTGTCTCCATTTGGGCCACCAGTAGAAATGACACAATAGTTCAGCAGCTCATTTAACCCCTTCATGACCTTGGGATTTTCCGTTTTTCCGTGTTCGTTTTTTGCTCCCCTTCTTCCCAGAGCCATAACTTTTTAATTTTTTCGTCAATTTGGCCATGTGAGGGCTTATTTTTTGCGAAACAAGTTGTACTTTTGAACTACATCATTGGTTTTAGCATGTCGGGTACAAGAAAACGGGAAAAAAATTCCAAGTGCGGTGAAATAGCAAAAAAAGTGCAATCCCACACTTAAAAAAAAAAAGAAATTGCGCCATTTTCCGATACCCGTAGCGTCTCCATTTTTCATGATCTGGGGTCGGGTGAGGGCTTATTTCTTGCGTGCAGAGCTGGTGTTTTTAATGATACCATTTCGGTGCAGATACGTTCTTTTGATCGCCCGTTATTGCATTTTAATGCAATGTTGCGGCGACCAAAAAAAACGTAATTCTGGCGTTTCTAATTTTTTTCTCGCTACGCCGTTTAACGATCAGGTTAATCCTTTTTTTATTGATAGATCGGGCGATTCTGAACCAAATATGTGTAGGTTTGATTTTTTTTTTATTGATTTATTTTGAATGGGGCGAAAGGGGGGTGATTAAACTTTCATATTTTATTATTTTTTTAACTTTTTTTTCACTTTTTTTTCTACTTTTGCCATGCTTCAATAGTCTCCATAGGAGGCTAGAAGCTGGCACAATGCGATCGGCTCTGCTACATAGCAGCGATCATTAGGTCAGATTAGATCGCTGCTATGCAGCAGAAATGCAGGTGTGCTATGAGCGCCGACCACAGGGTGGCGCTCACAGCAGGCCGGCATCAGTAACCATAGAGGTCTCAAGGACCTCTATGGTTACAATGCAGAAGCTTCGCTGACCCCCGATCATGTGACGGGGGTCGGCGATGCGCTCATATCCGGCCACCAGGCTGGAAGCGCCGGTTAAATGCCGCTGTCAGCGTTTGACAGCGGCATTTAACTAGTTAATAGCGGCGGGTGAATCGCGATTTCTCCCGCCGCTATTGCGGGCACATGTCAGCTGTTCAAAACAGCTGACATGTCCCGGCTTTGATGCGAGCTCACCGCCGGAGCCCTGCATCAAAGCGCAGTATCTGACCTCGGACGTACTATCCCGTCTAAGGTCAGAAAGAGGTTAATTTTAGATTGACTAGAGAGTAGAGAAGAGTGGTCTCTATATAAGACTGTCTAGCTGAGAGCTTTTGAGACTAGTATGTGCCCTTTAGGTGGAGAATTAGAAGAAGAGATGGCAGGAAATATACGTTCAGGTTCAATTACATATGAAGGTGCTTCTTTAGAGGCATCAAACAATTCAAAATACCTGGATACGGTATCAGACCTTGTGGTGTCAGATCTTTTTTGGCTGGGACCCCCTGCAGGTTTTCTTGGTTGGATGGTAGGTGAAGGTTTAGTCAAATCTTGAGAAGAAAAGTGACCATTGAGCTTAATGGGAATCCAGCCTAAGGCCTGACTAAAGATTGTCCAGATTTTGTGGTCACTATAGGCGGTCACCAGATACTAAGCTCTTTCAAGTAATTTGTCCCATTTATTAACAACTAATTTTGTGGCTAAGAACATATGGTCACCAATGGAATAATTCCATTCTGCTGGAAAAAATGTATTGGCATACATTCTACGTGTACGATCTTTTTATCTAGATGAATTTTGAGAGTACTACGCCTATACCAATAGCAGAGGCAATCACTTCAAAGAAAAATGGTCTGTTGACATCAAGATGATGTAGGACAGGAACGGTGGAAAAATATGATTTAAGTTCTTGGACTGCTTGAACATTGGAATCCAACCAGTTCTGAGAATTAGCACCCTTTCAAGTTAGGACTGTAAGCAGAGCAACCACTTGAGAGTAGTTTTTACCAAAGTGGCGGTAATAATTTGCAAAGCTGAGGTATCTTTGGAGGGCTTCAGGACCAACATATTATGACCAAACCAAAATGGCAGAAACTTCTGGATCCATACGTAAATGTCCAGAAGAGATGATGCATCCAAGGAACCGCAGTTGACATGATGCATCATGACACTCAACCATGAATATGGTTTTGCCGTAGTGGACATAAATATGGTGAGAGTCTATATCTATATGTAAAGATTAGAATGTAATTCAGACAGTCGAGGATGTACAGCTCTGGCAAAAATTAAGAGACCACTGCAAAATGTTCAGTTTGTCTGATTTTTTTCTTTAGAGGTATATTTTTGAGTAAAATGTAAATTGTTCTTTTAGTCTATAAACTTCTGACAACAAGTCTCTGAATTTCCAAGCAATACATTTTGTATTTTTTTTCTGAAAATGAGAAATGGTCAAAATTTAAAAACAAGCAAACAATGCTTTCAGACCTCAAACAATGCAAAGAAAACAAGTTCATAATCATTTAGAAACAACAATACTAATGTTTTAACTCAGGAAGAGTTCAGAAATCAATATTTTGTGGAATAACCATGATTTTTAATCACAGCTTTCATGCGTCTTGGCATGCTTTCCACCAGTCTTTCACACTGCTTCTGGCTCAAAAATGTAAGCAGTTCTTCTTTGTTTGATGGCTTGTGACTATCCATCATCCTCTTGATTACATTCCAAAGGTATTCAATGGGGTTCGTGTCTGGAGATTGGGCTGCCCATGATAGGGTTTTGATGTGGTGGTCTCTTAATTTTTGCCAGAGCTGTATATGTACACGACATAAAGAAAGATCTCATTCACAAAGTGCTGGAATACAGCCAGCGCCTGTATGCTACATATTCCAAAAGGCATAAATAGATATTCATAGTGATCATCATGGTTATTGAAAACTATTTTCAATTAGTCATTCTCATTAATAGACATTAGGGTACAAACTCCATGCAGGTCTAATTTGGTGACGATGTTAGCCACGTTAATCTTGTAAAATAATTCAGAGATGGGGCAATGGGTAATGGTCCTTCTGTGTGATTTTATTCTGACAATATTAGGACTATGTATTGTTTCAGAGACCTGTATTTCCAGCACTTGCCAAAGATAACGATTTTTGGATGAACCCTCTTTCCAGATTCACTTTAATGTAAGTGAACATTGCTTTTGTGTTTGGGGTAAGATAGAGGATAAACTCTTCCACTGCGTGGTTCAGTACCTTTAGGAAAGAGAATGGTGTAGTTAATCAACTGATGTGGAGGTAGCGTATTGACCTTGTTCATAGAGAAGACTAGAGATGAGCGAACTTGTTCAGAAAACGATCGCCAATCTCAAGTTGGGCACGAACATTGCACATTCGGATTCTTGTTCGGGTTTCCAAGCTTTTCCCAAAAAAATAGGCAAAAGTCAGCCAAAGTTTGGTAAATGATCGAGTTCAGACGTCAGTTTTTCCAGTAGCAGCATGGTCCACAAAACAGCTCACTTATATACACACTGATGACACACAGATGATATCCATGTGTCCCAGTGCTCTTGAATCAGCAGTACTGTTCATGCTGTTCCCCGGCAACGGGTGCTGAAGTGAAGACAGCTCACACCACTGTCCCCTGCTCGTGCTAGCATGAAGCAATGTTGAGAGTTGCATTTATCTGTTAACAGAGAGCAGGCAACAACTGATGGGAGTATCCATCAGCCACCACATTTGCTATAAAATAAAGAAAACAAATGACGTGGGTTCCCCTGTATTTTTGATAATCAGCCAGGCAAAATTGACAGCTGTGGGCTGCAACCCTCAGCTGTCAGCTTCATCAAGGCTGGTTATCAAGACTAGAGGGGTCCCCACGGTGTATTTTTTCATTATTTTAATAAATCATTTTAAAAAACTTCGTGGGGTCCCACTCATTTTTGACAACCAGCCAAGCTAAATCAAGCAGCTGGGGACTGGTATTCTCAGGCTGGTAAGTGGCCATGGATATTGCGTCCCAGCCTAAAAATAGCAGCCTGCAGCCATCCCAGAAAAGCACATCTAATAGATGCACCAATTCTGGTGTTTTGCTCAGCTCTTCCCTCTCCATTACTAATCCTACAGCTATATTGTAAATAAACACACACCCAGAATAGTTCTCACACTCACAGTGCCATCAGAGACATCCTGGGAGTTCACAGCCAATGAACTCCGTTCAACTCACTGACACGAGCGCCGTGCAAGAAATTGTCACTGACAGGGCAAGTGGAAAGAGCTATGCAAAGTGACAGAATTGGCTGCTATTTTCATCAAAACCAACAAGCTGCTGGTTGTCAAAAATGAGGGGGACCCCATGCCATTTATTTAAATGTTTTATTTATTTAAGCAATTAAAAAAACAGCGTGAGGACCTCTCTATTCTTGATAACCAGCCTTGATGAAGCTGACAGCTGAGGGTTGCAGCTCATAGCTGTCAGTTTTGCCTTGCTGGTTATCAAAAATACAGGAAAGCCCCACTTCATTTTTTTTGGGGTCCCCCATTTTACTAACCAGGAAAGGCTAAGTATAAAGCTGTGAGCTGATATTAATAGCCTGGGAACCTTTATGAATATTTTCTCTTTCCCAAAATATTAACATCAACCCCCAGCCGTTGGCTTTTCCTCAGCTGTTTATGACAATTACGAGGGAATGCACTGTTTTTTTGTTAATTTTTATATTTATTAACAAGTACAGTAAAATACACATGCTAGGTAACCTTAGTTCACAACCTTCATGTGTTCCAGCAGCTGGAAACTTTAGCAACACTAAAATATCCTTAAAAGTTTTCAAAGCTTTGAACTGAAAGGTTACCTGAGTTCAAGCCAACAGGTCTCACGCTAGTTCCAGTACTGGACTGTTGAATTCTGGTGTGCCGAGTGCTGGACTCATGGGCGTTCACCAGTCCGGCGCTGGCACTTGCAAAGAAACAGAAGCTGCTGCTATGAACTCAGGTAACCTTACTGTTCTTGTTGACAATTAAAAAAGTACTTGAAAAAAAACAAGTGGGGGGCCCCCGTAATTTTCATAATCAGCAGAAGAAAAACCAATGGCTGGGGGCTCATGTTAATATTCTGGGAAAATGACAATATTCATAAAGGTTCCCAGGCTATTAATATCAGGTCACAGCTGTGTACTTAGCCTTTCCTGGTTATTAAAACGGGCCCCCCAAAAAAAATGACTTGGGGTTCCCCTGTATTTTGATAACCAGCCAGACAAAACTGACAAGCTGCGGTCTGCAACCCTCAGCTGTCAGCTTAAACTAGGCTGGTTATCAAGAATAGAGGGGTTATTGGGATGCACACCTAAGGAGGATTCTCTCATGGAAATCAGCTGACATGTGCTGGAAAAGTTCTGGGCTCATCGCCGGAGTCCACAGCCAACAGGGGGAGGCCACCTTAATTGTAACTATACATCTAAGGTGGTAAAGGGGTTAAAGGACTTTATTTTGGGGGAGTGCTTATTTACAATTTAACTATAGGATTTGTAATGTATAGGCGTCTTATAGATGCCTCTCCATTACTGACCTGTGAGTCACGGCTCTGTTCTTGGGTGTCCAGGGACCAGGGGCTCCTTCACTGTCCCTAATGCTAGGGGGTGCCCTTGCTCATCCTGTTCACTGGGTTATTTCTGAAGGTGAAGATATCTGAGCCACATACCTTGCCTTATCTCTTGAATCGGCCTCAGTCTGTACCCTTCCCCCACCCAGGGGAGAGGGAAGTAGTAGTGTAGTAGTGTAGTACAACAACCAGGCAATACGAACAGGGTTAATGGAAACTACTAAACATGCAAATATACACTCACATAGAACATAGGTATGCACCAGGGAATAGAGGATAGGGTTAAACCAAAGTAGGAAAAGGAATTATCTCACTTACAATAACCAAGCAACAGTCACAGATAAATTCACCAACCACCTTCTCAAATAACCACTAACAACTTTCCTCCAAGCCATGCAGCATAAGCTGCCTCTGGCGATGTGTGCTAGTCAGGACCCAGATTCTATAGGGGATGGGAGTGGCTAACAGTGCACAGCTGAGAGCCTTAGTTCCCAGAGCTTTCAACATGGCAGATTAACCTCTGCTCTTGCCAAAGAAATTAACACTGTTTAATAAGAGGGTGAAGTCCTTCTATTCACCGCAGGAGTAGGAGTTTGCAGGGCTCAGCGCTCACCCCACTGGCCCACCGCAAATGATTTGACAGCAGTCCCTGCACGGTGCTATTCCCCATGACCCACCAATTGTGGACCCCCTTGTTTCCCCGGCGCATACTCACCATCAGCCGGTGGCAGGGGTGCAAAACGGAGGCAGATGGTCCACGAGGCGCTCCCTCCCTCCAGTGTGCCTCAGAGAGAGCCCTCCTGCTCTGACAGGAAGCTCGTGCCGGCATCATGTTCCCAAGAAGGGCCCACCCACGAAGCTTCCGCACCCATGCTTGTCGCGCGCTGTTGTCACTCGGCGGGAACAGTGAAGCAACAGTGCCATTGCTCTTCCCGGTGACCCCTCGGCAGCTTCTGTAGGTACACCAGAGCCCCTCGCACTCAGCGGAACAGGTTGCTGCTCACACAGTATCGCTCACACCCCTGTCCCTGCAGTGGCTGCCATGGGTTCTAGGAACAGAACTGTCAGGACTCTGAACATTTTTTACCTTTTGTGCATTACTGCCCTTTTCCAAGATGGTGTCTTTGGTCTCATGTGCACTGTGTCTTCCTGCTATAAAACTCCACCCCAGCCTTCAGTCTGTGCTAGAGTATTCTGCCTTGCATCCAGCTCCTGACCTCTGATTACTCCCTGGCTATATACCTGCTCCTGTCAACCTGTGTGGTGATCCTGCTACTCTGCTCTGAGTTCCTGCTGCATACACCAGTTCCAGTAATCCTCCTTCATCTGCTGCTCGTATTTACTTCCATCTGCATTTGCTGGACATGTAAGCGTTTGCTGCTCTGCAAAAACCTGAGACTATTACCAGGCCTCCCTGGTTGAGCTAAGATACTATTTGAACTGCCTTATAAGCTTATCTATCTGTGTTTGGACTAAGACAAGGATTTATTCGTGTCAAGTATCCTCAAGAATAACTGCGCTTCATAGACTCTCTGTTTGATTGCATTTTCCTCTGAAGTTTCCTATAGACTGCTAAGCTGCGTTTAATATTTACACCAAGTGTTGTGGACTTGAGTTTCTCTCTGCACCTGTTTGAATCACTGTGTGGTAATATAGACTTTACCGCTTATAAAACTGTGTCCTGTAGTTGTCTTGTTCCATGCAAAGAGTCTCCTGAGTTATCCCCTATAATTGTTACAAGCACTGCGCCATCAGGCTCCACCAAAGAGCCAATTAACCCATTGAAGGAAATTAATAAAGGCACCCCTTCAACTTTTGCGCAGCAAAGCGCAGCTCTGGCTGGAGCTAGCCTGCCGTTTATAGCCCCTGCAGAATTTAGCAAGTCTTATGAAGCTTTAATTCCAGCAGCAACCCTTTTGCTCTGTGAAGCCCAGGCACAGAGGCAGCCGTTACTCACTTCTACGCTTCCTCTTGCAGGTTCCAAGTTACATACAGATGGTATCCCTGCGGCTAATGCTATTGCAGCCCACCAACATGGAGGAAAGCATGACAGACATAGGCAACATAGATCATACTCATCTTCTTCCTCATCCCCCTATTCACACCGTGGCCATCATACTTTTGACCGGCATAAGAGGCGTTCCACACACTCATGCCAGAGATCAAGATGAAATAGATGCCATAGATCTCGGTCCTCGAGACGCCGCTCACCATCATCAGAGATGTCAAGTGTGTCTGCAAGCCCTGATCATGTGTCAGGCCCTCCCCATGACAGACAGGGTTCAAGGGCACCTTCAAGGGCTTCCAGCCTGGTCGAGCCAAGTGCACCTCCGGGAGCTTCAAGCCATTGCCTCAATTTTTGGTCCGCCTATTCTGGAGCTGGAGTTCCTCCATCACTGGGAGTCCCTTCCCCAGTCGCAGCGTTGGGTGAGTGTACTTTTTCAGGTGGTCAATATAATGATAGTATTGCCTTAATTACTGCCCTTAAGGTATTGTGGATCATATACCTGCTTCATGTAGTCCAAAGGGAGATGCTAATAAAGTTAACCCCCCCTTAGCTAGTGTGCATAAAGATGCATTTTATTGCGGGATTAGCGCGTTCGAATCTCATTTAGATGAAGATACCAAAAAAAAGATTTGGTGTATTGATTATATCAACATCTGGTCCCTGATCTCGGTTGATCAGCATTCTATTGATAAAGAAAGAAAAACAGCCGAAAGGGCATTTGATAGGACCAGGCAAAAGGTAGCCAAAACAATAAATTGGCTGCAAGCATTGGCTGTCTTGGGTTGTGTAATGGGACAGAGGCACCCGGAATGCTGTTCGGAACTATTCCTATATCAAGATATGATATATACCTCTTACAAAGTACACAGTGGCACCGTCTGGTGGCGGTATGATGAGGAGTTCAGGAGGTGTTTGGCCCTCCAACCAGAGATAGGCTGTGGGGTAAAAGCAACTGATGTGTGGTTGCGTCTCATGTTGTCACAAAGGCAGTTTGCCTTTCCAGCAGCGACTACTGGACAAACACCAAGAAGCCAAAATTCAGTGGTCCTTTCGCAGACCCGGCTTCTGTCGATTGTTTAATGAGAGGCATTGTCGGTTCTACGGCTTCTGCAAATTCAAGCATGAATGCTCCGCTTGTGGGGGGATCCCACCCTGCCGTACGGTGGCCACGCCCGGCAGGGAAATTACCAACCAACCCCCTGCAAACTGATGGCAAGGACTTTGGTGAGTGTAGTCGCGATGGGCCCGTGGCTAGACCAGTACCATAAAAAGGATGCGGCGGGTCAATTACGCTTCGGGTTTACGTACGGGTTTTTTATTCCATTTAAACTGCATCGTTCAACTACCATTTCAAAAAATGTGAAATCTGCAATTGAGCACCCAGATATCCTCCGTGTAAAGATCAGGAAAGAAGTAGCATTAGGCCATTTCAAGCTCTTCCATTTTGAAATTTTAGGGTTTCGCCGCTGGGGGTCATACCAAAAAAAGACCCTGGCACGTTCCGTATTAATCATCAATTGTCATTCCCTAAAGGGAATTCGGTCAATGATAGGATTTCGCTGGAGGACGCTTCAGTATTATTATTATTATTATTTATTGTTATAGCGCCATTTATTCAATGGCGCTTTACAAGTGAGGAGGGGTATACATAATAAAAACAAGTACAATAATCTTAAACAATACAAGTCATAACTGGTACAGGAGGAGTGAGGACCCTGCCCGCGAAGGCTCACAATCTACAAGGGATGGGTGAGAATACAGTAGGTGAGGATAGAGCTGATCGTGCAGCGGTTGGTTGATCGGTGGTTACTGCAGGTTGTAGGCTTGTCGGAAGAGGTGGGTCTTCAGATTCTTTTTGAAGATTCTGATGGTAGGCGAGAGTCTGATGTGTTGTGGTAGAAGGTTCCAGAGTAGGGGTGATACGCGAGAGAAATCTTGTATACGATTGTGGGAAGAGGAGATAAGAGGGGAGTAGAGAAGGAGATCTTGTGAGGATCGGAGGTTGCGTGTAGGTAAGTACCGGGAGACAAGGTCACAGATGTATGAAGGAGACAGGTTGTGGATGGCTTTGTATGTCATCGTTAGGGTTTTGTACTGGAGTCTCTGGGCAATGGGGAGCCAGTGAAGGGATTGACAGAGGGGAGAGGCCAGAGAATAGCGGGGGGACAGGTGGATTAGTTGGGCAGCAGAGTTTAGAATAGATTGGAGGGGTGCGAGAGTGTTCGAGGGGAGGCCACAGAGCAGGAGGTTGCAGTAGTCGAGGCGAGAGATGATGAGGGCATGGACTAGGGTTTTTGCAGATTCTTGGTTGAGGAATGAACGGATTCGTGAAATATTTTTGAGTTGAAGTCGGCAGGAAGTGGAAAGGGCTTGGATATGTGGTTTGAAGGAGAGATCAGTGTCAAGGATTACCCCGAGGCAGCGAGCTTGTGGGACTGGGGAGAGTGGGCAGCCATTTACTGTAATGGATAGGTTCGTTGGGGGGGTCGCGTGAGATGGGGGAAAGATGATGAATTCTGTTTTGTCCATGTTAAGTTTGAGAAATCTATCGGAGAAGAAGGATGAAATAGTGGACAGACATTGAGGGATTACGCTTCCTTTGACAGAGCAGTAGCAATGGTCAGGGATGTGGGAGCTGGAGCCTGGCTAGTGAAGTCTGATATTGACTCTGCATTTCGATTATTACCGGTGCATCCTGATTGTTTCCATCTATTAGGATGCCTAGTTGACGATTATTATTACTATGATATGTGCCTCCCAATGGGTTGTTCTACCTCATGCTACTACTTTGCACTTTTTAGTTCCTTCCTAGATTGGGTACTGAGGTATGAAACAGGCAGCAGTGCCGTCACTCACTATTTGGATGATTTTTTATTTACGGATCCCAAAAATTCTGATTTATACCACAGGTTAATCAGTAAATTTAAAACGGTTGCGTGCCAATTTAGCATACCTTTATTGGCTGAAAAAGTGATCAGTCCTGTTCAAACACTGTCATTCCTAGGTATAGAGATTAATACAGTAGCGATGGTTTTTCACTTTTCACTTGCCGGACGACAAAATTCAAAAGGCGCTTGGTTTGATTGAGGTTTTATGTTCCGTGCAAAAGGTGGCATTATCTGAAATGCAATCATTACTAGGCTTACTGTTTTTTGCCAGCAGGGTTATGCCGGTAGGCAGAGTTTTCTCACTGAGGATGTCTTTAACAACAAAAAGGGTGTCACAGCCTAACCACAGATTACGGATTTCCAGGTACATGCATGCAGATTTAGAAGTGTGGAAGACTTTCCTGCTGTCATACAATGGTCACACATGCTTCATGCTGCCAGAAATTTTGAGCCAGGATTTAAAATCACTCACAGGTGCTGACGAATCTGTGGGTTTCATAGTGATTTTTGAAAGCCAATGGTGCAGGGACAAATGGCCAGAATCCTGGAAGACACAGGGACTCTGTCAAGATCCCATTTTTTGCAAACTTTTTCCTATCGTAGCATTGGTGGAAATTTGGGGTACTAGTTTGTCTAATAGGAGAGTTTGCTTTCAGACTGAAAGTGCTAAGGTTACGCGTTGTATAAACTGCATGTCTTCTACGTCTCTTCCTGTATTGAGTCTCCTCTGCCGATTGGCTTTGTTATACCTAAAATTCAATATCTGGCCCTGGACTCAGCAATTACTAGAAGCAGATAACATACTTGCTAGCGTGTTACCACATTTTGATTGTCAGGTCTTCAAGAATACCTTTCCCAACGCTCAACTGGCGGGTTTGCCTTGCCCTCTTTCCCTCTGGGACGTGGTAGCGAAGAACTGATTCCACTAGTTCATTCGTCGGTTGCTCCATCAACCTGGCAAGCGTAGGGTAAGGCATGGGAAGAGTGGTGCCTCTTAATAGGAGGCAGATCGGTGCATGGTTCTGATTGGACTAGATTGGAAGTAACTATCGATTTCATTCCGCAGCTTAAGAACAAGGGTATATAGGGCACATCTGCGCAACAGCGCCTATCGGGGCTGGCATTTTACTTTCAATTATTGGGTTGGGTGGATGTAACAAAAACATTCATTATTAGGCAGGCGATGAAAGGGTTGAAAAGGGTACAACCTAGCAACGAATGCAGACACCCCGTTTCGTTAGTTTTACTCAGGCTCATTGTAGGTGTCTCGAATTTTACATGCAGCTCCCAATTTGAGTCAACGCTAATATCTGCCGCATTTGGTTAGCCTTTTTTGGAGCACTTCGAATCAGTGAACTCGTCCCTCAGTCAAAGGTTAGCACGGGAGGAGGGTTGTTATATGATGATGTAGTATTATTGAATGAAGCAATACGCTTTCACATTTTCAAATCGAAAACAGACCCGTCAGGTAGGGGTACCTGGTTGCTGATACATCCTTCAGACGGTGCAGCTTGTTCAATTAGATTAATCAAATCTTATTTAGCAGTTATGCATGGCAGGAGGTTTTTCTTGACACACCTAGACGGTTCCCCTTCAACGAGGTACCAATTTCAATCCATATTCTGTAAATGTTTAAAGGCTGCAGGTGTGTCAGCAAAGGATTACGAGACACACTCACTTCACATAGGTGCAGCCACAGAGGCTGCTAAAGCGGGTTTATCTGATTCTGAAGTACAGAGGATAGGCCGATGGCGCTCGGCATGCTTTTCTAGATATATCAGACCGGATTTGTGAAATTAATTCTGTTACTTTTATCTGTAGGTGCTGGATGGTGTACACCTAACAGATATCGGGCTCGGTATCTTCCTATCGGGTATACAAGATGGGATCAAACAGGCATTGTTATTGATGGGTGGGGGTCGGAGTCATGTGTGAGAACACATGATCCTCTGTGGTGGTAAAGAAAGTCTGGCAGGCACTGTACAGTTTAAGGAAGGTGCCTCTCACTGCGGCGCCCTCCCCTCACTTCCATAAGGTTAACAGAGCACGCTACAGCCCTCCCACCAACTAGCTAGTGGTGGGCAGTGTTTAAATTGTAGAGCCAATGAAAGGGGGTAAATAATACTACAGCCCCTTCCTGGGGAATATAAATTTGCGCTACACCTTCCTCTCCTCCTCTTCCCCCCTCTGTTCAGGTCCCAGAGGTGCTTGTCCCACCATCCCTCCCTGTTTAATGGTTTTCTGTTAATGTCGAATTTTGTTTATTTTCTAGAATTCAAGTCACAGCGGTAAAGAAAGAAAGGACACATGGGTACGGCTCGTCGGCTGACTTGCCTGTGAATATGCAACAGGGCATTTGGCGACAAGTGTGGTTTAATTAAATTTAAGTGCCTTTCTAATGATTGAATTAAAATAGTTTTATAAAGCTCTGTCCGACCTTCGCCCATCACTTGGTGTTAATTGTATTATTTCTTATATATTGGTAGTGGATTGGAGGGCGTGCTGGTTAGATATTGTTGGGTCGCCACAGTCTGAGCTAGAGCTGTTTTGCAAAGGAGAATGGGCAAAAAATGTAAACCTCTAGATGTGCAAAGCTGATAGAGACATCACTCAAAAGATTGCAGCAGTAATTGCAACGAAAGGCAGTCCTACAAAGTATTGACTTAGGTGGACTGAATACAAATGCACATCACAATTTTCATATTTTTAAAATAACTGGAAATGCATGTGCCATTTCCTTTACACTTGCTAATATTTGTTTGTATACCACATTAAATCCCCCTGAAAAATCATTTAAGTACGGTAATACTTTTTCAAGGCACTGTATGTATATGATGTCACTGAGGAATGCCGGGACATTTCTAGGACCCGACGTGGAGCACAGCACAGGGTGGTGTGTTGTGGATTCTGTTTGTGGGCTCCCTCTGGTGGTTACTGCTGGTACTGGGTGACTTTGGTGGGTTGCGGCCTTTGGTTTCCACCTGTCCATCAGAGGCTGGGTGTTTCCTATTTTACCTGGCCTTTCTGTCATTCCCTTGCCGGCTATCAATGTATTCAGATGTGCTCTGTTTGGTTCCTGCCTACCTGCTCCCAGATCTTTCAGGATAAGCTAAGTGCTGATTTTCAGTTGTTTGGTTTTTTTGTCCAGCTTGCTTATTATGTCTCTATGCTAGCTGGTAGCTCTAGTGGACTGAGGTTCTCCCCATGTGCCATGAGTTGGCACATGGGTTCTTGTAATCTCAGGATGGTTTTTTTGATTAGGGTTTTTTGCTGACCGCTCAGTCCCCTTTTGTATCGTTCTGCTTTCTAGTTTACAGCGGGCCTCAATTTGCTAAAACTATATATATCATCTCTATGTGTGTGCCTTCCTCTCATTTCACCGTCAATACATGTGAGGGGGCAACTATATCTTTTGGGGTTCATTCCTCTGGAGGCAAGTGAGGTCTTTATTTTCTCTGCAGTACTAGTTAGCTCTTAGGCTGGTGCGTGGCATCTAGAACCAACGTAGGCACGCTCCCTGGCTATCTCTAGTTGCGTTTGTCAGGCGTAGGGCAGCGGTCAGCCCAGGTTCCATCACCCTAGAGCTCGTCCGTTATCTATTTGTACTTTGCTTGTCCTGTGCTATCCCTAGCCATTGTGGATTCATGACAGTATAGCCGGCCCACAAAGTGTTAATTGTTTGGGCTGAAGCAGGAGAAAAAGAAATGTTTAAGGGAAATTTTTTTTTTTTTTTTTCCCTTCAGAGTTTTGCTGCCTAGCCCTTAATTGCTGTCTAGCTGCTTCTTACCTCCTCTTAACCCTTGAATGGCTCTGATCTTAGCTGTTTAACATGGATGTCCAGAGTTTGGCTTCCAGCCTGAGTAATCTCGTGGCAAAAGTTCAAAACATACAGGATTTTGTTGTTCACACTCCCATGTCTGAACCTAGAATTCCTATTCCAGAGTTCTTTTCTGGAGATAGATCTACCTTCCTGAATTTCAGGAACAATTGTAAATTGTTTCTTTCTTTAAAATCTCGCTCCTCTGGAGACCCTGCTCAACAGGTCAAGATTGTAATATCTTTCCTGCGGGGCGACCCTCAGAATTGGGCATTTGCATTGGCACCAGGGGATCCTGCATTGCTCAGTGTGGATGCGTTTTTTCTGGCATTGGGATTGCTCTATGAGGAACCTAACCTAGAGATTCAGGCTGAAAAGGCTTTATTAGCCCTCTCTCAGGGGCATGATGAAGCGGAAATATATTGTCAAAAATTTTGGAAATGGTCGGTGCTTACTCAGTGGAATGAGTGCGCCCTGGCTGCAAACTTCAGAAATGGTCTTTCTGAGGCCATTAAGGATATTATGGTGGGGTTCCCTACGCCTACAGGTCTGAATGAGTCTATGGCTATGGCCATTCAGATTGATCGGCGTTTACGGGAGCGCAAACCCGTGCACCAGTTGGCGGTGTCTTCTGAACAGGCACCTGAGACTATGCAATGTGATAGAATTCAGTCCAGAAGTGAACGGCAAAATTATAGGCGGAAAAATGGATTGTGTTTTTATTGTGGTGATTCAGCTCATGTTATATCAGCATGCTCTAAACGCACAAAAAGGGTTGATAAATCTTTTGCCATTGGTACTCTGCAGCCTAAGTTCATTTTGTCTGTGACTCTGATTTTTTCACTGTCTTCCATTTCCGTCGATGCCTATGTGGATTCAGGCGCTGCCCTGAGTCTTATGGATTGGTCATTTGCTAAACGCTGCGGTTTTGGTCTGGAGCCTCTGGAAGTTCCTATTCCTCTGAAGGGAATTGACTCTACACCATTGGCTATGAATAAACCGCAGTATTGGACACAGGTGACCATGCGCATGACTCCCGTTCATCAGGAGGTGATTCGCTTCCTTGTACTGTATAATTTACATGATGTACTAGTGCTTGGTCTGCCATGGTTGCAAACTCATAATCCTGTCCTGGACTGGAAAACTATGTCTGTGTTAAGCTGGGGATGTCAGGGGGTTCATGATGATGCACCTCCGATTTCAATCGCTTCATCTACTCCTTCTGAGATCCCTGCGTTTTTGTCTGACTATAGGGATGTTTTTGAGGAGCCTAAGCTCAATTCACTCCCTCCTCATAGAGAGTGTGACTGTGCTATAGAATTGATTCCTGGCAGTAAGTTCCCTAAGGGTCGTTTATTTAATCTGTCACTGCCAGAGCATACTGCTATGCGGAATTATATTAAGGAGTCCTTGGAAAAGGGACATATTCGTCCATCTTCGTCCCCTCTGGGAGTAGGTTTCTTTTTCGTGGCAAAAAAAGATGGTTCCCTGAGGCCTTGTATAGATTATCGCCTTCTGAATAAGATTACAGTCAAATACCAGTATCCATTGCCATTATTAACTGATTTGTTTGCTCGCATTAAGGGGGCTAGGTGGTTCACTAAGATAGATCTTCGCGGTGCGTATAATCTGGTGCGGATAAAACAGGGTGATGAGTGGAAAACCGCATTTAATACGCCTGAGGGCCATTTTGAGTATTTGGTAATGCCTTTTGGACTCTCCAATGCTCCGTCAGTCTTTCAGTCCTTTATGCACAATATTTTCCGTGAATATCTGGATAAGTTTATGATTGTGTATTTGGATGATATTTTGGTGTTTTCTGATGACTGGGAGTCTCATGTTCTACAGGTCAGGAAGGTGTTTCAGGTTCTGCGGGCCAATTCTCTGTTTGTGAAGGGTTCAAAGTGTCTCTTCGGAGTCCAGAAGATTTCTTTTTTGGGGTACATTTTTTCTCCTTCTACTATTGAGATGGATCCCGTCAAGGTTCAGGCTATTTGTGACTGGACACAACCTACATCTGTTAAGAGCCTTCAGAAGTTCTTGGGGTTTGCTAATTTTTATCGTCGGTTCATTGCTAATTTTTCCAGTATTGTCAAACCTTTGACTGATTTGACTAAAAAGGGTGCTGATGTTGCTGATTGGTCTCCTGCGGCCGTGGAGGCCTTTCAGGAACTTAAGCGCCGGTTTTCTTCTGCTCCTGTGTTGTGTCAACCAGATGTTTCACTTCCTTTTCAGGTTGAGGTTGATGCTTCCGAGATTGGAGCGGGGGCGGTTTTGTCACAGAGAAGTTCTAATGGCTCGGTGATGAAGCCATGTGCATTCTTCTCTAGAAAATTCTCGCCCGCCGAGCGCAATTATGATGTGGGTAATCGGGAGCTTTTGGCCATGAAGTGGGCATTTGAGGAGTGGCGTCATTGGCTTGAGGGTGCTAAACATCGTGTGGTGGTCTTGACTGATCACAAGAATCTCATTTACCTTGAGTCTGCCAGGCGTTTGAATCCTAGACAGGCTCGTTGGTCGTTGTTTTTTTCTCGTTTCAATTTCGTGGTTTCATACCTGCCAGGTTCAAAGAATGTGAAGGCAGATGCTCTTTCCAGGAGTTTTGTGCCTGACTCTCCTGGAGACTCTGGGCCTACTGGTATCCTTAGGGATGGGGTAATATTGTCCGCCGTATCCCCAGACTTGCGACGTGCATTGCAGGAGTTTCAGGTGGATAAACCGGATCGTTGTCCACCAGAAAGACTGTTTGTTCCGGATGATTGGACCAGTAGAGTCATCTCCGAGGTCCATTCTTCTGTGTTGGCTGGTCATCCTGGAATATTTGGTACTAGAGACTTGGTGGCCAGGTCTTTTTGGTGGCCTTCCTTGTCTAGGGATGTGCGTACCTTTGTGCAGTCTTGTGAAGTGTGTGCTCGAGCTAAGCCTTGCTGTTCTCGGGCCAGTGGGTTGTTGTTATCCTTGCCCATCCCGAAGAGGCCTTGGACGCACATTTCCATGGATTTTATTTCTGATCTTCCGGTTTCACAGAAAATGTCCGCTATCTGGGTTGTGTGTGACCGCTTTTCTAAGATGGTTCATTTGGTGCCCTTGCCTAAGTTGCCCTCCTCCTCTGAGGTGGTCGCCTCCGATGTTCATGCGACTGATTTGGTCTGCGCCTTCCATAGAGCTCACCCTGATCGCCCTGGGGGTTCTCGTGAGGGTTCGGTGACCCCTCCTCAAGGGGGGGGTACTGTTGTGGATTCTGTTTGTGGGCTCCCTCTGGTGGTTACTGCTGGTACTGGGTGACTTTGGTGGGTTGCGGCCTTTGGTTTCCACCTGTCCATCAGAGGCTGGGTGTTTCCTATTTTACCTGGCCTTTCTGTCATTCCCTTGCCGGCTATCAATGTATTCAGATGTGCTCTGTTTGGTTCCTGCCTACCTGCTCCCAGATCTTTCAGGATAAGCTAAGTGCTGATTTTCAGTTGTTTGGTTTTTTTGTCCAGCTTGCTTATTATGTCTCTATGCTAGCTGGTAGCTCTAGTGGACTGAGGTTCTCCCCATGTGCCATGAGTTGGCACATGGGTTCTTGTAATCTCAGGATGGTTTTTTTGATTAGGGTTTTTTGCTGACCGCTCAGTCCCCTTTTGTATCGTTCTGCTTTCTAGTTTACAGCGGGCCTCAATTTGCTAAAACTATATATATCATCTCTATGTGTGTGCCTTCCTCTCATTTCACCGTCAATACATGTGAGGGGGCAACTATATCTTTTGGGGTTCATTCCTCTGGAGGCAAGTGAGGTCTTTATTTTCTCTGCAGTACTAGTTAGCTCTTAGGCTGGTGCGTGGCGTCTAGAACCAACGTAGGCACGCTCCCTGGCTATCTCTAGTTGCGTTTGTCAGGCGTAGGGCAGCGGTCAGCCCAGGTTCCATCACCCTAGAGCTCGTCCGTTATCTATTTGTACTTTGCTTGTCCTGTGCTATCCCTAGCCATTGGGGATTCATGACAGTGGTGGCCAGAGCCGGACTGGCCATCGGGCAGTTCTGGCAAATGCCAGAAGTGCCGGTGGCAGTCGTGGGCCGCTCACCAGCGCCGACTCGCCCCCCCCGCCAGCACCGCCGCATTCAGCTATACCGGCGTCTATGATGCCGTACAGTTGAATGCAATGATGGAGGAGAGAGCGTCTGCTGACGCCCCCTCTCCCATCATTCCCCGCTCTGCCTGGCGCTGACACTGCGGGTGCGCGATGGCGTCATATCATCACACACCTGCTGTGTGACCGGGCAGACTGCAGCTGCTGAGACCGGAGCCCGGAGCAGCGCTGGGCACGAGGAGAGGTGAGTGTTTTGTTTTATTTTTTAAATATATCACTGAGTGATAACTGGATTGTGGGTATTGGGGGGGCTGCATTACATTCCTTGGGGGCTGTGCTGTATTACATTCTATGGGAGCTGTGCTGTATTACATTCTATGGGGCTGTGTTGTATTACAGTCTATGGGGGCTGGCTGTATTACATTCTATGGGGGCTGTGCTGTACTACATTCTATGAGGGCTGTGCTGCATTACATTCTATGGGGGCTGTGCTGTATTACATTCTATGGGGGCTGTGCTGCATTACATTCTATGGGGCTGGCTGCATTACATTCTATGGAGCTGTGCTGTATTACATTCTATGGGGGCTGTGCTGCATTACATTCTATGGGAGCTGTGCTACATTACATTCTATGGGGGCTGTGCTGCATTACATTCTATGGGGGCTGTGCTGTATTACATTCTATGGGGGCTGTGCTGCATTACATTCTATGGGGGCTGTGCTGTATTACATTCTATGGAGGCTGTGCTGTATTACATTCTATGGGGGCTGGCTATATTACATTCTATGGGTGGCTGGCTGCATTACATTCTATGGGGGCTGTGCTGCATTACATTCAATGGGGGCTGTGCTGCATTACATTCTATGGGGGCCGTGCTGCATTACATTCTATGGGGGCTGTGCTGCATTACATTCTATGGGGGCTGTGCTGCACTACATTCTATGGGGGCTGTGCTGCATTACATTCTATGGGGACTGTGCTGCATTACATTCTATGGGGGCTGTGCTGAATTACATTCTATGGGGGCTGGCTGTATTACATTCTATGGGTGGCTGGCTGCATTACATTCTATGGGGCTGGCTGCATTACATTCTATGGGGGCTGTGCTGTATTACATTCTATGGGGGCTGTGCTGCATTACATTCTATGGGGCTGGCTGCATTACATTCTATGGAGCTGTGCTGTATTACATTCTATGGGGGCTGTGCTGCATTACATTCTATGGGAGCTGTGCTACATTACATTCTATGGGGGCTGTGCTGCATTACATTCTATGGGGGCTGTGCTGTATTACATTCTATGGGGGCTGTGCTGCATTACATTCTATGGGGGCTGTGCTGCATTACATTCTATGGGGGCTGTGCTGTATTACATTCTATGGGGGCTGTGCTGCATTACATTCTATGGGGGCTGTGCTGTATTACATTCTATGGGGGCTGGCTATATTACATTCTATGGGTGGCTGGCTGCATTACATTCTATGGGGGCTGTGCTGCATTACATTCAATGGGGGCTGTGCTGCATTACATTCTATGGGGGCCATGCTGCATTACATTCTATGGGGGCTGTGCTGCATTACATTCTATGGGGGCTGTGCTGCACTACATTCTATGGGGGCTGTGCTGCATTACATTCTATGGGGACTGTGCTGCATTACATTCTATGGGGGCTGTGCTGAATTACATTCTATGGGGGCTGGCTGTATTACATTCTATGGGTGGCTGGCTGCATTACATTCTATGGGGCTGGCTGCATTACATTCTATGGGGGCTGTGCTGTATTACATTCTATGGGGGCTGGCTGTATTACATTCTATGGGGCTGGCTGCATTACATTCTATGGGGTCTGGCTGCATTACATTCTATGGGGGCTGGCTGCATTACATTCTATGGGGACTGTGCTGTATTACATTCTATGGGGGCTGTGCTGTATTACGTTCTATGGGGGCTGCCTGCATTACATTCTATGGGTGGCTGGCTGCATTACATTCTATGGGGGCTGTGCTGTATTACATTCTATGGGGGCTGGCTGCATTACATTCTATGGGGCTGGCTGCATTACATTCTATGGGGGCTGGCTGCATTACATTCTATGGGGGCTGGCTGCATTACATTCTATGGGTGGCTGGCTGCATTACATTCTATTGGGGGATGGCTGCATTACATTCTATGGGGGCTGGCTGCATTACATTCTATTGGGGAGGGCTGTAGTACATTCTATGGGGTGCTGTATTATATTCTATGGAGGGGCTACATTATATTCTATAGGGGGCTGCATTATGCTCTATGAGGGGGCTACCATATATTATATATGCAGGAGCTGCATTATACTATATGAGGGGGCTGCATTATATTCTCTGGGGGGTTACATTATAATCGGGGTTACTATATATTCTGTGGGGTGGCTGCATTATACTCTGGGGTGGCATCATTATACTATATGTTGGTTGCATTATACTGTATTGAGGACTATGGGGATTATATTATACTATATGAAGAACTATGGGGTGCATTATACTATGGGAAGTGAATTGTACTACATGGATGACAATGGCAGGGCATTATACTATATGGAGCACTATGAGGAATGTACTATACTATTTGGAGGACTGAGGAGTGTATTATACTATATGGATGAATTGCAGTGTATTTTAATATATGGAGGTCTATGAGGAGTGTATTTTACTATATGGAGGACTATGTGGAGTGTATAATACTATATGGAGGACTGAGGAGTGTGTTATACTATATGGAGGACTGAGGAGTGTATTATACTATATGGAGGACTGAGGAGTGTATTATACTATATGGAGAACTGAGGAGTGTATTATACTATTTGGAGGACTGAGGAGTGTATTATACTACATGGAGGAATCGCAGTGTATTATACTATATGGAGGACTGAGGAGTGTATTGTAATATATAGAAACCACCGGAGACTAGACGGAGGAGGACATGACTTGGTTATGGGTGGACCGAAAACTCCTGCAGCTTTTGTTTGTATTGCGGTGTAGATTTTAACCCCTTAGTGACAGAGCCAATTTGGTATTTAATGACTGTCTTAATGACCACTGTCACTTTATGAGGTTATAAATCTGGAATACTTTAACGGATCCCGCTAATTCTGAGATAATTTTTTGTGACATATTGTACTTCATGTTAGTGGTAACATTTCTTCGATATTACTTGCGATTATTTATGAAAAAAATGGAAATATGGCAAAAAAAATTCAAATTTTTCAATTTTCTAATTTTTTATTTTTATGACCTTAAATCAGAGAGATATGTCACACAAAATAGTTAATAAATAACATTTTCCACATGTTTACTTTACATCAGCACAATTTTGGAAACAACATTTTTTTTTGTTAGGGAGTTATAAGGGTTAAAAGTAGACCAGCAATTTCTCATTTTTACAACACCATTTTTTTTTAGGGACCACATCACATTTGAAGTCATTTTGAGGGGTCTATATGATAGAAAATAACCAAGTGTGACACCATTCTAAAAACTGCACCCCTCAAGGTACTCAAAACCACATTCAAGAAGTTTATTAACCCTTTACGTGCTTCACAGGAACTGAAACAATGTGGAAAGAAAAATGAACATTTAACTTTTTTTTGCAAACATTTTAATTCAGAACCATGTTTTTTTTTTTCACAAGCGTAAAAACAGAAATTTAACCATAAATTTTGTTGTGCAATTTCTCCTGAATACGCCGATACCCCATATTTGGGGGTAAACCACTGTTTGGGCGCACCGCAGAGCTTGGAAGAGAAGGAGCGCCGTTTGACTTTTTCAATGCAGAATTGGCTGGAATTGAGATCGGACGCCATGTCATGTTTAGAGAGCCGCTGATGTGCCTAAACAGTGGAAACGCTCCACAAGTGACACCATTTTGGAAACTAGACCCCTTAAGGAACTTATCTAGATGTGTGGTGAGCACTTTAAACCCCCAAGTGCTTCACAGAAATTTATAACGTAGAGCCGTGAAAATAAAAAAATCCTTTTTTTTCCCTCAAAAATGATTTTTTAGCCTGCAATTTTTTATTTTCTCAAGGGTAACAGGAGACATTGGACCCCAAAATCTGTTGACCAGTTTGTCCTGAGTACACTGATACCCCATATGTGGGGGGGGGGCACTGTTTGGGCACCCATCAGGGCTCGGAAGGGAAGGAGCGCCACTTGGAATGCAGAATTTGATGGGATTGGCTGCGGGCGTCATGTTGCATTTGCAGAGCTCCTGATGTACCTAAACAGTAGAAACCCTCCAAAAGTGACCCCATTTTGGAAACTAGACCCCCCAAAGAGCTTATCTAGATGTGTGGTGAGCACTATGAACCCCTAACTGCTTCACAGAAGTTTATAATGTAGAGCCATGAAAATAAAAAAAATCATATTTTTTCCACAAAAATGATCTTTTCACCCCCAAATTTTTACTTTCACAAGGGTAACAGGAGAAATTGGACCCGAAAATTTATTGTGCAATTTATGCTGAGTAGGCTGATATGTGATATGCTGACATGTGGGGGTTTACCACTGTTTGGGCACATGGCAGAGCTCGGAAGGGAAGGAGCGCCATTTTGGTATGCAGACTTTGATAGAATGGTCTGCGGGCGTTATGTTGCGTTTGCAGAGCCCCCGATGTACATAACAGTAAAAAACCCCCACAAGTGACCCCATTTTGGAAACTAGACCCCCCAAGGAACATATCTAGATGTGTTGTGAGAACTTTGAATGCCCAAGTGCTTCACAGAAGTTTATAATGCAGAATCGTGAAAATAAAAAATAAAAATTTTTCCACAAAAAAGATTTTTTTAGCCCCCAAATTTTTATTTTCACAAGGGTAACAAGAGAAATTGGACCCCAAAAGTTGTTGTCCAATTTGTCCTGAGTACACTGATACCCCATGTGTGGGGGGACCACTGTTTGGGCGCATGGCTGAGCTCGGAAGGGAAGTAGTGCCGTTTTGGAATGCAGACTTTGATAGAATGGTCTGCGGGCGTTATGTTGCGTTTGCAGAGCCCCTGATGTATCTAAACAGTAGAAACCCCCCACAAGTGACCCCATTTTGGAAACTAGACCCCCCAAAGAACTTATCTAGATGTGTGGTGAGAACTTTGAATGCCCAAGTGCTTCACAGAAGTTTATAATGCAGAGTCATGAAAATAAAAAATTAAAATTTCCACAAAAAAGATTTTTTAGCCCCCAAGTTTTTATTTTCACAAGGGTAACAGGAGAAATTGGACCCCAAAAGTTGTTATCCAATTTATCCCGAGTACGCTGATGCCCCATATGTGGGGATAAAATACTGTTTGGGCGCACGGCAGAGCTCAGAAGGGAGGGAGCACATTTGACTTTTTGAGCGCAAAATTGGCTGTGGCGTTTAGAGACCCCCTGATGTACCTAAACAGTGGAAACCCCCCAATTCTAACTCCAACCCTAACCCCAACACACCCCTAACCCTAATCCCAACCCGATCCATAATCCTAATCACAACCCTAGCCCCCAATACACCCCTAACCCTAATCCCAAAGCTAACCATAACCCTAATCAAAACCCTAAACCCAACAGACCCCTAGTCCTAATCTCAACCCTAACCTCAAAACCTAACCCTAATCCCAATACACCCCTAACGCTAATCCCAACCCTAACCTTAACCCTAATCCCAAACCTAACCCTAATCCCAAATGTAACCCTAATGCCAACCCTAATCCAAACCCTAATCCCAACTCTAACCCTAACTTTAGCCCCAACCATAGCCCTAACCCTAACTTTAGCCCAAACCCTAGCTTTAGCCCCAAACCTAGCCCCAACCCTAACCCTAGCTCTAACCCTAATCCTAGCTCTAACCCTAACCCTAGCCCTAACCCAAGCCCTAACCCTAGCCCTAACCCTAAGGCTATGTGCACACGTTGCAGATTTTGCTGCGGATCCATAGCGTTTCCGCAGCTGCGGGTCCGCAGCAGTTTCCCATGAGTTTACAGTACAATGTAAACCTATGGGAAACATAAAACGCTGTGCCCATGCTGTGGAAAAAACCACACGGAAACGCAGCGGTTTACATTCCGCATGATGTCAATTCTTTCTGCGGATTCCGCAGCGGTTTTACACCTGCTCCATAATAGATAACCGCAGGTGTAAAACCGCAGGGGAATCAGCACAAAAACTGCGGTACATCCGCGATAAATCCGCAGGAAAAACGCAGCGTTTTGGCCCTGCGGATTTATCAAATCCGCTGCAGAAAAATCCACAGAGATTCTACATGTGCACATATCCTAACCCTACCCCTAACCCTACCCCCAACCCTACCCCTAACCCTAATTGGAAAATAGAAATACATACAATTTTTTTATTTTATTATTTTTTCCTTACTAAGGGGGTGATAAAGGGGGGGTTATTTACTATTTTTTTTATTTTGATCACTGTGATAGGATCTCACAGTGACCAAAATAAAACAAGAGGAAGAATCTTCCTCTGCCGGCCGGCAGATCATGGCGGGCGCACTGCGCATGCGCCCGCCATTTTCTTACTGGAGCAAGAAGCCGGCGGCTAGCAGAAGAAGCAGGAGGACCCAGGGACACCGGTAAGTATAACAGGGTCCCCGATCCCCCTATTTCTCTGTCCTCTGATGTGCGATCACATCAGAGGACAGAGAATTACACATCGCTTTTTATTTTTTTGCGGTCGCCGGTAAACAGTTAATTACCGGCGATCGCAAAACAGGGGTCGGTAAAAACTGACGCCGATCATGTTCTTTGGGGTCTCGGCTACCCCCGGCAGCCGAGACCCCAAAGATCTTCCGGGTGCCGGGCAGCGGGCGCACTGCGCATGCGCCCACCATTTTTTTCCCGGAAAAAGATGGCGGCGCCCATCAGGAGCCACGAGGAGCACCGGGGGAGATAGGTAAGTATCGGGGGGCGATCGGGACCCCATTTCTCTGTCCTCCGATGTGCGATCACATCGGAGGACAGAGAAATTAAAGGGAACCTGTCACCCCCCCCAGTCGTTTCAAACTAAAAGAGCCACCTTGTGCAGCAGTAATGCTGCATTCTGACAAGGTTGCTCTTTTAGGTCTGGGTGCTGTAACTTGAGAAATAATCAGTTTTATAATTTGTCTGAAATACCTGCTCCTCAGTCAAGTGGGCCAGCGTTTCCCCCCTGCTTCAGACAGCACACAGCTGTCACTCACATCTTCTTGGCGCCGGGTGCCGCCTCCTCCTCGCCGCTGTTTTCAAAAGTAGCCTGCGCTCTTATCCCCTGCCTGGTGCAGGCGCAGTGAGCGCTGCCCGTCTTTCCTCATATGCAGTCCAGCTGACTGCGCCTGCGCGGCCGCCCTGCTTGTGATTCCCAGCCCCGCAGTGACTTATGATTTATTCACATTGCTACGGCTGGGAGTAATTGTTGGTACATTTTATTTTCACTTTTTGGTTGGTAATCACCAGATCTTATGAGCTTCAAGGACTCCTCCCAGCATGTTAATGTTCTTTATGTGTTGATGTTTTATTGTATGTTCTTTTAATTCTTATATTGTCCCCTTCATATATTTGCAGGAATGGTGTATACCCACCGGGTGCTTAATTTTGTATTACCTAAGATGGTGGATAGCGCAGACTGAGTGGATTACCTGGAGCTGGGCAGTTGGGGTGGTCCTTGAAGTTGGTTACAAATTGGTCTGGGGGATCCATTGGGATATGGATTCCTCCTTTTGGTATTAAGTATGGTTCTGGATCTGGTGCAATGTGGAGGGGAGTTTCGGCAAGGGTTTGTCGGATCCTCAGGAAGTTCAAGTGAACATTGGAACCCTGTGGTTATGGTGCTCCTGAGCCAATGGGGTAACGGCTGGGAGTAATTGGTACATTTTATGTTCACTTTATGTTTGGTAATCGCCAGATCTTATGAGCTTCAAGGACTCCTCCCTGTGAGCTAAGGTTATTTATGCTTTGTTGGGTTATTGTATGTTTGTTTTAATAAAGGTGTGCATTAAAAAAAAACAAAAAAAAAACACTTATTTGTTTCTTTTTTAGTGGGTCCTTGAAGCTAATTATAATTTGGTCAGTAGGGGTAACCATCTCAGGTATGGACCCTCTGTTTAGGGGGGTATTCATCATAGTATGACCCCTTGTGTGGAGGAGTAAACATCTTGGGTATGGCCCCCGGTTGGAGGGGAGTACATCATAGTATGACCCCCTGGTATGGAGGGGTAACCATCTTTGGTATGGCCCACTGGTGTGGAGGAGTGACCATCGCGATATGGCCCCCTGGTCTCCAGAAGCATTTATATCTTACAAGACCTTGTTAGGGTAAAGTCCCTGTGGTCATGGAAATCATATTTTACATGCCTACAAATTAAATTGGGTCCTATGAGCTAGGAACAATAGCTGGAACCAAAAAAAAAAAGCATGCATTTCAATACAATCGGTAGCTTCAAGGACGCTCTCTTTTTTCATGTGACTTGAGAATGCTGAGGCACAGATTTTGACTGTTTATATTGACCAACTCCTGTTTCTTTCAAGGTTGTCGTCTGGACAATGCAGTAATATGGGGCATTAAACTGAAGAGCAAGGTACCTAATATGGGTGCCCTGGAGTCAGTGGGAGTGACTAAGGGAAAAGTAATAAAGTGCATCCTGATGCCCTTGAGCCAGTGGGAGCAGCTAAGGGTGAAGTAATCAAGCGCATTAACACGAAGGGCAATGTGCCTATTCCCAATGCCTTTGTCCCAGTTGGAGAGGGTTAATGGTATATGTTATCAAGTGCCTGTAAAGCAATTAACAATGGCATGACAAGGTTATTAATAATGCCTTTGTAGACTTTTCTGCTATCGGCTTATTTCATTTACTATGTCTAAATATTACAGAAATTATTTAAATTATTTAATGATCGCTTATACTGTCAATATTATATTGTGTATGGCTTTTAAATACTCCTTGTTTATAGTATCTTTCTCTTTATATACACTCATCACTTTTTGGGTAGTAATAGTAAGTGGGTTTAAGAATTGGTTACTGCATCCCAGCTACTATATGTAATGGTGGTTTCTAGAACTAAAATCTGTGAATTGGTGAGTTATTAGAGCTGGCTACAATACATGCGGTATAATAGTTTTTGGGGCATGACAGATGTCATTATACAGGTGGTCAGACTGTGGCTACCCCTTTATTATGGTTTAGTTTCCGCATTCCCCATTATAGGATCCTCATTGCAGGATGTTTAGTGGCTGTTATTTTGCTGTAGTTACCATATTATCGATCATAATTTGTTAGTGTTGCATTGTTAAAATTAATCTTTTGTAGCCCTGGAATTTTGTTACTCATATGCACAGTCTTTCCATAGCAACCAGAACTGGTTGATGACTTTATTAGGCATGGGTGATGGGGGTCGAGTCCATTCAAGGTGTCAAATGGCCTCGCTGGTGGCGGTTTAGGAGTCAGGTGGAAGTTGCAGACAAGTTAAGGTGGACTCATTTTAACTAATAGAGGATGTAAAACCTCATGGTGGTGAGCAGGCTCGGCTTTGGTGGCCAGCCTCAAGGACGTTGTAATGGTAACATCAATCAGGGGCGGGAACAGTGGTTAAGCACAGGAGTGAGGATAATAGGGTCATTGGTGCTCTGAAAGTTTACTGGCTCTGCTTGAATGGCAAGCCAGTGCGTGCCGCCCCTTTATGGCTGTCTGTCCTGGTGCTGTATGTCAGACAGCTGGGGATAACGCAGTACTTGTGAATCCCAATGTACTAGCACTCCACCTGACTCCTACTGTGATTATTTAATCCTGTGATTTGAATAAAAGCTGTGGCCATTTTGACAACCAAAATAATGTGTTTTGTGTATTCATTTTAGTATCTAGGTTTACAGTAGTTATGGTGGTTTTAAGATGGAGTGGGGTCCATCCCATATCCAAAAGTCAAGAAACCACCGGAGACTAGACGAAGGTGGACATGACTTGGGGATGTGTGGACTGAGAACTCCTGCAGCTTTTGTTTGTATTGCGGTGTAGATTTTAAACAAGAGTGTTGTTGCTTTAAGAGTAAGAGCAAGGAGTTTAGATGTTTGTGCCTGGTGTATTACTGTGAGGAGGGTGGGGCTTATATAGGGGAGGCAACTCTGGCTCTCCCTCTTTCTCTCACAGGATGGACAGGAGGAAACATTACCCGCCCTCCCGCCCTGTTTATAATCTCTGTCCTAAAACTTTTTAATTATTGCTTGTATAATGATAGATGCTTTATTGTATTTTTGAATTTGTCATTGTATATCTTGTACCAGGTTCAATTGTATATTGGCTGTAAAGAGTTATTATTTGTGGTAACCTTCTAAGCCCAAGGGAAGGGCAATCCTTAAGCCATGGTTCCCTGGAGGTTTCCACCACAGGGGTTTTTTCCTCTCCTGAGCGCTGTAGGATGACTCTTTGTGAGTCGGAGGTTTGCCAAGTTTAGTCCCATTAATGCTTTTGCAGGGACTTCTAGTTTTTAAATTTACAAAACAAAAATGATTTAATTATTAAAAAAAAAAAAAAAAAGTGGCAAATGAGACTTGGAATTTATAACCCGTCACGGCTTTGCGGTTTAGGAGTCAGGTGGAAGTTGCAGACAAGTTAAGGTGGACTCATTTTAACTAATAGAGGATGTAAAACCTCATGGTGGTGAGCAGGCTCGGCTTTGGTGGCCAGCCTCAAGGACGTTGTAATGGTAACATCAATCAGGGGCGGGCACAGTGGTTAAGCACAGGAGTGAGGATAATAGGGTCATTGGTGCTCTGAAAGTTTACTGGCTCTGCTTGAATGGCAAGCCAGTGCGTGCCGCCCCTTTATGGCTGTCTGTCCTGGTGCTGTATGTCAGACAGCTGGGGATAAAGCAGTACTTGTGAATCCCAATGTACTAGCACTCCACCTGACTCCTACTGTGATTATTTAATCCTGTGATTTGAATAAAAGCTGTGGCCATTTTGACAACCAAAATAATGTGTTTTGTGTATTTATTTTAGACAGTACCTAGGTTTACAGTAGTTATGGTGGTTTTAAGATGGAGTGGGGTCCATCCCATATCCAAAAGTCAGGAGGACTATGGTGTGTATTATACTAAACAAGCAAAATGCTGCCTATTCATCGAATGATTGGATTGTTTATGTGGGAACAGAAATCCTTGTTCTCAGCAGCACATCGCCGGTGTAAACTGTAGATGTGCTGCTGATAACATGATACTGTATGGGGACAGATTGATCTAATTGTGATTGTTCTGTTCCCTTCATTCTTTCTCAGTTGGTGTAAAGAGGCCGGGAAACAAGCGAACGACTTCACTATTGTCGATCACACTGGTTTAGTGGCCTGAGATCAGTGCATGTAAATACAGCAGAAATGCTTCGCAGGGAGACCAGGCAAGGATGATGACAGTTGTAGTTAGCACCTGGCGCCTGGGAATAGCGCTAACTCTACTGCTTTTCCCAGCCACCAGAGCATTTAATTCTGGTATGTGTAATGATTTTTAGGATTGATGTCAGCTGCGTAATGTCAGCTGCTATCAATCCCTGGTGTAAGTAATGGAGAGGTGTCTATCAGACACCCCCACTACTATCCCAGTCCTGGTGAGATCCAGCGACTCTGAAGAGCGGTGATGGTAGTAACAATACCACTCTTCAGGCTGTGTGCACATGTAGCAGATTTTTCGCGTCTTTTTCACGGTTTTTCGCTAAAAAAATGCTCACATTAAGCATCCTATTTAATAGAATGCAATCCGCATTTTTTGTGCACATGCTGCGTTGTTTTCCTGAGTGGAATCGCATTCCAGAAAAAACAACGCAGTATGTTCATTAAATTTGCAGAATTGCGGGGATTCCGCTCACCTAGGAATGCATTGATCTGATTTCTGAAGTAAGCAGATCATGTGCGGTTGGTACCCAGGGTGGAGGAGAGGAGACTGTGCTCTGCTTTCACTTTACGGCCGGCAGTCAGTCAGTGCGGGAAGCAGGCGGCAAGGGACCTGACGGACACCGGAATGTGAGTATGTACTGTTTGGTTTTTTTTACATTTACGATGGTAACCAGGGTAAACATCGGGTTACTAAGCGCGGCCCTGCGCTTAGTAACCCGATGTTTACCCTGGTTACAAGCGAACGTATCGCTGGATCGGTGTCACACACACCGATCCAGCGATAACAGCGGGAGATCCAGTGACGAAAGAAAGTTCCAAACGATCTGCTACGACGTACGATTCTCAGCGGGGTCCCTGATCGCTGCTGCGTGTCAGACACAGCGATATCGTATGGATATCGCTGGAACGTCACGGATCGTGCCGTCGTAGCGACAAAAGTGCCACTGTGAGACGGTACCCTTAAAGATCATTGTCCTCATCAGCGCATTGTCCTGTGCACACTGTACCTGCATTGCCAAGAATGATAGCCTATGCACAGTGATCAATCTATTACAGTCCATGCAGTGTGCAAATTGCCTCTTCTGAGAAAAAGAGGACTTAACTCTATAGCGCCACCTGTTGGAAGTAGCGATCCTACAAGTCACAATCAACCCTTTAACGAGTCGTGCAATATGACTTAGGATAAAAGCCAAATCAGTATCTCAATTCGCAGACACGGTGTTTCGGGCTGTTGGCCCTCGTCAGTGCGAAGCATGAGAACTGATTTGGCTAGGTGAGAGGTTCTCCATGCAGTGGAAATCTGATGGTGGTCGGCTCGTATAAACAAGCACCGACTGGCAAACAATTAGCTGGTTGGATAATGCCACCGGTCGGCTAGATTACACTGACCTTCACTCTTACTGTGCTATTTTATACTAAAAAGAAAATTTGCACAGTAATGTCCTATTAAGGGAATGGAAACAATTCCTGTGCAATGCCTGAGTTTTGATCTGCTAATTTACTAACATTAATATAATGAAACCGCAAATTAATGAGTGCCTTACTGACAAAAGCAAGTGAGAGACAGGCTGGAGTCAATTGAAATTCAAGATAGAGTATTTTATGCTAATGACAACCTATAGCAGTCGCAGGTATATAATTTCATATTGTGTAAGATTCCTTTTTCTCTCCAAAAATTTGTAATGTAAATTGATCTGGTATCACAGACTGGTAACTGCATTGCAAATGTACATGACTTAAGTCAAAGTTTATTTATGATTATTTAATATTCGACCATACTATGCAAAAGCTAAATGTGTCTGAGCCACTAATGTCTCATCTTCCCAGAGGAGTAGAGTTACTGTGTAATGTAATGCATAGTGTAAGCTTTTAATGTCCCATACCGGACAGCAGAGGAAGTCACACACTCTTAACATATGATGTGTTTCACTAATATATTTGCAGAGTCTTTACATTCATTAAAAAGTGAGAGACTACACTTTCCTGGGAAATTACAGGACTTAATTATTTCAACAGAGCTTCGTCTGCAGATCAATAACAACGAAAAACATACCTGTATGTATGGTGCTAGGACATCAAATGGCAAAATATTTAGAAATGTTACCCTTTATTAAAGGTGATTCAGTGAATTTTAAAATATAACATTTAGAAAAGCAAAGAAAGAGCTAATGTCTGACCTAACTAGAAAACAATGTAACATTGCAAACAGTCAAACAAATCCTGACCTCTATCCCCTGAACTATGACATGTATATCCCTTACATGTACCTATCTTCAGAGAAATAAAAAAGGAACAAGACAAAAGAAAGGAAAGAACAGGAGAGAGGAAGAAAAAAGGTAAAATAAGCCTGTAGAAACTGAGATGGCAGACCAAACTACTATAAAATGGCAATTAAATAAATTTTGTAAGTGGGTGGAGACACCTACAGTTGCGCTCAGAAGTTTACATACCCTGGCAGAATTTTCGCTTTCTTGGCCTTTTTGTCAGAGAACATGAATGATAACACCAAAACTTTTTCTCCACTCATGGTTAGCGGTTGGGTGAAGCCATTTATTGTCAAACTACTGTGTTTTCTCTTTTTAAATCATAATGACAACCCAAAACATCAAAATGACCCTGGTGATTTTGGCCTGATAACATGCACAGAAGTTGACACAAATGGGTTTGAATGGCTACAGGTAACATCCTCACCTGTGACCTGTTTTCCTGTAATCAGTGTGTGTGCATAAAAGCTGAGTGAGTTTCTGGGATCCAGACAAACTCTTGCAGCTTTCATCCAGCCACTGACGTTTCTGGATTGTGAGTCATGGGGAAAGCAAAAGAATTGTCAATGGATCTACGGGAAAAGGTAGATAAACTGTATAAAACAGGAAAGAGATACAAAAATATATCCAAGGAATTGATAATGCCAGTCAGTAGCGTTCAAACTGTGATTAACAAATGGAAAATCAGGGGCTCTGTAAAAACAAAACCACGGTCAGGTAGCCCAACAAGAATGTCGTCTAGCAGGAAAATTGTTCAGGTTACAAAGAAAAACCCACAAATAACATCAGCTGAAATACAGGACTTTCTGAAAACTAGTTGTGTGACTGTTTCAAGATGCACAATAAGGAGGCACTTGAAGAAAAATGGGCTCCATGTTCGAGTCACCAGAAGAAAGCCATTACTGCGCAAATGCCAAAAAGTATATCGCCTACAATATGCAAAACAGCACCGGAAGAAGCTTCAAAACTTCTGGAACAAGGCAATTTGAAGTGATGAGACCAAAATTGAACTTTTTGGCCACAATCATAAATGTTACATTTGGAGAGAGCTCAACAAGGCCTATGATGAAAGGAACACCATTCCTACTGTAAAGGACGGAGGTGGATTGCTGATGTTTTGGGGATGTGTGAGCTACAGAGGCACAGGAAACTTGTTCAAAGTTGAAGGAAAGATGAATGCAGCACTTTATCAGCAAATACTGGAGGCAAATTTGCACTCATCAGCCAGGCAGCTGCACATGGGACGTACTTGGACGTTCCAACATGACAATGATCCAAAACACAAGGCCAAGTCGACCTGTCTTTGGCTACAGCACAACAAAATGAAGGTTCTGGAGTGGCCATCTCAGTCTCCTGAGCTCAGTATCATTGAGCCACTCTGGGGAAATCTCAAGCGCGCAGTTAATGCTAGACAGCACAGGAATTTACAGGAACTGGAGGCCTTTTGCCAAAAAAAGTGGGCAGCTTTACCATCTGAGAAAATAAAGAACCTCATCCACAACTACTACAAAAGACTTCCAGCTGTCATTGATTTTAGATGGGGCAATACACTTATTAAGTAATGGGGTATGTGAACTTTTGATCAGGGTCATTTGGATGTTTTGGGTTGTCATTATGATTTAAAAAGAGAAAACACAGTAGTTTGACAATAAATGGCTTCACCAAACCACTAACCATGAGTGGAGAAAAAGTTTTGGTGTTATCATTCATATTCTCTGAAAAAAGGGCAAGAAAGCAAAAATTCTGCCGGGGTATGTAAACTTTTGAGCACAACTGTAGATTTGGTACAAAATTTGTACTGACCCTAAATTCTCCATTGACATCTACTCTATGTGATGTAAATACTTCTGTGGCCATTCTGCCAAAGAAGGAGTGCGTACGTGTGGCGACCTGCAGAGACAAATGTCTGTGAACTCTGATGTGTGAGAAGCCAGCTCTTCAGCCATTTTTTATACACACATGTAAATAGTATAATGGCTATTGTGTAGCAGCCTCTGCAGGAGAACCACAGAGCCAAGTTTTGTGTAAAAGTATCCAAAAAGTAAAGATTAAAGTTAAGCTATAATCAATTTAAAAAAGGTTCTCCCCCAGCCACTGATTAGCCACAGTGGTTATGTGCCATCAATGGTGGAACAGAGAACACTGGCACAAGACTAAGGCATTGCTACGGAGCAATGGTGGGGACTAGTAGGTGATTATATGGTTACTGTTATTTTTAATAAAAAAAAGCTATAAGTTATAATATTTTACAGTAATAATAATTTTAGAACGATAACCAAATAAACAGTCCAAATGAGGATTGCTGCTGTTTTTAGGTTTGCATATACAGGTGCTTCTCACAAAATTAGAATATCATCAAAAAGTTAACTTAAGTTTTTCAATACAAAAAGTGAAACTCATATCTTATACAGAGTCATTACAAACAGAGTGATCTATTTCAAGTGTTTATTTCTGTTAATGTTGATGTTTATACCTTACAGCCAATGAAAACCCAAAAGTCATTATCTCTATAAATTATAATAAATAACAACACACACCTGCAAAGGCTTCCTAAGCATTTAAAAAGGTCCCTTAGTCTGTTTCAGTAGGCTCCACAATAATGGGGAAGACTGCTGACTTGACAGATGTCCGGAAGGCAGTCATTGACACACTCCACAAGGAGGATAAGCCACAAAAAGTCATTACTAAAGAAGCTGGCTGTTCACATTGTGTTGTACCCAAGCATATTAATGGAAAGTCAAGTGGAAGAAAAAAGTGTTTTCAGAAAAAGGTGCACAAGCAACCGGGATAACTGCAGCCTTGAAAGGATTGGTAAGAAAAGGCCATTCAAAAATTTGCAAGGTAGAGGAAATAAAATCAGCTCACAATGTCTTTTATCTTGACATCCTGTGTGATCACCTCGCACGGACCAGGGTGAAGTAGCCACAATGAATCCAACAGAAAAGCAGGTGTGTCCAGCGAGTGGTGAAGGTAAAAATAACTTTTAATGAAAATATATTAAAAATACATCCATATATATGGTATCCAGCACTCGGTGCACACTGGCTATAGAACCTAATGACGATCTACGCGTTTCGACCTGGTGGTCTTAGTCATGATCTGCATTAGGCTCAATTAAGTATTTTCCTCTGAGACTTTCATTGGTGGATATTTGCATACAATCAATTCCACCTGCCCATATACAATGCATATACATAGTTAAAAACAACATAAAAATAGCATTACAGTCATATGAAAAAGTTTGGGCACCCCTATTAATCTTAAGCTTAATGTTTTATAAAAATGTTTTTTTTTTGCAACAGCTATTTCAGTTTCATATATCTAATAACTGTTGGACACAGTAATGTTTCTGCCTTGAAATGAGGTTTATTGTACTAACAGAAAACGTGCAATCTACATTCAAACAAAATCTGACAGGTGCATAAGTATGGGCACCCTTATCATTTTCTTGTTCTAATTACTCCTACTTACTTTTTACTGACTTACTAAAGCACTTTTTTTGGTTTTGTATCCTCATTGAGCTTTGAACTTCATAGCTAGGTGTATGCAATCATGAGAAAAGCTACTTAAAGTGGCCACTTGCAAGTTGTTCTCCAGTTTGAATCTCCTCTGAAGAGTGGCATCATGGGCTCCTCAAAACAACTGTCAAATGATATGAAAACAAAGATTATTCAACAAAGTTGTTCAGGGGAAGGATACAAAAAGCTGTCTCAGAGATTTAACCTGTCAATTTCCACTGTGAGGAACATAGTAAAGAAATGGAAGAACACAGGTGCAGTTCTTGTTAAGGCCAGAAGTGGCAGGCCAAGAAAAACATCAGAAAGGCAGAGAAGAAGAATGGTGAGATCAGTCAAGGACAATCCTCAGGACACCTCCAGAGATCTGCAGCATCAACTTGCTGCAGATGGTGTCACTGTGCATCGGTCAACTATACAACGCACTTTGCACAAGGAGAAGCTGTATGGGAGAGTGATGCAAAAGAAGCCATTTCTGCAAGCACGCCACAAAAAGAGTCGGCTGAGGTATGCAAAAGCACATTTGGAGAAGCCAATTTCTTTTTGGAAGAAGGTCATGTGGACTCATGAAACCAAGATTGAGTTGTTTGGTAATACAAAAAGGCGTTATGCATGGCGGCAAAAAAACACAGTGTGTTGTATAGTTGACCAATGCACAGTGACACCATCTGCAGCAAGTTGATGCTGCAGCTCTCTGGAGGTGGTCTGAGGATTGTCTTTGACTGATCTCACCATTCTTCTTCTCTGCCTTTCTGATGTTTTTCTTGGCCTGCCACTTCTGGCCTTAACAAGAACTGTACCTGTGTTCTTCCATTTCCTTACTATGTTCCTCACAGTGGAAATTGACAGGTTAAATCTCTGAGACAGCTTTTTGTATCCTTCCCCTGAACAACTATGTTGAATAATCTTTGTTTTCAGATCATTTGACAGTTGTTTTGAGGAGCCCATGATGCCACTCTTCAGAGGAGATTCAAACAGGGGAACAACTTGCAAGTGGCCACTTTAAGTAGCTTTTCTCATGATTGCATACACCTAGCTATGAAGTTCAAAACTCAATGAGGTTACAAAACCAAAAAAAGTGCTTTAGTAAGTCAGTAAAAAGTAGGTAGGAGTATTTAAAACAAGAAAATGATAAGGGTGCCCATACTTATGCACCTGTCAAATTTTGTTTGAATGCAGATTGCACATTTTCTGTTAGTACAATAAACCTCATTTCAAGGCAGAAACATTACTGTGTCCAACAGTTATTAGATATATGAAACTGAAATAGCTGTTGCAAAATAAACCATTTTTATAAAACATTAAGCTTAAGATTAATAGGGGTGTCCAAACTTTTTCATATGACTGTATATGCATTTTATACATAATTAAGAGAGACTGAAGGCATATTTCTGACACTGTAAATCTACTATATAATTGTCTAAGGGTCACTTCCGTCTTTCTGTCTGTCTGTCTTTCTGTCTGTAACGGAAATCCCAAGTCGCTGATTGGTCGCGGCAAAACAGCCACGACCAATCAGTGACGGGCACAGTCCGGCGGCAAAATGGCTGCTCCTTACTCCCCGCAGTCAGTGCCCGGTGCCCGCTCCATACTCCACTCCAGTCACCGCTCACACTGGGTTAATGGCAGCTGTAACGGACCGCGCTATGCCGCGGGTAACGCACTCCGTTATCGCTGCTATTAAGCCTGTGTGACCAACTTTTTACTATTGATGCTGCCTATGCAGCATCAATAGTAAAAAAATCTAATGTTAAAAATAATAAAAAATAGTTATATACTCACCGTCCGTCAGCCCCCGGATCAGGAACAGGCCTTTTCCTCTCCTCGCGATTGTCCGGTGACCGCTCCATGCTTTGCGATCTCGCGAGATGATGACTTAGCGGTCTCGCGAGACCGCAACATGATCATCTCGTGAGACCGCAATGCACTCTTGGGACCGGAGCACGCGAGGAGCATCGGTAAACGCTTCGACTGGATCCGGGGCCAACGGAAGGTGAGTATATAACTATTTTTTATTTTAATTCTTTTTTTTAACAGGGATATGGTGCCCACATTGCTATATACTACGTGGGCTGTGCAATATACTATGTTGGCTGTGCAATATACTATGTGGGCTGTGCAATGTACTACGTGGGCTGTGCCATATACTACGTGGGCTGTGCCATATACTACGTGGGCTGTGCAATATACTACGTGGGCTGTGCAATATACTACGTGGGCTGTGCAATATACTACGTGGCTGTGCAATATACTATGTGGCTGTGCTATATACTAAGTGGGCTGTGCTATATACTACGTGGGCTGTGCTATATACTATGTGGGCTGTGTTATACACTACGTGGGTTGTTATATACTACGTGGGCTGTGTTATACACTATGTGGACTGTGTTATACACTACGTGGGCTGTGTTATATACTGCGTGAGTGGGCTGTTATATACTACGTGAGCTGTGTTATATGCTATGTGGACTGTTATAAACTACGTGGCTGTGTTATATGCTATGTGGGCTCTTATACACTCCGTGGGCTGTGCTATATACTCCATGGGCTGTGTTATATACTACATGGCTGTGCTATATACTCCGTGGGCTGTGCTATATACTACGTGGCTGTGCTATATACTACGTGGCTGTGCTATGTACTATGTTGTGAATTAGACTTTTTTGGCTCCCTCTTGTGGTCACTAGTGATATGACTCTGGGATTGTCTTTCCTCAGTTTGGCACCCACCTGGGTCGTTAGTCCAGGGGTGTTGCTATATAAACTTCCTGGTTTCTCAGTCCAGTGCCTGGCATCGTTGTAATCAGTTCCTTTCTGTTTGCTCCTGTCTGCTGGTCTTGGATCTTGCAAAATTAAGCTAAGTCCTGCTTCCTTGTTTTTTGGTTATTTGCTTTGCTCTTATTTTTTGTCCAGCTTGTACTAAATGTGATTCCTGATTTTGCTGGAAGCTCTAGGGGGCTGGTGTTCTACCCCCGGGCCGTTAGACGGTTCGGGGGTTCTTGAATATCCAGCGTGGAAATTTTGATAGGGTTTTTGCTGACCATATAAGTCATCTTACTATATTCTGCTATTAGTCAGTGGGCCTCTCTTTGCTAAATATCTAGTTCATTCTTACGTTTGTCTTTTCTCCTTACCTCACCGTTATTATTTGTTGGGGGCTTGTATCCAACTTTTGGGGTCTTTTCTCTGGAGGCAAGAAAGGTCTATCTTTTCCCTTCTAGGGTCAGTTAGTTCTCCGGCTGGCGCGAGACGTCTAGAACCAACGTAGGCACGTTCCCCGGCTGCTGCTATTTGTGGTGCTAGGATTAGATATATGGTCAGCCCAGTTACCACTGCCCTATGAGCTGGTTTTTTGTGTTTGCAGACTTGGTATGTACTTTTGAGACCCTCTGCCATTGGGGTCATAACAGTATGCCAGGCCAAGGTTGAATGTTTAATGCATTGCAGAAGTGGGATTACAAGAAAGGAAAGTCTGAGTTTTTTTTTTTTTTTTCCTTTCCTCTCTTTTTTTCCTCCCCTTTACCTCTGAGTGGCTTGTGCTTGCTGCAGACATGAATGTCCAGACTTTGATTACAAGTGTGGATCAGCTTGCTGCTCGTGTGCAGGGCATACAAGATTTTGTTACCAGTAGTCCAATGTCTGAACCTAAAATACCTATTCCTGAACTGTTCTCTGGAGACCGATTTAAGTTTAGGAATTTCAGGAATAATTGTAAATTGTTTCTATCTCTGAGACCCCGTTCATCTGGAGACTCAGCTCAGCAAGTAAAAATTGTTATCTCTTTCTTACGGGGCGACCCTCAGGATTGGGCCTTCTCGCTAGCGCCAGGAGATCCGGCATTGGCAAATATTGATGCGTTTTTTCTGGCGCTCGGATTGCTTTACGAGGAACCCAATCTTGAAATTCAGGCAGAAAAAGCCTTGCTGGCTATTTCTCAGGGTCAGGATGAAGCTGAAGTGTATTGCCAAAAATTTCGGAAATGGTCCGTGCTTACTCAGTGGAATGAGTGTGCTCTGGCCGCAAATTTCAGAAATGGCCTTTCTGAAGCCATTAAGAATGTGATGGTGGGTTTCTCCATTCCTACAGGTCTGAATGATTCCATGGCGCTGGCTATTCAAATTGACCGGCGTTTGCAGGAGCGCAAAGCCACGAATCCTCTGGTGGTGTTGTCTGAACACACACCTGATTTAATGCAATGTGGTAGAATTCAGACTAGAAATGAACGGAAAAATCATAGACGTCAGAATAGGTTGTGTTTTTACTGTGGTGATTCTACACATGTTATATCAGCATGCTCTAAACGCCTAACTAGGGTTGTTAGTCCTGTCGCCATTGGTAATTTGCAACCTAAATTTATTTTGTCTGTGACTTTAATTTGCTCATTGTCCTCCTACCCTGTTATGGCGTTTGTGGATTCGGGTGCTGCCCTGAGTCTTATGGATCTGTCGTTTGCCAAGCGCTGTGGTTTTGTTCTTGAGCCGTTGGTAAATCCTATCCCTCTTAGAGGTATTGATGCTACGCCATTGGCGGAAAATAAACCGCAGTTTTGGACACAGGTAACCATGTGCATGACTCCTGAACATCGGGAGGTGATTCGTTTTCTTGTTCTGCATAAAATGCATGATTTGGTCGTTTTGGGTCTGCCATGGTTACAGACCCATAATCCAGTCTTGGATTGGAAGGCAATGTCTGTGTCAAGTTGGGGCTGTCAGGGAATTCATGGTGATTCCCCGCCGGTGTCTATTGCTTCCTCTACTCCTTCGGAAGTTCCTGAGTATTTGTCTGATTACCAGGATGTATTCAGCGAGTCCAGGTCCAGTGCTCTTCCTCCTCATAGGGACTGTGACTGCGCTATAGATTTGATTCCAGGTAGTAAATTTCCTAAGGGAAGATTATTTAATCTGTCTGTACCTGAGCATACCGCAATGCGTTCGTATATCAAGGAATCTCTGGAGAAGGGGCATATCCGTCCATCCTCTTCCCCTCTTGGTGCGGGATTCTTTTTTGTGGCCAAGAAGGACGGATCTTTGAGACCTTGTATTGACTATCGGCTTCTGAATAAAATCACTGTTAAATTTCAGTATCCTTTGCCTCTGTTGTCGGACTTGTTTGCCCGGATTAAAGGTGCCAAGTGGTTCACCAAGATAGATCTTCGTGGTGCGTACAACCTTGTGCGCATTAAGCAAGGAGATGAATGGAAAACTGCATTTAATACGCCCGAAGGTCATTTTGAGTACTTGGTGATGCCTTTCGGGCTCTCTAATGCTCCTTCAGTGTTTCAGTCCTTTATGCATGATATTTTCCGGAAGTATCTGGATAAATTTATGATTGTTTATCTGGATGATATTCTGGTTTTTTCTGATGATTGGGACTCGCATGTAGAGCAGGTCAGGATGGTGTTTCAGGTTTTGCGTGAGAATGCTTTGTTTGTTAAGGGCTCAAAGTGTCTCTTTGGAGTACAGAAGGTTCCCTTTTTGGGTTTTATTTTTTCCCCTTCTGCGGTGGAGATGGACCCAGTCAAGGTCCGAGCTATTCATGATTGGACTCAACCCACGTCAGTTAAGAGTCTTCAGAAGTTCTTGGGTTTTGCTAACTTCTACCGTCATTTTATCGCTAATTTTTCTAGCGTTGTTAAACCTTTGACGGATATGACCAAGAAAGGTTCTGATGTTGCTAACTGGGCTCCTGCAGCCGTGGAAGCCTTTCAAGAGTTGAAGCGCCGGTTTACTTCGGCGCCTGTTTTGTGCCAGCCTGATGTCTCACTTCCCTTTCAGGTTGAAGTGGATGCTTCTGAGATTGGGGCAGGGGCCGTTTTGTCGCAGAGAGGCCCTGGTTGCTCTGTAATGAGACCATGTGCTTTTTTCTCTAGGAAGTTTTCGCCTGCTGAGCGGAATTATGATGTTGGCAATCAGGAGTTGTTAACCATGAAGTGGGCATTTGAGGAGTGGCGTCATTGGCTCGAGGGTGCTAAGCATCGTTTGGTGGTCTTGACTGATCACAAAAATCTGATGTATCTCGAGTCTGCTAAACGCCTGAATCCTAGACAGGCCCGCTGGTCATTGTTTTTCTCCCGTTTTGACTTTGTGGTCTCGTATTTACCAGGTTCAAAGAATGTGAAGGCTGATGCTCTTTCAAGGAGCTTTGTGCCTGACTCTCCTGGAGTCGCAGAACCAGTTGGTATTCTCAAAGAGGGAGTTATCCTGTCAGCCATTTCTCCGGATTTGCGACATGTGTTGCAGAGATTTCAGGCTGGTAGACCTGACTCTTGTCCACCTGACAGACTGTTTGTTCCTGATAAGTGGACCAGCAGAGTCATTTCCGAGGTTCATTCCTCGGTGTTGGCAGGGCATCCGGGAATTTTTGGCACCAGAGATCTGGTGGCTAGGTCCTTTTGGTGGCCTTCTTTGTCACGGGATGTGCGGTCATTTGTGCAGTCCTGTGGGACTTGTGCTCGAGCTAAGCCTTGCTGTTCTCGTGCCAGCGGGTTGCTCTTGCCCTTGCCTGTCCCGAAGAGGCCTTGGACACACATTTCCATGGTTTTCATTTCAGATCTTCCGGTGTCTCAGGGCATGTCTGTCATCTGGGTGGTATGTGATCGCTTTTCCAAGATGGTCCATTTGTAGTGTTGAGCGATACCGTCCGATACTTGAAAGTATCGGTATCGGAAAGTATCGGCCGATACCGGCAAAATATCGGATCCAATCCGATACCGATACCCGATACCAATACAAGTCAATGGGACTCAGGTATCGGACGGTATTCCTGATGGTTCCCAGGGTCTGAAGGAGAGGAAACTCTCCTTCAGGCCCTGGGAACCATATAAATGTGTAAAATAAAGAATTAAAATAAAAAATATCGCTATACTCACCTGTCCGACGCAGCCGGGACCTCGGCGATTGTAAGCGGCAGCGTTGTTTCTTTAAAATTCGCGCTTTTACTTGCTTACGTGAATTCCCGGCTTCTGATTGGTCAGGGCGGCCATGTTGCCGGGACTCGGACCAATCACAGCAAGCCGTGACGAAATTACGTCACGGCTTGCTGTGATTGGTCCGCGTCCCGGCAATATGGCGCCGTGACCAATCACAAGCCGTGACGTCACGGGAGGCTGGACACGCGCGCTTTTCAAAATAAGCGCGTGTCCAGCCTCCCGTGACGTCACGGCTTGTGATTGGTTAATGGCGGCCATGTTCCTGGGACGCGGACCAATCACAGCAAGCCGTGACGTAATTTCGTCACGGCTTGCTGTGATTGGTCCGCATCCCGGCAATATGGCGCCGTGACCAATCACAAGCCGTGACGTCACGGGAGGCTGGACACGCGCGCTTTTCAAAATAAGCGCGTGTCCAGCCTCCCGTGACGTCACGGCTTGTGATTGGTTAATGGCGGCCATGTTGCCGGGACGCGGACCAATCACAGCAAGCCGTGACGTAATTTCGTCACGGCTTGCTGTGATTGGTCCGAGTCCCGGCAACATGGCCGCCCTGACCAATCAGAAGCCGGGAATTCACGTAAGCAAGTAAAAGCGCGAATTTTAAAGAAACAACGCTGCCGCTTACAATCGCCGAGGTCCCGGCTGCGTCGGACAGGTGAGTATAGCGATTTTTTTTATTTTAATTCTTTCTTTTACACCTTTTTACATTAATGTTGTTTCGATACCGATATCCGATATTACAAAAATATCGGATCTCGGTATCGGAAATTCCGATACAGCAAGTATCGGCCGATACCCGATACTTGCAGCATCGGAATGCTCAACACTATCCATTTGGTATCTTTGCCTAAGCTGCCTTCCTCTTCCGATCTGGTTCCTTTGTTCTTTCAGAATGTGGTTCGTTTACACGGCATTCCTGAGAATATTGTGTCTGACAGAGGATCCCAGTTTGTTTCCAGGTTCTGGCGATCCTTTTGTGCTAAGATGGGCATTGATTTGTCGTTTTCGTCTGCCTTTCATCCTCAGACTAATGGACAAACGGAGCGAACTAATCAGACTCTGGAGGCTTATTTGAGGTGTTTTGTTTCTGCAGATCAGGATGATTGGGTGACCTTCTTGCCGTTGGCTGAGTTTGCCCTTAATAATCGGGCTAGTTCCGCTACTTTGGTTTCGCCTTTTTTTTACAACTCTGGTTTCCATCCTCGTTTTTCCTCGGGACATGTGGAGCCTTCTGACTGTCCTGGGGTAGATTCCGTGGTGGATAGGTTGCAGCGGATCTGGAATCATGTGGTGGACAACTTGAAGTTGTCACAGGAGAAGGGTCAGCGTTTTGCCAACCGCCGCCGCGGTGTGGGTCCCCGACTTCGTGTTGGGGATTTGGTATGGCTGTCTTCTCGATTTGTTCCTATGAAGGTCTCCTCTCCTAAATTTAAGCCTCGCTTCATTGGTCCTTACAAGATATTGGAAATCCTTAATCCTGTGTCCTTTCGCTTGGATCTTCCGGTGTCGTTTGCCATTCACAACGTTTTCCATAGGTCTTTGTTGCGGCGGTACGTTGTACATGTGGTTCCTTCTGTTGAGCCTCCTGCTCCGGTGTTGGTTGAGGGCGAGTTGGAGTACGTGGTGGAGAAGATCTTGGATTCTCGTCTCTCCAGGCGGAGGCTTCAGTATCTGGTCAAGTGGAAGGGCTATGGTCAGGAGGATAATTCCTGGGTGGTTGCCTCTGATGTGCATGCGGCCTATTTAGTTCGTGCCTTTCACGCTGCTCATCCTGATCGCCCTGGTGGTCTTGGTGAGGGTTCGGTGACCCCTCCTTAAAGGGGGGGTACTGTTGTGAATTAGACTTTTTTGGCTCCCTCTTGTGGTCACTAGTGATATGACTCTGGGATTGTCTTTCCTCAGTTTGGCACCCACCTGGGTCGTTAGTCCAGGGGTGTTGCTATATAAACTTCCTGGTTTCTCAGTCCAGTGCCTGGCATCGTTGTAATCAGTTCCTTTCTGTTTGCTCCTGTCTGCTGGTCTTGGATCTTGCAAAATTAAGCTAAGTCCTGCTTCCTTGTTTTTTGGTTATTTGCTTTGCTCTTATTTTTTGTCCAGCTTGTACTAAATGTGATTCCTGATTTTGCTGGAAGCTCTAGGGGGCTGGTGTTCTCCCCCCGGGCCGTTAGACGGTTCGGGGGTTCTTGAATATCCAGCGTGGAAATTTTGATAGGGTTTTTGCTGACCATATAAGTCATCTTACTATATTCTGCTATTAGTCAGTGGGCCTCTCTTTGCTAAATATCTAGTTCATTCTTACGTTTGTCTTTTCTCCTTACCTCACCGTTATTATTTGTTGGGGGCTTGTATCCAACTTTTGGGGTCTTTTCTCTGGAGGCAAGAAAGGTCTATCTTTTCCCTTCTAGGGTCAGTTAGTTCTCCGGCTGGCGCGAGACGTCTAGAACCAACGTAGGCACGTTCCCCGGCTGCTGCTATTTGTGGTGCTAGGATTAGATATATGGTCAGCCCAGTTACCACTGCCCTATGAGCTGGTTTTTTGTGTTTGCAGACTTGGTATGTACTTTTGAGACCCTCTGCCATTGGGGTCATAACAGTACTACGTGGCTGTGCAATTTACTACGTGGGCTGTTACAGTATATACTACGTGGCTGTGCTATATACTACATGGCCGGCCACGAACAATCAGCGACAGACGCAGTCCGACCGCGAATTGGCGCGGGATTTGAACCATTCTTCGCTAATTGGTCGCGGTTGGCCGAATTGTTGTGAATTTGGATTCTGGGCTCCCCCGGTGGCTACTGGTGGAATTGAACTTGTGACATCATCTTCCCTGTTCACCTGTTCTGATTAGATCTGGGTGTCGCTATATAACCTGGCTTCTCTGTTAGATGCTTGCCGGTCAACAATTTTATCAGAAGCCTCTCTGTGCTTGTTCCTGCTCCCAGACATCTACTAGATAAGTTGGACATTCGTCCATGTTTTGTTTTTGTATTTTGGTTCCAGTTCACAGCTGCAGTTTCGTTACTGTGTCTGGAAAGCTCTTGTTGATCAGGAATTGCCACTCTGGTATTATGAGTTAATGCCAGAGTCCTAAAGTAATTTCTGGATGTGTTTTGTTAGGGTTTTCTACTGACCATGAAAGTATGCTTTCTGTCTTCTGCTATCTAGAAAGCGGACCTCAAATTTGCTAAAACTATTTTCCTGCTGCGTTTGTTGTTTCATCTCATATCACCGCCAATATATGTGGGGGGCTTCTGTCTCCTTTTTGGGCATTTCTCTAGAGGTGAGTCAGGTCTTATATTTCCCTCTGCTAGCATTATTTAGTTCTCCGGCCGGCGCTGGGCATATAGGGATAAAAAGTAGGACATGCTACCTGGCTACTTCTAGATGATGCGGTAGGTTTAGTTCATGGTCAGTACAGTTACATCTTCCAAGAGCTTGTTCCTATTGAGGCTTATGCTAGTTCTCTGGCCATGGAGATCATGACACCGAATCCTGTGTATTCAATGTATTATTCTAAAATCTTCATAAATAAACTACATACATATTCTAGAATACCCGATGCGTTAGAATCGGGCTACCATCTAGTAATTAATATTGAGTAATTAGGTCATGCATCGCATTTAAGCCATATGGAACTTGGGTGTTTAGCCTATAGATCCAATAGGATTCTCTATTTAATAGCTTTTTTTAAAATAATTGCCTCCTCTGTGAGGTTTATAAACCTTCTCTATACCATAACATTTAAAAAATGTGATGTTTCCTGGCAAAATGCTTGGATGCAGATGAGGTACCCACAGCTGCGATATTAGTGGCGTTGGAGAGATGGCAGTGAATGCGGGTTTTCAAAGGACAATCCCGTATACTGCAATTTACTTTGGGTGCATTCTGTGACGTATACAACATAAGCTGTGTTACAATTTATATAATCCTTTATTTGATAAATTGATGAATTATGAAAAGAACTGAATTCTTTTATTTTCATCGCATATTCACATGTTGTGCAGCGATTTGCTCCGCATTTAAAGAACCCTTTATAATCTAGCTATTTTTTATTTTTAGATGTGTGTTCCATCTGACTGGAAATAAACTGGGGGGATAAAATTGATCCCAATGTGGGGGAGATTAACAAGGAGTGGACTGCTGCTGGAGTCATTGCTTCAAGAGCCACCACACACAGACGTATCCAAGACATGGGCTACAAGTGTCGCATTCCTTGTGTCAAGCCACTCATGACCAATATACAGAAGCGTCTTACCTGTGCCAAGGAGAAAAAGAACTAGACTGTTGCTCAGTGTTCCAATGTGTTGTTTTCAGATGAAAGTAAATTTTGCATTTTATTTAGAAATCAAGGTCCCAGAGTCTGGAGGAAGAGTGGAGAGGCCACAATCCAAGCTGCTTGAGGTCTAGTGTGAAGTTTCCACAATCAGTGATGGTTTGGGGAGCCATGTCATCTGCTGGTGTAGGTCCACTGTGATTTATCAAGACCAAAGTCAGCACAGCCGTCTACCAGGAAATTTTAGAGCACTCCATGCTTCCTTCTGCCGACAAGCTTTTTGCAAATGAAATTTCATTCTCCAGCAGGACTTGGCACCTGTCCACACTGCCAAAAGTACCAATACCTGGTTTAAAAATAACAGTATCACTGTGCTCGATTGGCCAGCAAACTCGCCTGTCCTTAACCTCATAGAGAATCATCATAATCATCAACATTAACAGAAATAAACAGTTGAAATAGATCACTCTGTTTGTAATGACTGTATACAATATATGAGTTTCAATTTTGTATTGAAGAACGGAAATAAATTAACTTTTTGATGATATTCTAATTTTATGAGAAGCACCTGTATAATAAATAGCACCAAGGGGTACACTGTTTTTATATGTGCCATATAATATGCCTCTTTGTTGCAGCTCAAATCAGCAGTAACAATTTAGCACCATACCGCAGTTAGCGTGTGTTGTAAGACTACATGGTATACGGAGACTAGCGCCACACCTGCAAGTGACGTCACATTAAAGTTTCTGCACACCGAGCATTCTGGCACTACGCAGTGCGGGCTCGTTACTGCTGATCTGAGCTGGCAATAGAGAGCGCACTGTCATTGAGCATATTGCACAGTGCACATCACGCAGGAACTAGCCCAGCCTCTGAAGCATCATCACTGATAATGCTTCATTTCGGGAGGCAGCCTCTGCCCCCTGATGACGCATCCTTTTGATTATCCCAGCATGCACTGGAATTCTCAAATGAAGCGTTATTAAAAAAGGATATACCGTATTTTCCGGTGTATAAGACGACTTTTTAACCCCTGAAAATCTTCTTAAAAGTCGGGGGTCGTCTTATACGCCGGGTATCGCCTTGCCGAGTGTATATGGTGGGTGGGGGGGAGTGGGCCTGATGACGACGAGGGGGCGTCTCACAGGAAAGTGAGTATCCCCCATTACCTGATTGTATCGCTGCAGCGTGGGGTCTCTGCTGGGAGCGGCGGCGGCTGTGCTGTGGGGCGGCGGCTCCTCTTCTTCAGTGTGGGGCCTCTGTGCTGCTGGGCGGCGGCGGCGGCTTATCTTCAGGCAGTCGGGGCTCCTCCGGTATCTCCTTAAAGCCCGGAGGCCCTGCCGGCAACTCCATCGGTGCAATGCAGTGGCCTCCGGGAACATGGCCGCTGCTCAGATTCAGATCTCGTCCCTAGATCTCGGGAGACGAGATCTAAATCTGAGCAGCGGCCATTTTCCCGGAGGTCACCGCATAGCAGCAATGGAGCTGTCTCCGGGAAAATGGCCGCTGCTCAGATTTAGATCTCGTCTCCCGAGATCTAGGGACGAGATCTGAATCTGAGCAGCGGCCATGTTCCCGGAGGCCACTGCATTGCACCGATGGAGTTGCCGGCAGGGCCTCCGGGCTTTAAGGAGATACCGGAGGAGCCCCGACTGCCTGAAGATAAGCCGCCCACGCCGCCCAGCAGCACAGAGGCCCCACACTGAAGAAGAGGAGCCGCCGCCCCACAGCACAGCCGCCGCCGCCGCTCCCAGAAGAGACCCCACGCTGCAGCGATACAATGAGGTAATGGGGGATACTCACTTTCCTGTGAGACGCCCCCTCGTCGTCATCAGGCCCACTCCCCCCCACTAAAAGGCACAAAAGTCACCGGCCCTATAAGACGACACGGTTTATAAGAAGACCGCCGACTTTTAAGAAGATTTTACATTTTAACTGGAAAAGTTGGGGGGTCGTCTTATACGCCCAGTCGTCTTATACGCCGGAAAATACGGTAGTTAAAAAAAAAAGAAAAGAAAGAAAAGCAGTTAGTGTAGTTAGGGAAGGATAGATAATTTTTTAATTCAAGTATATTACAACATTTTTGGCATTAAATAAATAGGGATTTAGGATTAAAATTACTTTGTATGTCGGACTACCTTTTTAAGGTGTTTATCCAAGTAAGCAGTAGCCTGCACACTGATTTCGGCAGGTTTCCCTATACATTGTGGACTTTGTATTCTTTGTGTTCCTCATATTTTTTGCAATTTAATTATTTTGCTATTTGTGGTTGCTCATCCCATTACATACATTTTAATGTCAGGTATTTTAATTATTTATTAATTTTACACACACTAAATTAATTCCATAGCGCTTTACAGACATTATTGGCACTGTCACCATTGGGGCTCACAATCTAGATTATTATTTATTATTATTATTCATTATTATAGCGCCATTTATTCCATGGAGCTTTACATGTGAGGAGGGGTATACATAATAAAAGCAAGTAGAGTAATCTTAAACGATACAAATCACCACTAGTACAGAAGGAGAGAGGACCCTGCCCCCGAGGGTTCACAGTCTACAGGATTATAGCGCCATTTACTCCATGGCGCTTTACATGTGAGGAGGGGTATACATAATAAAAACAAGTACAGTAATCTTAAACGATACAAGTCATGACTCATGACTGGTACAGGAGGAGAGAGGACCCTGCCCGCAAGGGCTCACAATCTACAAGGGATGGGTGAGGATTCCCTATCGGTATGTCTTTGAAGTGTGGCAGGAAACCTGAGAACCCGGAGGAAACCCACGCAAACACGGGGAGAACATACAAACTCCTTGCAGATGTTGTCCTTGGTGGGGTTCCAGGTGACTCCATGCCTTTAGGATCTTTCCTGTCTTCTCAGATATCGGGCAGTACATTATTATGGTCTAAGCAATGAGGGATTTTGATTTATAGTATAGTGGCTGAAAATAAAATATAAAATGACCCAATGAAATAAGGAACAAGAGATTTAGGATTTTCCTTTTTGCAATGTTCAAATATTCTTCATATGTTGCATGAAATGGTATTGTGGTCACATTCCATAATGCTGGGGTTTACTGCCGTTAACTTTGGAACAAAGTTGATAAAAGGAATGTTGTTTCTATAGTCACTGTAACGGGATAGAGATGGAGTTGCAGAATGTAGGCAACCAAATCCAACAATTAGGCTGCCCTAAATCACTATCACTATGAACTGTAATTAGCTTCTGTCTGTTGTCAGCTACCTTAATCAACACTGGTCTCCCCAACCTGCTGACAGCTTGGCTTAGATTGAACTAGAGGTCACTGACAAACACTGCACATATACAGTTTCATGGGCACAAATGCAAATACTGAAATACACCCTGAGATACAAATGCGTCATAGTATTGAGATATTAATGCCTAGCTTGTGATCAGTAACATGACTATCCTTAAAGAGGTTCTATATTTTATAGCGGCACTAAATGATCATAAATGCTACTATCGTGTGCCTCAGTATTTCCTCCTAATTGAACTGATTTTGTGGTGTCATCAAGTGGACAAAAAAAAAGATTTCTGTATGCGTGATTATTATCTCCTTGCAGGTGCCATCTCATTCCCACAAACTTTAGATCAGACAAATCTGTGTCTGAGAGCTCACATTGGAAGACCTGCAAGGCTAAGCCTGACGCTATATCTCAACAACCTCTCTGTCACTCCTCAGCTAGATTGGAGAGAATTAGGAGATGATCCAGTGTTTTCTGTCCCTGCAAGACCTTGCAGACTGAAATATAGAGCTATGTTTTGTTTCCTTTTTTTAAGGTTTGTCATTCATCTCTAGGTTTAGTATTGCTTTAGAGGTATTTCCCCAACTTTGGAACCAATGACATATCCATATGATATATCATAAAGTACATGTCTGATATGTGGGTTTCCCCACCTCTTGGATCCCTGTTTATCAGGAAAATGTGTTGTGCTTGGACACGGGTTAGATATAAATACAACGGGATGGAAAAGGGAGAGGAAAGCCCTAAAGGATGGGACACCGCCTTACTCCAACCTGTGCTTGTCCCTAAGCTCTCCTAATGCCCTATGCGGGTCCTTTCCCCCTCTGCCATCACATGCCTACTCCCTGACTGTCTCCTCTATTGACCCTATCTAGTGCACTAGCCGGCAAGGACGTTAACTGTTGTGAATTCTGCTTTTGGGTTCCCTCCGGTGGTGGTAGGTGGTAATGCAGTTGTCCCTGAGTTGCAGTCCTGGTCAGGTGTTTCTGCTGATTGCAGTTCTGACTGGGGTATTTAGGTGTGCAGGATTCATTAGTCCTTGCCAGTTGTCTACTGTTGTTGGGAGGTGTTGGACCTCTGCCTGGTTCCTCCTGCCTTTCTGCCAAATCAGCAAAGATAAGTGTCTGGTTTTTTTTCTGTGGCACACATGCTGTGTGCTTCATGATTCAGTGCTATTCTTTTGTGTTTTCTTGTCCAGCTTAGATTGTGTCAGTATTTTCTCAGTCTTGTTGGATTCTCTGGGGTTGCAGATATTCATTCCACGTCTTTAGTTAGATTGTGGAATTTTTTGTATTATCTGCTGTGGATATTTTTTGAAGGGTTTTAATACTGACCGCTTAGTATTCTGTCCTATCCTTTCCTATTTAGCTAGAGTGGCCTCTTTTGCTAAATCTTGTTTTCTGCCTGCGTGTGTCTTTTCTTCTCCTACTCACAGTCAATATTCGTGGGGGCTGCCTATCCTTTGGGGTTCTGCTCTGAGGCAAGGTAGTATTCCTATTTCCATCTATAGGGGTATTTAGTCCTCCTGCTGTGTCGAGGTGTCTAGGGTTTGTTAGGCACACCCCACGGCTACTTCTAGTTGCGGTGTTAGTTCAGGATCTGCGGTCAGTATAGTTTCCACCTACTCCAGAGAAAGTTTCATGCGGCTCCAAGGTCACCGGATCATAACAGCTAACCTCACCACTGAAGATGGTAACACACAGGGGAAAAGACAAACAAAGGACAGACAAAAAAGAAAATACTCAGCTCAGGCTCTGCTGCTAAGCTCTAAGAATCAGAACTCAAACAACAGCTACACCACCATCACAGGAGAGCTCCACACCCCTAGCTGGTCTGCATAGAAGAACTCTATAACTGACGATCAGCTGATGGGTCATATGACTATTTAAAGGCTGATGGGAGTGGTTATCAACCAACATCAGCTGACCAGCCTAAAAGTACAGCCAGCAAGAGACTGACATTAACTCTTGCTGGCCCAAAAGGAAAAAAATATTTATATTACAACAAACCCAGAGCTGCCACAAATCCCTTAACCCCTTAATCCCATATGACGTACTATCCCATCGAGGTGACCTGGGACTTAATTCCCAGTGACGGGATAGTACGTCATATGCAATCGGCCACGCTCACGGGGGGAGTGCGGCCGACTTCGGCCGGGTATCAGCTGACTATCGCAGCTGACCTCTGGCACTATGTGCCAGGAGCGGTCACGGACCACCCTCGGCACATTAACCTCTGGTACACTGCGATCAAACATCATCGCAGTGTTCCGGGGGCATAGGGAAGCATCGTGCAGGGAGGGGGCTCCCTGCGGGCTTCCCTGAGACCCTCGGTACAAGGCGATGTGCTCATCTTGTACCGAGCGTCTCCTCCCTGCAGGACCCGGATCCAAAATGGCCGGGGGCTACTATGGGTCCTGCAGGGAGGTGGCTTACAAGCGCCTGCCTAGAGCAGGCGCCTGTAAGCCAGGAGCAGTGCACATCAGATCGCTGATCTGACACAGTGCTCTGCAAAGTGTCAGATCAGGGATCTGTCACTATATAGTGATGTCCCCCCCTGGGACAATGTGATAATGTAAAAAAATTTTTTTTTAGATGTGTAAAAAATAAATAAATAAAAATAATTCTTAAATAAAGAAAAATAAAATATTGTTCCCATAAATATATTTCTTTATCTAAATAAAAAAACAAGCAATAAAAGTACACATATTTAGTATCGCCACGTCCGTAACGACCCGACCTATAAAACTGTCCCACTAGTTAACCCCTTCAGTGAACACCGTAAAAAAAATGAGGCAAAAAACGCTTTATTATCGTACCGCTGAACAAAAAGTGAAATAACACGCGATCAAAAAGACATATATAAATAACCATGGTACCGCTGAAAACATCATCTTGTCCCACAAAAACGAGCCACCATGCATCATCAGCAAAAAAATAAAAAAGTTATAGTTCTCAGAATAAAGCGATGCAAAAATAATTATTTTTTCTATAAAATAGTTTTTATCGTATAAAAGCGCCAAAACATAAAAAAAATATAAATGAGGTATCGCTGTAATCATACTGACCCGAAGAATAAAATTGCTTTATCAATTTTACCAAACATGGAACGGTATAAACGCCCCCCACAAAATAAATTCATGAATAGCTGGTTCTTGGTTATTCTGACTCACAAAAAATCGAAATAGAAGTGATCAAAAAAGTCACATGCCCGAAAATGTTACCAATAAAAACATCAACTCGTCCCGCAAAAAACAAGACCTCACATGACTCTGTGGACCAAAATATGGAAAAATTATAGCTCTAAAAATGTGGAGACGCAAAAACTATTTTTTGCAGTAAAAAGCGTCTTTTAGTGTGTGACAGCTGCCAATCATAAAAATCCGCTAAAAAAACCGCTATAAAAGTAATAAAACCCCCCTTCATCACCCCCTTAGTTAGGGAAAAATAATAAAATTTAAAAAATGTATTTATTTCCATTTTCCCATTAGGGTTAGGGCTAGGGTTAGGGTTAGGGCTAGGGTTAGGGCTAGGGTTAGGGCTAGTGTTAGGGCTAGGGTTAGGGCTAGGGTTATGGCTAGGGTTAGGGTTAGGGCTAGGGTTAGGGCTAGGATTAGGGCTAGGGTTAGGGTTAGGGCTAGGGTTAGGGCTAGGGTTAGGGCTAGGGTTAGGGTTAGGGCTGGGGTTAGGGTTGGGGTTAAGCTTGGGGCTAGGGTTAGGGCTAGGGTTAGGGTTGGGGCTAGGGTTAGGGCTACAGTTAGGGTTGGGGCTAAAGTTAGGGTTAGGGCTGGGGCTAAAGTTAGGGTTAAGGTTGGGGGTGTGTTGGAGTTAGGGTGTGGTTAGGGTTGGGATTCAGATTAGGGGTGTGTTGGGGTTAGGGGTGTGGTTGGGGTTAGGGGTGTGGATGGGATTAAGGTTAGGGGTGTGTTTGGGTTAGGGTTTCAGTTACAATTGGGGTTTCCACTGTTTAGGCACATTAGGGCTCTCCAAACGCAACATGGCGTCCGATCTCAATTCCAGCCAATTCTGCGTTGAAAAAGTAAAACAGTGCTCCTTCCCCTCCGAACTCTCCCGTGCGTCCAAACAGGGCGCACTCAGGACAAATTGGACTACAACGTTTGGGGTCAAATTTCTCTTGTTACCCTTGGGAAAATAAAAATTTGGGGGGCTAAAAAAACATTTTTGTGGGAAAAAATGATTTTTATTTTCACGGCTCTGCATTATAAACTGTAGTGAAACACGTGGGAGTTCAAAGTTCTCACAACACATCTAGATAAGTTCCTTGGGGGTCTAGTTTCCAATATGGGGTCACTTGTGGGGGTTTCTACTGTTTAGGTACATCAGGGGCTCTGTAAATGCAACGTGACACCTGCAGACCAATCCATCTAAGTCTGCATTCCAAATGGCGCTCCTACCCTTTCGAGCTTTGCCATGCGCCCAAACGGTGGTTCCCCCCACATATGGGGTATCAGCGTACTCAGGACAAATTGGACAACAACTTTTGGGGTCCAATTTCTCCTGTTACCCTTGGAAAAATACAAAACTGGGGGCTAAAAAATAATTTTTGTGGAAAAAAATGATTTTTTATTTTCACGGCTCTGCGTTATAAACTGTAGTGAAACACTTGGGGGTTCAAAGTTCTCACAACACATCTAGATCTAGGGGTTTCAATGTTTAGGCACATCAGGGGCTCTCCAAACGCAACATGGCGTCCCATCTCAATTCCTGTCAATTTTGCATTGAAAAGTCAAACGGCGCTCCTTCCCTTCCGAGCTCTGCCATGCGCCCAAACAGTGGTTTACCCCCACATATGGGGTGTAATCGTACTCAGGACAAATTGCACAACATCTTTTGGGGTCCAATTTCTTCTCTTACCCTTGGGAAAATAAAAAATTGGGGGCAAAAAGATCATTTTTGTGAAAAAATATGATTTTTTATTTTTACGGCTCTGCATTATAAACTTCTGTGAAGCACTTGGTTGGTCAAAGTGCTCACCACACATCTAGATAAGTTCCTTAGGGGGTCTACTTTTCAAAATGGTGTCACTTGTGGGGGGTTTCAATGTTTAGGCACATCAGGGGCTCTCCAAACGCAACATGGCGTCCCATCTCAATTCCAGTCAATTTTGCATAGAAAAGTCAAATGGCGCTTCTTCCTTTCCGAGCTCTGCCATGCGCCTAAACAGTAATTTACCCCCACATATGGGATATCGGCATACTCAGGACAAATTGTACAACAACTTTTGGGGTCCATTTTCTCCTGTTATCCTTGGTAAAATAAAACAAGTTGGAGCTGAAGTACATTTTTGGTGAAAAAAAGTTAAATGTTCATTTTTTTTTTAAACATTCCAAAAATTCCTGTGAAACACCTGAAGGGTTAATAAACTTCTTGAATGTGGTTTTGAGCACCTTCAGGGGTGCAGTTTTTAGAATCGTGTCATACTTGGTTATTTTCTATCATATAGACCCCTCAAAATGACTCCAAATATGATGTGATCCCTAAAAAAAATGGTGTTATAAAAATGAGAAATTGCTGATCAACTTTTAACCCTTATAACTCCCTAACAAAAAAAAATGTTGGTTTCAAAATTGTGCTGATGTAAAGTAGACATGTGGGAAATGTTACTTATGAAGCATTTTGTGGGACATATCTCTGTGATTTAAGGGCATAAAAATTCAAAGTTGGAAAATTGCAAAATTTTCAATATTTTCGCCAAATTTCCATTTTTTTTCACAAATAAACGCAGGTAATATCAAAGAAATTTTACCACTGTCATGAAGCCCAATATGTCACTAGAAAACAATGTCAGAATCACCTGGATCCGTTGTAGGGTTCCAGAGTTATAACATAAAGGGACAGTGGTCAGAATTGTAAAAATTGGCCCGGTCATTAACGTGCAAACCACCCTTGGGGCTTATGGGGTTAATAATTCGTGACAGAACAGGGCTTTGTATGTTGATATATTCTGTAGACTGCTATAAAGCTTATGTACTTCTTTTCTGCTGCAGTTTAGCATCCAAATTATGGATATTCATTATAATTAAACCATTGAGACTTCTCTGGGTTTATTGTCCCCTTCTTTGACAACACCATCACTGCAGGAGCCTGTTCTGATCACATCATTGCAAAGACGATTTGTAACATGAGGACAGATTTGTATGTGAAATCACACTGTAGTTACACATATCAAATGCACTTGATAGTTGCCCTCACATCACGAATGTCACCATAGAAATATCAGGCTGATTATCACAAAAAATGGTATGGACGTCATCAACATTGCTTTACTCTATTGCTTTATAGATGACAATAGTCTAGGGTCTGAAAACCTCTGACAGTTTCCCTTTAAGGGGGTTTAAATGGGGTTTCACGATTAGGCATATGGCTATGTTCCTCCAAACAGTACTGTCTACAAGTTGTATCTGGTAGCTGTAATATCACACACAACCTGAAAACAGAAGTAATGTTGTTTTGAGAGAAAGCAGTCGTGTTTTCTGAATCTCAAAAAAAACTCTTGTTATTTATGTATATATAATTTGCTTTCATTTTTTTAATTTTTGCGATGTAATACTACATTTTCATAAAGCACTTCCCCAATATTAAGGAATCAGGGTGAGTTCAACTTTATACTATGCACAAGGATGTATTACCTATTCTAGGTCAATATAACGCTGATAGACCTCTATGGATCCATACTGTGTGTCTGCCAATTTTTCACGAAGGTAAGGCTTTAGAAAGGCAATTTGAAATCTTGTATACAAAATTACAATGTGTCTACTTTTTTAACCCCCTATAATGCATTAAAATATTATGTTCATTTCTTTTGTTGTTTCCCTTTCCTTTGGTATTTGTCCATGTGCATAGCTTTTAAATGAGACTCATAAGGGTGTTTAATATGACTTGTTTTTTTAACACTGTTAGTGCATGACCTTTAAGAGCTTCCAGAGGCCACAGGTCATCATTCACCTTGTTAGTTAGAAAAAATATTTGCCCTGCACACTTGCCTGCTCATTAACCTTGAAGTGGGTTCGCGTCCAGCTCCTCCTCTTAAGATTCATGATCTCGCTGTTAACAGATCACATTATTTAGTCACGTATGAGTTATCTAGATCACAGCAGAGATTCGCTGTTTTAGATCTACAGTGTATGAGACCTTCATCTGACAAACAGAGCTATCTGGAAGTTATGGAAATTGATCTGGAGGAAATGTAAAGATTTTTCTATTCGATCACATGCTCATGACATTAAGCCGTCTTGCCTGTTGGCGGACCTGACCTTAATCTGTTTTGATTATCCACTAGTGTCTCTGTTTTTTTCATGATTTTTCAGAATTGCATCAATGATTTTGATCATTGTATACCATTAAGCTATCAAATTTTTCATTTAGTGCACTGTTTCATTTTCAAGATGTCGTTTATTTCTCCAATCTTGGGCAGTTTTTGGGGCTCAATGCAAAATTACAATTGGGCTCCACACCTAGCTGTTTGAATTTAAAGGTGGTTGTCTCATGCTTGTTCTTAAAGCGGATACCAGGGAGTTTAAAAATAAAAATGTGCCTAAGCACTAACAGGCATGCAATTGCTAACAGAGGCAACTACCTAATTGTTGTACCCAGTGGTGGTCATTGACTGTTCCTGACGAATATTCAGCCGCTCCCTGTCAACAGAGCAGCAGTTTCTCTTCCTGTTGACAGGGCAGGACTACTGGCATCATGCTGATTGACAGACTTCTTCCCCCAATTAGGCAGAGGAGAGCTGGCTGTCAATCAGCATGACAACAGTAGTCCCGCCTTGTCAAACAGGAAAAGAAACTGCTTCTCTGTTGACAAGACGTCAGCTGAAGTTTGTGACCGCTCTTGAGAACGGCGCCAGGCACAGCAGGCAGGTAGGTAGCAAATACCTGCCTGTTAGTGCTTAGGCACATTTTTTTTTTAAGTCCTGGAAATTCCCCTTAAGCAGTGCACTACTCCTCTGCCTCCAGCTTCTTGGGGGAAAATGCGCTCCTGAAGATTGGTAGTTTGAGCCGCCATCCCAAACTCCGGGATTTCCAATGCTGCTAGCAGAGGCAGCGTTACCACCACAGCATTGTAAAAATGTGGGATGCTGATTGTGGCCAGCTTCAGAGCAGCACTTGCAAGCTGTAAAGCAAACAGCTTGCAAGCACGCACTACTTGGACAATGAGTTGTAAACTAGGAAATAAAAACTTCATCCATTCTTGACAGCGAAGAGGATTTCTAATAAGAAGTAAATTGCAAAGTTGCTGGTTTTATACGTACTTGGCAATTATTACCATTTACGAACATGAGACAACCTCTTCAATGATAAAACTATGGAATAAAGATGTGATATCATCATCAACAAAGCCCATTTATAACACTTTCAAATAGTTGCAAATAGTTGCGAGTCCTTTGGGCCTCGCTAAGCCGAGATTTATTTTTACATAGCGCTAACCTATTTTCACCAGTAAACAAATTAAAATTGATAATCAGATTACAAAACATATTGACAAATTATCTTCTGCAAATGCTTAACCAAAAAAAGCATATTTAACATTATGTTAAGCCATTTTTAGATGCTATCATTTTGGTGCCTTATTGTATTTATGAAATATTTACTAATATATATATATATATATATATATATATATATATATATATATATATATATATTGTCAGTTGCTGTTGACAGGTGAAGAGTGGGTAATATAATGTATACTGCTGCCTTCCTTTGTATGACATAGGCCGATACTAGGCAACATGTCCGAGACTGTATTAATTAGGATAGAGACACAGGAAAGCTGTCATGTTCTTTACCCGTCAGGCCCGGCCTCTCTTATCCATCTTTTCCTCTATTTTGTGAGAGGCTTATTGTCCATTGTCTGAGTCCACTCCTATGTCGATCAGCCTTCATTAGCAAGTTAAGGTTTCCTGATAAAGAGACTTCATGATTTTCTACTTTTGTGATCTAATCCTGCCCATTTTTCTTATGTGTTGCCATATGGCCTGAGCACTGATTACACAGGGGTTAAATACCGTGAATTGTGAGCAGAAGATGAGAGCTGAACTGATGTCCCTGTGAAGTGTTTGACTGCCGGCCAGACAGAGGCTTATTTCTCCCTGGGAGAGGGCGTTTCGAGGGTCCGCGATTCCCCTTCTATTTTTGGGGACGACAAATCAACAAGTAACAGGTGCTGCCTTTAAAAGCAGCCGTCAGGGTAGTATTGGTTACCCCTTCCAAGGGCATCAGAGTTTCCGCGTGTGTCACACAAACCTAATGTGTGAATCTCGAGGCCCTAGAGGCTTTTGACAGCTATGATCTGCTACAGAAACCTTATCCCTGGCTTGACAGGTCTGCTGTTACTAAGCAACACAAACCCTTTTTCTGTTGTAGTAGCCTGCAGTTCATTGCTCTGCCCTGACAATAGATTATAGTAGATGTGGAGTGACTAGGACACAGCCAAGGCATTTATTACACACCGATACAGTTCTATCTTTAATATGTGGCAAACCGAAATGATAGGATGCAGTCACTATGTGGCAGAATCTAAGTAAAAAACTAAAAATGCTTTTGTGGACAAAATATTGGACATATTAACATAGACAAATTGTGATTATGCAAGTGAGATGACTAGGATTGTTATCTCTAAACAGTAATATGTCACCTAATCATCTAATAACTTTGATATAAAGGTAGTCATTGTATAAAAGCTAAAGGAAAACTATAGTTCTCATTTTTTTTTAAAACAAAGAAATGAGCATGACTATAAGTTTATACACATACAAAAGCTTATACATGTGTAAAGCACATTCAGATTATGCCCATTTCACAAACAAAATCAAGGAAAAGCAAAAACGAGCATATACCATACAATAAATAAATAGTAATAGTACATGTAAATAACATTGGGTACCTAGTTAATGCTATTTGATTAAAAAAAAGCATAAAAGCCATCTGACTGGGACAAGGTGTGCGCATTTCCCCTTTAACCAGGGCTGGTATATCAGCCCTAGTTGCAGGCAAATTCAGCCTGCTGCTGGAACAGCTGAGGTGATCTGGGTCTACCGGAACCTTACCATCTCCTTCTCCCTCCCGGCAATCACATGATCGCTGGGTCTGGAGGATGAAGCATTGTTAGGCTAAGATTAGGCACACTGTGGAGCTCAGATGGGAAAGGGGCATTTGGATTTGAGAGCACAGAATTTGCTGAATTTCTTTTGGAGGTCAAGGGCCATTTCGCTTTTCCAGAGCCTTTGTGCTACCAGTAACGGCGAAGCCTCCTATACAGGTCCTTCTCAAAAAATTAGCATATAGTGTTAAATTTCATTATTTACCATAATGTAATGATTACAATTAATCCTTCTCCACAATCTTCCTCAGGGTCCGGTCACCTCTTCTCGTTGTACAGCGTTTTCTGCCACATTGTTTCCTTCCAACAGACTTACCATTGAGGTGCCTTGATACAGCACTCTGGGAACAGCCTATTTGTTGAGAAATTTCTTTCTGGGTCTTACCCTCTTGCTTGAGGGTGTCAATGATGGCCTTCTTGACATCTGTCAGGTCGCTAGTCTTACCCATGATGGGGGTTTTGAGTAATGAACCAGGCAGGGAGTTTTTAAAAGCCTCAGGTATCTTTTGCATGTGTTTAGAGTTAATTAGTTGATTCAGAAGATTAGGGTAATAGGTCATTTAGAGAACCTTTTCTTGATATGCTAATTTATTGAGACAGTTTTTTTGGGTTATCAGGAGTTGTAGGGCAAAATCATCAGTATTAAAACAATAAAAGACCTGACAAATTTCAGTTGGTGGATAATGAATCTATAATATATGAAAGTTTAATTGTAATCATTACATTATGGTAAATAATGAAATTTAACACTATATGCTAATTTTTTGAGAAGGACCTGTATTTCCGTTAACAGATGACTGATCAGAGTGGGGACTTGCTTTTTTTGTGGATTGAGTTGAAGCTTTTATTGGTAACATTTTACATAACATTTGGGATCACATTTATTTGGCGCTCTACGCTGAGCACTTACATTGGGGTTTCCCTTTAAATCTCCAAGTGACGTAATTCAGATAAAACCCCGTAGGGATCCATTCACATTCATTAGGCAGCAGAGTTACTCTGGACACTGTCTGGCCTTTGTTCAGTGGTGTCCTTTTTTTCAGAGGATAAATATGAGCTGAGCCTTACTGCAATCTTTGGGAGACGGAATGAACAAATCAACAGCAGGTGAAGAATTGTTTTTTTCTCATGCGGTACAAGTGATTAGACAACTTTATTCTGTGGGTCAGTGTGATTACAGCAATGTCAGATTTATGTTGTTTTTTATGTTTGGCTGCTGTCACACGCTAAAAAATGCTTTTTTTCCCAAAACTAAGTTTTGCATGACCATATTTTGAGAGCTATAATTTCTCCATACTTCGGCTGACAGAAACATGTCAGGGCTTATTTTTTCTGGGACGAGTTAACGTTCTTATTGGTTCCATTTTCGGGTTCATGACATTTTTTGGTCACTTTTTATTCTGATTTTTGGGAGGCAGAATAAACTATTTTATAGAAAAAATAATTATTTTTGCATCGGTTTATTCTGAGAGCTATAACTTTTTTATTTTTCCGCTGATGGAGCTTGCTTTTTGCAGCACAAGATGACATTTTCAGCTATACCATTTTTATTTACATTCATCTTTTTGATTTCACTTTACGTTCGGCGGTATAATGATAAAGCATTGTTTTTTTGCATCTTTTTTTTTCGGTGTTCACTAAAGGGGTTAACTAGTGGGAAACTTTTATAGCTTGGGTCGTTCTGGACGCAGCGAAACCAAATATGTGTATTTTTATTGTTCAGTTTTTTTTCAAAATTGTATTTATCTACGGGTGTTATATATATATAATGTGATGCAGTGACCCCTGTGGCAGCTAGGGGGCGCTGTGTGTGCTCCTTGGGATATGCATGGAGGCATATCTGTTGTTATAATGGTGGTGAAACAGTGACTGGCAGAATTGTGAGTGGCCGATATGTGTCGCAGAGGGAGTCTGCGGGGTAAGTCTGATGCAATGTTGTTGTTCTGGGACCTGTAGTCCCTCAAGAGTTTGTATAGTTATGAAGGGAGAATTACTAGGCTAGTTATGAGAGATGGGCGGGTCGAACTAGCCACACCCACACACTCCCACCTGTGGGAGTGGTTACAGCTTCATACTGTGACCAGGGTGTGGGTCACATGTTGTTCGCTGAGTGTGGACCTGAATGGTCTATGCTGGAAGGTCCTGGAGAGCCTATGTGTTGGGAGTGTCGTCGCCCTGAAGAGCACATGGTAGGGCTTTGGACTTGGTGGCCTGGGGTGTTGGACAGATGTCCACAATAGCACCCGGACAGGTCACATGTCTGTGCATTGGACGGTCCCATGTGGGATGGACGTCCTGAATAGCACACTGAGCAACCAGTGTTGGAAGACCTGGGAGTAGGCTTCCTGAAGATCACAACCTGTGTTGGATCTCCTGGGAGTAGGAATCCTGAAGAGCACATGCCAGTGTGTTGAACGGTCCCATGTGGGATGGACGTCCTGAATAGCGCACAGTAAGGCTACTTTCACACTAGCGTCGTGCACTGCACATCGCTATGCGTCGTTTGGTTGAAAAAACGCATCCTGCAAAAGTGCTTGCAGGATGCGTTTTTTTCACCATTGATTTGCATTAGCGTCGCATTGCGACGCTTTGCCACACGTCGCAACCATCCTGCGACGGTTGCGCCGTGTTGTGGCGGACCGTCGGCTGCAAAAAACGTTACATGTAATGTTTTTTGCTGCCGACGGACCGCCATTTCCGACCGTGCATGCGCGGCCGGAACTCCGCCCCCACCTCCCTGCACCTCACAATGGGGCAGCGGATGCGTGGAAAAACAGCATCCGCTGCCCCCGTTGTGCGGCGCATTCACTGCTAGCGTCGGTACGTCAGCCCGACACACTGCGACGGGCCGAGTACGACGCTAGTGTGAAAGTAGCCTAAGACTATGGTTCTGGATGGTCTGTGTTGGGGAAGCTACCGTCCTTCGGTGGCTCTGGACTGACTGATGTGTGCCGGCCAGGCAAGTTGGTGAACCCCGTAAAGCAGTTTCCCCAGGAGAGAGGACTGACGAGGAGTCAGCAGATGGAGCAGATGGAACGAAGTGAGGTTCAGCATGTTTAGAGACCATGACCCAATGTCATGTGCGCTATATGACTAGGGACATTGGTGAACTGTTCGGCGTACGGACACCAATGGTAACTGGACGAACTGAGAGGTCCAGCATGTTTAGTGTCTGTGAGACAAAGCCGTATATGAAGTGTCTAAGATAAAGCTGCAAGTTAATATCACCAGTTGGTGCCTATTGTGTTCTATGAAATGTATAATATGAACTGTGCATAACCCAGTTTATGACACTTTAATAAACCGTATGGACTGTTTTGTTTGGAAAAATCGTGCCTGACTACGTTAATCCCGTGCCAAGCGAGTGTCCCCCAATACACTTAGTAAGTGCAATCTTACAATATATATATCTATATATATGAGGCATCGTGATTACTCGTTAATCCCGCCCCCTGCACAGTAGCTCCGCCCCACCACATCACCACACATAATCCTGCCCCCCACCCCATTACCACACACAATCCCGCCCCCACCACATTACCACACACAATCCGCACCACATCACCACACACAATCCCGTCCCCCCACAAATCCCACCCCCACCACATCACCACACATAATCCAGTCCCCTACCACATCACCACACATAATCCCATCCCTTCAACACATCACCAGACTTAATCCCGCCACCCAACACATCCCCACTCAATCCCGCCCTCCAACACATTACCACACATAATCCCGCCCCCCCATTACCACACACAATCCTGCCCCCACCACATTACCACACACAATCCGCACCACATCACCACACACAATCCCACCCCCCACAAATCCCGCCCCCCCACCACATCACCACACATAATCCAGTACCCCACCACATCACCACACATAATCCTGCCCCTTCAACACATCACCACACATAATCCCGCCACCCAACACATCACCACTCAATCCCGCCCCCCAACACCTCACCACACATAATCCCGCCCCCCACCCCATTATCACACATAATCCCGCCCCCCACCCCATTATCACACATAATCCCGCCCCCCACCCTATTACCACACATAATCCCGCCCCCCACCACATCACCGCACATAATCCCGCCACCCCACCACATTACTACACATAATCCCGCCCCCCCACCACGTCACCACACATAATCCAGCCCCCACCACGTCACCACACATAATCCCGCCCCACCACGTCACCACACATAATCCAGCCCCACCACCACATTACCACACATAATCCCGCCCCCCATCACATTAACACACATAATCCCGCCCCCCACCACATCACCACACATAATCCCGCCCACCCACCACATCATCACACATAACCTCGCCCACCCACCACATCACCACACATAACCCCGCCCGCCCACCACATCACCACACATAATCCCGCCCCCCCAACACATCATCACACATAATCCCGCCCCCCCAACACATCACCACACATAATCCTGCCCCTCCACCCCATCACCACACAAAATCCTGCCCCCCCACCCCATCACCACACATAATCCCGCCCCCCCACCCCATCACTACACATAATCCCGCTCCACCACCCCATCACCACACATAATCCCGCTCCACCACCCCATCACTACACATAATCCCGCCCCCCACCCCATCACCACACATAAACCCGCCCCCCACCCCATCACCACACATAATCCCACCCCCCACCCCATCACCACACATAATACCGCCCCCCACCCCATCACCACACATAATTCCGCCCCCCCACCACATTACTACAGATAATCCCGCCCCCCACCACTTTACCACACATGATCCAACCCCCCCACCACATTACCACACATAATCCCACCCCCACCACATCACCACACATAATCCAGTCCCCCACCACATCACCACACATAATCCCATCCCTTCAACACATCACCAGACTTAATCCCGCCACCCAACACATCCCCACTCAATCCCGCCCTCCAACACATCACCACACATAATCCCGCCCCCCCCCCATTACCACACACAATCCTGCCCCCACCACATTACCACACACAATCCGCACCACATCACCACACACAATCCCACCCCCCACAAATCCCGCCCCCCCACCACATCACCACACTGTTGTGAATTCTGTTTGTGGGCTCCCCCGGTGGTGTTTTATGGTAGTGCCACTTAGTAGCCTTCTTCTATCCTTGATCACCTGTTGACACCCATTAGGGGAGTTTCCTATTTAAGGCTGCTTGGCTGCTGGTCCGATGCCGGCCAACAATGTATCAGTAGCATTCTGTTGCATTCTCCTGCCTCAAGATCCTGTTCAGCTAAGTTGAATTTTGTTTCTAGTTTATGCTATTTTTGTCCAGCTATTTGCAATGTGACTCTCTGTAGCTGGAAGCTCTCGTGGACTGGAATTGCCACTCCAGTGGCATGAGTTGTCACTGGAGTTTTAAAGTAATTTCAGGATGGTGTTTTTGAGTAGTGTTTTGAAGTTGACCGTGAAGTGACTCTTTCCTGTACTTCTGCTATCTAGTAAGCGGACCTCACTGTGCTAAATCTGCTGTTCATCCTACGTATGTCTTTTCCTCTTGACTCACCGTCAATATCTGTGGGGGGCTGCTATCTCCTTTTGGGGTTCATCTCTGGAGGTAAGGCAGGCCTGTATATTCCTCTGATAGGGGTAGTTAGATCTCCGGCTGGCGCGTGGTGTCTAGGGCATCGTAGGAAACACTCCCCGGCTACTTCCAGTGTCGTGTCAGGTTCAGGTCACGGTCACTTTAGTTCCCATCACCCGAGAGCTAGTCCGTTGTTATTTTGATTTCCCTGCCATTGGGAAAATCATAACAGTTTGGCCGGCCCGCATGTGTTAAAACTGCACTTAAGCAGGAAAGGATATGAAAAGGTTTTTTTTTTTTTCCTTCTGTGTTTGGAAAGTGCACCTTAGTGCTTATTTGTACTCCTTGCTTAAACTGCAGTCTTCAGCCTTTTTTTTTTTTCCTCTCCTCTTAATCTCTGAATGGCTTTGATTACACCTGTTTGAATCATGGATCCACAGAGTTTGGTTGCAGGTCTGAATAACCTGGCTACAAAGGTCCAGAACTTACAAGATTTTGTTATACGTGCTCCAATGTCTGAACCTAAGATCCCTATGCCTGAATTTTTTACCGGAGACAGATCCCGTTTTTTGAATTTCAGAGAGAATTGTAAATTGTTTTTGTCTCTGAAATCTCACTCTGCTGGTGATCCTGCGCAACAGGTTAAAATTGTTATTTCTCTATTGCGGGGTGACCCACAAAGTTGGGCATTTGCATTGTCGCCAGGGGATCCTGCGTTATTAAATGTAGATGCGTTTTTTCTGGCTTTGGGGTTGCTTTATGAAGAACCTAATTTAGAGATTTTGGCTGAGAAAGCCTTGATAGCTCTTTCCCAAGGGCAAGATGAAGCTGAGATATACTGCCAAAAATTTCGTAAATGGTCGGTGCTTACTAAATGGAATGAGTGCGCTCTAGCAGCTAATTTCAGAGAAGGTCTCTCTGATGCCGTGAAGGATGTCATGGTGGGGTTCCCTGTGCCTACAGGTCTGAATGATGCCATGAAATTGGCTATCCAGATTGATCGGCGTTTACGGGAGCGCAAATCTGTGCACCATATGGCGGTATCTTCTGAGCAAAAATCTGTGCACCATATGGCGGTATCTTTTGAGCAAAAACCTGTGCACCATATGGCGGTATCTTCTGAGCAAAAACCTGTGCACCATATGGCGGTATCTTCTGAGCAAAAACCTGTGCATCATTTGGCGGTGACCTCTGAAAAGGCACCAGAGCATATGCAATGCGATAGTGTATTGTCTAGAGGCGAACGACAGAATTACAGGCGCAAAAATGGGTTGTGTGTTGTGAATTTGGATTCTGGGCTCCCCCGGTGGCCGCTTGTGGAATTGGACTTGTCATCCTCTTTCCTGTTTCACCTGATTCCATCAGTAGTGGGTGTCGCTATTTAAGCTCATTTCTCTGGTGGTTTCTTGCCGGTCAACAATGTTATCTGATGCCTCTCAGTGCTTGTTCCTGCTTCTGACAACTACTAGATAAGTTGGACTTTTGTCCATGTTTTGTTTTGCCTATTTGTTCCAGTTCACAGCTGAAGTTTTGTTACTGTGTCTGGAAAGCTCTCGTGGATCAGGGATTGCTACTCTGGCGTTATGAGTTAATGCCAGAGTTTAAGGTAATCTCTGGATGGTGTTTTGTTAGTGTTTTTCTGCTGACCATGAAAGTATACTATCTGTCTTCTGCTATCTAGTAAGCGGACCTCAAATTTGCTAAGACTATTTTCCTGCTGCGTTTGTTGTTTCATCTGAACTCACCGTCATTATATGTGGGGGGCTACTGTCTTCTTGGGAATATTTCTCTAGAGGTGAGCCAGGTCTTATATTTCCCTCTGCTAGCTATTTAGGTCTTAGGCCAGAGCTGGGCATCTAGCGATAAATAGGAAATGCTACCTGGCTATTTCTAGTTGCGCGGCAGGCTTAGTTCATGGTCAGTATAGTTCCATCTTCCGAGAGCTTGTCCCTCTATAGGCTTGCTATGATCTCTGCCTGCAGAGATCATGACAGTTTGACCGGCCAATAAAGTGTTAAAGACCCAGGTTTAGAAAGGAGAGTGATAAGAAGTCTGCTGGAATTTTTTTTTTTTTTTTTTTTTTTTTCCTCCAGTCTGCCTTGCTGCAGTTTTTTTTCTCTCCCTCCTCCTAATCTCTGTATGCTCTGTGTGCACCTGACAATAATGGATCTCCAGAGTGTAACTGCGGGTTTGAATAATCTCATCACGAAAGTACAAAATTTACAAGATTTTGTGGTACATGCTCCGGTATCTGAGCCGAGAATTCCTTTTCCGGAGTTCTTCACAGGGAATAGAGCTAGCTTCCAGAATTTCCGAAATAATTGTAAGCTTTATTTGTCCCTGAAGTCTCGTTTAGCTGGAGACCCTGCTCAGCAGGTTAGGATTGTGATTTCCTTGCTCAGGGGTGACCCTCAAGATTGGGCCTTCTCATTGCCAGCAGGGGATCCTGCGTTACGCGATGTGGATGCGTTTTTTCTGGCCTTGGGCTTGCTTTATGAGGAACCTCATTTGGAACTTCAGGCAGAAAAAACTTTGATGGCACTATCTCAGGGGCAAGACGAAGCTGAAGTTTTCTGCCAAAAATTCCGTAAATGGTCTGTGCTTACTCAGTGGAATGAGTGCGCCTTGGCGGCAACTTTCAGAGAAGGTCTCTCTGATGCCGTTAAGGATGTTATGGTGGGGTTCCCTTTGCCTGCAGGTCTGAATGAGTCCATGACAATGGCTATTCAGATTGATAGGCGTCTGCGGGAGCGCAAACCGGTGCACCATCTGGCGGTGTCTATGGAAAAGACGCCAGAAAGTATGCAGTGTGATAGAATTCTGTCCAGGAGCGAGCGACAGAATTTTAGACGGAAGAATGGATTGTGTTTCTATTGTGGGGATTCTACTCATGTTATATCGGCATGCTCTAGGCGTACAAAGAAGCTTGATAAGTCTGTTTCCATTGGCACCATTCAGTCTAAGTTTATTTTGTCTGTAACCCTGATTTGCTCTTTGTCATCCATTGCCACGGACGCCTATGTTGACTCTGGCGCCGCTCTGAGTCTTATGGATTGGTCCTTTGCCAATCGTTGTGGTTTTGATTTAGAGCCTTTGGAGACTCTTATTCCTCTGAAGGGGATTGACTCCACCCCATTGGCTAATAATAAACCACAATACTGGACACAAGTAACCATGCGTATCAATCCGGATCACCAGGAGATTATTCGTTTCCTGGTACTGTATAATTTACATGACGATGTGGTACTGGGATTGCCATGGTTGCAGTCTCACAACCCAGTCTTGGACTGGAGAGCAATGTCTGTGTTGAGCTGGGGATGTAGGGGTATTCATGGGGACGTACCTTTGGTTTCTATTTCGTCGTCCATTCCCTCTGAAGTCCCTGAGTTCCTTTCTGATTATCAAGACGTCTTTGACGAACCCAAGCTTGGGTCGTTACCTCCGCACCGTGAGTGCGATTGTGCCATAGATTTGATACCGGGTTGTAAATATCCAAAGGGTCGTTTGTTTAATTTGTCTGTGCCGGAACATGCTGCTATGCGGGAATATATAAAGGAGTCTTTGGAAAAGGGACATATTCGTCCATCTTCTTCTCCCTTGGGAGCTGGGTTTTTCTTTGTCTCAAAAAAAGACGGCTCTTTGAGACCATGTATTGATTATCGGCTTCTGAATAAGATCACTGTTAAGTATCAATACCCATTGCCATTGCTTACTGATTTGTTTGCTCGTATAGAGGGTACTAAGTGGTTCTCTAAAATTGATCTTCGTGGGGCGTATAATTTGGTGCGGATCAGGCAGGGGGATGAGTGGAAGACCGCATTTAATACGCCCGAGGGCCACTTTGAGTATTTGGTCATGCCTTTTGGTCTTTCTAATGCCCCTTCAGTTTTCCAGTCTTTTATGCATGATATTTTCCGCGATTTTCTGGATAAATTTATGATAATATATCTGGATGATATTCTGATTTTTTCTGATGACTGGGACTCTCATGTCCAGCAGGTCAGGAGAGTTTTTCAGGTTCTGCGGTCTAATTCTTTATGTGTGAAGGGGTCTAAGTGCGTTTTTGGAGTCCAGAAAATTTCCTTTTTGGGGTATATTTTTTCTCCCTCTTCCATTGAGATGGATCCCGTCAAGGTGCAAGCTATTTGTGACTGGACTCAGCCCTCCTCTCTTAAGGGTCTTCAGAGATTTTTGGGCTTTGCCAACTTTTACCGCCGATTTATTGCTGGTTTTTCGGATGTCGTTAAACCACTGACTGATTTGACCAGACAAGGCGCTGATGTTGCTAATTGGTCCCCTCATGCTGTAGAGGCCTTTCAGGAGCTTAAGCGCCGTTTTGCCTCTGCCCCTGTGTTGCGTCAGCCTGATGTGAATCTGCCTTTTCAGGTTGAGGTTGACGCTTCGGAGATCGGAGCTGGGGCAGTGTTGTCGCAGAAAGGTTCCGACTGCTCCGTCATTAGGCCTTGTGCTTTCTTTTCTCGCAAATTTTCGCCCGCAGAGCGGAATTATGATGTTGGGAATCGGGAGCTTTTGGCCATGAAGTGGGCGTTTGAGGAGTGGCGCCATTGGCTCGAGGGGGCTAGGCATCAGGTGGTGGTATTGACTGACCACAAAAATTTGATTTATCTTGAGACTGCCAGACGCCTGAATCCTAGACAGGCGCGCTGGTCTTTATTTTTTTCTCGCTTTAATTTTGTGGTGTCATACCTACCGGGTTCTAAGAATGTTAAGGCAGATGCCCTTTCTAGGAGTTTTGACCCGGACTCTCCTGGTAATTCTGAACCCACAGGTATCCTTAGGGAGGGAGTAATTTTGTCGGCCGTTTCTCCTGATCTGCGGCGGTCCTTGCAAGAGTTTCAGGCGGATAGACCGGATCGTTGTCCGCCTGATAGACTGTTTGTTCCGGATGATTGGACCAGCAGAGTCATCTCTGAGGTACATTCTTCTGCATTGGCAGGTCATCCCGGAATTTTTGGTACCAGGGATTTGGTGGCAAGATCCTTCTGGTGGCCTTCTCTGTCACGAGATGTGCGAGTCTTTGTGCAGTCATGTGACGTTTGTGCTCGGGCCAAGTCTTGTAGTTCTCGGGCTAGCGGACTGCTGTTGCCCTTGCCTATTCCTAAGAGGCCTTGGACACACATCTCGATGGATTTTATTTCAGATCTGCCTGTTTCCCAGAAGATGTCTGTCATCTGGGTGGTCTGTGACCGTTTCTCTAAAATGGTCCATTTGGTTCCTCTGCCCAAGTTGCCTTCTTCTTCTGAGTTGGTTCCTCTGTTTTTTCAGAATGTTGTCCGATTGCACGGTATTCCTGAGAATATTGTTTCTGACAGAGGTACCCAATTTGTGTCTAGATTTTGGCGGGCATTCTGTGCTAGGATGGGCATAGATTTGTCTTTTTCATCTGCTTTTCACCCTCAGACTAATGGCCAGACCGAGCGGACTAATCAGACCCTTGAGACATATCTGAGGTGTTTTGTCTCTGCTGACCAGGATGATTGGGTTGCTTTTTTGCCATTGGCAGAGTTCGCCCTCAATAATCGGGCCAGTTCTTCCACCTTGGTGTCCCCGTTTTTCTGTAATTCGGGGTTTCATCCTCGATTTTCCTCCGGTCAGGTGGAATCCTCGGATTGTCCTGGAGTGGATGCGGTGGTGGAGAGATTGCATCACATCTGGGGGCAGGTTATGGACAATTTGAAGTTGTCCCAGGAGAAGACTCAGCGTTTTGCCAACCGTCATCGTCGTGTTGGTTCTCGGCTTTGTGTTGGAGATTTGGTGTGGTTGTCTTCTCGTTTTGTCCCTATGAGGGTCTCTTCTCCTAAGTTTAAACCTCGGTTCATCGGCCCTTATAGAATATTGGAGATCCTTAATCCTGTTTCTTTCCGTTTGGACCTCCCTGCGTCCTTTTCCATTCATAACGTTTTTCATCGGTCGTTATTGCGCAGGTATGAGGTACCTGTTGTACCTTCAGTTGAGCCTCCTGCTCCGGTGTTGGTTGAGGGTGAGTTGGAGTACGTTGTGGAGAAAATTTTGGACTCTCGTGTTTCCAGACGGAAACTCCAGTATCTGGTCAACTGGAAGGGTTACGGCCAGGAGGATAATTCTTGGGTCAATGCATCTGATGTTCATGCTTCTGATCTTGTTCGTGCCTTCCATAGGGCTCATCCTGGTCGCCCTGGTGGATCTGGTGAGGGTTCGGTGCCCCCTCCTTGAGGGGGGGGTACTGTTGTGAATTTGGATTCTGGGCTCCCCCGGTGGCCGCTTGTGGAATTGGACTTGTCATCCTCTTTCCTGTTTCACCTGATTCCATCAGTAGTGGGTGTCGCTATTTAAGCTCATTTCTCTGGTGGTTTCTTGCCGGTCAACAATGTTATCTGATGCCTCTCAGTGCTTGTTCCTGCTTCTGACAACTACTAGATAAGTTGGACTTTTGTCCATGTTTTGTTTTGCCTATTTGTTCCAGTTCACAGCTGAAGTTTTGTTACTGTGTCTGGAAAGCTCTCGTGGATCAGGGATTGCTACTCTGGCGTTATGAGTTAATGCCAGAGTTTAAGGTAATCTCTGGATGGTGTTTTGTTAGTGTTTTTCTGCTGACCATGAAAGTATACTATCTGTCTTCTGCTATCTAGTAAGCGGACCTCAAATTTGCTAAGACTATTTTCCTGCTGCGTTTGTTGTTTCATCTGAACTCACCGTCATTATATGTGGGGGGCTACTGTCTTCTTGGGAATATTTCTCTAGAGGTGAGCCAGGTCTTATATTTCCCTCTGCTAGCTATTTAGGTCTTAGGCCAGAGCTGGGCATCTAGCGATAAATAGGAAATGCTACCTGGCTATTTCTAGTTGCGCGGCAGGCTTAGTTCATGGTCAGTATAGTTCCATCTTCCGAGAGCTTGTCCCTCTATAGGCTTGCTATGATCTCTGCCTGCAGAGATCATGACAGTTGTGCTTCTATTGTGGAGATCCAGCTCATGTTATATCAGCATGCTCTAAACGCATAAAGAAGGTTGATAAAAAGGTTGATAAATCTTTTTCTATGGGTACCTTGCAGTCTAAATTTCTTTTGTCCGTGACATTGATTTGTACTTTATCATCTGTTACTGTGGATGCTTATGTGGATTCTGGCGCCGCTCTGAGTCTCATGGATTGGTCCTTTGCCAAGCGTTGTGGGTTTGATTTAGAGCCTCTGGAGGTTTCTATTCCCTTAAAGGGTATTGATTCTACACCTTTGGCTAGCAATAAACCACAATATTGGACACAAGTGACTATGCATCTTTCCCCAGACCATCAGGAGATTATTCGTTTCCTTGTGTTATATAATCTACATGACGTATTAGTACTTGGATTACCATGGTTACAAATTCATAATCCAGTCTTGGACTGGAGATCAATGTCTGTGCTGAGCTGGGGATGTCGGGGGATTCATGGGGATGCACCTTTGGTTCCCATTTCTTCATCTACTCCCTCTGAGATCCCAGCATTTCTGTCAGATTTTTATGATGTCTTTCAGGAGCCTAAAACTGATTCTCTCCCCCCTCACAGAGAGTGTGACTGCGCTATTGAGTTGATTCCCGGTAGTAAATTTCCTAAGGGTCGCTTGTTTAATTTGTCTGTACCTGAACATACTGCTATGCGGGAGTATATCAGAGAATCTTTGGAAAAGGGTCATATTCGCCCCTCTTTGTCTCCACTGGGGGCAGGGTTTTTCTTTGTGGGTAAAAAGGATGGTTCATTGAGACCTTGTATCGACTATCGACTTCTGAATAAGATTACAGTTAAATACCAGTACCCGTTACCTTTACTGACTGATCTTTTTGCTCGCATAAAGGGGGCGAAGTGGTTCACTAAGATCGATCTACGTGGTGCGTATAATTTGGTGCGGATTAAGCAGGGGGATGAATGGAAGACCGCATTTAATACGCCTGAAGGCCATTTTGAGTATTTGGTAATGCCTTTCGGTCTCGCGAATGCCCCTTCCGTTTTTCAGTCCTTTATGCACGATATTTTCCGTGAATATCTGGATAAATTTATGATTGTGTATTTGGATGATATTTTGATTTTTTCGGAGGACTGGGAATCTCATGTTCAACAGGTCAGGAGAGTTTTTCAGGTTTTACAAGCTAATTCTCTATTTGTGAAGGGCTCAAAGTGTATTTTTGGGGTTCAGAGAATTTCCTTTTTGGGATATATTTTTTCCCCTTCATCTATGGAGATGGACCCTGTTAAGGTTCAGGCTATTTGTGATTGGATACAACCTACTTCTCTAAAGAGTCTTCAGAAATTCTTGGGATTTGCTAATTTCTATCGCCGATTCATAGCGGGTTTTTCTGCCATTGCTAAACCTTTGACTGATTTGACCAAGAAGGGTGCTGATGTTGCTAATTGGTCCTCTGCGGCTGTGGAGGCCTTTCGGGAGCTTAAGCGCCGCTTTTCTTCTGCTCCTGTGTTGCGCCAGCCTGATGTTTCGCTCCCGTTCCAGGTTGAAGTAGATGCTTCCGAGATCGGAGCAGGTGCAGTTTTGTCGCAGAAAGGTCCTGACTGCTCAGTGATGAGACCATGTGCGTTTTTCTCTCGAAAGTTTTCGCCCGCTGAGCGAAATTATGATGTTGGAAATCGGGAGCTCTTGGCCATGAAGTGGGCATTTGAGGAGTGGCGTCATTGGCTTGAGGGTGCTAGACACCAGGTGGTGGTCTTGACTGACCACAAAAATCTAATTTATCTTGAGTCAGCCAGGCGTCTGAATCCTAGACAGGCGCGCTGGTCATTGTTTTTCTCTCGATTTAACTTTGTGGTTTCATATCTGCCTGGGTCTAAGAATGTGAGGGCGGATGCCCTCTCTAGGAGTTTTGAGCCTGACTCGCCTGGTGATTCCGAACCTACTGGCATCCTGAAGGATGGGGTGATATTGTCAGCTGTCTCCCCAGACCTGCGGCGCTCTTTGCAGGAGTTTCAGGTGGATAGGCCTGATCGCTGTCCGCCTGGTAGACTGTTTGTCCCTGATGACTGGACCAGTAGAGTTATTTCGGAGGTTCACTCTTCCGCGTTGGCAGGTCATCCTGGAATTTTTGGCACCAGGGATCTGGTGTCTAGGTCCTTCTGGTGGCCTTCCTTGTCTCGAGATGTACGTATTTTTGTGCAGTCTTGTGATGTTTGTGCTCGGGCTAAGCCCTGCTGTTCCCGGGCCAGCGGGTTGTTGTTGCCCTTGTCTATTCCTAAGAGGCCTTGGACGCACATCTCTATGGACTTTATTTCTGACCTTCCTGTTTCTCGTAGGATGTCCGTCATCTGGGTGGTGTGTGACCGTTTTTCCAAGATGGTTCACTTGGTACCTTTGCCCAAGTTGCCCTCCTCCTCTGAGCTGGTCCCTCTATTTTTTCAGAATGTTGTGCATTTGCATGGTATTCCTGAGAATATAGTGTCTGACAGGGGTACTCAGTTTGTGTCTAGATTTTGGCGGGCGTTCTGTGCCAGGATGGGCATCGACTTGTCTTTTTCGTCTGCATTCCATCCTCAGACTAATGGCCAGACTGAGCGTACTAATCAGACCTTGGAGACTTACTTGAGGTGTTTTGTGTCCGCTGATCAGGACGATTGGCTTGATTTTTTGCCATTGGCAGAGTTTGCCCTTAACAATCGGGCCAGTTCTGCCACTTTGGTTTCTCCATTTTTTTGTAATTCAGGGTTTCACCCTCGCTTTTCGTCCGGTCAATTGGAGTCTTCGGATTGTCCTGGAGTAGATGCTGTGGTTGATAGAATGCATCGGATTTGGGAACAGGTTGTGGACAATCTGAAGTTGTCCCAGGAGAAGACTCAACAGTTCACTAATCGTCATCGGCGTGTCGGTCCTCGTCTTTGTGTTGGGGACCTGGTTTGGTTGTCTTCTCGATTTGTTCCTATGAAGGTCTCGTCTCCTAAGTTTAAGCCTCGGTTTATCGGCCCTTATAGGATTCTGGAGGTTCTCAATCCTGTGTCCTTTCGTTTGGACCTCCCAGCATCTTTTACTATTCATAATGTTTTTCATCGGTCATTGTTGCGGAGGTATGAGGTGCCGGTTGTTCCGTCTGCTGATCCTCCTGCTCCTGTGCTGGTTGAGGGTGAGTTGGAGTATGTGGTGGAAAAGATCTTGGACTCCCGTGTTTCCAGACGGAAACTTCAGTATCTGGTTAAGTGGAAAGGCTATGGTCAGGAGGATAATTCTTGGGTGACAGCATCTGATGTTCATGCTCCTGATTTGGTTCGTGCATTTCATAGTGCTCATCCAGATCGCCCTGGTGGTTCTGGTGAGGGTTCGGTGCCCCCTCCTTAAGGGGGGGGTACTGTTGTGAATTCTGTTTGTGGGCTCCCCCGGTGGTGTTTTATGGTAGTGCCACTTAGTAGCCTTCTTCTATCCTTGATCACCTGTTGACACCCATTAGGGGAGTTTCCTATTTAAGGCTGCTTGGCTGCTGGTCCGATGCCGGCCAACAATGTATCAGTAGCATTCTGTTGCATTCTCCTGCCTCAAGATCCTGTTCAGCTAAGTTGAATTTTGTTTCTAGTTTATGCTATTTTTGTCCAGCTATTTGCAATGTGACTCTCTGTAGCTGGAAGCTCTCGTGGACTGGAATTGCCACTCTAGTGGCATGAGTTGTCACTGGAGTTTTAAAGTAATTTCAGGATGGTGTTTTTGAGTAGTGTTTTGAAGTTGACCGTGAAGTGACTCTTTCCTGTACTTCTGCTATCTAGTAAGCGGACCTCACTGTGCTAAATCTGCTGTTCATCCTACGTATGTCTTTTCCTCTTGACTCACCGTCAATATCTGTGGGGGGCTGCTATCTCCTTTTGGGGTTCATCTCTGGAGGTAAGGCAGGCCTGTATATTCCTCTGATAGGGGTAGTTAGATCTCCGGCTGGCGCGTGGTGTCTAGGGCATCGTAGGAAACACTCCCCGGCTACTTCCAGTGTCGTGTCAGGTTCAGGTCACGGTCACTTTAGTTCCCATCACCCGAGAGCTAGTCCATTGTTATTTTGATTTCCCTGCCATTGGGAAAATCATAACACTACACATAATCCAGTACCCCACCACATCACCACACATAATCCTGCCCCTTCAACACATCACCACACATAATCCCGCCACCCAACACATCACCACTCAATCCCGCCCTCCAACACCTCACCACACATAATCCCGCCCCCACCCCATTATCACACATAATCCCGCCCCCCACCCCATTATCACACATAATCCCGCCCCCCACCCTATTACCACACATAATCCCGCCCCCCACCACATCACCGCACATAATCCCGCCACCCCACCACATTACTACACATAATCCCGCCCCCCCACCATGTCACCACACATAATCCAGCCCCCACCACGTCACCACACATAATCCCGCCCCTACCACGTCACCACACATAATCCAGCCCCACCACCACATTACCACACATAATCCCGCCCCCCATCACATTAACACACATAATCCCGCCCCCCACCACATCACCACAGATAATCCCGCCCGCCCACCACATCACCACACATAACCCCGCCCGCCCACCACATCACCACACATAACCCCGCCCGCCCACCACATCACCACACATAATCCCGCCCCCCCAACACATCATCACACATAATCCCGCCCCCCCAACACATCACCACACATAATCCTGCCCCTCCACCCCATCACCACACAAAATCCTGCCCCCCCCACCCCATCACCACATATAATCCCGCCCCCCCACCCCATCACTACACATAATCCCGCTCCACCACCCCATCACCACACATAATCCCACTCCACCACCCCATCACTACACATAATCCCGCCCCCACCCCATCACCACACATAAGCCCGCCCCCCACCCCATCACCACACATAATCCCACCCCCCACCCCATCACCACACATAATACCGCCCCCCACCCCATCACCACACATAATCCCGCCCCCCCACCACATCACCGCACATAATCCCGTCCCCCCACCACATCACCACACATAATCCCGCCCCCCACCACATTACCACACATAATCCCGCCCGCCCACCACATCACCACATATAATCCCGCCCCCACCACATCACCACACATAATCCCGCCCCCCAACACATCACCACACATAATCCCGCCACTCCACCCCATCACCACACATAATCCCGCCCCCCCACCCCATCACCAAAGATAATCCTGCCCCCCACCCCATCATCACACATAATCCCGCCCCCCACCCCATCATTACACATAATCCCGCCCCCCACCCCATCACCACACATAATCCCGCCCCACCACCCCATCACCACACATAATCCCGCCCCCCACCCCATCACCACACATAATCCCGCCCCCCCACCACATCACGACACATAATCCCGCCCCCACCACATCACCACACATAATCCCGCCCCCCCACCACATTACCACACATAATCCCGCTCCACCACCCCATCACTACACATAATCCCGCCCCCCACCCCATCACCACACATAATCCCGCCCCCCACCCCATCACCACACATAAGCCCGCCCCCCACCCCATCACCACACATAAGCCCGCCCCCCACCCCATCACCACACAAAATCCTGCCCCCCCACCCCATCACCACACATAATCCCGCCCCCCACCCCATCACTACACATAATCCCGCTCCACCACCCCATCACCACACATAATCCCGCTCCACCACCCCATCACTACACATAATCCCGCCCCCCACCCCATCACCACACATAATCCCGCCCCCACCCCATCACCACACATAAGCCCGCCCCCCACCCCATCACCACACATAATCCCACCCCCCACCCCATCACCACACATAATACCGCCCCCCACCCCATCACCACACATAATCCCGCCCCCCCCACCACATCACCGCACATAATCCCGTCCCCCCACCACATCACCACACATAATCCTGCCCCCACCACATTACCACACATAATCCCGCCCCCCACAACATTACCACACATAATCCCACCCCCCACACCACATCACCACACATAATCCTGCCCCCACCACATCACCAAACATAATCCCGCCCCCCCACCACATCACCACACATAATCCAGCCCCCTACACATCACCACACATCTTCTCTAGTTCTCCTTTGAGGCCCTTGTATTTCTCCAGCTTCTCATATTCCTTCTTTCTGATGTTGCTGTCACTTGACACTTCCACATCTATTATCATTGCTGTCTTCTGATCCTTGTTACTATCACAAATATCTGATTGGTCAGCCAACACCTGCTTATCCGTTTGAATCTTGTAGTCCCACAGGATTTTAGTCCTTTCATTCTCAACCACTTTCTCTGGGGTCTCCCACCTGGACTTAGGGGGACTTAGCCCATACGGTGTGCAGATGTCCCTGTATACAATTCCTGCTTTTTGGTGTGGCATTTTGTATATGCTGTTCCTGCTTGCGTTTTACATCCTGCCACTATGTGTTGGACTGTTTCTGATGTTTCTTTGCACAGTCTGCACCTTGGGTCTTGTATTGTGTGCAAGATTCCGTCTTCTATGAATCTGGTACTTAGTGCTTGCTCTTGTGCCGCTATGATTAGTGCCTCTGTGCTGTCTCAGAGTCCAGTTTTCTCCAGCAATTCATAGGATTTCTCCATGTCAGCCATCTCCATTATCTGTCGATGGTACATCCCATGCAGCAGCTTGTCTTGCCATGGCGCTTCATGTTCCTGTTCCTTCCAGATCTACTGTTATTGCTGCTTTAGGCTTTCTCTCAGCATCTCATCTTTTGTTGCCATTTTTCTGATGTATTCCTGGATGCTCCTTGTTTCATTTGTGATGGTGGCTTGTATGCTTATCAAGCCACGACCACCCTCCTTTCTGTTGGTATACAATCTTTGGGTGTTAGACTTAGGGTTGAGACCTCCATGCATTGTGAGGAGCTTTCGTATCTTCACATCTGCAGCTTCCATCTCTTCTTTTGGCCAGTACACTATGCCAGCAGGGTATCTGATAACTGGCAGTGCATATGTATTGATGGTGAGTGTTATGACCCCAATGGCAGAGGGTCTCAAAAGTACATACCAAGTCTGCAAACATAAAAAACCAGCTCATAGGGCAGTGGTAACTGGGCTAACCGTATATCTAATCCTAGCACCACAAATAGCAGCAGCCGGGGAACATGCCTACGTTGGTTCTAGATGTCTCGCGCCAGCCGGAGAACTAACTAATCCTAGAAGGGAAAAGATAGACCTTTCTTGCCTCCAGAGAAAAGACCCCAAAAGTTGGATACAAGCCCCCCACAAATAATAACGGTGAGGTAAGGAGAAAAGACAAACGTAAGAATGAACTAGATATTTAGCAAAGAGAGGCCCACTGACTAATAGCAGAATATAGTAAGATGACTTATACGGTCAGCAAAAACCCTATCAAAATTTCCACGCTGGATATTCAAGAACCCCCGAACTGTCTAACGGCCCAGGGGGAGAATACCAGCCCCCTAGAGCTTCCAGCAAAATCAGGAATCACATTTAGTACAAGCTGGACAGAAAATAAAAGCAATACAAATAACCAAAAAACAAGGAAGCAGGACTTAGCTTAATTTTGCAAGAAACAGGACCAGCAGACAGGAGCAAACAGAAAGTATCTGATTACAACGATGCCAGGCACTGGACTGAGAATCCAGGAAGTTTATATAGCAACACCCCTGGACTAACGACCCAGGTGGGTGCCAAACTGAGGAAAGACAATACCAGAGTCATATCACCAGTGACCACAAGAGGGAGCCAAAAAAGTCTAATTCACAACAGTACCCCCCCTTTAAGGAGGGGTCACCGAACCCTCACCAAGACCACCAGGGCGATCAGGATGAGCAGCGTGAAAGGCACGAACTAAGTCGGCCGCATGCACATCAGAGGCAACCACCCAGGAATTATCCTCCTGACCATAGCCCTTCCACTTGACCAGATACTGAAGCCTCCGCCTGGAGAGACGAGAATCCAAGATCTTCTCCACCACGTACTCCAACTCGCCCTCAACCAACACCGGAGCAGGAGGCTCAACAGAAGGAACCACAGGTACAACGTACCGCCGCAACAAAGACCTATGGAACACGTTGTGAATGGCAAACGACACCGGAAGTTCCAAGCGAAAGGACACAGGATTAAGGATTTCCAATATCTTGTAAGGACCGATGAAGCGAGGCTTAAATTTAGGAGAGGACACCTTCATAGGAACAAATCGAGAAGACAGCCATACCAAATCCCCAACACGAAGTCGGGGACCCACACCGCGGCGGCGGTTGGCAAAACGCTGAGCCTTCTCCTGTGACAACTTCAAGTTGTCCACCACATGATTCCAGATCTGCTGCAACCTATCCACCACGGAATCTACCCCAGGACAGTCAGAAGGCTCCACATGTCCCGAGGAAAAACGGGGATGGAAACCAGAGTTGCAAAAAAAAGGCGAAACCAAAGTAGCGGAACTAGCCCGATTATTAAGGGCAAACTCAGCCAATGGCAAGAAGGTCACCCAATCATCCTGATCTGCAGAAACAAAACACCTCAAATAAGCCTCCAGAGTCTGATTAGTTCGCTCCGTTTGTCCATTAGTCTGAGGATGAAAGGCAGACGAAAACGACAAATCAATGCCCATCTTAGCACAAAAGGATCGCCAGAACCTGGAAACAAACTGGGATCCTCTGTCAGACACAATATTCTCAGGAATGCCGTGTAAACGAACCACATTCTGAAAGAACAAAGGAACCAGATCGGAAGAGGAAGGCAGCTTAGGCAAAGATACCAAATGGACCATCTTGGAAAAGCGATCACATACCACCCAGATGACAGACATGCCCCGAGACACCGGAAGATCTGAAATGAAATCCATGGAAATTTGTGTCCAAGGCCTCTTCGGGACAGGCAAGGGCAAGAGCAACCCGCTGGCACGAGAACAGCAAGGCTTAGCTCGAGCACAAGTCCCACAGGACTGCACAAATGACCGCACATCCCGTGACAAGGAAGGCCACCAAAAGGACCTAGCCACCAGATCTCTGGTGCCAAAAATTCCCAGATGCCCTGCCAACACCGAGGAATGAACCTCGGAAATGACTCTGCTGGTCCACTTATCAGGAACAAACAGTCTGTCAGGTGGACAAGAGTCAGGTCTACCAGCCTGAAATCTCTGCAACACACGTCGCAAATCTGGAGAAATGGCTGACAAGATAACTCCCTCTTTAAGAATACCAACTGGTTCTACGACTCCAGGAGAGTCAGGCACAAAGCTCCTTGAAAGAGCATCAGCCTTCACATTCTTTGAACCTGGTAAATACGAGACCACAAAGTCAAAACGGGAGAAAAACAATGACCAGCGGGCTTGTCTAGGATTCAGGCGTTTAGCAGACTCGAGATACATCAGATTTTTGTGATCAGTCAAGACCAGCACACGATGCTTAGCACCCTCGAGCCAATGACGCCACTCCTCAAATGCCCACTTCATGGCCAACAACTCCCGATTGCCAACATCATAATTCTGCTCAGCAGGCGAAAACTTCCTAGAGAAAAAGGCACATGGTCTCATTACAGAGCAACCAGGGCCTCTCTGTGACAAAACGGCCCCTGCCCCAATCTCAGAAGCATCCACTTCAACCTGAAAGGGAAGTGAGACATCAGGCTGGCACAAAACAGGCGCCGAAGTAAACCGGCGCTTCAGCTCCTGGAAGGCCTCCACGGCTGCAGGAGCCCAGTTAGCAACATCAGAACCTTTCTTGGTCATATCCGTCAAAGGTTTAACAACGCTAGAAAAATTAGCGATAAAACGACGGTAGAAGTTAGCAAAACCCAAGAACTTCTGAAGACTTTTAACTGACGTGGGCTGAGTCCAATCATGAATAGCTCGGACCTTGACTGGGTCCATCTCCACCGCAGAAGGGGAAAAAATAAACCCCAAAAAGGGAACCTTCTGTACTCCAAAGAGACACTTTGAGCCCTTAACAAACAAAGCATGCTCACGCAAAACCTGAAACACCATCCTGACCTGCTCTACATGCGAGTCCCAATCATCAGAAAAAACCAGAATATCATCCAGATAAACAATCATAAATTTATCCAGATACTTCCGGAAAATATCATGCATAAAGGACTGAAACACTGAAGGAGCATTAGAGAGCCCAAAAGGCATCACCAAGTACTCAAAATGACCTTCGGGCGTATTAAATGCAGTTTTCCATTCATCTCCCTGCTTAATGCGCACAAGGTTGTACGCACCACGAAGATCTATCTTGGTGAACCACTTGGCACCTTTAATCCGGGCAAACAAGTCCGACAACAGAGGCAAAGGATACTGAAATTTAACAGTGATTTTATTCAGAAGCCGATAGTCAATACAAGGTCTCAAAGATCCGTCCTTCTTGGCCACAAAAAAGAATCCCGCACCAAGAGGGGAAGTGTCATGGTCTCAATGGCAAGAGAACATAGCATAAGCATATATAGGAACTAGCTCTTGGAAGATGGGAACTGAGCTGACCATGAACTAAACCTAACGCACAACTAGCAGTGGCCGGGTAGCATGCCTACGTTGATTCTAGATGCCCAGCCCAGCCGGAGGACTAAATAAAGCTAGCAGAGGAAAATATTAGTCCTAGCTCACCTCTAGAGAAATACCCCGAAAGGAGACAGAGGCCCCCCACATGTATTGGCGGTGAGTAGAGATGAAATAACAAACGTAGTATGAAAATAGGTTTAGCAAATTTGAGGTCCACTTACTACATAGCAGAAGACAGAAAGGACACTTTCATGGTCAGCTGAAAACCCTATCAAAAAACACCATCCAGAAATTACTTTAAAACTCTGGCATTAACTCATAACACCAGAGTGGCAATTCCCGTTCACAAGAGCTTTCCAGACACAGTAACGAAACTACCGCTGTGAACTGGAACAAAATGCAAAAACAAACATGGACAAGAGTCCAACTTATCTAGTAGTTGTCTAGGAGCAGGAACAAGCACAGAGAGGCTTCTGATAACATTGTTGACCGGCAAGCAACTAACAGAGCAGCAAGGTTATATAGCGACTCCCACATCTTGATGGGAACAGGTGAACAGAGAAGATGAAGACACCAGTTCAATTCCACCAGTAGCCACCGGGGGAGCCCAGAATCCAAATTCACAACAGTACCCCCCCCTCAAGGAGGGGGCACCGAACCCTCACCAGAACCACCAGGGCGATCAGGATGGGCCCTATGAAAGGCACGAACCAGATCGGAGGCATGAACATCAGATGCATTCACCCAAGAATTATCCTCCTGGCCATATCCCTTCCACTTGACCAGATACTGGAGTCTCCGTCTGGAAACACGAGAGTCCAAAATTTTCTCCACAACGTACTCCAACTCACCCTCAACCAACACCGGAGCAGGAGGCTCAACGGAAGGCACAACCGGCACCTCATACCTGCGCAATAATGACCGATGAAAAACGTTATGAATAGAAAAGGATGCAGGGAGGTCCAAACGGAAGGAAACAGGGTTAAGAATCTCCAATATCTTATACGGGCCGATAAACCGAGGCTTAAACTTAGGAGAAGAGACCCTCATAGGGACAAAACGAGAAGACAACCACACCAAATCCCCAACAGAAAGCCGAGGACCAACACGACGGTGGCGGTTGGCAAAAAGCTGAGTCTTCTCCTGGGACAACCTCAAATTGTCCACCACCTGCCCCCAGATCTGATGCAATCTCTCCACCACAGCATCCACTCCAGGACAATCCGAAGATTCCACCTGACCAGAGGAAAATCGAGGATGAAACCCCGAATTACAGAAAAACGGGGACACCAAAGTGGCAGAGCTGGCCCGATTATTGAGAGCGAACTCCGCCAATGGCAAAAAAGCAACCCAATCATCCTGGTCAGCAGACACAAAACACCTCAGATATGTCTCCAGGGTCTGATTAATCCGCTCGGTCTGGCCATTCGTCTGAGGATGGAAAGCGGACGAAAAAGATAAATCTATGCCCATCCTAGCACAGAATGCCCGCCAAAATCTAGACACGAATTGGGTCCCTCTGTCAGAAACGATATTCTCAGGAATACCATGCAAACGAACAACATTTTGAAAAAACAGAGGAACCAACTCGGAAGAAGAAGGTAACTTGGGCAGAGGAACCAAATGGACCATCTTAGAAAAACGGTCACACACCACCCAGATGACAGACATCTTCTGAGAAACAGGCAGATCTGAAATAAAATCCATCGAGATGTGCGTCCAAGGCCTCTTAGGAATAGGCAAGGGCAACAATAATCCACTAGCCCGAGAACAACAAGGCTTGGCCCGAGCACAAACGTCACAAGACTGCACAAAGCCTCGCACATCTCGTGACAGGGAAGGCCACCAGAAGGACCTTGCCACCAAATCCCTGGTACCAAAAATGCCAGGATGACCTGCCAACGCAGAAGAATGAACCTCAGAGATGACTCTACTGGTCCAATCATCAGGAACAAACAGTTTATCAGGTGGGCAACGATCAGGTCTCTCCGCCTGAAACTCCTGCAAGGCCCGCCGCAAGGCTGGAGAAACGGCTGACAATACCACTCCATCCTTAAGGATACCTGTGGGCTCAGAGTTACCAGGCGAGTCAGGCTCAAAACTCCTAGAAAGGGCATCCGCCTTAACATTCTTAGAACCCGGTAGGTATGACACCACAAAATTAAACCGAGAGAAAAATAATGACCAGCGCGCCTGTCTAGGATTCAGGCGCCTGGCGGTCTCAAGATAAATCAAATTTTTGTGGTCAGTCAATACCACCACCTGATGTCTGGCCCCCTCAAGCCAATGGCGCCACTCCTCAAAAGCCCACTTCATGGCCAAAAGCTCCCGATTCCCAACATCATAATTCCGCTCAGCGGGCGAAAATTTACGGGAAAAGAAGGCACAAGGCCTCATCACGGAGCAGTCAGAACTTTTCTGCGACAACACTGCCCCAGCTCCGATCTCAGAAGCGTCGACCTCAACCTGAAAAGGTAGAGCAACATCAGGCTGACGCAACACAGGGGCAGAGGAAAAACGGCGCTTAAGCTCCCGAAAGGCCTCCACAGCATCAGGGGACCAATCAGCAACATCAGCACCCTTCTTAGTCAAATCGGTCAATGGCTTAGCAATATCCGAAAAACCAGCAATAAATCGACGATAAAAGTTAGCAAAGCCCAAAAATTTCTGAAGACTCTTAAGAGAAGAGGGCTGCGTCCAATCACAAATAGCTTGAACCTTGACAGGATCCATTTCAATGGAAGAGGGGGAGAAAATATATCCCAAAAAGGAAATCCTCTGTACCCCAAAAACACACTTAGAACCCTTCACACACAAAGAATTAGACCGCAAAACCTGAAAAACCCTCCTGACTTGCTGGACATGAGAGTCCCAGTCATCTGAAAAAATCAGAATATCATCCAGATACACAATCATAAATTTATCCAAATAATCGCGAAAAATATCATGCATAAAGGACTGGAAAACTGACGGAGCATTAGAAAGACCAAAAGGCATCACTAAATACTCAAAGTGGCCCTCGGGCGTATTAAATGCGGTTTTCCACTCATCCCCCTGCCTGATTCGCACCAAATTATACGCCCCACGAAGGTCAATCTTAGAGAACCACTTGGCCCCCTTTATGCGAGCAAACAAATCAGTCAGCAACGGCAATGGGTATTGATATTTAACAGTGATTTTATTCAAAAGCCGATAATCAATACATGGTCTCAAAGAGCCGTCTTTTTTTGACACAAAGAAAAAACCGGCTCCTAAGGGAGATGACGATGGACGAATATGTCCCTTTTCCAAGGACTCCTTTATATATTCTCGCATAGCAGCATGTTCAGGCACAGACAGATTAAATAAACGACCCTTTGGGTATTTACTACCCGGGATTAAATCTATGGCACAATCGCACTCTCGGTGCGGAGGTAACGAACCAAGCTTGGATTCTTCAAAGACGTCACGATAGTCAGACAGGAACTCAGGAATTTCAGAGGGAATGGATGATGAAATGGAAACCACAGGTACATCCCCATGAGCCCCCTTACATCCCCAGCTCAACACAGACATAGCTCTCCAGTCGAGGACTGGGTTGTGAGATTGCAGCCAAGGCAATCCTAGCACCAAATCATCATGTAGATTATACAGCACCAGAAAGCGAATAATCTCCTGGTGATCCGGATTAATACGCATAGTTACTTGTGTCCAGTATTGTGGTTTATTATTAGCCAATGGGGTGGAGTCAATCCCCTTCAGAGGAATAGGAGTCTCCAAAGGCTCTAAATCATACCCACAGCGTTTGGCAAAGGACCAATCCATAAGACTCAAAGCGGCGCCAGAGTCGACATAGGCGTCCGTGGTAATAGATGACAAAGAGCAAATCAGGGTCACAGATAGAATAAATTTAGACGGTAAGGTGCAAATGGAAACAGATTTACCAAGCTTTTTAGTGCGCTTAGAGCATGCTGATATAACATGAGTAGAATCACCACAATAGAAACACAACCCATTTTTCCGTCTAAAATTCTGCCGCTCGCTTCGGGACAGAACTCTATCACACTGCATACTCTCTGGCGACTTCTCAGTGGACACCGCCAGATGGTGCACTGGTTTGCGCTCCCGCAAACGCCTATCGATCTGAATAGCCATTGTCATGGACTCATTCAGACCCGCAGGCACAGGGAACCCCACCATAACATCCTTAATGGCATCAGAGAGACCCTCTCTGAAAGTCGCCGCCAGGGCGCACTCATTCCACTGAGTAAGCACAGACCATTTACGGAATCTTTGGCAGTAAATTTCCGCTTCATCTTGCCCCTGAGATAGGGACATCAAAGTTTTTTCTGCCTGAAGCTCCAAATGAGGTTCGTCATAAAGCAACCCCAAGGCCAGAAAAAACGCATCCACATTGAGCAACGCAGGATCCCCTGGTGTCAATGAAAAAGCCCAGTCTTGAGGGTCGCCCCGGAGCAAGGAAATCACAATCCTAACCTGCTGTGCAGGGTCTCCGGCAGAGCGAGATTTCAGAGACAAAAATAATTTGCAATTATTTCGAAAATTCTGAAACCCGGATCTATTCCCCGAGAAAAATTCCGGCCAAGGAATTCTCGGCTCAGATACAGGTGCATGACAAACAAAATCTTGCAAATATTGTACCTTCGTGGCGAGATTATTCAAACCTGCAGTTACACTCTGAAGATCCATTACAAACAGGTGGACACAGAGCCATTCAAGGGTTAAGAGGAGGTAAGAAGCAGCTAGACAGCAATTAAGGGCTAGGCAGCAAAACTCTGAGGGGGAAAAAAAAAAAAAATTTCCCTTCAACACTTCTTTTTCTCCTGCTTCAGCCCAAACAATTAACACTTTGCGGGCCGGTCAAACTGTCATGGTCTCAATGGCAAGAGAACATAGCATAAGCATATATAGGAACTAGCTCTTGGAAGATGGGAACTGAGCTGACCATGAACTAAACCTAACGCACAACTAGCAGTGGCCGGGTAGCATGCCTACGTTGATTCTAGATGCCCAGCCCAGCCGGAGGACTAAATAAAGCTAGCAGAGGAAAATATTAGTCCTAGCTCACCTCTAGAGAAATACCCCGAAAGGAGACAGAGGCCCCCCACATGTATTGGCGGTGAGTAGAGATGAAATAACAAACGTAGTATGAAAATAGGTTTAGCAAATTTGAGGTCCACTTACTACATAGCAGAAGACAGAAAGGACACTTTCATGGTCAGCTGAAAACCCTATCAAAAAACACCATCCAGAAATTACTTTAAAACTCTGGCATTAACTCATAACACCAGAGTGGCAATTCCCGTTCACAAGAGCTTTCCAGACACAGTAACGAAACTACCGCTGTGAACTGGAACAAAATGCAAAAACAAACATGGACAAGAGTCCAACTTATCTAGTAGTTGTCTAGGAGCAGGAACAAGCACAGAGAGGCTTCTGATAACATTGTTGACCGGCAAGCAACTAACAGAGCAGCAAGGTTATATAGCGACTCCCACATCTTGATGGGAACAGGTGAACAGAGAAGATGAAGACACCAGTTCAATTCCACCAGTAGCCACCGGGGGAGCCCAGAATCCAAATTCACAACAGGGAAGAGGATGGACGGATATGCCCCTTCTCCAGAGACTCCTTGATATACGAACGCATTGCGGTATGCTCAGGTACAGACAGATTAAATAGTCTTCCCTTAGGAAATTTACTACCTGGAATCAAATCTATGGCGCAGTCACAGTCCCTATGAGGAGGCAGAGCACTGGACCTGGACTCGCTGAATACATCCTGATAATCAGACAAATACTCAGGAACTTCCGAAGGAGTAGAGGAAGCAATAGACACCGGCGGGGAATCACCATGAATTCCCTGACAGCCCCAACTTGACACAGACATTGCCTTCCAATCCAAGACTGGATTATGGGTCTGTAACCATGGCAGACCCAAAACGACCAAATCATGCATTTTATGCAGAACAAGAAAACGAATCACCTCCCGATGTTCAGGAGTCATGCACATGGTTACCTGTGTCCAAAACTGCGGTTTATTTTCCGCCAATGGCGTAGCATCAATACCTCTAAGAGGGATAGGATTTACCAAAGGCTCAAGAACAAAACCACAGCGCTTGGCAAATGACAGATCCATAAGACTCAGGGCAGCACCTGAATCCACAAACGCCATAACAGGGTAGGAAGACAATGAGCAAATTAAAGTCACAGACAAAATAAATTAAGGTTGCAAATTACCAATGGCGACAGGGCTAACAACCCTTGTTAGGCGTTTAGAGCATGCTGATAACACCTGATTTAATGCAATGTGGTAGAATTCAGACTAGAAATGAACGGAAAAATCATAGACGTCAGAATGCGTTGTGTTTTTACTGTGGTGATTCTACACATGTTATATCAGCATGCTCTAAACGCCTAACTAGGGTTGTTAGTCCTGTCGCCATTGGTAATTTGCAACCTAAATTTATTTTGTCTGTGACTTTAATTTGCTCATTGTCCTCCTACCCTGTTATGGCGTTTGTGGATTCAGGTGCTGCCCTGAGTCTTATGGATCTGTCGTTTGCCAAGCGCTGTGGTTTTGTTCTTGAGCCGTTGGTAAATCCTATCCCTCTTAGAGGTATTGATGCTACGCCATTGGCGGTAAATAAACCGCAGTTTTGGACACAGGTAACCATGTGCATGACTCCTGAACATCGGGAGGTGATTCGTTTTCTTGTTCTGCATAAAATGCATGATTTGGTCGTTTTGGGTCTGCCATGGTTACAGACCCATAATCCAGTCTTGGATTGGAAGGCAATGTCTGTGTCAAGTTGGGGCTGTCAGGGAATTCATGGTGATTCCCCGCTGGTGTCTATTGCTGCCTCTACTCCTTCGGAAGTTCCTGAGTATTTGTCTGATTACCAGGATGCATTCAGCGAGTCCAGGTCCAGTGCTCTTCCTCCTCATAGGGACTGTGACTGCGCTATAGATTTGATTCCAGGTAGTAAATTTCCTAAGGGAAGATTATTTAATCTGTCTGTACCTGAGCATACTGCAATGCGTTCGTATATCAAGGAATCTCTGGAGAAGGGGCATATCCGTCCATCCTCTTCCCCTCTTGGTGCGGGATTCTTTTTTGTGGCCAAGAAGGACGGATCTTTGAGACCTTGTATTGACTATCGGCTTCTGAATAAAATCACTATTAAATTTCAGTATCCTTTGCCTCTGTTGTCGGACTTGTTTGCCCGGATTAAAGGTGCCAAGTGGTTCACCAAGATAGATCTTCGTGGTGCGTACAACCTTGTGCGCATTAAGCAAGGAGATGAATGGAAAACTGCATTTAATATGCCCGAAGGTCATTTTGAGTACTTGGTGATGAATTTCGGGCTCTCTAATGCTGCTTCAGTGTTTCAGTCCTTTATGCATGATATTTTCCGGAAGTATCTGGATAAATTTATGATTGTTTATCTGGATGATATTCTGTTTTTTTCTGATGATTGGGACTCGCATGTAGAGCAGGTCAGGATGGTGTTTCAGGTTTTGCGTGAGAATGCTTTGTTTGTTAAGGGCTCAAAGTGTCTCTTTGGAGTACAGAAGGTTCCCTTTTTGGGTTTTATTTTTTCCCCTTCTGCGGTGGAGATGGACCCAGTCAAGGTCCGAGCTATTCATGATTGGACTCAACCCACATCAGTTAAGAGTCTTCAGAAGTTCTTGGGTTTTGCTAACTTCTACCGTCGTTTTATCGCTAATTTTTCTAGCGTTGTTAAACCTTTGACGGATATGACCAAGAAAGGTTCTGATGTTGCTAACTGGGCTCCTGCAGCCGTGGAAGCCTTTCAAGAGTTGAAGCGCCGGTTTACTTCGGCGCCTGTTTTGTGCCAGCCTGATGTCTCACTTCCCTTTCAGGTTGAAGTGGATGCTTCTGAGATTGGGGCAGGGGCCGTTTTGTCGCAGAGAGGCCCTGGTTGCTCTGTAATGAGACCATGTGCTTTTTTCTCTAGGAAGTTTTCGCCTGCTGAGCGGAATTATGATGTTGGCAATCGGGAGTTGTTAGCCATGAAGTGGGCATTTGAGGAGTGGCGTCATTGGCTTGAGGGTGCTAAGCATCGTGTGGTGGTCTTGACTGATCACAAAAATCTGATGTATCTCGAGTCTGCTAAACGCCTGAATCCTAGACAGGCCCGCTGGTCATTGTTTTTCTCCCGTTTTGACTTTGTGGTCTCGTATTTACCAGGTTCAAAGAATGTGAAGGCTGATGCTCTTTCAAGGAGCTTTGTGCCTGACTCTCCTGGAGTCGCAGAACCAGTTGGTATTCTCAAAGAGGGAGTTATCCTGTCAGCCATTTCTCCGGATTTGCGACGTGTGTTGCAGAGATTTCAGGCTGGTAGACCTGACTCTTGTCCACCTGACAGACTGTTTGTTCCTGATAAGTGGACCAGCAGAGTCATTTCCGAGGTTCATTCCTCGGTGTTGGCAGGGCATCCGGGAATTTTTGGCACCAGAGATCTGGTGGCTAGGTCCTTTTGGTGGCCTTCCTTGTCACGGGATGTGCGGTCATTTGTGCAGTCCTGTGGGACTTGTGCTCGAGCTAAGCCTTGCTGTTCTCGTGCCAGCGGGTTGCTCTTGCCCTTGCCTGTCCCGAAGAGGCCTTGGACACACATTTCCATGGATTTCATTTCAGATCTTCCGGTGTCTCAGGGCATGTCTGTCATCTGGGTGGTATGTGATCGCTTTTCCAAGATGGTCCATTTGGTATCTTTGCCTAAGCTGCCTTCCTCTTCCGATCTGGTTCCTTTGTTCTTTCAGAATGTGGTTCGTTTACACGGCATTCCTGAGAATATTGTGTCTGACAGAGGATCCCAGTTTGTTTCCAGGTTCTGGCGATCCTTTTGTGCTAAGATGGGCATTGATTTGTCGTTTTCGTCTGCCTTTCATCCTCAGACTAATGGACAAACGGAGCGAACTAATCAGACTCTGGAGGCTTATTTGAGGTGTTTTGTTTCTGCAGATCAGGATGATTGGGTGACCTTCTTGCCGTTGGCTGAGTTTGCCCTTAATAATCGGGCTAGTTCCGCTACTTTGGTTTCGCCACTTTTTTGCAACTCTGGTTTCCATCCTCATTTTTCCTCGGGACATGTGGAGCCTTCTGACTGTCCTGGGGTAGATTCCGTGGTGGATAGGTTGCAGCGGATCTGGAATCATGTGGTGGACAACTTGAAGTTGTCACAGGAGAAGGCTCAGCGTTTTGCCAACCGCCGCCGCGGTGTGGGTCCCCGACTTCGTGTTGGGGATTTGGTATGGCTGTCTTCTCGATTTGTTCCTATGAAGGTCTCCTCTCCTAAATTTAAGCCTCGCTTCATCGGTCCTTACAAGATATTGGAAATCCTTAATCCTGTGTCCTTTCGCTTGGAACTTCCGGTGTCGTTTGCCATTCACAACGTGTTCCATAGGTCTTTGTTGCGGCGGTACGTTGTACCTGTGGTTCCTTCTGTTGAGCCTCCTGCTCCGGTGTTGGTTGAGGGCGAGTTGGAGTACGTGGTGGAGAAGATCTTGGATTCTCGTATCTCCAGGCGGAGGCTTCAGTATCTGGTCAAGTGGAAGGGCTATGGTCAGGAGGATAATTCCTGGGTGGTTGCCTCTGATGTGCATGCGGCCGATTTAGTTCGTGCCTTTCACGCTGCTCATCCTGATCGCCCTGGTGGTCTTGGTGAGGGTTCGGTGACCCCTCCTTAAAGGGGGGGTACTGTTGTGAATTAGACTTTTTTGGCTCCCTCTTGTGGTCACTAGTGATATGACTCTGGGATTGTCTTTCCTCAGTTTGGCACCCACCTGGGTCGTTAGTCCAGGGGTGTTGCTATATAAACTTCCTGGTTTCTCAGTCCAGTGCCTGGCATCATTGTAATCAGTTCCTTTCTGTTTGCTCCTGTCTGCTGGTCTTCGATCTTGCAAAATTAAGCTAAGTCCTGCTTCCTTGTTTTTTGGTTATTTGCTTTGCTCTTATTTTTTGTCCAGCTTGTACTAAATGTGATTCCTGATTTTGCTGGAAGCTCTAGGGGGCTGGTGTTCTCCCCCCGGGCCGTTAGACGGTTCGGGGGTTCTTGAATATCCAGCGTGGAAATTTTGATAGGGTTTTTGCTGACCATATAAGTCATCTTACTATATTCTGCTATTAGTCAGTGGGCCTCTCTTTGCTAAATATCTAGTTCATTCTTACGTTTGTCTTTTCTCCTTACCTCACCGTTATTATTTGTTGGGGGCTTGTATCCAACTTTTGGGGTCTTTTCTCTGGAGGCAAGAAAGGTCTATCTTTTCCCTTCTAGGGTTAGTTAGTTCTCCGGCTGGCGCGAGACGTCTAGAACCAACGTAGGCACGTTCCCCGGCTGCTGCTATTTGTGGTGCTAGGATTAGATATATGGTCAGCCCAGTTACCACTACCCTATGAGCTGGTTTTTTGTGTTTGCAGACTTGGTATGTACTTGTGAGACCCTCTGCCATTGGGGTCATAACAGACAACACCACCAGAGGATTAGCAGTTTTGCGCTCCCGCAAACGCCGGTCAATTTGAATAGCCAGCGCCATGGAATCATTCAGACTTGTAGGAATGGAGAAACCCACCATCACATTCTTAATGGCTTCAGAAAGGCCATTTCTGAAATTTGCGGCCAGAGCACACTCATTCCACTGAGTAAGCACGGACCATTTCCGAAATTTTTGGCAATACACTTCAGCTTCATCCTGGCCCTGAGAAATAGCCAGCAAGGCTTTTTCTGCCTGAATTTCAAGATTGGGTTCCTCGTAAAGCAATCCGAGCGCCAGAAAAAACGCATGAATATTTGCCAATGCCGGATCTCCTGGCGCTAGCGAGAAGGCCCAATCCTGAGAGTCGCCCCGTAAGAAAGAGATAACAATTTTAACTTGCTGAGCTGAGTCCCCAGATGAACGGGGTCTCAGAGATAGAAACAATTTACAATTATTCCTGAAATTCCTAAACTTGAATCGGTCTCCAGAGAACAGTTCAGGAATAGGTATTTTAGGTTCAGACATTGGACTACTGGTAACAAAATCTTGTATGCCCTGCACACGAGCAGCAAGCTGATCCACACTTGTAATCAAGGTCTGGACATTCATGTCTGCAGCAAGCACAAGCCACTCAGAGGTAAAGGGGAGGAACAAAGAGAGGGAAAAAAAAAAAAAAACCCTCAGAATTTCCTTTCTTATTATCCCACTTCTGCAATGCATTAAACATTCAACTTAGGCCTGGCATACTGTTATGACCCCAATGGCAGAGGGTCTCAAAAGTACATACCAAGTCTGCAAACATAAAAAACCAGCTCATAGGGCAGTGGTAACTGGGCTAACCGTATATCTAATCCTAGCACCACAAATAGCAGCAGCCGGGGAACGTGCCTACGTTGGTTCTAGACGTCTCGCGCCAGCCGGAGAACTAACTAACCCTAGAAGGGAAAAGATAGACCTTTCTTGCCTCCAGAGAAAAGACCCCAAAAGTTGGATACAAGCCCCCCACAAATTATAACGGTGAGGTAAGGAGAAAAAACAAACGTAAGAATGAACTAGATATTTAGCAAAGAGAGGCCCACTGACTAATAGCAGAATATAGTAAGATGACTTATACGGTCAGCAAAAACCCTATCAAAATTTCCACGCTGGATATTCAAGAACCCCCGAACCGTCTAACGGCCCGGGGGGAGAATACCAGCCCCCTAGAGCTTCCAGCAAGATCAGGAATCACATTTAGTACAAGCTGGACAGAAAATAAAAGCAATACAAATAACCAAAAAACAAGGAAGCAGGACTTAGCTTAATTTTGCAAGAAACAGGACCAGCAGACAGGAGCAAACAGAAAGTATCTGATTACAACGATGCCAGGCACTGGACTGAGAATCCAGGAAGCTTATATAGCAACACCCCTGGACTAACGACCCAGGTGGGTGCCAAACTGAGGAAAGACAATCCCAGAGTCATATCACCAGTGACCACAAGAGGGAGCCAAAAAAGTCTAATTCACAACAGGTGAGGATTTTATTCTTCCCATTGAGCTTGCTCTTCAGGACCTGTCTTACCATTTGATGGTATTTGGATGTTGCTGCATTCCTTGCCTCCTCATCATGTTTACCCTATCCCTATGGGAGGTGGAGGTACTTGTAGCATGTCTGTACATCTGCTATGTGCCCTGCTGGCATTTCCACTCCATCAGTCTTGAATACCTTGCCTCTCTTTAGTACCAACCGGCCTCACTTCTCCAGTCCAAAGGACATTCCGATATCTTTGCTGAAGATCCTTGTTAGGTGGATCAGTGAATTGATGTCTCTTTCGTTTTTCACATACGGCTTGATGTCATCCATGTAGAGGAGGTGGCTAATGGTGCTTCCACTCCTGAACTTGTATCCATAGCCGGGCTCTGTAATTATCTGACTGATAACTGGTTCAAGCCTATGCAGAACAGCAATGGGGACAGTTCACCACCTTTATATATGCCGCTTTTGATAGTCACTTGTGCTAGTTGTGTTGAGTTGACTTCCAATGTTGTTCTCCATAGCCCCATTGAGTTTCTGAGGAAGGTTCTTAATTTCCTGTTGACATTGTAGAGAGCCAAGCATTCACAGATCTGTGTGTGGCATTGAGCCATAGGCTTACCTGTAGTTAATCCAGGCTGTGCTGAGATTGGTCTGTGTGTATCTTGAGTCTTGAGCGACTACTCTATCTAGTAGAAGCTGGTGCTTAGAGCCTCTGGTGTTGGTCCCAATGCCTTTCTGAGCTGGATTCATGCAGGGGTGGGATTCGGCCGGTTCTCCCTGGTTCGATGGAACCGCTTGTTAAAAAAGCAGCCGGTTCCCAGAATTGGGGAGATTCAGAGCCGCGATCCAGAACTTATGCAGCGCCATGGAGGCTCTGCTTCCCAGCCTGCAGTGCACCCGGGCCCGCTGGATACCGCGCAGCGCGCACTGATACCGCGCAGCGCGCACTGATACCGGCACGCTGCACCACGCACTGATACCTGCGGCGCGGCCAATACAGCCCGGGCGGCTGATCTCTGCGTCTGACTGCATCACCGCTCGCTCAGAGCAGGACCCCCGAGTCACACAGCTACCAATGAAGTGAGTCGGTCAGCCCCCTCCGGATCACAGTCCCGGCCTGCTTCCGGCTCATGATCATTCCAGACCCTCCTCCGACAAGTGAGTCCAATGTTCCCTCCCCTGACATCCCTTGTGTGCAGTAACTGCATGTATTGTGCATTAGTAGCAGGGCTGAAGCTGTTACATGGCGGGGCGCTGTGTGCTGGGCTCATACAGATGTAGGTAGCAGAGCTGGATTTTTCATTTAACTCTCTGTGCCTATACTCTTATAGTGTAGAGTATCCCTGGATTTCCATCATGTTACAAAGTGGCGTGTTGTGTATGTGTCTCATTTATTCATGATTTACATTGCAGCAGAGCTGGATGCAGGGATGTAGGTAGCAGAGCTGGATCAGTCACTCTCAGATTCAAAATACAGAATTATGCCCTTTGATCGATGTTGTGCTCTATTTGTGCCAGATGACAAATTCAGCTCTACTCCATATGCAGTGCAATGCCAGATTTTCAGCACATTACCAGGCATAGTGTAAATTAAATGATGTCTTCCTGTTCAGTTTTGCATAAACAGTGATTGTGGGTTTGCGCCATACTGCCGGACAGTGTGCTCTTGGTGCAGCACCCACTGTTTGGCCATTCATGTACTGGTTCATATGGTTCTGTAGCTTGGGGGCTATGATGCCTGACAGGAGTTTCCATGTTGTTGTAAGACAGGTTATTGGGCGGTAGTTGGATGGAACTGTTTCTTTGTGAGGAACCTTCGAGATCAGCAGTGTTCTTCCTTGTGTTAGCCAAGCTGGGTGGTGGCCTGCTTCTAGCAGTTGGATCATCTGCTTTCCATGCGTTCATGTACCGCTGTTAATTTCTTTAGCCAATAGGTTTGGATCATGTCTGGGCCAGGTGCTGTCCAGCTCTTCATGTTCTTGAAACACTGTTGGATGTCTGCTTCTGTAATGGTGACTGGTTCTTGCTCTAGGTGGTTGCTGTGTTTCATTCTCAGATCTTGCAGCTATGAGCCATTGTTTAGCAGTCTCTAGGGCTTCAGTTGGGGTCAGGCCTTTGTACTTGTCCAGCTTGGTCTTATTCTTGATCTTTACATGCTTCTGTATTTCTGTTAGTTGGCTGACTTCCCTTCGTGTTACCTTGACATGACTTGATCTTTGTCTCCAGTCTTCTTTTCCAAGAGGGACATGTACAGTAAAGGAAATAATTATTGTTCCCTTGCTGATGTTGTAGGTTTGCCCACTGATAAAGACATGAACAGTCTATAATTTTAAGGGTAGGTTAATTTTAACACTGAGAGATAAAATATCAAAAATAAAATCCTGAAAATCACATGGTATAAATTATATACATTTATTTTCATTTTGCAGTGAGAAATAAGTATTTGATCCCCTACCAACCATTAAGAGTTCTGACCCCTACAGACCATTTAGATGTTCCTAATCAACTCACCAGCCTCAAATTCTTAATGATTTAGAGATGATCTGCAAAAAGTAGTGGACCAAAATTCCCCATGACATGTGCGTAAACCTCATCATTAACTACAAAAAATGTCTGACTGCTGTGCTAACTCTATGGGGGCTGTTGTGTGGTGGAACTACGGGGGCATCATAAAATATGGTGGACCCTCATACAATGTGGGGGCTACTGTGGAGGACCCCCTCATACAGTGTGGGGGCTATTGTGGATGCCCCTCATACACTGTAGACACTACTGCGAGGGGGAATTATACAGCGTGGAAACTAATGTGGAGCCATTATACAGTGTGGGAGCTAATGCAGAGGCCATTATACATTGTGGGACTGCTGTAGGGCACTCATGTGTGAGGGCCATTATACAATGTGGTGGCTACTGTGTGGGCTTAAAGAAGACATTTTACTTTGTAAGGGGTACAGTGGTGGCATTACTACGTGTAGCAGTAAGAGGAGCATTATTTTGTACCACACAGCAGGTGCAGTAATAGGGACACATACAGCAGCAGTGGCTCAGTATTGGTGTATCAGCAGGATAAGGAGTTTGTGCAGGCTGGAAATAGATTTGACGGTGCCTGAAAGTGTGAGAAGTCAAATGTGTCTTTATTGTAATCTCTGCAGACAAGTCGTCACTGGAAGCATTGTTGTGTCGGTCTAGGCAAGATGGAAAAGATGGGAAAAGTGAACTACGTTAGCTTACCAAAAGAAATACCAGTTAAAATTTAACTTTTAATATATTATTATAAAAATTCAAGACTAGAAAATAGTAATTAGAAGAATAGACACAAAAAAGGGAAATAGTGTGACTAGTAATAGATATTGTACATGTTAGAGAAAACACCCCCTGTTGGAGGTAGCATTATTCCTCTATGATAAAAAAAACTGTACCGATACCACAACAAAAAGCAAATGGTTTTATGCTCAAAGAAAAGGTAATAAATATACCTGTTTCCTCTCACCCTATGTCCCTAAAATGTGTCCCTACCTTGCCGCATAGGTTGGCACCCTAATTTGAATGCAAAATGGCACCCCCTCTCGCTGACGGCTGACCCTGATAGATCTCATTATTTACCATCCCTATTTTATAATATAGTAAATGAAGCTAGAGGTCTTACAGACCGAACAATATATGCACTATTGTACATGACATTTCCAATCTTCCCCAAAACTTTTTGCTCTCCTATTTCAGTAATGGGAAAATCTGTCTTCACTGTCTTCACTGAATACAGACTTTACCTGTGAATTGAGAATTTTGAGCATGAATGATCAGTACTGGCGGAGATAGAAGTAGATGTCTCTAATAAGATGTAGGACAGTTTCTTATTTTCATGTGTACTATTGAGTACTCTAATTTATCTTTAATTGTCGTTGCAATGTTTTTGATTTTTCACTCACTAGTTTTTTTCATTCTGTGTTGTTCCTACGCCCAATATGTCTCTGTCAATCTCTTGTGCAAGCCAAAATAATTGTCATTGTTTAAACTATCTTTTGGTGGTTATCACTAAAAAGGACACTTGCCTTTTCTATTGGCCTATACAGGTCCTTCTCAAAAAATTAGCATATAGTGTTAAATTTCATTATTTACCATAATGTAATGATTACAATTAAACTTTCATATATTATAGATTCATTATCCACCAACTGAAATTTGTCAGGTCTTTTATTGTTTTAATACTGATGATTTTGGCATACAACTCCTGATAACCCAAAAAACCTGTCTCAATAAATTAGCATATTTCACCCGACCAATCAAATAAAAGTGTTTTTTAATACCAAACAAAAAAACCATCAAATAATAATGTTCAGTTATGCACTCAATACTTGGTCGTGAATCCTTTGGCAGAAATGACTGCTTCAATGCGGCGCGGCGTGGCATGGAGGCAATCAGCCTGTGACACTGCTGAGATGTTATGGAGGCCCAGGATGCTTCAATAGCGGCCTTAAGCTCATCCAGAGTGTTGGGTCTTGCGTCTCTCAACTTTCTCTTCACAATATCCCACAGATTCTCTATGGGGTTCAGGTCAGGAGAGTTGGCAGGCCAATTGAGCACAGTAATACCATGGTCAGTAAACCATTTACCAGTGGTTTTGGCACTGTGAGCAGGTGCCAGGTCGTGCTGAAAAATGAAATCTTCATCTCCATAAAGCATTTCAGCCGATGGAAGCATGAAGTGCTCCAAAATCTCCTGATAGCTAGCTGCATTGACCCTGCCCTTGATGAAACACAGTGGACCAACACCAGCAGCTGACATGGCACCCCACACCATCACTGACTGTGGGTACTTGACACTGGACTTCAGGCATTTTGGCATTTCCTTCTCCCCAGTCTTCCTCCAGACTCTGGCACCTTGATTTCCGAATGACATGCAAAATTTGCTTTCATCAGAAAAAAGTACTTGGGACCACTTAGCAACAGTCCAGTGCTGCTTCTCTGTAGCCCAGGTCAGGCGCTTCTGCCGCTGTTTATGGTTCAAAAGTGGCTTTACCTGGGGAATGCGGCACCTGTAGCTCTGGCTGTTTCCACACCAGACTCAGTCCACTGCTTCCTCAGGTTCCCCAAGGTCTGGAATCGGTCCTTCTCCACAATCTTCCTCAGGGTCCGGTCACCTCTTCTCGCTGTACAGCGTTTTCTGCCACATTGTTTCCTTCCAACAGACTTACCATTGAGGTGCCTTGATACAGCACTCTGGGAACAGCCTATTTGTTGAGAAATTTCTTTCTGGGTCTTACCCTCTTGCTTGAGGGTGTCAATGATGGCCTTCTTGACATCTGTCAGGTCGCTAGTCTTACCCATGATGGGGGTTTTGAGTAATGAACCAGGCAGGGAGTTTTTAAAAGCCTCAGGTATCTTTTGCATGTGTTTAGAGTTAATTAGTTGATTCAGAAGATTAGGGTAATAGGTAATTTAGAGAACCTTTTCTTGATATGCTAATTTATTGAGACAGGTTTTTTGGGTTATCAGGAGTTGTATGCCAAAATCATCAGTATTAAAACAATATAAGACCTGACGAATTTCAGTTGGTGGATAATGAATCTATAATATATGAAAGTTTAATTGTAATCATTACATTATGGTAAATAATGAAATTTAACACTATATGCTAATTTTTTGAGAAGGACCTGTATATGCCTAAACAGGACGTGGCGGCAAAGATGGTGGACAGGTGGACATTTTCTCTACCCTCCAGGACTTTCATTCCCAAAATGAAGGCAGGAGGAATAACTTACTGTAGTACTAAAGCATTCCTCCACCCAAAACATTTCTCCTATTTTCAAATCCATGTGGATATAGGATATAGGGTTATCTGTAGCTTGGTCTACAGGGCTAGAGATCAATAGTATTCTACAAGCTGCACGGAAGTGTTTGCGAAACTACTGAGAAGTGCTGTGAGGGTTCATAAAAAATAGTATCTTTTACTTGCTAGGGGCTGAGAATGAATTTTAAATATAACTCACATAGAATGATATTTTATTGACATTAAATAATAATTTTGAGGTTAGGATTCATTTATTATAAATGGTGCCATATAAGACTTTTCTTGAGTACTTGATAAATTTGCACTAGTTATAGTGTGTATTACTACATTAGAATGAGTCTTTCATCAATTTATTCTATCTTGGGATATTTCATTCTCAAAACAAGACTACATCTGGAAGTCATAGGATACTGAATCCTCAATGATTACTTATCCCTTCAAACAAATGAAAATACAAGGTCATATATAAAGAATTCTCACTAAGTAATTACTTTGGATTAGAGGCAGTGATCAGCTTGGTGTGGTTCTGGGCGAAAGCCAACAAGCTAACAAGCCAATACTGAAATAATGAGCCAGTCCCGTCTTGAATTCCCATTTGTTGATGTGCTAGCAACTTTGGTATAACTGAGAAACAGCTACAGAAATGTGACCTGAGTTGTTTTTAAGACTTCATTTTCGGACTTTCACATATATACTTTTGAAGGAACTGTTTCATTATTATAGCTGTAATCTAGTTTGCAGCAATGTATTATTTTTCAGCAATTACTTTAGCAGTTAGAATTACTTTGAGCACTTTGCAATCCTCACGGATACATTTGCTAATGATCTACGTTCCAATCCTCCTTCCCCACATATGTTCAGTGTGTTAGAGGCACATACACTGTCCCAAAGTCACAAAAGATCATTTTAAAGGGAATATATCTGTAGGATCAGCCCTCCTAAGTCGTCTATATGGGCATGTATGACATAGGAAGCTGAATAAAGTGATACCTTGATATCTGTAATACAATAAATCACTGGATCACAGATATAAGGTATCATTTTATCCAACTTTCATAGAAATCCATGTTTGTCTTAATATGTAAATGAGCTGTTAAGATCTATGGGCCGGACACTGATCTCCCTGAGAATCTGCCTCCAGAGCTTATTTTAAAAGAAAGGTGTGAAACATGTAACAACTGACAGTCTGTTCTCCTGATCTACAAATCTCACACTAGTAATGCCCCCTTTCATTTAAGATGAGCTCTGGAGGCAGATGCGCAGGTAGATCTGTGTCCAGCTCATAGATCTTATTTACATAATAAGAAAAATGCGGATTGCTCTAGAACAGTGTTCCCCAAGTTTGGTCCTCAAGAGCCACCAACAGGTCATGTTTTCAGGATTTCCTTAGTATTGCACAGGTGATAATTACATTACCTGCACAGGCAATAATTCCATCACCTGTGCAATACTAAGGAAATCCTGAAAACATGACCTGTTGGTGGCTCTTGAGGACCGGAGTTGGGGAACACTGCTCTAGAATAATACATCAAATCGCAGATATCAAGATATTTTATTCAACTTTCTAGGACCTATGTTCCCATATAGTTGGCTTAGGAGCGTTGGTCTCTCAAGGTCACCACAGTCTATAACAACCACTGCTGCACATGTGTATATATGCAGCAGCAGTTATATTTTTCAATCATTGCTACCAGCTGCAGAAGTCTAACACCATTCTTCAGCTACTGCCAGCTGTACCGATTGCAAGGAGTACCGTATCTCTCTCTAATGAGGACAAAATGGTCCCGATTCATCATTGCTTTTGGGCCAGTTTTTTGTGTAGGTTACGTGTTTTGTGCCTTTTTTGTTGCACTCAATTTATTATTCAATTTGTGCCTTTTTGGAAGTCTATTTTATATGTTTTCACCTGTTTTTTTGTTTGTTTTATGCTTTGTGGGCAGAATTTAGCATTTCCAGATCTTTTTGCCTGATTGAACAAGTGTGACTTTTTCTTCAGCCCCTTCCCCACAGTCTTTCGAATACGACAACATTTTGGCACAATTTTTGCAACATTTTGAATAATATGCAACTTTTTGGCGTCAAAAAGTCACAAAAAACACTTTGTTGGGAAAAATGTATTTTTTTTAAATTTGTGCTAAGTTCATAAATCACATGTACCATTTTGGAAGAATTTGTCAGAAAACAACAGCAACTAACACCACCATATGACAAAAAATGAAAGCAACTTAAAAAAAACGCGATTGATGAATCTGGGCCCTTGTGTCCAAATATACTTTATTAAAAAGTGGTCATTGCTTCTCTTCTCACCCTGAAAACTTTTCAAAATCAAAGTCACAATAAATCATATTTGTAATAAACCAAATTAGCATTTTATTGGAAATTTCATAAGTCCTACAAAGTTTAGGAAACAGTGTTTGAAAATAGTTAATTACCACTTTTAAAATGCTGCCCTTTACTTTATCACACAGATTCTTTCTCGTTAGAATGCTAGGATCATCGTTCCTACCCCACCTATCCAAAAAAAAAGAAAAAGAAAACTAATAAATTGTGATTGTCGTTGACATTTATGCCGTGGATATTCAAAGTATTCTGCTTGTATGGTAACACCTGGTGGAATGGTAATTCTTGATAGAAAGTGACCACTGTAAATGTAGATCTTATGTTATTAATATCTGGACAGCATAATTTTTCCAGTGTCATAATATCTCTTGGCAAAACATTTCACAGTGTCAGTGTCCTGTCCTGTGACTACTGTAATATTTCCTAAGTATAAGCGAGGATCCTATTTGTTGAGACATCTTGATCAGAAAGTGTAGAAATGATGGAATCTTCCTTCATAACAAGGGCATGTAATTGTTGGGTATATTACATGGTCAGATAACGAGAACAGCAGAAGGGGATGATTTAGCTTAAACGGGAGGCCCGAAACACAAATTAATATTCATACTAAATCCCTATCAATTTAATGCCATCTACTATATAATTATCTAAGGGTCACTTCCGTCTTTCTGTCTGTCTGTCTTTCTGTCTGTCTGTCTTTCTGTCTGTCTGTCTGTCATGGAAATCCCAAGTCGCTGATTGGTTGCGGCAAAACGGCCACAACCAATCAGCGACGGGCACAGTCCGGTGGCAAAATGGGCGCTCCCTACTCCCCTGCAGTCAGTTCCCGCTTCATACTCCCCTCCAGTCAGCGCTCACACAGGGTTAAAGGCAGTGTTAACGGACCGTGTTATGCCGCGGTGTAACGCACTCCGTTAACGCTGCTATTAACCCTGTGTGACCAACTTTTTACTATTGATGCTGCCTATGCAGCATCAATAGTAAAAAGATCTAATGATAAAAAGAATTAAAAAAATAAAAAATCATTATATACTCACCCTCTGTCAGCCCCCCGGATCCAGCCCAGGCCTTTCCCGCTCCTCGCGACGCTCCGGTGACCGGTCCATGCATTGCGGTCTCGCGAGATGATGACGTAGAGGTCTCGCGAGCATCGGTAAATGCCAAGGCTGGATCCGGCGGGCCGACGGATGGTGAGTATATAACTATTTTTTATTTTAATTATTGTTTTAACAGGGATATGATGCCCACATTGCTATATACTATGTGGGCTGTGTTAGATACTGCATGGGCTGTGTTATATACTACATCTCTGTGCTATATACTATATGGGCTGTGCTATATACTATGTGGCTATGGTATATATTACGTGGCTGGGCAATATACTACATCACTGTGCTCTATACTTTGTGGCCTGTGTTATATATTATGTGGCTGGTGGCTGGGCAATATATTACGTGGCTGTACAATATACTACGTGGCTGTGCAATATATTACGTGGCTGTGCAATATACTACGTGGCTGTGCAATATATTAGGTGGCTGGGCAATATACTACGTGTCTGTGCTATATACTACATGTCTGTGCTATATACTACGTGTCTGGGCAATATACTACATGGCTGAGCAATATACTATGTGGCTGGGCAATATACTATGTGGCTGGGCAATATACTATGTGTCTGTGCTATATACTACGTGGCTGGGTAATATACTACGTGGCTGGGAAATATACTATGTGGCTGAGCAATATACTATGTGTCTGTGCTATTTACTATGTGGGCTGTGCTATATACTAAGTGGCTGTGTTATATACTACGTGGCTGTGCTATATACTACGTGGCTGTGCTATATACTACGTGGGCTGTGTTATATACTACGTGGGCTGTGTTATACGCTACTTGGCTGTGCTATATTTCTCTGCTGTATCAGTGCATCATGAATCGTGGTATGTGTTAAAGAGGAGGGCCCACTAAGACTCTTTCGCCTGGGGCCCTCAAAAACCTGGAGCCGGCCCTGGCTTCACTGATTGGTCATGCCCGGCCGTGAACAATCAGCGTCAGGTGCAGTCTGCCTGTGAATTGGCACAGAATTTGAACCACGCTTCGCTAATTGGTCACGGCCGTCCGGCAGAATCCTGTGTATAAATTGCATTTTTCTGAAAACTTCATAAATAAACTACTTACATATTCTAGAATACCCGATGCGTTAGAATCTGGCCACCATCTAGTATATATATACTTTAATTAAAAAATTCCCTACCAATGACTTATTGCACTGTGTAACTGCTTTATTTATTTATTTACGGTAACTGTCTTACTTCCTTTTTGATGACCCTTCATTTGAGAATCCCAAACTCAAAAAAGTGCTATCAAGGAGCAGAGACTGTGGTCACTGCCGTAGGCCCTGCCCCTCCCTGAATCAAAGTGTCATCTAGTCCTTGCACTACTGAGGATGCATTGGCTGTAAAGCATATTAGAAAATAGATTAGATTATAGCACTAAATGGACAGGCACTTAGGATGAAAATTAATTTGTGTTTTAGACCACTCCTTTTTCTTATTTAAAAGTAGAGTATGTTCAAATTCAGAGATACTTACTATGTATGTTAAGAAATATTAAGTCCTTTAGTTGCATTGTAATTACTTATAAAAGGAGGAGTGCCATTGTCAGCATCAGTATTCACAGCAACGTATAACCCAAAAGAAGAATAGATGGAATATAGCTCACTTGTCTCAGTTCCAGTGCCAGGCTTTGCCACTGCCTCCAGCTCACCCCTAAACCTTTTAAAGTTCCCTGAGCTATAATGTATTTTAACAGGAGCTTGCCTCATCTGCCATTTCACTCAGGTCCAGCCAGGTGTCTATTCATTTTCCCAGCAAATTTATGTTTGTTATACAGCAGTCTGCAACTACTAGCTCAGTTCTGTGAATACTGGTGCTATTTGTACTCAACTCTGCTGCAACAAGGTTCCATATAATGAACTAATTTGTACTTAATCAAGTACTGTTCATGCCTTTGACATTGCAAGCAAGGTAACTGATTATTTTTTTCTGCAGTTCATGTGCTGCTTGTACTTGTAGCTCTTCTGTAGAGTTGAGCGACTTTTACTTTTTTAGGATCGAGTCGAGTTTCGCGAAACCCGACTTTCTCAAAAGTCGGGTCGGGTGAAATCGGCCGATTATTGCGAAAAGTCGGGGGCCGACTGAAACACGAAACCCAATGCAAGTCAATGGGGAATCAAAGTCGGCAGTGAGTGGAGGACAGGAAAACACCTACAGTGCCCATTTTAACCCCTTCATGACCCAGCCTATTTTGGCCTTAATGACCTTGCCGTTTTTTGCAATTCTGACCAGTGTCCCTTTATGAGGTAATAACTCAGGAACGCTTCAACGGATCCTAGCGATTCTGAGATTGTTTTTTCGTGACATATTGGGCTTCATGTTAGTGGTAAATTTAAGTCGATAATTTCTGAGTTTATTTGTGAAAAAAACGGAAATTTGGCGAAAATTTTGAAAATTTCGCAATTTTCACATTTTGAATTTTTATTCTGTTAAACCAGAGAGTTATGTGACACAAAATAGTTAATAAATAACGTTTCCCACATGTCTACTTTACATCAGCACAATTTTGGAAACAAATTTTTTTTTTGCTAGGAAGTTATAAGGGTTAAAATTTGACCAGTGATTTCTCATTTTTACAACAAAATTTACAAAACCATTTTTTTTAGGGACCACCTCACATTTGAAGTCATTTTGAGGGTTCTATATGGCTGAAAATACCCAAAAGTGACACCATTCTAAAAACTGCACCCCTCAAGGTGCTCAAAACCACATTCAAGAAGTTTATTAACCCTTCAGGTGTTTCACAGCAGCAGAAGCAACATGGAAGTAAAAAATGAACATTTAACTTTTTAGTCACAAAAATGATTTTTTAGCAACAATTTTTTTATTTTCCCAAGGGTAAAAGGAGAAACTGGACCACGGACAATGTTGTCCAATTTGTCCTGAGTACGCTGATACCTCATATGTGGGGGTAAACCACTGTTTGGGCACATGGTAAGGCTCGGAAGGGAAGGAGCGCCATTTGACTTTTTGAATGAAAAATTATCTCCATCGTTAGCGGACACCATGTCGCTTTTGGAATGCCCCTGTGTGCCTAAACATTGGAGCTCTTCCACAAGTGACCCCATTTTGGAAACTAGACCCCCCAAGGAACTTATCTAGAGGCATAGTGAGCACTTTAAACCCCCAGGTGCTTCACAAATTGATCTGCAAAAATGAAAAAGTACTTTTTTTTCACACAAAATTTCTTTCAGCCTCAATTCTTTCATTTTCACATGGGCAACAGGATAAAATGGATCCTAAAATTTGTTGGGCAATTTCTTCTGAGTACGCCGATACCTCATATGTGGGGGTAAACCACTGTTTGGGTGCACGGCAAGGCTCGGAAGGGGAGGCGTGCTATTTGACTTTTTGAATGGAAAATTAGCTCCAATCGTTAGCGGACACCATGTCGCGTTTGGAGAGCCCCTGTGTGCCTAAACATTGGAGATCCCCTACAAGTGACCCCATTTTGGAAACTAGACCCCCCAAGGAACTTATCTAGATGCATAGTGAGCACTTATAACCCCCAGGTGCTTCACAGAAGTTTATAACGCAGAGCCGTGAAAATAAAAAATAATTTTTCTTTCCTCAAAAATGATTTTTAGCCCAGAATTTTTTATTTTCCCAAGGGTAATAGGAGAAATTGGACCCCAAATATTGTTGTCCAGTTTGTCCTGAGTATGATGATACCCCATATGTGGGGGTAAACCACTGTTTGGGCGCACGGCAGGGCTCGGAAGGGAAGGCACGCCATTTGGCTTTTTGAATGGAAAATTAGCTCCAATCATTAGCGGACACCATGTCGCGTTTGGAGAGCCCCTGTGTGCCTAAACAGTAGGAACTCCCCACAAGTGACTCCATTTTGGAAACTAGACCCCCAAGGGAACTTATCTAGATGTGTGGTGAGCACTTTGAACCCCCAAGTGCTTCACAGAAGTTTATAACTCAGAGCCGTGAAAATAATAAATGTGTTTCCTTTCCTCAAAAATATTTTTTTAGCCCAGAATTTTTTATTTTTGCAAGAGTAACAGGAGAAATTGGACCCAAAAGTTGTTGTCCAGTTTCTCCTGAGTACGCTGATACCCCATATATGGGGGTAAACCACTGTTTGGGCACATGCCGGGGCTCGGAAGGGAAGTAGTGACGTTTTGGAATGCAGACTTTGATGGAATGGTCTGCGGGCATCATGTTACGTTTGCAGAGCCCCTGATATGCCTAAACAGTAGAAACCCCCCACAAGTGACCCCATTTTGGAAACTAGACCCCCCAAGGAACTTATCTAGATGTGTGGTGAGCACGTTCAACCCCCAAGTGCTTCACAGAAGTTTACAACGCAGAGCAGTGAAAATAAAAAATCATTTTTCTTTCCTCAAAAAAGATGTTTTAGCAAGCAATTTTTTATTTTCACAAGGGTAACAGGAGAAATTGGGCCCCAATATTTGTTTCCCAGTTTGTTGTGAGTGTGCTGGTACCCCATATGTGGTGGTAAACCACTGTTTGGGCACACGTCAGGGCTCGGAAGGGAAGTAGTGACATTTGAAATGCAGACTTTGATGGAATGGTCTGCGGGCGTCACATTGCATTTGCAGAGCCCCTGATGTGCCTAAGCAGTAGAAACACCCACAAGTGACCCCATTTTGGAAACTAGACCCCCACAAGGAACTTATCTAGATGTGTGATGAGCATGTTCAACCCCCAAGTGCTTCACAGAAGTCTACAACGCAGAGCCGTGAAAATAAAAAATCATTTTTCTTTCCTCAAAAAAGATGTTTTAGCAAGCAATTTAGCAATTTTTTATTTCCACAAGGGTAACAGGAGAAATTGGGCCCCAATATTTGTTGCCCAGTTTGTTGTGAGTGTGCTGGTACCCCATATGTGGGGGTAAACCACTGTTTGGGCACACGTCAGGGCTCGGAAGGGAAGTAGTGACATTTGAAATGCAGACTTTGATGGAATGGTCTGCGGGCATCACGTTGCATTTGCAGAGCCCCTGATGTGCCTAAACAGTAGAAACACCCCACAAGTGACCCCATTTTGGAAACTAGACCCCCGAAGGAACTTATCTAGATGTGTGGTGACCACTTTCAACCCCCAAGTGCTTCACAGAAGTTTATAACGCAGAGCCGTGAAAATAAAAAATAATTGTTCTTTCCTCAAAAATTATGTTTTAGCAAGTAATTTTTTATTTTTGCAAGGGTAACAGGAGAAATTGGACCCCAACAGTTGTTGCCCAGTTTGTCCTGAGTACGCTGGTACCCCAAATGTGGGGGTAAACCACTGTTTGGGCGCACGTCGGGGCTTGGAAGGGAGGGAGCACCATTTGACTTTTTGAACGCAAGATTGGCTGGAATCAATGGTGGCGCCATGTTGCGTTTGGAGACCCCTGATGTGCCTAAACAGTGGAAACCCCTCAATTCTAACTTCAACACTAACCCCAACACACCCCTAATCCTAATCCCAACTGTAGCCATAACCCTAATCACAACCCTAACACCAACACACCCCTAACCACAACCCTAACCGCAACACACCCGTAACCCTAATTCCAACCCTAATCCTAACCCTAATCCCAACCCTAACCTTAATCCCAACCCTAACCACAACTGTAACCCCAACGCACCCCTAACCCTATCCGTAACCCTAACCACAAGCCTAATCTTAACCCTATTTCCAACCCTAGCCCTAATTCCAACCCTAACTCTAATTCCAACCCTAACCCTAAGGCTATGTGCCCACGTTGCGGATTCGTGTGAGATTTTTCCGCACGAAAAATCTGCAGGTAAAAGGCACTGCGTTTTACCTGCGGATTTACAGCAGATTTCCAGTGTTTTTTTGTGCGGATTTCACCTGCGGATTCCTATTGAGGAACAGGTGTAAAACGCTGCGGAATCCGCACAAAGAATTGACATGCTGCGGAAAATACAACGCAGCGTTTCTGCACGGAATTTTCCGCACCATGGGCACAGCGGATTTGGTTTTCCATAGGTGTACATGGTACTGTAAACCTGATGGAAAACTGCTACGAATTCGCAGCGGCCAATCCGCTGCGGATCCGCGGCCAATCCGCTGCGGATCCGCGGCCAATCCGCTGCGGATCCGCAGCCAAATCCGCACTGTGTGCACATGCCATAACCCTAACCCTACCCCTAACCCTACCCGTAACCCTAACCCTACCCCTAACCCTACCCCTAGTTCTAACCCTAGTTCTAACCCTAACCCTAGTGGAAAAAGAAAAAAAAATATTTTCTTTATTTTATTATTGTCCCTACCTATGGGGGTGATAAGGGGGGGGGTTTATTTATTATTTTTTTTATTTTGATCGCTGTGATAGAACCTACCACAGCGATCAAAATGTACTTTGTATTGAATCTGCCGGCCGGCAGATTCGGCGGGCGCACTGAGCATGCGCCCGCCATTTTGGAAGATGGCGGCGCCCATGATGGAGGCAGACGGGCACCGGGAGCCTCGGTAAGTATAAGGGGGGGAGATCGGGGCACGGGGGGGGGGCGTCGGAGCACGGGGGGGTGACATAGGAGCAGGGGGGAGCGGGCAGGAGGACGGGGGAGCGGAGCACAGGACGGAGGGGACCGGACCCCATAACGGAGCACTGGGGTGGCGATCGGTGGGGTGGGGTGGGGTGGGGTGGGGGGGGGTCACTTCAGGTTTTCCAGCCATGGCCGATGATATTGCAGCATCGGCCATGGCTGGATTGTAATATTTCACCAGTTTTTTAGGTGAAATATTACAAATCGCTCTGATTGGCAGTTTCACTTTCAACAGCCAATCAGAGCGATCGTAGCCACGGGGGGGTGAAGCCACCCCCCCTGGGCTGAAGTACCACTCCCCCTGTCCCTGCAGAGCGGGTGAAATCGGAGTTAACCCTTTCACCCGCTCTGCAGCGACGCGATCATTCCATGACGCCACATAGGCGTCATGGGTCGGATTGGCACGGGTTTTCATGACGCCTACGTGGCGTCATGGGTCGGGAAGGGGTTAATGCCAAAAGCATCAATTCTTATTACTTAAGCTTGTCAATCTTAATTTACTTTATAATAATAGTTAGGCATTGAAAACAGGGGGTCATTTGGCTAAAGTTGTGGGGGGGGGGTAGGGCTGGCTCAAGATTTTCTTGTGCCCAGGAAACGCGGAATACGTCATGACGGTGGAGCAGGGAGAGGTAAGTATTTCAACTTTGTAAGTGCTGTGATCCTGAGCAAGCAGGGGGGGCCCACTAGTTGGCACTGGCACAGGGCCCCTCATAGTACGGCGGTGTGTTTGACGGCGGGCGGCGCCTCCCACTGCCAGAGACACTTTTGCGTACTATAAGGGGCCCTGTGCCAGTGCCAATGAGTATGTCCCCCCACCTGAAGGAACCTGCACTTTCATCTGCACCTTCCTCTTTGTCCCCGTGTAAGGTGGTATAGTATGCGGGAAGGGGAACCTGACTTTCAGCAGGGTCAGATTCTGGCTGTGTAGAGTGCAAGGGGAATGTAGTGGTCTGGGTCAATGTACCAGCAGACTCATCTAGCCATGGCTGGGCAATGGGCAGGATGAGGAGGAAACACAGATATAGGCCCAAAATAAAAAAGTAGGCTAAAAGCAGTTAAAAATTGGTAACAGGAGTACACAGGCGGCATAACTTTGTTCAGTGGAGGACAACTGTAAGGACTGGCTGACACAGTTACTAGACCCAAATAAATAAGTAGGCTAAATGCAGTTCAAAATTGGTAACAGGAGTACACAGGCGGCATTGCTTTGTTCAGTGGAGGACAACTGTAAGGACTGGCGCAGACAGATACAGGTAGTAGGCCTAAAATAAAAAAGTAGGCTAAATGCAGTTCAAAATTGGTAACAGGAGTACACAGGCGGCATAGCTTTGTTCAGTGGAGGACAACTGTAAGGACTGGCGCAGACAGACACATGTAGTAGGCCTAAAATAAAAAAGTAGGCTAAATGCAGTTCAAAATTGGTTACAGGAGTACACAGGCAGCATAGCTTTGTTCAGTGGAGGACAACTGTAAGGACTGACTGACACAGTTACTAGGCCCAAATAAGTAAGTAAGCTAAATGCAGTTCAAAATTGGTAACAGGAGTACACAGGTGGCATAGCTTTGCTAAGTGGAGGACAACTGTAAGGACTGGCTGACACAGTTACTAGGCCCAAGTAAGTAAGTAGGCTAAATGCAGTTCAAAATTAGTAACAGGAGTACACAGACGGCATAGCTTTGTTAAGTGGAGGACAACTGTAAGGAGTGGTGCAGAAAGATACATGTAGTAGGCCTAAAATAAAAAAGTAGGCTAAATGCAGTTCAAAATTGGTAACAGGAGTACACAGGTGGCATAGCTTTGTTCAGTGGAGGACAACTGTAAGGACTGGCTGACACAGTTACTAGGCCCAAATAAGTAAGTAGGCTAAATGTCTGCCAAAAAAATGTTTATAAATAAACAGGTGGCATAGCTAGGTACAGGGGTGGGCTCCTCTGCTGAGTAGCAGACAGTGGTAGTTGGCGCAAAGTATTAACTGGTCTAAATGGAGGCCAGTGCCCCTGTATATTTTTACTATCATCTATCATTTCAACCAATTTGTATTGGCAGTGCCATTGAAGGATTTAACTGCACAGACTACACAGTGGTGGAAAAAACACCTAAACACAGTGGTGGAGCAGGGGGAGGTAAGTTTTGCAAGTGGTAGAGCACTGTTCGAGCTGGGGGGAACACTCTCTCGTGGGCGGTGGTACTGGCACAGGGCCCCTCATATTACGACGGTGTGTCTGACATTGGTTGTGCGCCACCACCGTCAGAGACACTTCATTGTACTATGAGGGACCCTGTGCCAGTGCCGTCACCCAAGAGTGGGCACACCCACCTGTTCAGGCAAACGGCACTCGCACGGGTGCTTGCACCAAGTGGTGATCACGGCCCTGTGGGGGGAGTCAGCCCATTTAGGGAGGTATAAAAATGGCCTATGGTGGACATTCAGCAGCTGCAAATGGAGGAATTGGAGCAGTCAGTAAGAGGAGGCCAAAAGCAAGACATTTTTCAGGCAAGCTACGTGTCAGCAGGAGAAGGTGGGGGAAAATAATTTGAAATCCATGATTGGTTCATTTTAATGAAGGTCAGATCATCAACATTTCAGGTAGCCAGACGTGTCCTTTTTTCGGTCAGTATTGAACCAGCAGCACTGAAGACTCTTTCGGATAGAACACTAGCAGCAGGGCAAGCGAGCTCCTGTAATGCATATTCTACCAATTCAGGCCAGGTGTCTATTTTAGATACCCAGTAATCAAAGGGGAATGACCTATGAGGGAGAACATCGATGAGGGAGGAAACGTAGTTCGTAACCATACTGGAAAAATGCTGTCTCCTGTCACTTTGAATCGATGCAGCAGTACCTGTCGTGTCTGCGGTCATTGCGAAATCACTCCACAACCTGGTCATAAAACCCCTCTGTCCAACGCCACTTCATATTTGTGCACCTCTAACACCTCTGCCATGTTGCCTCCTACAGCTCGTGTGAGAACCATCACCGCCGCTGTGTGCTGGGAATGCCTGAACCAAACGGTCTACAAGAGTTGCTTGTTTGGTAGCCAATATTTGCTCAAGGTTCTCATGTGGCATGATATTTTGTAATTTTCCTTTATATCGTGGATCCAGGAGGCAGGCCAACCAGTAATTGTCATCGGTCATCATTTTGATGATGCGGGGGTCCCTTTTTAGGATACGCAAGGCATACTCAGCCATGTGCACCAATGTTCCAGGTGTCAATTCACTGCTTATGCTGTGTTGAGGAGCACTTTCTTGCAAATCAACATCACTTGTGTCCCGCAAAAACCCTGTACCTGACCTTGCAATGCCACCAGTTTCTATTGCCCCCTGAGAAGCATCTGCAGTGCCCCAGAGTCCTGGTCGTTGCAGTACTGATGCTCCGCCGCTAAGGGGGGCTATGGTACGTCTGATGGCACTGAAGGAGTTCACCTGACCAGGTATCACAGACACCAATACACTTCACAGTCTGGCCTCCAGGGGGAGCTAAGGGTGCTATGTATTAGGCCACTCCTCACAATCTGGTAAAACTGGGGGTTAGATAGGAAGTTAGTCAGAAGCTGAATGGGTTGGAACCAGGCAACATCCTGTGGCAGAGGGTGTTGCAGGGGAAGATTCAGGGGGGTCCCTGTCAGGGGTGGGATCCTGACAGAGGCCTAGCGAACAGGAAAGAACGTTACGGGACCGCGCCTGCACTTCATCGCGGCGGTACCCCAAGAAAGGACAAGAAGCGAGGTTTATTGTGCTGAGTGAGAAACGAGATCAACGCAACAAGGAGAAACACCAGTAGGAGTCGTGCTGTAAGACGAGGCAACGTCCTACTGAGGCACGTAGCCGGTGGCCGGAAACGCCAAGGAAGTATTGAGCTCCAGGCCTTACTTCAAACCTACGGCAGGACAGTCAGTTATAGGCGGGCTGTCTCACTCAAATCACCTAAGAAGACATAGGGAGCAACAGTTAGAGAGGGGCGACACTAGGGTCCCGGTAGAGCTCCGAGCCTACCCGTCATACGGGTGCGTCCTAGCCATATCATCTGGGGGGACGAAGAAGAACATCAAAATCGAGTTGTGAGGGAACTTCAGAAACAGACATAACAGTTGTGGGGACTATCCCGTAAGCACAGCAGGGGAGGACCACAACACACAAGCGCTAGAAGGTAGGCACAGATTTCCACCTGCAAAGGGAACTCTGGAGGTGCCATCGGACCGGCCGGACTCACGCAGCCCGGCTAACCATATTCCGGACTGAGGATCCTGAAGCCTTCAGTAAAGAGGTAAAGAGACTGCAACCTGGTGTCCTCGTTATTTACTGCGACCTGCACCGCACCACAACCTCATCATATTCTCAACTTTCACTGGACGCCCCTCAGCAGGGTCACGGACCGGGCCCAGCCACCGTGACAACCCCAGAACCGAGACGTAGAGGCCCGGTACCGGGTGCCCCTCGGCCCTGCAGCAGTGGGGGCGCTCCACATCCTCCTCCCATAAATATTCATCCCCATCATCCTCCTCCTCCTCTTCGTCTGCCACCTCATGCAGAAGAGTTCCCTGAGCAGACAATGGCTGACTGTCATCAAGGCTTCCCTCCTCCTCGGCTGCAGACGCCTGCTCCTTAATGTGCGTCAAACTTTGCATCAGCAGACGCATTAGTGGAATGCTCATTCTTATGATGGCGTCGTTTGCACTTACCAGCCGTGTGCATTCCTCAGAACACTGAAGGACTTGACAGAGGTTTTGTAGCTTCGACCACTGCACACCAGACAACTCCATGTCTGCCATCCAACTGCCTGCCCGTGTATGTGTATCCTCCCACAAATAAATTACAGCATGCCTCTGTTCGCACAGCTTCTGAAGCATGTGCAGTGTGGAGTTCCACCTTGTTGCAACGTCGATTATTAGGCGGTGCTGGGGAAGATTCAGCGATCGCTGATGGTTCAGCATACGGCTGGAGCGTACGGGCGACCGGCGAATGTGCGAGCAAAGTCTTCGCACCTTCAGGAGCAGGGCTGGTAACCCCGGATAATTTTTCAGGAAGCACTGCACCACCAGGTTCAAGGTGTGAGCCAGGCAAGGTATGTGTTTCAGTTCTGAAAGGGCTATGGCAGCCACAAAATTCCTTCCGTTATCACTGACTACCTTGCCTGCCTCAAGATATACACTGCCCAGCCATGACCGAGTTTTTGCTGCAAGTACTCGGCCAGAACTTCCGCGGTGTGTCTGTTGTCGCCAAAACACTTCATTTCCAACACAGCCTGCTGACGCTTACCACTAGCTGTTCCATAATGGGACACCTCGTGTGCAACACTGGCAGCTGCAGATGGAGTGGTCATGTGACTGCGCTCTGTGGATGAGCTTTTGCTTCTGGAGGAGGAGGAGGAGGAGGAGGAGGGGTGGCGAACGCCTACAGCCAACTGTTTCCTAGACCGTGGGCTAGGCAGAACTGTCCCACTATGGCTGTCCCCTGTGGACCCTGCATCCACCACATTAACCCAGTGCGCCGTGATGGACACGTAACGTCCCTGGCCATGCCTACTGGTCCATGCATCTGTTGTGAGGTGCACCTTTCTACTGACTGATTGCCTCAGTGCATGGACAATGCGGTCTTTGACATGCTGGTGGAGGGCTGGGATGGCTTTGCTCGCAAAGAAGTGTCGACTGGGTAGGTCATAGCATGGTACTGCGTAGGCCATCAGGGCTTTGAAAGCTTCGCTTTCAACCAACCGGTAGGGCATCATCTCTAACGAGATTAGTCTAGCAATGTGGGCGTTCAAACCCTGTGTACGCGGATGAGAGGATGAGTACTTCCTTTTCCTAACGAGAGTCTCTTGTAGGGTGAGCTGGACTGGAGAGCTGCATATGGTGGAACTAGCGGGGATGGTGGTGGACATGGCAGATTGAGAGAGGGTTGGTGATGGTATTCTTGATGTTGGCCTACATACAGTGTTTCCTACCAAGAACCTTGTGATTCCCTGACTGCTTTGGCCTTTCGACGATACCTCCACATTTGCTGCTGGTGGTGTCCTAACCGGTGGGCTTACAGTGAGGGAAGCAATGTAGCATTGCTTATTACCTTCATTCTGAGCGGGTGCACCAACGGTACGGGACGTTTGGTAATTAGTCCAGGCTTGCAAGTGCATGCTGGTTAAATGTCTACGCATGTACGTTGTATTTAAATTTTTGAGATTCTTCCCTCTGCTAAAGGTCTTTGAGCATTTCTTACAGATAACTTTTGACTGATCATTCGGATCTTGGTTAAAAAATTGCCACACTGCACTCTTCCTACTATGGATAACATTTTCAGGCATTGCACGCTGTGCTACTTTCACCGGATGGCCACGCTGTCCTAAAACTGTTTTTGTTTTTGACAAACGTGTTTGGCCTGATACGGGCCTGCCAGATGACAGCTGTTGCGATGTAGATGGCTGCTGCGGATCATCCTCCTCTGCTTCTGAGCTACTGGCAGCGCCATCCTCTTCCCCCAATGGCTGCCAATCTGGGTCAACAACTGGGTCATTTATCACCTCCTCTTCAATGTCATATGCACCTTCCTCTGTGTCACCGTGTAAGGTGCTATAGCTTTAGGGACGGGGCACCATAGTCTCATCAGGGTCAGATTCTGGCTCAGTACACTGCGAGGGCAATGTAGTGATCTGAGTCAATGGAACAGCATAATAATCTAGTTGTGGCTGTGCATCTGTGCACTCCATGTCCGATTCATCTTGTAATGGGCTATTAACAATTTCCCTTTCTAACCCAGGCACGGTATGTGTAAAGAGCTCCATGGAGTAAACTGTAGTGTCGCCTGCCGCATCCTTCACTTTTAGTTTGGGTGAAGGACACAAGGAAGCGACTTGTTCCTGACCGGGAGCATCCACTGATGACTCGCTGCTTTTATATTTCGAACTTTTGGAAGAGGAGGCGAAAGAGCTAGAGGCTGAGTCAGCAAGGAAAGCCAAAACTTTTTCCTGCTGCTCCAGCTTTAAAAGCGGTTTTCCTATTCCCAGATAAGGGAGCCTTCGAGGCCATGTGTAGCCAGACGATGACGCTGGCTCAACACCTCGAGACTTAGGTGCTATTTTGCTTTTCCCACTTCCACCAGATGCTCCACCACCACTATCATTACCAGCTGGCAACGACCGCCCACAGCCTCTTCCACCAGACTTCCTCATTTTTGGGAAAATGTAACCAAAATAACAACCGTTATATGGTACTGTAAAACAAGGTAGAAGGTGTATATAAACTTGTTGAGAATTTAAATCTCCCTTTTTTGGGGGGAGACTGCACACAAAAAAAGGCCCTGTGCATAAAACACCACAATGTACGTGGCAAAAAGTGGCTGGCTGATATACCACAAACTAACAGGACTCTAGTATATCCACTTTGTGAGAATTTGAATCTCCCTTTTTTTGGGGGAGACTGCACCAAAAAAAAGGCCCTGTGCATAAAACACCACAATGTACGTGGCAGAAAGTGGCTGGCTGATATACCACAAACTAACAGGACTCTAGTATATCCACTTTGTGAGAATTTGAATCTCACTTTTTTTGGGGGGAGACTGAACCACAACTCAGGCCCAGTGTATTTTACAACGCAATGTGAGTGGCAGCAGCAAGTGGCTGGCTGATACACGACAAACTAAGAGGACTGAGGTATATCCACTTTGTGAGAATTTGAATCTCACTTTTTTGGGGGGGAGACTGAACCCAAACTCAGGCCCAGTGTATTTTACAACGCAATGTGAGTGGCAGCAAGTGGCTGGCTGATACACGACAAACTAAGAGGACTGAGGTATATCCACTTTGTGAGAATTTGAATCTCACTTTTTTGGGGGGGAGACTGAACCCAAACTCAGGCCCAGTGTATTTTACAACGCAATGTGAGTGGCAGCAAGTGGCTGGCTGATACACGACAAACTAAGAGGACTGAGGTATATCCACTTTGTGAGAATTTGAATCTCACTTTTTTTGGGGGGAGTCTGAACCATAGCTCAGGCCCAGTGTATTTTACAACGCAATGTGAGTGGCAGCAAGTGGCTGGCTGATACACGACAAACTAAGAGGACTGAGGTATATCCACTTTGTGAGAATTTGAATGTCACTTTTTTTGGGGGGAGACTGAACCCAAACTCAGGCCCAGTGTATTTTACAACGCAATGTGAGTGGCAGCAAGTGGCTGGCTGATACACGACAAACTAAGAGGACTGAGGTATATCCACTTTGTGAGAATTTGAATCTCACTTTTTTTGGGGGGAGTCTGAACCATAGCTCAGGCCCAGTGTATTTTACAACGCAATGTGAGTGGCAGCAAGTGGCTGGCTGATACACGACAAACTAAGAGGACTGAGGTATATCCACTTTGTGAGAATTTGAATGTCACTTTTTTGGGGGGAAGACTGAACCCAAACTCAGGCCCAGTGTATTTTACAACGCAATGTGAGTGGCAGCAAGTGGCTGGCTGATACACGACAAACTAAGAGGACTGAGGTATATCCACTTTGTGAGAATTTGAATCTCACTTTTTTTTGGGGGGGAGACTGAACCACAACTCAGGCCCAGTGTATTTTACAACGCAATGTGAGTGGCAGCAAGTGGCTGGCTGATACACGAGAAACTATGAGGACTGAGGTATATCCACTTTGTGAGAATTTGAATCTCACTTTTTTGGGGGGGAGACAGAACCCAACTCAGGCTCAGTGTATTTTACAACGCAATGTGAGAGTCTGCAAGTTGCTGGCTGATACACGACAAACTAAGAGGACTGAGGTATATCCACTTTATGAGAATTTGAATCTCCCTTTTTTTTGGGGGGGAGACTGAACCCAACTCAGGCCCAGTGGATTTTACAACGCAATGTGAGTGGCAGCAAGTGGCTGGCTGATACACGAGAAACTAAGAGGACTGAGGTATATCTACTTTGTGAGAATTTGAATCTCACTTTTTTTTGGGGGGAGACTGAACCCAAACTCAGGCCCAGTGTATTTCACAACGCAATGTGAGTGGCAGCAAGTGGCTGGCTGATATACGACAAACTAAGAGGACTGAGTTATATCCACTTTGTGAGAATTTGAATCTCACTTTTTTTGGGGGGAGACTGAACCAAACCCAGGCCCAGTGTATTTTACAACGCAATGTGAGTGGCAGCAAGTGGCTGGCTGATGCACGACAAACTAAGAGGACTGAGGTATATCCACTTTGTGAGAATTTGAATCTCACTTTATTTGGGGGGAGACTGAACCCAAACTCAGGCCCAGTGTATTTTACAACACAATGTAAGTGGCAGAACGTGGCTGGCTGATATACGACAAACTAACAGAACTGACGTATATCCACTTTGTGACAATTTGAATCTCCCTTTTTTTGGAGGGAGACAGCACCACAACTCAGGCCCAGTATGTAACACAACACAATGTAAGTGGCAGAAAGTGGCTGGAAGATATCTGAAAAAATCCAAGGACTGTAGTACAATTTAAATCTCCCTACAATGATCTCAGGACAAGTATGTCAGCAACAAAAAGGACTGCTGCACACAAAAGTGTGGACAAATAAACAAGATAATTGCAGAAAGGAGCAACAGGATTTTTGCTTTTAAAAAAGCAGTTGGTTTGCACAGCAGCGGTGCAAACAGCAATGCAGCTATCAGGGAGCCTTATAAGGCAGCCTAATAAGCTACAGAGCTGATGCACAAAGATATAGCCTCCACTGTCCCTGCAAAACAAAGGTGGTGTTGGACAGTGGATATCTTCCCTCCCTAACTATAGCCCTTCTTCTGACGAAGCTGCAGCAATCTCTCCCTATACTAAGATCGCAGAAGTAAGATGGCGGTCGGCGTGCACGCCCCTTTATACCACCTGTGACGCCGCAGAAAGCAAGCCAATCACTGTCATGCCCTTCTCTAAGATGGTGGGGACCGAGACCTATGTCATCACGCTGCCCACACTCTGCGTCCTTCTTCATTGGCTGAAAAATGGCGCTGAACGCGTCATACGAAATGCTACTTTGGCGCAAAGATCGCCAACCGCATGGCCGATCCCACACTAGGATCGGGTCGGGTTTCATGAAACCCGACTTTGCCGACAGTCGGCGATTTTTGAATTTGTCCGATCCGTTTCGCTCAACCCTACTCTTCTGCTCCTGTGAGTAACTGCGCCTCACCCTACCAGACTGCCAATGCATCTATTATTCCTGTTTGTACCTGTATCTCTGTATGCAAGATACCAGATTACCGATACATCTATTATTCCTTTTTATAACTTCAAGCAAGTTACTAGATTGCCTATACATCTACTGTTCTCTCTCTATATATATATATATATATGCACACCTGGCTCTGTTTCTTTTGGTACTTCCTGTTCCACCTGTCTGCCATCCTGCATGCCTCGCTGTCCTGGTCCTTGCTGATCCACATGCCTTTTGGCAATATTTGTTCCCCTGCACCATTGCCATGCTGCTTAGAAAATCCACCTCATCAGGTAAGCCATAATATACAGACATAAGGAAATATTAATTTGTAACTAGAGCATTACATGTCTGTAAAGTGTGAACTTCGCTTTGGATTACTCATTGACCTGCAGTAAAATCCAAAACTATTTTAAAAAATATAGACTTTATTTAACATTTTAAATAAATCACTTACAATGTTCACTACTCCTGGCATTTCTGAGGGCCAACAGAAGATCAGGCCAGCATTACCAAGTAGCATTATCAAGTACTGTTGTCACTGCAAATATCCCTGCAGTTCCTATTAAATTGCTGGAGAAACTTCCATGAACAATTTACACCCTTGTGAATATACCCTAAGAGAAATTTAATTAATGGATAAGGCTGATTGAAGTAAACGGTACAAATAATGTTGTGCATTGCTGTCAAGGATTAATCACCGACGTTTTGCCTTGAGCCAAATAGAAACCTTTATTTCCCCATGTATTTGACTTTATTGTTAAAGGGAACCTGTCACTCCCAAAATCGAAGGTGAGCTAAGCCCACCGGCATCAGGGGCTTATCTACAGCATTCTGGAATGCTGTAGATAAGCCCCGATGTAACCTGAAAGATGAGAAAAAGAGGTTAGATTATACTCACATGGGGGGGGTGGTCCGGTCCGATGGGCGTCACGGTCCGGTCCGGGGCCTTCCATCTTCATAGGATGCATCCTCTTCTTGTCTTCACGCTGTGGCTCCGGCGCAGGCGTACTGATTTCCCTGTTGAGGGCAGAGCAAAGTACTGCAGTGCGCAGGTGCCGGGCCTCTCTGACCTTTCCCGGTGCCTGCGCACTGCAGTACTTTGCTCTATTCTCAACAGGGCAGACAAAGTATGCCGAAGCCGCAGCATGAATACAAGAAGAGGACGTCATCGTAAGAAGATGGGAGGCGCTGGACCGGACCGCGACGCACATCGGACCGGACCACCCCTGGGGGAGTATAATCTAACCTTTTTTTCTCATCTTTCAGGATACATACATGGGGGCTTATCTACAGCATTACAGAATGCTGTAGATAAGCCCTGATGCCGGAGGGCTTAGCTCATCTTCGATTTTTGGGGTGACAGGTTCCCTTTAATGTTGCCAGTGGGTTTTTTCTTCCAAAAAATTTTGCAAGGTAATTATATATGAAGAATTGCTAAAGATTCAAGTCATGGTCAGTTTTATTGTTATCCTGCACAATGTGGCAATTGGAGCTAATAACAAGAAACCTGTATAGATGGGATTCCACCCCAAAAATGGGTAACATAGTATAGTGCTTGCAGATTTCTTCTCAGTTTTCCACAGATTAACAATAAATTAAATTAACAAAGTCTGTATAAAAAGTCTTATGAAGAGCCACATAATTATTTTTCAGATCTTTTGTTGATTAAACCACAATTTACCACCCAAATCTAGAAGATTTTCACATGACTTTATAGCAATGGAATGAAACTGAAAGAAAGAAGATGCAGATTAGATATTAGACAAAACTTTTTGACAGTGAGGGTGATCAATGAGTGGAACAGGCAGCCACGAGAGGTAGTGAGTTCTTCTTCAATGGAAGTCTTTAACCCCTTTCTGCCATTGGACATACTATTCCGTCCATGTGGGGTGGGCCCTAATTCCCAAGGACGGAATAGTACGTCCAGCGCGATTGGCCGCGCTCACGGGGGGAGCGCAGCCGATCGCGGCCGGGTGTCAGCTGCCTATCGCAGCTGACATCCGGCACTATGTGCCAGGAGCGGTCACGGACCGCCCCCAGCACATTAACCCCCGGCACACCGAGATCAAACATGATTGCGGTGTGCTGGCGGTACAGGGATGCGTCGCGCAGGGAGGGGGCTCCCTTCATGCTTCCCTGAGATCCCTGCAGCAACGCGATGTGATCGCGTTGCTCCGAGGGTCTCCTGCCTCCTTCCTCGCTGCAGGTCCCGGATCCAAGATGGCCGCGGCATCCGGGTCCTGCAGGGAGGGAGGTGGCTTACTTGGTAAGCCTGCAGTGCTCTAAGTCAGATCGGTGATCTGACAGAGTGCTGTGCAAACTGTCAGATCACCGATCTGTGATTTCCCCCCCTGGGACAAAGTAAAAAAGTAAAAAAAAAAATTTCCACATGTGTAAGAAAAAAGAAAAAAAAAATTCCTAAATAAAGAAAAAATATATATATATTATTCCCATAAATACATTTCTTTATCTAAATAAAAAAAAAAAAATCAAACAATAAAAGTACACATATTTAGTATCACCGCGTCCGTAATGACCCCACCTATAAAACTATATCACTAGTTAACCCCTTCAGTGAATACCGTAAAAAAAAAAAAAAAAAAAAAACGAGGCAAAAAACAACGCTTTATTCTCATACCGCCAAACAAAAAGTGGAATAACACGCGATCAAAAAGACTGATATAAATAACCATGGTACCGCTGAAAACGTCATCTTGTCCCGCAAAAAACGAGCCACCAAACAGCATCATCAGCGAAAAAATAAAAAAGTTATAGTCCTCAGAATAAAGCGATGCCAAAATAATTATTTTTTCTATAAAATAGTTTTTATCGTATAAAAGCGCCAAAACATAAAAAAAAGATATAAATGAGATATCGCTGTAATCGTACTGACCCGAAGAATAAAACTGCTTTATCAATTTTACCAAACGCGGAACGGTATAAACGCCTCCCCCAAAAGAAATTCATGAATAGCTGTTTTTTGGTCATTCTGCCTCACAAAAATCGGAATAAAAAGCTATCAAAAAATCTCCCGTGCCCGAACATGTTACCAATAAAAACATCAACTCGTCTCGCAAAAAACAAGACCTCACATGACCCTGTGGACTCAAATATGGAAAAATGACAGCTCTCAAAATGTGGTAACGCAAAAAATATTTTTTGCAATAAAATGCGTCTTTCAGTGTGTGACGGCTGCCAATCATAAAATTCCGCTAAAAAAACGCTATAAAAGTAAATCAAACCCCCCTTCATCACCCGCTTAGTTAGGGAAAAATTAAAAAATTTAAAAAATGTATTTATTTCCATTTTCCGGCTAGGCTTAGGGTTAGGGTTAGGGCTAGGGTTAGGGCTAGGGTTAGGGCTAGGGTTTAGGGTTAGGGCTAGGGTTAGGGTTAGGGTTAGGGCTAGGCTTAGGGCTAGGGTTAGGGTTAGGGTTAGGGCTAGGGTTAGGGCTAGGGTTAGCGCTAGGGCTAGGGTTAGGGCTAGGGTTAGGGCTAGTGCTATGGTTAGGGCTAGGGTTAGGGTTAGGGCTAGGGTTGGGGCTAGGGTTAAGGCTACAGTTAGGGTTGGGGCTAAAGTTAGGGTTAGGATTACATTTATGGTAGGGAATAGGGTTGGGATTAGGGTTAGGGGTGTGTATGGGTTAGAGGTGTGGTTAGGGTTACCGTTGGGATTAGGGCTAGGGGTGTGTTTGGATTAGGGTTTCAGTTAGAATTGGGGAGTTTCCACTGTTTAGGCACATCAGGGGCTCTCCAAACGCGACATGGCGTCCGATCTCAATTCCAGCCAATTCTGCATTGAAAAAGTAAAACAGTGCTCCTTCCCTTCCGAGCTCTCCCGTGTGCCCAAACAGGGGTTTACCCCAACATATGGGGTATCAGCGTACTCGGAACACATTGGAGAACAACTTTTGGGGTCCAATTTCTCCTGTTACCCTTGGGAAAATACAAAACTGGGGGATAAAAAATAATTTTTGTGGAAAAAAAAATTTTTTTTATTTGCACGGCTCTGCGTTATAAACTGTAGTAAAACACTTCGGGGTTCAAAGCTCTCACAACACATCTAGATGAGTTCCTTAGGGGGTCTACTTTCCAAAATGGTGTCACTTGTGTTTTTTTTACTGTTTAGGTACATTAGGGGCTCTGCAAACGCAATATGATGCCTGCAGACCATTCCATCTAAGTCTGCATTCCAAATGGCGCTCCATCCCTTCCGAGCCCTCCCATGCGCTCAAACGGTGGTTCCCCCCACATATGGGGTATCAGCGTAGTCAGGACAAATTGGACAACAACTTTTGGGGTCTAATTTCTCCTGTTACCCTTGGGAAAATACAAAACTGGGGGCTAAAAAATAATTTTTGGGGGACAATTTTTTTATTTTTTATTTTCACGGCTCTGTGTTATAAACTGTAGTGAAACATTTGGGGGGTCAAAGCTCTCACAACACTTCTAGTTGAGTTCCTTAGGGGGTCTACTTTCCAAAATGGTGTCACTTGTGGTTTTTTTTACTGTTTAGGTACATTAGGGGCTCTGCAAACGTAATGTGACGCCTACAGACCATTCCATCTAAGTCTGCATTCCAAATGGTGCTCCATCCCTTCCGAGCCCTTCCATGCGCCCAAACAGTGGTTTCCCCCCACATATGGGGTATCAGCGTACTCAGGACAAATTGGACAACAACTTTTGGAGTCCAAATTCTCCTGTTACCCTCGGGAAAATACAAAACTGATGGCTAAAAGATAATTTTTGTGGGAAAAAATTTTTGTTTTATTTTTACGGCTCTGCATTATAAACTTCTGTGAAGCACTTGGTGGGTCAAAGTGCTCACCACACCTCTAGATAAGTTCCTTAGGGGCTCTACTTTCCAAAATGGTGTCACTTGTGGGGGGTTTCAATGTTTAGGCACATCAGGGGCTCTCCAAACCCAACATGGCGTCCCATCTCAATTCTAGTCAATTTTGCATTGAAAAGTCAAATGGCGCTCCTTCGCTTCCGAGCTCTGTCATGTGCCCAAACAGTGGTTTACCCCCACATATGGGGTGTCGACGTACTCAGGGCAAATTGTACAACATCTTTTGCGGTCCATTTTCTCCTGTTACCCTTGGTAAAATAAAACAAATTGGAGCTGAAATAAATTTTATGTGAAAAAAAATGAAATGTTCATTTTTATTTAAACATTCCAAAAATTCCTGTGAAACACCTGAAGGGTTAATAAACTTCTTGAATGTGGTTTTGAGCACCTTCAGGGGTGCAGTTTTAGAATGGTGTCACACTTGGGTATTTTCTATCATATAGACCCCTAAAAATGACTTCAAATGAGATGTGATCCCTAAAAAAAAAATGGTGTTGCAAAAATGAGAAATTGCTGGTCAACTTTTAACCCTTATAACTCCCTAACAAAAAAAAAATTTGGTTCCAAAATCGTGCTGATGTAAAGTAGACATGTGGTAAATGTTACTTATTAAGTATTTTGTGTGACATATCACTGTAATTTAAATGCATACAAATTCAAATTTGGAAAATTGCGAAATTTTCAACATTTTCGCCAAATTTCCGTTTTTTTTCACAAACGCAGGTAATATCAAAGAAATGTTACCACTATCATGAAGTACAATATGTCATGAGAAAACAGTGTCAGAATCGCCAAGATCTGTTGAAGGGTTCCAGAGTTATAACCTCATAAAGGGACAGTGGTCAGAATTGTAAAAATTGGCCTGGTCATTAACGTGCAAACCACCCTTGGGGGTGAAGGGGTTAAACAGAAGGTGGACTGACATCTGTCTGAAATGGTTTAGTGAATCCTGCATTGAGCTGATGGTTGGACACGATGTCCCTGAGGTCCCTTCCAACTCTAACATTCTATGATTCTGTAACCCAAAGCTACATTCACTATTTTGATGGCTGATACTGTAACTCAAGACTGTTTTAACAAATTATCTAGCCATGTTGTTTATGAATGGAACATGTTATAGAAGGGTTAATAGTTTGCCTTTAAGTGCCTTTTACCTTTAAGTGTTAGAATTATTAGAATCTGTTGACTCAGTATTCTGATGGTCTCCTCTCCAAGGAGACTACACTTCTTATCATGTATGTTCTCAATAGTCAGTTACAATATGTTCTGAGCTATGGTAAATAGAATATGACCCTGGGTGCTGGTGGGGGCTACATGAGTTACATTGAAATGCATTGGATGTAAATGGTATAAAACATTGCTTTGGCTTTTTATATATCAGATAAAAGTGACTTGCTCACGGGATACGTGTGAGGTGTCTTTTGTCTCCAAGCGCTTGTCAACTAAGGGCGTAAATCCACAATTAGGACTCACTGGTGATCTGTCAGCTGACATTTGGGTCAGAATGAAAACAGCTACGACAGTTTGGCGCCCAACGTGGGGCCATGTGACCAGCCGCCTTATTCGGAATCCGTATGTGGGAGCTTCCAGAGAGATTGGATAATGCAAACAACAAGCTGCAGCAAGGTGAGAAACGTTATTCTTACAATCTGTTTGCACCTGCAATCTCTCTTCCGGATTTCTCCATACCTCTGGGTAAAGGCTGTAAACACGGTTCAAAGAATCCACACATCACCAGTGAGTTTTGTGTTTGTTTTGTCTGTTTATGTCCGTATGAGAGTTGAATAATAGAGTTATAAGATAATAATTGTTATCTGTATTATTTGTCAATATCCTAATTGGTTGTGTATTTGTTTAGTGTGTGTAATACAAGAGCTGGGATAGACTGTGCAGTGTTGTTATTTTGGTCATTTTGGATTGGCAGTACATTATATGAAGCTGTATTTTGTATAAGGCCGTGGTTTTTGATGTTTGGCCTTAAAGTGTTTTCAGAGTGTCAGTGGACACTACTGCAGTTTTATTTATATAGAGTTGTGTTAATTCCAAAGTGCAAAATAGACAGGCTGTGTGAGCCTTGTATGTGTGTATGTCTATGAGAACCTCTGAATGAGATAAGAGGTGGAGTGATTGAGATAAGGGATTTTCTTCTTGTGAAACTCAACTAAAAAGTGAAAGGAAAAAAAAAAAAAAAAAAAACAACAATCCCTGAGCACGTATGAATGAATGTTCACATAAGTATCATTACTTATCTAAGTGTTGTTGAGGGTCCAGGATGAATGAGTTGTGGATATTTTTAATGTACATTTAATTTACATCTGAGATTCAGTGAAACCTGTGTTATATATGGTTTGATACTGGATAGGTTTCTATGTATGTCTATATGTGGTTTGGCCGGACGCGGTCAGAATCAGCTTTTCAAGTTGTGCAGTGATTTGCCTGTATAGAGAAATTGTTTTTAATTCCGAGAGGATGAATGTTTTGTAAACTGCTTCTGTGTGTGTGAGGCACAAAGCTCTGATCAGCGCAAAATGCCAGTTGGGAGGAGGGAAGTGCACCCCTGCGCTACTTGCTTGAGATTTCTCCTCTTTGCGTTGTGGGCCAGAGGAGGGGGAGCCATGTATTGCATTCTAAGTTTCTCTGTCCTTGGTTTGGTACACGCTGAGAGATTTGTGTTTAAAGCAATAAGTACTGTATGAAATTGAAAGTGAAAAAGAACTGTGCCCATTTTAGAGGAAAATTTGTAAGTGCTTGAAATATTGAAAAGATTCTCCTGCTTCAAGTTGAGTGATTGATATAGCAAAGTGAGGATCAACAGAGGAGGTAGCCAACTGCACGGCTAGGTGGATGGAACCTTGCCATTCCATGGAGCTGTGCTAGCCAGCTGATTTACCGGGTGATAGGTGGATGGAACCATCCCCGTTAAATCCTTTAGGTCTATCGGGTAATAGGTGGATGTAACCATTCCCGCTAAATCTTGACACTCGCTCTGACTTGCTACGTGTGGCCGCCCGTAGATGGTAAGGCACACTAAAAAGGGCATTTGCAGAATAAAGGTGAGCTGTCTGAGGAATAAGTTGAAGCCATGGGCAACTTGTTCTGTGTGTGTGCAGTCAGTGCCCCAATGGGATCCGCTATACAGATTGAAAAAGGAAGCAGTGAAAGATGTGAAACCAATATTGAAAGAGGCAAAAATGCCAGTGAGTGGATGTTTTGTTGTTCAAAAAGGCACAGACAAAGGAGGAAAATAGCAAATGAATAAATGGCGTCTGAGAGAGTGCAGCAGGACGAAAGTAAGGTGTATTATGAATGTTTTGATGCTTAAAAGTCCGACTATGACTGACACATTACTGCTACGGTCATACCTTTGTATAACCAGAGACCCAGACAAGACAGATGGACTGTGGTCAGACAAACCCAGACTGGAGAAATACTTGTATGATCTGTGCTGCAACCCGACCTAAGAGAATTACACTGAATCCTGTCCGGACAAGATCACATGTAGTGACATAAGAAGCTGACACAGGATTGTGGTTGGTGGATAGTGGGGACATCAACTTTTGGGAGTAGGCTGACAGTAATCCTTTTGGGAAGGAGCTGTAGACCAGCATGTCATGTCACCCCCAACCGGTCATCTAGTCACCCCCACCACCAGAGAACCAACCACATCAGGTAGGGTAAGGCAGATACAGGAGTATTATCCCTGGAGGCTCTCTGACTAGTTAGCTACGCTAAAACAATTGGCTGACTCTAAGAACCAACCTTTCCCATTTTTCAGATAAAGACAATATGATGGACGTGTAAGTGCACCCACCTGGGCAGGCCTAGGGAGTTAGTGAGCACAAAAGAAGGTGACGTACTAAGATGCAAATTAAGACTTTTACGGATGTGACAAAAGGAGAGAGTGTAGAGATGTACTTTAGACGGTTACAGCTTAAATGGGAAGACATGGGGTACAGTCCAGTAAACCCACTTGATGTTAAAGTATTGGTAAATACATTCATTGACGGTATGACCAAAGACTTACGAGACGCAGTACAGACAGCTAGACCTGAATGGAGAAATATAGATCCAAAAGATCTCCGGAAAGTTGCTAAAGGAGTTGAACAAACTAGGACAATAAGACGACGTGTCATGTATGCTGGAGTACAAGGAAAACAGTAGAGACGTAATGAGAGACCTAAAGACTTAGAAACCGTAAAGTGCTGGAATTGTGGAGAAAATGGACACTCAGACCAATCTTCAACCTTCTTCACCTCCAGACTAGGAAACTGACAACCCAGTGACAAATGTGTGCCCTGTTCTTGTCCCCTCCGGACCTGGTCCGTCCTTGATGGCCACCATACCAATGCCGGGAGGGAAAGAGACAGAATTCTTGATTGACACTGAGGCAGCCGGAACTGTGGTACACAAAGACTTGATAATGCCAGACATGATTACTGACGAGACTGTGGAATACGTGAGTGTAGAGGGACAAGCGACTGAAGCCCCTATGACTAAACAAATAAGACTAGAATCACGAGACCGTGCTTAGAAGAGCTGCTTACAAACTTATTGTCAGTGACAATACCCCTATGGATTTGCTGGGAGCAGAGTTGAGTGCTGGCTAGGCCATCATACAGTACTCTCCTGAGGGTATTACAGTCACAAGTCCCCTTTCATATAAACACTTGGTGCAGAGGGACTTCAGGGTCTTCCACGTGCACATTATACCACAGGTAAATCATGCCCAATTATAGTTACACTTAATTTCATTCATTTGCCAGTTTAGTAGTTTCCTTACACAAGATGGTATAGTTACCATGTATTTCTAGGTTGTCTTCATATGATATATAGTTTTTTAGCCATTCATTATATTGGCTCAAACCATAATCATTGTTTATTTGTCCTTTCCACTTCTTATACCTTATCGCAAGTAACTGGTATTTGGTATTCTTCAAATCCCTTCTTTTTATATTTGGAACTGTTAGTTATGGATTTACATAGGGCTACTACCTTCTTAAAATAAGCGTGTGCTTTGCTGTGGCCTATGGCATTGTGCTCTCCCATTTTATAACTCAGTATCTTTCGTAAATATATATATTTTCATATATATAATTTTCTTTTGGTAACATATTCTGTGAATCAAATTTAGTTTTCTTAAGAGGTACTCTACCCAATCAAATACGGGTATAAATAGTATTTGGACATTAGTGTCTGATTTATATAAACACTTGTGTAAATTTGCAGAAATGGTGTATATGGCAAGAGTAGTTAAAGTGATACCTGACACCAAAATGTCTGAGGACAGGGAAAAGAGTCAGGTACCAGACACCGTTTGGGCAAGGGGAAAATCTGATATGGGTCGGCTGCCCATTCCCCTTGTCATGATTAAATTAAAAGAAGGAACCACTTCTCTTTGGTTAAAGCAACACCCCCTTGAGTCTAGTCAAATCAGTGTCCCAAGGGTTCCCCTGACACAGAATAGTTCAGGACTTACAGGCCATTAATGATGTTACAGTGAGTGTAATCTCAATTGTCCCTAATACACACACCGTACGGTCACAAAATGTTACAGTCATTAATTTGGCAAATGCATTCTTTTCTGTACCGCTGCACCCTGACTGACAGCATCTTTTCTCTTTTACTCGCGAAGGTAAACAATACTGTTGGACGTTCCTCCCAAAAGGGGGAAAGAACTCCCCAACCATCTATCCAACAGCGATGGCAGGGATTCTTGAGCAGTAGCAACCACCTCATCCACAGACTGTACTATTCCAGTATGTGGATGACCTCTTGCTCTGCTGCCCGGACCAGACGTCCTGCAAGGAAGCTACAGTTTCCTTGCTGTGCTTTTTGGCAGAGAAGGGTTGCAAGGTCTCCCGTGACAAATTACAGTATTGCAAACAGAAGGTGACATTTTTAGGGACATTATATTGCTGAAGGTACAAGACACCTGACTGAAGACAGAAAACAGGCAATACAAAATCTCCCTTTACCCAGGTCACACCAGCATCTACGTATTTTCCTAGGTTTGGTGACCTACTGTAGGCCTTGGATAAGGTCTGCTTCACAAATGATGCAACCACTCTATGACAGGTTGTCATCAAACCCCTACAATCTCACTCAAGAAGCAATTGATTCTCTGAAGCTGCTCATTGTGCCAGCCCCGGCCTTAGGCATTCCAAACTATGATCAGCCATTTTTCTTATTTTGAACAGAGCAGGGAGGACATGCTACCGCAGTACTGACACAGCAACGTGGAGAGGAACAGAGACCGATAGCTTACTACTCAGCACAATTACACCCAGTGATTAGAGGGTCTCCTACGTGTGTCCGTGTTGTAGAGCTGCTGTATTACTGCTAGGCATGTGAGCTCACACTGACTTTTTCTTTTGACAAATTTGTTCCCCACATGACATTAATGCCATACTTGTACAAGTTCAACCAAAACACCTGTCTATGGATAGACAGATCAGACTCGAATGTGTTCTAATACTAATTCCTGAATACGTCACCCTCAAAAGACATAGTGTTCTGAATCCAGCCACTCATCTGCCTGTGGATTCAGAAAAGGGGGAATTGGTGACAGCATTAGAAAAAAAAAAAAAAGTACACTGGTACGTTGACATGACGCACAAACATGACTGCATAGGAACTGATGAGTCAGGAGACAGTATGTTCATGAAAAACCTGTTCCTAATGCATATTTTGAAGTTTTATTTTTGTAGATGGCTCCAGATACCACCAGGATGGGCGATTCTACACTGGACATGCAGTAGTATCCTCACATGAGGTAATCCGAGTTGAACCACTCCCTCCACACATGTTGGTGCAGGAGGCTGAGTTGAAGGCGCTCACTGAGGCGTGTAGAGCTGCTGCAGGTAAAGTCGCTAATATTTACACAGATTCGAATTGTGCATGGGGAATATCCCATGATTATTGCCCTGTCTGGAGAAGCAGAACGTTTCTTACATCAGCCGGTAAGCCCATTAAAAATGCAGAGCTGATGAAACAATTAGTGGAGGCATTGACGTTACCAGTCCAGGTTGGCATCGTCAAGGTAACAGCACACACGGACGGTGACTCTGTGGAGGTAGAGGGCAACAGAAGGGAGGACGAGGCTGCTAAAGTAGCAGCAAGGCGGCCTAGGGAGCAGTGGACGGTGGCGGAGAGTCAGCGTATTCCAGCCACACTGAGCCTAGATGTCCTGAAATCCCTCCAGCTGCCCAAACAGAGAAGGAACACGGGGGAGAATGGGAGCTGAGCTGAACTCAAAAGGAGTTTTGGGAGAATAAGGATAAATTGTATATACCAAGGTCCCTGTTCCTAATTATGGCACAAGCAACACTTGGCCCCACTCACACCTCAAAATGTCACATGTGTCCATGGTAGATGCCTTCCGGATCGCTCCTGGTTTCAGTTACGCAGCAGCAAAGCTCGTACGATCATGCCTCATCTGTGCACAGCACAACCCTGGTAAAACAGTAAAAATCCCTAAGAAAGCGACACCCAGGCCTCTCTACCTGTTTCAGAGACTGCAGACGGGCTACATACAGCTACAGTGTGTGAAAAATGTCCTAGTATGTGTAGATCTCTTCTCTGGTTGGCTGGTAAAATGTGCAAATACTAAAGCGACTGCAGACAACCTAATGAAAGAACTGATCTGCAGGTATGGTGCCCAGAAACCACAGAGAGCGATAGGGGCACACACTTCACGGGAGAAATAATGAGGGAAGTCATGCAGGCCCTGGGAGTACAGCAAGCATATCATGCACCATATAGACAACAAAGTAGTGGGAAAATGGAAAGACCAAGTGGGACACTTAAACTGGAAATTCAGAGGCCATGGCAGACACAGGAAAGAGCGAGGTAGAGTGCGTGTCTCTTGCACTCTTGTGAGTCAGACACACTCCAAATAGAAAGACAGGCTTGTCTCTTTTTGAAGTCCTGTTTAGTAGTTTGCCAGAGACTGGTCTGTACTTCCCACAGGTGCTACAAATGCAACACGGTGCTATGACAGCCCATGTCCAGGCCTTGCAGAAAATACTTAATATGATGCATAAACATGTGTTTTCATCCATTCCAGATCTTAATGCCAGTGCAGACGCACATCTTCTGATTCCAGGTGATTGGGTGGTCATACACAGACACGTGAGAAGGAGCCTATATCCACGGTTTGACGGCCCGTTGTAAAGTCCAGTTGACCACATTCACTTGAGGGAACGCCCACCTGGATCCATGCCAGTCACTGCAAAAAGATCTTTTCACTAGCAGAAAGACGGTTGTCCTAATCACCTTGCTGGCAGTGGTAGGATGTTTGCACCTTACAGAGACACTGGATAAACTTTTAAGTGTTGACAAGGACAACAAACTTATTCAGCATCTTGCTTTTCTTACAAGCGACGCGAAAGGACAAAAACTGCTGGACTGTTGGATCTGTATACACAGCCCAGTATTTGTAAGGGCTATGCTGTACTTAGCCTTTACCCCTGGAGCCAAGGAAGGTATTAACACCACACAGCATACCCAATGAGACTTGGACTCAGGTTTTCTAGGTTCCTTAAGGCTCTTAATGAGACTAATACAATATAGAGACTTCTTTTTAAATCCAGCCGATTGGCTTAGCGGCCTAGCAGGATGGATTATTTTTGGTATTTTTCAGACTTGTATGCAAATCTTGTTGCTTTGCTTATTGTTTTATGTAGCCGTAAAAGCGCTAATATATGTATTACCTAAGGCTGAACCTTCTGTAGTATATCATAGGCCCCGTATGGCCACTGCTGATGGGAAGTTGAGTGTCCACACTGAGGGTGGATGGGCGAAGCAGGTAGCAAGTCCCCTTGTGGGTACTAGACCCATGAGACAGTAGCTCCTTTGTGGACATCAGCTGACCCCGTAGCAAAGGTTATACCATTTACAAAAGGGGGAAATTGTTATAGAAGGGTTAATAGTTTGCCTTTAAGTGCCTTTTACCTTTAAGTGTTAGAATTATTAGAATCTGTTGACTCAGTAGTCTGATGGTCTCCTCTCCAAGGAGACTACACTTCTTATCATGTATGTTCTCAATAGTCAGTTACAATATGTTCTGAGCTATGGTAAATAGAATATGACCCTGGGTGCTGGTGGGGGCTACATGAGTTACATTGAAATGCATTGGATGTAAATGGTATAAAACATTGCTTTGGCTTTTTATATATCAGATAAAAGTGACTTGCTCACGGGATACGTGTGAGGTGTCTTTTGTCTCCAAGCGCTTGTCAACTAAGGGCGTAAATCCACAATTAGGACTCACTGGTGATCTGTCAGCTGACATTTGGGTCAGAATGAAAACAGCTACGACAATGTAAATGTTACTTATTAAGTATTTTGTGTGACATATAACTGTAATTTAAATGCATAAAAATTCAAATTTGGAAAATTGCGAAATTTTCAACATTTTCGCCAAATTTCGGTTTTTTTTCACAAACGCAGGTAATATCAAAGAAATGTTACCACTATCATGAAGTACAATATGTCATGAGAAAACAGTGTCAGAATCGCCAAGATCTGTTGAAGGGTTCCAGAGTTATAACCTCATAAAGGGACAGTGGTCAGAATTGTAAAAATTGGCCTGGTCATTAACGTGCAAACCACCCTTGGGGGTGAAGGGGTTAAACAGAAGGTGGACTGACATCTGTCTGAAATGGTTTAGTGAATCCTGCATTGAGCTGATGGTTGGACACGATGTCCCTGAGGTCCCTTCCAACTCTAACATTCTATGATTCTGTAACCCAAAGCTACATTCACTATTTTGATGGCTGATACTGTAACTCAAGACTGTTTTAACAAATTATCTAGCCATGTTGTTTATGAATGGAACATGTACCTGCAGCGCCCCAGAGTCCTGGTCGTTGCAGTACTGTGGCTCCGCCGCTAAGGGGGGCTATGGTACGTCTGATGGCACTGAAGGAGTTCATCTGACCAGGTATCACAGACACCAATACATTTCACAGTCTGGCCTCCAGGGGGAGCTAAGGGTACTATTCATTAGGCCACTCCTCACAGTCTGGTAAAACTGGGGGTTTGGCAGGAAGTTAGGGAGAACGCTGACTGGGTTGGAACCAGGCAACACCTTGTGGTAGAGGGTGTTGTAGGGGAAGATTCGGTAGGGTCCCTGTCAGGGGTGGGATCCTGACAGAGGCCTGGCAAACAGAGAGAAAGCTACGGGACCGCGCCTGCACTTCATAGTGGCGGTGCCCTAAGAAAGGACAAGAAGCGAGATTTATTGTGCTGAGTGAGAAACGAGATCCAGGCAAGAAGGAGAATACCAGTAGGAGTCGTGCTGTAAGATCGAGGCAACATCCTACTGAGGTGCAAACAACCGGCGGCCGGAACGCCGAGGAGGTACAGAGCTCTAAGCCATACTTCAAACCAACGGCAGGACAGTCAGTCACAGGCGGGCTGTCTCACCTAAATCACCTACGCAGACATAGGGGGCAACCTTTGGAGAGGGGTGACTCTAGGGTCCCGGAAGAGCTCCGAGCCTACCCGTCATACGGGTGCGTCCCAACCATAACACCAGGGAGGGACGGAGGATTAGCAGAAGATCATCTAATCGAGTTGTGAGGGAACATGAGAAACAGACACAACAGTTGTGGGGACTATCCCGTAAGCTCAGCAGGGGAGGACCACAACACATAGCGCTAGTAGGAAGGCACAGATTTCCACCTGCAAAGGGAACTCTGGAGGTGCAATCGGACCGGCCGGACTTGCGCAGCCTGGTTAACCGTATTCCGGATTGAGGACTTTGAGACCTTCAGTAAAGAGGTAAAGAGACTGCAACCTGGTGTCCTCGTTATTAACTGCGACCGGCACTACACCGCACCACTACCACCATCTACATCTATCACTGTACGCCCCTCAGCAGGGTCACGGACTGGGTCTAGCCACCATGACAACCCCAGAGCAGAGACTCAGAGGCCCGGTACCGGGTACCCCTCAGCCCTGCGGCAGTGGGGGCGCTACAACTTGGCGTCACGAACAGGATCTCCTTAAGCCTGAAAAATCGGGTCATGTGTGCCTTGGAACTGTGATTTACTGTGCTTGGACTGTACTTTATTGCAAAGACTGTGCTGTGCCACTTGCCGCCAAAATCCGCCGCCATTACAGCGCTGAGGAGACCGCAGGAGAAGAAGAGGGGCGTGGAGTGGGCGTAGACAAGCTGGAGAGCGAGAAGGACAATGGCCGCCCAGTCTAAATATTTCTGCACCGTGAGGACGTGTCCGTCAGCAGCAGAGATCCGCCTCCTGATTCTCAATGGTGGGCGGAAACAGAGAAAACGAAACCGCCCACGAAGGAGAGAGCGGGAAAAGAACCAGGAAGCGACTCACGTGGAGGACGCCATGGCCAGCAGCTCGGAACCCGAATGTGGGGTGGAAGCAGAAGTCTCCCCCAACTACCCGGACGAGTACCGCAGCCAATTCTCCACGGACAGTGCTGATCTTCTGCAGGCTGAGATGGGAGACTTGATCCACCAGCTCCTTCAGCTGAACGCGAAGGCCCCGGCTCCGCACCAGGTAGCGCTGGAAGGAGGTCCTATGACATCGGATCCTGTACCACTGCCGGAGTTGTTGCTGAGGACCGCGCCGACACCGCCAGCGGAACCCGCCGCGGAGGAGGAACCTGCATTGGCTGGTGAGTCCGTCGACCCTGCCCCGCCAGCAGAGGACCTGCTGATAGGCCCCGTCGCGGCACCCCCTCTCCCTGGGATGCATAGACTCCAACGCCTGTTACCATGGGAGGAGGCAACGGGCATAGAACACCGCCTGAAGGCCCCGATCGCGCCAACCACCCTGTTGTGTGAGACCCGTGCGGAGCGCACGGTATGCCGCTGGGTGAACCCAGGATCCGATCTCATGGGGTTCCCTGGGGTGAAGACACGGGAAGGGGAGATGGTGCAAGCCCTGAGCTGGGAGGAATACCAGGCCCAGCTGGAACAGCAGTGGAAGGAGAAGGAAAAGGAGTACCAGGCTGGGCTGGAGGCCTACCATCAGAAAGACCTGGCGGTCAAGGACCGGGTCCGCAAGGACCCCACCGCTCACCAGGCCCCGCGCAGGCAGGGCATCATCACCACCTTTAAGCTCCGCGGAGGCTGGGGCTTCATTAAAGAGCCGGGCCTGTATGCTGAGGTGTTTGTAAACCGAAGGGATGTCGAGTCGCATCTCAGAGAGGGCCACCCAGACCGGGATCTCTACCCAGGGGATGAAGTCTCGTATACCAGGCACTTTGGGGAAAAGGGGTGGTTTGCCCTGAATGTCCGCAAGAGACAGAACCCTGTGATGCCCCCGCTTAAGGTGCCAGTGAAGCTGACCCCTGTAGCGAAGGTGCCCCCTTGTGGTCAGCCCATGGTCATTACCAGGACCACCGAGGTCACCCCCACGTGCACTATGGTCAAGACCACGACATGCAGCATTGTCACCTCCACCACCCTCGTGGCCAAGGAGGCACCTCTTCCGGTGGGTGGTGCCCGTGCTGCTCCGGAACTGAAGACAGTGGGTACGCAGACCCCCAGATGGGACAACACATCCCCTTACGCAGTACCAGGTGGTGCGCAATACCCTAGGGGGTTGCCTTCACCGGTGCTGCCTCCTGAGTGGTTCAAGTAGTTGTACTAACACTCTGCAAATGTACATAGTTAACTGTTTCTCTGCTATTTTGCTGCTAAAACCCGTCTAGGGTTATTCTTAAAGGGATCCCTTTGTTGACCCGGGATCCCTATTGTTTCTTATTTTTGTTTGTTTTCTACGTTTGCACAAGTTATCCAGAACTGCCGAATCATGAACAATGCATGATACAAACTCCTTGTATATAGTTTGCACCTTCTTAAAGGTGCTCTCTACTGGTTTTACATAAAAGACGGACTCTTTGCGAAGATATGGTTCTTGGAACCTGCACTGGAGTCCTTGCTGCATACGGACTTGCAGCTTGAAAAGTTGCACTACCTCATAGAGACTTGGTCCCCTCTTAAAGGGGATGTTCACATCCTGCACTTATGAACAGTGTTGCCTTAAGATGGTTGAATGGCAATAATGTCCTGAAAAGAAAGTATTGATGATGTTGATATGTGAAAGTTAAATGTAACCAATTAGTTGATTGTAAGAAATGTTCAATAATGTTAACAGAGGAATGAGGACAGGAAGTGAACCCGTAGGGGTTAGTAGTGAGTCCTCCTAGGAGCCATATAGAGATGGCTCAGTGCTCTTAAACTGAAAGAAAAATGATATGTTCTATACTGTGTATAGTAGTGGAAGGACAGTAGGCTCGGGCGGAAAGGAGCGGTCCTGTAACAGAAAGGAGAGGCAGTAGGTCTGGAGCGGTTAGGACAGGCGGTCCTGCAGATTTAAAGAAGGAGAATGCATAAAAGTTAATTAGCCTTATATGTGATATAAAAAGGTCTTTAGTGGATTTAGCGAGTACGTCCTTAAAGGCAATGTTAAATTATTGTTCAAAATTTTGCACTTAGCAGAATACCCGGTTGGGTAAGAAAAGTTATTTATAGTAAAGTTATTTAAAAGGTATTTAACCATGTTTGTAACGTTCAAGTGTCCTCACCTCCCATAAAGGGAAGCTCTGTTAAAAAGTTGACTTGTACTTGCATTTTCAAAATTGTATGTCTTTTTGCTGACATGTATTGTTGTTTTCTTCCCAGTCCAGGAGTACTGGATTTAACCGGGGGGGAATGCAGCGCCCCAGAGTCCTGGTCGTTGCAGTACTGTGGCTCCGCCGCTAAGGGGGGCTATGGTACGTCTGATGGCACTGAAGGAGTTCATCTGACCAGGTATCACAGACACCAATACATTTCACAGTCTGGCCTCCAGGGGGAGCTAAGGGTACTATTCATTAGGCCACTCCTCACAGTCTGGTAAAACTGGGGGTTTGGCAGGAAGTTAGGGAGAACGCTGACTGGGTTGGAACCAGGCAACACCTTGTGGTAGAGGGTGTTGTAGGGGAAGATTCGGTAGGGTCCCTGTCAGGGGTGGGATCCTGACAGAGGCCTGGCAAACAGAGAGAAAGCTACGGGACCGCGCCTGCACTTCATAGCGGCGGTGCCCTAAGAAAGGACAAGAAGCGAGATTTATTGTGCTGAGTGAGAAACGAGATCAAAGCAAGAAGGAGAATACCAGTAGGAGTCGTGCTGTAAGATCGAGGCAACATCCTACTGAGGTGCAAACAACCGGCAGCCGGAACGCCGAGGAGGTACAGAGCTCTAAGCCATACTTCAAACCAACGGCAGGACAGTCACAGGCGGGCTGTCTCACCTAAATCACCTACGCAGACATAGGGGGCAACCTTTGGAGAGGGGCGACTCTAGGGTCCCGGAAGAGCTCCGAGCCTACCCGTCATACGGGTGCGTCCCAACCATAACACCAGGGAGGGACGGAGGATTAGCAGAAGATCATCTAATCGAGTTGTGAGGGAACACGAGAAACAGACACAACAGTTGTGGGGACTATCCCATAAGCTCAGCAGGGGAGGACCACAACACATAGCGCTAGTAGGAAGGCACAGATTTCCACCTGCAAAGGGAACTCTGGAGGTGCCATCGGACCAGCCGGACTTGCGCAGCCTGGTTAACCGTATTCCGGATTGAGGACTTTGAGACCTTCAGTAAAGAGGTAAAGAGACTGCAACCTGGTGTCCTCGTTATTAACTGCGACCGGCACTACACCGCACCACTACCACCATCTACATCTATCACTGTACGCCCCTCAGCAGGGTCACGGACCGGGTCTAGCCACCGTGACAACCCCAGAGCAGAGACTCAGAGGCCCGATACCGGGTACCCCTCGGCCCTGCGGCAGTGGGGGCGCTACATACCCATTTATCAACATGTGTGTTTTCTTACAGACAATGAAGACATGTTTATTTTTGACCCAAGTCCAACTCACCCATTCAAATCAATGGGCTTGTGAAAAACAGAACATGAATACCATCCATGTATCATCTGTCCATTTTTCACTGTTTAATGGGTACGAGAAGTTTGAAATTTTTTTCCATAAGAGAAAAAAAGCATGACACACTGATGTAAAAATGTAAACACGGACCAGAAATAACTGAAAATCAGATCCAGCACAAAGATAATAAAAAGTATTATTTTCTCAGACGCAAATAAAAATTGATGTCTGAATAAGGCCTAGAGCTCGTTTATGGTTGTATGATGCCTATACAGTATATCGATGTTTGTGCAAAGTGAACTTGACATTATCATTAAACGTCTATACTTATCAAGTTCGTGAAAAGTTCATACCTATCTGATCTGTATAATATTCCTTCCTTTGAGGATGTACGCATTAAAATCAAGACACCAGATTGACAAAGTAATTTTTCACATCAAATAAATTACTAATTCACATTTTATTGCAGATGCAGCAATCCATGGCTTTTTGCCTTTGGGTTATTGGATTTTTATTAAATCCAGTAATTGTACATGGATGTGTGACACTTTATTATATTATTTTCAATTATGATATCCACTTTGTAAAAGTTTGAATTCAATTACCTATAATTTATACACAGAGGGCAATGGGCTAATTAGAACACTGATGATGTAAAATCACATAATGCAAAATAATAATAATTAATCTTGTTTTCAGCACCAGCCTGCTGACAGCTCTAGCTCAGACAGGTAGAGGGGATCATATTGCTTGATGTTCCTGATTTACGAAAAATATTAGGTAGATCAAATAAGTAACTGAATCCATCTCGTACATATGAAAACACACATGACTTTACAAAGACACAGTAGTAAGAGTCTAGGTGTTTATGAATTAATTAATCTACGGTACCTTTTATTTAAACAGAGACCCAGCAACTCTAGTTAAAATGGTTATAGCATGCCAGATAGGGAGAAAGGGGTGGTTTCTCAGCCCCAACGGACTTTGGGAAAGTTGTTATTGTGTCTGGGAAATCCAAGAGTAAGGCGTGTATTAGAGAGTCTGTTCCACAGAAGCGATTGCTGTAATCAAAGATGCAGTCACAGTAACCAAGAGCATCTTTATTACCTCAAGATAGAAGTGAGAGAGCTATAGCACCGGACTCATCCCCCTCCCCCACCTCACTGCATGAGGAAGATACAGTTCTGTTTAGATTAAGATGCTGTGTGTGAAGAGAAGTTATCTGTGAAGAGACTTTCATATATGTTGATGGAGCATTAAATGAAGAGAAGTGATTCTGTGTGATGAAAAGTAGCTTGAATAAAACCGCTGTAATCAACTTCAGCTCAGAACTGTGTCGTAGCTGTTTGCCTGTAAACCATTACCTCACCCCTACTGTGAAGAATTTTAATTAATGGTGGCACTGAGTAAGATTTCCCCAGGATTCCAAAAAGAACAGGTTTCCTTTGTATCGCCTTCATATACTGAGTGGTGTACATGCAACATATTAGTTGTATACCTCACAAATATGGCCTTTATGGAAGAGTGGCAAGAAGAAATTAAATTTTGAATGCAAGCCATAAAAAGCCCATTTGCAGTTTGCAAAAAGCAAAGTGGAGGACATAGCGAGCATGTGGAAGAAAGTGCCCTGGTAAGATGAGAACAAAGTCAAACTTTTTGGTCTAAATGCCAAACACTACATCTGGCATAAAACTAACAATGCACATCACTTTGAAAACACCATCCCCATTATCAAACATGGTGGTGGTAGCATCATGCTGCGGGGATGCTTTCTTCAGCAGTGAACGAGAAGCTGATCAGAGTTGATGAGAAGAGGGATGGAGCTATGTACAGGGCAATCCCAGAAGAAAATCTGTTAGAGGTTTCAAAAGAGTTGAGACTGGGGCATAGGTTCACTGTCCAGCAGGACGACAATCCTAAACATGCTGCTACAAGAACAGGTGCAGAAGACCATATTTTCGGTCCAAGTGCGATCCACCAAAACATTGACAGAGACTGTCAAAGGAAAAAATCGTTGCATGCCCGAGTTTGATGCAATATTCGGATTGCCCTTGGCCATGCAAGTCAAAAAGAGTGTGGAAAATGATGGACTGCACTCGGATGTCATCTGACAGAATGGAGAAGATGGAGAAATTAGAACACACTGTGATCACACACAGAGTATGATCAGAGTGAGAGAATAGTTGCCCGCACCTTCTCTAACTAATTGTATTGAAACACCACTGTTTAATTTAATCTGTGACAATTTAGTGAGACACAGGATTCATTTTTCGCACCTGTACAGTGTCTGCTTGTGCCGCACCCAATATTGCTTTCTTTTCTGCATGAAACTACCAACATGTAAACACCACACTACCATATACTTTTATTAAATCTATAGCAATTTATTGAGGCACTCAATAACTAGCACGGATTCGGATTCGGTGCTGCCTCTTTTAGAAATGGCTGGTAATAGAAAGAGAGGCAATGGACAAGATAATGTAGAAGTAAACAATGTACCATGATATCTGCCTGTAAGAATGTAAGACACTAACGCAAATAGTGATAGTAGCGCTATCTGCACCTACCCCACGGCCTCCAACAATAAAAAATGTAATAAAATGTATTATTTAAAACTAATAGTTACTTAATTTTTTTTAAATAAAAAGTAATATTGTGTATATGCAGCGCCCCAGAGTCCTGGTCGTTGCAGTACTGATGCTCCACCGCTAAGGGGGGCTATGGTACGTGTGATGGCACTGAAGGAGTTCACCTGACCAGGTATCACAGACACCAATACACTTCACAGTCTGGCCTCCAGGGGGAGCTAAGGGTGCTATGTATTAGGCCACTCCTCACAATCTGGTAAAACTGGGGGTTAGAGAGGAAGTTACAGAGAAGATGAATGGGTTGGAACCAGGCAACATCCTGTGGCAGAGGGTGTTGCAGGGGAAGATTCAGGGGGGTCCCTGTAAGGGGTGGGATCCTGACAGAGGCCTAGCGAACAGAGAGAACGTTACGGGACCGCGCCTGCACTTCATCGCGGCGGTACCCCAAGAAAGGACAAGAAGCGAGGTTTATTGTGCTGAGTGAGAAACGAGATCGACGCAACAAGGAGAAACACCAGTAGGAGTCGTGCTGTAAGACGAGGCAACATCCTACTGAGGCGCGTAGCCGGTGGCCGGAACTCCGAGGAAGTATTGAGCTCCAGGCCTTACTTCAAACCTACGGCAGGACAGTCAGTTATAGGTGGGCTGTCTCACTCAAATCACCTAAGAAGACATAGGGGGCAACAACAGGAGAGGGGCGACACTAGGGTCCAGGAAGAGCTCCGAGCCTACCCGTCATACGGGTGCGTCCTAGCCATATCATCTGGGGGACGAAGCAGGACATCATAATCGAGTTGTGAGGGAACTTCAGAAACAGACATAACAGTTGTGGGGACTATCCCGTAAGCACAGCAGGGGAGGACCACAACACACAAGCGCTAGAAGGTAGGCACAGATTTCCACCTGCAAAGGGAACTCTGGAGGTGCCATCGGACCGGCCGGACTCCCACAGCCCGGTTAACCGTATTCTGGACTGAGGATCCTGAGGCCTTCAGTAAAGAGGTAAAGAGACTGCAACCTGGTGTCCTTGTTATTTACTGCGACCTGCACCGCACCACTACATCATCACCACCCACACCTTTCATTGGGCGCCCCTCAGCAGGGTCACGGACTGGGTCTAGCCACCGTGACAACCCCAGGACCGAGACTCAGAGGCCCGGTACCGGGTACCCCTCGACCCTGTGGCAGTGGGGGCGCTGCATATACTCGTGTGTAATCCGACCCGAGTATAAGCCGAGGCATCTAATTTTGCCACAAAAAACTGGTATAACTTATTGACTAAAGTATAAGCCGGGTATGCATTGTCCCCTCATCCCTATCCTGGTATGTATGGTTTCTCATCCCCATCCTTGTCTGCATGGCTCTTCATCCCCATCCTTGTCTGCATGGCCCCTTATTCCCACCCTTGTCTGCATGGCTCCTTATCTCCATCTTTGTCTGCATGGCTCCTTATCCCCATCCTTGTCTGCATGGCCCCTTATTCCCACCCTTGTCTGCATGGCTCCTTATCTCCATCTTTGTCTGCATGGCTCCTTATCCCCATCCTTGTCTGCATGGCTCCTTATTCCCACCCTTGTATGCGTGGCTCCTTATTCCCATCATTATATGCATGGCTCCTTATCCCCACACTTGTCTGCATGACTCCTTAGCTCCATCCTTGTCTGCATGGCTCCTTTTCCCCATACTTGTCTGCATGGCTTCTTATCCCCATTCTTGTATGCATGGCTCCTTATGCCCATACTTGTCTGCATGGCTCCTGATCCACATCCTTGTCAGCATGGCTCCTTATCCCCATCCTTGTCTGCATGGCTCCTCATCCCTATCCTTGTATGCATGGTTCCTCATCCCTATACTTGTATGCATGGCCCCCATAAGAAAAACAGAAAAAAAACATCCTACTTAACTTTCCTGCACGCCCTCGCTGCATCTTGTTCTGGTGCCCGCAAGCTCCTGGAGCCAAACGATCACATTTCCCTGCTCATTAAGATAATGAATATTCACTCCACGTCTATGGGAGTGGAAAGAGGTGAATATTCATACCTCTTAAGTAGCGCGCGCCTGTGATAGCCCGGCAGCTACTGGAAGTCGGCTGCTCCGGCTGGGTTGTGAATTCCGTTCTGGAGCTCCCTCCTGTGGTTGCTAATGGTATTTTTGTGAGTTCTGCCCTTGGGCTCCCTCTGGTGGTTTCGAGTGGAACTGCTGCTCCTTTAGGTAGCTGTAGCAGCTGCCTTCACTAATCGCCTTGCCTGGGTTTGTTATTTAAACCTGCTCTGGGCTTTAGTTCATGCCAGCTGTCAATGTTCTTGGTTGGATTTGGTTCTCTCCTTGGATTTCTAATATGGCCTGTCCTTGTCAGCAAAAGATAAGTTTTTGCTAGTTCTTGTTTGTCCATTTGCTTGGACTCTATTGCTCTGCAAATATGTCTCTTTTTGTCCAGCTTGTCATTATGTAATTTCAGGCTAGCTGGAAGCTCTGGGAAAGCAGATTTGCCCCTCCACACCGTGAGTCGGTGTGGAGTTCATTTTTGTAAACTCTGCGTGGATGTTGTAGTTTTTAATACTGACCGCACAGTATCCTTTTCTCTCTGTCTATCAAGTTTAGTATTGGCCTCCTTTGCTGAAATCTGATTTCATTTCTGTGTACGTCATTTCCCTCTCCACTCACAGCCAATATTTGTGGGGGGCTGTCTTTCCTTTTGGGGTTTTCTCTGAGGCAAGATAGCTTTCTATTTCCTTCTTTAGGGGTAGTTAGTTCTTAGGCTGTGAAGAGGTGTCTAGGGAGAGTCAGGAACATCCCGCGGCTATTACTAGTGTTGTTGTTAGGATTAGGGACTGCGGTCAGTAGAGATACCACCTTTTCAGAGCTCGTTCCATGTTGCGTTTTAGCCACCAGGTCATATCAGTGTGGCCTCTTAACCACCAGGTCATAACAGTACAGCTGGCCCACAATGTGTTAAATGCATCTCAAAAGAGGGAAAAGAAAGTTCTGAGTCATTTTTTTTTCCTTTGTAGCTTGTTTTGTCTTTTTTTTTCCCTTAATCTCTGGGTGGTTCAGGATTTTGGTGCTGATATGGAGGTTCAGGGTCTGTCCTTGCGCGTGGATCAAGTCGCTGCAAGGGTACAGAGTATCCAAGATTATGTTGTCCAGACTCCGGTATTAGAGCCTAGAATTCCTATTCCTGATTTATTTTCTGGGGATAGATCTAAATTTTCGAACTTTAAAAATAATTGCAGATTGTTTTTTGCTCTGAGACCCCGTTCCTCTGGTGACCCCATTCAGCAGGTGAAGATTGTTATTTCTTTGCTGCGTGGCGACCCGCAGAACTGGGCATTCTCCCTTGAGCCAGGAAATCCTGCATTGCTCAATATTGACGCATTTTTTCAAGCGCTCGGATTGCTGTATGACGAGCCTAATTCTGTGGATCAGGCAGAACAAACTTTGCTGGCTCTGTGTCAGGGTCAGGAAGCAGCAGAAGTATACTGCCAGAAATTTAGAAAGTGGTCTGTGCTCACAAAATGGAATGAGTATGCCCTGGCAGCGATTTTCAGAAAGGGTCTTTCTGAAGCCCTTAAAGATGTTATGGTGGGGTTTCCCACGCCTGCTGGTCTGAATGAGTCAATGTCTTTGGCCATTCAGATTGATCGGCGCTTGCACGAGCGCAAGGTGGTGCACCATATGGCAGTGTCCTCTGAGCAGAGTCCTGAGCCTATGCAATGTGATAGGATTTTGACTAGAGCAGAAAGGCAGAAATTCAGACGTCAGAATGGCCTGTGTTTTTACTGTGGTGATTCTGCTCATGCTATTTCTGATTGCCCTAAGCGTACTAAGAGGGTCCCTGGGTCTGTTACCATTAGTACTGTACAGCCTAAATTTCTCTTGTCTGTTACCCTGATTTGCTCATTGTCGTCCTTTTCTGTTATGGCATTTGTGGATTCTGGTGCTGCCCTGAACTTAATGGACTTAGAATTTGCCAAGCGCTGTGGTTTTTCCTTGGAGCCTTTGCAGAGCCCTATTCCCTTAAGGGGGATTGATGCTACGCCATTGGACAAGAATAAACCTCAGTACTGGACACAGTTAACCATGTACATGGCTCCAGCACATCAGGAAAATATTTGCTTTTTGGTGTTGCATAATTTGCATGATGTTGTTGTGCTGGGTTTTCCATGGTTACAGGTACATAATCCAGTGCTGGATTGGAGATCTATGTCTGTAACTGGTTGGGGTTGTCAGGGGATACATAGTGATATTCCTTTGATGTCCATTTCCTCGTCCCCTTCTTCTGAAGTTCCTGAGTTTTTGTCGGATTTCCAGGATGTATTTGATGAGCCCAAGTCCAGTTCCCTGCCTCCTCATAGGGACTGCGATTGTGCCATTAATTTGATTCCTGGCTGTAAGTTCCCTAAGGGCCGACTTTTCAATCTGTCTGTGCCAGAGCATGCCGCTATGCGGTGTTATGTAAAGGAGTCCTTGGAGAAGGGGCATATTCGCCCGTCTTCGTCACCGTTGGGAGCGGGATCTTTTTTTGTTGCCAAGAAGGATGGCTCCTTGAGACCCTGTATAGATTATCGCCTTCTCAATAAGATCACTGTCAAATTCCAGTACCCTTTACCTTTACTTTCTGATTTGTTTGCTCGGATTAAGGGTGCCAGTTGGTTTACTAAAGTCGACCTTCGAGGGGCGTATAATCTCGTGCGTATTAAACAAGGTAATGAATGGAAAACAGCATTTAATACGCCCGAAGGCCATTTTGAATATCTTGTGATGCCATTCGGGCTCTCTAATGCTCCATCGGTATTTCAGTCCTTTATGCATGATATTTTCCGGAATTATCTGGATAAATTCATGATTGTGTATTTGGATGATATTTTGGTTTTCTCCGATGATTGGGAGTCTCATGTGAAGCAGGTTAGGATGGTATTTCAGGTCCTTCGTGCTAATGCATTGTTTGTGAAGGGGTCTAAGTGCCTCTTTGGAGTTCAGAAGGTTTCTTTTTTGGGTTTAATTTTTTCTCCCTCGGCTATTGAAATGGACCCTGTTAAAGTCCAGGCCATTCATGATTGGACTCAACCTACATCTGTAAAGAGCCTTCAGAAATTTTTGGGCTTTGCCAATTTTTATCGCCGCTTTATTGCTAATTTTTCTAGTGTGGTGAAGCCTCTGACCGATTTGACGAGGAAGGGCGCTGATGTGATGAATTGGTCCTCTGCGGCTGTTGAGGCCTTTCAGGAGCTTAAACGTCATTTTACTTCTGCCCCTGTGTTGCGTCAGCCAGATGTTTCTCTCCCTTTTCAGGTTGAGGTTGATGCTTCTGAGATTGGGGCAGGGGCCGTATTGTCTCAGAGAAATTCTGATGGCTCGTTGATGAAACCATGTGCTTTCTTCTCCAGAAAGTTTTCGCCTGCTGAGCGTAATTATGATGTCGGCAATCGGGAGTTGTTGGCTATGAAGTGGGCATTTGAGGAGTGGCGACATTGGCTTGAGGGAGCCAAGCATCGCGTGGTGGTCTTGACTGATCATAAGAATCTGATTTACCTCGAGTCTGCTAAGCGGTTGAATCCTAGACAAGCTCGGTGGTCTCTGTTTTTCTCACGTTTTGATTTTGTGGTCTCGTATATTCCGGGATCTAAGAATGTGAAGGCTGATGCCCTTTCTAGGAGTTTTTTGCCTGATTCTCCGGGAGTTCTTGAGCCGGCTGGGATCCTTAAGGAGGGGGTGATTCTTTCTGCCATCTCCCCTGATTTGCGGCGGGTACTTCAGGAGTTTCAGGCTGATAAACCTGACCGCTGTCCAGTGGGGAAACTGTTTGTTCCTGATAGATGGACTAGCAGGGTAATTTCTGAGGTTCATTGTTCGGTGTTGGCTGGTCACCCTGGGATTTTCGGTACCAGAGATTTGGTGGCTAGGTCCTTTTGGTGGCCTTCCTTGTCGCGGGATGTGCATTCGTTTGTGCAGTCCTGTGGGACCTGTGCTCGGGCTAAGCCTTGCTGTTCCCGTGCCAGTGGGTTGCTTTTGCCTTTGCCTATTCCTGAGAGGCCCTGGACGCATATTTCCATGGATTTTATTTCTGATCTTCCTGTTTCTCAGAAGATGTCTGTCATCTGGGTGGTTTGTGACCGGTTTTCTAAGATGGTCCATTTGGTACCGTTGCCTAAGTTGCCTTCCTCCTCTGATTTGGTTCCATTATTTTTTCAGCATGTGGTTCGTTTGCATGGTATTCCGGAGAATATTAAGTCTGACAGAGGTTCCCAGTTCGTTTGTAGGTTTTGGCGGTCCTTTTCTGCTAGAATGGGCATTGATTTGTCTTTTTCTTCAGCGTTCCATCCTCAGACAAATGGCCAAACGGAGCGAACCAATCAGACCTTGGAAACCTATTTGAGATGCTTCGTGTCTGCTGATCAGGATGATTGGGTGACCTTTTTGCCTTTGGCCGAGTTTGCCCTTAATAATCGGGCTAGTTCGGCTACCTTGGTTTCACCTTTCTTTTGTAACTTTGGTTTTCATCCTCGTTTTTCTTCGGGGCAGCTTGAGCCTTCTGACTGTCCTGGTGTGGATTCTGTGGTGGACAGGTTGCAGCAAATTTGGACTCATGTGGTGGACAATTTGACGTTGTCTCAGGAAAAGGCTCAACGTTTTGCTAACCGTCGTCGGTGTGTTGGTCCCCAGCTTCGTGTTGGGGATTTGGTCTGGTTGTCTTCTCGTTATGTTCCTATGAAGGTTTCGTCCCCTAAGTTCAAGCCTCGCTTTATTGGGCCATATAAGATTTCTGAAATTATCAATCTGGTGTCTTTTCGTTTGGCCCTTCCAGCTTCTTTTTCCATTCATAATGTGTTCCATAGATCCTTGTTGCGGAGATATGTGGTACCTATGGTTCCCTCCGTTGATCCTCCTGCTCCGGTGTTGGTTGAGGGGGAATTAGAATATGTGGTGGAGAAGATTTTGGATTCTCGTTTTTCGAGGCGGAAGCTTCAGTATCTGGTCAAGTGGAAGGGGTTATGGCCAGGAGGATAATTCTTGGGTTGTTGCCTCCGATGTTCATGCTGCTGATTTGGTTCGTGCTTTCCATTTGGCTCGTCCTGATCGGCCTGGGAGCTCTGGTGAGGGTTCGGTGACCCCTCCTCAAGGGGGGGGGGGGGTACTGTTGTGAATTCCGTTCTGGAGCTCCCTCCTGTGGTTGCTAATGGTATTTTTGTGAGTTCTGCCCTTGGGCTCCCTCTGGTGGTTTCGAGTGGAACTGCTGCTCCTTTAGGTAGCTGTAGCAGCTGCCTTCACTAATCGCCTTGCCTGGGTTTGTTATTTAAACCTGCTCTGGGCTTTAGTTCATGCCAGCTGTCAATGTTCTTGGTTGGATTTGGTTCTCTCCTTGGATTTCTCATATGGCCTGTCCTTGTCAGCAAAAGGTAAGTTTTTGCTAGTTCTTGTTTGTCCATTTGCTTGGACTCTATTGCTCTGCAAATATGTCTCTTTTTGTCCAGCTTGTCATTATGTAATTTCAGGCTAGCTGGAAGCTCTGGGAAAGCAGATTTGCCCCTCCACACCGTGAGTCGGTGTGGAGTTCATTTTTGTAAACTCTGCGTGGATGTTGTAGTTTTTAATACTGACCGCACAGTATCCTTTTCTCTGTCTATCAAGTTTAGTATTGGCCTCCTTTGCTGAAATCTGATTTCATTTCTGTGTATGTCATTTCCCTCTCCACTCACAGCCAATATTTGTGGGGGGCTGTCTTTCCTTTTGGGGTTTTCTCTGAGGCAAGATAGCTTTCTATTTCCTTCTTTAGGGATAGTTAGTTCTTAGGCTGTGAAGAGGTGTCTAGGGAGAGTCAGGAACATCCTACGGCTATTACTAGTGTTGTTGTTAGGATTAGGGACTGCGGTCAGTAGAGATACTGCAGCGCCCCAGAGTTCTGGTCGTTGCAGTACTGTGGCTCCGCCGCTAAGGGGAGCTATGGTACGTCTGATGGCACTGAAGGAGTTCATCTGATCAGGTATCACAGACACCAATACATTTCACAGTCTGGCCTCCAGGGGGAGCTAAGGGTTCTATTTATTAGGCCACTCCTCACAGTCTGGTAAAACTGGGGGTTAGGCAGGAAGTTAGACAGAGAGCTGACTGGGTTGGAACCAGGCAACACCTTGTGGCAGAGGGTGTTGTAGGGGAAGATTCAGAGGGGTCCCTGTCAGGGGTGGGATCCTGACAGAGGCCTAGCGAACAGAGAGAACGTTACGGGACCGCGCCTGCACGATATAGCGGCGGTACCCCAAGAAAGGATAAGAAGCGAGATTTATTGTGCTGAGTGAGAAACGAGATCAACGCAATGAGGAGAATACCAGTAGGAGTCGTGCTGTAAGACGAGGCAACATCCTATTGAGGAGCATAACCGGTGGCCGGAATGCCGAGGAAGTATAGTGCTCCAAGCCAAACTTCAAACCTACGGCAGGACAGTCAGTTACAGGCGGGCTGTCTCACCCAGACCCAGGAAGACACAGGGGGGTAACAACAGGAGTGGGGCGACGCAAGAGTCCCGGAAGAGCTCTGAGCCTCCCGTCATACGGGTGTGTCCTAACCGTAAGATCAGGGGGACGTAGAGGGAGAACATCAGAATCGAGTTGTGAGGGAACACGAGAAACAGACACAACAGTTGTGGGGTACTATCCCGTAAGCACAGCAGGGGAGGACCACAACACAAGCGCAGGAAGGTAGGCACAGATTTCCACCTGCGAAGGGAACTCTGGAGGTGCCATCGGACCGGCCGGACTTGCGCAGCCCTGTTAACCATATTCCGGATTGAGGACTCAGAAGCCTTCAGTAAAGAGGTAAAGAGACTGCAACCTGGTGTCTTCGTTATTTACTGCACCGCACTTCCACCACCATCCACATCTATTATTGTACGGCCCCTCAGCAGGGTCACGGACCGGGTCTAGCCACCGTGACAACCCCAGAGCAGAGACTCAGAGGCCCGGTACCGGGTACCCCTCGGCCCTGCGGCAGTGGGGGCGCTACAACTTGGCGTCACGAACAGGATCTACTTAAGCCTGAAGAATCAGGTCATGTGTGCCTTGGAACTGTGATTTATTATACTTGGACTGTGATTTATTGCAAAGACTGTGCCGCGCCACTTGCCGCCAAAATCCGCCATTACAGCGCTGAGGAGAGAGCAGGAAAAAAAGAAAGGCGTGGAGTGGGCGTAAACAAGCTGGAGAGCGCGAAAGACTATGGCCGCCCAGTCTAAATATTTCTGCAGTGTGAGGACGTGTCCGTCAGCAGCCGAGATCCTCCTCCTAATCCTCAATGGAGGGTGGAGACAACGAAAACGAAACCGCCCACGAAGGAGAGAGCGGGAAAAGGACCAGAAAGAAGGAGCGAGCCACATGGAGGACGCCATGGCCAGCCGCCCGGAGCTGGAGCGTGGGGTCGGAGCCGAGGACTCCCCCAGCTACCCGGAGAGGCACCGCAGCCAGGCCTCCACAGTTGACGCTGACCTCCTGCAGACCGGAGCGGACGAGCTGATCCGCCAACTCCTGCGGACGCAGCTGAGCACTGAGGCCGGGTGGAAGAAGACCATCATCGGGAGCCTCACCAGACATCTGTCGGCAGCCTCGTCTGGTCCGGAGCAAGAAAGAAGTTCCAGCGCTTCGAAGCCAGAAAGCAAGGCCCTGCCGGAGAACGAGATGCTGCAAACGGAGATGACAACGCCGCAGCGCGAGGCCCTGCAACTAGCGTTCCAGATCCCAGCGGAGACAGAGCAAATTGGCACCGGAGGGACCGCATCTGAAGCAGGTATGAAGAACGACCCTGCCCCGCCAGCAGAGGACCTGCTGATAGGCCCCGTCGCAGCACCCCCTCTCCCTGGGACCTATAGACTCCAGCGCCTTACACCCTGGGATTGGGCCACGGGTATGGAGCACTTCTTAAAGGCCCTGATCTCGCCAATCACCTTGCCGAGCGAGGTCTATGCGGAGCTACGGCCGCCAGAGCGAGAGTAAACCTTGATGCCATGGATATGTACAGGTCCTTCTCAAAAAATTAGCATATAGTGTTAAATTTCATTATTTACCATAATGTAATGATTACAATTAAACTTTCATATATTATAGATTCATTATCCACCAACTGAAATTTGTCAGGTCTTTTATTGTTTTAATACTGATGATTTTGGCATACAACTCCTGATAACCCAAAAAACCTGTCTCAATAAATTAGCATATCAAGAAATGGTTCTCTAAACGACCTATTACCCTAATCTTCTGAATCAACTAATTAACTCTAAACACATGCAAAAGATACCTGAGGCTTTTAAAAACTCCCTGCCTGGTTCAATACTCAAAACCCCCATCATGGGTAAGACTAGCGACCTGACAGATGTCAAGAAGGCCATCATTGACACCCTCAAGCAAGAGGGTAAGACCCAGAAAGAAATTTCTCATCAAATAGGCTGTTCCCAGAGTGCTGTATCAAGGCACCTCAATGGTAAGTCTGTTGGAAGGAAACAATGTGGCAGAAAACGCTGTACAACGAGAAGAGGTGACCGGACCCTGAGGAAAATTGTGGAGAAGGACCGATTCCAGACCTTGGGGAACCTGAGGAAGCAGTGGACTGAGTCTGGTGTGCAGGAAATGGGCTACAGGTGCCGCATTCCCCAGGTAAAGCCACTTTTGAACCATAAACAGCGGCAGAAGCGCCTGACCTGGGCTACAGAGAAGCAGCACTGGACAGTTGCTAAGTGGTCCCAAGTACTTTTTTCTGATGAAAGCAAATTTTGCATGTCATTCGGAAATCAAGGTGCCAGAGTCTGGAGGAAGACTGGGGAGAAGGAAATGCCAAAATGCCTGAAGTCCAGTGTCAAGTACCCACAGTCAGTGATGGTGTGGGGTGCCATGTCAGCTGCTGGTGTTGGTCCACTGTGTTTCATCAAGGGCAGGGTCAATGCAGCTAGCTATCAGGAGATTTTGGAGCACTTCATGCTTCCATCGGCTGAAATGCTTTATGGAGATGAAGATTTCATTTTTCAGCACGACCTGGCACCTGCTCACAGTGCCAAAACCACTGGTAAATGGTTTACTGACCATGGTATTACTGTGCTCAATTGGCCTGCCAACTCTCCTGACCTGAACCCCATAGAGAATCTGTGGGATATTGTGAAGAGAAAGTTGAGAGACGCAAGACCCAACACTCTGGATGAGCTTAAGGCCGCTATTGAAGCATCCTGGGCCTCCATAACATCTCAGCAGTGTCACAGGCTGATTGCCTCCATGCCACGCCGCATTGAAGCAGTCATTTCTGCCAAAGGATTCACGACCAAGTATTGAGTGCATAACTGAACATTATTATTTGATGTTTTTTTTGTTTGTTATTAAAAAACACTTTTATTTGATTGGACGGGTGAAATATGCTAATTTATTGAGACAGGTTTTTTGGGTTATCAGGAGTTGTATGCCAAAATCATCAGTATTAAAACAATAAAAGACCTGACAAATTTCAGTTGGTGGATAATGAATCTATAATATATGAAAGTTTAATTGTAATCATTACATTATGGTAAATAATGAAATTTAACACTATATGCTAATTTTTTGAGAAGGACCTGTAAATAGTTAACTGCTTGTTTCCCTGCTTTTTGCTGCTTTAAACCCGACTAGGGTTATTCTTAAAGGGATCCCTTCGTTTACCCGGGATCCCTATTGTTTTTGTTTGTTTTCTATTTTGCACAGTTATCAAAGGACTGCCGAATCATGGACGGTGAATGATTCAAAAACTGATCTTGTAAATAGTTTGCACCTTCTTAAAGGTGCTCTCTACTGGTTTTATAAGCGAAAGGACTCTTTGCGAAGACACTGGTCACAGAACCAGCATCGGAGTCCTTACTGCAAACAGACTTGCAGCTTGAGAAGTTGCACTACCTTGTAGAGACTTGGTCCCCTCTTAAAGGGGATGTTCATCAAAAGCACTTAAAGAATGATGATGTTTTGAAAGAAAGTACTGATAATGCTGATATGTAAAAGTTATATGTAGCTAACTGGTTGATTGTAAGAAATGTTTAATAATGTTAATAGAAGAATGAGGACAGGAAGTGAACCCGTAGGGGTTAGTAGTGAGTCCTCCTAGGAGCCATATAGAGATGGCTCAGTGATCTTGAACTGAAAGAAAAATGATATGTTCTATACTGTGTATAGTAGTGGAAGGACAGTAGGCCCGGGCGGAAAGGGGCGGTCCTGTATCAAAAGGAGAGGCAGTAGGTCTGGAGCAGTTAGGACAGGCGGTCCTGCAGAAGTAAAGAAGGAGAATGCATAAAAGTTAATTAGCCTTATATGTGATATAAGAAGGTCTTTAGTGGATTTAGCAAGTACATCCTTAAAGGCAATGTTAAATTATTGTTCAAAGATTTTGCACTTAGTAGAATACCCGGTTGGGTAAGAAAAGCTATTTAAAGTATTTAACTATGTTTGTAACGTTCAAGTGTCCTCACCTCCCATAAAGGGAAGCTCTGTTAAAAGTTTACTTGTACTTGCATTTTCAAAATAGTATGTCTTTTTGCTGACATGTATTGTTGTTTTCTTCCCAGTCCAGGAGTACTGGATTTAACCGGGAGGGAGTGCAGCGCCCTAGAGTCCTGGTCGTTGCAGTACTGTGGCTCCGCCGCTAAGGGGGGCTATGGTACGTCTGATGGCACTGAAGGAGTTCATCTGACCAGGTATCACAGACACCAATACATTTCACAGTCTGGCCTCCAGGGGGAGCTAAGGGTTCTATTTATTAGGCCACTCCTCACAGTCTGGTAAAACTGGGGGTTAGGCAGGAAGTTAGACAGAGAGCTGACTGGGTTGGAACCAGGCAACACCTTGTGGCAGAGGGTGTTGTAGGGGAAGATTCAGAGGGGTCCCTGTCAGGGGTGGGATCCTGACAGAGGCCTAGCGAACAGAGAGAACGTTACGGGACCGCGCCTGCACGATATAGCGGCGGTACCCCAAGAAAGGATAAGAAGCGAGATTTATTGTGCTGAGTGAGAAACGAGATCAACGCAACGAGGAGAATACCAGTAGGAGTCGTGCTGTAAGACGAGGCAACATCCTATTGAGGCGCATAACCGGTGGCCGGAACGCCGAGGAAGTATAGTGCTCCAAGCCAAACTTCAAATCTACGGCAGGACAGTCAGTTACAGGCGGGCTGTCTCACCCAGACCCAGGAAGACATAGGGGGGTAACAACAGGAGTGGGGCGACGCAAGAGTCCCGGAAGAGCTCCGAGCCTCCCGTCATACGGGTGCGTCCTAACCGTAAGATCAGGGGGACGTAGAGGGAGAACATCAGAATCGAGTTGTGAGGGAACACGAGAAACAGACACAACAGTTGTGGGGTACTATCCCGTAAGCACAGCAGGGGAGGACCACAACACAAGCACAGGAAGGTAGGCACAGATTTCCACCTGCGAAGGGAACTCTGGAGGTGCCATCGGACCGGCCGGACTTGCGCAGCCCTGTTAACCGTATTCCGGATTGAGGACTCAGAAGCCTTCAGTAAAGAGGTAAAGAGACTGCAACCTGGTGTCTTCGTTATTTACTGCACCGCACTTCCACCACCATCCACATCTATTATTGTACGCCCCTCAGCAGGGTCACGGACCGGGTCTAGCCACCGTGACAACCCCAGAGCAGAGACTCAGAGGCCCGGTACCGGGTACCCCTCGGCCCTGCGGCAGTGAGGGCGCTACAATACCACCTTCTCAGAGCTCGTTCCATGTTGCGTTTTAGCCACCAGGTCATATCAGTGTGGCCTCTTAACCACCAGGTCATAACAGGCTGACACTGTGCGCGCTATAAGAGAAATGAATATTCACTGCCACTCGAGTATATATGGTACTCATTTTAATAAATTAACATTTTAAATTTTTAAATGCATAAAAAGCTTGGCAGTAACAAACAGGATGTTTAACAATGCACAACCTGTTACTATCCATTTACCCATAGCTATGTAGTGTTTGTTTTTGTCACTTTGACATTTCTAAGATGATCTTTGCGCTAAGAGCTTAAAAGCGGTTGGATACAGTTTTAGGGGAGCTCAGCATGTCATACATGTTTTTTCCTTAGGGAAATTGAAGGCTTTGGGATACTTTCATTTGTGTCAAATGTTTTGGATAGATCACCACTATTGATGAAGTATTTTGGACAGCATCAGTCCTTGCTCATGTTTCTAAGCCATAAGTAAGGACTGATAGAGTCCAAAACATGTCAGCTTTACTATACACGAGCTCCATGTGGATTTTAATATGGTTTGAATGAAGAGCTCCCTGAATGTTGGACTGCTTTTCTGTTTAATCAGACAAAATTAAACTCAAACTAATTTCAGGAAATTTGGTCATCTCTACTGGTAGAGTAATAAATTTGGTTATCTCTACTGATACTGACACATTCCCTTTAAGACGTTGTCAGGGCTTCATATCAATATGCCGAGTCTTTTCCTGCCTATCTTTTTCAATGTATTGACTTTTCTGCAGTGGCCAATCAGAAGCGACTCCTTGCATGAAGAATTCCGCAGTCAATGTTACTTTCATAGTTTGGGGTGGATTTCAGTATTGGATACATGCCTGGAACACCCTTGGCACAGGACACCGCCAACAGCCAGGCCAAAATTTATGGTTGGAAACCAATGCAATCTGATCTTGGTTCATACTTCCCCCCAGAATCTAAAACGCAGCCTGACCCAGCAATATTACAAGACTCAGTTTTCTCACTGGAATAACCTGCTTCATGAGTGTCAGTATCACAACATATTATGGGCAACTTGTTGAAAGTGCAGATTAGAAAATAAGAAATGTTAATTTTTCTAAGTTTGAATATTTCTATAAGATTTAATGATGTTTCATAACACCTAGAATCTGATATGCTTTTTTCCCTACAGTTTATTACTTTCTTGCAATATATTTTGTCTATTATTTCTTCTCTAATCTACAATGTAATTTGTTTCTGGAAGGTTTTACATATCATTATCCACAGTTCCTGGTTTATGAGTTGTATTTCTTTAATTATTTTTGTTTATATTACAGTGACTTATCCCTGTGTCTACTCTGGAACATCTTAAAGGGAAAAATGCATATTGTTTAAATTAGCTTTCTCATACTAAATGTGTTGTCCCGGTTGGACACACCCCTGTGTCTGAATATTAAGACAGTACTGTGCTCAGCTGCTGCCTGTTTGGACTCTGCCAACATTGAGTTTCTTTTGTTTCTATTATCTCCTCAGACGTCTGTTATTTTTGCAACCCACGCCTAGGCTCCACAAGGCCAGCTGGTTAACCCATCATTTGCCATAAGCATCTCAAACTAATACTTACAAATTTTTCATATCACACAGTATTCATCTTTGTAAACTCCTGTGATTTGTGCTGACCCTTAGACATGCTGGTTAACCCATCATTTTCTGTAATATCACAAAACTGGACCTGGGGCTTAGAGAATCCACTTTACCTGGTGAGCCATGGCATGTTCTTGTTTATTTGTTGACACCCGTAAAGCTAACCTCCATCCAATTCAAGACAAGGAAGGTGACTGTTCATTTTGGAGCACTAGACTTTCAGGACAATTCTTTTCTAGTTTTGCCACTTTCTGTACCAACAATGCTTTTGGGACTTCCGTGGCTATGGCTACATGCTCCAGTCATTGATTGGTCATCCATTTACATCGTACAATGGGGATCATGTTGTATTTTTAAATGCCTCAAGGCTGTAATTCAACTACATTCTCTGAATTTCTGCTCTGCCTTCATTGCCTCCAAATTGTCAGCTTTCTACTAGGACTTTGTAGATGTCTAATTGAAGCAAAGAGTCAAAATAGGCTTCTTCTACTTCTTCAAAAAGAAAGATGTGACTTTGTTACCATGCACAGACTATCTGGGTCTGAATAAAATTGCGCTGAAAGACAATTATCCATTGCCTGTCATCTGTGAATTATTTGACAGGATTAAAGGTGCTACCATCTTCATAATGGGTATGCAATTTTTAACTTTTAACTCACGAGAATAAAAAGGAAAAGATCCTGTTATTTGTGGTTGATCTGCCATAAAGCATACATATAGAAAATTCTAACTATATTTCCAAATATGATTTTACATTACTAGCTTACTTTTTTCCATTTTCTTTAGCCTCCACTGCAGGGCCGGACTGGGACTAAAATTCAGCCCAGGCATTTGAAGTTACACAGGCCCACTTGTCACATGGTGACTGTATAATATCTTTGTACACTTGTAGGCAGGGCCGGTTTTAGGCAAAGTGGGGCCCTAGGTAAAGTTTAAAATGGGTCCCCAAATGCTAACATATTGCACATCACACAGAAGCCTTTCTGTTGTATTTACGTGCGCTGAGTTTAGGCCGCTAAACGAGTTTGATAGACAATACTGAAGTTGTTCAACGCTTGTTTCCCGGCCTCTTTCCACCAGCTGAGGAATAATGATGAGACAGAACGATCACTAATAGATCACCATACAGTATCATGTTTTCAGCAGCACATCTACAGTTTACACTGGCAATGTGCTGCTGACAACAAGGCTTTTTGTTCCAGCAAAAACAATCCGAATATGCAGCATTTTACTTGTTTAGTAAAATACACCCCATAGTCCTCCATATATTATAATGTGCTCCATAGTCCTCCATATAGTATAATACACTCCCTATAGTCCTCCATATATTAAAATACACTGCTCAGTCCTCCACATAGTATAATACACTCCTCATAGTCCTCCATATAGCATAATACAATCCTCATAGTGCTCCATATAGTATAATGCACCGCCACAGTCATCCATGTAGTACAATTCACTTCCCATAGTATAATGCACCCCATGTAAAAGCAAGAGAAAAAAAAGTGATCAGCACTCACCATTCCCGATGCTACAAAAAAGTCTTTATTAGGACATGGACACGGACAGGGAGATCATGGTATGCAGGGATGACAGCTGTTTCGCGCTACATGCGCTTCCACAGATCCCGATCAAATTTTTTTTTTTTTTTTCTCTTTTTTTTTCTCTTGCTTTTACATTATTACCTCTTTTGATTGAGCACCCCATATGCCCATGCACTGAGTAGGGGGAATAGGAGCTGGTACAGCGTATTGTAGCACGCTAATAGGTGATCGCAAGGGACAGCAGTGCGAGTATATTACCTTTTGCTGATAATGCACCCCATAGTTCTTCATATAGTATAACGTATTCCCCATAGTCCTCGATACAGTATAATGCAGCCCACATATAGTATAATGCAGCCACCCCAGAGTATAATGCAGCCACCCCAGAGTATAATGCAGCCACCCCAGAGTATAATGCAGCCACCCCAGAGTATAATGCAGCCACCCCAGAGTATGTAACCCCCATAGAATATAATACAGCCCACCTCCCCATAATATATAATGTAGCCCCCCATAGAATATAATGCAGCCCCCCATAGTATATAACGCAGCCTCCCCCATAGAATATAATATACCCCCACAATAGTATATAACACAGCCACATAGTACATAACATGGCCTCCCCCATAGAATATAATATACTCCCCATAGTATATAGCAAAGCCCGCATATTATATAGCACAAACCGCATAGTATACAGCACAGCCTGCATACTATAGCACAGCTCGCGTAGTAGATAACACAGCCCACACAGCAGTATTCAGCACAGACCACACAGTAGTATACAGCACAGACCACACAGTAGTATACAGCACAGCCCACGTAGAAGTATACAGCACAGTCCACACAGTAGTATACAGCACAGCCCACAGAGTAATATATACAGCACAGCCCAAAAAAGTAATATATACAGCACAGCCCACAAAGTAATATATACAGCACAGCCCACAGAGAACTATATACAGCACAGCCCACAGAGAACTATATACAGCACAGCCCACAGAGAACTATATAAAGCACAGCCCAGAGTACTATATACAGCACAGCCCAGAGTACTATATAAAGCACAGCCCAGAGAGTACTATATACAGCACAGCCCAGAGAGTACTATATACAGCACAGCCCACAGAGTACTATATACAGCACAGCCCACAGAGAACTATATACAGCACAGCCCACAGAGAACTATATACAGCACAGCCCACAGAGAACTATATAAAGCACAGCCCACAGAGAACTATATAAAGCACAGCCCAGAGTACTATATACAGCACAGCCCAGAGTACTATATAAAGCACAGCACAGAGAGTACTATATACAGCACAGCCCAGAGTGTACTATATACAGCACAGCCCACAGAGTACTATATACAGCACAGCCCACAGAGTACTATATACAGCACAGCCCACAGAGTACTATATACAGCACAGCCCACAGAGTACTATATACAGCACAGCCCACAGAGTACTATATACAGCACAGCCCACAGAGAACTATATACAGCACACAGTAGTATACAGCACAGAGCACAGCCCACAGAGAACTATATACAGCACACAGTAGTATACAGCACAGAGCACAGCCCACAGAGTACTATATACAGCACAGCCCAGAGAACTATATACAGCACACAGTAGTATACAGCACAGAGCACAGCCCACAGAGAACTATATACAGCCCACAGTAGCATACAGCACAGAGCACAGCACACAGATAACTATATACAGCCCACAGTAGTATACAGCACAGAGCACAGCCCACTGAGAACTATATACAGCACAGAGCACAGCCCACAGAGAACTATATACAGCCCACAGTAGCATACAGCACAGAGCACAGCCCACAGATAACTATATACAGCCCACAGTAGTATACAGCACAGAGCACAGCCCACAGAGAACTATATACAGCACAGAGCACAGCCCAGAGAACTATATACAGCCCACAGTAGCATACAGCAGAGCACAGCCCACAGATAACTATATACAGCCCACAGTAGTATACAGCACAGAGCACAGCCCACAGAGAGCTATATACAGCCCACAGTAGTATACAGCACAGAGCACAGCCCACAGAGAACTATATACAGCCCACAGCAGTATACAGCACAGAGCACAGCCCACAGAGAACTATATACAGCCCACAGCAGTATACAGCACAGAGCACAGCCCACAGAGAACTATATATAGCACAGAGCACACAGTAGTATACAGCACAGAGCACAGCCCACAGAGAGCTATATACAGCCCACAGCAGTATACAGCACAGAGCACAGCCCACAGAGAACTATATACAGCCCACAGCAGTATACAGCACAGAGCACAGCCCACAGAGAACTATATATAGCACAGAGCACACAGTAGTATACAGCACAGAGCACAGCCCACAGAGAGCTATATACAGCCCACAGCAGTATACAGCACAGAGCACAGCCCACAGAGAACTATATACAGCCCACAGTAGTATACAGCACAGAGCACAGCCCAGAGAGCTATATACAGCCCACAGTAGTATACAGCACAGAGCACAGCCCACAGAGAACTATATACAGCCCACAGCAGTATACAGCACAGAGCACAGCCCACAGAGAACTATATACAGCCCACAGCAGTATACAGCACAGAGCACAGCCCACAGAGAACTATATATAGCACAGAGCACACAGTAGTATACAGCACAGAGCACAGCCCACAGAGAGCTATATACAGCCCACAGCAGTATACAGCACAGAGCACAGCCCACAGAGAACTATATACAGCCCACAGCAGTATACAGCACAGAGCACAGCCCACAGAGGACTATATACAGCCCACAGCAGTATACAGCACAGAGCACAGCCCACAGAGAACTATATACAGCCCACAGTAGTATACAGCACAGAGCACAGCCCACAGAGGACTATATACAGCCCACAGCAGTATACAGCACAGAGCACAGCCCACAGCAGTATACAGCACAGAGCACAGCCCACAGAGGACTATATACAGCCCACATCTCTTCTCTTCCTCCCCTCCCCTCCTCCGAGAATGGCCCCACAGTCCAGAAAAAAAAAAACTCTCCTCACCTCTCCTCGTGCCCAGCGTTGCTTCCTGGTTCCTGCTCCTGTCTCAGCAGCTGCAGTCTGCCCGGGACACAGCAGGTGCGCGATGATATGACGTCATCGCGCACCCGCAGTGTCAGAGGCAGAGCGGGGAATGATGGGAGAGGAGCGTCTGTAGACGCTCTCTCCTCCATCATTGCATTCAACTGTACCGGCGTCTATACGCCGGTATAGTTGAATGCGACGGCGGGGGCGGCGGATTGAGCGGCCCACCACTGGCACCGGCCCTTCTGGCATTTGCCAGAAGTGCCCTATGGCCAGTCCGGCCCTGCTCCACTGGTGTCTTAGTGATATGTTACAATTTTGGTTATTTTTTTATGACTCTTGTTAAGTAAATGATTAACTAAAAAAATGAAATTATCATACAGCCGCCAGATATTATGCTCTCGTTATAACTTAGGATGTGTAACTCATAACATAATACACATTAAAGAGGGCGAAGAATGAAAGACAACATTCAACACCCAAGATGGTCACTATGATTAGTTATACCCTTTGGATTATGAATGCACTGGCCAGCACTTTGTGACTGTCCAGCACATCCTTGCCTATCTGGATGACAGTTCAATCTTCTCCAGTGACCTGGACTCTCACAGTCTTCATGCTACAAAAAAACTGCAACAAAACTATATTTATGCCAAACTGAAAGAAGTTTCTTTTTCAGAATCATGAACCGACATACATTATGTTGTCCAGAGGTCTGTGCATGGATCCAGAAAAGGTTTCCGCTAATTTGGATGGGGAACAACCCATTGGACTAAAAGCCATCCAAAGATTCATTGGCTTTGTAATTTATTACTGCAGTTCTTTAAAAACTACTCTCAAGTGATTGCTTCTATTATGGGACTAACTTGGAAGGACAATCTAATATATAATTGCCTAGAATACTACTTCCTGCAATTTGTGCCAACTTCCGTGGCTTTGTCCGGAGCTATTGTCCGGAGCTATTGTCCGGAGCTAATGTCCGGAGCTAATGTCCGGAGATAAGTGACATCACCAGTGTCCTACACCCAGGCAGAGCACAGTGGCCCCAGGCAGAGCACAGGGGCCCCAGGCAGAACATGGGGCCCCAGGCAGAGCACAGGGGCCCCAGGCAGAGCACAGGGGCCCCAGGCAGCATATGGGGCCCCAGACAGAGCACAGGGGTCCCAGGCAGCATATGGGGCCCCAGGCAGAGCACAGTGGCCCCAGGCAGCATATGGGGCCCCAGGCAGAGCACAGTGGCCCCAGGCAGAGCACAGGGGCCCCAGGCAGCATATGGGGCCCCAGGCAGAGCACAGTGGTCCCAGGCAGAGCACAGGGGCCCCAGGCAGCTTATGGGGCCCCAGGCAGAGCACAGTGGCCCCAGGCAGAACATGGGGCCCCAGGCAGAGCACAGTGGCCCCAGGCAGAGCACAGGGGCCCCAGGCAGAACATGGGGCCCCAGGCAGAGCACAGGGGCCCCAGGCAGAGCACAGGGGCCCCAGGCAGCATATGGGGCCCCAGGCAGAGCACAGGGGCCCCAGGCAGCATATGGGGCCCCAGGCAGAGCACAGTGGCCCCAGGCAGAGCACACACCAAATCGGAGGCCGAGGGGCCCCGCCAACCAAATCGGAGGCCGAGGGGCCCCACCAACCAAATCGGAGGCCGAGGAGCCCCGCCCACCAAATCGAAGGCCGAGCGGCCCCGACCACCAAAGCGGAGGCCGAGGGGCCCGGCCCCGCCAACCAAATCGGAGGCCGAGGAGCCCCGCCCACCAAATCGGAGGCCGAGGGGCCCCACCAACCAAATCGGAGGCCGAGGAGCCCCGCCCACCAAATCGAAGGCCGAGCGGCCCCGACCACCAAAGCGGAGGCCGAGGGGCCCGGCCCCGCCAACCAAATCGAAGGCCGAGCGGCCCCGACCACCACATCGGAGGCCGAGGGTCCCCGCCCACCAAATCGGAGGCCGAGGGTCCCCGCCCACCAAATCGGAGGCCGAGGGTCCCCGCCCACCAAATCGAAGGCCGAGGGTCCCCGCCCACCAAATTGGAGGCCGAGGGTCACCGCCCACCAAATCGGAGGCCGAGGGGCCCCGCCTACCAAATCGGAGGCCGAGGGGCCCCGCCCACCAAATCAGAGGCCGAGGAACCCCGCCCACCAAATCGGAGACCGGGGGTCCCCGCCCTCCAAATCGGAGGCCGAGGGGCCCCGCCAACCAAATCAGAGGCCGAGGAGCCCCGCCCACCAAATCGAAGGCCGAGCGGCCCCGCCCACCAAAGAGGAGGCAGAGGGGCCTTGCCCCGCCCACCAAAGCGGAGGCCGAGAGGCCCCGCCCACCACATCGGAGGCCGAGGGGCCCCGCCCACCAAATCGGAGGCCGAGGGTCCCCGCCCACCAAATCGGAGGCCGAGGGTCCCCGTCCACCAAATCGGAGGCCGAGGGTCCCCGCCCACCAAATCGGAGGCCGAGGGGCCCCACCAACCAAATCGGAGGCCGAGGGGCCCCGCCCACCAAATCGGAGGCCGAGGGTCCCCGCCCACCAAATCGGAGGCCGAGAGTCCCCGCCCACCAAATCGGAGGATAAGAGGCCCCGCCAACCAAATCGGAGGCCGAGGGGCCCCGCCAACCAAATCGGAGGCCGAGGAGCCCCGCCCAACAAATCGAAGGCCGAGCGGCCCCGCCCACAAAAGCGGAGGCCGAGTGGCCTGGCCCCACCCACCAAAGTGGAGGCCGAGGGGCCCCGACCACCACATCGGAGGCCGAGGGGCCCCGCCCACCAAATCGGAGGCCGAGGGGCCCCGCCCACCAAATCGGAGGCCGAGGGTCCCCGCCCACCAAATCGGAGGCCGAGGGTCCCCGCCTACCAAATCGGAGGCCGAGGGTCCCCGCCCACCAAATTGGAGGCCGAGGGTCCCCGCCCACCAAATCGGAGGCCGAGGGGCCCCGCCTACCAAATCGGAGGCCGAGGGGCCCCACCAACCAAATCGGAGGCCGAGGGGCCCCGCCCACCAAATCGGAGGCCGAGGGTCCCTGCCCACCAAATCGGAGGCCGAGGGGCCCCGCCAACCAAATCGGAGGCCGAGGGGCCCCGCCCACCAAATCGGAGGCCGAGGGGCCCCGCCCACCAAATCGGAGGCCGAGGGGCCCCGCCCACCAAATCGGAGGCTGAGGGTCCCCGCCCACCAAATCGGAGGATAAGGGGCCCCGCCCACCAAATCGGAGGCCTAGGGGCCCCACCAACCAAATCGGAGGCCGAGGAGCCCCGCCCACCAAATCGAAGGCCGAGCGGCCCCGCCCACCAAAGCGGAGGCAGAGGGACCCCGCCCACCAAATCGGAGGCCGTGGGGCCCCACCAACCAAAGCGGAGGCCGAGGGTCCCCGCCCACCAAATCGGAGGCAGAGGGACCCCGCCCACCAAATCGGAGGCCGAGGGGCCCCGCCCACCAAAGCGGAGGCCGAGGGTCCCCACCCACCAAATCGGAGGTCGAGGGTCCCCGCCCACCAAATCGGAGGCCGAGGGTCCCCGCCCACCAAATCGGAGGCCGGTCCCCGCCCACCAAATCGGAGGCCGAGGGTCCCCGCCAACCAAATCGGAGGCCGAGGAGCCCCGCCCAACAAATCGAAGGCCGAGCGGCCCCGCCCACCAAAGCGGAGGCCGAGGGGCCCGGCCCTGCCCACCAAAGCGGAGGCCGAGGGGCCCCGACCACCACATCGGAGGCCGAGGGGCCCCGCCCACCAAATCGGAGGCCGAGGGTCCCCACCCACCAAATCGGAGGCCGAGGGTCCCCGCCCACCAAATTGGAGGCCGAGGGTCCCCGCCCACCAAATTGGAGGCCGAGGGTCCCCGCCCACCAAATCGGAGGCCGAGGTTCCCCGCCCACCAAATCGGAGGCCGAGGGTCCCCGCCCACCAAATCGGAGGCCGAGGGGCCCCGCCAACCAAATCGGAGGCCGAGGGGCCCCGCCCACCAAATCGGAGGCCAAGGGTCCCCGCCCACCAAATCGGAGGCCGAGAGTCCCCGCCCACCAAATCGGAGGATAAGGGGCCCCGCCAACCAAATCGGAGGCCGAGGGGCCCCGCCAACCAAATCGGAGGCCGAGGAGCCCCGCCCAACAAATCGAAGGCCGAGCGGCCCCGCCCACCAAAGCGGAGGCCGAGGGGCCCGGCCCCGCCCACCAAAGCGGAGGCCGAGGGGCCCGGCCCCGCCCACCAAAGCGGAGGCCGAGGGGCCCCGACCACCACATCAGAGGCCGAGGGGCCCCGCCCACCAAATCGGAGGCCGAGGGGCCCCGCCCACCAAATCGGAGGCCGAGGGGCCCCGCCCACCAAATCGGAGGCCGAGGGGCCCCGCCCACCAAATCGGAGGCCGAGGGTCCCCGCCCACCAAATCGGAGGCCGAGGGTCCCCGCCCACCAAATTGGAGGCCGAGGGTCCCTGCCCACCAAATCGGAGGCCGAGGGTCCCCACCCACCAAATCGGAGGCCGAGGGTCCCCGCCCACAAAATCGGAGGCCGAGGGTCCACACCAACCAAATCGGAGGCCGAGGGGCCCCGCCCACCAAATCGAAGGCCGAGGGGCCCCGCCCACCAAAGCAGAGGCCGAGGGTCCCCGCACACCAAATCGGAGGCAGAGGGACCCCGCCCACCAAATTGGAGGCCGAGGGGCCCCGCCCACCAAATCGGAGGCCGAGGGTCCCTGCCCACCAAATCGGAGGCAGAGGGACCCCGCCCACCAAATTGGAGGCCGAGGGTCCCCGACCACCAAATCGGAGGCCGAGGGTCCCTGCCCACCAAATCGGAGGCCGAGGGTCCCCGCCCACCAAATCGGAGGCCGAGGGTCCCCGCCCACCAAATCGGAGGCCGAGAGTCCCCGCCCACCAAATCGGAGGCCGAGGGGCCCCGCCCACCAAATCGGAGGCCGGGGGTCCCCGCCCACCAAATCGGAGGCCGAGGGGCCCCGCCCACCACATCGGAGGCCGATGGGCCCCGCCCACCAGATCAGAGGCCGAGGGTCCCCGCCCACCAAATCGGAGGCCGAGGGTCCCCGCCCACCAAATCGGAGGCCGAGGGTCCCCGCCCACAAAATCGGAGGCCGAGGGTCCACACCAACCAAATCGGAGGCCGAGGGGCCCCGCCCACCAAATCGAAGGCCGAGGGGCCCCGCCCACCAAAGCGGAGGCCGAGGGTCCCCGCACACTAAATCGGAGGCAGAGGGACCCCGCCCACCAAATCGGAGGCCGAGGGGCCCCGCCCACCAAAGCGGAGGCCGAGGGTCCCCGACCACCAAATCGGAGGCCGAGGGTCCCTGCCCACCAAATCGGAGGCCGAGGGTCCCCGCCCACCAAATCGGAGGCCGAGGGTCCCCGCCCACCAAATTGGAGGCCGAGGGTCCCCGCCCACCAAATCGGAGGCCGAGGGTCCCCGCCCACCAAATCGGAGGACGAGGGGCCCCACCTGTGAAAATTTTACTGTGAAAATACCTGATGGGCACACAAGTATGCGCCAGTATGGGTACTAAGAGCTTTTCCACATAATAATGAAATATTTTAAAATATCATAGAACATACCAATATACATAGTTATTGATACATATTATTTATTATTTACATTATTGTTCTTAAGCAAAGAACCGTTGTTGTGGCATTTGCCACAACACGCAAAGTTGTTGTCTGATGTCTTTCATCACTCCCCTCATAAGCATGTTCATGGATCCTGTGTAACTGTACCTTAAATAACAAGAATTGTCAAGAGCTGGTGAGTGCAGCCATTTTTTGTTCTTTCTTACTATTATTTATTAATTGTATTATTCTTACATTTGAATAAATAAAGTATATATGGATTCTAGACTCCCGATTCTTTAGAATCGGGCTGCCATCTAGTAATTATTATAACTGGTTGGATTTTGCTCTCCAAACCTTCCAAGAATGTAACTCTCATTTTTCCACTGCTCCTGTCCTACACCATCGTGATGTAAACAGACCATTCTTCCTCAAATGTGGATGTTTCTGCTACTGTTATGGAAGCAGTTCTCATGCAAAATTACGCTGGATCTTGAAATCATACCCGTGTATTTTTCTCCCAAAGTTTTCCCCAGCAGAATGAAATTATTCCAGTAGTGACCATGAGCTCTTAGCCATAAAATTAGCTATTTAGAAATGGCAACAACTAGTTGAAGTAGTTAGATTCCAGGTAACCATGTATACTGATCACAAAAACCGATAATATCTTCAGTCAGGCCATAGACTGAATTCCTGCAAAGCTCTATGGTCACTCTTCTTCTCATGGATTGACTTCATTCTCAACTAACATACTATTGGGTAAAGCTGCAGGACTGATAATCATATCCAGATTCTTTGATTCTTGTTAAAGCTCTGAACATGTGCCCTCATGTGCAATTGAAGCTATTGTTACTATATATGTATTGTCATTATCTATGCTTCTTCCAATTCTCTACCTAAAGGATGATCTATTGTCTCAAAGGCAATTCTTACCTTGTGCTTTTTCTTTTAATTTCTCCGGTCTCCCAGGAGTTAAACAAATTTGTAACTGCTTTCTCAGGTTTTACTAGTGACCCACAAGGAAACAAAACATCAAAGAATTTGTTCAAATCCTTTAGTGCATGAGTTCAAAGCTGAGATTTCCAATAGACTTTATTAACGATCTTCCTAAGGCAAAGGGGTTCACTGCTGTCTGGGTTGTAGTGGTCCATTGCTCGATTTGTTGCATTATCAGGACTACCATTGGTTCCACAATTGGCTCAAGTAATTTTTTAACCCCTTTACCCCCAAGGGTGGTTTGCACGTTAATGACCGGGCTAATTTTTACAATTCTGACCACTGTCCCTTTATGAGGTTATAACTCTGGAACGCTTCAACGGATCCCGGTGATTCTGACATTGTTTTCTCTAGACATATTGGGCTTCATGATAGTGGTAACATTTCTTTGATATTACCTGCATTTATTTGTGAAAAAATTTTCGCAATTTTCCAACTTTGAATTTTTATGCCCTTAAATCACAGAGATATGTCACACAAAATACTTAAGGCTAGTTTCACACTAGCGTTAACTGCAATACGTCGCAAATGCGTCGTTTTGCCGAAAATACGCATCCAGCAAAAGTTCTTGCTGGATGCGTTTTTTCGTCATAGACTAACATTAGCGACGCATTAGCGACGCATTTGCGACGCATTGCCAAACGTCGCGTCCGTTTTGCGACGCTTGGGCGTGTGGTAGCGGACCGTCGGGAAAAAAAAACCTTACATGTAACGTTTTTTGCTCCCGACGGTCCGCTTTTTCCGACCGCGCATGCGCGGCCGGAACTCCGCCCACACCTCCCCGCACTTCCCCGCACCTCACAATGGGGCAGCGGATGCGTGGGAAAAATGCATCCGCTGCCCCCGTTGTGCGGCGGGGACAACGCTAGCGTCGGGGACCTCGGCCCGACGCACGGCGACGGGCCGAGCCCGACGCTAGTGTGAAAGTAGCCTAATAATTAACATTTTCCACATGTCCACTTTACATCAGCACAATTTTGTAACCAAAATTTTTTTTGTTAGGGAGTTATAAGGGTTAAAAGTTGACCAGCAATTTCTCATTTTTACAAAACCATTTTTTTTTAGGGACCACATCACATTTGAAGTCATTTTGAGGGGTCTATATGATAAAAAATAACCAAGTGTGACATAATTCTAAAAACTGTACCCCACAAGGTGCTCAAAACCGCATTCAAGAAGTTTATTAACCCTTCAGGTGTTTCACAGGAATTTTTGGAATGTTTAAAAAAAAATGAACATTTAACTTTTTTTCACAAAAAATTTAGTTCAGCTCCAATTTGTTTTATTTTACCAAGGGTAATAGGAGAAAATGGACCCCAAAAGTTGTTGTACAATTTGTCCTGAGTACGCCGATACCCCATACAGTCATGGCCAAAAGTATTGACACCCCTGCAATTCTGTCAGATAATACTCAGTTTCTTCCTGAAAATGATTGCAAACACAAATTCTTTGGTATTATTATCTTCATTTAATTTGTGTTAAATGAAAAAACACAAAAAGAATTGTCCTAAAGCCAAATTGGATATAATTCCACAACAAAAATAAAAAAGGGGGTGGACAGTATTGGCACTGTTCGAAAAATCATGTGATGCTTCTCTAATTTGTGTAATTAACAGCACCTGTAACTTACCTGTGGCACCTAACAGGTGTTGGCAATAACTAAATCACATTTGCATCCAGTTGACATGGATTAAAGTTGACTCAACCTCTGTCCTGTGTCCTTGTGTATACCACATTGAGCATGGAGAAAAGAAAGAACTGTCTCAGGACTTGAGAAACCAAATTGTGAGGAAGCATGAGCAATCTCAGGGCTACAAGTCCATCTCCAAAGACCTGAATGTTCCTGTGTCTACCGTGCGCAGTGTCATCATGAAGTTTAAGGCTATGTTCACACGCTGCGGGTTTTGCTGCGGACCCGCAGCTGTTTTGCAGCTGCGGGTCCGCATCCTTTTTCCATGTAGGTTACAGTACAATGTAACCTAATGGAAAACAAAACCCGCAGTGCCGACGATCCTTTTTTTCTGTGGAAAATCCGCGCGGATTTTCTGCAGAAAAAAAGAAGGACCATGTCACTTCTTGGTGCAGAATCGCAGCGATTCTGCACCCATAGAAATGCATTGAACCGCTAACTTCCCGCATGGGGCTGTGCCCACGTTGCGGGAAGTTAAGCGGATAATGTGCGGGTGGTACCCGGGGTGGAGGAGAGGAGACTCTCCTCCAGGCCCTGGGAACCATATTTGGGTGTAAAAAAAAAGAATTAAAATAAAAAATCATGCTATACTCACCTCTCAGCGCTGCCCGCGGCGTCCGGTCTCAGTTGCTGTGCCGAACAGGACCTGTGGTGACGTCGCGGTCACATGACCGTGATGACGCCGCGGTCACATGACCGTGACGTCACGAAGGTCCTTGTCGGCACAGCCGCTTGCAGCGCCGGGGAGATCGCGACGTCAGCGGGTGAGTAAGGCTAATTTTTATTATTTTTTCATTACTATTGATGCTGCATATTGCTGCATATGCAGCATCAATAGTACAGCAGTAATCCCGCAGCGGAAACCGCGGAACAAACCGCGATAAATCTGCAGGGATAACCGCAGCGGTTTTGCCCTGCAGATTTTCAATTCCGCTGCGGGATTAACCCGCAGAGGAACCCGCAGCGTGTGAACGTGGCCTAAAGCCCATGGCACTGTGGCTAACCTCCCTAGATGTGGACAGAAAAGAAAAATTGACAAGAGATTTCAACGCAAGATTGTGCAGATGTTGGATAAAGAACCTCGACTAACATCCAAACAAGTTCAAGCTGCCCTGCAGTCCGAGGGTACAACAGTGTCAACCCCTACTATCCGTTGGCGTCTGAATGAAAAGGGACTGTATGGTTGGAGACCCAGGAAGACCCCACTTCTTACCGCGAGACATAAAAAAGCCAGGCTGGAGTTTGCCAAAACTTATCTGAAAAAGCCTAAAACATTTTGGAAGAATGTTCTCTGGTCAGATGAGACAAAAGTAGAGCTTTTTGGGCAAAGGCATCAACATAGAGTTTACATGAGAAAAAAAGAGGCATTCAAAGAAAAGAACACGGTTCCTACAATCAAACATGGTGGAGGTTCCCTGATGTTTTGGGGTTGCTTTGCTGCCTCTGGCACTGGACTGCTTGACCGTGTGCATGGCATTATGAAGTCTGAAGACTACCAACAAATTTTGCAGCATAATGTAGGGCCCAGTGTGAGAAAGCTGGGTCTCTCTCAGAGGTCATGGGTCTTCCAGCAGGACAATGACCCAAAACACACTTCAAAAAGCACTAGAAAATGGTTTGAAAGAAAGCACTGGAGACTTCTAAGGTGGCCAGCAATGAGTCCAGACTTGAATCCCATAGAACACCTGTGGAGAGATCTAAAAATGGCAGTTTGGAGAAGGCACCCTTCAAATGTCAGGGACCTGGAGAAGTTTGCCAAAGAAAAATGGTCTAAAATTCCAGCAGAGCATTGTAAGAAACTCATTGATGGTTACCGGAAGCGGTTGGTCGCAGTTATTTTGGCTAAAGGTTATGCAACCAAGTATTAGGCTGAGGGTGCCAATACTTTTGTCTTTCCCATTTTTGGAGTTTTGTGTGAAATGATCAATGTTTTGCTTTTTGCTTCATTCTCTTTTGTGTTTTTTCATTTAAGACAAATTAAATGAAGATAATAATACCAAAGAATTTGTATTTGCAATAATTTTCAGGAAGAAACTGAGTATTATCTGACAGAATTGCAGGGGTGTCAATACTTTTGGCCATGACTGTATGTAGGGGTAAACCACTGTTTGGGGGTATGGCAGAGCTCGGAAGGGAAGGAGCGCCATTTGACTTTTCAATGCAAAATTGACTGGAATTGAAATTGGACGCCATGTTGCGTTTGGAGAGCCCCTGATGTGCCTAAACATTGAAACCCCCCACAAGTGACACCATTTTGGAAAGTAGACCCCCTAAGGAACTTATCTAGGTTTGTGGTGAGCACTTTGACCAACCAAATGCTTCACAGAAGTTTATAATGCAGAGCCGTAAAAATAAAAAATCGTATTTTTTCACAAAAATGATCTTTTCGCCCCCAATTTTTTATTTTCCCAAGGGTAAGAGAAGAAATTGGACCCCAATAGTTGTTGTCCAATTTGTCCTGAGTACGCTGATACCCCATATGTGGGGGTAAACCACTGTTTGGGCGCAAGGGAGAGCTCGAAAGGGAAGGAGCTCCGTTTGACTTTTCAATGCAAAATTGACAGGAATTGAGATCGGACGCCATGTTGAGTTTGGAGAGCCACTGATGTGCCTAAACATTGAAACCCCCCACAAGTGATACCATTTTGGAAAGTAGACCCCCTAAGGAACTTATCTAGATGTGTGGTGAGCACTTTGACCCACCTTCACAGAAGTTTATAATGTAGAGCTGTAAAAATAAAATAAAATTTTTTTCCCACAAAAATAATTTTTTAGCCCCCAGTTTTGTATTTTCCCAAGGGTAACAGGAGAAATTGGACCCCAAAAGTTGTTGTCCAATTTGTCCTGAGTACGCTGATACCCCATATGTGGGGGGAACCACCGTTTGGGCGCATGGGAGAGCTCGGAAGGGAAGGAGCGCCATTTGGAATGCAGACTTAGATGGATTGGTCTGCAGGCGTCACATTGCGTTTTGCAGAGCCCCTAATGTACCTAAACAGTAGAAACCCCCCACAAGTGACCCCATATTGGAAACTAGACCCCCCAAGGAACTTATCTAGATGTGTTGTGAGAGCTCTGAACCACCAAGAGTTTCACTACAGTTTATAATGCAGAGCCGTGAAAATAAAAAAATCTTTTTTTTTTCCACAAAAATTATATTTAGCCCCCAGTTTTGTATTTTTCCAAGGGTAACAGTTGAAATTGAACCCCAAAAGTTGTTGTCCAATTTGTCCTGGGTACGCTGATACCCAATATGTGGGGGGAACCACTGTTTAGGCGCATGGCAGAGCTCGGAAGGGAAGGAGCACCATTTGGAATGCAGAATTAGATGGATTGGTCTGCAGGTGTCACGTTGCATTCGCAGAGCCCCTGATGTAACTAAACAGTAGAAACCCCCCACAAGTGACCCCATATTGGAAACTAGACCCCCCAAGGAACTTATCTAGATGTGTTGTGAGAACTTTGAACCCCCAGGTGTTTCACTACAGTTTATAATGCAGAGCCGTGAAAAAAAAAAAATTTCCACAAAAATTATTTTTTAGCCCCCAGTTTTGTATTTTCCCAAGGGTAACAGGAGAAATTGGACATCAAAAGTTGTTGTCCAATGTGTCCTGAGTACGCTGATACCCCATATGTTGGGGTAAACTCCTGTTTGGGCACACGGGAGAGCTCGGAAGGGAAGGAGCACTGTTTTACTTTTTCAACACAGAATTGGCTGGAATTGATATCAGACGCCATGTCGCATTTGGAGAGCCCCTGATGTGCCTAAACAGTGGAAACCCCCCAATTATAACTGAAATCCTAATCCAAACACACCCCTAGCCCTAATCTCAACGGTAACCCTAACCACACCCCTAACCCTGACACACCCCTAACCCTAATCCTAACCCTATTCACAACCGTAAATGTAATCCAAACCCTAACCCTAACTTTAGCCCCAACCCTAACTTTAGCCCAAACCCTAACTGTAGCCCTAACCCTAGCCCCAACCCTAACCCTAGCCCTAACCCTAGCCCTAACCCTAACCCTAGCCCTAACCCTAACCCAAGCCCTAACCCTAGCCCTAACCCTAACCCTAGCCCTAACCCTAACCCTGGAAATAAATACTTTTTTTTTACTTTTTAATTTTTCCCTAACTAAGGGGGTGATGAAGGGGGGGTTGATTTACTTTTATAGTGGGTTTTTTAGCGGATTTTTATGATTGGCAGCTGTCACACACTGAAAGACACTTTTTATTGCAAAAAATATTTTTTGCGTTACCACATTTTGAGAGCTATAATTTTTCCATATTTTGGTCCACAGAGTCATGTGAGGTCTTGTTTTTTGCGGGACGAGTTGACGTTTTTATTGGTTACATTTTTGGGCACATGACATTTTTTGATCGCTTTTTATTCCGATTTTTGTGAGGCAGAATGATCAAAAACCAGCTATTTATGAATTTCTTTTGGGGGGGGCGTTTATACCGTTCCGCGTTTGGTAAAATGGATAAAGCAGTTTTATTCTTCGGGTCAGTATGATTACAGTGATACCTCATTTATATCTTTTTTTATGTTTTGGCGCTTTTATACGATAAAAACTATTTTATAGTAAAAATAATTATTTTTGCATCGCTTTATTCTGAGGACTATAACTTTTTTATTTTTTCACTGATGACGCTGTATGGTGGCTCGTTTTCTGCAGGACAAGATGACGTTTTCAGTGGTATCATGGTTATTTATATCCGTCATTTTGATCGCGTGTTATTATTATTTTTTTTTAATGGTGTTCACTGAAGAGGTTAATTAATGGGACAGTTTTATAGGTCGGGTCGTTACGGACGCGGCAATACTAAATATGTGTACTTCTATTGTTTTTTTTATTTTATTTAGATAAAGGAATGTATTTATTGGAACAATATTTTTTTATTATTATTATTTATTTAGGAATTTTTTATTTTTTTTCTCACATGTAATTTTTTTTCTTTTACTTTTTTACTTTGCCCCAGGGGGGGACATCACAGTAAAGTGACAGATCGCTGATCTGACACTTTGCTGTGCACGGTGTCAGATCAGCGATCTGACATGCACAGCAGGGAGGCTTCCCGGCACCTACTCTGAGCAGGCGCTGTAAAGCGACCTCCGTGCAGGACCCGGATGCAGAACCGCGGCCATTTTGGATCTGGGCCTGGACGGAGGAGGAGGTAAGAGACCCTCGCAGCAACGCGATCACATCTCGTTGCTCCGAGGGTCTCAGGGAAGCACGCAGGGAGCCCCCTCCCTGAGCGATGCTTCCCTATACCGCCGGAACACTGCGATCATGTTTGATTGCAGTGTGCCAGGGGTTAATGTGCCGGGGGCGGTCCGTGACCGCTCCTGGCACATAGTGCTGGATGTCAGCTGCAATAGTCAGCTGACACCTGGCCGCGATCGGCTGCGCTCCCCCCGTGAGCGTGGCCGATCGCTCTGGACATACTATTGCGTCCTTGGGAAGTAGGGCCCACCCCACATGGACGGAATAGTACGTCCAATGGCAGAAAGGGGTTAAAGAATCTTTCTGGTTCCAAAGTCTCCCAGATTCCATAATTTCTGACTGTGGTGTGCAATTTGTTTCCAGGTTCTGGAGTGCCCTCTGCACAAACTTAAAAATCTCCGTTGACTTCTCTTCAGCCTATCAACCCCAAAGTAATGGGCAGACCTGGTGAATCAATCAGTCCATGGACCAATATTGACAAATTTTCTATCATTCTAATCAAGATAATTAGCCGTATTTGCTTCTTAGGGCAGAATTCACCCTCAACAATTAAGATTCAGAGTCTTCTGGGAAATCTCCATTTGTTGCAGTGTATGGTCGAGAACCTCATCTTCCTCTGTCTATTGCATACCTCCCACTATGACATACATATGTACTGCAGGATATTAGATCAGGCAAATCAAAGTTAGTCCCATATGGAGGCTAAGTAAAAAAAATGTTCAAAATTAAAAAAATAAAAATAAATAAAGCATGAAAAAAATAAGGAAAATACATCACTACTAAAAACCTCTGCTTTATGTTGGTCCATGTGTCCACTTTGCAGCTTTATTAATACACTTCACCAACTGAGCCTAAGTCTGGAGTCACACTACCGTAGAATACGGACTAATGCTATGAGAGAAATCATCGCATAGCACTCAGACCAGTGTTACTCTTTGGGGCAGCTCACATTACCATATTTTTTCTCAGGCGTATTTGACGTGCGTGTAAAATCGCAGCATGCTGCAATTGTACTCGTATATCATTCGAGACTCACCAATGCAAGCCTATGGGTGTGAGAAAAACTTGGACACCACACAGATCATCCATGTAGCTTGTGACTAGTGTTGAGCGATACCGTCCGATACTTGAAAGTATCGGTATCGGAAAGTATCGGCCGATACCGGCAAAGTATTGGATCTGATCCGATACTGATACCCGATACCAATACAAGTCAATGGGACTCAAGTATCGGAAGGTATCCCTGATGGTTCCCAGGGTCTGAAGGAGAGGAAACTCTCCTTCAGGCCCTGGGATCCATATTAATGTGTAAAATAAAGAATTAAAATAAAAAATATTGATATACTCACCTCTCCGACGCAGCCTGGACCTTACCGCTGTGAACCGGCAGCCTTCTTTGCTTAAAATGAGCACGTTCAGCACCTTCCATGACGTCACGGCTTCTGATTGGTCGCGTGCCGCTCATGTGACCGCCACGCGACCAATCAGAAGCCGTGACGTCATCCCTCAGGTCCTAAATTCCTAGAAGGGAATTTAGGACCTGAGGGATGACGTCGCGGCTTGTGATTGGTCGCGTGGCGGTCACATGAGCGGCACGCAACCAATCAGAAGCCGTGACGTCATGGAAGGTGCTGAACGCGCTCATTTTAAACAAAGAAGGCTGCCGGTTACCAGCGGTGATGTCCAGGGGCCTCCGGACAGGTGAGTATATCAATATTTTTTATTTTAATTCTTTATTTTACACATTCATATGGATCCCAGGGCCTGAAGGAGAGTTTCCTCTCCTTCAGACCCTGGGAACCATACACTGGAAACTTCCGATTCCGATTCCCGATACCACAAAAGTATCGGATCTCGGTATCGGAATTCCGATACCGCAAGTATCGGCCGATACCCGATACTTGCGGTATCGGAATGCTCAACACTACTTGTGACAAATACGCACACATTTGCCTCATTTCAGCCTATTGAGCCATTTAATTAAATTGGGAAAATCAGTGAGAAATTTAAAGCCATACGGATGCCATACAGATGTCATACGGATACATAGGTGCAAGAAAATCGCATCATCGCATTACAAACGCATTACACACGGATGACCATACGGAGAACACTTGTGCGACTCTCAGCAGGGAGACTCGGACTGATTTTCCATACGGTAAGTGTGATGCCAGCCTAACACAAGATCTCTCATGCTCGCATGACTGCTGCAGCCAATCCCTGGTTTCAACAGTGATGATGACCCAGATGGCTCAAGTCCATGAAAGCTAATGATTGGTTGCAATGGTCATGTGATGTCTATGAAATTCTTTTGTTGCAGCTCTGTAATCAAAGGCCAATAGGGAGCAGTGAGAAGGTAGCACTGGAGTGGCAGGAAGTTCAACAAGTAAGAAATGCTTAAAGGCCCCGTCACACACAGCGACGCTGCAGCGATACAGACAACGATGCTGATCGCTGCAGCGTCGCTGTTTTGTCGCTGCGTGGTCGCTGGGGAGCTGTCACACAGACCGCTCTCTCCAGCGACCAACGATCAGGGGAACGACTTCGGCATCGTTGAAACTGTCTTCAACGATGCCGAAGTCCCCCTGCAGCACCCGGGTAACCAGGGTAAACATCGGGTTACTAAGCGCAGGGCCGCGCTTAGTAACCCGATGTTTACCCTGGTTACCAAAAAAAACAACACAGTACATACTCACCATCTGATGTCCGTCAGGTCCCTCGCCGTCTGCTTCCTGCTCTGACTGAGTGCCGCCGTACAGTGAGAGCAGAGCGCAGCGGTGACGTCACCGCTGTGCTGTACTTTCACTTTCACTTTGCGGCGCTCAGTCAGTGTGGGAAGCAGACGGCAAGGGACCTGAAGGACATCAGATGGTGAGTATGTACTGTATGTATGTGAGTTTGTTTTTTTTACATTTACGCTGGTAACCAGGGTAAACATCGGGTTACTAAGCGCGGCCCTGCGCTTAGTAACCCGATGTTTACCCTGGTTACCAGTGAAGACATCGCTGGATCGGTGTCACACACACCGATTCAGCGATGTCAGCGGGACCTCAACGATCAAAAAACGGCCCAGGCCATTCCGACACGACCAGCGATCTCACAGCAGGGGCCTGATCGCTGGTACGTGTCACACATAGCGAAATCGCTACTGAGGTCGCTGTTGCATCACAAAAATTGTGACTCAGCAGCGATCTCGCTAGCGATCTCGCTATGTGAGACGGGGCCTTAATTTGTTCTTTTAATCCATTTTTACCACCTTTGCCCCAAATTATCTGATCTTAACTTGAAGACATTAGAATATTGAAATCCAGCATGCCAAACCTTTTTTCACCCAAGATCCGCTATTTGGGGAACATTAGAACAACTTTTATATACATACAGTGGGGAAAAAAAGTATTTGATCACTTGCTGATTTTGTAAGTTTGCCCACTGACAAAGACATGAGCAGTCTATAATTTTAAGGGTAGGTTAATTTTTCACATTGAGAGATAGACTATTAAAAAAAAAATCCAGAAAAATCACATTGTATATATTATATAAATTTATTTGCATTTTGCAGTAAGAAATACGTATTTGATCCCCTACCAACCATTAAGGCCATGTTCACACTTTGCTGTTTTAACCGCGGAACCGCCGCGATTTTGATGCTGCGGGTCCGCAGCAGTTTCCATAGCGTTTCCATTTACATGTAAACCCTATGGAAACCGCAAACTGCTGTGCACATGCTGCGGGAAAAACCGCGCAGAAACGCAGCGATTTAAAACCCGCAGCATGTCACTTCTTTGTGCAGAATCGCTGCGATTCTACACCCATAGGAATGCATTGAACCGCTTACTTCCCGCATGGGGCTGTGCCCACGTTGCGGGAAGTAAGTGGCTAATGTGCGGGTGGTACCCGGGGTGGAGGAGAGGAGACTCTCCTCCAGGCCCTGGAAACCATATTTGGGGTAAAAAAAAAGAATAAAAATAAAAAATCATGTTATACTCACCTCTCAGCGCTGCACGCGGCCGGCCGGTCAGAGTTGCTGTGCGAACAGGACCTGCGGTGACGTCGCAGTCACATGACCGTGATGACGCCGCGGTCACATGACCGTGACGTCACGAAGGGTCCTTCTCGCACATCATCTTTGGAACCGGACTGCCGGGTGCAGCACCGAGGAGATCCGGACATCAGAGGGTGAGTATAACCAATTTTTATTATTTTTAACATTACTATTGATGCTGCATATTGCTGCATATGCAGCATCAATAGTATAGGCGGAAACCCGCAGCGGAAACCTCGGAACAAACCGCGATAAATCTGCAGGGATAAACGCAGCGGTTTTGCCCTGCAGATTTATCAAATCCGCTGCGGGAGAACCCGCAGAGGGACGCCGCAGAGTGTGAACATGGCCTAAGAGTTCTGGCTCCTACAGACCAGTTAGATGCTCCTAATCATCTTGTTACCTGCATTAAAGACAGCTGTTTTACATAGTCACCTTTATAAAAGACTCCTGTCCACAGACTCAATTAATCAGTCAGACTCCTACCTCTACAACATGTAAGGTGTCAGGGACAAGATTATAGACCTGCACAAAGCTGGAATAGGCTACAAAACCATAAGTAAGATGCTGGGTGAGAAGGAGACAACTGTTGGTGCAATAGTAAGAAAATGGAAGAAATACAAAATGGCTGTCAATCGACATTGATCTGGGGCACCATATAAAATCTTACCTCAAGGGGTATCCTTGATCAGGAGGAAGGTGAAAGATCAGCCTAAAACTACACGGGGGTAACGTGTTATTGATCTCAACGCAGCTGGGACCACAGTCACCAAGAAAACCATTGGAAACACAATACACCGTAAAGGTTTAAAATCCTGCAGTGCCCGCAAAGTCTCCCTGCTCAAGAAGGGACATGTGCAGGCCCATCTGAAGTTTGCCAATAAACACCTGGATGATTCTGTGACTGATAGGGAGAAGGTGCTGTGGTCAAATGAGACAAAAATTGAGATCTTTGGCATTAACTCAACTCGCCATGTTTGGAGGATGAGAAATGCTGCCTATGACCCAAAGAACACCATCCCCACTGTCAAGCATGGAGGTGGAAACATTATATTTTGGGGGTGTTTCTCTGCTAAGGGCACAGGACTACTTCACCGCATCAATGGAAGAATGGATGGAGCTACTGTATGTACCGTAAAATCCTGAGTGACAACTTGCTTCACTCTGTCAGGACATTAAAAATGGTCATGGCTGAGTCTTCCAGCAAGACAATAACCCAAAACATACAGCCAAGGCAACAAAGGAGTGACTCAAAAAAATGCACATTAAGGTCTAGCCAGTCTCCAGACCTTAATCCCATAGAAAACTTATGGAGGGAGTTGAAGCTCTGAGTTGTCACAACAACAGTCTCAAAATCTTAATAATTTTGAGATGATCTGGAAAGAGGAGTGGACCAAAATTCCTCCTGACATGTGCGCAAACCTCATCATCAACTACAAAAACGTCTGACTGCTGTGCTTTCCAACAAGGGTTTTGCCACCAAGTATTAAGTCTTGTTTGCCAAAGGGAACAAATGCTTATTTCTCAGTGCAAAATGCAAATACATTTATATAATTTATACAATGTGATTTTCTGAATTTTATTTTTTATATTCTATCTCTCAACGTTAAAATTAACCTACCCTTAAAATTATAGACAGCTCATGTCTTTGTCAGTGGGCAAACTTATAAAATCAGCAAGGGATCAAATACTTATATCCCCCACTGTGTATATATATATATATATATATATATATATATATATATATATATATATATATCTATATGTATACACAGTATATATACACCATGTTCCAAATTATTATGCAAATGATATTTTTCTCGGATTTTCCTAAATGGTCGATGCAAATGACAGTTAGTCTAATAAAAGTAATCACCCGTTAAGAGTATAAATCAAATTTTATTGAAGAAACCTCCCAATGATAACAGTATAATCTCCAAAGTGAATAAAAACTCAAAATGCACTGTTCCAAATTATTAGGCACAGTAGAATTTCTAAACATTTGATATGTTTTAAAGAACTGAAAATGCTCATTTGTGGAATTTGCAGCATTAGGAGGTCACATTCACTGAACAAAAAAGCTATTTAACTCCAAAACATCCTATCAGGCAAAGTTACATGTTAACATAGGAACCCTTCTTTGATATCATCTTCACAATTCTTGCATCCATTGAACTTGTGAGTTTTTGGAGAGTTTCTGCTTGTATTTTTTTGCATGAAGTCAGAATCTCCTCCCAGAGCTGCTGTTTTAATGAACGGCCTCCCACCCTCATAGATTTTTTGCTTGATGATCCTCCAAAGGTTCTCTATAGGGTTGAGGTCAGGGGAACATGGTGGCCACACCATGAGTTTATCTCCTTTTATGCCCATAGCAGCCAATGACTCAGATGTATTCTTTGCAGCATGAGATGGTGCATTGTCATGCATGAAGATAATTTTGCTCCTTAAGGCACGTTTCTGCTTTTTATACCATGGAAGTAAGTTGTCAGTCAGAAACTCTATATACTTTGCAGTGGTCATTTTCACACCTTCAGGAACCTTAAAGGGCCCTACCAGCTGTTTCCCCATGATTCAAGCCCAAAACATGACTCCTCCACCTCCTTGCTGATGTCGCAGCCTGGTTGGGACATGGTGGCCATCCACCAACCATCCACTACTCCATTCATCTGGACCATCCAGGGTTGCTCGACACTCATCAGTAAGCAAGACTGTTTGAAAATTAGTTTTCATGTATGTCTGGGCCCACTGCAACCGTTTCTGCTTGTGAACACTGTTTAGGGGTGGCCGAACAGTAGGTTTTTGCATCACAGCAAGCCTTTGAAGGATCCTACACCTTGAGGTTCGAGGGACTCCAGAGGCACCAGCAGCTTCAAATAAATGTTTGCTTCTTTGTAATGGTATTTTGGCAGCTGTTCTCTTAATCTAATGAATTTGTCTGGCAGAAATCTTCCTCATTATGCCTTTATATGCATGAACACTGTCTGTTCTCTGTTTCAGTCACAAATCTCTTTACAGTATGATGATCACTCTTAAGTTTTCGCGAAACATCTAATGTTTTCATCCCTTGATGAAGGCATTGCACTATTTAATGCTTTTCAGCAGCAGAGAGATCCTTTTTATTTCCCATATTGCTTGAAACCTGTGGCCTGCTTAATAATGTGAAACATCATTTTTAAGTAGTTTTCCTTTAATTAGAATCACCTGGAAAACTAATTATCACATGTGTTTAAGATTGATTTCAGTGATCCATTGAGCCCTGAGACACAATACCATCCACGAGTTTATTTGAAACACAAAAAAATTAAATCTTTATTACACTTAAATCCAATTTGCATAAGAATTTGGAACACAGTGTGTATATATATATATATATATATATCTACTATATAATTGTCTAAGGGTCACTTCCGTCTGTCTGTCTGTCTGTCACGGATATTCATTGGTCACGGCCTCTGTCATGGAAATCCAAGTCGCTAATTGGTCGTGGGAAAACGCCCATGACCATTGCCACGACCAATCAGTGACGGGCACAGTCCGGCGGCAAAATGGCCGCTCTTTCCTCCCCGCAGTCAGTGCCCGCTCCATACTCCCCTTCAGTCAGCCCTCACACAGGGTTAATGCCAGCGTTACCGGAGCGCGGTGTAACGCACTCCGGTTATGCAGCTATTAACCCTGTGTGACCAACTTTTTACTATTGATGCTGCATATGCAGCATCAATAGTAAAAAGATCTAATGTTACAAATAAGAATAATTTAAAAAAAAGGTTACTCTCACCCTCCGACATCGCCCGCTGTCCTCGGCAGTGCAAGCGGCAGGTTCTGGTGCCAAGGATGCTATGCGAGAAGGACCTTCCATGACGTCACAGTCATGTGACCGCGATGTCATCACAGGTCCTGCGCTCATACCAACCCTGGGACCGGAAGCTGCCGCGTGCACCGCATACAGGCGCCAGGACTTCAAGGGGCCTTCGGAAGGTGAGTATATGTTTATTTTTTATTTTAAGTCTTTTTTAACCACGCATATAGTGCCCACATTGCTATATACTACATGGGCTGTGTTACATAGTGCGTGGGCTCTGTACTGCGTGGGCTGTGTTATATATTACGTGGCCAGTGTTATATACTGCGGGGGCTGTGCTACATACTGCGTGGTTGCTATGTACTGCGTGGGCTGTGCGTGGGCTGTGCTATATATTACGTGGCCAGTGTTATATACTGCGGGAGCTGTGCTATATACTGCGTGGCTGCTATATACTGCGTGGCTGCTATGTACTGCATGAGCTGTGCTATATATTACGTGGCCAGTGTTATATACTGCGGGGGCTGTGCTATATACTGCGTGGCTGCTATATACTGCTTGGGCTGTGCTATATATTACGTGGCCAGTGTTATATACTACGTCGCCTGTGTTATATACTGCGTGGCTGCTATATACTGCGTGGGCTGTGTTATATACTGCGTGGGCTGTGTTATATACTGCGTGGTCACTGTTATATACTGCATGGCCTGTATTGACGCAGTGGGTATTCTAGAATATGTATGTATGTATGTATGTATATAGCAGCCACATATTATATAGCACAGGCCATGTAGTATTTGTCTGCTATATACTACTTGGCTCCTGTATAATACGTGGCTTGTGCTATATACTATGTGGCTGCTATATGCATACATACATATTCTAGAATACCCGATGCGTTAGAATCGGGCCACCATCTACTATATATATATATACACTCACCGGCCACTTTATTAGGTACACCATGCTAGTAACGGGTTGGACCCCCTTTTGCCTTCAGAACTGCCTCAATTCTTCGTGGCATAGATTCAACAAGGTGCTGGAAGCATTCCTCAGAGATTTTGGTCCATATTGACATGATGGCATCACACAGTTGCCGCAGATTTGTCGGCTGCACATCCCAAAGATGCTCCATACAAGGCAGGATGGATCCATGCTTTCATGTTGTTTACGCCAAATTCTGACCCTACCATCCGAATGTCGCAGCAGAAATCGAGACTCATCAGACCAAGCAACGTTTTTCCAATCTTCTACTGTCCAATTTCGATGAGCTTGTACAAATTGTAGCCTCAGTTTCCTGTTCTTAGCTGAAAGGAGTGGTATCCGGTGTGGTCTTCTGCTGCTGTAGCCCATCTGCCTCAAAGTTCGACGCACTGTGCGTTCAGAGATGCTCTTAGGCCTACCTTGGTTGTAACGGGTGGCGATTTGAGTCACTGTTGCCTTTCTATCAGCTCGAACCAGTCTGCCCATTCTCCTCTGACCTCTGGCATCAACAAGGCATTTCTGCCCACAGAACTGCCGCTCACTGGATTTTTTTTCTTTTTCGGACCATTCTCTGTAAACCCTAGAGATGGTTGTGCGTGCAAATCCCAGTAGATCAGCAGTTTCTGAAATACTCAGACCAGCCCTTCTGGCACCAACAACCATGCCACGTTCAAAGGCACTCAAATCACCTTTCTTCCCCATACTGATGCTCAGTTTGAACTGCAGGAGATTGTCTTGACCATGTCTACATGCCTAAATGCACTGAGTTGCCGCCATGTGATTGGCTGATTAGAAATTAAGTGTTAACAAGAAGTTGGACAGGTGTACCTAATAAAGTGGCCGGTGAGTGTATATATATATATATATATATATATATATATATATATATATATATATATATATATATATATATACTGTAGCAGATGATTGGCAGAAATTTAATCAACTGAATCCACTGATATTTATATAGTGGGTATGGCCAACTTAACTTCTAATAATATTTCTATCGTATAACTATTACATACAGTATATCTACAGCATTTATCTATTCATTTTCCAAACAGAATGATCTAATGAAAAACTAGCCTTTAGAAAGTCAAAATTATTTTCCTGTCAATCAAAATAGGCTGTTTTATGACAGGTTTTGCTTATTTTCTTGTTTCATACACAATAAAGTAGCCTTCATTCTGCTGACGGGAATGAAGCACAATAGTGTGGAATATAAATTATTCTCACAATGCCTATTTTAAATGTAGCAAGTCCTCTGTTGCATTATCTTGTCGTTACTTTCTTGTCATGCTTTTACTCCTTTACAGTGGTGGTGGCAGGCAATTGCATGATTTATTGCCTCAGGGACCAATGCAAAACTCTGCCATCTCACAGTGTAGTATATTTATCTGTGTAGGTACCACCAAAAGGGTTACCACTGCTAAAATGAGTAGTGCAAGTCAACATAGTATCTTCAGCATAAGACATGTAATGGATGACAGTGGAGCAATGTCAGCTACCTCTACAGACATGATGGTGCTGGTTAAAGCTGTAATGCAGAAATTGATCATTTAATAATTCATCACAGAAAAGCCGAGTGCAGTGGATTGTGAACTTACATTTCAGTAATAGGATTATGTCTTGTGGTTTTAGAAAAGCTGATTGTCAAGGAAAGCTCTCAAAGAATCCTGAGAAATATCTCATGTAACTTTTGACTTGCCTTTAGAAATTGACAAAACAGTACATTTAACATCTTTCAATAATCCTATTGTACGGAGCTTCTTTTGCCTTTTGTAAATGTTTGCAATTGAGTTTGTTCATTTTTGTTCCACGCCTTAAGATCCACAGACCTGAAAAATGCAGTCTGTTAAGCAATGGTAATATATTCCTTGGTACAGCTGGGTGTATCCTTGCGTAGAAACCGTTACTTGTCTGATGTCTATTGTCTGTCACAACTTATAGGAAATGTCTTTCGGATAAATATATATTTGAATGGAAGCATGCTGGAGCAAGGTAAAAGATGGGTCCCCCTCAGACAAATCACTTGGTATTTTACTTGCACTGGTTTTATTATGAAATAGGATACTTTGAGTGGTTTAACCACCCTAGGTTTCAGGTTCCCAAGATTGTAATTGACATAGACATGCAGTAAAAGGTAACTCATTGCATCTTTTGATCAGACCTGATAGTTGCGCAGGATCTGAGGCCGTAACCTAAACATGAGATGGCCAAGTGACAGCTGTTCAGAACCTCGGAAGGTCACCTTAGCTACTTGACCTTCAATTGAAATTAGTTTGAAGTATGCATTTATGGGATTTCTGAGGGTAAGATATGCCCACTGTCATTACAGAGGTGTAAGTAATAAGTAAGGGCCGTAAATCTCACTTCTTCCTCACTTATGTAAAAGTATAGATGTACGGAACTGTTTACCCCTTTCACCCCGAAGCCTATTTTCATCTTCCTGACAGACCAATTTTTTCAATTCAGACCACTGTCACTTTATGAGGTAATAACTCTGGAACGCTTCAATGGATCCCGATGAATCTAAGTTTGTTTTCTTATTCCATATTGTACTTCATGATATTAGTAAAATTTATTTGATATGACTTACATTTATTTGTGAAAAAAAATGGGAAATTTGGTGAAAATGTTGAACATTTTGCAATTTTCAATCTTTTAATTTTTATGCCCTTAAATCAGAGAGTCATGTCACACAAAATAGTTAATAACTAACATATCCCACATGTCTTCTTTACATCAGCACAATTTTTGAAACATAATTTTTTTGTTAGGAAGTTATAAGGGTTAAAAGTTGACCAGCGATTTCTAGATTTTTACAACAAAATTTACAAAACCGTTTTTTTAGGGACCACATCACATATGAAGTGACTGAGGGGCCTATATGACAGAAAATACCCCAAAGTGACACCATTCTAAAAACTGCACCCCTCAAGATGCTCAAAACCACATTCAAGAACTTGTCAGGTGCTTCACAGGAATTAATGGAATGTGGAAAATAAAAGTAAACATTTAACTTTTTTCACAAAAATTTTTCTTTAGACCCAATTTTTTTTATTTTCACAAGGGTAACAGGAGAAAATAGACCCCAAAATTTGTTGTGCAGTTTCTACTGAGCACAATGATACCCCACATGTGGGTGAAAACTACTGGTTGGGCGCACGGCAGGACTCAGAAGGGAATGAGCGCCATTTGACTATTTGAATGTAAAATTTGCTGGCATAATAGCAGATGCCATGTCCTGTTTGGAGAGCCCCTGATGTGCTTAAACAGTAGTAACCCCACACAAGTGTCACCATTTTGGAACCTAGACCCCTCATGGAACTTATCTAGATGTGTGGTGAGCACCTTGAATCCCTAGGTGCTTACAGAAGTTTATAAAGTTGAGCCGTCAAAATTAAAAAAAATCCCATTTTTCACTCAAAAATGTTTTTTAGCCCAAAACTTTGCATTTTCATAAGGGTAACAGGAGAAATTCACCATACAATTTGTTGTGCTAATTCTCCTGAGTATACTGATACCCTATATGTGGTGAAAAATTACTTTTGATGCACAGTGCGTAGCTCAGAAGGTAAGCAACGCCATATTGAAGTTCAGATTTAGCTGAACTGGTTTGAAGGTGCCATGTCACATTGCTAGAGCCCCTGAGATGCCAGACCAGCAGAACCCCCCATAAGTGACCCTATTTTGCAAACTACACTTCTCAGTGAATTAATCTAGGGGTTCATTGATTACATTGACACAACAGGAGTGTCAGAATTTTATACTATTGGCAAGTGAAGAAAAAATAATTACATTTTTATCACCAAGATTTTATATTAGCTCCAGATTTTACATTTTCATACTGGGAAATGGGTACAAATGGCACCAAAATTTGTTCCACAATTTCTGCTGAATGTAGAAATATCTTATATGTAGCTGTACAGTACTGTTTAGCCACACACCAGAGTCGGGAGGGATGGAGCAATATTTGCCTCCTGGAGCGTAGATTTTCCAAGAATAGTTTGGGGACTCCATATACATAGCCCCTAATTGATAGAAAAGCAGAATATCCCCTCCAGTGACCCCATTTTGGAAATTATACCCCTTTGGGAATATACAGGAGTTGAGATGATTTTGACTCCTTGGGTGTTTTCTAGAAACAAGCAGTAGTGGATGTTGCTGAGTGAAAATTGCCAACTGCCATTATAGTGACCAGTACGTTGTAGTGACCAGGTCATGCTAATGGAACCATGCACCTGTAAATGAAGCGGGCACGCATCGCTACAGAAATGCCAAGTATGTGGCCCCTAAATCTGGTTTAGACACACCGGGGATCAGAAGGGAGGGAGGCATTTAGATTTGGGAGAGTAGAATTTGCTGAATTTCTTTTGTGGGGTGAGGAGCCATTTAGCTTTTCCAGAGCCTTTGTACTATCAGTAACATGGAAGCCCTCTATATTTCCATTAACAGATGATGGACCTGACTTGGGAATTGCTTTTTTTGAGGATTGAGTTGAAGTTGGGAACATTTTACATAACATTTGACATCACATTTATCTGGTGCTGTACACTGAGAATTTACTTTGTGGTTTCCATCTAAATCTCCAAATGACATGACAGATGAAACCCCCGATGGATCCATTCACTATAATGAGGCAGCAGAGTTACTCTGGATTACTCTGGATTTGATGCACGCCAAAAAAGCACCATAGTGCCTTTATCTGCCTCAGAGATTTACACGGAAACCCTGGTGTATGCGCTCAGCGCAGAGCTCAAGATAAATGTGAGAAGAGCCTAACTGCGATCTTTGGGAGGCAGAATGATCAAATCCACAGAAGGTGAAGAATTTGTTTTATATATTTTTTACACCATTTCTTGCGTGGTATAAGTGATTAGGCGACTTTATCTTTCCGGTGCGATTACAGCAATACCAGATTTATATCGGATTTTTAGGTTTGGCTGCTGTCACACACTAAAAGATGCTTTTTATTGCAAAAACTAGTTTTGCACCCCCATACTTAGACAGCATTAAGCCGACTTAGTAATGGAGAGGTGTCAATAAGACACCTATCCATTACTAATCCTACAGTTGTTAAAGTGTTAATAAAGCACCACACAGTAAGAATAAAATCTTTTAATGAAATCAAACACCACAAAGTTTACCATCTTTATTAGTCTGCCAATCTAAGTGAAGCCCTCAATCTCCTGTAAAAACAAAGTAAAAATAATAAAACAACAATATACCCATACCTGTCCGGCGTACAGTCAGTCCCACATAATCCATATCTGGGGAATGTACAGTTTACAACCGTGAGTGGTGCTAATGCGACCGCCCGGCTGTAAACTACTGGGGAATGGATGAGATGCTGCGGGCGCAGGCTCAGTAACTAGCTGTGATGTCACTGAGTCTGTGCTCGCTGCTTCTCATTCATTCCCCAGTAGTTTTTCAACACAAAATGCTGATCTATCAAAATATAAAATTAATTAACCTGATCTGTAAACGCTTTAATGAGAAAAACAAAAAACATCAGAAATGTATTTTTCTGCCACTGCAACACCTGCAAAAAAATACTTGCAGTAAGAAGCGGTCAAAACATCATATCTACCCTAAAATCATATAAAAAAAAACAAATTCAGAACTCGAAAAACAAGCCTTCATGCTACTCCATAGACTGAAAAATGAAACTGCTATTTGTTTCAAAAAAATACAACACAAGCAATTTTTTTTTACAAATTTCCACATTTTTTGCAAAACTTAAAAAATGATGTATGTTTGATATTCCAGTAATCATACTGACTTGGAGAACCATATTACCAAGACCTTTTTACCATATAAACAATGCTGTAAAAAGAAAATCCAAAAAACAATTGTGGAATTTTTGCTATTTTGCCACATTTAGAACTTTTTCATGTTTTCCAGTACATTGCATGATAAAATGAATGGTGTAATTCAAAATTATAACTAGTCCCACAAAAAACAAGCCCTCATATGGCTGTATCAACAAAAATAGAAAAACGCAATGTGTCTTGTAAGAAAGGCAAGAAAAAGTCAAAGCACAAAAATGGAAAAACACCACGTCGAGAAAGGGTTAAATAGATCAATAAATAAAAGCTGATCAGATTGCATGTAGCTGAATGGCGATTGTTTAATAGCCAAGGCTGCCATTGTAAATTGACCCTCAGTTATGGTCTAATATTCACCTGCTTTTTCTTGCAGGTCCGGTACATACAAGTTTCCCTGTGTACAGGGTGGGCCATTTATATGGATACACCTAAATAAAATGGGAATGGTGGGTGATATCAACTTCCTGTTTGTGGCACATTAGTATATGGGAGGGGGAAAACTTTTCAAGATGGGTGATGACCATGGCGCCCATTTTAAAGTCAGCCATTTTGGATCCAACTTTATTTTCTTCAATGGGAAGAAGTTCATGTGACACATCAAACTTATTGAGAATTTCACAAGAAAAACAATGGTGCACCACCACATTATGGGTGTAAGTGTAAGGACTGGCGGAACGCACCGAGTTAATATAGATGTTATAATTGGTGCATTCGCAGCCCGGGGTCCACCGTGCAGGAGAGAACCTGCTGCTAGAAGATGGTGGCACTATATGGCGGTATAAGTGAACTTAGTTACTTCACTGAGTGGCACTGCAAAGAACACGCTGTGCCCTGTTAGCGTCACAGAGGAACACAGCTAACTGCTGAGCTGAAGGCAGTCAGTGGTCACGCACACAGAAAAGCACACAAACACTCCTCTCCCGTGGAACCGGAATTCTAGTGGCTATTAGCCAGCCCTGAATACATTCATACAAATTTCTCACCAGAGGTGCCGGTATTCTAGGGGCTTATTTCAGCCAAACCCTATCCACATACAGGCACAACTACAAATAGCAAGCTCATAACTTGAAGTGATACTAGCGCATGGCCGTGCGGCCATGCGAACCTTTTATAGCTGCAGCAGCGTCAGGACCTTCCTAGAGGACCAATGGAAGCTGCTACAGTACCTGAGCAACTTCAGGACCTTCCTAGAGGACCAATTAGAGCTGCAGCAGTACCTGAGCATATGACCCCTGACCTCCAATGAGAGGCCTTACCTTGGGCATGCTCAGAAGGGAAAAAGCAGGACTTAGTCCCAGAGACGTCTGCTCACTGCTGACCAGTACTGGCTACAATGGCAGAGCCTGGGAAGGCAGCAGAAACCATCCACACAGTATCAGGCTGAGCCAGACGCTAGAACCGACGTCTCCGCTGAGCAGGCTCCACTGCAACTGGAGAAGAATGGGAGACCGCAGTGGAGATGGTTCGAGATTCTCCCTGTGCAGAGGTGGGAACTTGACCCCTAACAGTCAGGTCTGAGCATTCCTACATGAACAGTTTCCTGGAAAGTGCAGGTCCACACATGTGGTGATGTGTTTCTATTATACTTTTCCTCTGATTGTTCTACTGCTGGTTTTGGCTTACAAATAATGAGGTCAAATACTGAACGTGTGAATGTGGCCATAGGCACAGGTTTGCGATTCACACTCTTACCCCTTGCTCAGAATGGAAAAATTTACCCCCTTCCATGAAGCGATTTAGCTAGTTTTGTTGGTATATCAATAAGATGGTGTATAGCAAAGCGGCGTAAGACCTTATTGTTCCTTTACGGTTTTTATATAACACATGACATGGAATTGCAGGTTTGACCATAAACATAAAATTATCTTTTCAAATTTAAAAGGGATCCCTTTTAGGTTTGAACTATTGATATGTTCTTCTGCAAGTATTTGGGGAAATTAATAGTTGTTTATAAATTAAATTATTTCTTGTCGATCTTGTCGGAGTTATTATTTTTTATTATACCAATGTAACATGAATACACAACAACTCTCAGATATTAATATACAGTAATATGTTAAAATGGTTATCTACGAGATTTTATTAATATAAGCTTTGGTATAATTTCCATTCTGTTAAAATTAATACCAGTTTTACGTCATGTTTTAAGAGCAATGTGGTGATAAAAAACATTAGTGCTCGTTCCATATCAGGGAGGCTGTACGGCACCTTTGAGACATGATAGTGCCTGGAAAGTTGCTCAGCATTAGGTGAAAGTATCAGGATCATGCAGGCGCTAGCCTCAGAGTTGCCAGGTGACATATTCCGCTGGGGACATAAGTCTCTGTGTGTGCCGGGTTTATGTCAGTGAATACAGAGTTTCTTGCCCCCTGTGGTGCAGTTGAGATCCATCTGAGTAAATGTCACTCATCACTCACCATGTGGATGGCGACATGGTCAAGAATCCTCCAGGCTAGAAACTTCTGAGATTTGATATATCTGTGGGCATGATTGCATACCAACCTATCATACATTTCAGTTTTTTTCATTGAAAAATATTTTAATCTTTTAGCATTCTATTACAAAAAGCTCATAATTATATTTCTTATGTGATGTGTGATTGTTACATAGGATTGTAGTCAACTTGTCTAGTTGTCATGATGCATTATCAATATTGCATAATAACATTTAACAGCTGATAGTCACACAATGCAGTAATGGAAGAGATAATAAAAAAAGAGGTGCTCCCTGGGTAAAACCGCAGGATGATTGCGAGAGTGATGGGGTGAGACCCGCCCACCTGGGTTAGTTAAGTGCAGCAAACACTGCTGCTCTGGCCGCTGCACTCACTGCTCCCTGGGTGGAGAGGAGATTGCAGCGTGTAGGAGAGAGATTGGTGATGGTGTCTGGGCGCTGTCAACGAGGTCACAGATATTGCAGGTACTAGATAAAGTAGATTATTAACCCCTTTCTGACATATGTCGTAATAATAAGTCTCTGTACCCTGAGCCTACCTGACCAGGGACGGATTATTACGTCATTGCGATCGCCCGTGCACACGGGCTGTGCACGGGTGATTGCTGCTGGGTGTCAGCTGATTCTGACAGCAGACACACGGCCCTTTAACCCTCTAAATGCTTCGATCAAACGCGGTCTCAGCATTCCGGGAGCCGGAAGAGGGATGACAGCCCCTCTGCCTTTGGATTAGAGACCCCGCAGCGTGACTCGGGGTCCCATTCGTTGCCATGGTGACCAGATGTCGTCATGACAAAATCTGGGTCACGAGAGCTAGGAAAATTTTTCTGTCAGTGCCAAGCTGACAGCTTATACAGCATAGAGATGCTGCTGCATCCCCATGCTTTCAAGGATTAGCCTGCAAAAAAATAATAGTGCCATAGTGGTACAAAGCAAAAAAGTTATGATTTTTTTATTCTGCCTCCCAAAGATCACAGTAAGGCTCGGCGCACATTCATCCTGCACTCTGCACTCAGCGCTTGCACTAGGTTTTCAGTGTAAATCTCTGAAATACGTGAATTAGACGGAACCTCTGGCGGAAGATTCCTTATAATGGGGCAGATGGAGGCACTGTAGACGCTGTCCATCATTTTAGGATTTCATAAATGTGCCCTTGGCCACAGTTTTGTGCACTTCTGAAAAGGACACCGCTGAACAGAGGCCAGACTAAGTCCAGAGTAACTCTGCTGCCTCATTTTAGTGAATGGATCCCTTGGGGGTTTCATCTGAATCATGTCACTCAAAGATTTAGATGGAAACCCCAAAGTAAGTGCTCAGCGTAGAGCGACGGTTAAATATGATCCCAAACGTTATGTAAAATGTTCACAATAAAAGCTTCAACTCAATCCACAAAAAAAGCAAGTCCCCACTCAGGTCCATCACCTGTTAATGGAAATATAGGGGGCTTCCATGTTACTGGTAGTACAAAAGCTCTGGAAAAGTGAAATGGCTCCTCCCCTGCCAGAAGAAATTCAGCAAATTCTCCACTCCCAAATCCAAATGCCTTCTGAACCCCACAGTGTACTTAAACTAAATATTGTGTCCACGTTTGGCATTTCTGAAGCGATGAGAGCCCGCCTAACTTACGGGTGCATGCCTCCAAAAGCACTAGCTGGGCATAGAGTACTGGGGACAACAACATACTGGTCACTACAGCGTACTGGTAACTATGACAGTTTGCAATTTTCACTCAGCAACATTCATTGCTGCTTGTTTCTGGAAAATACCCATGGAGTCAAAATCGTCACCACACCTGTAGATAAATTCCCCCACGGGTATAGTTTCCAAAATGGGGTCACTTGATGGGGGATTCTGCTCTTCTAGCAATTAGGATCTCTGTATATGGAGTCTGCACACTGTTCTAGGAACATCTGCGCTCCAGGAGGTAAATATCACTCCGTTCCTCCCGAGTCTCTCCGTATGGCTAAGTAGTACTGTACAGGCACATATGGGGTATTGCCACGTTCAGTAGAAATTGTGGGACAAATTATGGTGCCATTTTTACCACCTTGTGTGAAAATGTAAAATCTGGGGCTAAAACTAAATTTTGGTGGTAAAAATGTAGTTATTTTTTCTTCACTGCCCAATGGTATAAAATTCTGTGACACACCCGTGGTGTCAATTTGATCACTGCACCCCTAGATGAATTCATTGAGAGGTATAGTTTGTAAAATGTGGTCACTTATGGGGGGTTCTGCTATTCTGGGACCGCAAGGATTCTCCCAGTGGGTCATGGTACCTGCAAATCTTTACAGTAAAATCTGGTGCTCCTTGCCTTCTGAGATTTGCACTGTGCCTGAAAAATATTTCCCGATGTAGGGTATTGGCGCACTCACCGAAAAATGGACCTCAGTTTGTTGTAAAAAAAAGTCCTATTAGTACTTAGAAAATGTAAAAACTTGGGGCTAAAACAACATTTTAGTGGTAAAAATGTAATTTATTCTTTCTTCACCACTCAGTGGTATAAAAATCTGTGAGGCACATGTGGTGCTAATATGATCAGTGGACCCCTAGATATATTCATTAGGGAGTGTAGATTGTAAAATGAATTCACTTATAGGGGGTTTCTGTTGTTCTGGCACCTCAGGGGCTCTGCCAGTGTGACATGGCACCCTCAAACCATTCCAGCAAAATCTGAACTCCAATATGGCGCCTCTTCCCTTCTGTGCTTTGCACTGTGCCTCAAAAGTAGTATTCCCTCACATATGGGGTACGTCAGCGAACTTAGGAGAAATTGTTCAACAAGTTATATGGTGCAATTTCTCCTGTTACCCTTATGAAAATGCAAAATTTGAGGCCAAAATAACATTTTTGAGGGGAAAATGTGATTTTTTTTATTTTTACTGCTCAACATTATAAACTTCTGTGAAGCATCTGGGGGTTCAAATTGCTCACCATGAATCTAAATAAATTTCCAAAATGGTGTCACTTGTGGGGGATTTTCAGTGTTTAGGCACATCAGAGGCTCTCCATACGTGACATGAAGTCCTCCAATTGTTACAGCAAATTTTGCATTCAAAAAGTCAAATGGCGCTCCTTCCCTTCCAAGCTCTGCCGTACGTCAAACAGTGGTTTTATCCCTCATGTGGGCTGTTAGCATGCTCAGGAAAAATTAAATGTTCTTTTTTTTTCCACATTCGAAAAATTCCTGTGAAGCACCTGGAGGGTTAATACATTTCTTGAATGTGGTTTTGAGCACCTTGAGGGGTGCAGTTTTTAGAATGGTGTCACTCTTTGGTATTTTCTGTCATATAGATACTTCAAAGTGACTTCAAATGTGATCTGCTCCCTAAAAAAATGGTTTTCTAAGTTTTGTTGGAAAAATGAAAAATCACTGGTCAACTTTTAACCCTTATAACTTCCTAACAAAAAAAAATTGGTTCCAAAATTGTGCTGATGTAAAGTAGACATATGGGAAATGTTACTTATTAACTATTTTGTGTGACATATCTCTGTGATTTAAGGGTATGAAAATTCAAAGTTGGAAAATTGCGAAATTTTCACCAAATTTCCATTTTTTTCACACATAAACGCAAGTAATGCTGAAGAACTTTTACCACTACTAGATGGTGGCCCGATTCTAACACATCGGGTATTCTAGAATATGTATGTATGTATATAGCAGCCATATAGTATATAGCACAGGCCACGTAGTATATAGGAGCCATGTAGTATATAGCATATAGCAAACAAATAGTACGTGGCCTGGGCTATATACTATGTGGCTGCTATATACATGCATACATACATATTGTAGAATACCCGATGCGTTAATACAGGCCACGCAATATATAACAGTGGCCACGCAGTATATAACACAGGCCAAACAGTATACAACACAGCCCACGTAATATATAACACAGCCCACACAGTATATAGCAGCCACATGTATATAACACAGGCGACGCAGTATATAGCTGCCATGCAGTATATAACACAGGCCACGTAGTATATAGCACAGCCCACGCAGTACAAAACACAGCCCACATAGTAGCTAACACTGGCCAGGTAGTATATAGCAGCCACGCGGTATATAACACAGCCCACGTAGCATACAGCAGTGTGGGCACCATATCCCTGTTTAAAAAAATAATTAAAATAAAAAATAGTTATATACTCACCCGCCGGGATCCATCGAAGCTCTGGAGATGCGCGCGGCTGCTGCCATCTTCCATTCCCAGGATGCATTGCGAAATTACCCACATGACTTCTTAAGTCATAAGTCATAAGTCTTCTGGGTAATTTCACAATGCAACTCTGGGAGCGGAAGATGGCGGGAGCCGCGCACGCCTCGGTGGACTACGGAGGGTGAGAATAGCAGGTTTTTTGTTTTTTAAATTATTTTTAACATTACATCTTTTTACTATTGATGCTGCATAAACAGCATCAATAGTAAAATGTTGGGGACACACAGGGTTAATAGCAGCGATAACGGAGTGCGTTACTCGCAGCATACCGCGGTCCGATACCATTGGCATTAACCCTGTGTTAGCGGTGACCGGAGGGGAGTATGCGGGCGCCGGGCACTGACTGCAGGGGAGTAGAGAGGGACTAATCGGACTGTGCCCGTCGCTGATTGATCGCGGCAGCCATGACAGGCAGCTGGCAAGACCAATCAGCGACGCAGGATTTCCGTGACGGAAGTTGAGGACAGAAAGACAGAAGTACCCCTTAGACAATTATATATATAGATTACGAAGTATGCGAAGATACGTTCTCAGAATCAGTGTCATCTGTTGAAGAGTTCCAGAGCTATTACCTCATAAAGTGACAGTGGTCAAAATTGTAACAATTGGCCTGGTCATTAACGTGCAAACCACCTTCTAACTCCTCTGCATCATAGTGTAGGATAACATCCAAAATCACTTTGGTTCCTTCATTCACTGGATCAGCAATGCTCCCAGAGATCAGAACCCAAACAATCCAACTATTATGGTATACCCAAAAGATATTACATGTTATATGAGGTAAGAATCCTTCTTCAATGAGCCTTTCATTGACAAACCAGGAATTGCTACGCTTCACAAATGTTTTCAAATTTTTTTTTACTTTTATACATTTTTTTTGTAAAAAATTGTCATGTGTGTAACATATAGAGATGAGCGAACCTTTTAAGGTTCGGTTCGGATTCGGCTAACGGACCACTGTTCGCCGAACAGTTGGTCAAACGTACCCGAACCCCATTAGATTCCTTGGGAGACAAAACCAAACGTATAGACAACACCTTAAGGGGTGACAAAAAGCTTCGCAAACAGCTAAAATTAGGGGCAGACAACCTGAAAAGTGGCATCAATTGACCCAAAGTGGAAATTTGCAAATGGCACAGCAGCAAACAGCCATGGACCATGCATGAGGTATCAGGGTGTGGCCCAAAGTTTACAGCTTGGAATTAAGGTTTTAATGGGGACCTGGTGGTTAAGGGAGCAGTGTAAGCTTTCTTAGCTGGGAGATCTCACATCTCATGCAACACCTCCAATTATTTTTTTTATTCCAGCCACACTCAGATGGCACAAACATCAGTTTCATAGACTACTATTGATAGAAAATGTAAGAATAGTAACACAGGTAGTTGACTGATCAAATGACCCACAGTAGAACCTGTTATAATGGCACACAAGCAGTTAACCATGGGCCATGCATGAAGTATCAGGGTCTGTCCCAACGTTTACAGCTTGGAACTTAGGTTTTAATGAGGACCTGGTGGCTGAGGGAGTGGTGTAAGCCTTCTTAGCTGGGAAACCTCAAACAACACCTCCAATTTTTTTTAATTCTATCCACACTCAGATGGCACAAACATCAGCTTCATACTACATAATATTGGTATGCAATATTGGTAGAAAAATGTAAGCAAAGAAACACAGGTAGTTGACTGAAAGAAATTTCAGGCCTGCCTGTCAAGGAGCCCTACTCACACGGGCAACCCACTGGATGGAGACCCAACTTGGATTCTCCAAGTTTCAAAAAAATAATTGTCATACAGCACAAAAGTGGCATCAATTTCCACAGAGTAGAAATGTTTAATAGGCTGCTGACATACGCCCTACTACAGGCAACCCACCAGATGGAGACCCAACTTGGAGTCTCCACATTTCAAAAAATAATTCTCACACAGCACTAAAATGTCATCAATTTTCACAGAGTAGAAACAGTATAATAGGCTTCTGACACAACTTCTGCTACAGGCAACTCACCAGATGGAGACCCAACTTGGAGTTTCCACATTTAAAAAAAAAATAATTGTCACACAGCACTAACGTGCCATCAATTTCCAGAGTAGAAACAGTATAATAGGCCTCTGACACACCTTCTACTACAGGCATCCCACCAGATGGAAACCCAACTTGGAGTCTCCACATTTCAAAATATTGTTTGTAACATCACCAGCAGTAGGAACAGCTGGCACAGAAGACACCACAAAGATGGTATAGACTGCAAAAACGCGAGATCAATAAATTACACTAAAAACGACACCATCGCCTAGTCTGCCCAATCTGCGACTGGGGTGCAAACGTCATCGCAAATCCATGACTTGTTCATTATGATTAATGAGGGGACAGCTGGATACGCTTTTCCATCAAGACACCATCACCAGCGCTGAAGACATATTCTGAGAGAACGCTGGTTGCTGGGCATGACAAAACCTCCAAGGCATGACAGGAGAGCTCAGGACACTCTTCCATTTTTGAAGACCAAAATGTAAAAGCGTACAAACTCCTCTGATGGCATTGATATTGAGCTCCAGATACTCCTGCACCATTCTCTCCAGTCGTGTGAGCTGGTTCTGCTGGTGCATAGGTTGGTTTAAACAATGTGTTAAACAATAAACAGAAATTGTTTATGCCACTTACACTGCTGCTGCTAATGTTTTTGCAATGGCGCCTTGACGTTCCCAGGGTTGGACGTCTACAACTGGGATGAACACTGTGTGCCTCACTGCTGTCTTGAGGAAAACCACTCTTAAGATTGTCTACAAACGTCTTTTGATACTCCAGAATGCGCAAATCCCTTTCCAGGGGGGAAGTGTCTGGCTAAATTTTCTCTTCTGCTGTGGATCTAACAAAGTGGCTAACCCTAACAATACGGGCATCATATTTAAGACAGTGCAGCAAGAAAGCACTCATGTATCGGGAGCTTCCATGAGGTCCATGTACAAGCTGTGTTGTTGGAGGGGTGGCACTCAAGGTTGACTCCTCCATCCCCTCCTGACAACCAAGGACGACAGAGAGCATACCATTATTCTCTTCATCTCCTGACTGTTGCGCATCCATCACCTCATCCTCCTCAATTTGTTCCTCGACTCTTACATCTTCACTAACAGTTTATCTGTTTACCTGGCACCATCAGCCCCCCTTAATCACGGTAAGCCACCTTTCCATGGCACCCTTCTGTGCGATGACAGTCCAGAAATTTGAGATATTGTTACCCCAATGCGTGTCTGATTAAGGGAGAGGTTGATGGCACAGGTGGAGGCCCTAGCGAAGGTAGAGGGGGCAGAAGCAGTGGAGGAACTGTTAGATACAGAGTTTTGTTCCTCAAGCCTTGGGGATTCAAAGACTTGTGGAGTAGCCCCTTCACCGCCTGGCCCCACAGCTACCAGAGTCACCCAGTGCCCAGTCAGTGAGATGTAATGCCCTTGCCTATGTTTGCTCGTCCAGGAATTAGTGGTGAAATGAACCATGGCAGACATAGATATTTTTCAAGGAACGGGTGATGTCTGTGACATGTTGGTGTAGCGCATTTACAGCTTTCTAGGAGAAGTAATGGTGACTGGGTGACTGGGAAGCTGGTACTGGGGGACTGTGATGGCCATCAACTTTAGGAAACCATCTGTATCCACCAGGTGGAAAGGCAGCATTTCTGTGGCCAACAGATTGAAGATGGTGGAGTTCCATAACAGCTGACAGGCTCTCACTCATCCCAACTGTGGTGGGTAAACAATTGTAGTTTCTGTGGTCAGAGACTTGTGTGAGAAAACTTGGAATGGTGACAGAGGAGGAAGAAGCAGCAGATGGGGTTAATGGGGCGGTTGGTTGTTGGCAAGGCCCACTAGTTCACATTTTAGAGCCGTGAGATTCCCACCTTAAGGCTGGTTCATGCATGTTGTTAAATTATTGCAATTTTTGCCTCTGCTGAGTATTTTTTTGCAAATTTGACAGATAACGTGTTGTTGGGTCATCCTTTGCGTTCTCAAAAAATGCCCAGGCTAGGCAACCCTTGCCGCCTCTGCGAAATGCACACTTGCGACTGATGTTGGCCACAGCCAGAGTTGAGGCTGAGGATGCAGTGGTTGTCATGGTTGCATTACATCATGTCTGTGTAGGAAGCCACAATGTAACCTCCTCATCTTCCTCCTCCACCTCCTTTGCTAAGCTACTCAGCTGTATATCTATGGGTTCACACCAAGTGGGATCTATAACCTCATCATCATCCTCTGTGTTCTCACACTCCTCACCCAAAATCACCCTCCTTTTTCTGCCCTGACACCACAGTACAGTCTGCGTGCGCTTCTGGTATATGAAATCTCATCAGGATTACCTCCACCCTTGGTAGATAACGTTTGGTGACGAGGGTTGGATTATGCTCAGACCCTACTTCGTCTAGCACTGGAACCAACATGAAAAAAATGTGGTCATCGGTGCAGATGCTTTCATCCTCTGGATTCTGTGATTCTTTGGAGCAGACCTCTGATGCCCATAGAATACAATGGGTGAACAGCTCTTCAGAATGGCTCATCTAAGATTCCCCCCAGTCAGTTTGGCATTTGGAAATTTTTAATGCCTGAGAAAACAAGGGTGATTTGGGTGCCACCTCTGAGGATTGTACTGTATGTGATGTTAAGGTGGAGGAAAAGGAGGAGAGGCCACTTGAGGCAGTGCTTGCCATCCACTGGAGCACATGATCTTTCTGAGCCTCATCTACAATGCGTACCGCTGTGCAGATGCCAAAGAAAGGGAGTCAAGTAGGCTGGCCAGTAACAGTTGTTGTCAGTGGTCTTTGGATAGAACAAGATGGTGTTTGTTCAGTTGAGCTTTCATTCACATTAACACCTAACCCACGAACACGTCGAACAACAAACCTATTCCCCTTCCATCACAACCTTGTTTTTTTCCCACTCATGCTGTAAGTAGCCTTCCCCTCTTTTACCCTGTTGTTTCACATCCTTAGGCTCACAACTGTTAGTCCCCTTTCACTAAATGAACAATCACTATTTATTTTCACTATTTATTTTCTTAGATAGTGTGCCTGAACAACACTATTATGCCCATCAATTTTTAAGTGGAAACCTGGCCTTATGATTTGCCGCTGAAACACAGTTTTAGTGCAAACGATTTGGAGTAGCTAACTGGGCCTCAAGGCTACAACACTATATTAGTTCATAACAAAAGAAGTCCTCACAAAATTATTAAGCTTGTATTGAAAAAACAGCACTTCATTAAGAATGAACTAGAAGACCATATTCCTTATGCACCATAGTCACACTATATTAAGCCTAATGATTTTTACGTGGAAATCTGGCCTTCTGATTTGCCACTGAAACACAGTTTTAGCACAAACACTTTGGAGTAGCTAATTAGGCCTCGTAGCTGCAACATTATTAGTCCTAACAATTTTCGATCTAATTCACACAGGACAGGATCCTATCTATTTCACTGACAGTTCAGCAGCAGCACTAGCACATGAGCAACCTCTCTGCACTTTGACACTGAGCAAATGGCGCTAGCAAAACAAGATGTCCGCTTTTTAAATGACCAGGGACATGTGACTTCGGCAACAAACCACAGAAGACCTTGTGTCATGACGTTCTGGATGGTTTCTGCGGACTGATTGGTTGCCGGAATCAACACAAATAAAGTTAAGGGGGAAAAAAGTGTCTCCACTCTTGTAATCAATCTCTCTACATGCTCCTCTAACCTCTCCACATCTCCTCCCCTCTTCAAACATGCCCCCCTCATCACCCCAACTCATCATACAGCAGCACTATCGAGGCCAAAGTAATACAAAAGCATTAGTGGATTTACCAAACTGTGACCGAATTTTGATGACTAAAAATGTTTGTGAAAGTGAACACGAATCCGAAAGTACTACATTTATACCGAATTTGAGATTGGCGAATGTTTTTCGAACACGTTAGCTCATCTCTAGTAATATACAGTTTTTTCAGTACATTCCTAATATAAGAATATTTATTTCAAATGACAAGTGAAATACATTACTGAAATTTAGCAGCTAATGTGGAAAGAAGAAATATTTTGAATGCATAAGTGGTATTAATGCAAGTACTCTGCGAAGTCTTCCGCAATATGTAGAGTACATTATATGCATTGGGTTTCAAGTTGAGAAGTTCTTTGGTTTAATGTATACAGTTTTAGAATAGCAATTTATGGTCTACAAACTTAAAAGTCTGTTGACAAAAGAGGTGTTAGGGTTAAAATAGTTGCCCCATTGGTTAATGGTCTGGGAGGAATTTATCCTTTCCTTGGATCAGGTTTGTCTCTTCACATTGGAGCATTGCAGCTGTTAGGAAATCTTTGCTGTGATGTTCACAACTTATTACTGTCAAATACAAGACATAAGGCTTGGTCGATATAGCATTAGCAGATCCTATATTCTACATATAAATGAGATAATTTAACCTTTGTGCACCAAACTCTATATTGGCATTCCAATGTCTCTTAACATTACAAAATCTTTTTTGCACACTGTATCGAACACCTATTTAGCAGCTTTCAAATCTGCCATTTATATGGCTGTTTATTGGTTATATTAGATGAACTGTAGTTCTAATATTATAGTAGTGATATAACATTATTTAGAATATGTAAAAAAGAAGGACAACACTCAGTGTAGGGGAGGTAAGAAAATATCATAAAGTTACAGTATAGCACTGTCATATGCTTATAATAATAATAATAATAATAATTTTATTTATATAGCGCCAACATATTCCGCAGCGCTTTACAACTTATAGAGGGGACTTGTACAGACAATAGACATTACAGCATAACAGAAATCACAGTTCAAAACAGATACCAGGAGGAATGAGGGCCCTGCTCGCAAGCTTACAAACTATGAGGAAAAGGGGAGACACGAGAGGTGGATGGTAACAATTGCTTTAGTTATTTGGACCAGCCATAGTGTAAGGCTCGGGTGTTCATTTAAAGCTGCATGAACCAGTTAACAGCCTAAGTATGTAGCAGTACAGACACAGAGGCTATTGACTGCATAAAGTGTATGAGAACATGATGCGAGGAACCCGATTGTTTTTTTTTTTGTTTTTTTTTTATTAGGCCACGCAGGGATAGTTAGGTTAATATGCTTCTGGTGTTTTGCTTATTAAATCCAAAGAAAGATTGTGAATCAAACGTGAAACAAAAATATTAATTTATATCAATTGCAGCTTCTCTGAAAGTGTTCAACTGTGACTTTTCAAATTTATAATGTTTCGGCTCATCCCAAGCCTTGTTCACATACGGTCACTAAAATAGAGATAAATTAGGATCAGTATATACAGGTGCTTCTCACAAAACTAGAATATCATCAAAAAGTTAATTTATTTTAGTTCATCAATACAAAAAGTGAAATCAACACTTGAAATAGATCACTCTGTTTGTAATGACTCTATATAATATATGAGTTTCACTTTTTGTACTGAAGAACTGTCACGGGGGTAATGGGTAGACTACAGCTGATTACCCGGGCCCCTGCAATATCCCTCAGACTAGGGAAACCCTGTCTGTCCCTCTCCCAGAGTTTACATTGAAGGTGTGCATGTCTGGGCCGCCAGGCCTGACCCTGACTCCTGTTTCAGTACTAAGCTGAAACCTCCACCCGCCACCCAGTGATAAAACCTCACACCAACCCCTACAGAAAGCACAGACAGGGAAAACTAAAAACGCACCACACCGCAGACACACAGGAAAACACTATAATGTGCACAGGGCAAAACAAATACAAATATAGGAAGGAGAAATAAGACGAAGGATAATACACCACCAGATACGATATTTCCTCTCCTAGACCACCACTCCAGACCGAGATCACCAGGCACAAGACACAAGCTATAATCGGCGACACCCAAAGTTCAGCAGAACTATTTAAAGGCAGTGGGCGAGACCCAGCCTCCAATCCGAGTACCAGCTAGATTAACCCCAGACAACCTAGAAGAAATCTAGCCGGCGCCACTGAACGCATAGTGGACAAATGCAGAATTACCGCTGTCTGGCGGACGCCCTAGTGTGAATAGCATCCGACATGACAGTGCCCCGCCTTCTATGAGGGACCCCAGGGCCCTCACGACTTATAGGACCCGGCTTGTCCGGATGGCGGTGGTGAAACATACTGACCAGCCGGTCCGCATGAATGTCCGAGGCTGGTACCCAAGACCTCTCCTCTGGCCCATAACCATGCCACTGTACCAGGTACTGTAATGTGCAGCGCACTACTCGAGAGTCAACCACCTTGGAGACTTCAAATTCCAAATTGCCATCCACCAAAACTGGAGATGGCATCGGCATCGTGTCCACGGAACCCACCACCTTTTTTAATAATGATCTGTGGAACACGTTGTGTATCTTATAAACCATAGGAAGCTCCAATCGGTAGGCTACTGGGTTAATGATGGTGGCGACCCTAAATGGACCAATAAACCTAGGACCTAATTTCAGGGATGGTATTTTGAGTTTGATGTTTTTTATGGACAACCACACCCAGTCACCCACACTCAGGTCTGGACCTGGCACACGTCTACTGTCAGCCACACATTTGTACCTAGCACCCACACTCAGCAAGCGCTGTTTAACTCTCCTCCAGACAGATGACAGTTGTGCTCCTAGCTGGTCCTCCTCCGGGATGCCAGCAGAGCCCCCCTGACGCAGAGTAGAAAATTGAGGATGATGCCCGTAAACACAAAAGAACGGGGACTCCCCAGACGATTCCTGGCGGTGATTATTTATCGCAAACTCCGCCAAAGGAAGGAACTTCGACCACTCCTCCTGATTGTCAGAAACAAAGCAGCGTAAATACTGCTCTAAATTCTGGTTCATACGCTCGGTCTGACCATTTGACTGAGGATGAAATGCCGAAGAATGTGATAACTTGATCCCCAGCCGTGAGCAAAATACTTTCCAAAATTTTGCCACAAACTGAGTACCTCTATCAGACACGATGTCAGACGGAACCCCGTGAAGTCTGACCACCTCCTGTACAAATACCTGAGCCAGAGTCTTAGCGTTAGGCAACAAAGGTAAGGACACAAAGTGAGACATTTTTGAGAATCAATCAACAACCACCAAGATGACCGTGTTCCCAGCTGAAGAGGGAAAATCTGTAATAAAATCCATGGAGATCTCTGTCCATGTAAAGTGCCAGCAAGACAGGAGCGAGGCGTCTTAGCCCTAGCACACGTGGTACATGCTGACACGTACGAGACCACGTCCTGTCGGATTTTGGGCCACCAAAACCGATACGACACCAACTCCAAGGTACCCCTAACCCCTGGATGGCCAGCCAGGACAGCATCATGATGCTCACCCAACAACTTTAGGCGAAGATGGAGCGGTACAAACGATTTGTTAATGGGAAGCTCTGGTGGTACTTCCTCCTGAGCCTCGGCAATCTCAGCCTCAACCTCTGTCGTGAGAGCCGAGACCACTACACCTTTTTGGAGGATGGGTACCAGATCTTCCCGAGGCTCTCCCCCCGGAAAACACCTGGATAAAGCATCCGCTTTAGTGTCCTTAGACCCCGGTCGGTAAGTAACAAAAAAGTTAAACCGCGTGAAAAACAATGCCCAGCGAGCCTGCCTGGGGGACAGACGCTTGGCTGACTCCAGATAAAGCAGGTTTTTATGGTCGGTGATAACTGTAACCTGGTGGACCGACCCCTCCAAGAAGTGTCGCCATTCCTCAAAAGCCAACTTGATAGCCAACAATTCCGTGTTGCCGATATCGTAGTTACGTTCGGCGGGCGACAGCTTCTTGGAAAAGTAGGCGCATGGACGCAACTCGCCCAAAGATGAGCCTTGTGACAGCACCACCCCCTCTCCAACCTCAGACGCATCGACTTCCACGGCAAATGGTTTTGATACGTCTGGCTGCACCAGAATGGGGGCCGAAGCAAAACTGTTCTTAAGAAATTCGAATGCGCGCACAACAGCCTCAGGCCAGGCGAAGAAATTGGTACCCTTTTTCGTCATGTCAGTAAGCGGTTTAGCAATGGTAGAAAAATCTTTGATAAACTTCCTATAGTAGTTAGAAAACCCACGGAACCGCTGAAGCGCTTTTAGGTTATCAGGCCGTTCCCAACTCAGCACCGCAGCGCCTTAGCGGCGTCCATTTTAAACCCTGAATACAACACAATATAACCCAAGAAAGGCAACTCCTGAACCGAAAATACACATTTCTCAAGTTTAGCATAGAGCTTATTCTTATATGATTAATCCCCAATCCCCACAGTTTTAAGCGTGCCCTAAAAACGCATTTGTTCAGACTGGCCTACCGCCTCAACGCATTAACCTAACTATCCCTGTGTGGCCTAATAAAAAAAAACAAACAAACAAAAAAAAAACATAATCAGGTTCCTCGCATCATGTTCTCATACACTTTATGCAGTTAATAGCACTCTGTGTCTGTACTGCTACATACTTAGGCTGTCAACTGGTTCATGCAGCTTTACATGAACACCCGAGCCTTACACTATGGCTGGTCCAAATAACTAAAGCAATTGTTACCATCCACCTCTCGTGTCTCCCCTTTTCCTCATAGGATGTAAGCTTGCGAGCAGGGCCCTCATTCCTCCTGGTATCTGTTTTGAACTGTGATTTCTGTTATGCTGTAATATCTATTGTCTGTACAAGTCCCCTCTATAAGTTGTAAAGCGCTGCGGAATATGTTGGCGCTATATGAATACAAATTATTATTATTATTATTCTCTCTGAGAAGCTGTAACACCTGCCTGACATGCTCTAAATGAGTATCACGGCCGCATGAATAAATGAAAATGTCATCTAAGTACACAATAACGAATTTACCCAAAACATGCGAGAACACATCATTTATGAAATGTTGAAATACTGCAGGCGCGTTTGTCAACCCAAATGGCATCACCAAATTTTCAAAATGACCCTCAGGAGTATTAAAAGCCGTCTTCCACTCATCACCTTGACGGACTCTTATGAGGTTGTACGCCCCCCTGAGGTCAAGCTTGGAGAACCACTTAGCACCAGCCACCTGGTTGAACAAATCAGGTATAAGTGGCATAGGGTATGGATCACGAACCGTAATCTGGTTTAACTCCCTGAAATCCAGACACGTAATCCGCCATCTTTCTTTTTAACGAAGAAGAACCCCGCTGCCACAGGCGAGGACGAAGGCCTGATGTGCCCTTTGCTCAAACTCTCAGCAATGTAGTCCTTTAAAGCTTGCCTCTCAGGACCAGAGATGTTAAACATCCTAGCTTTAGGCAATTTGGCCCCAGGTTTAAACCTGATAGTACAGTCATAGGGGCGATGTGGTGGCAATTCTGAGCAACCCTTCTCTGAGAACACATCCGCGAAATCCAGGAGTGACTCAGGAATGCTAGGAGTCACAGCGGACACACATGTGGCCAGGCAATTCTCCTGGCAAAATCCGCTCCACTGAATTATGTCCTGAGTTTTCCAGTCAATCACCGGGTTATGCAAAAATAACCATGGAAAACCCAAAACCATTTGTGCAGGAAGATTACTGAGCACCCTACATGTAACCTGCTCAAAATGTAGTACCCCAATGTGGAGTTTCACTTCAGCCACAAACTCAGTAATTTCCCCCTGTGGGAGAGGAGCAGCATTGATGGTGACCACCCGGATAGGATGAGGCAGTTTTTCGACCGTGAACCCGGCCGTGCGCGCAAACTCCTCATCAATGAGATTAGTGGCCGAACCACTATCCACAAAAACAGTGATAGGCAGCTCTCTGCCAGCGACCATAACCCTGGCAGGGAGCATACATTGAGAGACCACAATGGAAGATATGCATAAACTCAGATTAGTCTCCTCCACACCCTCTGAGCTTAGTAGTTTTCCGCCGATGCGTTTTTTCTTAGGTAACAGAGGACAAGCATTTACATAATGCCCATCTTTACCACAGCAAAAACAGGCTCCCTGCTTCCTGAGCGAGGGGACTCGAGGATGTGACACCCCTGCAATTTGCATAGGCTCCATGGGCTCTGTCACGATCCCTTGGCCGCTGCCACCAATTGGTGACGAAATCCACAGGGATTCCTGACCACTGTCACCAATATGTCACGGATTGGGGTGATTTTAGACCAACAGACGGCTATCACATGTGCAGGGGGCTTATCTTAGTTATCCCTCCACTGCCACAATGTGATGAAAAAAAAGAAACACACACAAGGCTAGGGACCTCTTAGTTTACAGCAGGGGCTTATTTTAGGTATCCCACTGCTCTTCAATATACCAGGAACTGCAGGGATTTGTGCATATCCCGCTTACAGTTCCACTTAAACCTTGCAGCTCTCTGGCGCCCCCTTTCTGTCAGGTCAGATTAGGTACTGCACCTAGGGTAATTGGTCGCCAGAAAGGCTGCCTGCTATGTACTGGCTATTGGGCACGCTGCAGCGACACGATGAACTACTCCCACTCAGGCAGGAACAATAATTATCAATGCCGCAGTCGCTGCAATGTCACCCAAAGGCCTGCACACGGTAGTGCCGCCACCAGCTTCGATTAAACGGGTCCGAAGCTAACCCAAAACAGTAGCATAATTCCCTTCAGAGACTTAGGGTACGTTTTAGAACAGGAAGAACGAATCTGGTATATTAAATATTATACCCCATGATTTTCAGGCAGTGTTTATAAAAGGTATATTTTACAAAGATGTTACAAATGAGACAATTGCAAATATGTACAAAGTAATTATGAAAATAAAAGGATTAAATGAGAAAAGGTACAACTCACATGTTCTCAGTTCATATCAGGCAAACACCATGCTGGTGGGTGGAGCTCCCAAAAATCCCAATGCATGAGGTACAGCTCTTCAGATCAGACTCCCATGTTCTTCCAGCAACAGACTCACTGCTGGAGTCCGGCCAAAACAGTTATAGCTCAGCTTGGTGACATCACCAAAAAGGGCTGGCTATCCCAGACCCTCCTACCTTTTCCATCTGACTAAGTGTAAGCTAAATTTTCTAAGACTTGTAATTCCTCTACCGAACATGTCATAGTCCTAACAAAACCAGCATTCATCTCGTGTTATCGCTAGCATTCTAGGGAGATCAAATATGTCCTATTTGGGATGTATATTTACAGAGAAATCCCTACTTCTTTACCAGATGGAGTTAGAAACCCGTCTTTAGAGTGATGGATAGCTCCACCAAGGGGAAGTAAGAATATATATTTTTGTGTTCCCATCTTAAATGATTTGCCTAATATCTTACAAAAACCAAACAAAGAACTTTCATGGATTCTAGAAGTTTCTAGTCCAGTTATAGCTGGACAAGAGCTTACACGGCAGGAAATGCCGGTCGTAAATACCTTGGCTCTCATAAAACCCCCACACTCTCTGAGAAGGAAAGCTAAATCCTGAAGTAATGGGAAGGGGGGGTTTTGAGCCCAGTGTCTGCCATGTGTTCTTGGGGACCATGGTCAGAAGTGCAAAAATCCCTCAGCTGGTGCTAACAGGCAGGGAAACTAAACTTATATTTCATACCATATCGTGACACCTCCCCCTTTTGGAGTGCGCTAGGGAGGTAGAACCCCACGGTATGCCTCCATGCACACCTCAGTAGGTTCACCCTGGCGGGACAGTCCATCTGCATTCCCATGCTCCCTGCCCGCTTTGTGTTCAATGGTGAAGTCAAATTGCTGAAGGGCAAGGCTCCAGCGTAGCAACCTGCCATTGGTTCCACACATGGTGCTTAGCCAGCGCAGAGGGTCGTGGTCGGTCACCACGGTGAAGGTGCGACCGTACAAGTAGGGCTGCAAGCGCTGCAGGGCCCAGACTATGGCCAGGCACTCCTTCTCAATGGTGGAGTAGGCCACTTCCCTCAGCAAAAGTTTCCGGCTCAGGTACAACACGGGGTGCTCTTGGTCCTCCGAGTCAACCTGGCTGAGCACAGCACCGAGGCCAAACTCGCTGGCGTCAGTCTGTACCAAGAACGGTCGACTGCTGTCGACTGCTTTCAACACAGGGGCGTTGCACAGTGCGGTTTTCAACGCCTGGAAGGCCACCTCACAGCCATCTGTCCAGTTGATGATGTGGGGTAGCTTCTTCCTGGTGAGGTCCGTCAAAGGTTTTGCCAGGCTACTATAGTGCTGCACAAAGCGCCTATAGTACCCTGCAGTGCCCAGGAAGGACATCTGTTGTGAACTCTGTTTTTGGGCTCCCTCTTGTGGTCACAAGTGGTACTGTGTGAGTGCTGTCTTTGGGCTCCCTCTGGTGGCTCTTTGTGTCATTCTGCAGGTCTGAGGCTGATCAGCTGTCTCGTTATCTGTTAGCTGGTTTCCTATTTAGCTCACCTGGACTTTCAGTGTTTGCCTGCTGTCGATGTATTCAGTGCTATTTTGATCTCTCCTGAATTCCTTCGCTATCAGTCTCTCCAAGAGAAGCTAAGTTTTCTGTTTGGTTATTTTTTGCTCATCAGTGTTCAATATGTTTCTTGGTTATTTATTTGTCCTTGTCCAGCTTGCTAATATGTGATTTCCTTGCTTGCTGGTAGCTCTAGGGGGCTGAGTTTCTCCCCTCACACCGTTAGTTGGTGTGGGGGTTCTTGAATTCTCAGCGTGGATATTTTGTATAGGGTTTTTTACTGACCGCACAGTTCCCTGCCTGTCTTCTGCTATCTAGTATTAGTGGGCCTCATTTGCTGAATCTGTTTTCATTTCTACGTTTTGTATTTTCCCCTTACCTCACCGTTATTATTTGTTGGGGGCTTCCTATATCTTTGGGATCATTTCTCTGAGGCAAGTGAGGTCTTACTTTCTCTATAGGGGTAGCAAGTTTCTCAGGCTGCCTCGAGACGTCCAGGAATTTAGGCACGTTCACCGGCTACCTTCAGTGTGTTTGGTTAGGATCAGGTTTGCGGTCAGTCCAGTTACCACCTCCCTAGAGCTCGTTCTATGTTCAGTAACTTAGCTAGTTATTCTGTGATCCTCAGCCACTAAGGATCATAACAGTACAGCAGGCCAGAAAGTGTTTAATGCATCGCAGAAGTGGGATAAGAGAAGTCCTGAGTACAATTTTTTTTTTTTCCTCTCCCTTTGCTGCAGTCTGTCCAGCTTCTCTCATCCCCTTAATCTCTGGGTGGCTTTGAGTTCAGCTGCAGACATGGATATTCAGAGTCTGACTTCTAGTGTGGATCATCTTGCTGCAAGGGTGCAAAGCATTCAGGATTTTGTTGTTCACAGTCCTATGTCTGAGCCAAAAGTACCTATTCCTGAGTTGTTTTCTGGAGATAGATCTAGGTTTCTGAATTTTAAGAATAATTGTAAATTATTTCTTTCTTTGAGACCTCGTTCCTCTGGTGATTCCGCTCAGCAAGTTAGAATTGTTATCTCCCTGTTACGTGGCGACCCTCAGGATTGGGCTTTCTCCCTGGCGCCAGGAGATCCTGCATTGCTGAATGTGGATGCGTTTTTTCTGGCGCTTGGATTGCTTTATGAGGAACCTAATCTTGAGAACCAGGCAGAAAAGGCCTTGCTGGCTCTCTCTCAGGGCCAGGATGAAGCTGAGGTGTATTGTCAAAAATTTCGGAAATGGTCGGTGCTTACTCAATGGAATGAGTGTGCCCTGGCTGCAAATTTCAGAGAAGGTCTTTCTGAAGCCATTAAGAATGTTATGGTGGGGATCCCCACGCCTGCAAGTCTGAATGACTCAGTGGCTTTGGCCATTCAGATTGATCGGCGTTTGCGGGAGCGCAAATCTGCGCACCATCTGGCGGTGTTTTCTGAACAGAGACCTGAGTCTATGCAATGTGACCGAATTCTGACCAGAATTGAGCGGCAAAATCATAGACGTCAAAATGGGTTGTGCTTTTACTGTGGTGATTCAACTCATGTTATCTCAGCATGCTCTAAGCGCGTAAAAAAAAACGCTAAATCTGTTACCGTTGGTACTATACAGCCTAAATTCATTTTGTCTGTTACTTTAATTTGTTCTTTGTCATCCTACTCGGTTATGGCTTTTGTGGATTCAGGTGCTGCCCTGAACCTGATGGATTTGTCGTTTGCCAGGCGCTGTGGTTTTGTTCTGGAGCCTTTAGAATTCCCTATTCCACTGAGGGGAATTGATGCTACACCATTGGCTGAAAATAAGCCTCAGTATTGGACTCAAGTGACCATGTGCATGACTCCTGTACATCAGGAGGTGATTCGCTTTCTTGTGTTGCATAATTTGCATGATGTTGTCGTTTTGGGTCTGCCATGGCTGCAGGCCCATAATCCAGTTCTGGATTGGAAAGCTATGTCTGTTTCAAGTTGGGGTTGCCAGGGGATTCATGGCGATGCTCCTTTGGTGTCAATTGCTTCTTCCACTCCTTCTGAGGTCCCTGAGTTTTTGTCGGACTACCAGGATGTATTTGATGAGCCCAGATCCGGTGCCCTGCCTCCTCACAGGGATTGTGATTGTGCTATAAATTTGATTCCTGGTAGTAAGTTCCCTAAGGGACGATTTTTTAATTTGTCTGTACCAGAACATGCCGCGATGCGGAGTTATATAAAGGCGTCTTTAGAGAAGGGACATATTCGCCCGTCCTCCTCCCCTCTTGGTGCAGGATTCTTTTTTGTGGCCAAAAAGGATGGTTCTCTGAGACCTTGTATAGATTATCGTCTTCTAAATAAAATCATGGTCAAATTTCAGTATCCTTTGCCATTATTATCTGATCTGTTTGCTCGGATTAAGGGGTCCAGTTGGTTCACCAAGATAGATCTTCGTGGTGCGTATAACCTTGTGCGTATTAAGCAGGGGGATGAATGGAAAACAGCATTTAATACGCCCGAAGGCCATTTTGAGTACTTGGTGATGCCTTTTGGACTCTCTAATGCTCCTTCTGTGTTCCAGTCCTTCATGCATGACATCTTCCGAGAATATCTGGATAAATTTATGATTGTGTATCTGGATGACATTTTGGTCTTTTCTGAGGACTGGGAGTCCCATGTGAAGCAGGTCAAGATGGTATTTCAGGTCCTGCGTGCTAATGCCTTATTTGTGAAGGGCTCAAAATGTCTCTTCGGAGTACAGAAGGTTTCCTTTTTGGGTTTTATTTTTTCTCCTTCTACTATTGAGATGGACCCAGTCAAGGTCCAGGCTATTCATGACTGGACTCAGCCTACATCTGTTAAGAGTCTTCAGAAGTTCCTGGGTTTTGCTAATTTTTACCGTCGCTTCATTGCTAATTTTTCTGGCGTGGTTAAACCCTTGACGGATTTGACCAAGAAGGGTTATGATGTGACTAATTGGTCTCCTGCGGCCGTGGAAGCCTTTCGGGAGCTGAAGCGCCGGTTTTCTTCGGCTCCAGTTTTGTGTCAGCCTGATGTCTCTCTTCCTTTTCAGGTCGAGGTTGATGCTTCTGAGATTGGAGCAGGGGCTGTTTTGTCGCAGAGAAGCTCTGATTGCTCTGTGATGAAACCTTGTGCTTTCTTTTCAAGAAAGTTTTCGCCTGCCGAGCGGAATTATGATGTTGGTAATCGGGAGTTGTTGGCTATGAAGTGGGCATTTGAGGAGTGGCGACATTGGCTCGAGGGAGCTAAGCATCGTGTGGTGGTCTTGACTGATCACAAAAATCTGATTTATCTCGAGTCTGCCAAGCGGCTGAATCCTAGACAGGCTCGTTGGTCATTGTTTTTCTCCCGTTTCGATTTCGTGGTCTCGTACCTGCCTGGTTCGAAGAACGTGAAGGCTGATGCTCTTTCTAGGAGTTTTGTGCCTGACTCTCCGGGAGTTTCAGAGCCGGCTGGTATCCTCAGAGAGGGAGTGATTTTGTCTGCCATTTCCCCAGATTTGCGACGAGTGCTGCAGAAATTTCAGGCGGATAGACCTGACCGTTGCCCACCAGAGAGACTGTTTGTCCCAGATAGATGGACCAGCAGAGTTATTTCCGAGGTTCATTCTTCGGTGTTGGCAGGCCATCCTGGGATTTTTGGTACCAGAGATTTGGTGGCTAGGTCCTTCTGGTGGCCTTCCTTGTCGGGGGATGTGCGTTCCTTTGTGCAGTCCTGTGGGATTTGTGCTCGGGCTAAGCCTTGCTGTTCTCGTGCCAGCGGTTTGCTTTTGCCTTTGCCTGTCCCGAAGAGGCCTTGGACGCACATTTCCATGGATTTTATTTCGGATCTTCCAGTCTCTCAGAGAATGTCTGTCATCTGGGTGGTGTGTGATTGTTTTTCCAAAATGGTCCATTTGGTGCCCTTGCCTAAGTTGCCTTCCTCCTCCGATTTGGTTCCTCTATTTTTTCAGAATGTGGTTCGCTTGCACGGCATCCCTGAAAATATTGTGTCTGACAGAGGATCCCAGTTTGTGTCCAGATTTGTGCGTATCTTTTGTGCTAAGATGGGCATTGATTTGTCTTTTTCGTCGGCCTTCCATCCTCAGACGAATGGCCAAACCGAGCGAACTAATCAGACCTTGGAAACTTATTTAAGATGTTTTGTTTCCGCTGATCAGGATGATTGGGTGACTTTTTTGCCATTGGCCGAGTTTGCCCTTAATAATCGGGCTAGTTCTGCTACTTTGGTTTCGCCTTTTTTCTGCAATTCTGGTTTTCATCCTCGTTTTTCCTCGGGTCAGGTTGAGCCTTCTGACTGTCCAGGGGTGGATTCTGTGGTGGATAGGTTGCAGCAGATTTGGAACCATGTGGTGGACAATTTGAAGTTGTCACAGGAGAAGGCTCAGCGCTTTGCCAACCGCCGTCGCGGTGTGGGTCCCCGACTTCGTGTTGGGGATTTGGTATGGCTGTCTTCTCGGTATGTTCCTATGAAGGTCTCCTCTCCTAAATTCAAGCCTCGCTTCATCGGTCCTTATAAGATTTTGGAAATCCTTAACCCGGTGTCATTTCGTTTGGACCTCCCAGCGTCGTTTGCCATTCATAACGTGTTCCATAGGTCTTTGTTGCGGAGGTATGTGGTGCCTATGGTTCCTTCTGTTGAGCCCCCTGCCCCGGTGCTGGTTGAGGGTGAATTGGAGTACGTGGTGGAGAAGATCTTGGATTCTCGTATTTCTAGATGGAGGCTTCAGTATTTGGTTAAGTGGAAGGGCTATGGTCAGGAGGATAATTCCTGGGTTGTCGCCTCTGATGTTCATGCGGCCGATTTGGTTCATGCCTTCCATGTGGCTCATCCTGATCGCCCTGGGGGTTTTGATGAGGGTTCGGTCACCCCTCCTCAAGGGGGGGGGTACTGTTGTGAACTCTGTTTTTGGGCTCCCTCTTGTGGTCACAAGTGGTACTGTGTGAGTGCTGTCTTTGGGCTCCCCCTGGTGGCTCTTTGTGTCATTCTGCAGGTCTGAGGCTGATCATCTGTCTCGTTATCTGTTAGCTGGTTTCCTATTTAGCTCACCTGGACTTTCAGTGTTTGCCTGCTGTCGATGTATTCAGTGCTATTTTGATCTCTCCTGAATTCCTTCGCTATCAGTCTCTCCAAGAGAAGCTAAGTTTTCTGTTTGGTTATTTTTTGCTCATCAGTGTTCAATATGTTTCTTGGTTATTTATTTGTCCTTGTCCAGCTTGCTAATATGTGATTTCCTTGCTTGCTGGTAGCTCTAGGGGGCTGAGTTTCTCCCCTCACACCGTTAGTTGGTGTGGGGGTTCTTGAATTCTCAGCGTGGATATTTTGTATAGGGTTTTTTACTGACCGCACAGTTCCCTGCCTGTCTTCTGCTATCTAGTATTAGTGGGCCTCATTTGCTGAATCTGTTTTCATTTCTACGTTTTGTATTTTCCCCTTACCTCACCGTTATTATTTGTTGGGGGCTTCCTATATCTTTGGGGTCATTTCTCTGAGGTAAGTGAGGTCTTACTTTCTCTATAGGGGTAGCAAGTTTCTCAGGCTGCGTCGAGACGTCCAGGAATTTAGGCACGTTCACCGGCTACCTTCAGTGTGTTTGGTTAGGATCAGGTTTGCGGTCAGTCCAGTTACCACCTCCCTAGAGCTCGTTCTATGTTCAGTAACTTAGCTAGTTATTCTGTGATCCTCAGCCACTAAGGATCATAACAGACATCACCTGTTTCTTGGTCCCAGGAGTGGGCCAGTTCACGATTGCGCCCACTTTGTCAGGCTCTGGCTTTAGGGTGCCTCCGCCTACCCGGTGCCCCAGGTAGTGGACCTCCCTCATGCCCATCTGGCACTTTCCCAGCTTGATAGTCAGTCCTGCTTGGTGAATTCGCCTGAGCACCTCCTCGAGATGCTGCAGGTGTTCCCCCCGGGAGGGACTGAAGATGGCAATGTCATCCAAGTACGCCACTGCGTACTTCTCTAGTCCCTGAAGCAGGAGGTTGACCATCCGCTGGAAAGTGGCAGGGGCATTCTTCATGCCGAAGGGCATGACCGTGGACTCGTACAGTCCAAAGGGTGTGATAAAGGCGGACTTCTCCTGTGCCTCAGGGCTCAGGGGAATCTGCCAGTATCCGCGACTCAGATCCATTATTGTCAGGTATTTTGCGCCAGCTAACTTCTCAAGCAGCTCCTCGATGCGCGGCATTGGGTGCGCGTCAGAGGCTGTAATGGCGTTGAGCCCCCTGTAGTCCACGCAGAACCAGGTGGTCCGGTCCTTTTTTGGCACGAGAACTACAGGTGAGGCCCACGCGCTCTTTGACCATCGAATCACCCCCAGCTGTAACATCTCATCGATCTCCTGGCGCATAATCTGCTGCACCTGGTCAGAGATTCGATAGGGTGTTCGCCGTAGTGGGGCGTGATTCCCAGTGTCCACCTTGTGGACTGCTAACTCAGTCCTTCCAGGCCGGTTCGAGAACACGACCCGGAAGGGTTCCAGTGTGGTTTGCAACTGCAACCGCTGTGGTTCATCTAGCGAGGTGCTTACCTCAATGGACCCATTGGCCTTGGCTTGGGCCAGCATGTCCAGGAGGGTGTCTTCCTCCCCGTCTTCGGGTGCGCTGCAGACCGGTAGGATGAAAGGTTCACGTTCGTGATGAGCCTTCATCATGTTGACGTGAAAGGCCTTTCGCCTACCCCGAGCGTGGTCAAGCGTGACCACGTAGGTGACCGGGTTGAGCTGTTGGTGGACGACGTACGGGCCCTCCCAGGCTGCCTGAAGCTTATCCGTTGGTACGGGGACCAGCACCCACACCTTTTGACCCACGTCGTAGGTCCGCTCCCGGGCGTTCTGGTCGTACCAGTGCTTCTGATCAGCCTGAGCCTGCGTCATGTGGTCATGCACCAACTGCGTCAAGGTCTGCATCTTGTCACGGAAGCGCATGACATACTCCACTAGGGACACTTCAGAAGGGTTCGGCTCCTCTTCCCAGGATTCTCTTACCAACCCAAGGGGTCCCCGGACTCGCCTGCCATACAGGAGTTCGAAGGGGGAGAACCCCGTCGAGGCCTGCGGAACCTCTCGGTAAGCGAACAGCAGGTGTGGGAGGTACCGCTCCCAGTCGCGCCCTTGTGTCTCAACCAGCATGCGTAGCATCTGTTTGAGGGTACCATTGAAGCGTTCACACAAGCCATTGGTCTGTGGGTGATACGCACTCGATACCAGGTGCTTCACCTGCATTTTCTTACAGAGAGCCTCCATTAGGCGAGACATAAATTGGGTCCCTTGATCAGTAAGCATTTCCCTGGGAAATCCTACACGTGAAAAGATAGCCAACAGGGCATCCGCCACCTTATCTGCCCTAGTTGACGACAGAGCTACTGCCTCTGGGTACCGGGTAGCATAGTCTACCACAGTAAGAATATATCGCTTTCCAGAGCTGCTGGAGATGGCCAGCGGGCCCACAATGTCCACCTCGATCCTCTGGAAAGGCTCCTCTATCACTGGCAAACGGATCAGGGGAGCCTTAAGAGCAGGCCCCGCCTTCCCCACTCTTTGACAGGTGACACAGGAGCGGCAGTAGTTTGACACATCTGTCCCCATCTTAGGCCAATAGAAGTGTTGAGACAGCCGGGCCTTTGTTTTGCTGATCCCCAAGTGTCCAGCTAGCGGGATCTCATGGGCAATCCGCAACAACTCACCCTGGAATTGCTGTGGGACGACCAGCTGTCTTTCCCTCAACCACTCCTTTTGTGATTCTCCGGGTACTGTCTCCCGGTACAACTTTCCTCCTTCCAAGAACACCTTCTCCTTATCAGCCTCGGAAAAGCGCGTCCCGGCGAGTTGTCTCAAACTCTCTAGGCTCGCATCTGTGTGCAGAGCGGCCTGAAACTCCTGGCTAGGGGAAGCCAGAAGCGACGTCAGGGTCGCTTCCCCACGGGAGCCCTCTGGGACCTGCTCTGGGTCCACCTCTGGTTCAGTCACAGCGATGACTGAGGAGGGTCCGGAAGGCAGACAGTTATCTGCGTTCCAGGCACTCTGACTGCGGGTGACAGCAGCTACGTAGGCTGTCTCCCCGGGGATTTCTACAGACCCATCAGCCGACGCTGCTATGGGCTCTACCTCCCCATCCACCCCCAACACTTCAGGGGCAGTGCTACTTATGGGCCAGTTACCTTCCTCGGTGGCACTGGTCAATTTCATGGCGTCACCTTTCTCATGGTTCCCATGCATCTCCCCATTTTCGGTAGCACCGACACTTGCCCCTGCTAGGGGTTCCTCAGCCGTCTCACTCAGCAGAGCGACGTGGCGGAGCACGCCTGTACCTATGGACACATTAACCTTTGCAGAAAAATCATTATCAGCTTCAGCTGGCACAGGTACAACATTTTCACCATCAATCCTAGGGAAGAAATGGTTAACAGATGCATCATTACAAGATAAAGCATGGTCAGGTAACACATGTGATTTCCCATCATCATCATCATCAGGGTTAACTTTACCCTCATTAGTAGATTGGGGAGGGGTGTCAGGGACGTAGTATGCAACCAGCCTCCCCAAATCAGTCCCCAACAAAACATCAGTGGGCAAATTATCAGACAGCCCCACTTCCTTCACCCCGCTCCCGGCACCCCAATCAATATAAACCCGGGCCATTGGCAAGGGACAGCTGATGCCCCCAATCCCAGTGACAGTTAGGGTTTTCCCCGGAATGATTTCTTCAGGGGCCGCCAGTTCGGGTCGGATGAGGGTTCGTTCAGCCCCGGTGTCCTTGAGGCCTGTAGCAACATGGCCTCCCACAGTGACGTGCTGTACGTTGTCACACACCCTCCCAACCACACCACCCACCAAAAGAACTGCTGCATTAGGCCCTGGGGCCTTGGCTGGGAGGTTCTTCTGCTTGTTTGGACAGAAGGTACTGATATGACCAGGCTGCCTGCAGTGGTAACACTGGCGAAGTTCGGTGGTAGGTCTGGTGCTGATGGCCACGGGGACAGGACCTCTGGTGTGTTGGCTGGCAGGGGTACTGGCGTTGGTTGCAGGCTTACCCCCTCTCCAGCTGGTGGTGACCGGCTTCAGCACTTCCGATCAACGGTTGGCCTCATAGGCATCGGCAATCTGCGCTGCTTTCGTCACGTCTTTGGGTTCTCTGTCCATCACGAACTGTCGCACCTCAGCTGGGCAAAGATGGAAGAACTGGTCTTTGATCATCAGGTCTCGCAGCTGTGCAAAGGTGGTCACTGACAGTCCTTGGGTCCACTGGTCAAAGTGGGTCCCCAGTCCATGCACCACATCACTGTAACTGTCGTGTGGGCCACGTTGGAGGGTCCGGAACTTCTTACGGTACACCTCGGGGGTAAGCTGGTACTTGGCTATGAGGGCCTGCTTGATAGCCTCATAGTCACCATCTTGTTCTTGAGGGAGTGCAGCAAACGCCTCCAGAGCTTTGCCTCTCAGCCCTGGTGTCAGGTATCATGCCCATTCATCTGTAGGCAGTCGGTACTGCCTGCAGGCTTTCTCAAAGGCCCGCAGAAAAGTGTCCAAGTCCCCATCCTTTTCCATAACAGGAAAGTGGTCAGGCCGGGGCTTCGGTATCTGAGCGCTGCTGGGCTCACGGCTGGACTGGGACGACCCCTGCATTTGCAGTTGGCCCATCTGCAGCTGGTACTCCCGCTCCACTTGGGCCTCTCGCTCGGCTCGCTGGGCCTCTCGCTTGGCTCTCTCTGCCTCTCGCTGGGCCTCTCACTCGGCTCGGGCCTCGGCCTCCTGCCGGTATTGCTGAATCAGCTGCCGACGTCCCTCATGGTCGTCAGTGGGGAATTCTTTCAAGGCCGCCTGCAGGTGGGGGTCCAATTCGCCCGGATTGCTAACAGGGCCAGCATTCAGTGGTTGGACCTCTGCTGCAGCACCATGTTAACTGGTGCTGGCTTCTGCGGCCTCTGGGCTCTGTGAGTGGTCTAGAGCGGCTTCCCATTGCATCAGGACTGCGACCAGTTGGCTTTTGTTTTTGCTTGCATAGTCAATGTGCTGTGACTTGCATAAGGCAACAAGGGTGTCTCTGGTCTGCTGTTCATAAAAGGTTTCTCCCAGCCCAACCATGGTTGCCAAATAAAAGATAGGATAGAAAAACAAAGAGAAAGGGAGGGGATAATTACCAGTACACAATTGTCTCACAACTAATAAACACTGAGTTCGTTCTCCAAACGTATTTGCGCAGAGTCCTCGCAAGAACTTTCTGCAAGTTTTTAGTGAGAGGAATGATTGCTCAAACCAAATCACTAATGCTCTAATATCCCACCGCCTTGCCACCAATTGTCACGATCCCTTGGCCGCTGCCACCAATTGGTCACAAAATCCACAGGGATTCCTGACCACTGTCACCAATATGTCACGGATTGGGGTGACTTTAGACCAACAGACGGCTATCACATGTGCAGGGGGCTTAGCTTAGTTATCCCTCCACTGCCACAATGTGATGAAAAAAAAGAAACACACACAAGGCTAGGGACCTCTTAGTTTACAGCAGGGGCTTATTTTAGGTATCCCACTGCTCTTCAATATACCAGGAACTGCAGGGATTTGTGCATATCCCGCTTACAGTTCCACTTAAACCTTGCAGCTCTCTGGCTCCCCCCTTTCTGTCAGGTCAGATTAGGTACTGCACCTAGGGTAATTGGTCGCCAGAAAGGCTGCCTGCTATGTACTGTGTTGTGAAGTTGGATTTTGGGCTCCCCCGGTGGCCACTGGTGGAATTGAACTGGTGTGCATCATCCTCTCTGTTCACCTGTTTCCATCAGGATGTGGGAGTCGCTATTTAGCCTTGCTCCTCTGTCACTTCCATGCCGGTCAACATTGTAATCAGAAGCCTTTCTGTGCATGTTCCTGCTGCTAGACAACTCCCAGCTAAGTTGGACTTAGTCCTTGTTTGTTTTTGCATTTTGTTCCAGTTCACAGCTGTAGTTTCGTTTCTGTGTCTGGAAAGCTCTTGTGATCTGAAATTGCCACTCTGATGTTATGAGTTAATACTAGAGTCTTAAAGTAATTTCAGGATGGTATTTTGATAGGGTTTTCAGCTGACCATGAAAGTGCCCTTTCTGTCTTCCTGCTATCTAGTAAGCGGACCTCAATTTTGCTAAACCTATTTTCATACTACGTTTGTCATTTCATCTAAAATCACCGCCAATATTTGTGGGGGCCTCTGTCTGCCTTTCGGGGAAATTTCTCTAGAGGTGAGCCAGGACTATATTTTCCTCTGCCAGGATTAGTTAGTCCTCCGGCCGGCGCTGGGCGTCTAGGGATAAAACGCAGGCTACGCTACCCGGCTACTGTTAGTTGTGCGGCAGGTTTAGTTCATGGTCAGTTTAGTTTCCATCCTTCCAAGAGCTAGTTCGTATGTTTGCTGGGCTATGTTCTCTTGCCATTGAGAACCATAACAGTTTGACCGGCCTAAAAGGGTTAAATTAATTGACAGAGAAAGGAGAGAAAAGAGAAGTCTGCTGAAGATTTTTTTTTTTTTTTTTTCTCAGTTCTGAGTGTGCTTGTAATTGAATCTCTTGCAAGTCTGCCTATATTGCAGCCTTTCTCTCTCTCTCTCCTTCTAATCCTGGAATGGCTCTGTGTTCACCTGTTTAAAATGGATATTCAGAGTTTAGCTGCAGGTTTGAATAATCTCACCACGAAAGTTCAAAACTTACAAGATTTTGTTGTTCATGTTCCTATATCTGAACCTAGAATTCCTTTGCCTGAATTTTTCTCGGGGAATAGATCTTGCTTTCAAAATTTCAAAAATAATTGCAAGTTGTTTTTGTCCCTGAAATCTCGCTCTGCTGGAGATCCTGCTCAGCAGGTCAGGATTGTGATTTCCTTGCTCCGGGGCGACCCTCAGGATTGGGCTTTTGCATTGGCTCCAGGGGATCCTGCGTTGCTCAATGTGGATGCGTTTTTTCTGGCCTTGGGGTTGCTTTATGAGGAACCTCAGTTAGAACTTCAGGCGGAAAAGGCCTTGATGTCCCTATCTCAGGGGCAAGACGAAGCTGAAATATACTGCCAGAAATTCCGTAAATGGGCTGTGCTTACTCAGTGGAATGAGTGCGCCCTGGCGGCGAATTTCAGAGAGGGCCACTTTGAGTATTTGGTGATGCCTTTTGGTCTTTCAAATGCCCCTTCAGTCTTTCAGTCCTTTATGCATGACATTTTCCGTGATTATTTGGATAAATTTATGATTGTGTATCTGGATGATATTTTGATTTTTTCGGATGACTGGGACTCTCATGTCCAGCAGGTCAGGAGGGTTTTTCAGGTTTTGCGGTCTAATTCCTTGTGTGTGAAGGGTTCTAAGTGCGTTTTTGGGGTTCAAAAGATTTCCTTTTTGGGATATATTTTTTCCCCCTCTTCCATCGAGATGGATCCTGTCAAGGTTCAGGCTATTTGTGATTGGACGCAACCCTCTTCTCTTAAGAGTCTTCAGAAATTTTTGGGCTTTGCTAACTTTTATCGTCGATTTATTGCTGGTTTTTCTGATGTTGTTAAACCATTGACTGATTTGACTAAGAAGGGTGCTGATGTTGCTGATTGGTCCCCTGCTGCTGTGGAGGCCTTTCGGGAGCTTAAGCGCCGCTTTTCTTCCGCCCCTGTGTTGCGTCAGCCTGATGTTGCTCTTCCTTTTCAGGTTGAGGTCGACGCTTCTGAAATCGGAGCTGGGGCGGTTTTGTCGCAGAGAAGTTCCGATTGCTCCGTGATGAGACCTTGTGCTTTTTTCTCGCGTAAATTTTCGCCCGCCGAGCGGAATTATGATGTTGGGAATCGGGAGCTTTTGGCCATGAAGTGGGCTTTTGAGGAGTGGCGTCATTGGCTTGAGGGGGCTAGACATCAGGTGGTGGTATTGACTGACCACAAAAATCTAATTTATCTTGAGTCCGCCAGACGCCTGAATCCTAGACAGGCGCGCTGGTCGTTGTTTTTCTCTCGGTTTAATTTTGTGGTGTCCTACCTGCCGGGTTCTAAGAATGTTAAGGCGGATGCCCTTTCTAGGAGTTTTGAGCCTGACTCCCCTGGTAATTCTGAACCTACAGGTATCCTTAAGGATGGAGTGATATTGTCTGCCGTTTCTCCAGACCTGCGGCGGGCCTTGCAGGAGTTTCAGGCGGATAGACCTGATCGTTGCCCACCTGGTAGACTGTTTGTTCCTGATGATTGGACCAGTAAAGTCATTTCTGAGGTTCATTCTTCTGCGTTGGCAGGTCATCCTGGAATCTTTGGTACCAGGGATTTGGTGGCAAGGTCCTTCTGGTGGCCTTCCCTGTCTCGAGATGTGCGAGGCTTCGTGCAGTCTTGTGACGTTTGTGCTCGGGCCAAGCCTTGTTGTTCTCGGGCTAGTGGATTGTTGTTGCCCTTGCCTATCCCGAAGAGGCCCTGGACGCACATCTCGATGGATTTTATTTCGGATCTTCCTGTTTCTCAGAAGATGTCTGTCATCTGGGTGGTGTGTGATCGTTTCTCTAAGATGGTCCATTTGGTTCCCCTGCCTAAGTTGCCTTCTTCTTCCGAGTTGGTTCCTCTGTTTTTTCAAAATGTGGTCCGTTTGCATGGTATTCCGGAGAATATCGTTTCTGACAGAGGTACCCAATTCGTGTCTAGATTTTGGCGAGCATTCTGTGCTAGGATGGGCATAGATTTGTCTTTCTCGTCTGCTTTCCATCCTCAGACTAATGGCCAGACCGAGCGGACGAATCAGACCTTGGAAACATATTTGAGTTGTTTTGTGTCTGCAGATCAGGATGATTGGGTTGCTTTTTTGCCTTTAGCGGAGTTTGCCCTCAATAATCGGGCCAGTTCTGCCACCTTGGTGTCTCCCTTTTTCTGTAATTCGGGGTTTCATCCTCGATTTTCTTCTGGTCAGGTGGAATCTTCGGATTGTCCTGGAGTGGATGCTGTGGTGGAGAGGTTGCATCAGATTTGGGGGCAGGTAGTGGACAATTTGAAGTTGTCCCAGGAGAAGACTCAGCTTTTTGCCAACCGCCGGCGTCGGGTTGGTCCTCGGCTTTGTGTTGGGGACTTGGTGTGGTTGTCTTCTCGTTTTGTCCCTATGAGGGTTTCTTCTCCCAAGTTTAAGCCTCGGTTCATCGGCCCGTACAAGATATTGGAGATTCTTAACCCTGTGTCCTTCCGTTTGGACCTCCCTGCATCTTTTTCTATTCATACTGTTTTTCATCGGTCATTATTGCGCAGGTATGAGGTACCGGTTGTGCCTTCCGTTGAGCCTCCTGCTCCGGTGTTGGTTGAGGGCGAGTTGGAGTACGTTGTGGAAAAAATCTTGGACTCCCGTGTTTCCAGACGGAAACTCCAGTATCTGGTCAAATGGAAGGGATACGGTCAGGAGGATAATTCTTGGGTGACTGCCTCTGATGTTCATGCCTCCGATTTGGTCCGTGCCTTTCATAGGGCTCATCCTGATCGCCCTGGTGGTTCTGGTGAGGGTTCGGTGCCCCCTCCTTGAGGGGGGGGGTACTGTTGTGAAGTTGGATTTTGGGCTCCCCCGGTGGCCACTGGTGGAATTGAACTGGTGTGCATCATCCTCTCTGTTCACCTGTTTCCATCAGGATGTGGGAGTCGCTATTTAGCCTTGCTCCTCTGTCACTTCCATGCCGGTCAACATTGTAATCAGAAGCCTTTCTGTGCATGTTCCTGCTGCTAGACAACTCCCAGCTAAGTTGGACTTAGTCCTTGTTTGTTTTTGCATTTTGTTCCAGTTCACAGCTGTAGTTTCGTTTCTGTGTCTGGAAAGCTCTTGTGATCTGAAATTGCCACTCTGATGTTATGAGTTAATACTAGAGTCTTAAAGTAATTTCAGGATGGTATTTTGATAGGGTTTTCAGCTGACCATGAAAGTGCCCTTTCTGTCTTCCTGCTATCTAGTAAGCGGACCTCAATTTTGCTAAACCTATTTTCATACTACGTTTGTCATTTCATCTAAAATCACCGCCAATATTTGTGGGGGCCTCTGTCTGCCTTTCGGGGAAATTTCTCTAGAGGTGAGCCAGGACTATATTTTCCTCTGCCAGGATTAGTTAGTCCTCCGGCCGGCGCTGGGCGTCTAGGGATAAAACGCAGGCTACGCTACCCGGCTACTGTTAGTTGTGCGGCAGGTTTAGTTCATGGTCAGTTTAGTTTCCATCCTTCCAAGAGCTAGTTCGTATGTTTGCTGGGCTATGTTCTCTTGCCATTGAGAACCATAACAGTACTGGCTATTGGGCACGCTGCAGCGACGCGATGAACTACTCCCACTCAGGCAGGAACAATAATTATCAATGCCGCAGTCGCTGCAATGTCACCCAAAGGCCTGCACACGGTATTTCCGCCACCAGCTTCGATTAACCACTTCATGACCCAGCCTATTTTGGCCTTAATGACCTTGCCGTTTTTTGCAATTCTGACCAGTGTCCCTTTATGAGGTAATAACTCAGGAACGCTTCAACGGATCCTAGCGATTCTGAGATTGTTTTTTCGTGACATATTGGGCTTCATGTTATTGGTAAATTTAGGTCGATAATTTCTGAGTTTATTTGTGAAAAAAACGGAAATTTGGCAAAAATTTTGAAAATTTTGCAATTTTCACATTTTGAATTTTTATTCTGTTAAACCAGAGAGTTATGTGACACAAAATAGTTAATAAATAACATTTCCCATAAGGGTTAAAATTTGACCAGTGATTTCTCATTTTTACAACAAAATTTACAAAACCATTTTTTTTAGGGACCACCTCACATTTGAAGTCAGTTTGAGGGTTCTATATGGCTGAAAATACCCAAAAGTGACACCATTCTAAAAACTGCACCCCTCAAGGTGCTCAAAACCACATTCAAGAAGTTTATTAACCCTTCGGGTGTTTCACAGCAGCAGAAGCAACATGGAAGGAAAAAATGAACATTTAACTTTTTAGTCACAAAAATGATCTTTTAGCGAAATTTTTTTTATTTTCCCAAGGGTAAAAGGAGAAACTGGACCACGAACGTTGTTGTCCAATTTGTCCTGAGTACGCTGATACCTCATATGTGGGGGTAAACCACTGTTTGGGCGCACGGCAGGGCTCGGAAGGGAAGGAGCGCCATTTGACTTTTTCAATGAAAAATTGGCTCCAATCTTTAGCGGACACCATGTCGCGTTTGGAGAGCCCCCGTGTGCCTAAACATTGGAGCTCCCCCACAAGTGACCCCATTTTGGAAACTAGACCCCCCAAGGAACTTATCTAGAAGCATAGTGAGCACTTTAAACCCCCAGGTGCTTCACAAATTGATCCGTAAAAATGAAACAGTACTTTTTTTTCACAAAAAAATTATTTTAGCCTCAATTTTTTCATTTTCACATGGGCAACAGGATAAAATGGATCCTAAAATTTGTTGGACAATTTCTCCTGAGTACACCGATACCTCACATGTGGGGGTAAACCACTGTTTGGGCACATGGTAAGGCTCGGAAGGGAAGGAGCGCCATTTGACTTTTTGAATGAAAAATTATCTCCATCGCTAGCAGACACCATGTCACGTTTGGAGAGCCCCTGTGTGCCTAAACATTGGAGCGCTCCCACAAGTGACCCCATTTTGGAAACTAGACCCCCCAAGGAACTTATCTAGAAGCATAGTGAGCACTTTAAACTCTCAGGTGCTTCACAAATTGATCCGTAAACATGAAAAAGTACTTTTTTTTCACACAAAATTTCTTTTAGCCTTAATTTTTTCATTTTCACATGGGCAACAGGATAAAATGGATCCTAAAATTTGTTGGGCAATTTCTCCTGAGTATGTTGATACCTCATATGTGGGGGTAAACCACTGTTTGGGTGCACGGCAAGGCTCGGAAGGGGAGGCGTGCCATTTGACTTTTTGAATGGAAAATTAGCTCCAATCGTTAGCGGACACCATGTCGCGTTTGGAGAGCCCCTGTGTGCCTAAACATTGGAGCTCCATTGACTCCGCAGCGCCGGGTCATTCCACTGCGTGTCCACTGCCCAGCGGCGAAATTCAGAACAGTAATCCTCCGCCATTCGCTCCCCCTGGTGGAGAGCGCGAATTTTAGATTCTGCTAAAGCCAATCTGTCAGGATCATCATAAATGAGTCCAAGAGCAGAAAAAAACCTCTCCAAAGAGTTAAATGCAGCTGAATCAGATGGTAAAGAAAACGCCCAAGCTTGGGGGTCTCCTGTTATGACCCCAATGGCGAGGGTCTCAGAGGAACGTGGAAGTCTGCAGAATACAAAAATCCAGCTCATAGGGCAGTGGTAGCTGGGTTGACCATATATCTACTCCTAACGCCAACACTAGAAGTAGCCGGGGATCATTCCTACGTTGATTCTAGATGACACGCTCCAGCCGGAGAATCTAGCTACCCCTAGTAGAGGAAAACAAAAGACCTTTCTTGCCTCCAGAGAAGGGGACCCCAAAGCTGGATAGAAGCCCCCCACAAATAATAACGGTGAGGTAAGAGGAAATGACAAACACAGAAATGAACCAGGTTTAGCACAGAGAGGCCCGCTTACTGATAGCAGAATAAAGAAAGGTAACTTATATGGTCAACAAAAACCCTATCAAAATCCACACTGGAAATTCAAGAACCCCCGAACCGTCTAACGGTCCGGGGGGAGAACACCAGCCCCCTAGAGCTTCCAGCAAAGGTCAGGATATATATTTGGAACAAGCTGGACAAAAATACAAAACCAAAACAAAATAGCAAAAAGCAAAAAGCGGACTTAGCTGATATAACTGGAACCAGGATCAGTAGACAAGAGCACAGCAGACTAGCTCTGATAACTACGTTGCCAGGCATTGAACTGAAGGTCCAGGGAGCTTAAATAGCAACACCCTTAACTAACGACCCAGGTGCGGATAAAAGGAATGACAGAAAAACCAGAGTCAAAAAACTAGTAACCACTAGAGGGAGCAAAAAGTAAATTCACAACAGTCTCCGTTCAGCAAGGACAACACCAGGCCCACACGCTGAGCCTCATTACCTGAGGAAAGCGGGCGCATACAAAAATATAATTTGCAAGCTTCATGAAAGACAACAAATTTACTGCGTTCCCCAGCAAACCGCTCAGGCAAAGGGATCTTTGGCTCTGCAACTCTACCTGCATTTTCAGCTTGCACATTAGATACTACAAGACCCTGCTGCTGGACTGCCCCTTTCAACTGTGACCTGTAAGGACAGCGCCTCCAGCTGGCGGGTTATGGAAGTCATGGAATCCATGGAATACAAAATTTTGGGGCCGATTATAATGTCACGGGGGTACTGGTAGACTACAGCTGATTACCCGGGCCCCTGCAATATCCCTCAGACTAGGGAAACCCTGTCTGTCCCTCTCCCAGAGTTTACACTGAAGGTGGGCATGTCTGGGCCACCAGGCCTGACCCTGATTCCTGTTTCAGTACTAAGCTGAAACCTCCACCCGCTACCCAGTGATAAAACCTCACACCAACCCCTACAGAAAGCACAGACAGGGAAAACTAAAAACGCACCACACCGCAGACACACAGGAAAACACTATAATGTGCACAGGGCAAACAAATACAAATATAGGAAGGAGAAATAAGACGAAGGATAATACACCACCAGATACGATATTTCCTCTCCTAGACCACCACTCCAGACCGACATCACCAGGCACAAGACACAAGCTATAATCGGCGACGCCCAAAGTTCAGCAGAACTATTTAAAGGCAGTGGGCGAGACCCAGCCTCCAATCCGAGTACCAGCTAGATTAACCCCGGACAACCTAGAAGAAATCTAGCCGGCGCCACTGAGCGCATAGTGGACGAATGCGGAATTACCGCTGTCTGTCGGACGCCCTAGTGTGAATAGCGTCCGACATGACAAGAACTGAAACAAATTAACTTTTTTATGATATCCTAATTTTGTGAGAAGCACCTGTATAGTGATTATGGAAAATGTCAAGATCCATTTTTGGATTTGTGGCAGCTCTGGTTCCTCTATAATTTAAATGTAGCTTTTTTTCCTTTCAGGCCAGCGGGAGTTAATGTAAGTTTTTCTTGCTAGCAGAGTGCTGCAGCTGCTGAATTGCTAGGTCAGCTTATGTGGGTGGTGACCACTCCCACCATCCTTTAAATAGTCACCTGATGTATCAGCTGAGTGTTGGTGCTAGAGTAATGCAGACCAGCCCTGGGGTGTGAAACTCTCTGGTGTTAGCGCTGTATCAGCTACTTCTGGAGTTCAGGGTCCTGTTTCCATGTCCTCTGCGGTGTGGAGCTTTGCAGCGGTGCCTGGAGCTAAGTTTTGTGTTTTTTACCTTGTCTGTCTCGAGCTTGTCACTACCCCCTGTGTTTCTGCCATCTGCAGTGGTGAGGCTAGCACCTTTGCCGCTTTGCCGGCCAGTGCACTAGCCAGGACAGTATGAGGTGACAGCGAGGGATGAGGTTTGTGACAGCAGCGAGGGGGAAGGACCCGCTTAGGGCATTAGGGGAGTGCAGGGCCAGGCTCAGGTTGGAGCTCAGGAGGTGTCCCATCCCTCATTCCCTATTTGTTAGGGCTTTCCTCTCCCCTTTACCATCCTGTTGAGTGTGTGTTGTCCCGTCCGCTGACCGACAACCCTTGTGGTTGTGACAGAAAATTAGCAAATGGTTCACAATACTTATAATATGTAATTTCTAAAATATAATAATCTCCATATGTGGATTACAAAGTTTGATTCATAATCTTTCTTTGGATTTAGTAATAAAAACAAAAGAAGCATATGAGAGTTCTGTATTTTGACTTTCTATAACATTATTTAGACTTTAACAACACAAAAATTTCTAAATACACTAAATTGACCAACATATTTTGTACACCTACACATTACACCTACAGGAGCTTTTATGACATCCCTTTCCAAATCCATAGGCATTAATATGCAGTTGTTCACCACTTTGCAATTAAAACAGCGTCCACTCTTCTGTGAAGGCTTTAATAAGATTTTGCAATGTGTTTGTTTGAAATGTAGCTGATTCATCAATAAAAGTATTTGTGGTGTCAGACTTTTGTGTTGGTGGAGAGGGCCTGGCTCGTATTATATATTCTAGTTGATACCAAAATTGTTCAATCCGATTGGGTAGAGGTCAGGACTCTGTGTCACAAGTCAAGTTTTTCCACATAAAACTCACCCTACCATGCCTTTCTGGACCTTGCTTTGTGTTCTGCATTACTGTCAATACTGAACAGAAAAGGGCCTTCCATAAACTGTTTCCACAAAGTTGGAAGCATACAATTGTCGTCTAAAATGTCTTGGTATGCTAAAACCTAAGATTTCCCTTCACTGGAACTAAGGAACCTAGGCCATCACCTGAAAAACAACCCCACATCCCTTCTTCACCAAACTGATCAATGTGGTCAGTCAGGTAATGTTCACTTGACATTCACCAAACCTAGACACATCCATCACACTAGCAGGTGGAGAACTATGATTTGTCACTGGACAGATCATGTTTCCACTTTTCCAGGGTCCAGTAGTGTCTTGCTTTACATCACTCCATCTGACACTTGGCATTTTTCTTAGTGATGTAATGCTGGCTTGCAGCTGCTCAGCCATGAAAACTTATGCCATGAAGCTCTTGGAGCACAATTTTTGTGCTGATGTTAATGCCAAAAAGTGTTTGGTAGTTGTTGAGTCAGCAGTGTGTTGGTGATTATGCCCTACAGACTTCAACACTCAGTGATCTTGCTCGGTAACTTTATTTGGTATTTCGCTTTGTGCCTGTATTTTTGTGGCTCCACTTTTAAAGAGGGTCGTTCACCAATTTTTTTTCATGTTGAACTGGACACACAATATAATGGTGGCTTCGAGTAGAAAAAACACTTTTTTTTTCATTTCGCCTCTTCATTATGTCCCACCTTATAAGTTAATTTTCCAAGTGTGCGTTATCAGAGAGATTTTACTGGGGTGTGTACTTGAAACTGCTGTTTGACAAAGTCAATTCTTGAGCAGTCAGAAACACAGAGGAGAAAAAAAATCATGCCCTACAAAAGTTCAGAACAGGTTTTTCCTGTGTGAGATATAATGACCCCATAATCAATTCTCAATGCACAGGGATGAGCACAACTGGCATAAATGAAATTACTGAAACCCCTTTAAACGGAATATGTCATCCCTGGACGCTTTTAAGCTATTACTATGGACATAAAGTTAATAAAATGGTTAAAATAGTCTTACCTTACCTATAGCTGCAGTATGGATGTTGAGAAATGCACTTTTAATGTTTTATGTTAATGAATTCTTCTAGGTTCCGCAATCCCTCGCATGTGCCATTATGGGTTATGGATGCCTAATCCTCCCTTCTATGGGCAGTGTCTTCATTCTGCTTCTGCGCAGGCAAGTCTCTGTTACTGTGCCTAGCCACCAACCCCCCCAAACAAAACAAAACACAATGCCTGAATTGCTGGTTTTAGTTAATTATGCGCTGCAAAAATCAGAATAGAAAGCGATAAAAAATTAATGTCCCACAAAAAAAAGCCATCACATAACTCTGTTGGCAGAAATATGGAAAAATTGTAGCTCTCAAAATATGGTGATGCAAATTCTAGGTTTTGCAAGAAACAAAAAAAGCGTTTTTTAGTGTGTGACAGCAGCCAAGCAAAAAAAGATATAAATTGGTATCGCTGTAATTGCACCGACCCAAAGAATAAAGTCGTCTAATCACTTACACTGCATGAGGAATGGCGTAAAAAAAGTAAAACCAATTCTTCACCTGCTGTTGATTTGTTCATTCGGTCTCCCAAAAATCGCAGTAAGGCTCGGCTCACATTTATCCTGTGCTCAATGCTGAGCGCTTACACCAGGGTTTCTGTGTAAATGTCTGAAATATGTGATTCAGATGGAATCCATGTTGGAAGATTCCCTCTAATGAGGCAGATGGAGGTACTGTGGACGCCGTCTGGCCTATGATCCGGCTGTATCCATCTTTTTAGGAGTGCATAAAACACGGTCAACCACAGGTTTGCGCATTTCTGAAAAGAAAGACACCGCTGAACAGAGACCAGATGGAGTCCAGAGTAACTTGGCTGCCTCATTATAGTGAATGGATCCCTAGGGGGTTTCATTACATCATTTGGAGATTTAGATGGAAACACCGATGTAAGTGGTCAGTGTAGAGTGCAGGATAAATGTGATGCCAAACGTTATGTAAAATATTCCAAACCACATCCAAACTTCACGACCTCCGCCGTACTATTACTGTGGAGGTCGGATCCCCTGCTTTGATGTGGGCTCCGGCGCTGAGCCCACCTCAAAGCCGGGACATGTCAACTGTTTTGAACAGGTGACATGTGCCCACAATATTAACTAGTTAAATGCCGCTGTCAAACGCTGGCAGCGGCATTTAACCAGCGCTTCCGGCCATCGGGCCGGAAATGAGCGCATCGCCGACCCGTCACATGATTGGAGGTCAGCAATGCATCGGCATAGTAACCAGAGGTCTTGAGACCTCTATTGTTGCTGATGCCAGCTTGCTGTGAGGGCCACCCTGTGGTCGGCGCTCATAGCAAGCCTGCAATTCAGCTACATAGCAGCAATCTGATGATCGCTGCTATGTAGCTGAGCCGATCCAGTGGTGCCAGCTTCTAGCCTCCCATGGAGGCTATTGAAGCATGGCAAAAGTTAAAAAAAAGTTTTAGAAAATATGAAAAAAAAAAAAATATATAAAAGTTTAAATCACCCCCCTTTCGCCCCATTCAAAATAAAACAATAAAAAAAAAATCAAACCTACACATATTTGGTATCGACGCGTTCAGAATCGCCCAATCTATCAATAAAAAAAAAGGATTAACCTGATCGCTAAACAGCGTAGCTAGAAAAAAATTTGAAACGCCAGAATTACGTTTTTTTGGTCACTGCGACATTGCATTAAAATTCAATAACGGGCGATCAAAAGAACATATCTGCACCAAAATGGTATCATTAAAAAAGTCAGCTCGGCACGCAAAAAATAAGCCCTCACCTGACCCCAGATCACGAAAAATGGAGACGCTACAGGTATTGGAAAATTTCACAATTTTTTTTTTTTAGCAAAGTTTGGAATTTTTTTTTACCACTTAGATAAAACGTAACCTAGACATGTTTGGTGTCTATGATCTTGTAATGACCTGGAGAATCACAATGGCAGGTCACTTTTAGCATTTGGTGAACCTAGCAAAAAAGCCAAACAAAAAACAAGTGTGGGATTGCACTTTTTTTGCAATTTCACCGCAGTTGGAATTTTTTTCCCGTTTTCTAGTACACAACATGCTAAAACCAATGATGTTGTTCAAAAGTGCAACTTGTCCCGCAAAAAACAAGCCCTCACATGGCCATATTTTGGAAAAATAAAAAAGTAATGGCTCTGGGAAGGAGGGGAGCGAAAAACGAGAACGCAAAAACGGAAAAGGGCAAGGTCGTGAAGGGGTTAAGCATCCACATGTTTGGCAGGGGTAGAATTTCTAAAATGGGGTCACTTGAGGTCTTGAGGGGGGTATTCTGCTCTTCTAGCTCTTAGGGGTTCTGTAAATGTACACCAGGAGGCAAATAGTGCTCCGTCCCTCTCGAGTCTTGCCGTGTGGCTAAACAGTACTGTACAGTATTGCCACATTCAGCAGAAATTATGTGACAAATTGTGGTGCTATTTTTACCCATTTCCCAGGGTGAAAATGTAAAAACTGGGGCTAAAACAACATTTTTGTGGTAAAAATTAAATTATTTTTTCTTCACAGCCCAATAATATAAAATTCTGTGACACAACCGCAGTTTCAATATGATCCCTGCAACCCTAGATTAATTCATTGAGAGATGTACAGTCATGGACAAAAATTTTGAGAATGAGACAAATATTAATTTTTCCAAAGTCTACTGCTTCATTTTTTCTAATGGCAATTTGCATATACTCCTGAATGTCAGAGTGATCAGCTTAACAGCAATTACTGTACTTGCAAAGTCAATATTTGCCCAGAAAATGAACTTTAACCCCCAAAACACATTTCAACATCATTGCAGTCCTGCCTTAGGGCTGTCCCACACGTCCAGATAATTCCGGTACCGGAATAAATCGGTACCGGAGTTATCCATGTCCGTGTGCCTGGAAACTCACGTAGGACATACGTGCGGCACACGTGTGCCGCCCGTATGGCGAGTGGGTACCACACGGAGCGTGTGGTACCCACGCGTGTGGTACCCTGCATCGCGGATTCATATGTTCCCTGCAGCAGCGTTTGCTGCAGAGAAAATATGAAGAATAGTGTTTAAAATAAAGATCTATGTGTCCGCCGCCCCCCCACCCCCCGTGCGCCCCCCCCCGCTGTTCAAAAAATACTTACCCGCCTCCCTCGCTGCTTCCTGGTCTGGCCACGACTTCTAGTGTATGCGGTCACGTGGGGCCGATCATTTACAGTCATGAATATGTGGCTCCACCTCCCATAGGGGCGGAGCCGACTATTCATGATTGTAAATGATCGGCCCCACGTGACCGCATACAGTGGAAGCCACGGCCAGACCAGGAAGGAGCAACAGCCAACGAGGGAGCGGGTAAGTATTTTCTGAACAGCGGGGGGGGGGGGGGCACAGGGGGTGGGGGGGACGGCGGACACTTAGATCTTTATTTTAAACACTATTATTCATATTTTCTCTGCAGCAAACGCTGCTGCAGGGAACATATGAATCGCGGCTTCAGCACCATGTGGGGGGGACAGCGCTTACTGTAGCGCTGTCTCCTGCACGCACACGGACCCCAGACGGAGAATGTCCGTGTGAGGTCCGTGTTTTACACGGACCCATTGACTCTATTGGGTCCGTGTAATACGTGCGCTCCCACGAACATTGACATGTCTCCGTGTTTGGCACACGGAGACACGGTCCGCAAAAAATCAATGACATCTGAACAGATGCATTGATTTTTATGGGTCTACGTGTGTCAGTGTCTCCGGTACGTGAGGAAACTGTCACCTCACGTACCGGAGCCACTGACGTGTGAAACCGGCCTTAAAAGGAGCAGCTAACATCATTTTAGTGATTGATCCATTAACACAGGTGTGGGTGTTGATGAGGACAGGGCTGGCGATCAATCAGTCATGATTAAGTAAGAATGACATCACTGGACACTTTAAAAGGAGGCTGGTGCTTGGTATCATTGTTTCTCTTCAGTTAACCATGGTTATCTCTAAAGAAACACGTGCAGCCATCATTGCACTGCACAAAAATGGCCTAACAGGGAAGAGTATCGCAGCTACAAAGATTGCACCTCAGTCAACAATCTATCGCATCATCAAGAACTTCAAGGAGAGAGCTTCCATTGTTGTCAAAAAGGCTCCAGGGCGCCCAAGAAAGACCAGCAAGCGCCAGGACCGTATCTTAAAACTGTTTCAGCTGCGGGATCGGACTACCAGCAGTGCCGAGCTTGCTCAGGAATGGCAGCAGGCTGGTGTGAGTGCTTCTGCACGCACTGTGAGGCGGAGACACTTTGAGCAAGGCCTGGTTTCAAGGAGGGCAGCAAAGAAGCCACTTCTCTCCGGAAAAAACATCAGGGACCGACTGATATTCTGCAAAAGGTACAGGGAGTGGACTGCTGAGGACTGGGGCAAAGTCATTTTCTCTGATGAATCCCCTTTTCGATTGTTTGGGACATCTGGAAAACAGCTTATTTGGAGAAGAAGAGGTGAGCGCTACCACCAGTCTTGTCTCATGCCAACTGTAAAGCATCCTGAAACCATTCATGTGTGGGGTTGCTTCTCAGCCAAGGGAATCGGCTCACTCACAGTCTTGCCTAAAAACACAGCCATGAATAAAGAATGGTACCAGAATGTCCTCCAAGAGCAACTTCTCCCAACCGTCCAAGAGCAGTTTGGTGCCCAACAATGCCTTTTCCAGCATGATGGAGCACCTTGCCATAAAGCAAAGGTGATAACTAAATGGCTCATGGAACAAAACATAGAGATTTTGGGTCCATGGCCTGGAAACTCCCCAGATCTTAATCCCTTTGAGAACTTGTGGTCAATCATCAAGAGACGGGTGGACAAACAAAAACCAACAAATTCTGGCAAAATGCAAGCATTGATTATGCAAGAATGGACTGCTATCAGTCAGGATTTGGTCCAGAAGTTGATTGAGAGCATGCCAGGGAGAATTGCAGAGGTCTTGAAGAAGAAGGGTCAACACTGCAAATATTGACTTGCTGCATTAACTCATTCTAACTGTCAACATAACCTATTGGTACTCATAATATGATTGCAATTATATTTCTGTATGTGATATAAACATCAGACAAATACTAATAAAAACCAGAGGGCAGCAGATCATGTGAAAATATAATTTTGGTGTCATTCTCAAAACTTTTGGCCATGACTGTAGTTTGTAAAATGGGTTCACTTATGGGGGGAGGGGGGGTCTGCTGTTCTGGTACCTCAAGGGCACTCCCAGTGGGTCATAGCATGCACAAACCATAAAAGTAAAATCTGCACTATATTATGGCGCTCCTTCCCTTCTGAGTTTTGCACTGTGCTTGAAAAGTAGTTCCCGATTGCATGTAGGGTATTGCCCCAATCAGGAGAAATTGCACAAAAAACTTAGAGCTCCATTTTTTCCTATTAGCCTTATATAAATATAAAATTTGTGACTAAAACAACATTTTAGCAGTAAACATGTAATTATTCTTTCTTCACCGTCCAATAGTATAAATTTCGGCACATGTGTTGTCAACAGTGGCGTATCCGGGGGGGGGCAGCCGGGGCATGTGACCTGGGTGCAGCCGACAGGGGGGTGCCAGCGGGCCGCCTGATGATGCGGCGGTCCAAGGAGGGGGTTGGCAGGGCCAGGGAGCGATCTAATTATACTCACCTACTCCTGGCGCGGTCTCTGCAGGTCCCTGGCTGCCCGGCGCCCCGGCTTCTTCCTGTACTGAGTGGTCACATGGTGCCGCTCATTACAGTAATAAATATGCGTCTCCACCTCCCATAGGGGTGGAGCCGCATATTCATTACTGTAATGAGCGTTAACGCTGACCGCTCAGTACAGGAAGAAGCAGCAGCGCCGGGGAAGCAGAGTCCTGCAGGGACCGCACCAGGAGTAGGTGAGTATAATGGGGAGGGGAGTGCAGCGCTGCGCGATATTCACCTGCTGCTCGTTCCAGCCGCCGCTCCATCTTCTGCAGTGACGCTGAGGTCAGAGGGCACGATGACGTAGTTAGTGCACGCCCTCTGCCTGAACGTCAGTGCAGAGGAGGCGGAAGATGGAGCGGCGGCTGGAACGAGGAGCAGGTGAATATTGAAAGTGCTGGGGGCCTGAGCGACGGAGAGGTGAGTATGTGATTTTTTATCTCAGCAACAGCAAATGGGGCAAATATCTGTATGGGGCATCTTATGGGGCCATAACATTTGTGCAGCCCTATATGGGGCCATAACGTTTGTGCAGCACTATATGGGGCCATAACGTTTGTGCAGCACTATATGGGGGCCATAACGTTTGTGCAGCACTATATGGGGGCCATAACGTTTGTGCAGCACTATATGGGGCCATAACGTTTGTGCAGCACTATATGGGGCCATAACGTTTGTGCAGCACTATAACGGGGCAAGTGTCTGTATGGAGCATCTATGGGGCCATAACATTTGTGCAGCACTATATGGGGCAAGCGTCTGTATGGGGCCATAACGTTTGTGCAGCACTATATGGGGCAAATGTCTCTATGGAGCATCTTATGGGGCCATAATCAACGTTTCTGCAGCACTATGTTGGGCAAATGTGTCTATGGAGCATCTTATGGGGCCATTATTAACACTTAACCTACTGATGTCTCAATTCATTTTACTTTTATTGGTATCTATTTTAACATTATGGAGATTCAGGAATGTACCTTGGCTTGGTCATACAGTTTCAATACAGTTAAGGTTCAAATGGGGGAGGTTCTGGTGGGGGGGCGCCAAACTGATCCTTTGCCCCGGGTGCAGGAAAGGCTAGATACACCTCTGGTTGTCAATATGCTCACTACTTCCCTAGAATTCATCGAGAGGTGTAGGTTTAAAGTGGTGTCACTTATGAGGGGTTTCTGCTGTTCTGGTACCTCAGGGACTCTGCCAATGTGACATTGCACCCTCAAACCATTTCAGTAAAATCTGAATCCAATATGGCACTTATTTCCTTCTGAGCATTGCACTGTGCCTCAAAAGTAGTTTTTTAAAACTTCTGAGGTATTTGTGAACTAAGGAGAAATTGCACAAAACATTGTGAAAATAAAAAAATTGGGGCTAAAAGAATATTTCTGTGGTAAAAATGTGATTTTTTTTATTTCTGCAGCTCTAGGTTATAAACTTCTGTGAAGCACCTTGGGGTTCAAGGAGATCCCCACACATCTAGATATATTCTTTGAGGGGTCTAGTTTCCAAAATGGGGTCACTTGTGGGGGTGTTTCCACTGTTTAGGTACATCAAGGGCTCTCCAAACGCGACATGGTGTCCGCTCTCGATTTAATCCGTTTTTGCGTTCAAAAAGTCAAATGGTGCTCCTTCCCTTCCGAGCCCTGCCATGTGACCAAACAGCATTTTCCCCCACATATAGGGCATCAGCGTACTCAGGAGAAATTACACAACATATTTTGAGGTTCAATTTCTCCTGTTATCTTTGTGAAAAAACAATTGGGGCTAAAGTAAAATTTTTGTGAAAAAAAGTAAAATGTTCTTTTTTCCTTCCACATTGCATTACTTCCTTTGAAGCACCTAAAGAGTTAATAAACTTCTTAAATGTGGTTTTATGGACTTTAAGGGTATGTGCACACGCTGCGGATTTTGCTGCGGATCTGCAGCGTTTCTGCAGCTGCGGATCCGCAGCAGTTTCCCATGAGTTTACATTACAAGGTAAACCTATGGGAAACAGAAAACGCTGTGCACATGCTGCGGAAAAAAACGCGCGGAAATGCAGCGCTTTACATTCCGCAGCATGTCACTTCTTTCTGCGGATTCCGCAGTGGTTTTGCACCTGCTCCAATAGAAAACCGCAGGTGTAAAACCGCAGTGCAATCCGCACAAAAACCGCGGTAAATCCGCGATAAATCTGCAGCAAAAACGCGTTTTTGCACTGCAGATTTATCAAGTCCGCTGCGGAAAAATCCGCAGAGGACCATTCTACGTGTGCACATACCCTAAAGGGTATAGTTTTTAGAATGGTATAATGTTTGGATATTTTCTGTCATATAGGTCCCCCAAAGTCACTTTAAAAAATGGTTTTGTAAATTTTGTTGGAAAAATTAGAAATTGCTAATCAACTTTTAACCCTTCTAACTTCCTAACAAAAAAAAATTATGTTTCAAAAATTGTGCTGATGTAAACTAGGCATGGGGTAAATGTTATTTATTAACTATTTTGTGTGACATAGCTGGTTTAAAGGCATAAGAATTACAAGTTTGAAAATTGTGAAATGTTTTAAATTTTCACCAAATTTCCGATATTTTCACAAATAAAGGCAAGTCATATCGAACTAATGTTACCACTATCATGAAGAACAATATGCCATGAGAACATTTTCAGAATCACTGGGACTCATTGAAGCATTCCAGATTTATTACTTCATAAGGTAGCACCATTCAGATTTGAAAAATGAGGCCCGGTAATTAACCTACAAAGTGGTTTGGTCCTTAAAGGGTTAAATAATATAACCACTCAAAATTGATTGTGGAAGTGCTTCCCTAGCCACAGAAGTTTGATCCAATTATCCCTGCTGTGCTCTGCTCCATGTTCAACTTAGCGAAAGGTGCTCAGCTAATAGCATGTTACATAATGTTGTGTCCATTAGTACTGATGAAACATTCAATAATAAAAATAAAAGGAATAAAAAAAATAAAGTTGAAGGTTTGTTTCTTAGTTTTCTACTGTGTTTTCCCCTCAATTATTATTGTCATACAATGATCAATTACACAGGTCTGCGACTAAAAAGCTGTTTGATTATTTTCATCTAATTTCCTGCCACAAAATGCAAAATTCTCTTCAAATTTAGTATATTTTTCTCAATTTTTGGTATTTTTTTCATCTTAGGGTTTTGAAAGTCAAAATTACTATTAATTAATTCACATCAATGCATTGAAGATATACAAGACCCTGACTACAAAAAAATTGTCGGATGAACATTATATGTATATATTATTATGTATATGTCGTGTTCCTGCTTTTGATGTGGGCTCAAACGCTGAGGCCGCATCTTTCCTCGCACATGGCAGCTGATTTATTCAGCCATCATCTGCCTTTAACAGCTGTGGGAGGAGTGAATATTACCAGGCGCATAACTTTTAATGAATTTGGTGCATTTAACTGCGCTCTTTTCATTAAAACTAGTGTTAAAAAACAGAATTATTGAATCGGGGCCATAGTGTTTTAAGGTAAATTGGGAGACAAGCATTGGGGTTACTCTTGAACAGTAATGGCTTTTGCATTATTTTTATTATTTTTTATTATTATTATTTTTCTCCCATAGATCCCATTTTCATTATAGTTTTGACCATTAACCATGGCTGAAACGTTGGCAAGTTAAATGCTTATGTGGGAAGTTTTGAGAACCAGACACACCTGAGAAAATGAACCACTGTTCTAAGCCATCTCCATTAAAAATAATGTCGTCCACCAGAGTTTAATTCAGTCTAAAGCTATGTGCACGTCTTTATTAGTGTTGAGCCACCCCTTTAGTGTTCGGTTCGGTTTGTCGAACTGAGGCGTGTTCGACAAATGTTCGTCAAACACTGTCGAACCCCATTTAAACCAATGGCAGGCAAACACAATCACATAGAAAACACATAGAAAACACCTTAAAAGGTGTCCAAAAGCTGACAAAGAAAAGTCAGAACTACATATAGTCATGCGAAAAGAAAAGAGGTGGAGGAGTAAAAGGAGGAGGAGACACAGATATAGGCATGTCATGCCCTTCTAAAATCAAGAATGGCTGGAGTAAAAATCTAAAATCACCCTACCAACACCCAGACGTCGTGACAAAAAAAATTAAAAAATAAATATCTTTAGGTAGAATGGCGGCGGGTCCATTCAGAACACTTTCCTGAGAAGACGTAGTGGTACCCCCGTTGGGAGTTGTGCCAAAAAATGAACCCAATACATTCAGACTAAACCACCATTTATCATATCCAAGGGGCAGGTCAGTAAATGACAACATAGACGCGGAACCAAGTACAGTATTATGTACTGTACATCCTTTGACGAGGCAATCAGGCGGGTCAAGAAGTTGGGAAGGGGCACCCTAATGGCCAAAACAGACATTGAGGGGGCGTTCCGGTTACTACCTGTGCCTCCGAATAGTGTCCTCCCATTGGGCTCCTTCTGTGAAGGAGCATACTACATAGATCGCTGTTTGCCCATGGGGTGCTGCTCCATATCCTGGTCACTATTTGAGGCGTTTAGTTGCTTTGTCGAATGGGTCGTCATGGACGTTTCTAAGGCGGCACATATTATCCATTACCTCGATGACTTCTTATGCCTGGGCCCTAAAGATTTGCCACAGTGTGAATACACGTGGTAGTCCACCTCTGAGAAGGAGCTAGATGCCGTTAAAAAATAGTACTTAGGTAAACAGGCGGTGTAGCTTGCTTCATGGGTGGGGTACTCTGCTGAGTAGCAGAAATTGCTACTAGGCCCAAAAGGATTTCCTGGGCCAGATGCAGTAAAAATTTAGATTCACAGGCGGTGTAGCTAGCTTCACAGGTGGGCTACTACGCTGACGTGCAGACACTGCTACTAAGCCCAAAAAGATTTACTGGGTTAGATGCTGTAAAAATTTAGATACACAGGCGGTATAGTTAGTTTCACAGGCGGGCTACTCCGCTGACGTGCAGACACTGCTCCTAGGCCCAAAACTATTAACTGTGTTAGATGCAGTAAAAATTTAGATACACAGGTGGTGTAGCTAGCTTCACAGGTGGGCTACTCCGCTGACGTGCAGACACTGCTCCTAGGCTCAAAACTATTAACTGGGTTAGATGCAGTAAAAATTGAGATACACAGGCGGTGTAGCTAGCTTCACAGGCGGGCTACTCAGATGACTGCCAGACAATGCTACTAGCCCAAAAGGATTGGCTGAGCTAGATTACACCAAATGCTGTGACAAACACTTGCACAGCACTGGCACAGACCTGCCTGGCAAAAAGTGCTAGGAACTGCTGTAACCTACCCTGAAAAGGGCTGATATTACAACTAGTCCCGACTCCCTAAACCTATCTCTCTGAAAATTCGCTCCCAAAAAAGACTCTTAGCCTGTATAGCGCCCACAGCAGCAGCGGTGCCGTCTTACACTAAGCTGCAGCAGTGAGGAAATGGTGGCGACCGGGAAAATGGCTGGTTCTTATAGGACAAGGACATGTGACATACACAGCCAATTACACATGCCCTTGCTTGTGTGCATCACATGCACATTGCTGTGTGTGTGTGTGCACTGCTGATAGGCTGAGAGACTGCACCGCCCCACTGTAAATGCGGGAAATATAAAAAAAAAATGGAGATCGGAATTATTTCAGCACAGATCTATCCCCCGCCCCCTATACACTGAAACAGTCTATTAACAATGATAAACTGTTTTAATGTGCAAATCAAGCTAGGCTTTTGGTAAATGAACAGTTATCGAACAGAAACTCGAACAGCCGAATTTTAAGCAAATTGTTCGGGTTCGTCGAACGACTCAAACACCGCCCAAAACAGCTCGAATTTGAAATTGGCAAACAGTTCGACTCGAACACCGCTCATCTCTAGTCTTTATCAAGTGGGGCATCCTGCCTAGTGTTTCAAGAGGAAGATGCCTCAGCCAGTGCTTTTTTTTCTGAACCATTTTTTTTGGGTCGTTCTCTAAGCGCTTTTCAGCTATTTTGACTATTCTTTTTGTTCTTTTGAGCTTTCTTCCAGCGTTTTTGTGTCAGCTGTTTATATTGGCGTTTTACAAACTTTTTTTAAAACTCCATTCAACAATAAAGAAACTGTTATCAGTTTTTCAAGCAAAACGTTGAAAAAGATGATCATGGTGTCTTCATGGAATGAAAGAAGCGTTCCCAGTGTGATATCGCTATTAGTGTAATTGTAAGAGACCTGACATAAAACCGCTTACCTGGACAACTTGTGCGCGACACAATGCCGATTTGTGCAATAGTAGATCTGAATGAAGACTGCTGCTCCAGCACATAGGATCGGTGCCTGAAGGAGTTAAATCCACTGCGAAACGTATGTACACATGAATTAACTTGTTATAACTCAAGATGTGTGATACCTTTGGTAGTGCCAAAACAGCGCTTCACTTTTTTTTCTTGCATGGTGTCTTCAGGGCATCAATTGAGTCTTCCCACTGACTATGGTAAAGTAAAGAGCTTCTTCAGAGCAGAAAACATGTAATATATTTTTTTTAAAAGTGCACATAGTTTAAAAATCTGAAATATAACCATTTAAATGTAAAAAAAGAAAAGTAATTAGTTTGTATCTGTAATATGCTATTGTGCTCCCAGACTTTGTTGTAGGCATTTACATATAGCTTTAAGGAGCCTCCATCAAGTATGATCCAAACATAAAAAATATTCTATTTGTAACATGGGAACTTTGCCACAGCTTTGTTGTATATTTCATCATTTTAATTTTTATTCTTTAAGACTTTGTTGCTCAGCAAGTTCAAAGGTGTCCATCACAAGGAGCAGATGATGCAGCAGAATCCCGAGTGGTTCCTCCTATTTCTTTTCTTCCCCCAGTAGTGCAGAGATGAGATGGGAAATGATGTGTATGGCATTTTTTAACTACAATGGGGTGGTGGTGAGAATGTGTTGGGGGTAAACCCCTCTCTCCTGGTAATCACCAACTTCAACTCTAGTTTGGTCAAAACAAACTTCAATCTTTAAGGCAATCTGCTGGTATTTTGTAATATGAAAACGATAGGTCTTATTTAACATGCCTACATCATGACAAAGCTGTCACCAATGGTGGTGTGAATGTCACGGAGAGTCACATGCGCAGTTGTAAAGTTATAAAAGTCATCGTATTACTGAAAAGGTTAAGGGTTATCCAGTGGTGGCCTTTGCTAGTGTAGACCATCAATGAGATCAGTGGGGTCCGTCTCTCGGCGCCTTCAAACAGTTGAGTGATTGAGATGCAAAGATTTGGACACCTACTGTTCTAATATTGAGGACCTATGCCAAGGAAAGGGCAATCAGGTTTGGTTGCGTTTTTTTTTTTTTCTGAATAACCTCTTTAGATTTGCAGAATTTTTTCCCCAGGTTCCCTCAAAGTGTACAAATGCAGTTTACTACACGTAAGAATTGCAATATTTTACAATCCCCAATACTCTTCTATTTGCTTACAGCAACGTGTCCTTCAGCTAGAACAGGGAAACTAAATTCTCTGAAGTTTCCCTGCATCCCATCAACCAGTTCCAGATTGTTTTGCTGTAGTCCAAAGGCTGCTGGCCAAAGACAAGCTGCAGACAGCTGTAAACTGAAATTTATAGGTAGTGTTCAATGGGTTCCTGGGGCAACCACAGTGAATTTGTTTTCCCTGCGGCTGCTCATTCAGAGTTTGAGAATTGCAAATAATTATTTGCTTATTTACAGATGAACAGTTAAAGGCTAGGACTCCCCAGAACAGATACCTTATTTATCTCCATAACGGCATGCAGACGTATCTTACTTAAGGTCTAGTTTTAAATAGCAGTAAAGCCTAAATGGTAGTTCTTTTGACAACAGCCTCAGATAACACGTCTACTTCCGATAGAGCATCGTTTGATTCTCTTTATGACTTTAGCCTGATGCATTTCGCAGTGAACGCTATGTAGACCGGTATAACTGTTTGCCTGAATCCAGATTCCTGTCCAGTGGGAAAAGGTGATTCATAGGACAGGACCAAATGAGAACCTTTAGAGAATCCAATGCTATTAACTTCATTTATGTTCAGCTGAAATGTTTGGTTTCTAACATAAGATGACACTATTATTACCATAAATTTATGGTCCCATATACAAGTTATCAGCTGTTAAGCAAATACAAATAAAACTCATGATTAAAAGTGCACTATTAAAAAGTGAGTCAGTAGGATCAACCCTCCAAAATGGGCATGTATGACATAAAAAGCTTCAATTCAATGTCTTAAGAAAAATATGGATTTCTGGAATATGTAAAGGATCTGAATTCAGAGCTCCTATTAAATGAAATGGTGTTACCAGTGTGAGGCATGTAGCATTAAAAATACTATAAAATTAAAACAAATTCTATAAGTTTCCTACAGCTACTAATTTTACAAGACTTTTTAGGAATGGGTAAAGGATCTGCCAATTTAATGGTATCTCTGCGGGTATGTGCCCACGATCAGGAATAGCAGCGCTTTGGACACAGCTCACCTGCGCTGCGTGTAAAATGCTGCATTGTACATTAGAAGCACAGTGGAGGGGATTTATAGAAATCCCATATCGGCTGTGATTCTATTCACCACTGCGTAAATGGAGCCGCGTTGTGGGTTTACAAAAAGCAGCACATCAATCTCTGATGCAGAGACGCTGTATTGGATATAGTTAACACATGTGGATTTACCAGCTTGATTAGAACGCAGAAAAAAAAAAAAAAAAAAGAAAAAAAAAAAGGGTTTATTCTGTTGAAATCGGTCCGCACACAAGTGTCATCCAAGTGCAGTCCGAGGGTTTCCATGAACTCATTGACTTGCATGGCTGAGCGCGATCAAACTCGGGCATGCAGCAATTTTTTTTTTTTCTTTTCTTCTTCGGACTGGCTCAGTCAGAAGATAACAAAAAAAAAAAAAAAAAAACCTGTCATGTGTACGGCCTCATAGAACATTGGTCCGAGTGTGATCTGATGTTTTGTCGGATCACACTCAGATCAAAAATACGCTTGTCTGCACCTGGTCTTATATGTATACATTCCAGCCAACAGTGTACAGTAACCACAAGTAGGGTCCATCAGACAGACCCTCTCTGTGAGCCATTAAACGGAACCATCGGTACAGGCATGACAAGGAGTACATCATTTCTACGAGTGTCTTTATATAACAAGCTTCCAGCTACTAAAAATATATAGGAGCCCCAATTGGTTTATACATAGAAAAGCAATTAATAAGGGATGGCTTAATACTATTACAGCATTTTTTATTCAATATATTAAATATATATTAATCAGAAAAACACATACTGTAAATCCAGTAGGATACACAAATATAAATGTTTCTATTCAAAAATTACACATATTTACACACAGTCCAGAACACTGTGAAAACCATAGTGACCATAACAAGGGGTAGCTTTGTATTTAATACTATGTACAGTTCACGCTTCATTTATGTACAAGACTTTACAAAGTGGCTGTGACTGAAATGGGGTCCATCCCTCTCGGCCTGTCGCAAGGTAGATGGGATAACAGAGAGGGGAGATGGCGCCTGTTTCTCCCCTCTAGATTTTGAAATGACGTCTTTTACAAAGGACTGGTCCAGTCCCGGAGTGCTGTAAGAAAGGCAGTGTAGGAGTCCAATGAATTCTGCAAGTATTTAAAAAAAAATACTTTTACAAGTGAAACAAAAGATGAACACAAGAAGTCTGTTTTTTTTCTTTTAAGCCAAAGGCACATCTGGATATTATAGAATAATAAAAATGAAGTCTTCAGATAAGACCCGGAAAATCCCAAAGACAAAAAGGATAAACTGGGTTAGGCACCTAAAATCAAAGAAAAGGTCCCACAAGTTTGTAACAGGATCCTCTGCTGTCCACACGTGGGTTTCCTTCTCTCTGTACGTGTAAGAACAAAAGAAAAGTGCAGTGCTGGTTTAGAAGGGCAGTGTGTCCATGAAGATCTTCTCCACAATAGGAGGAGGTGGTACAAGGTCCTCTAACTTCAGGTAAAAAATACGCTGGAGACCCTGCGTACACAAGGTGCGGAGCTCGGGAAGTTTGCCCAGTAACTTGGACAGACAGTTGGATCGGTTCTGCTCAATCAGGCTTGATGGTACATGCTCTTTAAGGCAATTAATAATCCTGCTTTGCAGCTCTTCTACTTTCTTGGATTCTTTCAGGCCATGTCTGTCTGTAATAGAAGAAAGAATAGAACTTAATATTGGTAGATGCAACATTTACAATGTGTGCAGTAGAGATTTATTGCAGTCCATCTACTTTGCGTTTGCCATCAATGGAGTAGTACATATAAGTGAGAAGGGCTGTCATAGTAAAATTCAGATACACAATATTAAAGGTTCCTCTCTCTGCACTGAACCCTTGCATCCATACAGTCTGAGATTTATGTAAGAAACTAGAATCAAAGAAATAAGAAGTAAAAGGCAGCGTGCAACTATTATGACAAGGCAGACCACACCTTGTGCTAAATGGTCAACACTGTCGCCCATTTATATATATTCAGCTACCCATTCACTTAACAGTCATCCGAATGAACATTTGGCCACCAACTTTCCCTAATAAACTCGCGGCATACATTCGTGCTCAGTATGGCGGAGCTTGCATGGTTTTCAATGGGGAGAGGTGACTAAGGCAGCTCTGGTGAAGGCCCATTTCCAGTGCGAATAACAAACTCAACATGCCTGATCCTCCTCTCCCGTAATAGAGAAAATCAAAGATTTCTGCCTATAAACAGCAGCAGAAGCGCCTGAAGTCACTAAAATATGCATAGTCCATTTCCAGCTGCTAAGATACCATCTTCACTATAGCAGTAAGCGTCATAGTGTCTTCTAGCACTCGCTCCTGCACCGAAGATGGTAGCCAAGCAGGACACTGGATATTTTAGTGCAGCCCGCAACATAAAATTTAGGTAGTCTGTACAGTCGATTAGCGGCAGAAATTGCTAAAAGTCACTTAGAAATATTATACTGCAGTGTCCTGCACTACAGGCAATTTCTTGTGAAAGTGGAGGAACACTGTAAAGGTCACACTAGAGCCAGTAGTACTATAATATGGTAGTATGGAACCAACACCTTGAGGGCACACCAAAATAAGATGTCGAGGCTGCAGAGCAGATGGAAGAGATGACTATGCAGTTAAATATTCACTGTTTCCGGTAGTAAATACACCCTGAAATGAGTCACAAACTCCAAAATAAAGGACAATATTTTACTGCACAGGCATGTTTTTTTATCCTGTTCCCGACACGGCAATTTTCTGTTTTTGTTTTTTTTTCCCCCTCCCCTTCCTCCAAAATCCCAAACTTTTTTTTAATTGTTCTGTCGACATAACAGTATGAGGACGAGTTGTACTTTGGAATGACACTATTTTATCATGTAATTGACTGGAAAACAGCAACAAAATTCCACATACAGTGAAATAGCAGAAAAGTACAATTCCGCAGTTGTTTGTTGGGTACTTTATTGACTGCTCTCATCATACGATAACAATCACCTGAAGAAATATACTGTACTTCTCCAGGTCAGTACTATTACAGGTATACCAAACATGCATAGGCTCTTTTTTTAATTTATTTCGTGATAAAAAAAAAAAAAAAAAAATCTGAAGAAAAGATAAAAATTTATAATTTAAGTTTTTCATTTTCTGTGTGAGAGTTTGATTTTTTAAGTGCCATCAGCCAATGTTTTAAGAGATACTATTTGAGGGTAGATAAAATGTTTTGATCTCCTCAATGCATTATTTTGCCCCGTTGTAGTGGCCGAAAAAATTGGTCATTTTGATTTTTTTTTACGATACGCCATTCACTAATATTATAGATCGGACTGTTACGAAAAGTTTTTTTTTTTTTTTTTTTTTAAATTCTTAATTTTTAGTGGGGGAAAACGGGGGTGATTTGAACTTAATTTTATGAAATCTTTTATTTTTACTGCATTTGTTAGTCTCCTTAGGTGACTTGAACTTGTGATTGTCTGATCGCTTGTGTGATTGAGAGATTATATATATATATATATATATATATATATATATATATATCTCAATCGCTTTGTAGGGATGTCGATTGGTAATTAGAACAGCGTGCCCCTCTGGATGTGTCCTGTAAATGCTGCAGCACGTACCAATACGTCATATGTCAGTAAAGTGTTAATGAATATTCCATTTGCTCTGAGATCTCATCTCAGTATCTAGAAACGCCCTCAGTGTTTTTTTCTCCATACCAAAGTAAGTATGGTCTCTCCCCCAACATCAACTGTCAGGGAAGATTCTAGAAGACTCCAGAGTTTTAGGTTTGTAGCTTGGGTAATCCGTCGGAAAAGGGAAATTGGAACAAGAGATTTGTACCGTAAAGATCATCAATATCTTTGTCAATAGAAGGAGGATAAAGTGAAAAATTGTAGTTCCAAGTTGAAGCACTTGTCTAAGTAGAGATGCTCTAGTATAAGCTTAGGGCTTACCTGTGATGATAACAAGAGCCGAGAGACAGGAAAATGATGGGACGTCGATGTTCATACGCTGGAGGCTGTGTGAGAAGTCAATGATAGAGTCTATCCACTCGCCAAACCCTCTGACACACTGCATGCGATGAAGCACCACGCCATTACAGAATATCAGCTTCCCCTCCTCAGGTTTCGAGCTGTTGGTAGAAAATAAAGTCAAGATTAAACAGGGAGTACTACATTTTTCCTACCAAATAATCTACCTATATAGCAAGACTGGTGTTAATCAAAAGAAATCAATTTAAAGTGATCTGGCCGAAAGTGCTTAATACCATTACTTCTACCTTTTGTTTATTACTTTATAAGAATAGAATTAGGTAAATTGCATTTTTTTTAACAAACAAATCAGTCACTACAAATTGGACCCCATAAATCAATCTATCTATCTTTATTATATATATAATCTTGTAATAGGTCTTCTTTAAGGGGATTGTAATTTCTCCAATATGCAGGAAGTTACATTTTTTAATGCATTTATTTCTTCCTTCATGTTCTGTCCAATGTTCAGAACAGGATTAGCAGCTCAAAAGGAGCTAGGTTTTCTAGCACATGACACCTGCTTTACCTGTAAGCAAGTCGAAGGATGAAGAGTTCCAGGAAAGAAGACTCTAGAAGAAGATACTGGTCTTCTTTCGGAAGCTCTGCAAAGCCCTGGATTTTCTCTGCCCATTTGCGGATGACTTCCAAAGAACCAGAGAGAAGGTCGTAGAACTGCTGCACATCAACAGGATTCTCCTTCTCCAGCAGAACGGGGACATTCTCTTGGTACTAATATGAAAAACAGTAAAATATGTTATTGGACTAAAAAAAAAAAAAAAAATTATACTGCATATTACCCAAGTAAATATGGGTTATTCCACTTTGGAAACCTTAATAATGACTTACCTGGGAGTAATCGAGATTGCTAGAATTGGGGATGGTGTCTATGTGCGCTCTCACCAGGGAGTTGATGAGACTAACTGGAGAAGAGTCTGAAACTTGTCTTGGTTTTGATGGAAGGCGACCCCTCCTGCCCTTCAAACTGTCTGTACGTACAACTAAAAACCAAAAAAAGTAATATAGTCCTGGTTAGTACAATCTGGGAAAGGATCAGAAGTTTGGTAAGTTTTTATGAAAAACCAATGCAAAACTATCAAAACATCTGTACAAAAGGACTAAAGTTTATATTTTATTTTAGGTACAAATTCTATAATAATCAGTCAGTGAGAGGTGGTATCTACTTCTACTGGAAAATAAAAGGGTTGCCTGACCGATTTTTTTTTTTTTTTTTTTAAATAGGCTCCCCACCAAAAAAGGAAAATTCACTGCTGATCCTTGGTTGACATGCAGGAATTGCTGCTCAGCAGATGAGGTGGGCTACTTCTGGCCAGTGGTTGGCCATTTTCAACATGTCAACTGGGACTAGGAAGAATCAAAACAGAAGTGGTGGGTGCTCAGAAGAGATGTTACTCAAACTTTTTAAACTGACCAGCCACCTTTTTTAAAGATGTAATAATTTTCCATCTATTAACATTTCACATTTTCCCCCCCATTTTTATAAACTCTCCCTCCCAAATGGGACTAAATTCTGCAATTTGTACACAAGCATATTTTCATTACAAGTCAAAGCTAAAATGGAAATTTATTACGAACACGTGACAAAATATATTAAGTACATACCTTCCTTTACCATTCCCACTGCTAAGCATTTTTGAAACCGACAGAACTGGCAGCGATTCCTGCGCCTTTTGTCCACGGGACAGTCCTTGTTAGCCAAGCAGATGTACTTGGCATTTTTCTGTACAGTCCTCTGTGGGGAGAAAAGGGAACAATTGTCAGGGGAAGCAAGATGCCAGACCAACACAAAGCCCCGTCTGTTCCTATTTATTTTTGTAACATTTCTCTAGTGTCGGACTGTTCCTAATATCAAGTTGACATTTGGCTCCAAGCAAAAGGGAGTGATTCACCTATCTTAATTAGCGGAGCATCTCTTCTAAAGCACCCGATTTGCTTCTCAGAAGTCACTTGTAGCAAATAGTATTTGTAGAGTTTTACTACACTGGCCAGAAAGCAATAAATTTGAACTATTTGACTTGGGGCGCAATCAGATATCCATATAAATTGATCCGAGAACGGACTGGCTGTGGGTCTCCCTACCCGAGCATGACAGCTTCATATGTCTCTATGAAGCTCTCACACACAGGTCACGGGACCCATGGCCAATCCATGCACTGCGATTGGTTCTCGGACGTTTGAATACACGCCAACTGAACGACAATTTTGAACTCCAGAAACAATGATCCTTTCAGACTGAAGTCAACGTACTTAGGGAATCATCTACATTACTTGCAGACAATCACTACCAACTAGTTTCCTTACAAAGAAGTATTGACTGCTTAACAGTTCTAGATGGATATGTCAGTTTCCCTCCATAAAGGACTGATTGGCAATGTATCACTATGAGACGTGTGATAATTTATGGATGTATGCATAATTCATATTAACATCATAGAATTTTAAGACTCTCCATGCCCATATTTTTCCTATAATTAAGTAGGCTACTAAAGACTTCCTTCCTGTACGCAGTGTATCATTCCCACTAAATTCAACGAGTACCAGGGTACACAAGAATAGACAGACACACCAAAACTCATTGTGTACGATTAATGTAGACTACAGGATTCTAGTTCTCAGCTCTGGAGGGCTGTCTATTTCACACCGTGCCAACACCTGCTGCCTAATGGAAACTTCTACTCTTCTATCTGCTGTATAATTGGTGTTGGGTTCCTCCTCTTATCCCCCATTTGCCCGAGAGCAATCCTTTCAGTTGACGTTAGGTAAAGGCAGCAGGGATGATCAACTGCTGTAAAAGCGGGCCAAGAAACTGTACACGGGTAGGACAGCTGGTTTTTAACACCATAGGACAGTTTTGGGACGAGCCCCTTTTCTTCATCCCTAGGAACGCGTATCAGCTGTAGTGCAAAGACAGGGTGGCTCAGAACCAAAATTTATGTGCCAAGACTACCTGCCAAGTCTGCAGGGCAATGAGCACACTGGGAGACGAAGAGGTGAGGCAATCAAAGTTTGATGACAATCAATAAATGCAGAGACCAAAGGGAAAATGCTTACCTTAAAAAAACCTTTGCATCCTTCACAGGTTCGTACACCGTAATGTTGACATGAAGCGTTATCTCCACAGACAGCACAGCGCCCCTCATTTGAGCTGGGGCTCCGTGCTTTAGAGGGAGAAAGTGGACTGTCCAATATAACTGAGCTATCCAGTACCACGGGCCCCTGACCAATAGGGATAGTGGGAAATCCGGCAGAAGAGCTCTGTGCTAGTGCAAACACATCAGGATCCAAAACCTGCTGTTCAAGTCTATGTGGACCTTGGTTCATCTTTAATAAATTAGGAGCCATGCTTGGGCTGTGAGATGGTGTTCCAAAAGAGAAAAAAGAAGACTGTGGAATGCTGCTTTTCTGTTGATCAGTCCATGGCCTCATGCTGTCGAAATTCTGAGTTGGAGAGTAGGCTCCGTAAGAGCTCTCCCACGTAGGAACTTGAGGATTCTGGAAACCTGGCGTAGATGGAGATGGGATGGAGCAAGGGCTTCCGTAATAATCTGATCCACTTGAGGACATGGTTTCATCCACCTGATGTGTGAAAGAACCTGGGTAACAGCCGAACACTTGAAACTCCTCCACCTTTGGTGATGACTGGGGTGTTGAAGAAGGTATCTGGTACAGAAAAGCATCAAATTCTCCTGTGTAACCGTCCATGAAGGTGCTGAAGCTGGGCAATGAAGTTGAAGCTGCAATTTCACTGTTAACAAGGTCCATGGTGAACTTACTGAACTCAGAGTTTAAGAGGTCTTGAACGTAACAGTCAGTGGGGCCTGCGCACTGAGACAGACTTCCATACTGAGCTTGAATACAGGGCATTTCTGGGAAAATGAGAAAGACGGGAAAAAGTTCACATTAGTCTTGTAATAGATAGATAGACGGTATGTATATAAAATACACACACATTAAAGAGACAGTCTTATCACCGTTGTAGTAAAGTTTCCCCCATGTGTCAGACGTCCATCTGTTGTAGTACTTAAAAAACCTAAATATTGTAGACCAGTAAATGACACTATTGCACTTGCCTTCATGGTAAGATATATCTGAAGATCTCCCCCACACCCTACATCATGGTAATGTTGGCAGCGTGGCAATGGCTCATTAGTATGGTTTCAGTAGGAAGCAGGGGATCCAATTCTGCTGCAAACGCTCTCCTACACCAGGCTCCTTTGACATTACGAAGCATCAGTCAGTTCTTTTTTGAGCACAAAGTGCCATAAATTTCCTTGTCAACACTACTAATAATTGGGTGCAAGCCAGCCAGGCTCCGGTTATGACCGCTGTCTGACACGTATGGCCATTACATGCAGCAACGCTAAACAAACACCTTACGGTAACGAGATGTCATGTTTCCAACCTAAGACACTTGAATAGTAAACGCTACAAGAAGAATCTAGTGAGAAAAATAATATTTCATTTATTTAATATAGTCAGGGAAATTTCTAGTTGCAAACTAGAGCAAAGAAAGTAATAGAATGTCCATTTTAGCATGAATTCACTACAACTCCCAGCGCTCCTCCAGAGACAATTTAATACAATAATAAATAGCCAAGCATTAGGCCACAGCGTAGCTGTCAGTATTCTCACTATATTTATAGAGCAAGCAGGGATCTGTCAGGATAACGGACTTCTGACTGCTCACATCTAAGAGCTGTAATGAGCTTACTGCTGCTTTACGGCACAGCACAGACGCCTCAAGAGGCTCTGCAGCAGCTGCACAAGCCATAGCTCCGGGGGCTTACTGCAATAAAGCCAGAGTGCCTTCTGAATCATACAGCGCCCATCTGTAACTCCACCATCGCATTCAGCAATGCCCACAAGTCGGGGTCCATTACAGTGAAACCGCTGCGGACAAACACCATTGTGATCCGCACAATCAAACCGTTTTGTGAGCCTTATAGACTGTCCCCCTGAGGAAATGCGGCCAGGACTGCGAGATAGGAGGCTGCGGAGCCAAGAAAGCACTTTGCACTGGAAAACAAAGGCCGAGCAAGAGATGAGCTCCTGATAGTCCACCAGATACATACATGTCCTGCACACAGCACCGAAGCATCGCATCCGAAGATGCAAGAATTCCAATAAATCCAGATCTGCCTGGTGCAGGCAACCTACAGAAACCCAAATGACAAGGATGAGCTTCAGAAGGTGGAAGAATGACTGAGACTGACCCCTAACTGATGGGACTGAGTGGGAGCCGTGCAGAACCTGCCCCTGCAGCACGGAGCAGACACTGGGGAGTATGTGCAGGTGCACAGAGCTGCATCTCCCGAGCACCGGAGCCGGGTCTACACGGCTGCTGCAGCCACATCGTGCACCTGTTGCCACAAACATCTGCAGCACCACCAAGTGCAGTGCGAGGACCCCAGCACAGAAGCCCCCCGATGTGTGCCAGTGACTGGGCACGACATACCAGATGTGTCAGCTGCAGGTCCCCGGCGCGGGCTGTCCGCAGGGTGCGCTGCCGCGGTCCAGCTCCTCCAGCACGGACTGCGTCTCCCAGAGCCTGCGCTGCTCACTGTGCTCCACTCCTGCAAGCTACATTCTATTAAAGCCTCTGTGACGCATGCGAGGAGGCGTGGCCTCGGGCAGGGGGAGTATGACGCACATGGGTGATTCTTCTCCGCTCTCCATAGAAGGCGACAGGGGGCGTGGCCTTTCCGGCACGTCGCTGGAATGTATCTGGTGACGCACGCCGTTTCCTATGACGCAGGCCGCATTGTTTGATCTATTAATAGCTTACGCTCTATTAATAGGCAGGCGGCTGGAGGGACGCGGCCCTGAAATAGCAGCCAGGGGAGGGGAGACCCCAAAGAACGTCATCACCCGGCGGATATAGCACGGGCAGGAGGCTTCCCTGGGATTCTCGGCATATTCACGGCACGAGGGATTCCATAGGCTGCCACAGTGTTTATACCGGGACACAGCGCAGGACTGTCATGTGCTTATGACGGCAGGTGACAACACGAGACCTGGGACTGGTCACCCTGCACCTGACCCTGGACAGCTACTGCTCCACCAGTGTGATCATATAAGTGTGACCCAGGAGACACTACTACTGCTCCACCAGTGTGATCATATAATAATGTGACCCAGGAGACACTACTACTGCTCCACCAGTGTAATCATATAATAATGTGACCCAGGAGACACTACTACTGCTCCACCAGTGTAATCATATCATTCATAATGTGACCCAGGAGACACTACTACTGCTCCACCAGTGTGATCATATAATAATGTGACCCAGGAGACACTACTACTGCTCCATCAGTGTGATCATATAATAATGTGACCCTGGAGACACTACTACTGCTCCACCAGTGTGATCATATAATAATGTGACACCTGAGACACTACTACTGCTCCACCAGTGTGATCATATAATAATGTGACCCTGGAGACACTACTACTGCTCCACCAGTGTGATCATATAATAATGTGACCCTGGAGACCCTACTACTGCTCCACCAGTGTGATCATATAATAATGTGACCCCGGAGACACTACTACTGCTCCAACAGTGTGATCATATAATAATGTGACACCTGAGACACTACTACTGCTCCACCAGTGTGATCATATAATAATGTGACCCAGGAGACACTACTACTGCTCCACCAGTGTGATCATATAATAATGTGACACCTGAGACACTACTACTGCTCCACCAGTGTGATCATATAAGTGTGACCCAGGAGACACTACTACTGCTCCACCAGTGTGATCATATAATAATGTGACCCAGGAGACACTACTACTGCTCCACCAGTGTAATCATATCATTCATAATGTGACCCAGGAGACACTACTACTGCTCCACCAGTGTGATCATATAATAATGTGACCCAGGAGACACTACTACTGCTCCATCAGTGTGATCATATAATAATGTGACCCTGGAGACACTACTACTGCTCCACCAGTGTGATCATATAATAATGTGACACCTGAGACACTACTACTGCTCCACCAGTGTGATCATATAATAATGTGACCCTGGAGACACTACTACTGCTCCACCAGTGTGATCATATAATAATGTGACCCTGGAGACCCTACTACTGCTCCACCAGTGTGATCATATAATAATGTGACCCCGGAGACACTACTACTGCTCCAACAGTGTGATCATATAATAATGTGACACCTGAGACACTACTACTGCTCCACCAGTGTGATCATATAATAATGTGACCCAGGAGACACTACTACTGCTCCACCAGTGTGATCATATAATAATGTGACACCTGAGACACTACTACTGCTCCACCAGTGTGATCATATAAGTGTGACCCAGGAGACACTACTACTGCTCCACCAGTGTGATCATATAATAATGTGACCCAGGAGACACTACTACTGCTCCACCAGTGTGATCATATAATAATGTGACCCTGGAGACACTACTACTGCTCCACCAGTGTGATCATATAATAATGTGACACCTGAGACACTACTACTGCTCCACCAGTGTGATCATATAATAATGTGACCCAGGAGACACTACTACTGCTCCACCAGTGTGATCATATAAGTGTGACCCAGGAGACACTACTACTGCTCCACCAGTGTGATCATATAATAATGTGACCCAGGAGACACTACTACTGCTCCACCAGTGTGATCATATAATAATGTGACCCAGGAGACACTACTACTGCTCCACCAGTGTAATCATATCATAATGTGACCCAGGAGACACTACTACTGCTCCACCAGTGTGATCATATAATAATGTGACACCCGAGACACTACTACTGCTCCACCAGTGTGATCATATAAGTGCGACCCAGGAGACACTACTACTGCTCCACCAGTGTGATCATATAATAATGTGACCCAGGAGACACTACTACTGCTCCACCAGTGTGATCATATAATAATGTGACCCAGGAGACACTACTACTGCTCCACCAGTGTGATCATATAATAATGTGACCCCAGAGACACTACTACTGCTCCACCAGTGTGATCATATAATAATGTGATACCTGAGACACTACTACTGCTCCACCAGTGTGATCATATAATAATGTGACCCAGGAGACACTACTACTGCTCCACCACCAGTGTGATCATATAATAATGTGATACCTGAGACACTACTACTGCTCCACCACCAGTGTGATCATATAATAATGTGACCCAGGAGACACTACTACTGCTCCACCAGTGTGATCATATAATAATGTGACACAGGAGACACTACTACTGCTCCACCAGTGTGATCATATAATAATGTGATACCTGAGACACTACTGCTGCTCCACCAGTGTGATCATATAAGTGTGACCCCGGAGACACTACTGCTGCTCCACCAGTGTGATCATATAATAATGTGACCCCAGAGACACTACTACTGCTCCACCAGTGTGATCATATAATAATGTGACCCAGGAGACACTACTACTGCTCCACCAGTGTGATCATATAAGTGTGACCCCGGAGACACTACTACTGCTCCACCAGTGTGATCATATAATAATGTGACCCAGGAGACACTACTACTGCTCCACCAGTGTGATCATATAATAATGTGATACCTGAGACACTACTGCTGCTCCACCAGTGTGATCATATAATAATGTGACCCAGGAGACACTACTACTGCTCCACCAGTGTGATCATATAATAATGTGATACCTGAGACACTACTACTGCTCCACCAGTGTGATCATATAAGTGTGACCCAGGAGACACTACTACTGCTCCACCAGTGTGATCATATAAGTGTGACCCAGGAGACACTACTACTGCTCCACCAGTGTGATCATATAAGTGTGACCCAGGAGACACTACTACTGCTCCACCACCAGTGTGATCATATAATAATGTGACCCCGGAGACACTACTACTGCTCCACCAGTGTGATCATATAAGTGTGACCCAGGAGACACTACTACTGCTCCACCAGTGTGATCATATAAGTGTGACCCAGGAGACACTACTACTGCTCCACCACCAGTATGATCATATAATAATGTGACCCCGGAGACACTACTACTGCTCCACCAGTGTGATCATATAATAATGTGATACCTGAAACACTACTACTGCTCCACCACCAGTGTGATCATATAATAATGTGATACCTGAGACACTACTACTGCTCCACCACCAGTGTGATCATATAAGTGTGACCCCGGAGACACTACTACTGCTCCACCAGTGTGATCATATAAGTGTGACCCAGGAGACACTACTACTGCTCCACCAGTGTGATCATATAAGTGTGACCCAGGAGACACTACTACTGCTCCACCACCAGTGTGATCATATAAGTGTGACCCAGGAGACACTACTACTGCTCCACCAGAGTGATCATATAATAATGTGACCCAGGAGACACTACTGCTGCTCCACCAGTGTGATCATATAATAATGTGACCCAGGAGACACTACTACTGCTCCACCACCAGTGTGATCATATAATAATGTGATACCTGAAACACTACTACTGCTCCACCACCAGTGCGATCATATAATAATGTGATACCTGAAACACTACTACTGCTCCACCACCAGTGTGATCATATAATAATGTGACCCCGGAGACACTACTACTGCTCCACCAGTGTGATCATATAATAATGTGACCCAGGAGACACTACTACTGCTCCACCAGTGTGATCATATAATAATGTGACCCAGGAGACACTACTACTGCTCCACCAGTGTAATCATGTAATAATGTGACCTTGGAGACACTACTACTGCTCCACCAGTGTGATCATATAATAATGTGACACCTGAGACACTACTACTGCTCCACCAGTGTGATCATATAATAATGTGACCTTGGAGACACTACTACTGCTCCATCACCAGTGTGATCATATAATAATGTGACCCAGGAGACACTACTACTGCTCCACCAGTGTGATCATATAATAATGTGACCCTGGAGACACTACTACTGCTCCACCAGTGTGATCATATAATAATGTGACCCAGGAGACACTACTACTGCTCCACCAGTGTGATCATATAAGTGTGACCCTGGAGACACTACTACTGCTCCACCAGTGTGATCATATAAGTGTGACCCTGGAGACACTACTACTGCTCCACCAGTGTGATCATATAAGTGTGACCCTGGAGACACTACTACTGCTCCACCAGTGTGATCATATAAGTGTGACCCTGGAGACACTACTACTGCTCCACCAGTGTGATCATATAAGTGTGACCCTGGAGACACTACTACTGCTCCACCAGTGTGATCATATAATAATGTGACCCAGGAGACACTACTACTGCTCCACCAGTGTGATCATATAATAATGTGACCCCAGAGACACTACTACTGCTCCACCAGTGTGATCATATAATAATGTGATACCTGAGACACTACTACTGCTCCACCAGTGTGATCATATAATAATGTGACCCAGGAGACACTACTACTGCTCCACCACCAGTGTGATCATATAATAATGTGATACCTGAGACACTACTACTGCTCCACCAGTGTGATCATATAATAATGTGACCCAGGAGACACTTCTACTGCTCCACCAGAGTGATCATATAATAATGTGACCCAGGAGACACTACTACTGCTCCACCACCAGTGTGATCATATAATAATGTGACCCAGGAGACACTACTACTGCTCCACCAGTGTGATCATATAATAATGTGATACCTGAGACACTACTGCTGCTCCACCAGTGTGATCATATAAGTGTGACCCCGGAGACACTACTACTGCTCCATCAGTGTGATCATATAATAATGTGACCCAGGAGACACTACTGCTGCTCCACCAGTGTGATCATATAATAATGTGACCCCAGAGACACTACTACTGCTCCACCAGTGTGATCATATAATAATGTGACCCAGGAGACACTACTACTGCTCCACCAGTGTGATCATATAAGTGTAACCCCGGAGACACTACTACTGCTCCACCAGTGTGATCATATAATAATGTGACCCAGGAGACACTACTACTGCTCCACCAGTGTGATCATATAATAATGTGATACCTGAGACACTACTGCTGCTCCACCAGTGTGATCATATAATAATGTGACCCAGGAGACACTACTACTGCTCCACCAGTGTGATCATATTGCAGCGCCCCAGAGTCCTGGTCGTTGCAGTACTGTGGCTCCGCCACTAAGGGGAGCCATGGTGCGTTCGATGGCACTGAAGGAGTTCCTCCAATCAGGTATCACAGACACCAATATGTTTCACAGCTGGGCCTCCGGGGGGAGCTAAGGGTGCTATTCATTAGGCCACTCCCCACCATAGTGGGTAAACTGGGGGTCAGGCAGGAAGTTAGTAGAGAAAGCTGACTGGATCGAACGAAGCAACACCTAGTGAGAGAGGGTGTTGTGGAGGAAGAGACAGAAGGGTCTCTGCCAGGGGTGGGATCCTGGCAGAGGCTTGGCATTGAAAGAACGTAACGGGACCGTGCCTGCTCAGAATAGCGGCGGTGCCCTAAGAAAGGATTAGAAGCGAGATAGATTGTGCTGAGTGAGAAACGAAATCAAGCAGAAGGAGAATACCAGCAGGGGTTTTGTTGAAAGAGGCAGCACCTTGCTGAGGCGCATTACCGGTGGCCGGAACGCCGAGGGAGTGGAATAATATACAGCTTTAAGCCATACTCCAAACAGCGGCAGGACAGTCAGTCTCAGGCGGGCTGTCTACCACATATCACCTATGAAGTCTTGGGGGGCAATTGCGGGAGAGGGGCGTCTCTAGGGTCCCGGAAGAACTCCAGGCCTACCTGACATACGGGTGCCGTTCTGACTGGAACATCAGGAAGGGACGGAAGATTAGCAGAAGATCAGTTAATCGAGTTGTGAGGGAACTTAAGAAACAGACACAACAGTTGTGGGGTACTTTCCGTAAGCACAGCAGGGAAGGACTACAACACAAAGCGCTAAGAAGGAAGGCACTGATTTCCACCTGTGAGGAGAACTCTGGAGGTGCCATTGGACCGGCCGGACTTGCGCAGCCTGGTGGACCGGATTCCGGACTGAGGACCGAGAGATCTCCAGTAAAGAGGTAAAGAGACTGCAACCTGGTGTCCTCGTTATTTACCGCGACCTGCACCCCACAACTGCACCGCTATACCACCGTTAACAGCACCTATTTGCAACGGACGTCCCCCACTGACAGACAGGGCCACGGACCGGGTCTAGCCACCGTGACAACCCCAGGACTGAGATCCCAGAGGCCCGGCTCCGGGTACCCCTCGGCCCTGCGGCGGTGTGGGGGCGCTCCAAATTTTGGCGTCACGAACAGGATCTACTTAAGCCTGAAGAATCAGGTCATGTGTGCCTAGAGACTGTGATTTGTTGTGCATGAACTGTAGCTTTATTGAGAGACTGTGTGCTACCACTGACCAATAGAAGTTCCCGCCAAAAGCCGCCGCCATTGCTACTTTGGAGAAGAAGGAGGGCGTGCTATGGGAGGAGACTACCAGAATGGCGCGAGAAATGGATACCGCCCTCTGCGCTTCGGGCTGCAAGGAGATGACCTGCCCCAAAGCAGAAGACAACCTCCTGATTTGCGACGGCGGGAAGCAGGAGATGGAGAAGCCCGACCTCGGAGAAATGGTGGAGTCAGGTGCATGCACTGCCACCGACTATCAGGCAGCGATGATGAACAGCAAGTGCCTGAGCGAGGAAGGAACAGTCCCGGCTTACCCTCGTTCACTGGAAGTGGACCCGTGTCCTCTACAGCCGGCGGATCCGAAGCCCTTGGAACAGATAGCGGGGCCGAGTTCCCCAATCCTGGCCTCGGAGTCAGCGGAGGAGGAACCACAGCGAGCGGAACAGCGTTCGGGGGCCGCATCGGAAGAGCCGCGGTCCGAGCAGCAGCCGACTCCAGCGTTCTTGTCAGCGGACCGGATCGACATCGGTGGAACCACATCAGGCGTAGGTACGGAAGACGCCCCTGCTCCCCCTCACGAGTCCGCTTCCACGACCCACCTCCATCTCAGTAAAGGTCGACCCTTCTCGGCAGGGTTAATGGTGTTATCCCCTGGTGACCTGGGGAGGATGGTGCCACCGCTGTCGACTAGAGTGGGAGAGCCCGTGGATGTGAGTCTAGATGGAGTAGTTCTTCGGTGGGACAGCCCCTGGGTTGGGACAGATGGATCCCAGGAGAACGGGTCCACTCTTGCGGTGCTTACGTGGGAACAATATAGACAGTGCTTGATTCTACAGTGGAAAGGCCGGAAAGAGGCCGAGCCGATGGGTCCATCGAAAATACAACAATCCCCTCCGGCATGGGATGACAGAGACGTGATAAGGCGGGGCACTGTGTTGGCCTACCATGCAAGAAGGGGGTGGGGCCTCATACACGAGCCGGGATTGGATACTGACGTTTTTGTTGCGCACTGTAACGTGAGGGCTCCCTGCTGTGGCCGAAGTGGAGAACCATTGCAAAAGGGGGATCAGGTGACCTACAGCCGCCACCAGAACCCGCTCGGGTGGTATGCACGGAATGTTCGGCGGTGTATGTTTGGAGCCGCGACCCTTACCACCTCGGACCTGGTCCCAGGAGCACCCGACCTTGTCACCATCGCGACAGTGCGCCTGGTAGCGGCCACCGAGTTGGCCAGTCGAGTTCATCTGCACGTTCGAACCGCGGACACTGGCACCACGGTGGCCGGGGGGCAGGAGCCCAAGCCACCTGAGCAAGAGTAAACCTCGGAAACCTGAAAATGTAAATAGTTACTGTTTGTTCTTTAAGTTGCTGCTAAACCCGTCCAGGGTAAACTTTAAAAAGGCGACCCCTTTGTTGACCCGGGGTCACTATTGTTGTTTTCTTGAAGTTTTGCACAAAGTTACACAAACTGCGAAATCATGGACTGTGCATGATTTGAACTTTCTTGTAAATAGTTTGCACCTTCTTAAAGGTGCTTCCTACTGGTTTTGTTTAAAGACATTTTGCGAAGATACCATTCCGGAGCCTTTGCATGGACTGGTAGGCTGAGAAGAAGAGCTACCTCAGAAAGACTTGATCTCCTCTTAAAGGGGAGGTTAGAATTGAACTTGAAAGTGATACTGTTTTAGAACAGTAATGTCAAGATAATGCTTTGAAGGAAATGTAACTGTTTTTCATGGAAAAGTTATGTGTGTTTAATTTGTTTAAAATGTGAAACCTAGATAATGTTCTTTGAAGAGAAAGATGTAGAAAGCCCGTAGGGGTAGATGTAGAGTTCCGTTTAACTGAAAGTAAAGAAGTAATAACGAAGGTGAGGATAGAAGGTAAACCCTGCGTCCCCATAGAAAGTTAGTTCGTTACTAAGGACAGAAAGTAGACCCGTAGGGGTTAGTGAGTGAGTCCTTATAGGAGCCAAGCAGAGTGTGCTCCATGCTCTCAAATTGAAAGGAATGTTATGTCTATACTATGTATAGTAGAGAAAGGCAGTAGGCCCTGGCTGAACGGGGCGGTCCTGTAAAAGAAAGGAGAGGCAGTAGGTCTGGTGCCATAGGGACAGGCGGTCCTGCAGGTTCAAAGTAGGAGAATGTGAAGTTACCTTGCCCTGTAATGTGATTATAGGAAGGCCTTTGGTAAACTAAGAGTGTATGTTTCCTAAAGGCAATGTTAATTTATTGTTCCAGCATTTGCACTTAGTAGAATACCCGGTTGGGTAATGAGAGTTAATTGTAGCCTGTTGCTATGATATTTGATTATGTTTTGTAACGTTAAAGTGTCCTCACCTCCCATAAAGGGAAGCCTGTTCAAGTATGCTTATTGTTTTGCACTCAACAAATTTGTATGTCTTTTTGCTAACCTGTATTGTTGTTTTCTTCCCAGTCCCGGAGTACTGTGTTTAACCAGGGGGGAGTGCAGCGCCCCAGAGTCCTGGTCGTTGCAGTACTGTGGCTCCGCCACTAAGGGGAGCCATGGTGCGTTCGATGGCACTGAAGGAGTTCCTCCAATCAGGTATCACAGACACCAATATGTTTCACAGCTGGGCCTCCGGGGGGAGCTAAGGGTGCTATTCATTAGGCCACTCCCCACCATAGTGGGTAAACTGGGGGTCAGGCAGGAAGTTAGTAGAGAAAGCTGACTGGATCGAACGAAGCAACACCTAGTGAGAGAGGGTGTTGTGGAGGAAGAGACAGAAGGGTCTCTGCCAGGGGTGGGATCCTGGCAGAGGCTTGGCATTGAAAGAACGTAACGGGACCGTGCCTGCTCAGAATAGCGGCGGTGCCCTAAGAAAGGATTAGAAGCGAGATAGATTGTGCTGAGTGAGAAACGAAATCAAGCAGAAGGAGAATACCAGCAGGGGTTTTGTTGAAAGAGGCAGCACCTTGCTGAGGCGCATTACCGGTGGCCGGAACGCCGAGGGAGTGGAATAATATACAGCTTTAAGCCATACTCCAAACAGCGGCAGGACAGTCAGTCTCAGGCGGGCTGTCTACCACATATCACCTATGAAGTCTTGGGGGGCAATTGCGGGAGAGGGGCGTCTCTAGGGTCCCGGAAGAACTCCAGGCCTACCTGACATACGGGTGCCGTTCTGACTGGAACATCAGGAAGGGACGGAAGATTAGCAGAAGAGCAGTTAATCGAGTTGTGAGGGAACTTAAGAAATAGACACAACAGTTGTGGGGTACTTTCCGTAAGCACAGCAGGGAAGGACTACAACACAAAGCGCTAAGAAGGAAGGCACTGATTTCCACCTGTGAGGAGAACTCTGGAGGTGCCATTGGACCGGCCGGACTTGCGCAGCCTGGTGGACCGGATTCTGGACTGAGGACCGAGAGATCTCCAGTAAAGAGGTAAAGAGACTGCAACCTGGTGTCCTCGTTATTTACCGCGACCTGCACCCCACAACTGCACCGCTATACCACCGTTAACAGCACCTATTTGCAACGGACGTCCCCCACTGACAGACAGGGCCACGGACCGGGTCTAGCCACCGTGACAACCCCAGGACTGAGATCCCAGAGGCCCGGCTCCGGGTACCCCTCGGCCCTGCGGCGGTGTGGGGGCGCTCCAATATAATAATGTGATACCTGAGACACTACTACTGCTCCACCAGTGTGATCATATAAGTGTGACCCAGGAGACACTACTACTGCTCCACCAGTGTGATCATATAAGTGTGACCCAGGAGACACTACTACTGCTCCACCACCAGTGTGATCATATAAGTGTGACCCAGGAGACACTACTACTACTACTGCTCCACCACCAGTGTGATCATATAATAATGTGACCCCGGAGACACTACTACTGCTCCACCACCAGTGTGATCATATAATAATGTGATACCTGAAACACTACTACTGCTCCACCACCAGTGTGATCATATAATAATGTGACCCCGGAGACACTACTACTGCTCCACCAGTGTGATCATATAATAATGTGACCCAGGAGACACTACTACTGCTCCACCAGTGTGATCATATAATAATGTGACCCAGGAGACACTACTACTGCTCCACCAGTGTAATCATGTAATAATGCGACCTTGGAGACACTACTACTGCTCCACCAGTGTGATCATATAATAATGTGACACCTGAGACACTACTACTGCTCCACCACCAGTGTAATCATGTAATAATGTGACCTTGGAGACACTACTACTGCTCCATCACCAGTGTGATCATATAATAATGTGACCCCGGAGACACTACTACTGCTCCACCAGTGTGATCATATAATAAGATTGTTATATCAAAACCCCTCAATAATGGATGACATGTCTGAAATGGAGAGGCTTCTTCTGAGGGATCTGACGGAATTATTGGAGGAAAATGAAAACCACCAAGGTAGGCGCAAATTTAGTGGTAGGCTACCCTCACAGGCCACCCCGTCATTTTCCTTGTTTCCAGCCATTCAAATCTGTTTTGAAAAGACTAGCAGGGACATTCAGGAATTGAAGATAGACAGATTTGGTCAGAACAACTTGTCCAGAGAAGAAAAACAGGCACTATTAAATTTGAAGTCCAATGACCTGTTTGAGATTAGGGAGGCAGACAAGTGCTGTGGCCGAAAGATTTATATTGCAAGGAAGCAAAGAGGCAACTGGGTAATTCGCAGCACTATGTTACCTTACCCTCGGATCCGACAAGAGTATTTAAATCCAGTTTGGATGGGCTGTTGAACAATGCCCACTCTCTTAATATTATTGATAAGAAAGAACTGGACTTCCTTACAGTTAGGCACCCGGTTGTTCCGACTTTTTATATGTTGTCTAAAGTGCACAAATCTCTGTCTGAACCACCGGGAAGGCCCATTGTATCGGGCATCGGGGGTCTATACGAAAAATGTATCTATCTTGATTTTTTCTTGCAGCCCATCGTCCTTAAACTAGAGTCTTATATTCGGGACTCCTCATTCCTGATCCAACAGCTGGACCCTTTGATGCTATTTCACAAAGAAAGGTAATTTTGGGGTAAATAAAACTCAGCTCACAGAAGGGATCCCCCAAAAATGTGTATAGAAATAAAATTTAACCTTTATTAAATTAGTTATTAAAAAGACCAAAAATGTGCACTTGCAAAAACCATCACCAAAACACAACCAAACCACAGGAAAGGCCAGGACAGTGCCGAGCCCTACACTCACTGAATGCACCCTACCTACTTGCGGAGGTTGGCACCCTATATCCTGCGCAATGGCGCCCCCGCTCCTCGTCGGCTCACCCTACTATCCCTGCAAAACCCTTTCTGGAACAGGGGAATGGAAATATTCATCCATACGGGTGCAGAAAGTAGATTGGGTCGATGAAAATATCTGAATAAACCTATATAACTATCTAGCTAGAACTAATGTTCTTTAACTAACTAGATAAGCTTAGAGTAGGAAAAAGTGCTTCAGTGCTATACTATAAAGATTTCATAAAAATTCATCATAAAAACATATGCATATATCTCCTTGGTTGGTAATATATATTGGGGACACCTCTCAAGATGCTGTCCCAGTAATATAAGGAGACAACTACTGTGCTACACAGTCATACCTCATATAGCCACACATTGCCATGATGTCTCACCACAAGATAAGCTATTTACAGTACCAAAATCAACCAACCAGTTGATCAATGCCGTTCAATATATTTAAATCAGGTAAATCCCTTTTAGCTCAATTAGAAACATCCCTTTTAACTAAACGCGTTTCCCCTCTTCCTTCTTTTTAAAGAGGTTCATCAGGAGTACAACCAGATAACAAAGGGTTACTTAGCTTTCGTATGTTTTCGGTATTTTGAGCGATGTGGATAGCTGCACCACCGGGCCAATCCCCTATCTGTATAGCGCTATACAGCGCTTATCTTGTGGTGAGACATCATGGCAATGTGTGGCTATATGAGGTATGACTGTGTAGCACAGTAGTTGTCTCCTTATATTACTGGGACAGCATCTTGAGAGGTGTCCCCAAAATATATTACCAACCAAGGAGATATATGCATATGTTTTTATGATGAATTTTTATGAAATCTTTATAGTATAGCACTGAAGCACTTTTTCCTACTCTAAGCTTATCTAGTTAGTTAAAGAACATTAGTTCTAGCTAGATAGTTATATAGGTTTATTCAGATATTTTCATCGACCCAATCTACTTTCTGCACCCGTATGGATGAATATTTCCATTCCCCTGTTCCAGAAAGGGTTTTGCAGGGATAGTAGGGTGAGCCGACGAGGAGCGGGGGCGCCATTGCGCAGGATATAGGATGCCAACCTCCGCAAGTAGGTAGGGTGCATTCAGTGAGTGTAGGGCTCGGCACTGTCCTGGCCTTTCCTGTGGTTTGGTTGTGTTTTGGTGATGGTTTTTGCAAGTGCACATTTTTGGTCTTTTTAATAACTAATTTAATAAAGGTTAAATTTTATTTCTATACACATTTTTGGGGGATCCCTTCTGTGAGCTGACCCTTTGATGCTACCTGATGACATCATTCTTGCCACATTTGATGTGGAAGCGTTATACACCAACATCAAGCATGACTTAGGTATTTCGGCTGTGGCATATTTTTTGGATAAGTACTCAACGGGGAATAGGGGTCACGATTCTTTCATCTTAGACCTTCTGGGGATGATCCTTGAAAAAAACTATTTCATCTTTGACAGAGTTTTTTTATAAACAAGTGTCAGGCACAGCTATGGGGGCTAGGTGCGTGCTCCCATATGCAAACCTCTTTATGGGGTGGTGGGAGGAAACGCAGGTGTATAAGAATCGGTACTTTGAAGGTTTTGTTCTGAAATGGTACCGCTTCATTGACGATATTATTGTTTTGTGGACAGGTACAGCGGAAGCACTGGAGAATTTTGTTGAGGAGTTAAATACGAATCAGTGCAACATTCGGCTGACATCTCACTACTCCACCAGCGCGGTTGACTTCCTTGACTTGAAGATCATGATCCGTGACAACAGGATCAATACCACTCTTTTCCGGAAGAGCACAGCCACAAACAATGTACTACACTACTCCAGTTTCCATCCCAGCCATTTACGCAACAGCATCCCCAAAGGGCAGTTTCTGCACCTCAGAAGGAATTGTAGCACCATGTCGGACTTCCGGGAGGAAGCAAAATCACTTACAAACCGTTTTCAGGAACGTGGTTATCCACGGAAGATTATCTCGAAGGCATATGAACATTCCCGGCAGAGATCTAGGGATGAGGTTCTGCAAACACGACAGAGAGCCAACCCAAATCAATTGAGCCTCATAACTAAATTTAACAACCAGTGGGGCAATGTCCGTCAAATCATGGAGGAGAACTGGGGGATCCTCCTGAGTGATACGAGGCTCGGACCACTTATCCCGAATAGACCTAGGGTGGTGGCAAGGCGAGCGAGGAATCTAAAAGACTGTTTGTCCAGGAGCCACTTCAAACGTTCCATGTCCAAAACTGGCTCAGGTAATAAAATTATTGGTTCTTTTCCTTGTGGGGGGTGTTCTATATGCCCATTGATGATGGCTAGCCCAGGAATTTCAATTCCATCAGTACCCTTTCAGATCAAATCAAGATCATATTTTAATTGTCGGACACGAAATTTGGTTTATGCCCTGATTTGTGGCTGCAATAAGATTTATGTGGGCCAAACGACCCAGGAGCTGCGCCGACGAGTGCAACAGCATGTTTGGAATATCTCTTTGGCCAAAACTGATAGGGAAAAGGGTAAACAATTGACTTCTGTGGCAACCCATTTTTTGGAACAACACAATGGCAGCATGAGGACCCTCCGAGTTATGGGATTGGAAGGAGTTACCCCCAGTATTAGAGGGGGGAAACTAACTGATGAACTATTAAGAAAGGAATCCCGTTGGATTTATGATCTTAAAAGCTTAACACCGGGGGGCCTAAACGAGGAGTTACTGTATACAGGTTTCTACAAAAAACTATAGTGACTCTGTCCTATGTTTAATTTGTGGATGGTCATGAGTACAGTTATATACCAAAGTGCCTGTTGCAGTGACTTACAGTTACATTTATGTCCCTTTGTCTATTGCAGACCCGCTTCTTTAGGTCTCGCGACCTGTGTCTCATACATCGTTCGAACAGTAGAAAGAATCAAGAATATGGACCCTCCAAGCAGCAGAAAAGAATTATGCTATTATATATATGTATACATTATTATCAAATATATTATTTGGTAAATTATAATTACCAAATTATAATGATATATTGTTATTTTTTTTTTTGTATATATTCATGCTGTTATCTTTATAATGTGGAATTGAGTGTGTTTAATGTACTATTGGAAACATATTTGCGCTTTATTACATGAAGGGGTTTGACTACGAGCCTACAGGCTTATGCCTGAGGCATTCCTTAGGAACATAGTATTAGGGTCCATTTGCTCTCTATTTCTTCCTCCTGACTGTTGCATTGGGGAGATGATACTCTTGTCTTTACAACACATGTTCAATGCATTAGAGTTGGGTATTGAGATCACCTGTGTGCGTTTTTTGTAGTTTATAAACAAGACCAATTCGCATATTATAAGCAAATATAAGCGTTGTTACCCTTTTAAGTATGTTACTGTTGAAACATTATTTGTTAAGTATCCGCTTATCAGTTACCGCCATTGGCGTTTGCGCTGCATGATATCGGCTTTCCTATTATGGCCGCTAGCTCTGTATGTAGTATCCGGGCGCATAAGGCTGCTGTGGCTGGATACCTTTACTCCTGCAACTGCTCATGCGTTAAGTTGGTTCAGGGGTGTTATTATGACAACTGGGTCAGATTATACGCTTTATGTACGAATAAGTATTTTAACTGCAACAGGCAGCGGCAGTTTTGTGCGCCGCCAGCCTTCAGATATAGTGTTCATATAGTTGGATTCTCAAGTATCTTGTCGTTTGCGCCATTTGTATCTGCGCATGCGCTTAGTTGGTTCATGGTTGTTGCCATGACAACCTGGTGAGGGTATGCGCCTCAGCGATAAATGAGGAATTGAACTGCAATAGACAGAGGAGGACTTATGCGCCGTGAGTTTATAGGTATGATTATCATAAAATTCTGATTAGTGTTGAGCGATACCGTCCGATACTTGAAAGTATCGGTATCGGAAAGTATCGGCCGATACCGGCAAAGTATCGGATCTAATCCGATACCGATACCCGATACCAATACAAGTCAATGGGACTCATGTATCGGACGGTATCCCTGATGGTTCCCAGGGTCTGAAGGAGAGGAAACTCTCCTTCAGGCCCTGGGAACTATATTAATGTGTAAAATAAAGAATTAAAATAAAAAATATTCCTATACTCACCTCTCCGACGCAGCCTGCACCTTACCGATGGAACCGGCAGCGTTGTTTGCTTAAAATTCGCGCTTTAACATCCTTACGCGAAGTCCCGGCTTGTGATTGGTCGCGCGCCGCCCATGTGGCCGGGACGCAACCAATCACAGCAAGCCGTGACGTAATTTCAGGTCCTTCAGGATTTTAAAATTACGTTCCGGCGATGTGATTGGTTGCGTCGCGGTCGCATGGGCGACGCAGCCAATCACAAGCCGTGACGTCACGGGAGGCAGGAGACTCCTGCCTCCCGTGACGTCACGGCTTGTGATTGGCTGCGTCGCCCATGCGACCGCGACGCAACCAATCACAACGCCGGAACGTAATTTTAAAATCCTGAAGGACCTGAAATTACGTCACGGCTTGCTGTGATTGGTTGCGTCCCGGCCACATGGGCGGCGCGCGACCAATCACAAGCCGGGACTTCGCGTAAGGATGTTAAAGCGCGAATTTTAAGCAAACAACGCTGCCGGTTCCCTCGGTAAGGTGCAGGCTGCGTCGGAGAGGTGAGTATAGCAATATTTTTTATTTTAATTCTTTATTTTACACATTAATGTTGTTTCGATACCGATACCCGATACCACAAAAGTATCGGATCTCGGTATCGGAATTCCGATACAGCAAATATCGGCCGATATTTTTAATTAAAGTTTCTGTGTGGTGCAATCCCCATTAGGAAATGTGCTCCACAATTGTTAATGCCATCCAGTGTACATCTTGCCACATGTATGCAGTCCTTGACCAGCTGGTCGAGGGTGCATACTGCTGTGCGAGATGTGAGCACATTGTGCATTTGGAAGCCCAGATTTTGGATCTAAATGTGCAGCTGGCAACACTGAGATCCATAGACAATATGGAGAGGAGTCTTCTGCTCACAGAGCAGACGCTCAATGGGATAGATGAGGAGGGGGATGGTAGGATGGAGCTGCAGGACAGTGTGGCAGTTAGCTGGGTGACAGATAGAAGGCGGGGTAGAGGGAAGAGTGCCAGGGAGGCTAGTCCTGATCTGGCAAACCCCAATAAGTTTGCTAAGTTGGCAGATGAGGGGGGTGCCAGTACAGGGGTAGCACTGCTGCAGCCAGGCATGTCCTCTGAAAGCCGGAGGAGTGACTGCTCCAGTAAGGAGGGAAATAGGAGAGCAGGGCAGGCCAGACAGGTGCTGGTAGTGGGGGACTCAATTATTAGGGGAACAGATAGGGCAATCTGTCACAAAGACAGGGATCGTCGGACGGTGTGCTGCCTACCTGGCGCTCGAGTCCGACACATCGCTGATCGGGTGGACAGATTACTGGGAGGGGCTGGTGAGGACCCAGCAGTCATGGTGCACATTGGCACAAATGACAAAGTTAGAGGTAGGTGGAAGGTCCTTAAAGATGATTTCAGGGAATTAGGCTGCAAGCTGAAAGCAAGGACCTCCAACGTGGTATTTTCCGAAATACTGCCTGTACCACGTGCCACGCCAGAGAGGCAACGGGAGATTAGGGAGGTTAATAAGTGGCTCAAGAATTGGTGTAGGAAGGAGGGGTTTGGGTTCCTGCAGAACTGGGCCGACTTCTCAGTGGGCTACAGGCTCTACGCTAGGGACGGGCTGCACCTCAATGGGGAAGGGGCAGCTGTGCTGGGGGAGAAAATGGTTAGAAGGTTGGAGGAGTGTTTAAACTAGGGATTGGGAGGGAGGGTATTCATTTTATAGGAGGGGAAGATAGTGCAGATAGAGAGCTGGGCACAAATAAGGAAGTTGGGGGTGGCGGTGGCATGGGGGGTGGGGTTAGAACAGTTAATAATTTAAGAAAGAATAGAGGTACAGAGAGTAACATCAAGTGCATGTATACTAATGCCAGAAGCCTCGCCAACAAAATGGACGAATTAGAACTAATGTTGTTGGAGCATAATTATGACATGGTGGGGATATCTGAGACGTGGCTGGATGAGAGCCATGACTGGGCTGTTAACTTGCAGGGCTATAGCCTGTTCAGAAATGACCGTACAGATAAGCGAGGGGGAGGGGTGTGTCTATATGTAAAATCTTCCTTAAAACCCATCCTGCGTGATAATATAGGTGAATTTAATGAAAATGTGGAGTCCCTGTGGGTGGAGATAAGGGGAGGGGGAAAAAATAATAAATTACTGATAGGGGTTTGTTATAAATCTCCAAAAATAATGGAAGCAATGGAGAATATCCTCGTAAAGCAAATAGATGAAGCTGCGACTCAAGGAGAAGTCATTATTATGGGGGACTTCAACTACCCTGAAATAGATTGGGGAACAGAAACCTGCAGTTCCAGCAAAGGTAATCGGTTTTTGACAACTATGAGAGACAATTACCTTTCACAGCTGGTTCAGGACCCAACAAGGAGGGGGGCACTGCTAGACCTAATATTAACCAACAGGCCAGACCGCATATCAAATATAAGGGTTGGGGGTCACTTGGGGAATAGTGATCATAAAATAATAAGTTTTCATGTAACCTTTAATAAGATGGGTAGTAGGGGGGTGACAAGGACACTAAACTTCAGGAGGGCAAATTTCCAACGGATGAGAGAGGATCTTGGTGCAATTAACTGGGACGATATCCTGAGACACAAAAATACACAAAGAAAATGGGAGACGTTTATTAGCATCCTGGATAGGACCTGTGCACAGTATATACCGTATGGGAATAAACATACTAGAAATAGGAGGAAACCAATATGGCTAAATAGAGCTGTTAGGGGCGCAATAAGGAACAAAAAGAAAGCATTTAGAGAATTAAAGGAAGTAGGTAGTGATGAGGCATTAAATAAATACAGAAAATTAAATAAATTCTGTAAAAAGCAAATCAAGGCAGCAAAGATTGAGACAGAGAGACTCATTGCCAGAGAGAGTAAAAATAATCCCAAAATATTCTTTAACTATATAAATAGTAAGAAACTAAAAAATGACAGTGTTGGCCCCCTTAAAAATAGTCTGGGTGAAATGGTGGATGAGGATGAGGAAAAAGCCAATATGCTAAATGACTTTTTTTCATCAGTATTTACAAAAGAAGATCCCATGGCAGCCAATATGACTAGTGATAAAAATTCCCCATTAAATGTCACCTGCTTAACCCAGCAGGAAGTACAGCGGCGTCTAAAAATCACTAAAATTGACAAATCTCCGGGCCCGGATGGGATACACCCCCGAGTACTGCAGGAACTAAGTACAGTCATTGATAGACCATTATTTTTAATCTTTAAAGAGTCCATAATAACAGGGTCTGTACCACAGGACTGGCGTATAGCAAATGTGGTGCCAATATTCAAAAAAGGGGCAAAAACTGAACTCGGTAATTATAGGCCAGTAAGTTTAACCTCTACTGTGGGTAAAATCCTGGAGGGCATTCTAAGGGATGCTATACTGGAGTATCTGAAGAGGAATAACCTCATGACCCAGTATCAGCACGGGTTTACTAGGGACCGCTCATGTCAGACTAATTTGATCAGCTTCTATGAAGAGGTAAGTTCCGGACTGGACCAAGGGAACCCAGTGGACGTAGTGTATATGGACTTTTCCAAAGCTTTTGATACGGTGCCACACAAAAGGTTGATACATAAAATGAGAGTAATGGGGATAGGGGAAAATATGTGTAAGTGGGTTGAGAGCTGGCTCAGGGATAGGAAACAAAGGGTGGTTATTAATGGAGCACACTCGGACTGGGTCGCGGTTAGCAGTGGGGTACCACAGGGGTCAGTATTGGGCCCTCTTCTTTTTAACATATTTATTAATGACCTTGTAGGGGGCATTCAGAGTAGAATTTCAATATTTGCAGATGACACTAAACTCTGTAGGGTAATCAATACAGGGGAGGACAATTTTATATTACAGGATGATTTATGTAAACTAGAAGCTTGGACTGATAAATGGCAAATGAGCTTTAATGGGGATAAATGTAAGGTCATGCACTTGGGTAGAAGTAATAAGATGTATAACTATGTGCTTAATTCTAAAACTCTGGGCAAAACCATCAATGAAAAAGACCTGGGTGTATGGGTGGATGACAGACTCATATTCAGTGGCCAGTGTCAGGCAGCTGCTACAAAGGCAAATAAAATAATGGGATGTATTAAAAGAGGCATAGATGCTCATGAGGAGAACATAATTTTACCTCTATACAAGTCACTAGTTCGACCACACTTAGAATACTGTGCACAGTTCTGGTCTCCGGTGTATAAGAAAGACATAGCTGAACTAGAGCGGGTGCAGAGAAGAGCGACCAAGGTTATTAGAGGACTGGGGGGTCTGCAATACCAAGATAGGTTATTACACTTGGGGCTATTTAGTTTGGAAAAACGAAGACTAAGGGGTGATCTTATTTTAATGTATAAATATATGAGGGGACAGTACAAAGACCTTTCTGATGATCTTTTTAATCATAGATCTGAGACAGGGACAAGGGGGCATCCTCTACGTCTGGAGGAAAGAAGGTTTAAAGGGAACCTGTCACCACGTTTTTGGAAGATGGGATAAAAATAGCGTTAAATAGGGGCAGAGGTGGGCATTACATTAGTGTGTTTGTTATGCGTTTATTACCCACCTAAGTTGCCGAAATACCTTTGCAAAGTCTCCGTTTTCGCCTGTCAATCAGGCTGGTCTGGTCAAAAGGGCGTTGTCTTCCCCCAGATTTTGCGTAGTTTTCCGTTGGTGGCGTAGTGGTGTGCGCATGCCCAAGGTCCCGAATCCTCTGCCAGGGGATTTAAAAGAGCGCGCTGTTCGTTTTCATTGGTGATCGGTGGGCGCGGCCATCTTCCTTTGGCCGCGCGTGCGCAGAAGCGGCGCTCTGCTGGCCGCGGCTTCAGGAAAATGGCCGCCGCGATATCCATCTGCGCACGCGCGGCATCCCGCGGCCATTTTCCTGAAGCCGCGGCCAGCAGAGCGCCGCTTCTGCGCACGCGCGGCCAAAGGAAGATGGCCGCGCCCACCGATCACCAATGAAAACGAACAGCGCGCTCTTTTAAATCCCCTGGCAGAGGATTCAGGACTTTGGGCATGCGCACACCACTACGCCACCAACGGAAAACTACGCAAAATCTGGGGGAAGACAACGCCCTTTTGACCAGACCAGCCTGATTGACAGGCGAAAACGGAGACTTTGCAAAGGTATTTCGGCAACTTAGGTGGGTAATAAACGCATAACAAACACACTAATGTAACGCCCACCTCTGCCCCTATTTAACGCTATTTTTATCCCATCTTCCAAAAACGTGGTGACAGGTTCCCTTTAAGCATAATAACAGACGCGGATTCTTTACTGTAAGAGCAGTGAGACTATGGAACTCTCTGCTGTATGATGTTGTAATGAGTGATTCATTAATTAAATTTAAGAGGGGACTGGATACCTTTCTGGAAAAGTATAATATTACAGGGTATATACACTAGATTCCTTGATAAGGCGTTGATCCAGGGAACTAGTCTGATTGCCGTATGTGGAGTCGGGAAGGAATTTTTTTCCCCAATGTGGAGCTTACTCTTACCACATGGGGTTTTTTTGCCTTCCCCTGGATCAACATGTTAGGGCATGTTAGGTTAGGCTATGGGTTGAACTAGATGGACTTAAAGTCTTCCTTCAACCTCAATAACTATGTAACTATGTAACTATGTAACTTGCGGTATCGGAATGCTCAACACTAATTCTGATCCCTAAATGTCTTTAGTTGAATATCGCCGTGTGCGCAGGCGTCATGTGGGATTGGGTTCCTTTCGGACACTACATGTTTTCGCGCATGCGCAGTGGATATCTTTACACGCTGGATGGTTATCTAAGTGTCGCCATTGCTGCTCACACCTGGTAGGTGAATTAACAATTTTTCAGCTTATTTAAACACTGGGAACACACCAGTATGGTATCTTCTTGACCCTGAGGAAGACGTTTTTTGCGTCGATACACGTGGGTCTGGTACACTAACTTCAGCCTGCCAGAGCTATTATTTACCTCAGTGTATCGATATGTGAGGGGTTATTGTCGAGTTGGGCTGGGTAAGATCGCATATATTGAAGGTGAAAATCTGTTGGCAGTCAACTCTTTAACCGCTCGTGTACCCTTTACAGCCCCTGTTGGGTAATCTTCTGTGTTTTTTGGTGGGCATGTACACCTTTGTTAAAAATGCTATGGGTATACCATTATAAAATAATAGCATGTCTATATCTGACAAAGGGAAATCGTGATGTGTTTGTATTGTGCATCATAGATGGCATGTTTGTTAATTAATTTTTTGATGATTCGCCTACAAACATTGATTTCAAGTACCGCTTGGGCCGAACAGACCAACTGTGTCGGGTATATTGAATGAACGAGGTCATATTATTCTGTCAGGATTTTGTTTTTCATGGACATCTATACCATTGTTTTGTATTATGGTTATATCCTGTGAATTAACAACCTGTACATACCTGGTTGGAGGGTAATTGATATGTGATTACATTATAAATTATGGTCGGTTTGTCAGTGTACTTTTTTCTGATATTTAATCAATGTAGACCCGTGACCTCTACCCATGTGTTATGATCCGCTGACCTTGGAGCCGCATGAGACTTTCTCAGGAGTAGGTGGAACCTATACTGACCGCAACCCTAAACTGACACCGCAACTAGAAGTAGCCGTGGGGTGTACCTAACAATCCTAGACACCTCGACACAGCCGGAGGACTAAATACCCCTATAGATGGAAATGGGAATCCTATCTTGCCTCAGAGCAGAACCCCAAAGGATAGGCAGCCCCCCACAAATATTGACTGTGAGTATTAGAGGAAAGACACACACGCAGGCAGAAAACAGGGTTTAGCAAAAGAGGCCACTCTTGCTAAATAGGAAAGGATAGGACAGAATGCTAAGCGGTCAGTATTACAACCCTGAAAATATCCACAGCAGATAATACAAAAATTCCACCATCTAACTAAAGACATGGAACGTATATCTGAATCTCCTGAGAATCCAACTTGACTGGAAAAATCCTGACACAGTCTAAGCTGGACAAGAAAATACAATGAATAGCACTGATCTGTAAAGCACACAGCATGTGTGCTGCAGAAACAAAAACCAGACACTTATCTTTGCTGATTTGGTAGCAGGGCAGGAGGACCAGACTGAGATCCAAAACTTCCAAGAACAATGGACAACTGGCAAGGACTAATGAATCCAGCAACCTTAAATACCCCAGTCAGCACTGCAATCAGCAGGGACACCTGCCCAGGATTGCAAGCCAGGGACAACTGCATTACCACCAACAACCACCGGAGGGAACCCAAGAGCAGAATTCACAACACCCATGTGGTGGGGGCCTTTTTTAATTGTTTTTTTTTTTAAAAAAAAAATTTGTGTGGTGTTCTCAATAAAAGCTGTTTTTGTATATTGATACTGTTGTGGTGATCCCATTTCTTCTTTTGCATACGCTTTTCTCTCTTCATGGCTGTACTTTAATTATGTATGCAGTTGGTGATCCCCTTAGTGATTAGTGGATGGTGCCCGCTCAGAATTAAGTTTTGATCATATAATAATGTGACCCCGGAGACACTACTACTGCTCCATATAATAATGTGACACCTGAGACACTACTACTGCTCCACCACCAGTGTGATCATATAAGTGTGACCCAGGAGACACTACTACTGCTCCACCACTAGTGTGATCATATAATAATGTGACCCCGGAGACACTACTACTGCTCCACCAGTGTGATCATATAATAATGTGACCCAGGAGACACTACTACTGCTCCACCAGTGTCATCATATAATAATGTGACCCAGGAGACACTACTACTGCTCCACCAGTGTGATCATATAAGTGTGACCCAGGAGACACTACTACTGCTGATACCTAGCCCCGAGCTATTCAAGCGCGCTTTAAAAACCCATCTCGTCAAACAAGCCTACCACATCAACTACTCAGTAAACTAACTTTGCCCTGTTCCCTCCTTCCAAATATTACTCTGAATCTGCACCCTACTTTTCATCTGTCTCCTCACCCTCCATGCACACGATAACTGCACTTGATACTTGACTATTGCACTTAAACACACGGGCTGATGACCGGATCATGCAGCTTTATATAAAAATCCCTATTTATTATAATTGCCAGACCTGAAATAACAATCACTTTTCACTTATTGTGTCCCCCCATTTCCTTGTACAGTAGATTGTAAGCTTGCGAGCAGGGACCTCACTCCTAATGTCACTGTTTAAATTGTCTAACTTGTACTGAATTTATTGTCTGTACATGTCCCCGCTTAATTGTAAAGTGCTGCGGAATATTTTGGCGCTATATAAAAATTATTATTATTATTACTGCTCCACCAGTGTGATCATATAATAATGTGACACCTGAGACACTACTACTGCTCCACTACCAGTGTGATCATATAACCCCAGAGACACTACTACTGCTCCACCAGTGTGATCATATAATAATGTGACCCCAGAGACACTATTACTTCTCCACCACCCGTGTGATCATATAATAATGTGTTCCCGGAGACACTACTACTGCTCCACCACCAGTGTGATCATATAATAATATATACTGTCCTGGCTGCCTAATGGGGGTGCATTATACTATACAGGCTGTCTAATGGGTGTGTATTATACTATACTGACTGCCTTATGGGGGTGCACTATACTGTACTGGCTGCCTAATGGGGGTGCATTATACTGTGCTGGCTGCCTAATGGGGTGCATTATACTATACTGGATGCCTAATGGGGGTGCGCTATACTGTACTGACTGCCTTATGGAGGTGCAATATAGTGTACTGGCTGCCTAATGTGGGTGCATTATACTATCCAGACTGCCTAATGGGGGTGCAAACATACTATACAGGCTGCCTAATGGGGGTGCATACTATACAGGCTGCCTAATGGGGTGCATTATACTATACAGACTGCCTAATGGGGGTGCATTATACCTGCAGGCTGCCTATGGGGGTGCATTACATTGTACTGGCTGCCTATGGGGGTGCACTATACTGTACTGGCTGCCTAATGGGGGTGCATTATACTGTTCTGGCTGCCTATGGGGGTGCATTATATGGTACTGGTCTATAGGGAGAGCATTATACTATGCAGGCCTATGGGGAGTGCATTATACTATACAGGCCTATGGGGAGTGTATTATGCTATACAGGCCTATGGTGAATGCATTATACTATACTGGCCTATGCTGAGTGCATTATACTATACAGGCCTATGGGGAGTGCATTATACTATACAGGCCTATGGGGAGTATATTATACTATATAGGCCTATGTGGAGTGCATTATACTATACAGGTCTATGGGGAATGCATTATACTATACAGGTCTATGGGGAGTGCATTATACTATACAGGCCTATGGGGAGTATATTATACTATATAGGCCTATGTGGAGTGCATTATACTATACAGGCCTATGGGGAGTGCATTATACTATACAGGTCTATGGGGAGTGCATTATACTATACAGGCCTATGGGGAATGCATTATACTATACAGACCTATGGGGAATGTATTACACTATATTGAGGACTATCTGGCACATTATAGTATATGGAGGCTATCTAGGGGGCCATCATACAGTGTGGGGATTACAGTGACTGGGCCATCAAGCAGTTTGGGGGCTACTAAGGGGTCAGTATACTGTGTGGGGGTACATTACAGTGAGGAGGCATCATGTTATGTATAAGAGCGCATCATGCTGTGTATAGAGGAGCTGTACGGGGGGGAGACTCTGGACATTATTCAATGTTAAATGGTCACTTATTGTTATAGGGGAACTCAGGGTACTGTGACTATCAAAGGGGCACATAGGGCACTATTACTTTCTAGGGGGTAAAATGTGGGCACTGTTTTCTAGGGCACTTGCACCCGTTATTATTTTAATTCTAGAGGGTTGCTTTAGAATTTAGAAGGCACAGAGAACCACACAGCAGGTGCAGTAATAGGGACACATATGACAGCAGCATTGGGGTACCAGCAGGACGAGGAGTTTGTGCAGGTTGGGAATAGATGGCGACATGCTGAAAATATGAGAAGTGAAACATGTCTTTGTTGTATTCTCTGCATACGAGTCCTGGGTGGAAGAAGTCGCCATGTCGGTCTGGGCCAGATAGAAAAGACGGAAATGTGAACGACTCCATCAGAAAGAACGTCAGCGGTAAGCCACCATCTGTGACTGTACTCTGATCTGTTATATGTTTTGCAGGGCTGGCATTTACCACTGACCATATGGTGGTAATATCAGTGTTGCTCTTTGTATAGAGATTATTTTCAGTAACAGCGCGGTCATCTGCTGAGGTTCTCCTCCAGTATTAGGGTGCGTCACCTAGTTGTAATCAAGGTTACCTGGTTAGGGGCCCACTCAGTAGCTTTGTTCCCCCTGAACCAAAACCCTAGCTATGCCTCTGAGACTATGTTATATATACATGTATGTGTGTGTGGATATACACTCACCGGCCACTTTATTAGGTACACCATGCTAGTAACGGGTTGGACCCCCTTTTGCCTTCAGAACTGCCTCAATTCTTCGTGGCATAGATTCAACAAGGTGCTGGAAGCATTCCTCAGAGATTTTGGTCCATATTGACATGATGGCATCACACAGTTGCCGCAGATTTGTCGGCTGCACATCCCAAAGATGCTCCATACAAGGCAGGATGGATCCATGCTTTCATGTTGTTTACGCCAAATTCTGACCCTACCATCCGAATGTCGCAGCAGAAATCGAGACTCATCAGACCAAGCAACGTTTTTCCAATCTTCTACTGTCCAATTTCGATGAGCTTGTACAAATTGTAGCCTCAGTTTCCTGTTCTTAGCTGAAAGGAGTGGTACCCGGTGTGGTCTTCTGCTGCTGTAGCCCATCTGCCTCAAAGTTCGACGCACTGTGCGTTCAGAGATGCTCTTAGGCCTACCTTGGTTGTAACGGGTGGCGATTTGAGTCACTGTTGCCTTTCTATCAGCTCGAACCAGTCTGCCCATTCTCCTCTGACCTCTGGCATCAACAAGGCATTTCCGCCCATAGAACTGCCGCTCACTGGATTTTTTTTCTTTTTCGGACCATTCTCTGTAAACCCTAGAGATGGTTGTGCGTGAAAATCCCAGTAGATCAGCAGTTTCTGAAATACTCAGACCAGCCCTTCTGGCACCAACAACCATGCCACGTTCAAAGGCACTCAAATCACCTTTCTTCCCCATACTGATGCTCGGTTTGAACTGCAGGAGATTGTCTTGACCATGTCTACATGCCTAAATGCACTGAGTTGCCGCCATGTGATTGGCTGATTAGAAATTAAGTGTTAACAAGAAGTTGGACAGGTGTACCTAATAAAGTGGCCGGTGAGTGTATATCTAATATATAAAGCTGAATGTGTGTATGTATGTGTGTATGTATGTCCGGGATTGGCATCTGAACCGTCGCAGCTACAGCCACAAAATTTTGCACAGTCACACGTCTGGACCCCGAGAGCGTCATAGGCTATGTTGTGAGGTGAAATTTTAACCCCGCGCTTTCCAATTCACCAAACAATTTTGCCCCTATCTACATAATGGGGAAAAAGTGAAAGGAAAAGTGTTGGAGGCGTCGCAGCTACAGGCACAAAATTTTGCACAGTCACACGTCTGGACCCCGAGAGCGTCAAAGCTATGTTGTGAGGTGAAATTTTAACCCCGCGCTTTCCAATTCACCAAACAATTTTGCCCCTATCTACATAATGGGGAAAAAGTGAAAGGAAAAGTGTTGGAGGCGTCGCAGCTACAGGCACAAAATTTTGCAGTCACACGTCTGGACCCCGAGAGCGTCAAAGCTATGTTGTGAGGTGAAATTTTAACCCCGTGCTTTCCAATTCACCAAACAATTTTGCCCCTATCTACATAATGGGGAAAAAATGAAAGGAAAAGTGTTGGAGGCAAATTAACAGCTGCCAGATGTGAACAAGGGGGACTTAAAGAATGATAGCGATGGGGCCCCGACATGGGATAATCACCACACCACCACGGGGATATGAACACACACACAAAATGCGCCACACACTACCACGTGCTCGAACACATATACCACCCTCAGCGCACATTTCACCACACATACACCAACCTCGCCACATAAAAGTCGAAACACAAAAGTCGCCGCTCAAAACTCGCCACGTGCAAAACTCTCCACATGCAAAACTCGCCACACGTGCAAAACTCACCTCATGGAAAACTCGCCACACGCAAAACTTGCACACGCGGAAAAATTGCCACATGCACAAAAGTTGCAACACATGCAAAAGTTGCCTCACACAAAACTTGCACATACTCAAAAGGCACCACACATAAAACTCGCCACGCGCAAAACTCGCCATGCGCAAAACTTGCTGCACACAACTTGCTACACTAACCTGTCACATGCAACTCGACACACAAAAAGTTGCTACACGCATGTCGCCACACAAAACTCATCTCAGAAAAGTCGCTACATGCATGTCGCCACACGCAACTCAACACACACAACTTGACACACGAAACTCGCCCTAAAACACACACAAGTCTGGTATTATCCTTCAAAATAAAAATCTGATTAATAAGCAGACAAACTACAAGAGCAACAAATGTACCATATAGGAATCCGGCAGCTGTCAGTCACATGACCAGTCAATTATGTGTATGTGTGAGCTAATATATACTGCCAGGGGGTGGGCTTACTGTTGGCTGGGGATTTATCAGGCTGCCAATTTAGCTTACAAATACTGAGGTAAAAATACTGACCAAATAACGTGTGAATGAGGTCTAATGCAGGAGATGACACACAGGTATATACTATATACAGGAGGAGATGACACACAGGTATATACTATTTACAGGGGAGATGACACACAGGTATATACTATATACAGGAGATGACACACAGATATATACTATATACAGGAGAGATGACACACAGGTATATACTATATAGAGGAGGAGATGACATACAGGTACATACTACATATAGGAGGAGATGACATACAGGTATATACTATATACAGGAGGAGATGACACACAGGTATATACTATATACAGGAGCAGATTATCTACAGGTATATAGTATATACAGGAGATGACATACAGGTATATGCTATGTATAGGAGGAGATGACACACAGATATATACTATATATAGGTGAGATGACACACAGGTATATACTATATACAGGAGATTACATACAGGTATATACTATATATAGGAGGAGATGACATACAGGTATATACTATATACAGGGGAGATGACACACAGCAGGTATATACGATATACAGGGGAGATGACATACAGGTATATACTATATACAGGAGATGACATACAGGTGTATACTATATATAAGGGAGATGACAAACATGTATATACTGAGGTGAAAATGAGAGGTGTGAGGTGAAAATGAAAAGGTGTGAGTGCAAAATGAGAGGAGTGAGGGAAAATAGTGGAGTGATCGGAAAATGACAGATGGGAGGTCGAAATGACAAGTGTTAGGGGGGAATGAGAGGAGTGAGGGGGAAAATAAGAGGAGTGAGGGGGAAAATGAGAGGTGTGAGGGAGAAAATGAGAGATGTGAGGGGGAAAATGAAAGATGTGATGGGGAAAATGAGAGGCGTGATGGGAAAATAAGAGAGGTGAGGTGCTATAACTAACCACAGATATTTACTATGCCCAGGCAACGCCGGGCTCTTCAGCTAGTATATATATATACTAGATGTTGGCCCGATTCAAAAGCATCGGGTATTCTAGAATATGTATGTATGTATGTATGTTGCGCTGTCAGTGGTGTTTAAATCCCGCACTAATATCGCTGATTAGCTGATATCCAAGACAGACAGACAATTAGACCCTTAGACAACACAATGGTGGCACTTGACAGCAGTGGAGGACAATGATGATTCCAGAATTCGCGGCAGACTGTGCCCGTCGCTGATCAGAGACTGTGCCCGGCCTGGCGGCCTCGACCAATCAGCGACGCGCACAGGCCATCCGGCCTTGACCAATCAGAGACTGTGCGCGTAGCTTTGTCGCCATAAAAGGAGGGAGCCCAGACACATTTCTTGCACAGGGGCCCCAAGCTGTCAGTGTCCGCCCCTGGGCTGTGCCGTGTGTTATGATCCCAATGGCAGAGGATCTGATATTCCGGCAAGATAGCAAAAATATAAATACTGCTCTAGGGAGGTGGAAACTGGGCTAACCGCATACCTGATCCTGACACAAACAACTAAAAGTAGCCGGTGAACGTGCCTACGTTGGTTCTAGACGTCTCGAGCCAGCCGGAGAACTGACTACCCCTAGAGGGAAAAAATAAGACCTCGCTTGCCTCCAGAGAAATTGAACCCCAAAGATATAGAAAGCCCCCAACAAATAATAACGGTGAGGCAAGAGGAAAACACAAACGTAGAGATGAACTAGATTCAGCAAAGTGAGGCCCAATAGTCTAGATAGCAGAAAATAGATAGTGGACTATGCGGTTAGCAGAAAACCCTACAAAACATCCACGCTGAACATTCAAGAACCCCCACACCGACTAACGGTGTGGAGGGAGAATATCAGCCCCCTAGAGATTCCAGCGAGTCAAAAATCAAATGTAAAGCAAGCTGGACAAAAACACTGAATAATGCAAACGATCCAAATTGTACAAAACAGACTTAGCTTTTCTTGCATGAGGCAGACTGAAAGGAATCCGGAGGAGACCAAATAGGTCTGGATACAACGATGCCAGGCAAGAGACTGAGTCCAGAGGAGACTCAAATAGGAAACACCCGCTGCTTAACGACACAGCTGGAGCTCAGGCCTGCAACAAGACATACCTAACACAATACCGTTAGTGACCACCAGAGGGAGCCCAGAAACACAGTTCACAACAGTACCCCGCCCTTGAGGAGGGGTCACCGAACCCTCACCAAGACCCCCAGGGCGATCAGGATGAGCAGCGTGAAAGGCATGAACCAAATCAGCCGCATGAACATCAGAGGCGACAACCCAGGAATTATCCTCCTGACCATAGCCTTTCCACTTAACTAAATACTGGAGTTTCCGTCTAGAGATACGAGAATCCAGAATCTTCTCCACCACGTACTCCAACTCGTCCTCAACCAAAACCGGGGCAGGAGGCTCAACAGCAGGAACCATAGGCACCACGTACCGCCGCAACAAGGACCTATGGAACACATTATGAATAGCAAAAGACGCTGGAAGGTCCAAGCGAAAAGACACCGGTTTAAGGATTTCCAAAATCTTATAAGGACCGATAAAGCAAGGCTTGAACTTAGGAGAGGAGACTTTCAAAGGAACATGCCGAGAAGACAACCAAACCAAATCCCCAACATGAAGTCGGGGACCCACACCGCGGCGGCGGTTGGCAAACCACTGGGCCTTGTCTTGTGACAATTTCAAATTGTCCACCACATGGTTCCAAATCCGCTGCAACCTATCCACCACAGAACCAACCCCAGGACAGTCAGAAGGTTCAACCTGACCCGAGGAGAAACGAGGATGAAAACCAGAGTTGCAGAAAAAGGGTGAAACCAAGGTGGCAGAACTAGCCCGATTATTAAGGGCAAACTCGGCCAGTGGCAAAAAGGTAACCCAGTCGTCCTGATCAGCAGAAACAAAACATCTCAAATAAGTCTCTAACGTCTGATTAGTTCGCTCGGTCTGACCATTAGTCTGAGGATGAAAAGCCAACGAAAAAGACAAATCAATACCCATCTTAGCACAAAAGGATCGCCAGAATCTGGACACAAACTGGGATCCTCTGTCAGATACAATATTCTCAGGGATGCCATGCAAACGAACCACATTCTGAAAGAACAAAGGAACCAAATCAGAGGAGGAAGGCAACTTAGGCAAGGGCACCAAATGGACCATTTTAGAAAAACGATCGCACACCACCCAGATGACAGACATCTTCCGAGACACCGGAAGATCCGAAATGAAATCCATGGAAATGTGCGTCCAAGGCCTCTTCGGGATAGGCAAGGGCAAAAGCAACCCGCTGGTACGAGAACAGCAAGGCTTAGCCCGAGCACAAATCCCACAGGACTGCACAAAAGAACGCACATCCCGCGACAAGGAAGGCCACCAAAAGGACCTGGCCACCAAATCTCTGGTACCGAAAATCCCAGGATGTCCCGCCAACACCGAAGAATGAACCTCAGAAATAAATCTGTTGGTCCATCCATCAGGGACAAACAATCTCTCTGGTGGACAACGATCAGGCCTATCAGCCTGAAATTTTTGCAGCCCTCGTCGCAAATCTGGGGAAATGGCAGACAAAATTACTCCCTCTCTGAGAATACCAGCCGGCTCAGAGACTCCCGGAGAATCAGGCACAAAACTCCTAGAAAGTGCATCAGCCTTCACGTTCTTCGAACCAGGCAGGTACGAGACCACAAAGTCAAAACGGGAGAAAAACAACGACCAACGGGCCTGTCTAGGATTCAGGCGCTTGGCAGACTCGAGGTAAATCAGATTTTTATGGTCAGTCAAGACCACCACACGATGTCTAGCTCCCTCGAGCCAATGTCGCCACTCCTCAAATGCCCACTTCATGGCCAACAACTCCCGATTACCAACATCGTAGTTCCGCTCAGCAGGCGAAAATTTCCTTGAAAAGAAGGCGCATGGCTTCATCACGGAGCCATCAGAACTTTTTTGCGACAAAACAGCCCAAAACAGAAAATAGATAGTGGACTATGCGGTTAGCAGAAAACCCTACAAAACATCCACGCTGAACATTCAAGAACCCCCACACCGACTAACGGTGTGGAGGGAGAATATCAGCCCCCTAGAGATTCCAGCGAGTCAAAAATCAAATGTAAAGCAAGCTGGACAAAAACACTGAATAATGCAAACGATCCAAATTGTACAAAACAGACTTAGCTTTTCTTGCATGAGGCAGACTGAAAGGAATCCGGAGGAGACCAAATAGGTCTGGATACAACGATGCCAGGCAAGAGACTGAGTCCAGAGGAGACTCAAATAGGAAACACCCGCTGCTTAACGACACAGCTGGAGCTCAGGCCTGCAACAAGACATACCTAACACAATACCGTTAGTGACCACCAGAGGGAGCCCAGAAACACAGTTCACAACAGCCGTGTGCCTTTAATTAAATGTGCGCGCCGCCGTCACTCTGTACCTGGCTCCTCCTAACTCCTCCTTTCTAGTCCTGTACTGCTCCCAGCTGAACTCTCTGTCTGGATTTGCATAAGGATGCCACGCCTCCTGGCTCTTACATCGCTTTCCAGCCAGAGAGAGCAGTGTATGCTGAGCCCGGCCAGAAGTAGCTGCACATGTGAGGCCGGCTACCGGCTTTTGGAGGCGGAGCGTGAGGAGCTGAGGCTGTGTGGAGACACAAGACGGTGAGCTGGGCCCGGCGGTGAATTTACACTACTACTGCTCCACCAGTGTGATCATGTAATAATGTGACCCAGGAGACACTACTACTACTCCTCTAGTGTGATCATATAATTAGCATTACCATAATTATTAATATTTGCCAAATGCCAGATTAATGAGAGAGAGAGAGAATGTTTAAGGCATTTTTATTACTTATGACAAAGTCAAAAGTTGACATACATTTCACTAGTATTTGGTACCATTGCCCTTAAACTGAATGCCTTGGGTCAAATGTTTGGAATATCTTTGCACAAGCTTCTCACAATAGTTGGTTGGAATTTCAGCCCATTCCTCCTGCAAAACTGGATTAATTGATCCAGGTTTGTAGGTCTCCTTGCTCGCACCTGCCTTTTCAACTTTGCCCATAAATTTTCAATAGGATTGAGATCAGGGCTTTGTGATGGCCACTCCAAAACATTGACTTAGTTATCCTTATGCCATTTTGTTACCATTTTGGCAGTATGCTTCGGGTCATTGTCCATTTGGAAGACCCATTTCCGCCAAAGCTTTAACTTCATGGCTGATGTCTTGAAATGTTGCTTCAGTATTGCCACATAATCTTCTTTTCTCATGATGCCATCTATTTTGTGAAGTGCATCAGTCCCTCCTGCAGCAAAACAACCCCCAACATGATGTTGCCACCCCCGTGTTTCACAGTTGGGATGGTGTTCTTAGGCTTCCAAGCTTCTCCCTTTTTCCATTCGCGGTGAGGCGCCCTCTGGTGGATGTTCTCATGAACTGCAGCCTGGGAACTTTTTCCCACGCTCCAGGTCATATGAGGACATCCACCAGGGGGCGCATCACCGCGACTGAAGGAAATGTAGGTCAATGACCTACATTTCATTCATTCGCAGGGGAATTACAAGCACGGAGCACAGCTGCATTATAGCAGGGCTCCTGCCTGTAATATTAGTTAACCCCTTCAGATGGATTACATCGTTGGACCTGACAGTACATCAGAAGGTATGTATCTTGTGCGTTTATTATGTTGCCAAGCGAGGGACTGCAAATGGATTTGAGAGAACAATAAATTATTACAACAACCGCTGTGTTTATTTCATTAAAATACTTTTCAATCATGTGTGTGTGTGTTTTTAACCCTTTCCTACAATTGGATTAATAATGGATAGGTGTCATAATTGACGCCTCTCCATCATTAATCTGGCTTAATGTCACCTTCCAATAGCAAGGTGGCATTAACCCTTCATTACCCCATATCCCACCGCTACAGGGAGTGGGAAGAGAGTGGCCAAGTGCCAGAATAGGCGCATCTTCCAGATGTGCCTTTTCTGGGGTGGCTGGGGGCAGATGTTTTTAGCCACGGGGGGGCCAATAACCATGGACCCTCTCCTGGCTATTAATATCTGCCCTCAGTCACTGGCTTTACCGCTCTGGCGGAGAAAATTGCGCGGGAGCCCACGCCAATTTTTTCCGCCATTTAACCCTTTATTTTAGCAGCTACAGCGCTGAAATTTTGCACATACACACTACTAACATTAGTAGTGTGGAATATGCAAAAAAAAGGGGGATATGAGATGGTTTACTGTATGTAAACCATGTCTCATATCCTGTCGGGTTTGTGCAGGAGAAATGAAAAGCCGGCAATTGAATTACCGACTTTTCACTAACACCGCTGCGTATTTCTCGCAAGTCACACTGCTGGTCCGTGTGGAATCCGTATTTTTCTCGCCCCCATAGACTTTTATTGGCGATTTTTTTGCGCAGTACGCTGACAAACGCAGCATGCTGCGATTTTGTACGGCCGTAGAAAGCCGTATAATACTGAACCGTAATATACGGCTAATAGGAGCAGCCCCATTGAGAATAATTGTGCCGTATGTTATGCGAGTTTTACGGACGTAGTTTCTGCGCTCTTACGTCCGTAAAACTCGCCAGTGTGACGCCGGCCTTAAAGTGGGTTTTTCTCTAAAACATCACATTTCAGAGTGAAACATACATGGTTGAATCCAAGCATCCAGTGTCTGATACATGCCACTCATGGACCTGTTAGGTTCCCTTTAAATGACTGGAAGTTCAGTTGTGGCTATGTCACAATATAAGAAGCTGTGCTGTTCCAACTCCATCAGGCCTGTCCCACACGTCCAGATAATTCCGGTACTGGAAAAATCGGTACCGAAGTTATCCATGTCCGTGAGCTCACGTGGCACATCAGTGTGGCACACGTGCGGCAGCCATGTGCCGCCCGTGTGCCGACTGGGTACCACACGAACCGTGCAGGAGACAGCGCTAGAGTTAAGCGCTGTTCCCTGCTTTGGGTGCTTAAGCCGCCATTCATTTCTTCTCTCCAGCAGCGTTCGCTGGAGAGAAGAAATGAAAAATCATTGTTTTTTTTGAGGTTGAAATAAAGATCTTTGTCACCACCCCCCTCCCACCCCCTGTGCGCCCCACCGCTGGAAAGAAAATACTCACCCGGCTCCCTCGATGCTTCCTCTCACCGTCGCAGCTTCTTCCTGTATGAGCGGTCACGTGGTGCCGCTTATTACAGTGATGAATATACGGCTCCAACTCCCATAGGGAGAGAGGACGCTTCGAGGGAGCCGGGTGAGTATTTTCTTTCCAGCGCTGGGGCGCACAGGGGGTGGGAGGGGGGTGGTGACAAAGATCTTTATTTCAACCGCAAAAAAATCCCAAAAACAATGATTTTTAATTTCTCTCCAGCGAACGCTGCTGGAGAGAAGAAATGAATGGGGGCTTCAGCACCATGCTAGGGGGACAGCGCTTACTGTAGCGCTGTCTCCTGCACGGCACACGGACTGCACACGGACAGCATCCGTGTGCGGTACGTGTTTTACACGGACCCATTGACTTTAATGGGTCTGTGTGATCCGTGCACTCCCACGAACACTGACATGTCTCCGTGTTTTGCACGCGGACACACGGTCCGCGAAAACACGCTGACATGTGCAGAGACACATTGATCTTAATGTGTCTACGTGTGTCAGTGTCTCCGGTATGTGAGAAAACTGACACCTCACTTACCGAATCACTGACGTGTGAAAACGGCCATAAACAAAGTCCTGCTCACCATGATCGACATCCTTGGAAACTCGGAGCACGGAGGAATCCAACTCCATACATCATTTATATTGGTGGGGGTGCTGCGGGGGTCTAGCCTTCAATATCAAAGACCTGCCATCTTCAATGGATTTTTTTTTTACTTTTGTACTAAGTTGAACATAAAATGGAAGATTTTGTATTCGCTGTGTTATGTGCAAAATGATATATTTCTGGCTTTGGTAATTATAACTCAGACTCATTGTTTTAAGTGGCAGTCAATCTGCATCTCGTACGTCAGTCTTTTCAGAAGAAGTGAATTTCTGTCCCACCTATTCTATTTAGCACGTAATCTTCTGTCATACAATTTATTTTCCACCTCTGCCCCCTCACAGTCTGGTATAAAACCTAACGGCTAAATATCTGCTCTACTCTCAATAAATCAGCTACTGTATGAAATTTCTAAATTCCCGATTTGTTGTTAGACTTGATGACACAAGAATCTTGTTCTTCGAGAAAGTAATGTTTGCACTGGGTATTGATGTGGTAATGAGGTGCAGAATGCAGGGTTACTAGGCTGCGTTCACACATAGCATATAACATACCCTTCCCAGCAAGCCATACCATTTTCAGTTTTCACTTTTATCAAGTTTTTGTGTGAGGCAGTGAGGGGAATCATATACGAGGGTCGTTATGTGTCCCTCAGGATTCGCATAGAAGCATACTAAAACCATTAGAGAGCATTGTGGTTACAATGCAAAGTAAGAGAGTGTGGACTCAGTCAAGCTACTAGTAGACCAAGTCAGATTTTGGAAAACCTGACATGGGCTTTTATTTTTTGAGATATCTGTAGGACGGTAGTGGGACGAATATTTCCCTCCACTCCGGATCTTGGGAGTGGCCCATGTCCACGATTCCCATTTGAAGGGAACCTGTCACCTCAAATTGGCGGGATATGTAAATGCCTTTTTTCCGGTCTGATGAGGGGCGTTTCGTCTTTATTTCTCCACCCCATCCGTCCCTGTTGTCTGCAATTCGTGAATTAGAGTACTTGTCCTCCATAGTTCGCGCGTGCGCAATGCAATCTTCACTCGCGCACGTGCAATATGCTTTGCCCAACTGTGGGCAAAGCCAAAAAGTATTACTGCGCATGCGCCCGCGCACTATGTCCCGGAAGTATTTCGCTGTGTTCTGGGACATAGTGCACGGGTGAATGCGCAGTAATACTTTTCGGCTTTGCCCGCAGCTGGGCAAAGCATATTGCATGTGTACGAGCGAAGATTGCATTGCGCACGTGCGAACTATGGAGGACAAGTACTCTAATTCACAAACATATTGCGGACAACAGAGACGGATGGAGTGGAAAAATGAAGACGAAACGCCGCCCATCGGACCGGGAAAAAAGGCATTTACATATCCCGCCAATTTGAGGTGACAGGTTCCCTTTAAACTTTCAGTTAAGGTTTGGGTGTTTCAGTGTTTGTTTTGCAAGCAGCAGAGCAGGAGGTTGTATGCAGGACAGGTCTGTGTTAGTCTGAACACACGCCACAGAAGTGTGATATGGCGGTGAAGTCGCCCTCAGTAACAGATTTGATACGGACTATTATGGATGATCCGGCTGCGAACCAGAGGATAAAGTTTGAGTCATTTTTGTGAATTGACAAAATAAAGACATTAAAGTTAGACTAACCTGGGTCACTGCCTCTTTACCGCACTGTTGTGAAAACCGCTGCATTACATAAGGGATTTAAACGCAAAATGTTCGACAAACATGACATTCTGCATACTACTGGTGAATAATCTCCCTTACATTGTGCACCCCTGACGAAGCTGTGATGATTTGTCAATGCTGGAAGCAGGTGGTCATGTGACTACAAGTATGCAATTTGCATATGTCCAGCCACATTTCAACTAGACTTTTTCTGACCTGCGCCCATCTAGTCGGCATGTGACCGCACGTATGAAAATCACATACTGGTGATCACAGGCCCAATGCTCTCCGGCACCGGAGAATCCCCACAGCTCACATAGTGTGACTGCAGACCTGTAGCATAAGACCAGACAACCCCTTTAAGTCTCCCCTATCCTATCTCTACCAAAATAAAAACGCTCACATGCTTGGCCGATACAAGCATGCAAGTTTTTGTGAAAGTTGGGCACTATAGGTTCTGATTATTTTGAGTAAATAGCCATACGAGCCACCCATAAAAAATTTAAAAAAATTGTAATTTGCAGATCATATAATAAAACTTGGTCCATGAGACGAGCTGAAGTCAGATGTGAACAGCAGACGTATTGGAGTAGTAACAATGTCACACATGCTGAGGGCATATGGTTTTGGGGAGAGCAGAAGAACGCTCCATGTCAGCAGACCACAGAATACAATTGTGGTTACACTTCCTCTGTAGGAACTCTCTGTCTGCGCTTAATATGTCATACAAAAAAAAAAAAAATGAAGCAAATGGCTACAAGAAGCAATAAACACTGTGAGACGGCATTTCTTGGCTTTGTAATAAATGTTAGCCATGGCAGCGCTCATGGTCAGCAGGATAGAGGCCTCTCACATAGCACCACAGTAACCTACCCTGCCTGGAACTATTGACCCAGGCATTTTTAGCAACGTACTCACGCTTGTTACCATGACAGCCGCCAAGAAGGGGAGCAAGCTGAGCAATAAACTATACCGATACTGAGGGAAAAATACACCATTAATACCGTGCACAGCCCTGCCTCGCTCTCCATTCTACTACACTCCTTCTTTTACCCATTTGCTTTTTAACATTTTGACGTCTGAAATAAAAAACAATCCAAAAATGTAAATATTAAAATGTCTTTTTTCCTTCTGCATCATTGTTAACATTTTATCTGGATATTTCTGAGCCACATATTTATAACTGGGGGACATTGGCAGCAGCTCACTTGGCTATTACAATACACACAGCTTTTCCAGGCTCCTACGGGATCAAAACTTTATACCCCACTTAAAAGGAATCGGTCACCAGGTTTTTGCTACCTAATCTGAGAGCAGCATAATTTAGAGAGAGAGACCCTGATTCCAGCGATGTGTCACTTACTGGGGTGCTTGCTATAATTTTAACAAAATCAGTTTTATCAGCAGGATATTATCATTAGGGCACTCGCAAATCTGCTGCCATGTAGTCCTCCATATTCATGAGCTCTGTATAACTGTGCCTCATCACTGATTGCAGTTTTCTGCCTATACACAGTGTACACAGAAATCTGCCAATCAGTGGTGTGGGCGGGGTTATACAAAGCTCAGCATTCAGAGAACTGGTAGATCAGCAGCAGATAAAATAGTGATTTTATCAAAACTGCAGTAAGCAGCCAAGTAAGTGATATATCACTGGAATCAGGGTCTCTGCCCCTACATCATGCTGCTTCCAGATGCGGTAGCAAAAACCCAGTGACAGATTTCCTTTTAAAAGGTGTGACTATCAAGACATATCCCCTGGGATATACTGTAAAAGGCTGATAGATGCAAGAATGCCTATCAGTTTTTGGAAGTTCATTCCTAGGAAAGTCAGGGTCAATCCTTTTGTGCTTCACGGTAGCCATACTGGTTTCTGACAAAATAAAAGCTAAGAAATAATTAATTACAATTTTAAGCTTCCTCAATAAACTCGCTGCACCCTGAAACGACGTGCACTTTTCTGCTTTGTCACGCTGGCTGTGAGAATGAAATACATGTACAATGTTGTATGTTTTATGTCTATATAATGGCCTCATTGGCCTCTTGTACTGCTGGCTGTGTCGATTATGGGTCATTAGCCAGCTTAAATGTGTAAACAAAACCCATATCATACTTACTTAGTAATTACTCTCTATGCTGCATATGGTCAAGCAGTCATGCATAAGAGTAGTAATCATCAGAGATAACAGCCGCTTACGTCAGTAGGAAAACCGACATGGGGAAGAGAGAGATACCGAGATGCAATGTTTCTGTCTGATTGTTTTCCCTGAGTTTATCTCTAGTTATGGGTTAGAAAGATGCCAAGACAGATAAACCCTCGGTCACATTCAAGTCCTCAAGAAACCGACCCACCAGATTCCGTACAACAGAATTATCTACATGCGTTTTTATCTTAACAATGTCAGTTCGTAGTTCCGTGGTCAACAGAAATTAGCTTTCATGTATCAGGAACAGAAAAAAGTATAGATTATTTATTGACAGAAGTTTGCCAAGAATTTTGACATTGTGGGGTAACCGCTGTGCCCCCCACCAATCCCGAGAATGGGACTCTTTAATGCACTGAATGGACTGTTAGCAAGTAACAGCTGAATTCATCCTCTAAGGGTAAAGCAAGTAATGTGATGCTACAGAAATGACGTCCCTACAGTACGAGAGCCAAATAAACAGAGCAGTTTGCGTGGTCTCCAAATGCATAGATATGAGAAGCCCCAGTATGTTTAAAGGCAGAGTCTGTTATTCAAGCTATTTAAAAAAAAAAACACCTGTACTATAATAGTTTTTCTAAATAACTGGAGGTACACTTTAACTATTGGTGGAAATGTTTAAGACAAGCAGTCATTCCATTAAAAGGCTGTTCTTATGTTATTTTCAGGACTACACTGATCCCTTATTGACAGATTGGTCCAGGCATCGCTGGCACGTAGAGGTGGCGCAGTCCTGAAGATTGACAGACTTACTAGGCACCGCTCGTCCGTCGAGGCGGTGCACATCTGAAGACTGACAGATTGGATGAGGTATCACTGATCGGTAGAGGTGGTGGAGTCCTGAAGACTGACAGATTGGACCAGGCATCGCTGGTCCATATGGCGGTGCACTTCTTGAGATTAACAGATTGGACGAGGCACCACTGGTCCATAGAGGCGGTGCAGTCCTGAAGACTGACAGATTGGACCAGGCACTGCTCATCCGTAGAGGTGGTGCACTCCTGAAAATTGACAGATTGGACGAGGCATCTATGGTCCGTAGAGGTGGTGGAGTCCTGAAGATTGACAGATTGGACCAGACACCGCTGGTCTGTAGATTCGGTGCACTCCTGAAGACTGACAGATTGGACCAGGCATCGCTGGTCCATATGGGCGGTGCACTCCTTGAGATTAACAGATTGGACGAGGCACCACTGGTCCGTAGAGGCGGTGCAGTCCTGAAGATTGACAGATTGGACCAGACACCGCTGGACTATAGATTTGGTGCACTCCTGAAGACTGACAGATTGGACCAGGCATCACTGGTCCATAGTGGCGGTGCACTCCTGAAGATAGACAGATTGGTTCAGGCATCGCTGGTCCATATGGGCGGTGCACTCCTTGAGATTTACAGATTGGACGAGGCACCACTGGTCCGTAGAGGTGGTGGAGTCCTGAAAATTGACAGATTGGACCAGGCACCGCTCGTCCGTAGAGCTGGTGCAGTCCTGAAGATTGACAGATTGGCCGAGGCACCACTGGTCAGTAGAGGTGGTGGAGTCCTAAAGATTGTCAGATTGGGCCAGGCACCGCTGTTCCGTAGGGGGTGCATTCTTGACGATTGACAGATTGAACCAGGCACCACAAGTCCGAACTAAGAGCTCTTTAAGGCTGCTAGAACAGGCAGTGGCATGGGAGAAACGCAGGGGGACTAAATATTGTTGGATCCGGCCAGCTTTTTGTGGCACAAGTAGGATCTAAAAGCCTAGAGCCTGCAAGCATCATATGCCCCTTTCCTAGGTAACTGGCCACTGTGAGACTACAGGATGGCCGTTTACCCAGGCAATGAGCTGTACACTATAAAATTAAAATTCTTCTATTTTGGAGAACAGAGAAGAATTTTTAATAGGAAGTAATTGCAAAGTTACTTGTTTTTGCAAGCACTTTGCAATTGTGTAACAACCTCTTTAACACACACCATCTTATTCTAGGTTGTGCTGGGGGGGCTGCCATACACCTCTGGTTGTGTTCCTCGCTGATGAAAAACAACATGGTTAGTCAAGAAAAATGCATCATGTGAAAACCTCCACATTTTATATCTTTTTAATAATATGAACCAGTACGTTATATTTGTTACTTCTCCTAGTCACCATATAATCAACACACCCGTTTGCATACTAAGCTTTGTTCCAGATAAAGAACCAAGCTCTGCACTTGAAACATACCCGTATGCTGTCACAAGCTGGCAATGGAAATGGTTGATATGGAAATCCACTGCTGCACAGGGAAGTGCTAACAGAAATAGGTTATGCACTTTTCCAATTGTTAAATTCTATTTTGGGAGTCCTCTCTGGGTTCTGTTAAGCAGGTCCACACACATGCGTAATTAATACAACTTTACGGCATGTTTGCGTCGGATTCTTGGAAAAAGGCCCAGGGCTGCTGCTTTTTGGAATGTGATGGTGGTTATTATTATGGAATGCTTTGCCAACAACCTTCTGGGATCCTAGCCACTGCCTAAAAACACTTTAAATTACATGCATTCATCATGCTTCAATAAGTTAAGGAAAGGCAAAGTCTGCACAGATGGCATTCTAGAAATTGAGAGATTATGTTTATTTCATTGAGGTTTGTAATTTCAGCTTTTTGTCTCTTATTTTGCTTAAATGTATATTTCACCTTCATGTAACTGCATTAATATAGTAATTTGCAATGGATTCTAATATACAGCTAAACAAAATATTGTGGACGTTAAAAGCCAATTAGGATCCAGTTTTAGCCATATTTTTATACACTTAAAAGAAAATTACCCAAAATGTTTTTTTTGGGGGTGCATTTTTGGTTTGTGGGATTTAACTAGCTCTGATTATCTACATGTTAAACGTTCATTAATTTGTCTTTTGGAGGAACAAATGGACATCAGATCAGTGACAATATCAGATAGCACGTGTTAAATTGTAACCCAGAAAAGAAAGGTAAAAGAAATACATCTTTTGTAAGACAACATTCAGCCGTTTGGTGAGCTAGAGCTCACAACTACCCATGCAGAGAGTTGAGGAGTTGAACCTTTGATACTTAGTTCGACCACAGATTACATAACCAAGAGCAACGCTGGAACACACAGTTGTTAGAAGTGACATAACTACAGAGCAGAAGTACAGAGAACGTTCACTTTGTGTTTCTGTATAATGTATAAAATACACCGGTAATACAAACGTAATCACTCAGCACATGCAACTGTGTAAGTATAAGACATCATGTTAAAATGAAAGCACCGTGTGTTTGTCCTATATATTAAAAATAAAATGGAAATTGTTGTATATCTGCACACTGGATGACAAAAGAACATGGCCAGTTATGGGACTCTATTGACACCCAACATGTGGGACCCCCACCAATTACTAAGAATGAGTCTCCTTCACTAATAATGAGTCCTTAATAATCCTCCATAGTCAATGGCTATGGGCTGATGACAAGAACGAGTGCTGTATTCAGCTGCATCTGTCAATCCCATAATCGCTAACCAAACTTTACCGCTCCTCCATTCAGAATTCTTCTCATTGCGCTCATACAGTGAGGGGCTTAAGGAGCTCATACACATTAGATAGCTGCTAGCCGACAATTATCGCTCCAGACTCCCCCATACTCACGAAGGCCAAGCGTTCCTGAGTTTTCTTTAAGAACTCTCAGGGTAGTGGCTTCTTTCCCCATCAGCCCCCAAAAATCACCTGCTGTAATTCAACAGGCTGCTCCTTCTCTTCCCCATTCAACAGGCTGGTCCTTCTCTTCCCCCTCGTCATCTGTTGGGGAACAGAGAAGTCCCCATATGCATTAGATTGCCGGACAATTGTGCCAATACTGGTGGGTTCAGACACCTTTAGTCTACTGTGTATGGGAACCTTTAGACACCAGTTCTTGTGATCGGTCCCAGTGGTGAGCCCCCATAGATCAGACACTTATCCTGTAAATAGATGAGAAACATATATTGTGGGAAAACCCCTCTCCCCATCAGGCCAAAGGACTGGCTGCTATAATTCTACAGGTTCTATCCTTTTCTCCTACATCATCACATGTCGGGGAGAGACGAGAAGTTCCCACACACATTGCGAGCCGATCGTGCCAAAATTGGTGGGTTCAGACAACTTTAGTCCAACGAGTGTGGGAACCTTTAGACCCCAGTTCTTGTGATCTTTGAGGGTCCCCAGTGGTGAGCCCCCATAGAGCAGACACATTCTGCAGATTGATGAGAAATGTATATTGTGGAAAAACCCCTTTCACCTAGCCTGAGTCTGTTTTCTTAGACCAGAAATATCTGACTTTACAATGAATAGGAAGATTCCCGCTTTATAACCAGTGTACTAGTGTTAGATAACTGTCTCAGAAGAGTATCCAGGATGATTCACATATTTCCACATTTTCTGTTCGTGCCGTTGAACTGTGGAAAATTGAAGCACAGCACTGACAGAAACATGATGTGAGTGGGCCCCTGCTGACGACAATTTACAACTTTTGGTGTTTTCCCTAACCTCAGTGATAATGCACGCAGATTCTATACATTCCTTCCATACAATAAAACCAGCACCGGAATAGGAATTAATATACAGTCAGAAAGAAAACCGCTTACACTAAAAAAAGGAATTAAAATCCTTCCGGATATGGAATTTTTATAGACCTTTTATTGCTTGTCATTCGTGCCTTAGTTATTGAGACTACAGGGTGGGCCATTTATATGGATACACCTAAATAAAATGGGAATGGTTGGTGATATCAACTTCCTGTTTGTGGCACATTAGTATGTGGGAGGGGGAAAACTTTTCAAGATGGGTGGTGACCATGGCGGCCATTTTGAAGTCAGCCATTTTGGATCCAACTTTATTTTTTCCAATGAGAAGAGGGTCATGTGACACATCAAACTTATTGAGAATTTCACAAGAAAAACAATGGTGTGCTTGGTTTTAACGTAACTTTATTTACAAGTTTATGACCACTTATAAAATGTGTTCAAAGTGCTGCCCATTGTGTTGGATTGTCAATGCAACCCTCTTCTCCCACTCTTCACACACTGATAGTAACACCGCAGAAGAAATGCTAGCACAGGCTTCCAGTATCCGTTGTTTCAGATGCTGCACATCGTGTATCTTCACAGCATAGAAGCATTTCTTCTGCGGTGTTGCTATCAGTGTGTGAAGAGTGGGAGAAGAGGGTTGCATTGACAATCCAAAACAATGGGCAGCACTTTGAACACATTTTATAAGTGGTCATAAACTTGTAAATAACTCATGAAAGAAAAAGCTACGTTAAAACCAAGCACACCATTGTTTTTCTTGTGAAATTCTCAGTAAGTCTGATGTGTCACATGACCCTCTTCCAATTGGAAAAAATAAAGTTGGATCCATAATGGCCGACTTCAAAATGGCCACCATGGTCACCACCCATCTTGAAAAGTTTTCCCCCTCCCATATACTAATGTGCCACAAACAGGAAGTTGATATCACCAACCATTCCCATTTTATTTAGGTGTATCCATATTAATGGCCCACCCTGTATAATAGGTCTTCATAGTTCTCTATGAAACCGACACGAAAAACAGAACTAAGATCACAACTAACTCACTAAATATATCTGCAACATATAGGATGTAAATAAAACACCACCTCGGGGTTAATATAGCTGTGGGTCCTAAAAAAAAGCCTACTTAATGTGTAGTGCCAAGTTACTAAAGTTGTAGTTATTTTTTTTGCCTGCCTAATTTATTACAGAATCAAGCCATTTAGGCTCTGTGCACATGTTGCGGATTTTGCTGCGGATCCGCAGCGGATTTGAAGCTGTGGATCTGCAGCTGTTTTCCATGCGTTGTATAGTACCATGTAAACGTATGGAAAACAAAATCCGCAGTGCACATGCTGCGGAAAAAAAACGTGAGGAAACGTAGCGTTGTTTATTCCGCAGCATGTCAATTCTGCAGCGGTTTACACTAGCTCCTCAATAGGAATCCGCAGGTGTAAAACCGCATGTGGAATCCGCACAAAAACCACGGTAAATCCGCGGGTAATCCGCAGTGTGGTTTACCTGCGGATTTTCCAAAACAGTGCGGAAAAATCCGCACACCAATCCGCAACGTGTGCACATAGCCTTATGTTTTATGCAACCAGCCACAGCATTGCTAGATAAGCCAGCGTACAAAGGTAGTATAAATGTTATGTTACAGAAAATCATATGCTAATAACGCAGTAATCCCAAAGCAAACCATGAAAGTCATGAAGTTTGACAAGACATAAAAGATGAGGTTTAATATAGCACGGTATGGCTGCAGGTACTAACGTCAACATACCAACAATCAGATCATGGTGGAGGAATGGTTCATTACAACTTGTTACGTCACAGCCTTCATCTGCCAGCCTGCCTTAGGCCAAGTTCACACACCTGTCACCATGCTTCTAGTTCTGTTTCCTACTGAAAAATGCAGGTGTGGTACGGCATGTAAAAATATGTGGTTGTACTTCATTGAAGTCAATGGAAAAAATACACAAAAGGCTAAGAGAAGTGTATGGTATTATGTAGAACTAGACATACAATTTTTTATGCTACAATTTCACCTCGAAGGTCATTCATAGCGGTCACACACAGAATAATGCTAACCCCTTTACCCCCAAGGGTGGTTTGCACGTTAATGACCGGGCCAATTTTTACAATCCTGACCACTGTCCCTTTATGAGGTTATACTGTAACTCTGGAACGCTTCAACAGATCCTGGTGATTCTGACAATGTTTTCTCGTGACATATTGTACTTCATGATAGTGGTAAAATTTCTTTGATATTACCTGTGTTGTTATTTGTGAAAAAAAACGGAAATTTGGCGAAAATTTCGCAATTTTCCAACTTTGAATTTTTATGCAATTAAATCACAGAGATATGTCACACAAAATACTTAATCAGTAACATTTCCCACATGTCTACTTTACATCAGCACAATTTTGGAACCAAAATTTTTTTTTGTTAGGGAGTTATAAGGGTTAAAAGTTGACCAGCAATTTCTCATTTTTACAACACCATTTTATTATAGGGACCACATCTCATTTGAAGTCATTTTGAGGGGTCTATATGATAGAAAATAACCAAGTGTGACACCATTCTAAAAATTGCACCCCTCAAGGTGCTCAAAACCACATTCAAGAAATTTATTAACCCTTCAGGTGTTTCACAGGAATTTTTGGAATGTTTAAATAAAAATGAACATTTAACTTTTTTTTCACAAAAAATTTACTTCAGCTCCAATTTGTTTTATTTTACCAAGGGTAAGAGAAGAAAGTGGACCCCAAAAGTTGTTGTCCAATTTGTCCTGAGTACGCTGATACCCCATATGTGGGGGTAAACCACTGTTTGGGCGCATGGGAGAGCTCGGAAGGGAAGGAGTGCCGTTTGACTTTTCAATGCAAAATTGACAGGAATTGAGATGGGACGCCATGGTTAATGTGCCGAGGGCGGTCCGTGACTGCTCCTGGCACATAGTGCCTGATGTCAGCTGCGATAGTCAGCTGACACCCGGCTGCGATCGGCTGCGCTCCCCCCGTGAGCACGGCCAATCGCATATGACGTACTATCCCGTCGGTGGTCACACGGGCCCACCCCACCTCGACGGGATAGTACGTCTAATGTCAGAAAGGGGTTAATGGGATAGCTTTCAATGGTGCAGCCATGATGTCCTAGCTGTGCTGTAACGTGTCACCTGCGACCTCTCAGCACTGTCATTACCAGAGCAGTTGGCGAACACGTAGCTAATCTGATGATGGTATTTCCACTGTAGCAGACACTACAACTACTTTTTTTTGTAACCACAAAGCGGTACATCTTCAAAAATAAGCATCAACCGCAGGCGGAGACATCATTCTACATGTAAAGGAAACCTGTCACCTTGGGAAACACTATGTGACTGCAGATATAAAGGTACTCTGCAAGTAAACTTTGTCTAAATCACAGTTGGCTGGTTTACTGGAAGCATGGAGGGAGGAAATGAAGCTTTATTCTTCCTGCTGCCACTCGCTTTCAGTCATTGGGGTAGTATAGGGACCGGTTATGTTAACTGCAGCTGTGATCACTAAGCGGCACATTGACCGACGGCCCCTCTGTAGTGCGTGCAGAACATGCTGTCAATCACAGTGCCAGGGATTAAGTGCTGCTGTAAGGCCACGTTCACACAGACAGTATTTTACCTCAGTATTTGTAAGCCAAGACCATGAGTGTGTGATAAATACGGAAGTGGTGACGTGTTTCTGTTATACTTTTCCTCTGTTCCACTCCTGGTTTTGGCTTACAAATACTGAGGTAAAATACTGACCAAATACTAAATGTAAGAACGTGGCCTAATAGTTGTCCCAATGACTTCAAGCAAGTGGCTGCTGGGAGATTTTAACCTTGTTTTCTACGCTTAGGCCTCCTTCACACGTCTGTGTTTAAACACACACGTGAAAGAATGGTACCGGTGTCATCAAGGTTTTGGGTCCTTGTGGCATCCGTGTGTCCTTTTTTAGGCCGGCGTCACACTGGCGTTTTAAACGGCCGAGTGCAATGCGATAAAAAATCGCATTGCACTCGGACCAATGTTAACATATGGGGCAGCTCCCAGCAGCCGACTTTTTGTCGGCCGTTTCTTCGGTCCGAGACAATCGCAGCATGCTGCGATTGTCTCGGACCGAGGAATACTCTGGGCTCACTCGCACCCATATAAGCCTATGGGTGCGAGTGAGACAGCGCACACCACTCGGATATCATCCGAGACGGAGGAGATGGAGAAATTCTTTTCTCCGCCTCCTCCGCAGCTGTGCTCCGATCCTCCCTGTGCGAGAGAATCAGAGCACAGACGCATGACACTCGGCTCCTGCTCTGCTGCGAGCAGGAGCCGAGTGTCAGCATATCGCAGCCGATGCTCTCGCATCGGATGCAATACGCCAGTGTGACGCCGGCCTTACCATCAGTGTGGCATCAGTGGTTGTCCGGTATGGCTAATTACATGAATTATACAAAGCTTCTCCTGTATTTTGCATTGTTAAACATTAGTGATGAGCGAATATACTAGTTACTTGAGATTTACTGAGCACGCTCAGGTATCCTCCGAGTATTTTTTAGTGCTCGTAGATTTAGTTTTCATCGCCTCAGCTGAATGATTTACATCTGTAAGGCCGGTTTCACACGTCAGTGGCTCCGGTACGTGTGGTGACAGTTTTCTCAAGTACCGGAGACACTGACGCATGTAGACACATTAAAATCAATGTGTCTCTGCACATGTCAGCGTGTTTTCACGGACCGTGTGTCCGTTTGAAAAACACGGAGACATGTCAGTGTTCGTGGGAGCGCACGGATCACACGGACCCATTAAAGTCAATGGGTCCGTGTAAAACACGTACCGCACACGGATGCTGTCCGTGTGCCGTCCGTGTGCCGTTCAGGAGATAGTGCTACAGTAAGCGCTGTCCCCCCCAGCGTGGTGCTGAAGCCGCCATTCATTTCTTCTCTCCAGCAGCGTTCGCTGGAGAGAAGAAATTAAAAATCTTTTTTTTTAGTTGTTAAAATAATGTTCCCGGTAACTACCCATAGGGGTGGAGCCGCATATTCATTTCTGTAATGAGCGGCACCACGTGACCGCTCATACAGGACGAGCTGCGATGCTGAGAGGACGCATCGAGGGAGCCGGGTGAGTATTTTCTTTCCAGGGGGCGGGCGCACAGGGGGTCGGAGGGGGGAGGTTACCGGGAACATTATTTTAACAAAAAAAAAAAAAGATTTTTCATTTCTTCTCTCCAGCGAACGCTGCTGGAGAGAAGAAATGAATGGCGGCTTCAGCACCCAAAGCAGGGGACAGCGCTTAACTCTAGCGCTGTCTCCTGCATGGTCCGTGTGGTACCCAGTCGGCACACGGGCGGCACACGGCTGCCGTACGTGTGCCACACTGATGTGCCACGTGAGCACACGGACACGGATAACTCCGGTACCGATTTTTCCGGTACCGGAATTATCTGGACGTGTGGGACAGGCCTTGCCCAGCATAAGTACATGTGGGGGTTGCCTGGTTGCTAGGGAATTCTCACATGTAATCAAGCTAGCTAACAGATGTAAATCATTCAGCTGAGGTGATGAAAACTAAATCTCTGAGTACTTAGGCCGGTTTCACACGTCAGTGGCTCCGGTACGTGTAGTGACAGACAGTTTTCTCACGTACCGGAGACACTGACACACGTAGACAAATTAAAATGAATGTGTCTCTGCAGATATCAGTGATTTTTCCCGTACCGTGTGTACGTTTGCAAAACACGGAGACATGTCAGTGTTCGTGGGAGCGCACGGATCACACGGACCCATTAAAGTCAATGGGTCCGTGTAAACACGTACCGCACACGGATGCTGTCCGTGTGACATCCGTGTGCTGTCCGTGTGCGTTTTTCCTGTCATAGGGTTAAAATGGTAAAAATTGTTGCAATACATGGACACGGACAGCACACGGACAGCAAACAGACAGCACACGGACCTTAACCCCTTCACCCCCAAGGGTGGTTTGCACGTTATGGACCGGGCCAATTTTTACAATTCTGACCACTGTCCCTTTATGAGGTTATAACTCTGGAACGCTTCAACGGATCCCGGTGATTCTGACACTGTTTTCTCATGACATATTGTACTTCATGATAGTGGTAAAATTTCTTTGATATTACCTGCGTTTATTTGTGAAAAAAACGGAAATTTGGCGAAAATTTTGAAAATTTAGCAATTTTCCAACTTTGAATTTTTATGCAATTAAATCACAGTGATATGTCACACAAAATACTTAATAAGTAACATTTCCCACATGTCTACTTTACATCAACACAATTTTGGAACCAAAACTTTTTTTTTTAGGGAGTTATAAGGGTTAAAATTTGACCAGCAATTTCTCATTTTCACAACACCATTTTTTTTTAGGGACCACATCTCATTTGAAGTCATTTTGAGGGGTCTATAGGATAGAAAATACCCAAGTGTGACACCATTCTGAAAACTGCACCCCTCAAGGTGCTCAAAACCACATTCAAGAAGTTTATTAACCCTTCAGGTGTTTCACAGGAATTTTTGGAATGTTTAAATAAAAATGAGCATTTCACTTTTTTTTCACACAAAATTTACTTCAGCTCCAATTTGTTTTATTTTACCAAGGGTAACAGGAGAAAATGGACCCCAAAAGATGTTGTACAATTTGTCCTGAGTACGCCGATACCCCATATGTGGGGGTAAACCACTGTTTGGGCGCATGACAGAGCTCGGAAGCGAAGGAGCGCTATTTGACTTTTCAATGCAAAATTGACTGGAATTGAGATGGGACACCATGTTGCGTTTGGAGAGCCCCTGATATGCCTAAACATTGAAACCCCCCACAAGTGACACCATTTTGGAAAGTAGACCCCCTAAGGAGCTTATCTAGAGGTGTGGTGAGCACTTTGACTCACCAAGTGCTTCACAGAAGTTTATAATGCAGAACCGTAAAAATAAAAAATCATATTTTTTCACAAAAATTATCTTTTCGCCCCCAATTTTTTCTTTTCCCAAGGGTAAGAGAAGAAATTGGACATCAAAAGTTGATGTACAATTTGTCCTGAGTACGCTGATACCCCATATGTGGGGGTAAACCACTGTTTGGGCGCATGGGAGAGCTCGGAAGGGAAGGAGCGCCGTTTGACTTTTCACTGCAAAATTGACAGGAATTGAGATGGGAAGCCATGTTGCGTTTGGAGAGCCACTGATGTGCCTAAACATTGAAACCCCCCACAAGTGACACCATTTTGGAAAGTAGACCCCCTAAGCAACTCATCTAGATGTGTGGTGAGCGTTTTGAACCCTCAAGTGTTTCACTACAGTTTATAACGCATAGCTGTGAAAATAAAAATAAAAAATTTTCCCCCCAAAATTATTTTTTAGCCCCCAGTTTTGTATTTTCCCAAGGGTAACAGGAGAAATTGGACCCCAAAAGTTGTTGTCCAATTTGTCTTGAGTACGCCGATACCCCATATGTGGAGGGGAACCACCGTTTGGGTGCATGGGAGGGCTCGGAAGGGAAGGAGCGCCATTTTGAATGCAGACTTAGATGGAATGGTCTGCAGGCGTCACATTGCGTTTGCAGAGCCCTAATGTACCTAAACAGTAAAAAAAAACCACAAGTGACACCATTTTGGAAAGTAGACCCCCTAAGCAACTCATCTTGATGTGTTGTGAGAGTTTTGAACCCTCAAGTGTTTCACTACAGTTTATAACGCATAGCCGTGAAAAAAAAAAAAAATTTTTCCCCCCAAAATTATTTTTTAGCCCCCAGTTTTGTATTTTCCCAAGGGTAACAGGAGAAATTGGACCCCAAAAGTTGTTCTCCAATGTGTTCCGAGTACGCTGATACCCCATATGTTGGGGTAAACCCCTGTTTGGGCGCACGGGAGAGCTCGGAAGGGAAGGAGCACTGTTTTACTTTTTCAACGCAGAATTGGCTGAAATTGAGATCGGACGCCATGTCGCGTTTGGAGAGCCCCTGATGTGCCTAAACAGTGGAAACACCCCAATTATAACTGAAACCCTAATCCAAACACACCCCTAACCCTAATCCCAACGGTAACCCTAACCACACCTCTAACCCAGACACACCCCTAACCCTAATCCCAACCCTATTCCCAACCGTAGATGTAATCCAAACCCTAACCCTAACTTTAGCCCCAACCCTAACCCTAACTTTAGCCCCAACCCTAACTGTAGCCTTAACCCTAACCCTAGCCCTAACCCTAGCCCCAACCTAACCCTAGCCCCAACCCTAGCCCCAACCCTAACCCTAGCCCCAACCCTAGCCCCAACCCTAGCCCTAACCCTAGCCCCAACCCTAGCCCTAACCCTAACGGTAAAATGGAAATAAATACATTTTTTAAATTTTTTTATTTTTCCCTAACTAAGGGGGTGATGAAGGGGGGTTTGATTTACTTTTATAGCGGGTTTTTTAGCGGATTTTTATGATTGGCAGCTGTCACACACTGAAAGAAGCTTTTTATTGCAAAAAATATTTTTTGCATTACCACATTTTGAGAGCTATAATTTTTCCATATTTGAGTCCACAGAGTCATGTGAGGTCTTGTTTTTTGCAGAACAAGTTGACGTTTTTATTGGTAACATGCTCGGGCACGGGAGATTTTTTGATCGCTTTTTATTCCGATTTTTGTGAGGCAGAATGACCAAAAACCAGCTATTCATGAAATTCTTTTGGGGGAGGCGTTTATACCGTTCCGCGTTTGGTAAAATTGATAAAGCAGTTTTATTCTTCGGGTCAGTACGATTACAACGATACCTCATTTCTATCATTTTTTTATGTTTTGGCGCTTTTATACGATAAAAACTATTTTATAGACAAAATAATTATTTTGGCATCGCTTTATTCTGAGAACTATAACTTTTATTTTTTCGCTGATGAAGCTTTATGGCAGCTCGTTTTTTGCGGGACAAGATGACGTTTGCAGCGGTACCATGGTTATTTATATCTGTCTTTTTGATCGCGTGTTATTCTACTTTTTGTTTGGCGGTATGAGAATAAAGCATTGTTTTTAGCCTCGTTTTTTTTTGTTTTTTTTTTACGGTGTTCACTGAAGGGGTTAACTAGTGATATAGTTTTATAGGTTGGGTCGTTACGGATGCGGCGATACTAAATATGTGTACTTTTATTGTTTGTTTTTTTTATTTAGATAAAGGAATGTATTTATGGGAATAATATATATATATTTTTTTTTATTTAGGAATTTTTTTTTCTTTTTTTTTTTTACACATGTGGGAATTTTTTTTAAACTTTTTTACTTTGTCCCAGGGGGGGGACATTACAGATCGGTGATCTGACAGTGTGCACAGCACTCTGTCAGATCACCGATCTCACTTACAGCCGTGCAGGCTTACAAGCACCTGCACGGCACCCGGAAGTAATCCCTGCAGGACCCGGATGCAGCCCCGCGGCCATTTTGGATCCGGGGCCTGCAGGGATAGGAGGTAGGAGACCCTCGCAGCAACGCGATCACATCGCGTTGCTCCGGGGGTCTCAGGGAAGCCCGCAGGGAGCCCCCTCCCTGCGCGATGCTTCCCTGTACCGTCGGCACACCGCGATCATGTTTGATCGCGGTGTGCCGGGGGTTAATGTGCCGGGGGCGGTCCGTGACTGCTCCTGGCACATAGTGCCGGATGTCAGCTGCGATAGGCAGCTGACACCCGGCCGCGATCCCCCCGTGAGCGCGGCCGATCGTGCTGGACGTACTATTCCGTCCTTGGGAATTAGGGCCCACCCCACATGGACGGAATAGTACGTCCAATGGCAGAAAGGGGTTAAAAACGTACTCACAGACATCACACGGATCCCACACGGATGGCCTACGTGAGCACACGGACACGGATAACTCCGGTACTGTTTTCTCTGGTACCGGAATTATCTGGACGTGTGAGACTGGCCTTACAAATACTCGGAGGACCCCCGAGCGTGCTCGGGAAATCTCGCGTAACGAGTATATTCGCTCATCACTATTAAACATGCATAAAGGTGGCACATGGATTGTCATTTGTGCTACCAGAAAAAAAAATGGACTTGTCTCCTTGTGGTTTGCACGGGGCCACGGACCGTGTAAAAATACAGACATGTGAGCAACCCCATAGGTTATAATGGCTATGTGTTGAATCCATGAAAAAAACAGATGATACATATGCTGGAAACACGGACATGTGAAGGAGGCCTTAGCTGTACTTCCGTTAAGCCATCTATATAGAATTTAAATGCTATTTATATGCAGACTATCCCTATATCTGCAGATAAATAACATTTTTCAAGGTGACATGTTCTCTTTTTATATATAAAAATGAGTGATGAGTGGTATCATGTTATCCGGTCATGCTCGGGTGTTATCCGAGTATCTTGTAAATGATCGAATAGTATGTTCGAGTCCCTGCAGCTGCAGCTGTGGCTACAACACATGTGGGGATTATCTACTTGTCTAACAGCCGCAAAACATGCAGCTGCAGGGACTCGAACATGTTATTCAAGCACACCCAAGATACTCGAATAACACCCAAGCATGGTCGGATAACGTGTTCGCTCATTACTAATTAACATCTTACCATGCTAGGTATAGTAAATGCTGAGTTTTTGCATTAGCTGCTGTGAGGCTATGTGCACACGTTGCGGATTGGTGTGCGTATTTTCCCGCACTGTTTTTGCAAAATCCGCAGGTAAACCGCACTGCGGATTAACCGCGGATTTGCAGAGGATTTACCGCAGTTTTTGTGCGGATTCCACCTGCGGTTTTACACCTGCAGATTCCTATTGAGGAGCAGGTGTAAACCGCTGCGGAATCCGCACAAAGAATTGACATGCTGCGGAAAAAACACCACTGCTTTTCCACGTGTTTTTTTCCTAAGCATGTGCATTTTGTTTTCCATAGGTTTACATGGTACTCTACATCATGGTACTCTACAACGCATGGAAAACAGCTGCAGATCTGCAGCAAAATCCGCAACGTGTGCACATAGCCTAAGAACGTATTAAATGTATGGACTAATACATAAGAGAATATTTTCCTTTATGTGGATCCCATCATTTAATGATAGCTCTTTGTTCTGGCTCCACCTGTCAGCAGAAGTGAATGTGTCCCTGCAGATTGTATGCAGCTTGGCGTCCCCCAGTGACAAGGGCTGATCCCCAGGGGATGGGAGAAGTACCTGCTTTTTTCAAAGGGACGTTCTTTACGTGAGAACCCTCAATGAACAGTTAAAAAGAACACTCTTCATGTTAGCTTACGGTAATTGCAATAAAAAAAATGACACAGCAAACAATGCAGTTATATGAAATGATTTTTGATATTTTAAACAGAAAACATTGAAGTGAGAATGATGAAAGAATAAGAAAAGCTAAGGAAAAAGAGTCCGGTGTGATACCGTAGATGACAGATCTGCCAAAACAGCCTCATTATTAAGTTATTCCGTGTAACACAATTAGCAGATGTACGCTGCTCAATAACAAAGCAAGGTTGAGCGTACATCAGCAGTTTGGAAGACTGGCTCATGACAGATGGTCTGTCAATCACAATGTGTGGAGGATAACAAATTAAATTAGTGTATAAAATAATGCCACTGATGTATGCAAAATGAGATGTGACGGGGCCGAGCCATACTCCGTGTCTGGGAAGTCTGTCCTCATTCTCCTTGTGCCATACACATCGCTGCTAGTTTTCTAATGTGAGCAAAGAGCATTAACCCCTGTGATGAACGTCCATATGATGGAGACCATCACAACGCTGCTGTAACCCTGCAATCTTACACATGCATACCTGGTTTATACCAGACAGACACATTAACCGTTGCAGTTGTGTTTCTGCCTTATTAGGGTACGGCCAGTCAGTGCAGCGGGCGACCGGCAGCAGCGTTGTTGAAGCTCTGCAGGCCCGATTGTGACTCAAACTCATGCGGCAACTGTCGAGTGTTGTCCACATGTTGTCAGCAGCACTATCTGGCCCTATACTTTTGAAAAATGGCTGTGAACCCATTAAAGATGGACCAGAACCCACACTATATTATGTAAAACATTGCGGTTGCTTATCTTTGGCTGGAGAAATGTAGCCGATGATGGCATGGTTGTTTCTGGGTTGTCTATGAGTAAAGAGGAGGAAGCTATTCCCGAATATCTTATCTCCCCAGGAAAAAAAAAAGAACAAAAAGATTGGGCATTGAAATTTTACATGCCTCAGCCTTTTTTCCCCCATGGCAGTCTAGGAAGAGTGAGGAGGTTCGTTCCACTGAAATTAGTGGGATCACCTGACATTAATGTAATCTGCATGGGGACCAAAAGTTTTAATAATTTATATTACTAATATTTATATATAAGAAACTGTACCACGATCCCCTCTCCATTAGCTTCTCTTTCTCAGGCCGGCCTCACACTCAGCGTATGTAAATACGGTCCGTTTTTTACGGCCATAATACGCAGAAAAGTCCCCAAAATAGTGATCCGTATGTCATCCGTAGGCAGGGTGTGTCAGCGTATTTTGCGCATGGCATCCTCCGTATGTAATCCGTATGGCATCCGTACTGCGATATTTTCTCACAGGCTTGCAAAACCAACATCTAATGGATTTATGTGCTCAAATATTCGTTAAAACATATATACAGTATATATACATATATGTCATTGAGACACACATATATATATTCTGTATTCATATTTAATTCAGCGCGATATATGTGAAAAGCTGGTAATTCAATTGCCGGCTTTTCATTTCTCCTTCACAAACCCGACAGGATATGAGACATGGTTTACATACAGTAAACCATCTCATATCCCCTTTTTTTTTTGCATATTCCACACTACTAATGTTAGTAGTGTGTATGTGCAAAATTTGGGCGCTGTAGCTGCTAAAATAAAGGGTTAAATGGCGGAAAAAATTGGCATGGGCTCCCGCGCAATTTTCTCCGTCAGAGTGGTAAAGCCAGTGACTGAGGGCAGATATTAATAGCCTAGAGAGGGTCCATGGTTATTGGCCCCCCCCTGGCTACAAACATCTGCCCCCAGCCACCCCAGAAAAGGCACATCTGGAAGATGCGCCTATTCTGGCACTTGGCCACTCTCTTCCCACTCTCGTGTAGCGGTGGGATATGGGGTAATGAAGGGTTAATGTCACCTTGCTATTGTAAGGTGACATTAAGCCAGATTAATAATGGAGAGGCGTCAATTATGACACCTATCCATTATTAATCCAATTGTATGAAAGGGTTAAAAAACCACACACACACACACACATTATTAAAAAGTATTTTAATGAAATAAACACACAGGTTGTTTTAATATTTTATTGCTCTCTCAATCCACCTGAAGACCCTCGCTCTGAAAAATAATAAACCAACAATATACATACCTTCAGAAGATCTGTCACGTCCCACGAAGTAAATCCATCTGAAGGGGTTAAATCATTTTACAGCCAGGAGCTGTGCTAAAGCACTGGCTCGTGCCTGTAAACCCCGGGTGCTGAAAGGAAAGCAGGATGATCTGTACTTACCTTGAGTTGCGGTGATGCGCCCTCTGCTGGATGTCCTCATATGAACTCGAGCGTGGGAACTTTTCTATACTTTTTAATAATTTGTGTGTGTTTTTTTTAACCCTTTCATACAATTGGATTAATAATGGATAGGTGTCATAATTGACGCCTCTCCATTATTAATCTGGCTTAATGTCACCTTACAATAGCAAGGTGACATTAACCCTTCATTACCCCATATCCCACCGCTACACGAGAGTGGGAAGAGAGTGGCCAAGTGCCAGAATAGGCGCATCTTCCAGATGTGCCTTTTCTGGGGTGGCTGGGGGCAGATGTTTGTAGCCAGGGGGGGGCCAATAACCATGGACCCTCTCTAGGCTATTAATATCTGCCCTCAGTCACTGGCTTTACCAATCTGGCGGAGAAAATTGCGCGGGAGCCCACGCCAATTTTTTCCGCCATTTAACCTTTATTTTAGCAGCTACAGCGCCCAAATTTTGCACATACACACTACTAACATTAGTAGTGTGGAATATGCAAAAAAAAGGGATATGAGATGGTTTACTGTATGTAAACCATGTCTCATATCATGTCGGGTTTGTGAAGGAGAAATGAAAAGCCGGCAATTGAATTACCGGCTTTTCGCTAACACCGCTGCGTATATCTCGCAAGTCACACTGCTGGTCCGTGTGGAATCCGTATTTTTCTCGCCCCCATAGACTTTCATTGGCGATGTCAATACGGTGACAAACGCAGCATGCTGCGATTTTCTATGGCCGTACAAGACCGTATATTACGGATGCGTAATATACGGCAGATAGGAGCTGGGCCATAGAGAATCATTGGGCCGTGTGTAATGCGTATTTTACGGACGTAGTTTATGCGCTCATACGTCCGTAAAACTCGCTAGTGTGAGGCCGGCCTCATGGTAAGGGCTCATACTCACCTGCGAGAAACTCGGATGAGTCTCACACGTCAATACCCGGAGCGGAACGTGGGGCTGCATGTATTGCTACGCGGCCGCACGCTCCGCTCCGAGTGGCGGCAGCAGTGCCGGGTATTAACATGCGAGACACATCCGAGTTTCTCGCAGGTGAGTATGAGCCCTAAGGCTCGGGTCTCGTGTGAGTGAATCAGGCCAATAATCCTAAGAACACTCGGCTCAAACACTGGTAGAATTTGATCCTAGTGTCATCCTAGTGTGATCAAATTCTCATAGCACAGGTACAAAGACGGAGAAATTAATGTCTCCATGTTCTCCATTTTCTCTGTGCACATACATTTGACTGCACTCAGATGACATCTGAATGCAGTCCGATGTTTCACACGCACCTGTAGACTTGAATGGCTGAGTGCAGTCCAATGACCTCGCAGAATGCTGTGTTGGTTTTCTCATGCGGAAATGGCATAAGCAATAATCACTGATCTGCTCTGCCCCATAGTATCACACAGGGAAGAGTGCTAGCTGATAAAACATTGGATAGCACTCGGTTCTGTTAGGGTATGTGCACACGCTGCGGATTTTGCTGCGGATCCGCTGCGGATTTTGCTGCGGATCCGCAGCGGATTTGACGCTGCGGATCCGCAGCAGTTTTCCCAAAGTTTACAGCACCATGTAAACCTATGGGAAAAAAAAAACGCTGTGCACATGCGGATTATTTTCCGCAGCATGTCAATTCTTTCTGCGGATTCCGCAGCGGTTTTCAACATGCACCAATAGCAAAGTGCAGTTGAAAACCCGCAGAAGAAACCGCGAGAAAATCCGCAGTGAAAACCGCAGTGGTTTTGCACTGCGGATTTTCCAAATCCGCTGTGGAAAAATCCGCAGCATAATCCGCAACGTGTGCACATACCCTTATATGGCAGTGTGAGCGAGCCCTAAGCCGACATTCACAATCTGGGAATGGCTACGATGTCCACATTGGCTGTGGCTCTCCTGATCCAGCCTCATGAAGCTGTGAAGCTCAGGTCAGAAGAGCCACTGTTGGTCCAGACATGGCAGACCATTAATATCAGATGAGTAAAGCTGGCCTAGGTGTCCATATACTCACTAAGGCCGATTCATGAAGACTGGCATTGTGCACGTTGTGGGCCACTGGAGTAACATTAGGAGGACCGAGGCCATCTTAAAAGCAGTTTTCTACTATCAATTACGGTAAATTGCACGTGAGAACATAATAAACATCATAGCTTACATTTGCTGGTGGATTGTTAGAGAAAAAGATTGAGGTGCTCTACTGTGCTCCAGTTCTCTCGGATAAGAAAATGGTAGCACAGGTGAGAAGATGGAGAACTTATTTTCTCCATCTTCTCCATTGTCTGAGTCCGCTGATGTCTGACTGCACTCGGATGTCATCTGAGTGCAGTATGGTGTTTTCCATGCTCCCATAGACTTGAATGGAGCAGCACACTGCTATTTTTTCCACAGATGTGGTCTGTCGGCACCGTCCCATTATATAACATTATTGCATCCGATAAATCATCCGAGTTATACGCTCGTGTGAGCGAGTCCTCAAGGAGACGCACTTCAACCTCCCAATCTAATGCTGTAGTGTAGTTTAGACCAGAAACTGCCGGCACGTTAGGATTTTATTTATGAGGCTTTATCCTTGTTGTAAGGTCTGATTTTAGTGTTATTGTAAGCGGGGTGGGTTTTTCTATGCATGCGGGTTCATTGTGTGTGATGGCGTGGAGCAGGCAGCGGTCTTACATGCAGTTACCATGACAATGAGGCAGATGGTGGTATAAAGTCTGCCCCTGCCCCTGCCTGATAAATTCTGCTTTGTTACAAAAAAATAATACCAGAAGCTGCACACGGAGCGCCGGCACCGAGACCCGTGGAATATTATGCCACATAGCACAACCAGCTTAGATTTCAATCAATATGTAGATCTGATGAATTACTAATCACTCCCATCTGCACCCTACAAGTGTCCCTGTGCGCTATGTATAATGTCATTTCTGCTCCTAAACCCTCACTACCAGTCACTTACAAATTAACCCCTTGTCTACAAGGCTCATTTTCCTTTTTAACGTTTGCATTTCTCCCCCCAATTCGTCCAAGAGCCATGATTTTTTTTTTATTTTTCTAGTCCAAATAACCAAATGAGGGCTTGTTTTTTGCAGGACGAGCTGCAGCTTTGAATGACACCACTCATTTTACCATACAATGTACTGAAAAAAAGTTTTGTTTCTACAGCATTCATGGTATGGTAACGATAACCTGGAAACAGGATTCTCCAGGTCAATACAATGACGGCAATACCATAACTTGTGTAAATACGGTTTTGTTTATTTAAGTAATGGAAAACAAAGAAATTCAGACGCTTGGGAAAAAAAAACTATTTTATTATAATGACATTTCTCAACACCTGTAACATTTTTACTGTTTGGTCGATGGAGCTGTGCGAGGGCTTGATTTTGTGTGTGGAGAGCTGATGGTTTTATGGATCCCATTTTGGAGTACATGTAATGTTTGGACTTATTTTTACATATTTTTTAGGGCGGTGGGATGACCGAAAAACCTTAAGGGTATGTGCACACGTAGCGCGGATTTGAGAAATCCGCAGGTAAAAGGCACTGCATTTTACCTGCGGATTTACCGTGGATTTACCGCGGATTTTGTGCGGATTCCACCTGCCGTTTTACACCTGCGGATTACTATTGTGGAGCAGGTGTAAACCGCAGCGGAATCCGCACAAAGAATTGACATGCTGCGGAATGTAACCCACAGCGTTTCCGCACGGTTTTTTTCCGCAGCACGGGCACTGCGGATTGCGGTTTCCATAGGTTTACATTGTACTGTAAACGCATGGAAAGCAGATCCGCAGCAAAATCCGCAATGTCTGCACATAGCCTAAAACTGGTGCTGTACTTTTTTTTTCTCCTTACCATAGGCATTGATCAATTTTATATTTTAATAGATCAAACTTTTTTAGGCATTGCAAATATATATATATATATATATATATATATATATATATATATATATATATATATATATATATATTTGTTTATATATTTTGTAAAACAATTTTATTTTACCTTTGTAATCCCCTTAGAGGACTTGAACCTGCGATCATCTAACCCCTTATATACTAAAACACTACAGTATTGCAGTGTATAGTGAAAATCATGGTCTCCTGTGAAGCTCAGTCCATGGCTGAGCATCATTGGAGGCCTAAGATGGCAATAACAGCAGCCATGGTACCTCATTGGTGCTCTGTTTTTGTGTTGCATGGGGCCTATGGAAGTGCTCCATTTAAATGACACTGTTACAGATTGACAACAGCATCTAAATCAGTGTTTCCAAACTCGGGTCATGTTTTCAGGATTTCCATAGTATTGCACAGGTGAAAGAAGTATTATCAAGGCATCAGTTCTATCACCTGTGCAATATTAAGGAAAATCCCGAAAACAAGAGCTGTGGGGGGCCATGAGGACTGGAGTTTGGGAAACACTGATCTAAATGGTTAACAGCAGTAATCAGAGCTGAACTCCGCTCGCTGCTGTAGGTGACAGATGTAGGCAATGTAACGTAGCTACTGAGCTCCCTCCATACACGGTGACCCTGGTGCTGACATAAATATATGTAATTTTGGACTAAGAGGTTAACAACATAGTCATTATGTACAGTTAGACCTCTTTCACGCATCATATGTGAAAAACTGATTCTCTCTACTCCCTTCAGTGTGCAGGGTCCATTTTTGGTCTGTGCTTTAGTTTTCAAAATCTGTGTATCACCCGTTTTTCTCGGGTGAAAAATAAAAAATTACAGAAGTCATAAAAAGCTTCTCCTATCAACTACTGAGTGAAAAATGGCCAGCGCCTCTTAAAATGTTGCCAGTCTGATGATTTGGCTTTGTGCACAAGTGGAGCTTTTTTGCCCAAATGAATTCTAGAATTTTGGGACCTAAATAAACAGACTGTAGCTGCTTGTGTAGGACGGTAATGAGAGAGCACAATGCAGGAGTGCCGCTTCTGAGAACTCTGTGTTTTTGTTTTGCCTCTGTTATTCCTCCTGGAAATATATGAATGAAATTGGAGATGATATTCAACTTAACTAACACCGTCAGTACCGATAGGATACATCCCTTTGGTATTTGGAAAGGAAACCAGTTATCAATTTTTTCATGCATTTCCAGGAGGAGTAACAGAGGAGTGTCACAACACAAAATACAAAGAAAAGGTGCTACAGAATTGTAATTTAATGAGGAATATGTCAGAAAACCCATGCACCTATGGATAATATTAGCCCACAAGTACATATTCTGCTTGTACCCCGAGCTCTGTCTCCTATAGGAGAGCGGGAGGAGAACACTTTGCTGGTCATTATCTAATCAGTCGCTGTTGTTGAGTCTCCGCAGAGGCTTCTATCACTGTATCTGAAACACACTGTCTTACAAGCAGGGTCATTAGATCATCAAGTGACATAAGCTATGTGAAGTCAGACTGATATAATTATTAAATCTAGACATCTGTCTACAGCACAGGGGGATAGGGAATTTGTGCTTATTTAACACAGGGCTAAAAATGTGCAAAAAGGGCAGATCAGGACAACTAGACTTGTATGAATGTTGGTTAAATAGGAATAAACCATGGTAAGTATATATAGAAAATATTCCATACTTCAACCACAGACTTATATTGTTATCATGCAGTATTTATTTTATTCACTTCAGTAATAACCCTACAGTGCTTTACAGACATCATCACTCTCTCACAATCTAACTTCCGTATCGATATAATAATAATAAATTTTATTTATATGGCACCAACATGTTCCGCAGCACTTTACAATTAACATGGGACATGTACAGACAATAAAGACATCACAAAGTAACACCTAGTTCATTAGTTACAGGAGCAGTGAGGGTCCTGCCCACCAGCTTACAATCTATAAGGAAATAATGGGGACACAATAGGTAGAAAGTGCTTGTCATGTATGCTCCAGCCATCATTATAATTAATAGGGCATTTCACATAAAGCTGCATGTGCCGTCATCGGCCAGTATGTGTCTAAGTACAGTCACCAAGTCATAATGGGGGCATGGAGGATGTGGAGACAGATGAGTAGAAAGGGGGGAATTTAGATTAGTGAAGTGATAGGCCAATCTAAAAAGATGTGTTTTTAAAGCACACCTAAAATTGTGAGTGCTACGTATTAGTCGGATCGTTCGGGACAGCGCATTCCAGAAAACTGGCACAGCACGATAGAAGTCTTGGAGAAAGTGGTGCGAGGTTCACATTATGGAGGATGTTAGTCTTATATCAGTTGCAGAACAGAGGGCACGGGAGGGGTGATAGACAAAGATGACCAAAGAGATGTATGGTGGTGCAGAACTGTCTAGAGCTCTGTGGGTGAGAAAGATAAGTTTGTATCGAATGGGCAACCAGTGTAATGACTGGCACAAGGTGGAGGCATCGGTGAAGCGGCTGGACAGAAATACACCCAGTCTGCCACATTCAGAAGGGATTGAAGAGGATAAAGTTTGGTTAGAGTGAGACCGATCAGTAGAAAGGTGCAGACGAGAATACATGAGTTACAGTAAGAGTTTTTACAGTTTCAAAGGTGAGAAAAGGTCAGATTCTGGACATGTTTTTAAGATGCAGATATCATGAGCGAGTGAGCAAATATGACCCAAGACAGCGAGTGTGCTGCTTGGGTTATATTTGCAAAGCAATTGCAATATCGGGTATAGGTAGGTTAGTAAAAGGACCAAACACGAGAAGCTCAGTTTTGGAGAGATTCGTTACGTTTTTGGAGTGTGGGAGGAAACTGGAGTACCTGGAGGAAAACCACGAAAACACGAGGAGAGCATACAACCTCCTTACATATACAGTCTTTGTTTGTTTTTTGCTGGATCCATTATATTGTATGGAGTAATTCATTATAATTTTCAACTTCAGTTAAATAAAAGGCCTTTTAATTCATATAATGTATGCTGGGACAGAGGTTTAGGCACATGATAAAATAAAATGTTTGCCATTTATTTGGATTTTTCCGTTGCAACAAAATGTGACTAAAGACCTAGGCCCTCATTCACATGGGTTAATTCAAAAAGATGAAATACGGATGTAAATGTGGACACATAGCATAGATATGCCTGATGTTTATTTATGTTCCTGCGGTGTCGCTTTGTGCTGTCTCAGTGTTTGTTTTTTTTCACCTATTTTGACTTTTTTGAAACTGTAGATACTAATACAAGCTTTTGTAGGGAAAAAATATCAATACTGACAAAGAAGGAATATGCCTTGTGTTTTATATATCATTGAGAAAGGATATTACATCCGAAGAGTTTTCAATTTTTTTGTGCGGTGTTCCTTTTTTACTTTATTATTGGAAACCAGTGGATTGCTGGTTGAGAAAGCTTTGCATGTCATCTAAGGTAACATTTGATGCTGTTCCAATTTCTCTCTCTGTCTCTCTCTCTCTCTCTCTCTCTCTCTCTCTCTATATATATAAAAATAACTAAATATATATGCACTGCCCCAAAAAGTAAAGGAAACACTTAACACAATGTAACTCGAAGTCAATCACACTTCTGTGAAATCAACTTGTCCAGTTATGAAACAACTCCGATTGGGACTCAATTTCTCCTGCTGTTGTGCAAATGGAGCAGACAACAGGTAGAAATGATAGGCAATTAGCAAGACAACCCCTATAAGGGCTGTCCCACACGTCCAGATAATTCCGGTACCGGAATAAATCGGTACCGGAGTTATCCGTGTCCGTGTGCCTGGGAACTCACGGAGGCCATACGTGCGGCACACGCGTGCCGCCCGTATGGCGAGTGGGTACCACACGGAGCGTGTGGTACCCACTCTGCATGGTGCTGAAGCTGCTGAAGCTGCGATTCATATCCTCTCTGCAGTAGCGTTTGCTGCAGAGAAAATATGAAGAATAGTGTTAAAAATAAAGATTTAGGTGTCCGCCGCCCCCCCACCCCCTGTGCGCCCCCCCGCTGGTCAGAAAATACTTACCCGGGTCCCCCGTCGGCTGTCGCTCCTTCCTGGTCTGGCCGCGGCTTCTCCTGCATGCGGTCACGTGGGCCCGATCATTTACAGTCATGAATATGTGGCTCCACCTCCCATAGGGGCGGAGCCGACTATTCATGATTGTAAATGATCGGCCCCACGTGACCGCATACAGTAGGAGGCGCGGCCAGACCAGGAAGGAGCGAGGGAGCGGGTAAGTATTTTCTGACCAGCGGGGGGGCGCACAGGGGGTGGGGGGGCGGCGGACACATGGATCTTTATTTTTAACACTATTCTTCATATTTTCTCTATAGCAAACGCTGCTACAGGGAAGATATGAATCGCGGCTTCAGCACCATGTGGGGGGGACAGCGCTTACTGTAGCGCTGTCTCCTGCACGCACACGGACCCCAGACGGAGAATGTCCGTGTGAGGTCCGTGTTTTACGCGGACCCATTGACTCTATTGGGTCCGTGTAAAACGTGCGCTCCCACGAACACTGACATGTCTCCGTGTTTGGCACACGGAGACACGGTCCGCAAAAAATCAATGACATCTGAACAGATGCATTGATTTTTATGGGTCTACGTGTGTCAGTGTCTCCGGTACGTGAGGAAACTGTCACCTCACGTACCGGAGCCACTGACGTGTGAAACCGGCCTAAAGGAGTGGTTCTGCAGGGAGTGACCATTTCTCTGTTCTCATCCTTTTGGGCTATTGTTTTTTTTTTTCACTTTTACATTTTGTCATTCCTCTCACCCCAAGAGCTACAGTAGCATGAGGCGGTGTCTATAGTACAACCCAGAGAAGTTGCTCAGGTAGTGCAGTTCATCCAGGAAGGCCCATCAATGTGAGCTGTGGCAAGAATGGTAGCTGTGTCTGTCAACACAGTGTCCAGAGCATGGAGCAGATACCAGGAGAATGGCCAGTACACCAGGAAACATGGAGAGGGCCGTAGAAGGGCAACAATTCAGCAGCAGGACTGCTACCTCCTCCTTTGTGCAAGGAGGAACAGGAGGAGCAGTGCCAGAACCCTGCAAAATGACCTCCATCAAGCCACTAACATCCATGTGTCTGCTCAAATTGTATTCTAATTGTCAGAAACTAACTCCATAAGGGTGGTATGAGGACCCGACGTCTAGAAATTGGTGTTGTGCTTACAGCCAAACACTGTGCAGGCCAAATGGCCGCACAGCCCTCCATGTGCCAGCCAGAGGTACCCTGACTGCAATTGGGTACCGGGGTGAGATCCTCAGACCCATTGTGAGACCTATGCAGGTGCAGTGGGCCCTGGGTTCCTTCTGTTGCATGACAATGCTAGGCCTCATGTGGCTGAAGTGTCAGCAGTTCCTGCATGATGAAGGCATTGATGTTATGTACTGGCCTGCTCATTCCCCAGACCTGAAACCAATCAAGCACATCTGGGACATCATGTCTCGTGGCATCCACTTACACCACATTGCTCCACAGACTTTCCAGGCTGACTGATGCTTTAATCCAGGTCTGAGAGGAGATCCCTCAGAACATCCGCTGCCTCATACTAGACAAACAATATCCTGAATGGATAAGAAACTGCATATCTGCTTAAGTAACACCTATAGAGCAAATAGATTTGTAAAACACTGGTCCAGCACCCAGTACTCTGTGAAAGCTGGATCAGGGCCAATATTCCTTTTTGTTATTTTTAAATTAAAAAAAAAAAAAAGTGACACTATATATCTTTTTTGCCTAAAAAGGAAAGGAAATGTGTCATCTTTAACATTAGGACTTTTAGAAAGGATTTCATTTTTAACTTAAAAGAACCTATTCACATTAAGGCATATTAAACAGAAACTGACTGTCTTATGTTTATAGAAGGTGTGCAATTCTTCCCATGATAGCTAATTGGAGGGGGGATTAGGCATGTTTGATTATAACATGCCCAATCCTTTATTCTCACTGTAGATAAATCACCACCAGAGGAATTTTCCTCTCCCAACCGAGAGTAAAAGCATGCATATGTGTGAAAGTCAGATAAAATGGCTGAGTAAAATTGGTACCAGTACATATTAAGGGTGTATGGGCCACAATCACAACACATTTAGGGGACCAATTCACCTTTACGTCTTTAGAGCTAAAGTAAGGCTATGTGTCCACGGGGCGTATTGGCAGCGCTTCTGCCGCAGCGGATACCACACTCCGCCCAAAGTGCTGCCCCCTTTGTATGCACGGTGATTCCGCCTGTGTTCATTGAACACAGGCAGAATCACCGCATCGTATTCATAGACTGTTATTTATCTTGCGGAGACAGAGCGTCTCCGCAAGATAAATAGACATGCTGCGGTCTATAAAGACGCACCACATGTCTGGATACGCAGGGCCGCCGGATGCGGCCCTGCATGCATAGTGGAGATAGGATTTCTTAAAATCCCCTCCACTATGCTATAACATACGCTGTATGCAGCGTCCAATCCGCAGCAAAAACTCAAGCATGGAAACACTGCTTTAAATTGGAGAGTAGATACATTCCTAAGGCTGGGTTCACATTGCGTTAACAGCAGCCCGTTCAACACATGTGTTAACGGGCTGCTGTTAACGCAAGTGCCGACATTCCATCGCGCTAGCGCAGATAGAGCTAGCAGATGCTCTATCTGCACTAGCAGTGACGGACCCGGAAACGCTGCAGCCCACATCCCAGGGTCCATTGTGGGTGCGCGCTAGTGATGTGTCCGACATAGGAATTAATGGCTTCGTTAACGGACTGCGTTACACCGCGTTATACCGCGGTGTAACGTAGTCCGTCTAATGGACGCCAAAGACACAGTGTGAACCCAGCCTTACATCTGATCACACAAAAAAAACTGTTTTCTAAACACCCTTCACCTGCAATACAACTTTACCATAAACAAGCATGAACGTGTGGCCTAAATTTCAGTCATGAGGGTGGAATAAGCTATTGGTAGACATCTCTGGTAACAGCTTATCTTATAGCATAAATCAAGCATGTTTATATTGATCCAGAAGACCCCCTTTAGCTCATTGCCTTTCATTAATGACACACTTCAAGATGTTGCCACGGCCTAGTGACTAGGCCTATGCGAAGTGGTTCCCATGGAGGACCAGACTGGACACCGGACCGGGGCAATGCGAATCTTTTGCTGAACTCTAGTAATCTTAGGGAATATAGTTTCAAGATTGAAATACGCCAATTTAAAATCTACTCCAAAATGTATTAAGAGGAGCACAACAATTAACAAGTAAAGCAGATTTAGACGTTTGAAAATAAAATCTATTCCTCTGATGAGCAGGTGCAGATTTGGGTCAGACTCTGCGACATTTTCTTCTGTAAAGTTTAATAAATCTGTTTAAAAGATGTACAGCACTCGCCCTTTTTCAACATGGTGCAAAAATAAAAAATTTAAGCAACTTTTTATGCAAATTGTGACTCTGGGGCTTTGTTTACTGGAAAAAAATGGCTTAATTTGCTTGATAAATACGATTGTGGGTTTTATTGGTCATAATGAAGAATTGCAGCGAGGGCAACGATTTGACCAAAATATGTGATTATACCCCAGCCATCCAAATTAACACGCGTAACACGATAAATGGAAAATAGGAGAAAGGGTGTGTAATATTAGTTCCTATTATAGGATAAAAGCAAACTTTCAATGCCTAAAAGAGTTATTTTGTGCACCTCAGATGACGGCGGCCATTTTGAGAACAGAGGAGCTGTGTAGTCTCTGAGGAAGGCTGTAATACCTATTTAGTGATGAGAGAATGTGCTCAGATAAGGTGTTATCCGAGCATGATCGTGTGCTAACTGGATGTTTTCGGCGTGCTCAAAACATGTTTGAGTTCCTGCAGCTGCATGTCTCGTGGTTGTTCGCCATGCACAACACATGCAGCCATTACTTGTCTGTTAGGTAATCCCTGCATGTGTTGCAGATGTTGAACAACTGTGAGACATGCAGCCGCAGGGACTAGGACATATTATTCTGGCACGCCGAGGTCACTCGGTCACCACCCGAGCATGCCCAGATAACACCTTATCTGAGCACGTTCTCACATCATTAATAGCTATATATTAGTAAGTGTACAAAATCACATCCCAAAAACATTGGTTACACATACGGCTCACAGAAATTCTACTTACTGTATATCTACAGCTGTACATACTGCCTGGCTACTAAAAGCAAAATCAAAGTGGTCTCTATAGCGGTCTAACGACTTATTTTCCAAGTGGGCTATAATTCTTTTCAGGAAATCAGAGGGTTCTTTGCCTTACATGATCTGTAATGACCACACCACAGTCTACAGAATAGTAAGACACTGGCATATGTAACCAGATATGTAAGGCTATGTTCACATTTCCTTTTGCACATTCTGTTTGTCTGTTTCAGGCAAAAGGAATCTACGGTATATGCAAAACAGACCTATTGTGTTAATAATGCAAAAATTATGATGGGGTCCATTTGGGTTTTGTTTTGTGTCAGTTTTTAGAATGGAAGAAGAAGCGCAGTATGAAGAACCACATTCCTCCATTGGCTGACATAAAACGGACGGCAGGGTCTTGCAGCTTCTGTGTGCATTAGTTATGCAGCGGATCTGTCATGCGGATGAATTTCATGTGTCTGTTCCATCATACAGAAAACATGTTTTCTATGTTTTTTATGTATTACCGTATATATCAGATTGTAAGCTTGTGAGCAGGACCATCATTCCTCTTGCTATCTGTTACTTATTTGATTTTTGTTATTCTGCAATGTCTTTTATTGTCTGTACAAGTCCCCGCTAAAATGTAAAGTTGGGGCTATAAAAATAAAAAAATATTATTATATGTGCAAGCAGAAATATGAATGCACCCTTACCATGGATCTTATAATAAAAAAATATCAGTTTAAAATATACCATTGGCTTTATACCATTATGTTATTTATGTGTTTTGCAACATTTTTAATAGGAACCTGTCAGTAAAGATGTGGTCATTACACTAGTGCCAGGATCCTGCAGGACTCTTGACGTCCCACTCTGTACAGCCAGCAATGATTTCACATGCCAGGTGGAAGGACAATGAGGGCTCACACCAGACCGATCTTCTAGTATGAGTGCTACCCATGGTTGCCACGGATAGAACGTATACCTGTGATAGTCTATAGACATCCAATTTTGATCCAAGTGTTGGCATGCAAGTCTATGTCCAAGAAAAAAAATGACATACAAGTCCAGTCTGATTTTCACGAACTGACAGAATGGAGTAGGTGAAGAATATTTTTTTGCTCTCCATGTCCGAGAAAAACTGATGCCAGTCAGATCAAACTCTGATCAGAACAATCAGATTGTTTTTCTCGGATGTAGAGACATCTAAGGCAGAGTTAACAAGGAGGGGATCAATGAGAGTGTAGCAAGGCCCTTTTATAATTTTTCCATAAGGGGAACATCTAGGGAACAGTGATGTTTTGCTCTGACATGTTTCATGTACTTTGGAAAGCCGGCTGGGAGCTATGAGTTTCAGATGACGATTCCAATGCAGATCCATGGCGGCCTCTCCCTGCCCCGGTCCCCTTGACTGACAGAACTTTCCCTATGAGTGTACATAGAGAGGCCTGTCAGTCATGGGGATTGAGGCCAGGAGAAGCTGCCGGGGACCACACTTCCGACTTTTCAAATGCTGCAGCGTTTCAGCGTACAAGACACATGGCTACAAGATCCCAGCCAGCGTCCGATTCATGAGGCCCTTCAGTAAAGCCCACAGCCCCCTAGCAGTGGCCTAATGTGGTGTTACGGTCTAAGCAAGTTATGTACCCACTATGTGATAACTGGTACATCAGTGGGACCCTCACCGATCTCTAATCCCCTGGATAGAAAGGCCGTGGCCAGGAGTAGAATGGGACGGCAAGTCGTACATGAGACCTGTTAGTCCATTCATAGTCTATGGCACCTAGGACAGTGGAGTGTGTGTGCCCTGGCCACTGTGTTCATCCCGTCCTGGCCACAGTCGGGGAAGAACAGGAGTCACAAGTCCCCAGTTCTGACATTCGCCAGGGGTCCGGTGTACGGGTATTGACTTGCTCAGACCAGAATACCCCTTTAATAACCTTAACATTGCGGAGCGGCTCCACAAACTAAGTACCACAGCGGCCTTCCACAATAGAGGACGTCCAGAGGATACATGTGTGGTGCTATAGTAGCCATACACTACGGTAAGTCAGGTACCTAGCAGAGAAGCCATGGCTGCTGCTCTAACGCCATTCTCCACCATTTCCGCCCACTTTGATGCCCACAGTCTGAGATCTCCATATGGCTCCCAAGTCTCCTGCCCCACCAATGCCAGGAGGTAACAGACATGGAGAATTCCTTTAAGACTCAGGTGTTTTTGGACCCTACTAGGTAACACCAGGAGAGACTGTTAAAAAGTTTCTTACACTGCAAAACCAGAAACAACAGACACAGAATGACATGGAGAAGAATAGTCCCGGGCATGAGGAGCCATGCGGGCATGAGGAGCCATGCGGGCACAGAAGCCTCTGTACTTACACTCGCTGTGTCTCGGGTTACAGGAGTCGGGCACGTCCACCTGCTGCTGGGGGAGAGGAGCGGGGATCCCTGGGTGACTTACTGCCCTCTCCCCCTCCCTGAGCCTCCCTCTCCTGTGCTGGGCGAGCTCCTGCTCGGTTGCAGCCGGCTGCCCATTGCCCAGGCGGGGAGACCGGCATGGAAATATGATGCCCCTTTGTTTGCGCACAGCACACAGCCTTGCTCGCATTCTCTCTGCCAGGTTCTTCCTTCTCCTGACCGGGGGAGGAGGGCCGGTGACGTCAGCGCCGAGCTCCATTGACGTCAGTGGAATCCCTGTATCTGCATCAATGAGCTAAATATAGCCGAGCAGAAGAAAGGACCGAAATAACTCTCATGCCTTTTGTGTCACAAGCTCCAGCAGTTCTTCCACAGACAACAATGGGGGCAGCTTGTATTTATAGGCTCATCCTGCACAAGGGGAGCTAATTCCAGACACTAACTGCATGCCAAGTCCTTATCTTCTGAAATAGACGGCTCAAGACGTCAGCTCCCATAACACAGAGTCTCCTGTGACTCTGCCGCTTCTGCTTGTCGCCTCCACTCCTGGAGTTTACAGATATGGCTCCTGCTGGACCAGAAAGGGTTAACAGGAGCCTATGACAAATGCTGCGTATCAACAGAAAGGAGGCTATGGGCTCAGAACCAGGGGCGTAACTATTGTGGGGGTCCCCGGGTCCTGGAGCCTGTGGTAGAAGGGTGGGAAGGAGGAGATCTCTTTGGCCCTCAGGAGAAGAATATTAAGCACTACCAGGCTCGGACTGACCCACAGGAGAACAGGAGAATCCTCCGGCGGGCCCCTGTGCCAGAGTGGGCCCCCACCAGGGGTGTAACTACAATAGGTGCAGAGGTTGCAATCACACCCCGATCCTGGAGCCTAACTCCATGTGGCTTATAGACAAAGGTCAATACTATTACAAGCTAGCAATAATTGGGGGCCCAGTTGGAGCTTTTGCTTTGGGACCCCTGAGCTTCAAGTTACGCCAGTGGCCACCATCCTCTTATATGAGCAGTACTTGGCAATAAATACTTGAATTACTACATACAGACAATGCCAACACCTTATTCATTTAACTATCTACCCGGATCATTGTTATATAAATTTGTGATTGAGAATAATGTCATATTTGCATGTAGCTGAAAAGTGGGGCCTTGAAATTGGTTACCGGTGGGCCCTTGGCAACCCAGTCCGACACTGAACACCACTCCAGCATTTTTTTAATTTTACCCCTGGATTGGTGCAGCTAATCTAAGTTCCCTGCGCTTGGTCTTATACCAGCCGCCATCTTCTTCTGTTATTGGCTCCTCTCCGGTTGGTCTCTAGCAGTTTGTGACCTGCCAGATCGCTCCAGTGTTTGCTGGGCAATCCAGAATCACAACTCAATGTATGTCAGAGCCAGAACAAGGTTCTCATAGACTTACATCTTGTGACCGTTACCTTTGACCTATGTTTGGGTCAGAAGTTGTGTCACAAGATGGCAGCACAGGAACGGAATGGCGTCAGGAACATCTGAAGACAGTGGCTGGTAGGTACAATTCTGGCATCAGGGAACGTACATTAGTGACACCACTCCAGTGCTGAAATAAAAAAACTAAAAGCTTTACAGACACATGATAGTTTGGGGCCCTCTTAGAGATTTCACATTGGGGCCCATGAGCATCAAAGTACGCCACTTCTCAGAACTGGACACTTTAATGGACCCACATGGTACACGTGACTGTAGTTATAATGTACAGTTCCCTGTAAATTATAGTCACTCATTAATTCTGTGACCGTATAATAGCACAAGGCTACAGGTGATGGAACTACAGGCTGATTTCTAATATCCCTAATAATGTGTAGTAAAAGGTTCAGGATTCCTTATACTATAAGAGGAGAGTATTTTAAATACTAATTGAATAACTGAATCATGGGAGCAGGACTGGAATACCATCAGTGCCAACTGAGCAGTCGCACAGTGGCCCAAGTGGTAAGGGGGATAATTTCTATCCCTAAATCAACAAAAGCTTTTGTCATAGTCATCTAAAATGGTGGATTATTATTATTTATTTTTAGAGGACCATTGATCCATGCTACTGTACATGAGAAAGGGTTACTGTCACAATCCAATTTTGGATGCGTGGCAGCTCTGGTTCCTCTATAAATTAAATGTAGTTTTTTTCCTTTCAGGCCAGGGGGTTAATATCAGTTTCCCTCACTATAACTGCAGAGTTGCCAGGTCAGCTGATGTGGGTGGTGACCACTCCCACCATCCTTTAAATGGTCACCTGATGCATCAGCTGACTGTTGGTGATAGAGTTCCTCTATGGAGACCAGCAGTACAGTTGCAGCTCAGCTTCTGCAGTGTGGAGCTTGGCAGCGGAGCCTGGAAGCTAAGTGTTGTATTTATACCTTGTCTATCTTATGTTTGTCACTGCCCTCTGTGTGGTACCATCTGTAGGTTGGTGAGGTTGGTGTGGTGAGGTTAGCGCACTTGCCAGCCAGTGGGATGGTGGTGGGAGGAAGGATCCACTTAGGGCGTTAGGGGAGTGCAGGGACAGGCTCAGGTTTGAGCTCAGGGGGTGTCCATCTCTCATTTCCCTATTGGTAGGGCCTTCCTCACCCCTTTTCCATCCTGTTATGTGTTTGTCGTTGTGTGCTTGTTGTGCCATACGCTGACTGACCCCCCGTTGGGTCATTGTACATATCGTGACATTATCACCAACCTATACTTTTTTTTCTGGTGAACCGATGGCTCAAGCTCAGGCTTTTGCTCAGCTGATCCAGACCCTCACTAATTAGGTTAAGGAGCTGCGGTGTCAGGTGGTTCAGCAGCTTCAGCAGGTGTTGGGGTTTTGAGTCGCCGCTCTTGTGCAGGCTCAACCGGAACCCAAGATATCTCTCCCTGAGGTTCTCTGGAGGGAGAGATACATTTTTGGTTTTTAAGAAGGCCTGTAAGTTATATTTCAGGCTCCGCCCTTGTTCTCCAGGGAGTGAGGAACAGTGTGTGGGGATTATAGTCTCCCTTCTCAAGGGTGATCCCCCAATCCTGGGCCTTGTCTCTGCCGACCGATTCACCATCTTTACAGTTGGTGGGCTAGTTTTTGTGGTATTGGCGCTTGTGTATGGGGATCCTGATGGCGTCTCCCTGGCTGAGTCTAGACTACGTCAAATCAAGCAGGGGGGCTGGCCAGCTGAGGAGTACTGCCCAGAGTTTAGGAGATGGGCCACTGACATGCAGAGGAACGACCCTGCCCTTTGGAGTCATTTCTGTCAGGGTCTGTCAGCTAGATAACAGGATACTCTGGTACAGTATGCTACTCCTGGGTCGTTGGAAGCCTCCATGGCTCTTGCTATCCGGGTGGATAGTCACCTCAGGGAGAGACATACACCAAATCTACCCCCTGTGGTTCTTGCTAGGGAGAAGGACACACTGGTGCAGACGGATGAAACCATTCAGGTTTGAGGAGTCTCTTCTCAGACTAGGTTGCATGCGGTTCACAGTGGGATGGGGGCAGGTTTCTACTGTGGTCTTACAGGTCATTACATCAATGTCTGCACCATAGTATGTTCACCATCTCAAAAGCCGCGTCCCCCTGGTCGTGTGGAGGGAGGCGACCAGGGTGTGTATATTTCCCCCATCTTTTCGTCTCAGTGTACCATTCCTGCTGAAGCAGTGGTTGGCGGGGTTACTCATGCTGTATCAGTGCTTGTGGGTAGTGGAGCGTGAGTCAATTTGGTGGATTGTCGCTTTGCCCCGACCCATGGTCTGATGGGTAGGACGCTGGCGAGACCCATTAGTGTTCAGGCAATTGACTCTGTCCCACTCAGCCAGGGGAGGGTGACCCAAGTCATAGACATTATTAACCTGTGTATAAGTAGCCTTCATCAAGAGTTCCTGTCATGCTACGTCTTGGAGGATATGCCAACTCCCATCGTCTTAGGCCTATCTTGGTTGAAGAAACACAAACCGGTCATAAATTGGCGGTCCAGGGAAGTAGTTAGCTAGGACCAGTCGTGTAAGGACTGCTGCCTGGGAGCTATGATCTCTGCCGTCCTTCTCCAACCTACCCCTTCTCTGGTGGAGCAGCTGAGGTGCTGCCAGGGAGTAGGGGCTAGACTTAACCCTCACCACAAGTAAATCCTGAGTCTAGGAGTCCTCTATGGAGGAGGGGTCAGGGGAGGGTGGTGGTTCCCTCTATATGTAGTGAGGGTAAGAGTTTGACGACACAGGGGGACGCCTCTGCTGTCGGTTCCTCAAAGAGTTCACTATCCCGTTGCAAACGCATGCGTGGAAATAAAAGTTCAAGTCCGGACCTGTGTGTGAATGAGTACGTGTGGGCATTAGGTGGAAGTGTGCATCTGGGACTTAGAGTTCTAGAGTGATTGGGCCATATCGGGTGTCGGCCATTCTCAGCTCGGGGACTTTCCAGTTACCCCCAGTAATTCCACAGGTCGACGCTCTGGAGATTTGTGGCGCCTCCGGAGCCTATGTTATTGCCATCTTCATTGGGCTGTGCTTGCCGTAAACCTGAGGATCAGGTGACTGCAGAAGTGAACACTAGTGAATCAAGACATCCTCACCGTACGTCATTTCCGTTGTTGAGGGTCCAGAGGCCCCTCATTGAAAGGGGGGTACTGTAATGATCCAATTTTGGATGCATGGCAGCTCTGGCTCCTCTATAAATTAAATGTAGCTTTTTTACTTTTCAGGCCAGTGGGAGTTAATATCAGTTTCCCTCTCTGTAACTGCAGAGTTGCTAGGTCAGCTGATGTAGGTGGTGACCACTTCCACCATCCTTTAAATGGCCACCTGATGCATTAGCTGACTGTTGGTGATAGAGTTCCTCTATGGAGACCAGCTGTGCAGTTGCATCTCTCTGGTGTCAGCTACTTCTGGTGTTTGGAGTCCTGTGTCTGTGTCTTCTGCGGTGTGGAGCTAGGCAGCAGAGCTTGGAAGCTAATTATTGTGCTTTTTCTTTGTCTATCTCGTGTTTGTCACTGTGCCCTGTGTGGTACCATCTGCAGTGGTGAGGCTAGCGCCCTTGCCGGCCAGTGCACTAGCCAGGGCAGTGTGAGGTGAAAGCGAGGGATGAGGTTCCTGACCACATTGGGGGAAATGACCCACTTAGGGCATTAGGGGAGTACAGGGGCTGGCTCAGGTTTGAGCTCAGGGGGTGTCCATCCCTCATTTCCCTATTGGTAGGGCCCTTCTCTCTTTTTACATCCCGTTGTGTGTTTGTTGTGCTGCCCGCCCCCCCCCCCTCCCCGTTGGGTTGTTGTACATATCGTGACAGTTACATACAAGATACAAATGGAAATTACAGTCAATAATCTAACAATGGCAAACTGGTGCAGAAAGGAGATAGCCATGCCCTTGTGGGTTTACTTTCTGTAGGGTAATGGGGAAATAGTAGGTAGGGGGTTTCAGTAGCTCCGATTGGGTGATGTGGCAGTGGGGTTGATGCAGGCTGTAGGGTTAAAAGTTACAAATGTGTTGAATAATCTGACATGTTGAGGCACAGAATTCCAGGGGATGGGGGGCACTTGGGAGAAGTTTTGGAGGAGATTGGGTGAGAAACGTATAAGTGTGGAGAAGAGAAGGAGGTCTTGGGAAGGCCGGAGGTTACATGTTGGAAGATATCGGGAGAATAGTTCAGAGATATACGGAGGAAAAAGCTTATGAATGTCTTATGATGAGCTATTTGACTGCAAAGAGCATATAAACTGCACTTGCAAAGGGGCACGCCTCTGTGTAGGTTCGCCCCCTAAAATGTGCGTGATGTGAGGATTCATAAGTCTGCAGTCACATAGTGTCACTGCAGACTACTAGCTTAAAGAACCACTTTGGGGGGAGAGGGGGTTCGGTGCTGTAGTGGCGCAGTAAATGTAAGCCCCCTGCCCCGGTCACATACTCACCTTCCAGCGTCATCACCGATTTTCTGTGCTGCTCCGGCCCCGCAGAGCCATCTTGTAACAGTAACTTCTGACTGGCCGGTAGTCAGAAGCTACGTCCCAATCTCTCAGTACAGGTCTATGAGAGCCACAGCAAGGCTCTCATAGACTTGTATTGAAAAGTGACCTCTGCTCAGCTCCATTAAACACTTTATTGCACCACTCCAGCGGTGCAATAAAATAAATGCTGGAGTGGGGCTTTAAGACCAACCACTTTCAGAATGGTGTTTGTAATGCCAGTCTTAATGAATTGCTACCATAGTGTTTAACTGTATAAGGCCGGGGTCACACATGCGAGTTTTACGGACGTAAGAGCGCAGAAACTACGTCCGTAAAACTCGCATTACATACGGCACAATTATTCTCAATGGGGCTGCTCCTATTAGCCGTATATTACGGTTCAGTATTAGGGTATGTTTCCACGGTAAGTAAACGCTGCTTGTTTGACGCTGCAGCGTCAAACAAGCAGCGTCCAGATGTTCCAGCATAGTGGAGGGGATTTTATGAAATCCCGTCTCCACTATGCGTGGAAACCCGCACGCGGCGGCCCTGCGACTCCGGACATGCTGCGCGTCTTTTCAGATCGCAGCATGTCCGTACACCTTGCGGGGACCCTTTCAAACAATTGGATTAATAATGGAGAGGTGTCATAATTGACGCCTCTCCATTATTAATCTGGCTTAATGTCACCTTCCAATAGCAAGGTGGCATTAACCCTTCATTACCCCATATCCCACCGCTACACGGGAGTGGGAAGAGAGTGGCCAAGTGCCAGAATAGGCGCATCTTCCAGATGTGCCTTTTCTGGGGTGGCTGGGGGCAGATGTTTGTAGCCAGGGGGGGCCAATAACCATGGACCCTCTCCTGGCTATTAATATCTGCCCTCAGTCACTGGCTTTACCATTCTGGCGGAGAAAATTGCGCGGGAGCCCACGCCAATTTTTTCCGCCATTTAACCCTTTATTTCAGCAGCTACAGCGCAGAAATTTTGCACATACACACTACTAACATTAGTAGTGTGGAATATGCAAAAAAAGAGGATATGAGATGGTTTACTGTATGTAAACCATGTCTCATATCCTGTCGGGTTTGTGCAGGAGAAATGAAAAGCCGGCAATTGAATTACCGGCTTTTCACAGATATCGCGCTGAATGAAATCTAAATACAGAATATATATATATGTGTCTCAATGACATATATATATATATATATATATATATATATATATATATATATATATATACATATATACTGTATATATGTTTTCCCTAACATTTGAGCACATAAATCCATTAGATGTAGGTTTTGCAAGCCTGCGCGAAAATCTCGAAGTACGGATGCCATACGGATTACATACGGAGGATGCCATGCGCAAAATACGCTGACACACCCTGACTACGGATCACTATTTTGGGAACATTTCTCCGTATTACGGCCGTAGTACGGACGTATAATACGTGGCGTATTGTCTTACGCCAAGTGTGACTCCAGCCTAAAACTGATGTTTGAAGACAGACAAAAACTTTAATAAACCAGGAGCTAAATCTTTTTTGCCGGATCCGGAAGCTATTTTTTAGATTGGATTTCTTTTATAATCTCCTTTTACACAGTAATATTTGGGCAAACATGGAGACCCCAGATCCTGTTCTATGACGCACTGCAAACATAAACTTTCCTCTGTGTTGTGTGCTTTTCTTCATAAACACTCGGCAAGTTCCAGTGGTTTTACTGTTTACATTGTACAGTATGACTCACTTCTCAAGGTTCTGTGCTCAGCTCAGGGAATTCTTAGCACTGGACATTTATTTCAAGGATTCAGCTGCTTGGTAAAAAATTGTGTTCTGGAAAGAAGCTTAGAAAACAATAAAAACAAATCTCTCAAATCACAATTAATAACTGTTACAATATGTATAATTGTGACCATATTTATCCTTATTTGCTATGGAGGCGTGCATTACAGTTCCATTCGGTCCAGTAAGAAAGGCGTCATCATTAGCGCAGATTATGACGTCATATCTGATGGTGATTAACAGGACGCCAATGACATTCCTGTTACAGTTATTGGATGGGGCAAGGACAGACACCATCAATAATGAGCCATATATTCACTGTGAAGTTGTAATTGCTATTTTGATTGTACAGGGAGGTCTATGAAAACCAGGACCCAGAACCCTGCTTTCATTGTGTGTTTTGTACTGGATAATGCTTATTGGGCCTCAGTTATTAAAACAGTTTTATAATAAATATGACTCTGTTCCTCATATCAACCAAACAGAGCTGAACTTTAATTATCCAAAATAATGTAAAATATAATTTAGGATTGTATCATCACATGCCAGGTGGTACTTATTGTAGAGGGCATTTGTGTTATGTCCAATGTGGCTTATTCAACACCACAAAAAATGTGATTTGGAGGCCTATGCAGTGGGGAAAATAATTATTTGATACACTGCTGATTTTGCAAGTTTTCCCACCTACAAAGAATGGAGAGTAGATAAAGAAATACCAGCCCACCCACGCCCTAGACCAGTGATGGCGAACCTTTTAGAGACCAAGTGCCCAAACTGCAATCTAAAACCCACGTAATTATCACAAAGTGCCAACACAGCAATTTATCCGGAATACTGAGGTTTTAGGTTAGAAAAACAACTCCTACATTAGTGCAATATAATGTCTATAGCAAGAGCTTGTAAGCGCTGCACTCCAAGCTTAAGATACTAGCCACCGATTGCAGTGGAGCTCTGTCCTTGAGAATGTAGGGGTTTTTAATTCAAAAGTTAAATTGCCAAGTTGTTTGTTTTTTACAACCTCTTTGCAATTGTAACCCTTTATCATGATGAGAATAACCCTTTAAGCATGGGATGTCAAACTAAATACACACTGTGCCAAAATTAAAAGCTTTGACAAAGTCGCTGGCCAACCTTGTTATTTGTTTAAACAAATGTCTACAATTGAGGAAGTTTTTCCTTATCAAATGAAACAATTAACTTTTGGAATTATAGTGGAATAATATAATGTTATGTAATAACAGTAAAAAGCATTTAGCCCAATGGCCGGATATAAATATGTGAAGGATACATAAACACAGTATTCCTCCATACACAATATGATGACCCTACTTTATCCCCCTCACTCAATTCCCCCAAGAAAGAATGATGACTATCACAGTGTGATTCTTCAAAGGTAATCCCCACACAGCTCTCCATATAGTATAATGTGCACAAAAATGTCCTCTACACAGTACAATGGTTCCACATAGTCCTCCATACAGTGTAATGAGCCTCACACAGTGCTCCATAGAGTGTAATGGGCCCTACATAGTCCTGGATAAAGTGTAATGGGCTCCACATAGTGCTCTAAACAGTATAACGGGGCCCTGCATTGCCTTCCATACAGTATTATGGCCCCACATAGTGCTTGATACAGTATTATGGCCCCACATGATGCTCCATTCTGTATAATGGCCTCATATAGTGCTCCATACGGTATAATAGTCTCACATAAGGCTTCAAACTGTATAATAGCCCCACATAATGCTGCATACAGTACAATGGCCCCACATAGTCCTTCATACAGTACAATGGCCCCACATAGTGCTCCATACTGTATAATGGCCCCACATGACACTCCATACTGTATAATGGTCCTGCGTGATGCTCCATACTGTATAATGGCCACACATGATGCTCCATTCTGTATAATGGCCCCAAATGATACTCCATTCTGTATAATGGCCCTACTTGATGCTCTATTCTGTATAATGGCCCCACATGATGCTCCATACTGTATAATGGCCACACATAGTGCTCCATACTGTATAATAGCCCCACATAATACTCCATACTGTATAATGACCACACATAGTGCTCCATACTGTATAATATCCCCACATAGTGCTCCATACTGTGTAATGGCCCCACATAGTGCTCCATACTCTATAATGGCCACAAATTATGCTGCATACTGTATAATGGCCACACATAGTGCTCCATACTGTATAATGGCCACACATGATGCTCCATACTGTATAATGGCCACAAATTATGCTGAATACTGTATAATGGCCACACATAGTGCTCCATACTGTATAATGGCCACACATAGTGCTCCATACTGTATAATGGCCACACATGATGCTCCATACTGTATAATGGCCCCACATGATGCTCCATGCTGTATAATGGCCCCACATGATGCTCCATACTGTATAATGGCCCCACATAGTGCTCCATACTGTATAATGGTCACACATGATGCTGCATACTGTATAATGGCCACACATGATGCTGCATACTGTATAATGGCCACACATAGTGCTCCATACTGTATAATGGCCCCACATGATGCTCCATACTGTAAAATGGCCACACATGATGCTCCATAATGTATAATGGCCCCACATAGTACTCCATACTGTGTAATGGCCCCACATAGTGCTCCATACTGTATAATGTCCCCACATAGTGCTCCATACTGTATAATGGCCCCACATAGTGCTCCATACTGTATAATGGCCCCACATGATGCTGCATACTGTATGATGGCACACACATAATGCTCCATACTGTATAATGGCCACACATGATGCTGTATAATGGTCTCACATGATGCTGCATACTGTATAATGGCCCCATATACTGCTCCATACTGTGTAATGGCCTCACATTAAAAAACAAAAAACTACTCACCTCTGCCCATTCCAACACTGATCTGGTCTCTTCATATATCAGTCCTACTTGTGGGCATGTGTGCCATCTCGGCAATACCTCCGCCACTCTCCTCAGCCCATGTGAGATCCTCGTTCTCAGCACATGCACAGACTGATGGAATGGCACGGGGCCTGATGGGAGAGTTAGGAGCAGAGAAGAGTGGCCAGAGCACTAGTGGTGAGGTAGATTACGAGCGGGCTGAGGAGAGTGGTGGCAGCCCTAGTTTTGAGTAGACGCCATGTGTGCCCACCGGGAGGGCTCTGCGTGCCCCCTCTGGCATGCGTGCCAGTAGCATAGCTACCGGGGGGGCAGAGGGGGCCATTGCCTCGGGCACTGTCAGGACTCTGAACATTTTTTTTACCTTTTATGCATTACTGCCCTTTTCCAAGATGGCGTCTTTGGTCTCATGTGCACTATGTCTTCCTGCTATAAAACTCCACCCCAGCCTTCAGTCTGTGCTAGAGTATTCTGCCTAGCATCCAGCTCCTGACTCTGATTACTCCCTGGCTGTATACCTGCTCCTGTGAACCTGTGTGGTGATCCTGCTACTCTTCTCTGTGTTCCTGCTGCATACACCAGTTTCCAGTAATCCTCCTTCATCTGCTGCTCGTGTTTACTTCCATCTGCATTTGCTGGACATGTAAGCTGTTGCTGCTCTGCAAAAACATGAGACTATTACCCAGGCCTCCCTGGTTGAGCTAAGATATTATTTGAACTGCCTTATAAGTATATCTATCTGTGTTTTGGACTAAGCAAGGACTTATTCGTGTCAAGTATCCTCAAGAATAATTGTGCTTCATAGACTTTCTGCGTGATTACATTTTCCTCTGAAGTTCCCTATAGACTGCTAAGCTGCGTTTAATATTTACACCAAGTGTTGTGGACTTGAGTTTCTCTCTGCACCTGTTTGAATCACCGTGTGATAATATAGACTTTACCACTTATAAAACTGTGTCCTGTAGTTGTCTTGTTCCATGCAAAGAGTCTCCTGAGTTATCCCCTATAATTACTGTATTACAGGCACGGTGCTCAGAGGGGGCCCACCTGGAGCTACGCTACTGTAACTGTATCGGCGCGCGCAGCGCACCAATACAGTTACTTTTTTGCGGCAGAGCAGGGAGAATCAGTCTCCCTGCTCTGCCGACCGCTATGGGGCCCCTGAGCAGGCAGGGGGCCGGTTCCAGTAGAGGGCCCAGGGGGGTAACATTGTGGTATGGCCTAAGGTCCTCTATGAGAAGGAGGCTTTTCGCCAATTGAACAATCCCACATGGTACAAGAAATTAACATTTAACCCCTTGTCCGCCTACTCGGCACAGCTACGGACGATTATCTATAATGCGAGGGAAGCGGGGACAATTACTAAGGAGGTGGCCGATGCCCTCTTGGTGGCGGAACCTACGGACTTTTACTTGTTACCTAATTTCAGGCAGGGTATATTTTCTCGCAAATGTTAACTATTGGATAGACTCAAAATTACAGCCTCTCGTGGAGGAACTGCCGCCGTTTCTCAAAGACACAGGTGACCTTTTGAGGCAGTTTGATGGCATATGCCTGGATGTGGATACAATGTTTGTGACTGCAGACATTGAATCACTTTATACGAGCATAAGGCATGACGACGGTTTGAGGGCAGTGGAATTTTTTTTGGAGACATCTAATCTATCTGCAGCAATCAGGGAATTGATACTTGAATTACTTAGGTTCACCTTGACTTATAGTTTCTTCGTTTTCAAGGGGTCCTTCTTCCTGCAGCTACAGGGAACAGCTATGGGGGCATCCTTTGCCCCTGCTTATGCTAACCTGTTCCTGGGGCTGTGGGAGAGGGACCTCACCCTGCCGGATCAGCCGTCGTCGGTGGGCCACGTTCTTTCATGGGCGCAGTACATCGACGACATATTGCTGATCTGGCAAGGATCAAGAAAACACCTTCAGGAATTTATGTTGTCTTTAAACATCAATGACCGCAATATCTTTGAGACTTATAAATGTGACGAAGAAAAAATAGAATTTCTTGATGTGGTACTCAAAAGGGATAGTCAAGGTGAAATACAAACCAGCATCTTCTGTAAGCCTACTTCTACAAACACACTCTTGCACGCTACTTCCTCCCATCCTGGCCACATGATTCAGTCTGTCCCCACCGGACAATTTTTGCGGCTTCGTAGGCTGTGTTCTACTGATAATGACTTTATGATACAGGCTACAGACCTTAAGCATCGGTTGATGGATCGACGCTATAGCAAACGGCAAATTAAGAAGGCCTTTAATAGGGCCAGGCATACGTCTAGAAACTCTTTGCTATATGGAACAAAGGATAATAGGAGTAAAGATATAGTTCGTTTTGTGACCAATTTTCACTCACATTTTCCCCACATGAGGGCACTAGAAAGATCTTGGCATATTTAAAGAGCTGACCCTATTATTGCTAGGTTTCTACCAGAAAGGGCATCTCTAAAGGTACCTTCACACGAAACGACATCGCTAGCGATCCGTGACGTTGCAGCGTCCTCGCTAGCGATATCGTTTCGTTTGACACGCAGCAGCGATCAGGATCCTGCTGTGATGTCGCTGGTCGCTGAATAAAGTCCAGAACTTTATTTGGTCGTCCGATCGCTGTGTATCGTTGTGTTTGAAAGCAAAAGCAACGATACCAGCGATGTTTTACACTGGTAACCAGGGTAAACATCGGGTTACCAAGCGCAGGGCCGCGCTTAGTAACCCGATGTTTACCCTGGTTACCAGCGTAAAAGTAAAAAAAACAAACAGTACATGCTCACCTGCGCGTCCCCCAGCCTCTGCTTCCTGACACTGACTGAGCTCCGGCCCTAACAGCACAGCGGTGACGTCACCGCTGTGCTTTCACTTTCACTTTAGGGCCGGCGCTCAGTAAGGGTCAGGAAGCAGAGGCTGGGGGACGCGCAGGTGAGCATGTACTGTTTGTTTTTTTTACTTTTACGCTGGTAACCAGGGTAAACATCGGGTTACTAAGCGCGGCCCTGCGCTTAGCAACCCGATGTTTAACCTGGTTACCCGGGGGCCTCGGCATCGTTGGTCGCTGGAGAGCGGTCTGTGTGACAGCTCTCCAGCGATCAAACAGCGACGCTGCAGCGATCGGCATCGTTGTCGCTATCGCTGCAGCGTCGCTTCGTGTGAAGGTACCTTTACAGCGAGACGAGCTAGGAACTTACGTGACTATTTGGTTCATAGCCACTACGTAGGGGAACCTAGAACTACCTTTCTGAACACGATGACAGAGAGCAGTGGCTGTGCGCCCTGTGGCCGCTGCATTGCCTGCTCTAATGTTGATTATTGTAGTACATTTACAAATTCAAGTGGTTCTAGGCAGTTTGAAATCAGGAAGAGGATTTCTTGCAACGATAGATATGTCATCTACTACGCGGTGTGTCCGTGTAACAAAATCTACATCGGTCTAACTACGAGACAACTAAAAATACGAATTAGGGAGCATGTTAGAGGAATCGAATCTGCAGCAACCCAGGAAGACATATTGATGTTAAAGACTCTTCCACGTCACTTTAGGGAATACCACAATTATGATGGGAAACTCTTGAGGGTTCGCGCTATTGATAAGTTGGAAGTTGGTATTCAGGGTGGTGATGCGTCTAAAAGATTGGCACAAATGGAGTCCAGATGGATTTGGACCCTTGACACGGTTCATCCATCTGGACTTAATGAAAATTTAAGTTCTGCCCCATTCTTATGATAGGTTTTCCGCCTTGGATAATAACATCATATCCTGGTTATAGTTGTATATCGTTGTGATCATCATGTTAATATATTATTTTATTAATTTTATTTCTGTTGTTTTTAATTTACAGTGATAGCGTTTATATGTATTCGAGTTTGTCACGTCACTTAGCCCTTTCTATCAAGAGTTAACCGCTCCGCACACTCCAAGGAGATGCCTGATCTATACGAATGTATCGATGGTGATGAAGCCCATAATATGATGAATACAGCATCTGATGGAGCGATCACACTTGTCCTAGATGCCGTTATTAAATTTAATTTCTGTTAATTGATTTATTTGCTGTACTATGTTATTTTTATAATTCACTGTATTGTGGTTTTCACAAGGTTGAATGGGCATCATTGATTGATGTGCACCGTTTTTTTCCCATAATAGAGAAGTGAACTGCTCCTGACCTGACGCGCATCTCCTCTTGGCTCCGCCGCTCGGTGCGGCTCTCGGCGTCTGATCGTGTTCAGTGGTGTCCTGCTAGGACCTGCAGTCACGTGACACCGTCGCCGTCCGGCGTTGTGGTTGCCGTGGGGATGTGCGCGTCATGAGAGGTCAGGCGCGTCACTTCCGTTTGTGTGGGGTGATTACTGCACCTGCGGTGTGCGTATAAGAAGGGCTCATATTTTGTGACATGCAGGCCCCCCGAAGAAGGAAGGTCCGAAACGCGCGTCAGGGCAGACGCGCTGGGCACTGGAACATACTCATCACCCCTTTAATTGCCGGTAAATATCAGGAGTTATTATCAATGCCATTACCATGCCGGGATGTGGGTAAAACATGGGATCACTCCATTACTGGCTATTGTTTGTAGTGTCTCACTACTAGTGAGGTCTTACTTTGGTTGTAACATGACTCCCCTTGGGTAGTATGATTAATGGCTAGAGATAAAGTTATATCAATAGGATTTTGGCATTATGAGTGGGGATGTATATAGGGTGATATACTATTTTTACATCTGAACGACTTGTGATATCCCTATTGTATGGTACCAGGCCCTGGCGTGGCCAATTTTTTGTTTTCATGTATGTGATCAATTGTGTGTAACTATGTTTTCCCGTACCCTCTTATACACTGTATTTTAATAATAAAGCTTTGTATTTTTTTTTACATTTACTATAAGACCTGAGCATCATCTTTTTGTAGTATCTGTTATATGTCTATGATGATGGGTGAAATTAGTCCACTTTTATTGCGCAAATGATTGTGTGTGATACTTTAAGATGTGCGGTTGTTACATTAACGTGTACTATCTTGTCTTGTTCCATGCAAAGAGTCTCCTGAGTTATCCCCTATAAATATTACAGGATACTCTAGCCAGAAAAGAGGAGACTGCTGGAACAATGACTGCAGAAAGCAGATTAGAGCAGGTGTTTTCCATAATTAGATCACTGCAGAAAGATGTGGAAGGTCTGCAAAAGAAGTTTGAAAGCTTTGAACACAATCAACAAGTGTTTGGACAGACTTTGCAGGACTTAAGCACCCCCATGGCAGCCCAGGAAAACAAACTTGCTGGCATAGAGTCCCAGTATGGACGGGCTTTTCAGGACATAAGCATGCAAATAGCTGCACAAGCGACTTTACCCTCCGGGCAACCGCCACCAGCTAGCCCACCTAAGTTGCCCCCATTCAGATTTAATGGTGATCGCGACAAATTTTGTGGCTTTGTGAATCAATGTATGCTATATTTTGATGTGCATGCTGACCGTTTTCCTAATGATAGATACAAAGTATTGTGTGTAATAATGCTGCTGACCACACGAGCGCTCGCCTGGGCGAATCCGATGATTGAGTCTCGTGACCCACGGTTAAATAACTTGGATGATTTTTTGGCCGCTATGGCATTAATGTTTGATGATCCTAATCGCCATGCAACCGCTGAATCTGCTTTATTGTCTTTACACCAGGCTAAACGTTCTGTTATTGAGTATGCTACTGAATTCAGGAGATTAGCGGTAGATACCAATTGGGACAGTTATGCACAATTGCCTATTTTTAAAAGTGGTCTGTCTAGTATTGTAAAAGATGAACTAGCTTGCTCTGAGTCACCACAAGAGCTAGAGACATTTATACAGCGTTGTGTGTGCATTGACATTCGCCTTACTGAGCGTAGGCAGGAGAAATTTGCTGCATATAACTGTATTTCTAACTTTTCCCTTCCTTCCAAAGAGCCTGCAGGTAAAACATCTCGGGAGGTGGAGGAGGTGCCCATGCAAATTGATTCCGTTCAGAGGCGCGAGATCAATGAGCGCCGGGAGCATCGCCTTCGTGAAACTCTATGTTTCTACTGCGGCCAGTCTGACCAATTCTTGATCAATTGTCCTAAGTGCCCTAGATGGCCTAACAAGGTGCTAGCAGCAGTAGGGGAGTATGACAACTGTGATGATGAGTCTGACATCTCTGAATGTAGCCTGCCTTTAGTTTCAATTTGTTTATTTGAAATTTTCAACATAACAAAAACCAAATGCAGATGCTCCTCCAAACATAAGAGAGAGCCAACACTCATAAAGTACAAAATCTGCAACGGAGGGGAGTCTATCGTACATCGAGTAAAACAACTAAAACATAAAATATCAATACAGAATGAGAAAGGTATAAGACAAGACAGACAAAGGGAAAGAACAAGAGGACAATAAGCTTCTTAACTGTAAACATCCCTACAGAAGGTATATAGAGAAACCAGGTAATATAGCCCCAAATTTAAACTTAAACATGTATCAAGCGGACAGACTTCAGGAGCTGTATGAAAGGTATACAATAAAAAGTGCTGCCAGGTCTAGAGGGTCAAAATGAACGGAATAACAAGGTTAAAACACATCTCAGTTGTCATAGGTATCTATGGAGAAAGCGAGAGGGCCTGAGCTAGAGGAGCGCCCGAGCCAAGATCTATCCAAGAGCTCCAGGTCTTGAAAAAGACTTCCCATTCGTCATTTCTGGTGGCCTGGATTCGCTCACATAATAGGATCTCATCCATTCTATCCCTGACCAAAGATATAGACAATGAGGGGGTTCTCCACTTGACAGCGATATGAATTTTGGTCGCCATACATAAAGTGGTCACCAGTTTCTGTTAACAATTTGAAAACCCAGGGAGTTTCTTGCCCAACAAGAAAACGGTGGGATCCATCGGGATGGTTTTACCATATAATTGTTCAATAAGTAGCTTAACTTCCTTCCATAAGGCTTCAACCACCGGACATCTCCACCAGATGTGTAGAAGGTCTCCCGGGACCGCACAACCCCTAAAGCAACCCTCAGATATATGCGGAAACATGGCATGGAGCTTTGTTGGAACATAATATGTTCGGTGTAAAACTTTAAGTGATGTCTCAGTCAAAGATGTCTGATGACAACCCCTTGACAACGTGTCACAACAAGTGTGCCAAGTCTCTATGGGCATAGTAAGTCCCAGATCCCTCTCCCACTGTAGCATATATTTTTGCTTACCTTCTACGTGTGGTTTGTTAAACAGAGAGTATAGAAGGGATATAATTCCACTACCCAGAGGATCGTCAATGCACCTCTGTTCAAAATTGGTTGGACTGAATGGGACTCCACAGGGTGAATGCTGTCTGGCGAAATGGAGAATCTGGTTTATACGTAGGGCTTCCTTGGGTGGTGGCTCGTATTTCTGGACAAATTCTTGTCCGGTAAGTAATAAATTGAATGGAGAGCAGAGATGTTTCAGCGTGGAGATATCCCTTAGGATCCACCAGGTAAAATGTGCTATTTCTAATCCCGGGGTGAACATAGGGTTATGAAATAGGGGAGTGAGTGGGGACAGTTTGGACTGTAGGCCGCATTTGAATCTCACCTTTCTCCATAAGATGAGGGAGAGAGCTGAAAAGGGAGCTATAGTGAAAATATTTTGCGGGAGTTTCCCAGTGGACCACAAAAGACCTCTAAGCGAGTATGGTCTTAGAAAAAAAGATTCTAGATGAACCCACCTGGGACTAAGACTATTGGAATTGATCTTGGCCATTTGGGCTATTTGAGCAGACTCAAAGTATAACTTAAAATTGGGCAGTGATAGACCACCTATCTTCCTGTGTAGAAACATGACGTTTTGCTTGATACGGGGTCTCTTACCATTCCAGATAAACTTAGAGATAGTTGACTGGATGTCACGAAGGCATTTTGTAGGTACCATTATGGGAAGGGACCTAAATAAATAGAGAAATCTCGGAAGACAGACCATTTTAATAGTATGTAGACGGCCCAACCAGGACAATGCCATGCGTGACCACCTGGCAACATCTGTATGAAAAGTTCTAATTAGGGGGGCGTAGTTCCATTTGAAAAGAGAAGATTTATGAGTTGTAAGATTTATACCCAGATAAGTTAAGGAGTGATCTTTCTTTGTGAATCCGAATTGTGAAACTAAGTAATCCTGCTCAACCTTGGGGGTGTTGATAAACAAAGCCTCCGATTTATCCACATTGATTTTAAGACCAGATATTTTTTCAAAAGTCTGAAGGAGAGAGAACAAGTTAGGGAGTGTGGAGTGGGGATTAGACAGTGTCAAAAGAAGGTCATCAGCGAAAAGACTAACTTTATATTGTGCGCCTAGTCCAGTGGGACCTAGTATATCTGGATTATTTCTTATAGCTACTGCTAACGGCTCCATAGCCAGTGCAAATAATGCAGGGGATAGAGGACAACCCTGTCGAGTGCCGCGTTGTATGGTTATAGGGGTGGGTTTTGTCGAAGGAAGTTTGAGATAGGCAGTTGGTTTATCATATATGAGTTGAAGGCATGTAATTAGCTTTTGTGGAAGGCCAAATTTCGCTAGTACTGTGAAGAGGTAGGACCAAGAAACAGTATCGAACGCCTTTTCTATATCTAGGGCTAATACCATGAGAGGTTTTTGGGAATAATTTGCTGAGTGAATAATGTTAAGATTTCTACGTATGTTGTCAGGGCCCTGCCTTTTGGGAATGAAGCCTACCTGGTCTTGGTGAATTAGCGTAGGAATAATTTTATTAAGTCTATTAGTGATAAGTGAAGTAAATATTTTTAAGTCGACGTTTAATAATGAAATAGGCCTGTAATTTTTGACTAAAAGGTTGTCGCGTTTTGGTTTAGGGATAACAGTCACATGGGCAACATAAAATTCAGGAGGCATCTGGGAACCCATAAGGAGAGCATCACAGAAGTTTTTAATGCGAGGAAGAAGGAGATTTCCAAATTTCTTATAGTATAGGGCAGAGAGTCCGTCTGGACCCGGCGCACGACCTGTCTTTAACTTTTTAATTATTAAATTAATTTCCTCAGGTGAAGCTTCAGACTGCAGTTGCTGTGCTATGGAATCTGTAATTTTAGGGAGTTTTATGCCCTGAAGAAACGAATTCAGAAGGTTAGCATGGTGCTCTGAAGGGGAAGAGTATAATTTATGGTAGAATTCTTGGAAGACTCTATAAATGGTCTCCGGGTGAGCGGATGAATGTCCCTTGTTATCTTTAATGGAAGGGATGGTATTTACAAATTCTCTGGCTCTCAATTGGCGGGCTAGCATTCTGGATGGTTTGTTAGCCTGCTTATAGAAAGTAGCCCTGGTCCAGGCCAGAGCCTTCTCCGTTCTATTAGAGAGGATCACATCTAGCTGTTTTTTGACATCATATATTTGTTTTATTAAATAACGAGAAGTGGATAGCTGGTTCGCTTGTTCTAGTTTGGAGAGTTTGGTCTCCAATCTGTTTTGGAGATCAGTTCTGCTTTTTTTACGAAATGAGGCTATTTTAATAAAAGAGCCTGTAATAAACTTTTTATGAGCCATCCAGATATTTCCGGGAGTGGAGTCCTCGGTCTCATTGGTTTGGAAGAAGAATTTCATTTCTTCCTCTATTTGGGATTTGATTGAGGGATCCATAATTAGAGACTCATTTAAGCGCCATTTGAACAGATTAGATGTGGCAATGTCAAATTTAAAAACCGACATGACTAGATCATGGTCTGACCAAATCGAGGGGATGTGACGTGAGTATAAAACTGCTGCGAGCGTACTCGCATTCGTGATATGAAGGTCAATACGGGAATATGATTTGTGGACAGGTGAGAAGAACGTGTAGCCTCTCATAGGCCCGTTTACCTCTCTCCATATGTCCACTAGTCTATTTTCTCTCATCATGTGTAAAATTATTTTCCTGTCAGTCTTAGAGAGATCAGATCTTCGCAGAGCAGTACTATCGAGGCTCGGATTTAAAGTTAAATTAAAATCTCCACACCATACAATGTATTGGTATGAGATTGAGGAAAGTTTAGATATTATTTTTTTAAAAACCGACAATTGAGTATTGGCAGGAATATAACTATTTACTATACAGATAGTTTTACCCTGTAGAGTCCCTTGCAAGATTATGAATCTACCCTCTGAGTCGGAATAGGAGTCAGTTAGATGGAAAGGGAAAGTATTTTTGAGAAATATCGCCACCCCTCTAGTTTTGCGGTCCCAGGAGGCCAAATAGAAGCGAGAGTAACCAGGATCGAAGAACTTAGGAGCGGAGGTAGTAGAGAAATGCGTTTCTTGTAAACACAGAATATCAGGATTGTATTTTTGATAATTTAAAAATGCCTTCTTCCGTTTTGTAGGAGAATTCAGCCCTCTCACATTGTGGGATATTACCTTACACATAGTTGATCAAAAGTATCGCTAAAGACCCGTAGACCCAGGCTCTCAGCCAGCTCAGCCAATGAAGAACCTCTCGCCGCAGGTGATGAGGTAGACAGCAATGAGTAGATCTAAGGGAGAACAATAGGAAGGAGACGATACAGGGGTAAATAAACACATAAAACAATGAAAGACAAAGAGACTGGGATTTAGTCCCAGAACACATGGCGATCCGGATTGCCATATTAAAAAGCTTTCCGGGAATCTCCAAAGTTGGGCAACATGTAAGTGGCCCGAGGTCCAACCCATAACAATTAAGAGCCCGCTTATAATATAATAGGGGAGGAAGAAGGGGGGGGGGGTTAGGGGGGAAAGGTAGGGGGGGGAGGTGGGGGGGGGAGGAGGGGGAGAGAGGTGGGGGATAAGGGAGGGGGGGAAGGTGAGGGGGGGAAGGAGGGGGGGAGAGGTGAGGGATTAGGGAGGGGGGGAAGGTGGGTGGAAGGTAGAGGGAGGAGGTGGGGGGGGAGATAGAGGGGGGAGGTGGGGGGGGAGGAGGAGGGGAGAGGTGGGGGGGGGGGAGGGGGGGAGAGGTGGGGGGTAGGGGAGGGGAGGGGGAGGTGGGGAATAGGGGAGGAGGGGGAGGTAAGGGGGGAGAGGTGGGGGGTAGGGGGGAGGAAGGGTAGGGGAGAGGGGGGAGAGCAAGTAATAATTCAGGCTCGTCGTAATAAACATGGAACCGAAATGGTGCACTTAAAATAGAGGAACAGTAAGACTATCTCAAATTAGTAATTGCAACTCTAGGCAACAGAGTGGTAAAGGAAAACTATATCTTAGTGTCCAAGGGTTCTAAAGAGACAGTCAGATAATTTGTGAACGTTGGCTCCTAGTTCTAGGAACGGTCTGCCATTCTTTGATCGGTCGAGGTATTCTATGAGGTTGTGGGGGAAGGGAATCAAGGAAGGATATTCCCGCTTGCTCGAGGATCTTTTTTCCTTCTTCTAACGAACGACATATGTGTAGTTCATTGCCATGGGTGAAAGATAGGGAAAAAGGAAAACCCCAACGATATTTGACTTGAGCCGATTGCAAGGCTAAAGTGACTGGTCTGAGAGCTCTCCTGCGAAAAAGCGTGGCCGGTGAAATGTCTGAAAAGAGGCGTACAGCATCAGGAAGACCAGGCAAAGTGGAGAGTGGTCTTGCAGCGTTCAAAATGAGGTCCCTGGACTCCTCATATTGCATTTTAAGGACCACATCTCGAGGGATCGTAGGGGACCGTGGCTTACCCAGAGCTCTATGAACCCTGGTAATGTGTAGTGAAGAAGGGTCCATATCTGGTAGTAATGCCGTAAACAGGGAGGCAATTGTCTCCTTTAGATTTACAAAAGATTCTGGAAGACCCCGTATTCTAATATTTCCCCTGCGGGACCTGTTTTCAAGATCTTCATTCCTCAGCTCCAGTTCTGTGATACGGTCCGCATGGTGTTTCAGGGTCTCCTGATCTGCCTCTAGGGCCTCCGCCGTGACCTCCATCTTGTCTTCCAGGCTTGCTGTGCGCTGAGTTATATCCTGTAGCTGGGAGGATATGGCTTGCATAGCGGAGTGGAGCTCGGTACGGAAGGTGTCCTGGAGGGTTTTTAAAAGCGTTGCGGTGGAGACCACCGCTTCATCTCCGATGGTAGGAGCGTCTTCACCTGCTCCCTCACTGATCTGTGGGGACGGGGCGGGAGTGGAAACAGGCGCGGCGGCCATTTTGCCTGCACCGCTGCCCGCCAGGAGCTCGGAGATCGGGCGGCTCACCGGCTGTCCAGCACCAATTTTTTTGGGCATTATAGTTCTCGGGAGTCTCCGGTACAAGGGGGTCTCGATCGCTATAAAATATCTCCGGTTCCGGTGCTTAGAGAGGGTATATGTGGACGTCGGGCTGCGGAGCTTAGCAGAGCACGTCCAGCCCCATCAAAGCCCGCACATGCGCCACCGTAGCCTGCCTTTAAACGCTGTATTCCATTCACTTTCTATGACTTCACCCCCCAAGGAGCTTAAGGAAAAGAACTCTCACTGTTCTCTCCCTATAAAGATCCTGTGTTCAGGACAGTGGATTTCCAGTGCAGCTATGATTGACTCTAGGGCAAGTGGCAATTTCATGGATATTGCATTTGCCAAGAAACATGGTATTGAAATTCAGCAAAGAGCCTCTCCAATTACCATGGAAACAGTGGATGGGTCACCTTTAATCTCTGGGCCTGTGGATCAGGAGACCGTACCCCTTGAAATTTTGTTGGAGCCTAATCATCAGGAGCAACTTTCTTTCTTGCTAATTTCTTCTAATTTTCCTGTGATTTTAGGCATTCCTTGGTTGCGTTCTCAGAACCCAATTATCAACTGGGAGACAAAGGAGATTATCTATCCAACAAGGAGCAACTCAGCGTTAACAGAAGCTGTCCCTGAGTCCACGGCTACGGAACCACATGTACAGGTATTTTCTTTACCTCCAGCATATAAAGAGTTCTCTGACATCTGTGACAAGAAGAATGCAGATCAGCTTCTTCCACACAGGCATTATGACTGTCCCATTGAGCTGCTTCATGGGGCAGCTATTCCTTTTGGTAACTTATACCCTTTGGCGGCACCTGAGCTTCAAACCTTAAAGGAGTATATTGTTGAAAATCTGGCCAAAGGCTTCATACGTCCTTCTTCCTCACCAGCAGGGCACCTATCTTTTTTGTAAAGAAGAAGGATGGGACCCTGAGACCCTGTGTTGACTATCGGGAACTCAATAAGGTAACCGTACGAAACCGTTACCCTTTGCCTCTGATTCCCGAATTACTGGAAAGAGTCCGCCATGCTAAGGTGTTCTCTAAACTGGATCTTCGTGGGGCTTATAATTTGGTGCGTATTCATCCAGGGGATGAGTGGAAGACAGCATTCAGCTGCCGATATGGACACTTTGAATATCTTGTGATGCCCTTCGGGCTTTGTAACGCCCCTGCAACGTTTCAACACCTTGCTAATGACATTTTCAGAGATTTGTTGGACCAGTTTGTGGTGATCTATTTGGACGATATACTAATCTTTTCTGACTCTCTACAGGAACATGAAGAACATGTCAAAACTGTTTTAAGACGTCTGAAAGATAACCATCTGTATATTAAACCGGAGAAATGCGAGTTCCATCGTTCTGAGATACAGTTCTTAGGTTATATCATCTCTCCCCAGGGGCTGAACATGGAATCTGGTAAGATTCAGGCTATCCTTGACTGGCCGGTACCCAAGAACGTTAAGGAGGTCCAACGTTTTATTGGTTTTGCTAATTTCTACAGACGCTTCATTGGAAATTTTTCTGATATTGTCCGTCCCATTACTTCCTTGACAAATAAGGAAAAGCCCTTTAAGTGGTCATCACAGGCTCAAGAAGCTTTTCATCGGCTTAAGATTTGTTTCACATCAGTACTGCTGTTGATACACCCAGATCCAACACTTTATTTCATTGTGGAGGTGGACGCTTCTGATAATGCTTTGGGGGCTATTCTCTCCCAAAGGACTGGAGAGAAGGGTCTGCTACATCCTTGTGCTTTCTTTTCCCGTAGACTAACCTCAGCAGAGAAGAATTACGATGTGGGAGACAAGGAATTGCTGGCTATTATTGCGGCTTTCAAAGAATGGAGGCATCATCTGCAAGGAGCTGCACAACAGATCATAGTGCTAACTGACCATCGCAATTTAGAGTTCCTTAGATCCGCTAGATGTCTTTCTCCTCGTCAGGCTCGTTGGAACTTATTTTTAAATCAGTTTAACTTTGTTATCTCGTACCGTCCAGGTTCTCGTAATGGGAAGGCTGATACTTTATCCTGAATCCATGCTGCGGATTCCGTACCTGGAGCCCCATCCAAGACTATTCTATCTGATTCCAATTTCATCGGAGTTATCCACGATCAGGACTTGTGGAAGGAGTTCAGGGAGGCCTATGACGGTGATGTATTTCTGGCCAATCCACCTGTGGATATTAATCTTGTCTTTAAGGGTGGCATGTGCTTCAGAGATCGACGTATCTACGTCCCTGAGGTCGTCCGTCTGCAGATCCTCAAGTTGGTACATGACTCCAAGTTGGCTGGTCACAGGGGGTACAGAAGACACAAGAGTTCCTGAGCCGATTCTTCTGGTGGCCAACTTGCCTGAAGGATACCAAGGATTATGTTCTCTCTTGCGAGTTATGAGCTCGTTACAAGACTCCTCATGTGGCACCTACGGGTCTTCTACAACCATTACCTGTTCCGTCCCGCCCTTGGGGGTCTATATCAATGGACTTTATTGTGGAGCTGCCTACATCGGGGGTATGAATACAATCATGGTGGTAGTTGATCGCCTGACTAAAGCTGCTCATTTTGTTCCGTGCACCGGTCTCCCCTCAGCTAAAGATACAGTGAACTTGGTTATACAGAATGTCTTTTGGTTGCATGGGGTGCCGGATGAGATCATCTCTGACCATGGAGTACTGTCAGGGAGAGACTAGGTGAGCGAGAGCTAATAACCCGGGCCTCTGCAGTTTCCCTCAGACTAGGGAAAACCTGACTGACCCTCTACCTGGAGTTTACACTGAAAGTGTGCATGTCCAGGCCTCGAACCTCACCCTGTCTCCTGAGCTCAGCCCTAGGCTGAAATCTCCGCCCACCACCCAGTGAAGATGTTATTCCCCAATACCCACAGTTAGCACAGACAAGGATAAAGGAAAATATACACCACGCCGCAGTCACTCAGGAATACACTATAAATGTGCAGGGCAAAATAAATACAAATATAGGAAGGAGTAAATAAGACAAAGGAAAATACACCACCAGCAACGAATCTCCAACCACCAGCTCTCCTCACCAGACCGAGATAACAACGCACAAGACAGAAGCTATAATCGGCGACGCCCAAAGATCAGGAGAACTATTTAAAGGCAGTGGGCATGGCCCAGCTTCCAATCCAAGGATTAGGTAAATTAACCCCTGAACAGCTAGATAAAATCTAGCAGACGCCAATGAGCAAATAGTGGTCAAAAGCAGAATTACCGCTGTCTGTCGGACGACCTGGTCTGAACAGCGTCCGACATGACAAGTACAGTTCACTTCAAGATTCTGGAAGGGGTTTTGCTCTGCACTCAATATTAATGTCTGTCTCTCTTCCGCTTACCATCCCCAGACAAATGGTCAGACTGAGCGTACCAACCAGACGCTGGAACAATATCTAAGATGCTATGTCAGCCATCTCCAGGATGATTGGTTGGAGTTGCTGCCGTTAGCCGAATTTTCATATAAAAATTCTCAGAGCGCCTCCACTAAATTTACACCTTTCTTTGCCAATCTGGGTTATCATCCGTGTATCTTACCTAGGTCTCCAATTAATTCTCCGGTACCGGCAGTGGAGGAAAGGCTGACTGCGATGAGGCAAAATCTGGAGGTTCTGAAGGAATCCCTGACCACAGCTCAAGAACGTTATAAGAGATCGGCTGATAGATTCCGTAAACCTGCACCCATGTTCAAGGTAGGAGATTCCGTGTGGTTAGCAACTAAGAATCTGAAGTTAAACGTTCCTTCACAAAAACTTGGACAGAAATTCATTGGCCCTTTCAAGATCAACGGTATTGTGAGCTCTGTGGCCTGCCGGCTGAAGCTGCCTAGGACTATGAAGGTACATCCAGTTTTTCATGTATCTTTACTAAAGCCTGTATCTCCTAATACCTTCAAGGGACATGTTGTGCCACCTCCGCAGCCTGTGGTGATTGATAGGAAAGAACAATTTGTGGTGGAGGAAATTGTTGATTCCAGGATTCGCAGGAATCGGCTCCAATATTTGATAAGATGGCAGGGATATCCCCCTGAGGAAGACTCTTGGGAACCTGTGGAAAATGTCAATGCCCAACAGAAGATTTCTCGTTTTCATCAGAGATTCCCTGGGAAACCAGATCCAGGATCGTCCTGAGGCCGCTTCTAAGGAGGGAGTAATGTCAGTACTCTGAACATTTTTTTTACCTTTTATGCATTACTGCCCTTTTCCAAGATGGCGTCTTTGGTCTCATGTTCACTATGTCTTCCTGCTATAAAACTCCACCCCAGCCTTCAGTCTGTGCTAGAGTATTCTGCCTTGCATCCAGCTCCTGACTCTGATTACTCCCTGGCTGTATACCTGCTCCTGTGAACCTGTGTGGTGATCCTGCTACTCTGTTCTGAGTTCCTGCTGCATACACCAGTTTCCAGTAATCCTCCTTCATCTGCTGCTCGTGTTTACTTCCATCTGCATTTGCTGGACATGTAAGCTGTTGCTGCTCTGCAAAAACATGAGACTATTACCCAGGCCTCCCTGGTTGAGCTAAGATATTTTTGAACTGCCTTATAAGTGTATCTATCTGTGTTTTGGACTAAGCAAGGACTTATTCGTGTCAAGTATCCTCAAGAATAATTGTGCTTCATAGACTTTCTGCTTGATTGCATTTTCCTCTGAAGTTCCCTATAAACTGCTAAGCTGCGTTTAATATTTACACCAAGTGTTGTGGACTTGAGTTTCTCTCTGCACCTGTTTGAATCACCGTGTGATAATATAGACTTTACCACTTATAAAACTGTGTCCTGTAGTTGTCTTGTTCCATGCAAAGAGTCTCCTGAGTTATCCCCTATAATTATTACAGGCACGGTGCTCAGAGGGGGCCCACCCGGAGCTACGCTACGGTAACTGTATCGGCGCGCGCAGCGCGCCAATACAGTTACCTTTTGTGGCATCCTATGGGGAGTGCATTATACTATATGGCGTCCTATGGGGAGTGCATTATACTATATGGAGTCCTATGGGGAGTGCATTATACTATTTGGAGGCTTATGGGGAGTGCATTATACTATATGGAGACCTATGGGGAGTGCATTATACTATATTTAGGATGATCTGGTGCATTATACTATATGGAGGCCATCTAGTGGGCCGTCATACAGTGTGGAGATTACAGTTAAGGGGCCATTATACAGTGTTGGAGCCATCAAACAGTTTGGGGCTACTAAGGGGTCATTATACTATGTGGATGATACTATAGAGTGAGGGGGCATTGTACTGTATAGGGGAGTTTTACAGGGGGCAGACTCGGGACATTATTAAATGTAAAGTGGGCGCTTCTTGTTATAGGGGATCTCAGGTTACTGTGACTATCACAGGGGCACACATGGCAATATTACTTTCTAGGGAGCAAAATGTGGGCACTGTTTTCTAGGGCACTTGCACCTGGCATTACTATATTATAGAGGGGTGCTTTAGAATTTAGAAGGCACAGAGAACCGCACAGCAGGTGCAGTAATAAGGACACATACGGCAGCAGCGGCTCAGTATTGGGGTATCAGGGGCAGTAATAGGGACACATACAGCAGCAGCGGCTCAGTATTGGGGTATCAGGGGCAGTAATAGGGACACATACAGCAGCAGCGGCTCAGTATTGGGGTATCAGGGGCAGTAATAGGGACACATACGGCAGCAGCGGCTCAGTATTGGGGTATCAGCAGGATGAGGAGTTTGTGCAGGTTGAGAATAGATAGATGGTGATGGGGCTGGAATATGAGAAATGAAATGTGTCTTTGTTGTATTCTCTGCAGACGAGTCTTGGCTGGAAGAAGTTAGCATGTCGGTCTGGGCCAGATGGAAAAGAAGGGAAAAGTGAACGATTCCATCAGAGAACATCAGCGGTAAGACATTATCTGTAACTGTGCTGTGATCTCTTATATGTTCTGTAGGACTGGTATCTACCACTGACCATATGGCGGTAATATCCATGTTGGCCGTTATATAGAGATTATCTTCAGTAATAGCGCGGTCATCTGCTGAGATTCTCCTCCAGTATTAGGGCGCGTCACCAAATTGTAATTAAGGTTACCTGGTTAGGGGCCCACTCAGAACCTTCGCCCCCCTGAACCAAAACCCTAGATACGCCTCTGACGTGTGCCATAAGTTCTCCACCACTGCCCTAGACAGTTGGAGGCACGAGATCAATAGGACAACATGCAATCACATGTGGATGAAAGGAGGGGTTGATCCAGCTTCCAAAATTTTGTCACATTTTTTTTTGTCCACAAAAGAATGGAGAGGTCTGTAATTCATATCTTAGGTACACTTCCCCTGTGAGACAGAATCTAAAAATATTTACCAGATTTGATTACCTATTAGAGATAGGCGAATCCGACCAGGAAAGTTCAGTGTCTGTACCGAACACCTACTGTTCGGACACGAACACAGAACATGGACTTCACCAGGAAGTCTGTGATAATGTTCAAGTTTGGCCCCTCGAACACCAGGTGTTTGTTGCGATGTCATGTGCATTAACTCTGGTCAGACAGCCTCGGTTCCAACGCTGTCAAATCACAATGTGAGCCTGCAGCTGTGATCGGGAGTGGCTGATGGGAGTATTCATCAGCCAGCACCTGCGCTCTAAATAAATGATAAAAAAAATGACATGGGTTCGCCTGTATTTTTGATAACCAGACAAAACTGGCCAACAACGTTCTTCCCTCAGCTGGCTGGGTCTTCCAGCATGACAATGACCTGAAACACACAGACAGGTCAACTAAGGAGTGGCTACGTAAGAAGCATTTCACGATCCTGGAGTGGCCTAGCCAGTCTCCAGGCCTGAACCCAATAGAAAATCTTTGGAGGGAGCTGAAACTCAATCTTGCCTGGTGATAGCCCCGAAACCTGAAAAATTTGGAGGAGATCTGTATGGAGGAGTGGACCAAAATCCCTGCTGCAGTGTGTGCTAACTTGGTGAAGAACTACAGGAAACGTCTGACCTCTGTAATTGCAAACAAAGGTTTCTGTACCAAATATTACGTTCTTTTTTGCAAATACTTACTTCATGCAATAAAATGCTAATTAATTATGGAAAAATCATACAATGTTATTTTCTAGATTTTTTTAAAGATTCTGTCTCTCACAGTTGAATCAGCGGTGTATCAAATACTTATTTTCCCCACTGTATATGCACAGGCTCATTAATAGAAACTAAAGAACTGCTTTGCTGGTCGATTCCCGAACCTACCAGAGAAACAACATAATACCCAGTTTGGTGTGGAAGTGATATAACACAAAATTCATGGCTGAAGCCAAAAAGCTGACTAGAACCACACTTTTTAAGGAGGTCAGGTTCCCTGATGGAATTTAAGCTAGGCTCTAAAAGTAATTTCCCTCTTATTCCAGCCGGCTGGGAAGAGATGTAGACCAAGCAGTATGGCTGAGCCATTATTATGGCCCCAGGATTAGCTCTCATGCTGTATAAGGGGCTCCAGCATTAGCTTCCACACTGTAAAAGAGCCACTGGATTAGCTCCCACGCTTTACAATGCCCTCCACTTTCGCTCTCAAGCTGTATGAGGGCCCCTGAATTAGCTCCCACAATAGCCCCCCACACTGTATGATGGGCCACTATACTTAATGATGCCCCCACAGTTGCACCACACATTTTAAATCAAATAAAAAACAGCATACTCACCTAATCCAGGATCCTGACGACTCCTCCAGCAAAGCGAGGAGGAATCAACGCGCTGTCATTGCATGTGTAGAGGTCGGCCAGGGCCGTATTCATGGCTGAGCTGTTTGGGCTTTGCGTGCCCGGGCCTCCCTCTACATAAAAATCACATCTCCCTGGGAGCTTACTTGTCTCTCCATTGTTGGCACTGGCAGGGCCCCGCTTCTGTTTCTTTGGGTCTCCTCTGGTCGCTTAGGAATAAACAGAGACACAGTCCAGGTACAACTCAAAATGCAAAACTTTACTTTCACTTCTTAGCAGCACATCCAGATCTGTTATAGTGTTAACATCAGAATTCACGTTATAAGTCACTTCAGCTTTCCCTCCACTCCTCTCCTTGTCACACGGCTTGAGACCGGGTCTTATCATATCCCACGGTATCTCAGCATCCTCCCTGTCCAGACTTTCCACAATTGGGGGTTCCCTCAGCAGCCGTTTCACCCCGGCTCTGAGGGCATCAGCCCATGCTATCATCTGCCACATGTTGAGCAACCTGCCTGTGTTTCCTGCAGTGTCCTTTCACTGTAGCTTTCACTTCAATAGCTCACACTTCTAGAACTTCTGTAGCTCTAACAATGCTGTTCACCTACTTTGGATGGCTGGGCTCTTTCCTTGAACTGAATGCTGTGGGTATCTACTTTACTCTTGGGCACTCACACCCTTCTGAACTTTATGGGCGCCCAGGCTCCTTCTGCCAGAAATCAGGAATCTCCCTTCCTCTAGCTACAATGACCCCTCCTACATTAACTATTTACACTAATCCACAACATGCTAACCTAGGTGTACCAAAATGCCCCCATCTAGTGGCCCAATACATGTACTGCGCTCTCCCTGCATACAATACATAAAGTACAGCCACAGCAACATTAAATTACGTACGTACACAATCTATATACAGTACAGACCAAAAGTTTGGACACATCTTCTCATTTAAAGATTTTTCTGTATTTTCATGACTATGAAAATTGTACATTCACACTGAAGGCATCAAAACTGTGAATTAACACATGTGGACTTATATACTTAACAAAAAAGTGTGAAACAACTGAAATTATGTCTTATATTCTAGATTCTTCAAAGTAGCCACCTTTTGCTTTGATGAATGCTTTGCACGCTCTTGGCATTCTCTTGATGAGCTTCAAGAAGAAGTCACCAGGAATGGTCTTCCAACAATCTTGAAGGAGTTCCCAGAGATGCTTAGCACTTGTTGGCCCTTTTGCCTTCACTCTGCGGTCCAGCTCACCCCAAACAATCTCGATTGGGTTCAGGTCTGGTGTCTGTGGAGGCCAGGTCATCTGGCGTAGCACCCCATCACTCTCCTTCTTGGTCAAATAGCCCTTACACAGCCTGGAGGTGTGTTTTGGTCATTGTCCTGTTGAAAAATAAATGATGTTCCAACTAAACGCAAACCGGATGGAATAGCATGCCGCTGCAAGATGCTGTGGAAGCCATGCTGGTTCAGTATGCCTTCAATTTTGAATAATTATATACTTAACAAACAGTGTGAAACAACTGAAATGATGTCTTGTATTCTAGCTTCTTCAAAGTAGCCAACAAGTGCTAAGCATCTCTGGGAACTCCTTCAAGATTGTTGGAAGACCATTCCCGGTGACTACTTCTTGAAGCTCATCAAGAGAATGCCAAGAGTGTGTAGAGATGTGTCTGCTGCCAGAACTCTGTGTGGCATTGACCTGGTCTCAAATCTGAGCTGCTGTTAACCTGCGATTTCTGAGGCTGGTGACTCAGATAAACTTATCCTCAGAAGCAGAGGTGACTCTTGGTCTTCCTTTCCTGGGGCGGTCCTCATGTGAGCCAGTTTCTTTGTAGCGCTTGATGGTTTTTGCCACTGCACTTGGGGACACTTTCAAAGTTTTCCCAATTTTTCGGACCGACTGACATTCATTTCTTAAAGTAATGATGGCCACTCGTTTTTCTTTACTTAGTTGCTTTTTTCTTCCCATAATACAAATTCTAACCGTCTATTCAGTAGGACTATCAGCTGTGTATCCACCAGACTTCTGCACAACACAACTGATGGTCCCAACCCCATTTATAAGGCAAGAAATCCCACTTATTAAACCTGACAGGGCACACCTGTCAAGTGAAAACCATTCCCGGTGACTACCTCTTGAAGCTCATCAAGAGAATGCCAAGAGTGTGCAAAGCAGTCATCAAAGCAAAAGGTGGCTACTTTGAAGAACCTAGAATATAAGACATCATTTCAGTTGTTTCACACTTTTTTGTTAAGTATATAATTCCACCTGTGTTAATTCATAGTTTTGATGCCTTCAGTGTGAATGTACAATTTTCATAGTCATGAAAATGCAGAAAAATCTTTAAATGAGAAGGTGTGTCTAAACTTTTGGTCTGTGCTGTATGTAAATACAGTGGCATTAAATATAAATCTTAAGAACAGTATGGGCCAACAATATATACACTCACCGGCCACTTTATTAGGTACACCTGTCCAACTTCTTGTTAACACTTAATTTCTAATCAGCCAATCACATGGCGGCAACTCAGTGCATTTAGGCATGTAGACATGGTCAAGACAATCTCCTGCAGTTCAAACCGAGCATCAGTATGGGGAAGAAAGGTGATTTGAGTGCCTTTGAACGTGGCATGGTTGTTGGTGCCAGAAGGGCTGGTCTGAGTATTTCAGAAACTGCTGATCTACTGGGATTTTCACGCACAACCATCTCTAGGGTTTACAGAGAATGGCCCGAAAAAGAAAAAAAATCCAGTGAGCGGCAGTTCTGTGGGCGGAAATGCCTTGTTGATGCCAGAGGTCAGAGGAGAATGGGCAGACTGGTTCGAGCTGATAGAAAGGCAACAGTGACTCAAATCGCCACCCGTTACAACCAAGGTAGGCCTAAGAGCATCTCTGAACGCACAGTGCGTCGAACTTTGAGGCAGATGGGCTACAGCAGCAGAAGACCACACCGGGTACCACTCCTTTCAGCTAAGAACAGGAAACTGAGGCTACAATTTGTACAAGCTCATCGAAATTGGACAGTAGAAGATTGGAAAAACGTTGCTTGGTCTGATGAGTCTCGATTTCTGCTGCGACATTCGGATGGTAGGGTCAGAATTTGGCGTAAACAACATGAAAGCATGGATCCATCCTGCCTTGTATGGAGCATCTTTGGGATGTGCAGCCGACAAATCTGCGGCAACTGTGTGATGCCATCATGTCAATATGGACCAGAATCTCTGAGGAATGCTTCCAGCACCTTGTTGAATCTATGCCACGAAGAATTGAGGCAGTTCTGAAGGCAAAAGGGGGTCCAACCCGTTACTAGCATGGTGTACCTAATAAAGTGGCCGGTGAGTGTACATTTACACATTCTCCGACCCGGGACATGCTCGAGGGCTCAGGACGGCTACTGCGACCCCCTTACACACTGAAGTCCTGAGCATGCGTGCATCTCCTGGTGTTTTGTAGACCTCAGGTGTAATGAAACCTGCAGTCTATCGAAAAGAGAGCAGTAGTGCAGGGAGATTGTATCTCCCTGATGTACCGCAGAGATTAACTATATTGGCAGTGCCCTCCCAGTACCTATGCTACTGCTGTAAAAGCATGAAATGGTGGGCCTTGGACGGTTATCATCTTTTATACTGCCTTACCATGTGATTTAATACAGGGCATTATGGTGAAATTTACATGGCTGCACCTGACACCATTAGCCCACACTTTAAGTTTTGAGCGCTATGTAATAGAGTGCAGGGTTGCGTATGTCACCACGGAACAGACAGACCAACTGCTGAAGGGGATTTATTAACAGGGGTAAAATTCTCCTCGCAGGGAGTAAACGGGGTTAATAGTCAAGTAAAACAGTAAACAGTTAAGCGGAATCAAAGGGGTAACGAGTGTTCTTGTAACTTATCAGCCCAGGGAGGTCCTGACTGGAGGGTCCTTTTCCCAATGTGGATACAGTCACCAGCAGGGCTTGGGATCCTGAAGTCTCTTCTGTGTCTCCTGGAAGGTCCGGGGTTAAGTCTCTCTGCAATCTGTTCTTCGCAAAGTGAAAGTGAAACCAGGAAATAGCACAGTCTCGTGGCTTCTGCAAGAGCCTCTATGCACCAGGCTGACAGTCTCCCTGTATTAACGCTGTCACACACACTCTGGGTAGTTACTTATCACACTCAGGGATTCTTTGCTTGTCACTTCGGTCACCAGGGCTGCACAGTCACTGTCTCTGATTCTGGAGGCTTCCAAATCTACACCCCCGCATCCAGCCTTCACTCTGGTGGGTATCTCAGCCTCAGTGCCCTCACGGGGAGCACTCTGTCATGGGGAGCGCGGCGCTGCAGCCTGCTTTCTCTCTGGCACGCTGTCCCCTCTCTGGCGCGCTCTCTCTCCCGCACTTTTCTGACCACTCCCCTCTCTTTTCCCAGCAGTCAACCTGTCCCCTCTGTCCAGGGCAGAAAGTCTTCCCCCCAACAACCCAGCTGTCTGGCTAAGTGGTTCCAGGCAAGGAGCAGGGAAAGCAACCTCCTTACAGCTATATGAAATAGTGCTATGCATTTTTCCCCCCAATCTTCTGAATCGAACTGCTTAATATGCAAATTCATGGGGACCTGCAAATTATAGGAAATTTTACTCAAAGTTGATCCTCTGTGGATCAATCTTTTCATCTCTATATAAAGAAATCTTGAAAAAAAAAAACAATGGGCACATATGTAGCACTGAGGATGAGATGAACAATTTTGATATTGCATACTTCACAGATGCGAATGATTCCACAGCATTTGATGTTGTCCCAGGCAGCCACTTGCGTGCCTAGGTTTGGCCTAGAATATGGCTAGAGAGTAGCTTATGTAAGATTTGACTGTTGGAAATGTTGCAAATCATAGTCATGATAGAAATTTGGGTCCATCGCTTGGCCAACAAAAAAAGCTTGGTTTTGGTCAGAAAACCTAGGGTGGTGCACTGTATCAATCGTTTGTCTTCTTCATCTCATCCCGTCTTGTACATTTTATGCCAATTGGTTTGTGTTGCTTGGAGCATAACATCAGTGAAAAGTCCAGTCACTTTACTGGAAATGAAAACAGCATAACTGATGTTTCCTCAATATCAATTTCAAGAGTTCTGGAAGCTGCTGCATGAGGCGGACCAGGTAGGAGATCTTTGCCCAGACAAATTGTGGGAATTGTAAATGGAGAACTGACCTCATTGAATATCTGATCTACTTGGTCTTTTTACGGCAGGGTGTGGGGAGAGTGGTTAGAATGCATAGTGCCTCTCCATTGTGACCTAATACAAGAAACCTGGTTAGAGGTGACTACTTTCGTGCTAGTGGGCTTCTGGTTAGTGTAGCAGAAAAGTACTTCGAAAAGTTTTAGGCAGGTGTGGAAAAAATGCTGCAAAATATAAATACTTTTAAAAAAATAAAATGCAGGCAACAGTGAAGCATGGTAGAGATTCTTTGAAAATCTGGGGCTGAATTAAAGCAAATGCACTTGGGTATTTGGTCAGGATACAGGGCCAGTGTCAGCACCCGTAACAACCGGGCAAGTGGTGGGGCCCTGAGATGGCAGGGGGCTCACTCACTGCCTGTGCCCACGAGTGGGCCCCCCCACCTGCTCTGGACCCCAGCTCTTGCAATACTCACCTCTCCCTGTTCTGCAGGTGTGGTGTTCTCCGCGTCTTCTGACTGTGACGTTCAGGTCAGAGGGTGCGATGTGTGAGCAGTCACAGAGCAGAGAGCGAGCCGGAAGACGCCAATGCTGAAGAGTCTGGAGCAGAGCATGACCCAAAACATACAGCCAAGGCAACAAAGGAGTGGCTCAAAAAGAAGCACATTGAGGTCATGGAGTGGCCTAGCCAGTCTCCAGACCTTAATCCCACAGAAAAATTATGGAGGGAGTTGAAGTTCCAAGTTGCCAAGCAACAACCTCAAAATCTTAAATGATTTAGAGATGATCTGCAAAGAAGAGTGGACCAAAATTCCTCCTGACGTGCACAAGCCTCATCATTAACTACAAAAAAAGTTTGACTGCTGTGCTTGCCAACAAGGGTTTTGCCACCAAGTATTATGTCTTGTTTGCCAGAGGGATCAAATACTTATTTCTCAGTGCAAAATGCAAATAAATTTATATAATTTATACAATGTGATTTTCCTTGATTTTATTTTTGATATTCTATCTCTCAATGTTAAAATTAACCTACCCTGAAAATTATAGACTGTTCATGTCTTTGTCAGTGGGCAAACTTACAAAATCAGCAAGGGATCAAATACTTATTTCCCCCACTGTATATATCAGTAGGCAGCGCCAAAAGAATAAACTCAGTTACTCATATTTAAGTGGGCAGTAGCCAATGTGTTAAAAAGACAGACAACGCTAGATCATAGGCCAGATGGTGTCCACAGTGTTTCCATCTGCCTCATTATAGGTAATTTTCCATCGGGGGTTTCCTCTGAATCACATATTTCAGAAATGTACATGGAAACTCCGGTGTAATCGTTCAGTACAGAGCACAGTATAAATGTGAGCCGAGCCTTACTGCAATCTTTGAGAGGCAGAATAAACAAATCAAGAGCAGGTAAAGAATTGGTTTTATTTATTTTTTACACCGTTTCTTGTGCGGTATAAGTGATTAGATGACTTTATTCTATATAGTTTGTCTATGTTTAGCTGCTATAGCACACAAAAAAATGCTTTTTTTGCAAAAACTTGTACAGCCATATTTTAAGAGCTATAATTTTTCTATATTTGGGTTGACAGAGTCACGTGATGACTTGTTTTTTTGCGGGACGAGGTGGTGATATTATTGCTACCATTTTCGGGCATATATACCATATTTTGATCGCTTTCTATTACGATTTTTGGTAGGCATAATAAACAAAGACTAGCAATTCAGGAACTGTTTTTTATGCTGTTCAATGTATGCTAAAAGTGATAAGTCAGCTTTATTCTTCAATGAAAAGGTGCCAGAAAAGAACACAGATGACTCGGCACAGCTGCAATATTCTGGGATTTCAACACAGTGCCGACTCAAGGGACACGGGTGCCAAATCAAATGAAGAAATGTGAAGAGAATGTTCAAATCCACTGGGCGAAGAAAGGAATGGCACTCACTTTATTCTTCAAGTCAGTATGATTACATCGATACTACATTTATATTTTTTATGTTTTCGCGATTTTACACAATAAAAACTATTTTCTAAAAAAAAATAATAATTTTTGCATCACTATAGTCTGAGAGCTAAACCTGTTTTTTTTCTCTGCTAATGGAGATGTGTGGTGACTTATTTTCTGCTGGACAAGATTATGTTTTCAGCGATACCACTTTTATTTCAATTTTATTTTTTTATTGCGATTTATTCCACTTTTTTTACAGTGTTTACTGAAAGGGTTAAGGTGTAAGTCAGGTCGTTCTGGATGCGACGATATCAAATGTGTACTTTTTTTGTTTATTTTTGGTTTTGCATAAATATACCTATTTAAAGGTATAATATTATTTTCATATTTATTTTGTGATATTTTACTTTTTTTTTTTTTTTCATTTTGTTAACTTTTTTACTTAGTCCCTCTATGGAACTTTAACTTTTATTAGTCTGATTGCTGATATAATCCATTGCTATGCATTATACCTGTCAGAATTACACTGACAGAAGCCTGCCAGGACCATGATCCTGGCTTGGTCTAAAAGGCTTTCTGTAGCTGGCTGACCTGGAGGTCGTCATGATGATCTTGGGTTGCCATGACAATGATCTGGCTTTTGTGATGACGTTGAGGGGAAGTCGATCAGACGGGAGAGGAGACTCTTCCCTTTCCTAGCCTTCCAAATGCTGCAATCTATATCGATCGTGGCATTTAGGTGGTTAAACAGCCGGTGGCAGTGTGGGCACCGCGCCTAGCAGTGACAGCTGATGGCAATCGCACTGGCACAGCTCCTGTGCCGTGCACGATCGTCTTGACGAACCCATACATCAAAGGTCTTGAACTCCCATCTAACCAAAACGTATGGGTACATCAAAGGTCATGAAGGGATTAATGTTGGCAAATACAGGAAGATATAGATTAATTATCATTATCATCATCAGATCCTCTATAGCTGTAGGTTTGTTCAAGTCCTTGATGGTGTTGAGATCAGGGCTGTGTGAAGGCCATATCATCACTTCCAGGAATCATTGTTCTTCTTTATGCTGAAGATAGTTCTCAGTGACATTTGGTGTATGTTTGGGGCCATAATCCTGCTGCAGAATAAATTTGGAGCCAATCACTCGCCTCTCAGATGGTATTGCCTTATGGATAAGTATCTGTCTATATTTCTCAGCATTGAGTACATCAAGAAATTGGTGACGATGATGACCATTGATGCTCTGGTCAGCTAATGAAACTTAGTATAACAGATGAAAGACACATCATGCTTACTTTCTTTCAAAATCAGAAGATGTCCAGCAGAGCCAACAGCCCAGAACTTGCAACAACCAGTAAGCTCAATCTACGGTCTTCATGGAAGAATTGCATCAAAAAGTTATACATTCAATATGGAAATAAGGCCAAGTGACCTGAATATGCTGAAAACTTAGACATTGAGATGCAGAAACATGTTAACAGATACTCTGGACTTATTCAAATATGAAATATTTGGCTGGAGAATGGTACAATAATGATTATCTGTAGACAACAGTAAAGACTAGTGGAGGTTTATGGCAAGTTTGGGAGTGCATTTGAACAAATAAAGTTGTGAATTTCGATAAAATTAACCACTTCTCGACATGTGCCATACATTTACTGCTCTGCAGGAGCTGCATTCCCGTGTAAGGGGGTTGCGGTAGCTGTCCTAAACACCTAGGTATTTCCCGGTGTACAGTGTACTGAATGTATATATATTTCTAAATGTATTTCAATATGTATGTACAGGGAAAGCGTAGTGTTTGTAATAGACCATTAGATGGAGACATTTTTAGCGTATCTAGTTTAGCACGGTAGTGCATCAGTGTGAATAGTTAACTGTAGGAGGGGTCACTGTAAGAGGAAGAGAGCTTCCTGATTAGAGTCAGAAGGGCGAGGGCGCCCATAGAGCTTGGGTGGGCTATTAGCCCGGGCAACTATAAGGCCCCGTAGCGTTGGTTCTAAGGAAGTGCCCAGGCATCCAGTGTGTGAGGAAACAGCACAGACGCAGCTACAGGAGTTACAGAAGATTAAGCTACTAGTATGGAAGCTACAAAGGTGGACACAGCAGGACAGACAGGCGGGTCGCTCACCATGTGGCAGGTTTTAGCCAGGGTTGATGCCCTCAGATCTGAAGCGAAGCAGCTGAAGAAACAGTGAGTGTGTCAGTGAGTCTGGACAAGGAGGACGCTGAGAAAATGTACAATGTGGTATGACCTAATCTTGAGCCATAAGACAGGGGGAGAAGTGAAGGGAAATCTGTAATGACATGTAATGTGAAATTTTCTGAGAATGCTGTGTTGAACCTGGATGTGCTGCGAAGTAACGAGAGTAAATTTCTGTGTTTTGAATTACTACTGGACTGTGTCTCTTATTACACAAATGGCCAAAGGTGACCTTAGAGAACAAAAGAAGAACCATGATGGCGCAGTGAACGGAGAAACAAGTAAGCTTACAGTGAAGCCTGATTTATATGTAAAGGGAGGCCAGGGTACATGAGACCCAATGAGCTCATCCACGACTACTGGCCTGGCTGATCTCTACACCCGCAAAGAGTAGTACATGTATGGCAGCACGATCGTGCAGCCTGACGCTGAGCACCGTGGCGATCGTGTGTGGGTGTCAGCTCTGTGAGAGAGCTGACACCCCGCAGTAACACCCACGATCGGTGCTAGCACCGATCGCAGGCATTTAACCCATCTGATGCGCTGGCACTTCCATCGCGTTGTCCTAATCGTCTTCATGGAGATCCACGGCCCCAAGATGTCCGCAGGGTCCTTCCGGGTCCTGCAGGGAAGGTGGCTTGTGGGCGCCTGCTGAGAGCAGGCGCTGAGAATCCTCCTTCCCTGTCTGTCAGATGCTGATGTTTATCTGCAGCGCAGAGTATCAGATCAGCGATGTGACACAATATAGTGATGTCCCACCCTGGGACAATGTAATAAAGTTTAAAAAAATATATTAATAAGTGCTAAAATATTTGTTACAAAATCCCCAAATAAAGAAAAAAAAAAACAATCAAAATTTTTTCCAATAAATACATTTATTTATATAAATAAAAAAATAAGCAAAAAAAGTACACATATTTGGTATTGCTGCGTCCGTAACGACCCGTTCTATAAAACTATCCCACTAGTTAACCCATTCAGTAAACACCGTAAAAAAAAATAAAAAACAAGGCAAAAAAAAATGCTTTATCATCATACCGCCGAACAAAAAGTGCAATAAGACACGATCAAAAAGACGAATGTAAATGTAATGGTACCGCTGAAAACATCATCTCCCGCAAAAAACAAGCTATCATACAGCTCCATCAGCAGAGAGTTATAGCTCTGTGAGTAAAGCGATGCAAAAATAATTATTCTTTCTAGAAAATAGTTTTTGTTGTGTAAAAGCGCCCAAACATAAAAAAATATATAAATTGGGTATCGTTGTAATTGTACTGATCTGAAGAATAAAGCTGCCTTACCAATTTTACCACAAGCGGAACGGTATAAAAAACAAAACAAAACAAAAAGCAATTCCTGAATTGCTGGCTTTTATTCATTCTGTCTTGCAAAAATGCAGAATTGAAAGCGATCAAAAAATGTAATGTGCCGGAAAATGGTACCAATAAAAACGTCTGCTCGTCCCGCAAAAAACAAGCCATAAATTCTTGGCCAAAATATGGAAAAATTATAGCTCTCAAATTGTGGTGATACACTAGTTTTTTCAATAAAAAGCATATTTTAGTGTGTGACAGAAGCTAAACATAAAAACCCAATATAAATCTGGTATCGCTGTAATCGCACCGACCCGAAGAATAAAGTCACCTAATCACTTATACTGCACGAGGAACGGTGTAAAAAATAAATAAAGCCAATTCTTCACATACTGTGACTTTTTAATTCTGCCTCCCAGTAAAGTTCAGCACACATTTATCCTGCGCTCTGCTCTGAGGGCTTACACCGGGGTTTCCGTGTATATCTCTGAAATACGTGATTCAGATGGAACCTCTGGTGGAGGATTCTCTATAATGAGGCAGATGAAGGCACTGTTTACGCCATAGGACCTGTGATCCGGCGGTGTCCGTCTTTTTAGGATTGCATAAAACTGCCATCGACCACAGTTTTGTGCACTTCTGAAAAGAAGGACACCGCTGAACAGAGGCCAGACGGAGTCCAGAGCAACTCTGCTGCCTCATTATAGTGAATGGATCCATTGGGGGTTTCATCTGTCATGTCACTCCGAGATTTAGATGGAAAACCCGATATAAGTGCTCAGCGTAGAGCGCTGGATAAATGTGATCATAAAAGTTATGTAAAATGTTCCCAATAAAAGCTTCAACTCAATCCACAAAAAAGCAAGTCCCCACTCAGGTCTGTCATCTTTTAATGGTAGTATAGGGGCTTACACGTTACTGGTAGCACAAAGGCTCTGGAAAAGCGAAATAGCTCCTTGAACCCCCAAAAGAAATTCAGCAAATTCTCCAGTCCCAAATCCTAATCCCCTCCTCTCTTCTGAGCCCCAATGTGTCTAAACCACATTTAGCACCCACATGTTTGGCATTTCTGTAGTAATAAGAGCCCGCCTACCTTATGGGTGCATGCCTCCAGAAGCACGGGCTGGGCATAATATACTGGTGACTGCAACATACTAGTCACTACAATGGCAGTTTGCAATTTCCAGTCAGCAACATCCACTGCTGCTTGTTTCTGGAAAACACCCATGGAGTCAAAATCGTCACTATACCTGTAGATAAATTCCCAAAGCGGTATAATTTCCAAAATGGGGTCACTTGAGGGGGGATTCTGCTTTTCTAGCACTTAGGGGCTCTGTATATTGAGTCTGCAAACTATTCTAGGAATATCTGCACTCCAGGAGGCAAATGGCGCTCTGTCCCTCCCGAGTCTCTCCGTATGACTAAGCAGTACATTCAGCAGAAATTATGGGACAAATTTTGGTGCCATTTTTACCGTTTCCCAATATGAAAATGTAAAATTTGGGGCTACCACAATTTTTGTGGTAAAAATGTAAATTATTTTTTCTTCACTGCCCAGTGGTATAAAATTCTGTGACACACCTGTGGTGTCAATATAATCACTCACACCTAGATAAATTAATTGAGAGGTTTAGTTTGTAAAATAGGGTCACCTATGGGGGATACTGCTGTTCTGGCAACTCGGGCTCTGCCAATGTGACATGGCACCCTCAAGCCAGTGCAGCAAAATCTGCACTGTAATATGGCGCTACTTCCCTTCTAAGCTTTGCACTGTGCCCCAAAAGTAGTTTTGATCACATATGGGGTATCGGTGAACTCAGGAGAAATTGCGAACCAATTTTTGGGGTCCATATTCTCCTGTTACCCTTGTGAAAATACGAAACTTGGAGCTAAAAAAGATTTTTGTGGGAAAAGCACCTGTGAAGCACCTAGGGGTTCAAGGTGTTCAATACACATATAGAAAAGTTGCCAAAGGGGTCTAGTTTCCAAAATGGTGTCACTTGTTGGGGGTTTCTTCTGTTTAGGCACATCAGGGGTTCTCCAAACGTGACATGGCATCCATTAATTATTCCAGTAAATTTTAAATTCAAAAAGTCAAATGTCGCTCCTTCCGTTCCAAGCCCTGCCGTGCACTCAAACAGTAGTTTTCCTCCACATATTGGGTATCGGTGCACTCAGGATAAATTGCACAACAAATTGTATGGAGCAATTTCTCCTTTTACCCTTATAAAAATGCTAAATATTGAGCTAAAAAAGATTTATCTGGGAAAAATGTCATTTTGTTATTTTCACAGCTCTACGTTATAAACTTCTGTGAAGCATCTAGATAAGTTTCCAAAGAGATCTAGTTTCCAAAATGGTGTCACTTGTTGGGGGTTTCCACTGTTTAGGCACATCAGGGGCTCTCCAAACGTGACATGGCGTCCGCAAATTATGCCAGCAAATTTTGCATTCAAAAACTGAAATGGTGCACCTTCCTTTTCTGTGCCCAAACAGTAGATTTCCCCACATATGGAAATTTTTTTATGAATGAATGTTTATTTTTTTCTTCCATATTCCAAAAATTCCTGTGACGCACCTTGAATGTGGTTTTGAGCACCTTGAGGGGTGCAGTTTTTAGAATGGTGTCACTTTTGAGTATTTTCTGTCATATAGGCCCCTCAAAGTCACTTCAAATGTGAGATGGTCCCTACAAAAAATGGTTTTGCAAATTTTGTTGTAAAAATGGGAAATCGCTGGTCAACTTTTAACCCTTATAACTTCTTAACAAAAAAAAAATTGGTTCCAAAATTGTGCTGATATAAAGTAGACATGTGGGAAATGTTACTTATTAACTATTTTGTGTGACATATCTCTGTGATTTAAGGGTATGAAAATTCAAAGTTGGAAAATTGCGAAATTTTCACCAAATTTCCATTTTTTTCACACATAAATGCAAGTAATACCGAAGAAATTTTACCACTATAATAATAATAATAATAATCTTTATTTTTATATAGCGCTAACATATTCCGCAGCGCTTTACAGGTTGCACACACATTATCGTCACTGTCCCCGTTGGGGCTCACAATCTAAATTCCCTATCAGTATGTCTTTTGGAATGTGGGAGGAAACCGGAGTACCCGGAGGAAACCCACGCAAACACGGAGAGAACATACAAACTCTTTGCAGATGTTGTCCTTAGTGGGGCTTGAACCCAGGACTCCAGCGCTGCAAGGCTGCTGTGCTAACCACTGTGCCACCGTGCTGCCCTATCATGAAGTTCAATATGTCACGAAAAAGTAGTCATGTGGGAAATGTTATTTATTACCTAATTTGTGCACGACTCTCTGATTTAAGGGAATAAAAATTAAAGTTTGAAAATTGCGAAATTTTCACCAAATTTCCGTTTTCTTTCATAAATAAACGCAAGTCATATCAAATAAATGTTATCACTATCATGAAGTGCAATATGTCATGAGAAAACATTCTCAGAATCAGTGGTATCCAGCGTTCCAGAGTTTTGACTTAATAAAGTGACAGTTGTCAGAATTGTAAAAATTGTCCTGGTCAGGAAAGGTGAAAACAAGCTACAGGGCCAAGGGCTTAATGGAGTCCTGAATGCTGATGAATACAGCCTGTTGCTTATACATCATATAACACCATCAAGGCAATGTGCCTGATACGCTTCAAATTTATTCTGCAGAAAGATATGATTAATGACACCAAGCATACAACCAATGTCATTAGGAAATATTTCTTTATTTGGGAAGCTTTTGGTGGAGTTTTTCATTCCCTGAAATGGTTTTAAAGAGTTTTTCAAGCATTTTTGCAGCCTTTTGATTACACAGTGCCTAATTGTGAGCATTTTCCATCAGGAGCAGTTTCAAAGAAGTGACATCCATTTTTTCTTCCAACAGAACTTTTTGAAAGTGCTTTAAAAACATGCTCAAAATCCTGAATTCCTTTTTCCATAGGAATTAAAAGGAAGATTCTTTTGAGCATTTGGTGAGCACATCTGACATTTTTGGGAAGAAAGCCACATAAAAAATGCCCGAAAAAGGTGCAGTGTGAATATAACTTTACAGGCAGATGCATGTTATGTAATCCTGGTGACATTGATGCATATGCTGTGGACTCAGCTCCGAAGATGTATGTTACATATTGTTAAGGGGTTAAAGCTAACTTTGTTTTGTTTAGGACATGTTTCTGAGGCAGAAATAATAATAAGCTGCACAGTTCTTTCTTTGGCTGCAGCAACATAAGTGACTCATTTTCTACATATTTTAACATTATACAGATTTTAGGAGAGAAATAAAAAGTGAACTGAGAGCAATGTTTGAGAGATAAAAGGTATTTCAGAGATCATTTTGGCATAGAATTGTATATGGGCAGCAGATGGTGAGGTCAACGTGTCACCTTGGTCTGTCTATTGAGGACAACTAAAAAAAAGTTTGAGAAACCCTGGTTTAGAACATGCTGAACTAGGATTATAATCCTAGATCAGCATGTCCTAAATGTATATTGTAAGGCAGCGGCTTTAGTGTCCGTGCGGCAATGAGGCAGTGACCCACGATATTCCAACATAAAAGTCTTTATTTCGGCAATTTACAACATAAAGGCAAACGTTATCCTCTGGATCGCAGCTGGATCTTTCATAATTGTTCATAGCAGTACCTTGACGTGGGCGACTGCACATCCGTATCACTCGTGGATGCGTCAATGGCTTTGCTTCTCTGGCTCTAGCCTGCTCTGCTGATTGCAAACCAAAAACCTCAACTGAAAGTTAAAATGGGTTTTGTGGACCACTCCAAAAACCCGGAGTGAAGGGAGAGATCCATCCCACTACCAATCCTACAGGTCTCTCCAAAAATAAAAGTCCATGTCATGTTTTTTTAAATCTGACTTGGTCAAATAGTTTGACCAAATCACTCTCTTTTATTTTTCATTGTAACCACAGCTGCAGGTGTGATTACAATGCACTCCCGAGGGTTCATTATACCTCTTTGAGCATCCTGGGGGACACATAACAACCCTTGTATATGATTTCCCTCACTGCCTCACAATATATACAGATGCTTCTCACAAAATTAGAATATCATCAAAAGTTAATTTATTTCAGTTCTTCAATATGAAAAGTGAAACTCATGTACAGCACTCTGTGAACAGCCGGCTTCTTTAGCAATGACCTTTTGTGGCTTAACCTCCTTGTGGAGTTTGTCAAAGACTGTCTTCTGAACATGTGTCAAGTCAGTAGTCTTCCCCATGATTGTGGAGCCTGCTGAAACAGACTAAGGGACCTTTTTAAAGGGAACCTGTCACCCCCAAAATAGAGGGTGAGCTAAGCCCACCGGCATCAGGGGTTTATCTACAGCATTCTGCCCCCGATGTATCCTAAAAGATAAGAAAAAGAGGTTAGATTATACCCACCCAGGGGCTGTCCCGGTCCTGGTCCGGTCCGATAGGTGTCGCGGTCCAGTCTGGCGCCTCCCATCTTCATCAGATGACGTCCTCTTGTGGTCTTCACGCTGCGGCTCCAGCACAGGCGTACTTTGTCTGCCCTGTTGAGGGCAGAGCAAAGTACTGCAATGTCAGGCGCTGGGCCTCTCTGACCTTTCCCGGCGCCTGCGCACTGCAGTACTTTACTCTGCCCTCAACAGGGCAGACAAAGTACGCCTGCGCCAGAGCCGCAGCGTGAAGACCAGAAGAGGATGTCATCCTATGAAGATGGGAGGCCCCGGACCGGACCGCGATGCCCACCAGATCGGATCTCCCGCCCAGGTGAGTAGAATATAACCTATTTTTCTTCTCTTTCAGGTGACATCGGGGGCTTATCTACAGGATTACAGAATGTTGTAGATAAGCCCCTGATGCCGGTGGGCTTAGCTCACCCTCGATTTTGGGGGTGACAGGTTCCCTTTAAATGCTTAGGAAGCCTTTGCAGGGTTTTTTTGATAATTATAATTTAAAGAGATAATGAATTTTGGGTTTTCATTGGCTGCAAGCCATAATCACCAACATTAACTGAAATAAACACTTGAAATAGATTATTCTATTTGTAATGACTCTATATAATATAGGAGTTTCAGTCTTTGTATTGAAGAACTGATATAAATTAACTTTTTGATGATATTCTAATTTTGTGAAAAGCACCTGTATATATTTGTTATATATACATTTCTAGAAAAACTCATGCATTCATGTTACAGGTTTGATGGCAGCTCCACGGTCAAGTCACATGTTTGACAAATCCTCAAACTATAAATAGCATGACTGTAGTTTGTTTCTTAATGTATCAGAAGAATTGGTGATCATCCATTGTTTTTTGATTTGTGTGCTTCATAGGAAAGGTGTCACAGGGATACTGTGACAGAGAGAGAGGCCTGAAGATCCCAGCGTCTGGTTTCACAAACTCCTGCACTGGTTAGAAGTACTTCACTACCTTATTAAACAGTGCAGGTTTTTTCCTTGCTGCAGTGCAAGGATTAATCTGTTGAGTTGAAGAACCTGGAGCTTTCCAACCTGGATTGTCTCAGCTTTTCAATGTTGGCCACACCCCTCTGCTATATATGCTCACTTCTCACATTTAGGAATTGCCAGTGTTAGTTCTTAGTTACTGCCTGGTTCTGGAGTTGGCATTTGGAGATCTGTTCAGGAGATTCTTGCTTTGAGTTTTGTTTGTATGCACATCCTCATCCTCTCCTATTTTGTTTCTCCTTCCTTTAATTCCCTTTTGTTCCACTTTGTTGTTTGTTGAATATTTTTTATATGGTTGTTATTTTCATTTATCCCTGTCGGTCTTCCATGTTTATCTGGTTAGTGTTATTCTATATACCATATATACTCGAGTATAAGCCGACCCCCCTAATTTTGCCACAAAAAACTGGGAAAACTTAATGACTCAAGTATAAGCCTAGGGTGGAAAATGCAGCAGCTACCGGTAAATGTCAAAAGTAAAAATAGATACCAATAAAAGTAAAATTAATTGAGACATCAGTAGGTTAAGTGTTGAATATCCATATTGAATCAGGAGCCCCATATAATGCTCCATAAAATTTATGATGGCCCCATAAGATGCTCCATATTAAAATATGCCCCATACAATCCTGCATAAAGGTTAATAATGGCCCCATAAGATGCTCCATAAAGATATTTGCCCCATATAATCCAGCACAAACGTTAATTATGGCCCCATAAGATGCTCCATAAAGCTATTTGCCCCATATAATGCTCCATAAACGTTAATTATGGCCCCATAAGATGCTCCATAACGATATTTGACCCATATAATCCTGCACAAGCGTTAATTATGGCCCCATAAGATGCTCCATAAATATATTTGCCCCATATAGTGCTGCACAAACGTTAATTATGGCCCCATAAGATGCTCCATAAAGATATTTGCCTCATATAGTGCTGCACAAACGTTGATTATGTCACGGGGAGACTGGGTGAGCGAGAGCTAATAACCTGGGCCCCTGCAATTTCCCTCAGACTAGGGAAATCCTGACTGACCCTCTACCTGGAGTTTACACTGATGGTGTGCATGTCCAGGCCTAGACCCTCGCCCTGTCTCCTGTTTCAACCCTAGGCTGAAACCAACCGCCCACCACCCAGTGAAGAGGTAATACACCAATACCCACAGTTAGCACAGACAAGGATAAAGGAAAATATACACCACGCCGCAGTCACTCAGGAATACACTATAAATGTGCAGGGCAAAATAAATACAAATATAGGAAGGAGTAAATAAGACTAAGGAAAATAGACCACCAGCAATGAATCTCCAACAACCAGCTCTCCACTCCGGACCGAGATAGCAACGCACAAGACAGAAGCTATAATCGGCGACGCCCAATCATCAGGAGAACTATTTAAAGGCAATGGGCATGGCCCAGCTTCCAATCCGAGGATCAGGTAAATTAACCCCGGAACAGCTAGATAAAATCTAGCCGACCCCAATGAGCAAATAGTGGTCAAAAGCGGAATTACCGCTGTCTGTCGAACGACCTGGTCTGAACAGCGTCCGACATGACAGTACCCCGCCTTCTATGAGAGACCCCAGGGCCCTCACGGCTTATAGGACCCGGCTTGTCTGGATAGCGACGATGAAAAAACCTGACCAGCCGATCCGCATGAATATCCGAGGCTGGTACCCAGGACCTCTTCTCAGGCCCATAACCACGCCAGTGTACCAAGTACTGTAATGTGCGACGCACTACACGAGAGTCAACCACCTTGGAGACTTCAAACTCCAAATTACCATCCACCATCACTGGAGGTGGCATAGGCGCCGCGTCCACAGAACCCACCACCTTCTTTAGAAGAGACCTGTGGAACACGTTGTGAATCTTATACACCGTAGGGAGCTCCAATCGGTACGCTACTGGGTTAATGACGGCGGTGACCCTAAATGGACCAATAAACCGTGGACCCAATTTAAGGGATGGTATTTTGAGTCTTATGTTTTTTGTGGATAACCACACCCAGTCATCCACACTCAGGTCCGGACCTGGCACACGCCTACTGTCAGCCACACGTTTGTACCTAGCACCCACACTCAACAGGCGCTGTTTAACTCTCCTCCAGACTGATGACAATTGTGCTCCTAACTGATCCTCCTCCGGAACGCCGGGAGAGCCCCTCTGACTCAAGGTACAAAATTGAGGATGTAGCCCGTAAACACAAAAAAACGGAGACTCCCCAGACGACTCCTGGTGGTGATTATTGATGGCAAACTCAGCCAAAGGAAGAAAGGTAGACCACTCCTCCTGGTTATCAGAGACAAAGCAGCGTGAGTACTGTTCCAAATTTTGGTTCATACGCTCAGTCTGACCATTTGACTGAGGATGGAACGCCGAAGAATGAGACAACTTGATCCCCAGCCGTGAGCAAAATGCCTTCCAAAATTTTGCCACAAACTGAGACCCCCTATCAGACACGATGTCAGACGGAACCCCATGAAGTCTGACCACCTCCTGCACAAATACCTGAGACAGAGTCTTAGCGTTAGGCAACGAAGGCAAAGACACAAAGTGCGACATTTTAGAAAACCGATCAACAATCACCAAGATGACCGTGTTCCCAGCTGATGAGGGCAAATCAGTGATGAAATCCATGGAGATTTCCGTCCATGGCTTACTAGGTACTTCAAGAGGAAGTAGTGTGCCAACAGGACGGGAGCGGGGCGTCTTAGCCCTAGCGCACGTGGTACAAGCTGACACGTATGAGACCACGTCCTGTCGGATCTTGGGCCACCAAAACCGACGTGACACCAACTCCAAGGTACCTCTAACCCCTGGGTGGCCAGCCAGGACAGCATTATGATGCTCCGCCAAAACCTTTAAGCGGAGATGAAGCGCTACAAAAGATTTGTTGATGGGAAGCTCAGATGGTACCTCCTCCTGAGCCTCGGCAATCTCAGCCTCAACCTCGGTAGTGAGAGCCGAAACCACAACACCCTTTTGGAGGATGGGTACTGGATCTTCCCGAGGTTCACCCCCTGGAAAACACCTGGACATAGCATCCGCCTTAGCGTTTTTAGACCCCGGTCTGTAAGTGACAACAAAATTGAACCGTGTGAAAAACAATGCCCAGCGAGCCTGCCTGGGAGACAGACGCTTGGCTGACTCCAAATACAGCAGATTCTTATGATCGGTAATAACAGTAACCTGATGTACCGACCCCTCCAAGAAGTGTCGCCATTCCTCAAAGGCCAACTTGATTGCCAACAACTCCCTGTTGCTGATATCGTAGTTACGTTCGGCGGATGACAGTTTCTTGGAGAAATAGGCGCATGGACTCAAACCACTCATAGATGAGCGTTGAGATAGTACAGCCCCCACACCAACCTCAGACGCATCGACTTCCACAAGAAAGGGTTTTGATACGTCTGGCTGCACAAGAATGGGGGTTGAAACAAAACTGTTCTTAAGAAATTCAAATGCGCGCACAGCAGCCTCAGGCCAAACGGAGAAATTGGTACCCTTTTTAGTCATGTCAGTTAGCGGTTTAGCAATGATGGAAAAATCCTTGATAAATTTCCTATAGTAGTTAGAAAACCCAAGGAACCGCTGAAGTGCTTTCAGGTTATCAGGCCGTTCCCAATGCAGCACCGCTTGCACCTTAGCGGCGTCCATTTTAAAACCAGAAGCAGACACAATATAACCCAAGAAAGGCTACTCTTGAACAGAAAATACACATTTCTCAAGTTTAGCATACAGCTTATTCTCTCTGAGAAGCTGTAACACCTGCCTGACATGATTTAAATGAGCATCACGGTCGCAAGAATATATGAGGATGTCATCTAGGTACACGATAAGGAATTTCCCCAAAACATGCGAGAACACATCATTGGTGAAATGTTGGAACACTGCAGGTGTGTTAGTCAACCCAAAAGGCATCACCAAATTTTCAAAATGACCCTCAGGGGTATTAAAAGCCGTCTTCCACTCATCACCTTGACGGACTCTTATGAGGTTGTACACCCCCCTGAGGTCAAGCTTGGTAAACCACTTAGCACCCGCCACCTGGTTGAACAAATCTGGTATCAGTGGCATCGGGTATGAATCACGAACCGTAATCTGGTTCAACTCCCTGAAATCCAAACACGGGCGTAATCCGCCATCTTTCTTCTTCACGAAGAAGAACCCTGCTGCCACCGGCGAGGATGAAGGCCTGATGTGCCCTTTGCTCAAGCTTTCAGCAATATAATCTTTTAACGCTTGTCTCTCCGGACCGGAGATGTTAAACATCCTTGCTTTAGGCAACTTGGCCCCTGGTTTAAACCTGATAGAACAGTCATAGGGACGATGTGGCGGCAACTCTGAACAACCCTTTTCAGAGAACACATCCACAAAATCCAGAAATGACTCCGGAATGCTTGAAGTCACCGCAGCCACACATGTGGCCAGGCAATTCTCCTGGCAGAACTCGCTCCACTGAATTATGTCCTGAGTTTTCCAGTCAATTACCGGGTTGTGCATGGACAACCAAGGAAAACCCAAAACCACCTGAGCAGGAAGATTCCTGAGCACCTTACATGTAACCCGCTCGGAATGTAGAACCCCAATGTGGAGTTTCACCTCAGCCACAAATTCAGTAATCTCCCCCTGAGAGAGAGGAGCAGCATTGATGGTGACCACACGGATAGGATGAGACAGTTTTTCAATCCTAAAACCTGCTGTGCGCGCAAACTCCTCATCAATGAGATTTGTGGCTGAACCACTATCCACAAAAACAGTAATTGGCAGCTCACTGCCAGCGATAAAAACCTTAGCAGGGAGCATGCATTGAGAAACCACCATGGAGGATATACATAAGCTCAGATTGGTCTCCTCCACACCCTCTGAGCTTAGAAGTTTTCCGCCGTTGTGTTTTTCTTAGACAGCAGAGGACAGATGTTAATAAAATGACCAGTTTTACCACAGTAAAAACAGGCTCCCTGCTTCCTGAGCTCAGGGGCTCGATTCTTAACATGTGATACCCCTGCGATTTGCATAGGTTCTGTGGGCTCACCTGCAGCAACCTCACGTGAACCTAAACCCTCTCCCACAGGCGGTGTCTCATGCTCCCCCTGACGCAAACGGCGATCAATGCGGACAACCAGACTCATAGCGGAATCTAGAGAAGCAGGAGTCTCGTACATCAGAAGGGCTTTTTTAACCCTTCCAGAAACCCCATGAATAAACTGACTCCCCAATGCTGGATCGTTCCATTGTGTATCGATCGCCCAGTGATGAAATTCAGAACAGTAATCCTCTGCAACTCGCTCCCCCTGGCGAATAGTGCGTATCTTAGATTCTGCTAGAGCCATTCTGTCAGGTTCATCGTAGATTTTCCCAAGAGAAGAAAAAAAACTCTCCACAGAGTCAAATGCAGCAGAATCAGATGGCAAAGAAAACGCCCATGCTTGGGGATGCCCGCTTAACAATGACAACACCAGGCCCACACGCTGAGCCTCTTTACCCGAGGAGATCGAGCGCATACGGAAATATAGATTGCAAGCTTCACGAAAAGAAACAAATTTACTGCATTCCCCAGCAAATTTTTCAGGCAAAGGGAATTTAGGCTCAGCAACTCTTCCTGTCTCTCCAGCTTGCACATTAGATACTGCTAGTCCCTGTTGCTGAACTGCCCCCCTCAACTCAGTGACCTGTAGGGACAGCGCCTCCAACTGGCGGGTTATGGAAGTCATGAGATCCATGACAAGAGAAAAAAAAGAAACCCTTTTTTTTTGTTGTTGTTGGGCCGATTATAATGTCACGGGGAGACTGGGTGAGCGAGAGCTAATAACCCGGGCCCCTGCAATTTCCCTCAGACTAGGGAAATCCTGACTGACCCTCTACCTGGAGTTTACACTGATGGTGTGCATGTCCAGGCCTCTACCCTCGCCCTGTCTCCTGTTTCAACCCTAGGCTGAAACCAACCGCCCACCACCCAGTGAAGAGGTAATACACCAATACCCACAGTTAGCACAGACAAGGATAAAGGAAAATATACACCACGCCGCAGTCACTCAGGAATACACTATAAATGTGCAGGGCAAAATAAATACAAATATAGGAAGGAGTAAATAAGACTAAGGAAAATACACCACCAGCAACGAATCTCCAACGACCAGCTCTTCACTCCGGACCGAGATAACAACGCACAAGACAGAAGCTATAATCGGCGACGCCCAATGATCAGGAGAACTATTTAAAGGCAATGGGCATGGCCCAGCTTCCAATCCGAGGATCAGGTAAATTAACCCCGGAACAGCTAGATAAAATCTAGCCGACGCCAATGAGCAAATAGTGGTCAAAAGCGGAATTACCGCTGTCTGTCGAACGACCTGGTCTGAACAGCGTCCGACATGACAGATTATGGCCCAATAAGATGCTCCATACAGACACTTGCCCCATTTGCTGTTGCTGAAATAAAAAAACAAATCACATACTCACCTCTCCGTCGCTCAGGCCCCCGGCACTTTCAATATTCACCTGACTTCGTTCCGGCGCCGCTCCATCTTCAGCGTCTTCTGCACTGACGTTCAGGCAGAGGGCGCGCACTAACCACGTCATCGCGCCCTCTGACCTGAGCGTCTCTGCAGAAGACGCTGAAGACAGAGCGGCGCCAGAACGAGGAGCAGGTGAATATCACGCAGCGCTCCCCTCCCCGTTATACTCACATGCTCCTGGCACGGTGCAGTCACTGGTTCCCCAGCGCCGCAGCTTCTTCCTGTATTGAGCGGTCACCGTTACCGTTCATTACAGTAATGAATATGCGGCTCCACCCCTATGGGAGGTGGAGCCGCATTTTCATTACTGTAATGAGCGGTACCATGTGACTGCTCAGTACAGGAAGAAGCTGTGGCGCCGGGGAAGCAGGGACCTGCAGGGACCGCGCCAGGAGTAGGTGAGTATAATTAGACAGCCCCCGCTCCCCCTCCCCTGCCGACCCCGGGGTATGACTCAAGTATAAGCCGAGAGGGGGACTTTCAGCCCAAAAAATGGGCTGAAAATCTCGGCTTATACTCGAGTGTGTACGTTACTTCGGCATCCCACTTCCTTGAGTGAGTGGATAGATTAGGGTTGATATAGGAGCATAGCAAGGTACGAGACCCTGGTGCCTCCACCTTTAGGAGTAATTCGGGGGACAGGGATAGACTAGGGAGCCCCTAGTTTTTGGGACCTGGTTAGAGCCAACAGTCCCAAAGCACTGCTTGACAAAGGAATACATGTTATTGCATTATTCTAATGTAATCGACTGCATTTCAAAAATATAACACTGCTGTATACTGAGTGCCATAATCCCAATTGCATTTTTTTAAAGTGTTTGTTCCCTTTCAGAAAATATAAGTCGACAACTTTAGTTTGTTCCTCTGAAAAGTGGCATGTGCTTCAATGCACCTCACAAGAAATCTTACTCCATTCGAGGACTGGAGTAAGATTTCTGGTGTAAAGTACACTGCAGCTCGATGTGAATTAGACAATCTGTGGCGTCATACCTTAATTCCACCATTTTGGTGATGCTGGGCAAAACTGTCATGATAAAGCCAAAAGTCGCAAAAATTCAAATTTTGCAACTTATTATAGTGTTTTACGCAAGATTTCTGGTGAAAACATTTTGATGAATCAGGGCCAATATGTTCATTCTTGTGATATTTAGCTTATCTACATATATGAATCAGAAAATGCAAATCTATCACTGCAGATGTATTGGATTAGATAAGAGATGACAGCAAAACGTTAAAAATAAGATAAACTGTTGGCACTTAAGTTCTCTAAGATGCTTGACAGTTCAGAGTTGTCTTGGATTTGGATCTTCCTCTTTTAGGAAGGATTTCCTCTTTTTACCCAAATTCTATTATGTTTCTTAATTATGCCTGTGTTTAGTCATCATATGATTATTGCTAACTTCCTCCACTCATAGCCCCCTCTGCTTTATTTTTAGTAGTGAAAGTAACTAGAAGGGAAATATTGTGACGCAGCATTTGTATAAAAAGATTCTTGGAGTAAGACGATTTCCATTGCTTTCCCTCTGATAGTAAAAATGCATACAGCAATTACAGCTATTCATATACACTAATAATGTAGGCTAACAGGCCTCTTATGAAATGGGTATTTACATGCATCCACGCACGCACCTTCATAATAATATGTGGGGACGTCCTCACAACAATTTATAACAACGTGTTGGAAACATTCTTCAGATATTTTCGTCTGAGTTTACAACGTCACAGTGAATATTTGCAACCCCTAAACGGGTAGATTATAACCAATGTTGGTGTGTCTTGTGTCTATATTAATAGGAGACACGGTGATGTCACCACTGGCCAGATTTACTTTTAATTAATTAGGAACAGAATGAGTCACACCCATGTGCGTTGGAAATGTTAGATATTAAAAACAGCAGATGACACTAAGAATTCACTTGTAAGCACAGAGCCTCTTCTGCTCACGCTTTAGCATTTCATGGCAGTTAGGCTCCATACACACTGCGTCAGTAGTGCTTTCATGGCTTCCGCCCAGGACTTCCATCTGAATATCCGGATTCAGACACGTCACTGACAGAGCCATTCATTACATTGAGAAATACAGAGTACAGAATTGTATGTACTTTCAAATAAGCTCAAGATCGTGGTCAACTCCTACTTGGATATTGAGGTCGAGGGCCTGATGGACTCTGCATCTTGCCACCTGTCCTTCAGAGAACGAGGTGGTGTCCAACATGTCTGGTAGCTCTTGTTTGAGCGTTCTGTGCTGAGACTTGGTTAGAACAAAAGCTATTCATTTCTGAAACACGTTTCTGCGATAAATCCAAGATTAACTTGTACCAGGATTATGAGAAGAGTATGAAGGAAAGGAAGGGCTCATGATTTGAAGTCACCAAATCATCTGTCACACATGGCATCAGGATCAACGCTCCCACAGCCACTGATTTGACATGGACACCACTCACTAGCAACAAACATGCCTTGGATGCTTCTGTAAAGGGGTCTCTGCTTCTTACACTCACTTGTCCACTCACCTATCCCAATAAACTAATAATGATCTAATCGAACTCCACAGCCTGTTCTCACATCCACACTACCCTTTTCGCTACCACTACTCGCCATTTTGATAGGCCAGCGAGATGCCTGCACTCGGTCAAACACTAGCACATAAATGCCACCCATCTTTCCCATGCCCCTAATAGGTACTCTTCTTGCACTCCGGCATACACAGGGTAACACAACCAAGCTATTCTCGCCCTGTCCAGAGTTTGTGGGTACATATAAAGCAGCAAAGAACAAACTTGTTAAATTTTAGATTAATATAGAAAAGAAGTACAGTGGTTAAAAAGGTTACAAAAAATGAAATAATAAAAGACATACCTAAAGGCAAAAATAGTATAAAATAAAATTGCAGGCAGTAATCCAAGGCTTCCAATCCTTTGATCTGCATAAGGCTAAGTTCACATTTATATATATGTGTGCAGCGTATCATCTGCATGCGCAAACGCATGCAAAAACGTCTGCAAACACATGCTTACACAGCGTTTTTTATCCGCATCAGCTTACGCATGACGGCAAAAAACCCCGCTGCATGTGCTTGTATGCGTTTTTGCCTACGTTTGCATTTTTTATGCACATGCGGTCGATATTTCCAGGAGGGCGTGTCTCAATGGGCATGTCTCAATCAGATCCTGGACATGCGCAGTCCGAAGTACGCAAGCGCATCGAATGCATGTGCAGCGCCCCAGAGTCCTGGTCGTTGCAGTACTGTGGCTCCGCCACTAAGGGGAGCTATGGTACGTCTGATGGCACTGAAGGAGTTCATCTGATCAGGTATCACAGACACCAAGACATTTCACAGTCGGGCCTCCGGGGGGAGCTAAGGGTTCTATTCACTAGGCCACTCCCCACCATAGTGGGTAAACTGGGGGTCAGGCAGGAAGTTAGATCAGAAAGCTGACTGGGTTGGAACCAGGCAACACCTTGTGGCAGAGGGTGTTGTGGGGGAAGATACAGTAGGGTCTCTGTCAGGGGTGGGATCCTGACAGAGGCTTGGCAACTTGAACGAACGTAACAGGACCGTGCCTGCTCAGCATAGCGGCGGTGCCCAAGGAAGGATTAGAAGCGAGATAGATTGTGCTGAGTGAGAAACGAGATCACGCAAAAGGAGAAATACCAGTAGGAGTCGTGCTGTAAGACCGAAGCAACATCCTACTGAGGCGCACTACCGGTGGCCGGAACGCCGAGGGAGTATCATAACATTCAGCTTCAAGCAATACTCCAAACAGCGGCAGGACAGTCAGTCTAAGGCGGGCTGTCTAACTTAAATCACCTATGCAGTCTTGGGGGGCAACTTGTGGAGAGGGGCGACTCTAGGGTCCCGGAAGAGCTCCGAGCCTACCCGTCAAACGGGTGCCGTCCCAACCAGAACACCAGGGAGGGACGGAGGATTAGCAGAACATCATCTAATCGAGTTGTGAGGGAACTTAAGAAACAGACACAACAGTTGTGGGGACTTTCTGTAAGCACAGCAGGGAAGGACCGCAACACATAGCGCTAGAAGGAAGGCACAGATTTCCACCTGCTAGGAGAACTCTGGAGGTGCCACTGGACCGGCCGGACTTGCGCAGCCTGGTTATCCGGATTCCGGACTGAGGACCCAGAGATCTTCAGTAAAGAGGTAAAGAGACTGCAACCTGGTGTCCTCGTTATTTACTGCACCGCACCACCACAGCCCCACAACTGCACCATTATCATCACTCATTGCACCGGACGTTCCCCACTGACCGGCAGGGCCACGGACCGGGTCTAGTCACCGTGACAACCCCCCAGAACAGAGACTCTGCGGCCCGGTACCGGGTACCCCTCGGCCCAGCGGCGGTGTGGGGGCGCTCCACATGCGTACACAAGGACATATGTACACATGCTTTCCCATAGACAGTAAAGCTTTTTTTAATGCACTCATCCGCATGTGCATGCCTGCACATATTTGATGGAATTTTAACGCCTCCAAAAATGTAACATGTTGCGTTTGCCAGACCCCGCCGAACACCGAGAAATGACGCATGCGTACGCAGACACATGCAAACTGATGCAAACACATGTCCCTGCGTACGCCATGTTAAAGATAAGTACGCATGACGCATGCGGATCTGTGCAGATGATACGCTGCTCACAGAGACGCAAATGTGAAACCACCCTAAATACAACTCGATTTGTGATGTACAGGTAAAAATGGATGCCAATGAAGTTGGCCACTGGTGTATAACGATGATGTTACGACACACAGAAGTAACAGGAGGAATATTGAACTGTATAAAACTATACATTCTGCTCGGATTCAGAAAAATGCATCAAAATTGATACATGATTACAAGGATGTCATAGTATTCGGAACTCCATTTTTCTAATACAATGCTCTAATTTCTAGCATACACATGAAGATTTAAGAGATAAACTCTTACGTGCCTAATATTGCCATGGAATGGAAAGAACTTACTGTGTTGAACTCAATAAGAAAAAAACAGTATACCCTAAGCTCCTACCTTTAGTTTCCTCTAGTGATGGTTGTGTATAGCCAGTAGTTTACTATTTAAGGCCTGTCCCACACGTCCAGATAATTCCGGTACCGGAAAAAATCGGTACCGGAGTTATCCGTGTCCGTGTGTCCGTGAGCTCACGTAGGCCATCCGTGTGGCACACATGCGGCAGCCGTGTGCCGCCTGGGTACCACATGGACTGTGCAGGAGAGACAGCGCTACAGTAAGCGCTGTCCCCCCAGCATGGTGCTGAAGCCGCCATTCATCCGTTCTCTCCAGCGCTCGCTGGGGAGAAGGGATGAAAAATCTTTTTTTTTTATGTGTTTAAAATAAACTTTAGGGCTCCCATAGGGGTGGAGCCGCATATTCATCACTGTAATGGGCGGCACCACGTGACCGCTCATACAGGAGAAGCTGCGGGGCGGAGAGCAAGCGTCGAGGGAGGCGGGTGAGTATTTTAATGCCGGCGGCCGGGCGCACAGGGGGTGAGAGGGGGGAGGATGCCCTAAAGTTTATTTTAAACACATAAAAACAAAAAAAAAAAAAACATTTTTCATCCCTTCTCCCCAGCGAGCCCTGGAGAGAACGGATGAATGGCGGCTTCAGCACCATGCTGGGGGGACAGCGCTTACTGTAAGCGCTGTCTCCAGCACGGCACATGGACTGCACACGGAAAACATCCGTGTGCGTTACGTGTTTTACACGGACCCATTGACTTTAATGGGTCCGTGTAATACATGCGCTCCCACGAACACTGACATGTCTCCGTGTTTGGCACACGGAGACACGGTCCGCAAAAAATCAATGACATCTGCACAGATGCATTGATTTCAATGTGTCTACGTGTGTCAGTGGCTCCGGTACGTGAGGAAACTGTCACCTCACGTACCGGAGCCACTGACGTGTGAAACCGGCCTAAACTGGTTGTCACCTTTCAACTACCTTTAGCTCATATAGGCTTATTAATATTTAAAGGAACAAACTGAGCTGTAGTCCACTGCTGCTCCTGGGACTGTGTATAGGCTGTAGTGGTGACGTCACGTCAATAATGGTACAACCAACCACTGACCACTGCCGATCTAAAAAAAAATGGTGACACAAGTCTCAAAAATGGTGACGAATCAAAATTATTTTTGTTTAAAAAATTCTTTACGAAAAAATACATACTGCATATACATATACTGTATGTTGTAATGATGTGAAGAATTATGTTTTCCAGGTTCCATTTTTACCTTATACAGAACTGGTAAAAACAACACTCAGGAAACAATGTTGGATTTATCACTAGGGTTGAGCGAAACGGATCGGACAAATTCAAAAATCGCCAACTTTCGACAAAGTCGGGTTTCATGAAACCCGACCCGATCCTAGTGTGGGATCGGCCATGCAGTCGGCGATCTTCGCGCCAAAGTCGCGTTTCATATGATGCGTTCAGTGCCATTTTTCAGCCAATGAACTAGGACGCAGAGTGTGGGCAGTGTGATGACATAGGTCTCGGTCCCCACCATCTTAGAGAAGGGCATGACAGTGATTGGCTTGCTTTCTGCGGCGTCACAGGGGGTATAAAGGGGCGTGCACGCCGACCGCCATCTTACTTCTGCCGATCTTAGCATAGGGAGAGGTTGCTGCAGCTTCATCAGAAGAAGGGACATAGTTAGGGAGGGAAGATTAACCCCCAAACTGCTTGTGCAGTAGCGATTTCCACTGTCCAACACCACCTTTTTTTTCCAGGGACAGTGGAGGGTATATTTTTGTGCATCAGCTCTGTAGCTTATTAGGCTGCCTTATAAGGCTCCCTGATAGCTGCATTGCTGTTTGTACGCCGCTGTGCAAACCAACTGCTTTTTTAAACGCAAAAATCCTGTTGCTCCTTTCTGCACAGTTATCTTGTTTATATGTCCACACTTTTGTGTGCAGCAGTCCTTTGTATTGCTGCCATACTTGTCCTGAGATCATTGTAGGGAGATTGAAATTGTACTACAGTCCTTGTATTTTTTCATATATCTTCCAGCCACTTTCTGCCACTTACATTGTGTTGTGTTATACACTGGGCCTGAGTTGTGGTGCAGTCTCCCCCCCAAAAAAAAGGGAGATTCAAATTCTCACAAAGTGGATATACTTCTGTCCTGTTAGTTTGTCGTATATCAGCCAGCCACTTTCTGCCACTTACATTGTGTTGTTTTATACACTGGGCCTGAATTTTGGTTCAGTCTCCCCCCCAAAAAAGGGAGATTCAAATTCTCACAAAGTGGATATACTTCAGTCCTGTTAGTTTGTCGTATATAAGCCAGCCACTTTCTGCCACTTACATTGTGTTGTTTTATGCACAGGGCCTGAGTTTTGGTTCAGTCTCTCCCCCCAAAAAAGGGAGATTTAAATTCTCAACAAGTTTATATACACCTTCTACCTTGTTTTACAGTACCATATAACGGTTGTTATTTTGGTTAGATTTTCCAAAAAAATGAAGAAGTCTGGTGGAAGAGCCCGTGGGCGGTGGTTGCCAGCTGGTACTGATGGTGGTGGTGGTGCATCTGGTGGGAGTGGCAAAAGCACAATACCACCTGCTATTAGTACTAATAGCACCATGGTACTACTGCATCGATTCAAAGTGACAGGAGACAGCATTTGTCCAGTATGGTTACAAACTACTTTTCCTCCCTTATCGATGTTCTCCCTCACACGTCATTCCCATTTGATTACTGGGCATCTAAAATAGACACCTGGCCTGAATTGGCAAAATATGCATTACAGGAGCTCACTTGCCCTGCTGCTAGTGTGCTATCAGAAAGAATCTTCAGTGCTGCTGGTTCAATCTGGCTACCCGAAATGTTGATGATCTAACCTTCATTAAAATGAACCAATCATGGATTTCAAATTATTTTGCCCACCTTCCCCTGCTGACACGTAGCTTGCCTGAAAAATGTCTTGCTTTTGGCCTCCTCTTACTGACTTCTCTAATTCCTCCATTTGCAGCTGCTGAATGTCCACCATAGGCCATTTTTATACCTCCCTAAATGGGCTGACTCCCCCCACAGGGCCGTGGTCACCACCTGGCGCAAGCACCCGTGCGAGTGCCGTTTGCCTGGACAGGTGGGTGTGCCCACTCTTGGCCGACAGCACTGGCACAGGGTCCCTCATAGTACAATGAAGTGTCTCTGACGGGGGTGGTGCACAACCAACGTCAGACACACCATCGTAATATGAGGGGCCCTGTGCCAGTACCGCCTCCCACGAGAGAGTGTTCCCCCCAGCTCGAACAGTGCTCTACCACTTGCAATACTTACTCTCTGCTCCACCACTGTGTAGTCTGTGCTGTTAATTCCTTCAATGGCACTGCCAATACAATTTGTTGAAATGATAGATGATAGTTAAAATATACAGGGGCCCTGGCCTCCATTTAGACCAGTTAATACTTTGTGCCTACTACCACTGTCTGCTACTCAGCAGAGGAGCCCACCCCTGTACCTAGCTATGCCACCTGTTTATTTATGAACATTTTTTTGGCAGACATTTAGCCCACTTTATTATTTGGGCCTACTAACTGTGTCTGCCACTCCTTACAGTTGTCCTCCGCTGAACAAAGCAATGCCGCCAGTTTAGTCCTGTTACCAATTTTGAACTGCATTTAGCCTACTTAATTATTTGGGCCTACTAACTGTGTCTGCCACTCCTTACAGTTGTCCTCCGCTGAACAAAGCAATGCCGCCTGTGTAGTCCTGTTACCAATTTTGAACTGCATTTAGCCTACTTAATTAGTTGGGCCTACTAACTGTGCCTGCCACTCCTTACAGTTGTCCTCCGCTGAATAAAGCAATGCCGCCTGTTTAGTCCTGTTACCAATTTTGAACTGCATTTAGCCTACTTTATTATTTGGGCCTACTAACTGTGTTTCCTCCTCATCCTGCCCATTGCCCAGCCACTGCTAGATGAGTCTGCTGGTACATTGACCCAGACCACTACATTCCCCTTGCACTCTACACAGCCAGAATCTGACCCTGCTGAAAGTCAGATTCCCCTTCCCGCATACTATAACACCTTACACGGGGACAAAGAGGAAGGTGCAGATGAAAGTGCAGGTTCCTTCATCAGGTGGGGGGGCATACTCGTTGGCGACGTCACTGGCACAGGGCCCCTCATAGTACGCAAAAGTGTCTCTGCCAGTGGGAGGCGCCACCCGCCGTCAAACACACCGCCGTACTATGAGGGGCCCTGTGCCAGTGCCAATGCCAACAAGTGGGCCCCCCCAGCTTGCTCAGGATCACAGCACTTGCAACGTTGAAATACTTACCTCTCCCTGCTCCACCGCCGTGACGTATTCCGCGTTTCCTGGGCCCACGAAAATCTTGAGCCAGCCCTACCCCCCCCCCCCCCACAACTTTAGCCAAATGACCCCCAGTTTTCAATGCCTAACTATTATTATAAAGTAAATTAAGATTGACAAGCTTCAGTAATAAGAATTGATGTTTTTGGCATTAAAATGGGCACTGTAGGTGTTTTCCTGTCCTCCACTCACTGCCGACTTTGATTCCCCATTGACTTGCATTGGGTTTCGTGTTTCAGTTGACCCCCGACTTTTCACAATAATCGTCCCATTTCACCCGACCCGACTTTTGACAAAGTCGGGTTTCGCAAAACCCGACTCGATCCAAAAATGTAAAAGTCGCTCAACTCTATCACCATTCCATCAAAATTTTTCCTGTTTTTCAGTACATTATACAGTAAGATAAGGTAAATGGTGTTATTCAAAACTACAACTCATCACCCAAAAATCAAGCCCTCATACGTCTATGTAGACGCAAAGATAAAAAATAAAGTTATGACTTGGAAAAAAGGGAAGGAAAAAACAAAAGCACAAAACTGAAAAATGGCTCTGAAGGGAAGGGGTTATTATTACTGATGAGCGAACTTGTTTGGATAAGGTGTTATCTGCGCACGATCGTGTGCTAACCGAGTGATTTCGGTGTGCTCGAATACTATGCTTGAGTCCAGGGCCGGCCTTTGCCCTGTGCGACCTGTGCGGCCGCACAGGGCGCCAAGGCTCGTTAGCATACAAGGGGCGCATTTATTGAGCTCAGCAGATTAATGTCACATTACATCAAAATCAGGGGTGGGATTCAGCCGGTACGACCCGGTACGGGGCAGCCGTTTTCTAAAATTTCCATCTGCCAGCGTTCCGGTTACCACGCCCCCGGTCATCGGGCCCCCCCTGGCAGTGGCGTAGGAAGGGGGCGGCACAATGCGGGGGGCGGCACAATGCGGGGGGGCGGGTCACCGGCGGCGCAGAATTTACCTGGCTGTTCGCTTCTCGGCTTCAGAAAAATGGCCGCCGCGATCTCCATCTGCGCATGCGCGGCATCCCGCGGCCATTTTCCTGAAGCCCCGGGCAGCAGAGCACTCCACCTGCGCACGCGCGGCCTCAGGAAGATGGCCGCCCCCACCGATAAGCAGATAGAGCAGGATCGCGGTCAGGTAAGAAGAACTTGTTTGTTTTTTTTAATTATTATTGAGATCGGCGATCGGGAGGGGGGGGCAGGCCGCAGGGCAGAAAGCTGGACACAGGGAGGCAGAACGCTGGACACTGGGGCAGAAAGCTGGACACTGGGGCAGAAAGCTGGACACTGGGGCAGAAAGCTGGAGACGGGGCAGAAAGCTGGACACAGGGGGGGCAGAGCGCTGGACACTGGGGCAGAACGCTGGACACTGGGGCTGAACGCTGGACACTGGGGCAGAACGCTGGACACTGGGGCAGAACGCTGGACACTGGGGCAGAACGCTGGACACGGGGGCAGAACGCTGGACACTGGGGCAGAAAGCTGGACACTGGGGCAGAAAGCTGGACACTGGGGCAGAAAGCTGGACACTGGGGCAGAAAGCTGGACACTGGGGCAGAAAGCTGGACACGGGGGCAGAACGCTGGACATTGGGGCAGAACGCTGGACACTGATGCAGAATGCTGGACACTGGGGCAGAACGCTGGACACGGGGGCAGAACGCTGGACACGGGGGCAGAACGCTGGACACTGGGGCAGAACGCTGGACACTGGGGCAGAACGCTGGACACGGGGGCAGAACGCTGGACACGGGGGCAGAACGCTGGACACTGGGGCAGAACGCTGGACACTGGGGCAGAACGCTGGACACTGGGGCAGAACGCTGGACACGGGGGCAGAACGCTGGACACGGGGGCAGAACGCTGGACACTGGGGCAGAAAGCTGGACACTGGGGCAGAAAGCTGGACACTGGGGCAGAAAGCTGGACACTGGGGCAGAAAGCTGGACACTGGGGCAGAAAGCTGGACACTGGGGCAGAAAGCTGGACACGGGGGCAGAACGCTGGACATTGGGGCAGAACGCTGGACACTGATGCAGAACGCTGGACACTGGGGCAGAAAGCTGGACACTGGGGCAGAAAGCTGGACACGGGGGCAGAACGCTGGACACGGGGGCAGAACGCTGGACACTGGGGCAGAAAGCTGGACACGGGGGCAGAAAGCTGGACACGGGGGCAGAAAGCTGGACTCTGGGGCAGAAAGCTGGACACTGGGGCAGAAAGCTGGACACTGGGGCAGAAAGCTGGACACAGGGGCAGAACGCTGGACACAGGGGCAGAACGCTGGACATTGGGGCAGAACGCTGGACACTGATGCAGAACGCTGGACACTGGGGCAGAAAGCTGGACACTGGGGCAGAACGCTGGACACTGGGGCAGAAAGCTGGACACTGGGGCAGAAAGCTGGACACTGGGGCAGAAAGCTGGACACAGGGGGCAGAAAGCTGGACACAGGGGCAGAAAGCTGGACACTGGTGCAGAATGCTGGACACTGGTGCAGAATGCTGGACACTGGTGCAGAATGCTGGACACGGGCAGAATGCTTGACACAGGGGCAGAATGGAGACACGGGGCAGGATGACAGACATGGCGTCATGACTGGAGACACTGGAGGCAGGATTGGAGACAGATGGGGCAGGATGGATACGATGGAGACAGATGGGGCAGGATGGGAAGATCATATGGGGCAGGATAGATACTCATTAGGGCAGGATGGGAGAATATATGGCTGACGCCAGGAATGAGACACACGGGGGCCAGGATGGCGAATATTATTACCATAGGGGCTAATTAAGGGATATTATTACTGCAGTGATGTATTTATTTTATTTTTTGAGTATACTGTTTTAAATGGAGGGGCGGTCCTATTACTGTGTAGAGTGACACTATGTCGCCTTCTTCATGTGGTGTAATGTAGAAGTTGGGAAAATTAAGTAATGTGTTCTGCAAGTGGAACTCGAGATAACTGTGTTATTTCCTGCAGAGACGAGTCCTGGCTGGATGAAGTGATGGCGGTCTGTGCGGGATGAAAGATGAAGGACTTCACCTAGAGATGTCACTGGTGAGTCAGTGTGTTACCTATACACTGACACTATACACTGTATACTATATACTGAGGTCCTGTGTATGTCACCGGTGATCACTGTATTACCTATACACAGACGCTGCATACTAAGTACAGATCTCCTGTGTATAATGGCACTTATGGTGATAGTATTGTGGGTTTTTTTATTATTGATCAGTATTGTAGTATTCAGTCACTATGTGGTGGTAATATGTGGTCTGGTCATGATGTTGTGGTATTCGTTCCTTGTATTTGATATTATTCGATCACTGTGGTGGTAATATGTCATCTGGTCATGGTGTGGCGGTGTTTGGCCTTGCAGGCCGCCGCTCTGCACTCTGATTGGCTGTCAGCCCATATGGCTTTGGACCAAGCGTCATTTTTTCCTTTTGGTCCGCTTTAAAGCACTTTATAATTCCCGTTATTGCAATATTAGTGTTTCTTCAAGTGTTTTGCAGGGAAACACAAGTTTTCTAAGTAAACGTGTTGTTGTGAATATTAAAGAGTTATTGTTTTCTTTCAAAGTTTGGAGGGGGGGAGGGCGCCGTCCTGCAGTCTCGCACAGGGCGCCTTTTGGGCTAAGTCCGGCCCTGATTAAAGCTAATAATAATTCTAGTAATGTAAAGCTAAAGTAAGTACTGTGGGTTCATAAAGACACACGCTACAGATTAGTCCACAAGGACCACCAAAGTCTAGTTGTTAACTTCCGTAAATTAATGTTGAAGTAGTTGGATGTAAATAGGACTGCTATTGTGCTGGACAATGCTCCTTCTTCCGGCTTCAGAGCATGTACCAGGCCCCTGTATCAAGGTTGGGGAACACACAGGGGATTAGTGGGATCTGGTCGCATACAGGTTGCTAGGCAGCCAGCCTTCTCTTATTCCCAGCTAATTCCTCAGCGTTTCCTGAGGCCAGGAGAGAGTGTATTATTTCCAAGAAATTCATGCACCTGCCTGTTTTCAACCACACTATATTTGCACTTTGCGGATAAAGTCAGTGCCTGAAGAAAAAAGCTCCATCCTCTTGTCACTATGGCTTGATGACTCCAAGACACATTTTCTAGAAGCTAGAAATTAATTGTAGGTAACCAAAGGTCGTTCAGTTTGCATTTTTCAGGTACACAGATAAATAGCGGTGACAGCAAATGAGTCTTATCTCATAATTAAAGTCTTTCCCAAATGTATGACTTATATGCATTAATGATTTTCCATAAAATATACCATAAATGTCTGATAGATGCAGGTTTCACCAACAGGACCTACAACTTTCTCGAGAACGAGGCCTGGTTGAGCCACTGTTACTAAAGTGGTGACCATGCATACGAGTCTCTCTCAGTTTTTTTGTATGGTAGTTCTGGAAATTGTCCTGAAATTTTAATAATTCATCTGTAAATTAATGGAGAGGGACTCGCTCATGGCCACCGCTCCATTCTAAACCTCGCAAGACGAGTACTGATCTCAGGAGAGATGTCTATAATTTGGCCAGTTTTCTGGCACATTTTGCATTGTAAATTCCCCTCAGATTCTATTAGTTAAAAAAGCACAATAAAATATGCTGCATAATTATCGCACATCATGTTGTATGATAGCAAAAATATGTATCTTCATCTGTATTACTGTCAATGAAGCCAATGGGGATGGATTGTAAAATGGCTCTAATTCACTGTGATTTACGTATACATGCTCTAAATTATGGCAGTAGTGTATAAAATGCAACTCTCTGTTCTGGTGTCTCACATTAATGAAATAATGACTTTAGAAAATGACACTGATAAGGCTCAAAGATACAAAGGAATTGAAGGTTAGTCTTGGCATACAGTTGTTGCATTAACACAATTAAGTCACACACATTACCGTAAATGTCTGTCGACTGAACGATGGCTCGTTTGTCCACCTCTGACGAACACAGGAGCACTCGTTCTGCTGAGCACTCCTGTACTCTCTATGAGAGAGCCATCGCCATACATGTCTGGTGACAGCTTATCTCCGGGAGACAATATGATTGATAGGCCGAAATCAGACATGCCAGATCGATATTTTTCTCTACAATAAATTGACCGGGGCTCACATACACATTAGGCTGTCAGCCGAACCCACTAATGTAGGCGGGTTAGACTGACATTATTCTAATGTGTATGGGGGGCTTTAGGCCCTGCTCATATAAAGTGGGAGGTGTACATTTGGTGCATACACGGGAAAAAGCTTCCAGTGTGTATTCCAAATTAATCCATTCACCTTTAGAGAGGCTAAAAGAGTGACCTTTCTCCTTCTGATTAGCTGATATAACTTTTTTTAAATCATAACTTTAGAAATAAAGACATGATTAACATGTTGCAATTTTTTTCAAAAATGAACATGAAGTTCTTACTTAATACACTCCTCAACATTGAAATTGCAACACCAAGAAAGAAAAAAAGTGGTATTATGGAAATCACAGGATGGATAGATATGTTAATGATATGGAAATCATGAAAAAATTAAAACAAAAGTTTCAAAACATTCTGATTTATTTGCTACCATGTATGAGCACCATGTGCAGCATGATATGCACTTACATGCTTTTGCATACCTTAAATTAAGTCATCAATGGGCTGTCTGAGGAATTTTTTGCCACACTGCATGCTCTTTGGCATAGAAATTAACAAAATCCGCTACTGGCAGCTCACTTTGCAGTTGGCAAGCAGTGTCCCAGATGTGCTTGAAGGGAGATAAGTCCAGAGATGCTGCAAGCCACAGTACCATGTTAAGGCCATGCAGACTGCTCATAGTAGCACATATAATATATGGCCTGGCACTGAAATTGTAAAAATCTGCTCCTGGAACACTTTCATGTTCCCTTATGAAAGCCTTTTTGTTGCCTACATGGTCTCCAGCTATCCTTGCATCCAAGATAATGGCAATATTCATCGCTGAATAGGATAGACTATCATTACAGCCTCCATTGCTGGTTTTCTCTTCACTATGAAAGCTTTTGAGGGTCTGTCTCATAGCCCAATGTCAGTCAAATGCCTTCTGATGGAATGTTTAGACACTGACCTTAGGTTTGGTATGTTATGTCTAATTTCATTTGCAGTACAAAAACAGTCACTATGCAATATTTTCCTTATCTGTAAGGACCATATAAGTAACACCATGCAAAGATCTTCCCGTAGGAATGTCATACCGGGATTACGGTGTGGGGTGGCATTATGTCTGGGAGCCAGACCCTCTATTCTTTATTGCAGGTACACTAACAGCTTAGCGTTACAGTGTTTTGGTTGTTTAAACAGTGTTATGGCAATTTCTCCAAAGTGGTCCAGGAAAGACAGCTGCCAGTAGTGGATCTTAATAGTTTGCATGCCCAAGTGTATTCAGCATGGCAGAACATTCTTCAGATAATTGATTACACTAATAACCTCACTGATAGTATGCCATGGCGTGCTAGGGTATGCATGTTGTCCTCCTACTATGACACTTAGTAAATCAAGGTGTTTTGAAAATTTAGTTTCCATTTTTTAATAATTTACATACTTTTAACATGTCTATCGATCCTGTAAATTTCACAATGATTTTTTCTTCTTCATTTTGCAATTTCAGTGTTGAGTGCATTTTGATCAAAATGCATGAGCTTTCTACCACCTCAGGAGGCTTTGCCTAGTAGCAGCAGTGGCATTATGCAGTGGAGCTGGTGGCCATGCATTGTTATACTTAACAGAGTAGGGACTAGTGATGATGAGTGAACGTGCTCGGATAATGTATTATCCGAGCATGCTTGTGTGAAAACTGAGTGTCTTCGGCATGCTTGAAAAATATGTTCGAGTCCCAGCAGGTGCATGTGTAGCAAGGTGGTGCGGGGTGGTAGTCCTAGCCGAGTCAACTAAGTCACAGTCAGTAGACACCCAGGCACCTTGTACAGGAACAGACAAGACAAACACAGTCCTCAGGCACAACTTGCTGTACAACAGGGAACAAAACAGAGAGTAGGGATGAAGTAGTAAAGTGCAACACTGGCTTCCTACGCTCTCCCTAGCAGTGTTCACAGCCGTACCCACAACAGCCATGGCAGCCGGTAGAAGCAGTAGTCCATATGCCAGAATTTCGATGCTTAAAATCCCGTCAGCAGGGCCCTTACCGAGTCCTGGGGCCCGTGTTGCAGTCCTTAAGTCCTGGGCAACAGTCTATCCCCTCCTGGGGTCTGACAATGCCTGTAGTGCAGTCCTTGAGTCTGGGGCAACAGATTCTTCACCTCCTGGGGTCTGGCAATGCCCCGGCTGTGACTGCACATCCACCCAGGGCAGAAGTGCCTGGGCTACTGACCGGGAGCAGCAGCTTCCTGCCGCCTTTTCTGCTGCTGACCCAACCAACTCAGTAACTCCTTGCTTTCTCTAATTCTACAACAGTGACACATATAGGACCATGGCAAAACAGGGCAAACACAGTACAGCATATTACAATTGGAACAATGCAAACACAGAAGTCAGCACATTAAAACTACATGACATATGCAGTGCAATATATAACATAGACAATTTAAAGGAGGACTTCCCACAATGAAATAATATGACCATATTTGCAGGGTAATACACAGTAGTACATAGTAGGATAACATCTTTACCCATGACTTCACATAATGGACACATGAGGCATAACATATAAAACGTGCAAACAGGGCCGCATGGGCTCTGCATGGGGGAGGGGCAAACGAGGTTCTCCGCCACCTTCTTACACATGTGTCACAGCTGTTTGACATAGAATATTTTAGACAGTGATAGGCATTGGAAGTGAAATATGCTTAGTGCATACTGTTAGAAGATAACGTTTGTCATTAAGTAGGTGAAAGGTTAAGATTGCCCAGCAACAGGCTGCTGGGGCAGAAAGAGTAAATATATACTTAAAAGTTTGGGACCAGCCCAGTATGGGAGGGGGTAGGTCAAGTAAAAAGGGAACTACTTCTTTGTTTAGTTTGTTAAATGTAGTGCGAGGTTGCAGTGAGCTCTAGGCACATGGCAAATCATTCTGGCAGTATGAGATCGGATCGTACAAAATTTCCTCAGGACCTTCTTGCAACGTCCGGGACCTACGACCTGAACTAAGTATTGATGAGTGCGCCTTAACCCCTTAACCCCTACCATACAAAGGAAGCTGGACTGGGAACAGGGTGAGGGAAACGTAATGGATCTTGGGAATGCTCTGGTGCTGGATGGGGAGTTATGAGGGCTAACAGGAGCCGGTGCTGTGCTCAATACTGCATGTTAAAGACTGATGTACTTTAAACGTCCAGTAAAGTTGATCTTGTCAAAAAGAACTGGGTGCCACCTGATGTGTGTGCGGCTGGTCCTGGACCTGAGAACGTGGAGACAGCAAAGGCCACTGGCCTGCGAGTGAGTACAATGCAATGTACATAGCACAACACTTATGGACTGGGACTGTGTGTTTATAAAGTGCCAGTGCATGGAGGAGCAACAGCTCGCCCACTGTTACTGCCCTGGGCACCCTACACAGGAACAGTGTATGGGACCTTTGCCTTCCAATAGCTCATCATAATGCACAATGTCACCTGTTCTGGAGGTTTAAGTGGCTCCCTCACCTCTTGAGCTCCTATATGGCTGGACAGGTTGCACCAATAATATGTCCGCCCCTGAAGTCAGGCAATACACCCAAGGTATGTATATGTCTGACAGAAGTCTATATCTTGATGTGAACAGAGCTTAGCATGGATTTTCATGGTCTTTAAGGTGGAGTCTAAGATGTACTGCAGTGCGCAGGCGCCAGTACTTTGTTCTGCCCTCAACAGGGCATGCAAAGTACACCTGCGCCAGAGCCGCAGCGTGAAGACAAGAAGAGGACGTCATCGTAAGAAGATGGGAGGCCCTGGACCGGACCGGACCGCGACGCCCATCGGACCAGAACCGCAGCGCGACCGCCCCTGGGTGGGTATAATCTAACCTCTTTTTCTTATCTTTTAGGATACATCGGGGGCTTATCTACAGAATGGGATTAGCTCACCTTCGAATTTGGGGCTGACAGGTTCCCTTTAAAGCTATGAAACCGGATTTATAAATGTTGTAAAATGTGTGCAGTTTAATCAGAGTTTTTCTATAATATGTTTTTTTTTGTGATTCTTTTGTATTTTTGACAATGAAAGCACACTCTTAGGCTGTATTCACATGTTGCACTTTTTTCTGCAGGCAAAGCCTGCTCTCTTGGGAGTAAAGAAGCAAAATTAAAAAAAACAGGTTTGTCGTGTTTTTTGCTGCGGTTTTTTTTTACTGAATTTTTGCCAGAGTGCATTTGTCTCTTGCGAAAAGGTCACATACAGACTCGGGAATAATAATTGTATGTGAAAATATAAACCCTTAAAAACAATTTTATTTTATAAACATTAAAAAACTCACCACCTTTCTGACGTCAGCCTGAGCTGAGCGCACGGTGCTCACTTTGACGTCAGAAAGGTGAAGTGAGTTCATTGGCTATGAACTCGCAGGACCTGTCTGACGGCACTGCAAGCAGGAAAACTCTCTCACGCTCGCAGTGCCCTCAGACAAGGAATATGAGTTCACAGGTGCTTAGTAGCAGAGCTAGACCACGATGGGACAAATGAATTAGATGACAAGGGCATCGGTGGAATGGACGAGGTTGAAAGCATTGTTTAATTAAGATTTATTAAAGGAGTCTCTGCCATTCTTTCAATTAAAGGACTTTATTCTGGGTGTGTGTTTTCATACAATATCACTATGGGGTTAGTAATGGGGGCGTCTTATTGACGTCTCTCCATTACTAACCTCGGGGCTTGATGTCACCTGACAATACAAAGGTGACATCAACACCCCTAACTATCATTTACCCTGGGCGGCAGTATCCATGGCCCCTTCCTTGGCTATTAACATCAGCCCACAGCTGCCTGCATAGCCTTTGCTGGTTATTAATTATAGGGGAACCCTATGTAATTTTTTTAGGGTCTCCCATTTTAATAGCCTGTAAAGTCTAAGTATACAGTTGTGAGCTGATACTAATAGCCTGGGAAGCTCCATGGGTATTACCCCCTTCCCAGGCTATAAACATTGGCCCCCAGCAATCGACTTTCCCTCCGCTGGTTATGAAAATTAGGCGGGAGCCCATGCCATTTTTTTCAGAAAAATTATCTTTTATTAATTAAATACATGTACAGTAAGCTGCACACACTGTACTAATTGTATTTGTCACTGACACCTGTATATTTACCTTTTCTATGTGTAGTTACTGTATGTAATCCATCTTTTCTATCCTGTCGGCTCCTGCTGTGATTTTACACTACGTGGCTGCTGAATTGCTGGCTTTTCATCTATCTATCTATCTATCTATCTATCTATCTATGTAATATATATATATATATCTATGTGTGTGCGTCACTGACATCTATATATCTATGTATTCTATGTGTATATATATATATATATATATATATATATTCTATCTATTTTAACCTGTCACTCTGTGATTTTACTGTATGCAGCACATGAATTGCCGGCTTTTCATCTATCTATCTATCTATCTATCTATCTATCTATCTATCTATGTAATATATATAATATATATACAGTATATTTGTATCACTGACATCTATATATCTGTGTATTCTATGTGTATATATCTATTCTATTCTAACCTGTCAATATGATTTTACTGTACGTGGCACATGAATTGCCGGCTTTTCATCTATCTATCTATGTAATATATATAATATATATATATATTTGTATCACTGACATCTATATATCTATGTATTCTATGTGTATATATCCTATTCTAACCTGTCAGTATGATTTTACTGTACGTGGCACATGAATTGTCGGCCTTTCAAAGGACACCGGTGCGTAAAAATCGGACAACACTCGCATGGTCCGAGTGCTGTGCTATTTTTTTCATGCACCCATAGGCTTGCGATGGCGAGTCTTGGCCGAATTTTGATGACAATCACAGCATGCTCCGATTTTACATGCACGCCGAATACGGATGAGAAAATAAACGCTGATGTGAGCTGCCCCATAGATTAACACTGGGCAGAGTGCTATGCAATGTTTTCTCGCATATAACTTGGACGTATTCTACGGTAGTTTGACTCCAGCCTTATGGTTACAGTATCTGATGAGGTACATCACTTAGTTGTTACACTCACACGTCGCAGAGAACCAGATGGTTACTCTTACTCTGCCTCAGGGCATTTAGAGTTTCTGCTGCCCTAGGAACTTTTAGTGCTGCCTCCCCCATTGGTGAGTATGACACTATCGGCAGTGACTTTGCCATAAATCGCTGATGTGAAAGTAGCCTTTTGCAGCAGATCCGGCAGTTTTTCCGCATCTGCCGCATCTGTAACGGATCACTTACGGCAATACTGCGTTCGGTCTCATTCATTCCCTATGGGACTTGCGGACATGTGCGGCACTTGCGGTTTTGCCGCGATCCAGCAAATGCGGTACTTGCAGCAATGGAAAAAAACACTGCTAGCAGTGTTTTTTGTATCACCGCAAGTGCAAAACCACAAGTGCCGCACATGTCCACAAGTAGCCATCACTACCTGTCCCTGCACCTTCCTAGCTCATCCCTAACCATCCCACTCTGACCTAAAACTACACTATAAAGCTTTAGGAAAACAATTTATTAACTGACATATTCCTATGATAATGAGGCTCCAGGCTACGGCATAGACTGGGACGCGCAGTCTCCGGGTCTCCATTCTCTCTGTGCACACCCACAGTCCCTGCCTCACTGCCTGTGCACAGACATCCATCCACCGGACCCGGTAATCACCGCTCACAGTGGCATACCGGCAGAGGTGTATCTAGGTTTTCTGGCACCAGGGGCAAGAATTCATTTTGGTGCCCTCCCCCCCACAGGACATATGTGATTTGCACACTTAGTCATGTACCGACGAGCTCCTCTCTCTAATGCTCTCAATGTTCAGTGAAAAACTGAGAGAAGCAGAAGAGAAGCTCGTTGTCACAGGACCATAAGTATGAAAATCACATATGAGTGACGTGTCCATGTGACGACTACTGGAACCTGCAGAGCTGAATCCTGACATCGCAGGCTTCTGAATTCTCACAACGCATGCACTGCACACTTTTAGGATTCTCCCTTGCCGGTGGACAGTCATGTCAGCACAAGTATGTGATTTGTATACTTCAGGCCACGTTCTGACTAGACGTGCCCGGCCTCGCTCAGTTCATTTTCATTGACGGAGGCCACATATGTCTAGTCAGCATGTGACCGCATGTATGTAAATCCCCAGCATGAGAGAATTTATTATGTGCATGTGCACTTTAGATATTGCGTTTTGACCTTCAGCAGTGCTGGCTTCTCCCCTCTTTTTGCTTCTGTATTGGTATGTGGCTGACCACCACTGTTGCCGCGCACGCTGGGTCATATGCGCCATTCTGTCTGGGTTCACTATGATTGATAGGCTGCTGTGCACACACACACAGCAGCCCTGCCCTGCCTCAGGCTCTAGTTAATTAGGCAGCTGTGCCTCAGCCAGTTTCATCCTTTAACTTTGGTGTTGGTTTGGCAGTGTGGAGGCCAGATCTGATATGTCCGCACAGGACCTGTTCGGCCTCTATCCGCGCTCGCCTTCCTGGCACTAAGGGAGTGATTCTGTCAATGCTCCAGGTACAGTTTGTCATGTAATGTTATTTAATGTGGTCTGTCCCTTTTTTTTTTTTTTCTCACACTCTATACATTTAGAGGTCGTAATGGCACAATGTAAATAAAAAACGTAGAGTTAGGACTGCCCCATTATGAGATTGCCGTGAAGTGGCGGGGTAGCTCAAAGAATTGATCAATTATTTGCTAAATATCTCATATTTGAAATACAGTCAGAATTTATTATGTGCATGTGCACTTTAGATATTGCGTTTTGACCTTCAGCAGTGCTGGCTTCTCCCCTCTTTTTGCTTCTGTATGAGAGAATCCTGACAGCATGCAGTGCGCACTGTGAGAATTCAGAAGTCTGCAGTGACAAAGAATGACTGCAGACTCATCACAAACCTGGACATCCCCTTTATTACTCCAGTCCTAACATAAATAAAAACATGAGAGTTAGTTAGTATCACAAATAACATTTACATCCAGGTACCTTATAGATGACGTCGCCTCTGGAGCCGTTCTTCTTTTCTTCATCTTGTCCAGACCCCATGATGAGTTTTCTCATCCACAGCCGTCTCTGCAGACTTACATCTTCTCCGCTCTTTTGCAGAAAATCTCCACATGATGCCCTTAAAGATAGAAGTGTCATTATAATGCTCCTGAATAAAAAAAATTGCCCCTCACTATATTGTCTGCACAAAATATGACCCCCACACTGTCCCTCTTATGGTACATGCTCTTCACTCTGACCTCTCCTTTCCATACCTTCACATTGTCCTCTCATACTGCGTCCCCCTATAAGGCTCAGTATTTATACTGTACTCTCATCAAACTCCCCCTCCTTGGTATACTGTCCCCTCTTGGCTGTGCCTTTACACTGTCCCTCCATGCTACGCCCCCACTACTCAATTTCTATTCTGTGCCCACTCACTTTTCTGCCCCCATACTGGCTCCTCACACTATTCCCCTACCTCCTCATACTGTCTCCTCTCACATCCCTTCTGTTCACCATCCTGTCTCCTCATATATTTACCCCCTCACTTTCTATACTGCCTGCTCACCTGACTCCCCATACTTGGTCTGCACACATCCCATCACCCTCACTCTCCGTACTCTGTCCACATCCATTTTTCACATCGCTACTCATACTGTGTCCACACACATTCCCTCGTTCGCTCCCCATACTGTCTGCACCCATCCACCCATATCGTTTCCTCACATATGCCCCCCATTCCCCCATACTGTTTCCTCATACATGCCCCCCATTCCCCAGTACTGTTTCCTCATACATGTCCCCCATCCTCCCATCCTGTATGCATGGCTTGGCTCCCCCATCTTGTATGCATGGCTAGGCTCCCCCATCCTCCCATCTTGTATGCATGGCTCGGCTCCCCCATCCTCCCATCTTGTATGCATAGCTCGGCTCCCCATACTCCCATCTTGTATGCATGGCTCGGCTCCCCCATACTCCCATCTTGTATGCATGGCTCGGCTCCCCCATACTTCCATCCTGTATGCATGGCTCGGCTCTCTGTTGTGAATTTACCTTTTGGCTCCCTCTAGTGGCTACTAGTGATTTGACTCTGGGTATGTCATTCATCCCTTGTATGCTCACCTGGGTCGTTAGGTCAGGGGTGTTGCTATATAAGCTCCCTGGCCCTTAGTTCAATGCCTGGCAACGTTGATATCAGAGCTAATCTGTAGTGCTCTTGTCTACTGATCCTGGTTCCTGCTTGATTAAGCTAAGTCTGCTTCCTTGCTTTTTGCTATTTGTTTTGGTTTGCATTTTTGTCCAGCTTGTATATAATCTGTTTCCTGACCTTGCTGGAAGCTCTAGGGTGGCTGGTGTTCTCCCCCCGGGCCGTTAGACGGTTCGGGGGTTCTTGAATCTCCAGCGTGGATTTTGATAGGGTTTTTGTTGACCATATAAGTTATCTTACTACATTCTGCTATTAGTAAGTGGGCTTCTCTTTGCTAAAACCTAGTTCACCTCTGTGTTTGTCATTTCCTCTTACCTCACCATTATTATTTGTGGGGGGCTACTATCCTACTTTTGGGGTCTATTCTCTGGAGGCAAGAGAGGTCTTTGTTTTCCTCTTCTAGGGGTAGTTAGTCCTCCGGCTGGCGCGAGACATCTAGCGACCAACGTAGGCATGTTCCCCGGCTACTGCTAGTGTTGGCGTTAGGAGTAGATATATGGTCAACCCAGTTACCACTGCCCTATGAGCTGGATTTTTGTACGTCGCAGACTTACTTGTTTCTCTGAGACCCTCGCCATTGGGGTCATAACAGTTTGCCAGGCCAGTATTAAATGTTAAATGCATTGCAGAAGCGGGATTATAAGAAAGAAAGCTCTGAGTTGTTGTTTTTTCTCTCTCTCATTTTTTTTTTTTTCTTTTCCCCTTTACCTCTGAGTGGCTTGTGTTTGCTGCAGACATGAATGTCCAGACCTTGATTACAAGTGTGGACCAGCTTGCTGCTCGTGTGCAGGGCATACAAGATTATGTTATCAGAAGTCCTATGTCAGAACCTAAGATACCGATTCCTGAACCGTTTTCCGGAGACCGATTTAAATTTAGAAATTTCAGGAATAATTGTAAATTGTTTTTGTCCCTGAAACCCTGTTCATCTGGAGACTCCGCTCAGCAAGTAAAAATTGTTATTTCTTTTTTACGGGGCGACCCTCAGGATTGGGCCTTCTCGCTGGCGCCAGGAGATCCGGCATTGGCTGACATTGATGCGTTTTTTCTGGCGCTCGGTTTGCTTTATGAGGAACCCAATCTTGAGATTCAGGCAGAAAAGGCCTTGCTGGCTATGTCTCAGGGCCAGGACGAGGCTGAAGTGTATTGCCAAAAATTTCGGAAATGGTCCGTGCTGACCCAGTGGAACGAGTGTGCATTGGCTGCTAATTTTAGAAATGGCCTTTCTGAAGCCATTAAGAATGTGATGGTGGGTTTTCCCATTCCCACAGGTCTGAATGATTCTATGGCCCTGGCTATTCAAATCGACCGGCGGTTGCGGGAGCGCAAAACCGCTAATTCCCTCATGGTGTTGTCTGAACAGACACCTGATTTAATGCAATGTGATAGAATCCTGACTAGAAATGAGCGGAAAATTCATAGACGCCAGAATGGCTTGTGTTACTACTGTGGTGATTCTACACATGTTATCTCAGCATGCTCTAAACGTCTTACTAAGGTTGTTAGTCCGGTCGCCATTGGTAATTTGCAACCTAAATTTATTCTATCTGTAACTTTGATTTGCTCACTGTCATCGTATCCTGTCATGGCGTTTGTGGACTCGGGTGCTGCCCTGAGCCTTATGGATCTGTAATTTGCCAAGCGCTGCGGATTTGTTCTTGAGCCATTGGAAAATCCTATGCCTCTTAGGGGTATTGATTCTACGCCATTGGCAAAAAATAAACCGCAGTTTTGGACACAGGTTACCATGTGCATGACTCCCGAACATAGGGAGGTAATACGTTTTCTTGTTCTGCATAAAATGCATGATTTGGTTGTTTTGGGTTTACCATGGTTACAGACCCATAATCCAGTCTTGGACTGGAAGGCTATGTCAGTGTCAAGTTGGGGCTGCCATGGAATTCATGGAGATTCCCTGCCCTTGTCTATTGCTTCTTCTACGCCTTCGGAAGTTCCGGCGTATTTGTCTGATTATCAGGATGTCTTCAGCGAGTCTAAGTCCAGTGCACTGCCTCCTCATAGGGAATGTGACTGTGCAATAGATTTGATTCCTGGCAGTAAGTTTCCTAAGGGGAGACTGTTTAATCTGTCGGTACCTGAACATACCGCGATGCGTTCATATATCAAGGAGTCTCTTGAGAAGGGGCATATCCGTCCTTCTTCTTCCCCTCTTGGTGCGGGATTCTTTTTTGTGGCCAAAAAGGACGGATCTTTGAGGCCTTGTATTGACTATCGGCTTTTAAATAAGATCACTGTCAAATTTCAGTATCCTTTGCCGCTGTTGTCAGATTTGTTTGCCCGGATTAAAGGTGCCAAGTGGTTCACCAAGATAGACCTTCGTGGTGCGTACAACCTTGTGCGCATTAGGCAGGGCGATGAATGGAAAACCGCATTCAATACGCCCGAAGGTCATTTTGAGTACTTGGTGATGCCATTCGGTCTCTCTAATGCACCTTCAGTTTTTCAGTCCTTCATGCATGACATTTTCCGGAAGTATCTGGATAAATTTTTGATTGTTTATCTGGATGATATTCTGGTTTTTTCTGATGATTGGGACTCGCATGTGGAGCAGGTCAGGATGGTTTTTGAGATTCTGCGTGAAAATTCTTTGTTTGTAAAAGGCTCAAAGTGTCTCTTTGGTGTACAGAAGGTTCCCTTTTTGGGGTTCATTTTTTCCCCTTCTGCTGTGGAGATGGATCCAGTCAAGGTCCGAGCTATTCATGATTGGACTCAACCCTCGTCAGTTAAGAGTCTTCAGAAGTTCTTGGGTTTTGCTAACTTCTACCGTCGTTTTATCGCAAATTTCTCTAGCGTTGTTAAACCGCTGACGGATATGACCAAGAAAGGCTCTGATGTAGCTAACTGGGCTCCTGCTGCCGTGGAGGCTTTCCAGGAGTTAAAACGCCGGTTTACTTCGGCGCCTGTTTTGTGCCAGCCTGACATCTCACTTCCCTTTCAGGTTGAGGTGGATGCTTCGGAGATTGGGGCAGGGGCCGTTTTGTCGCAGAGAGGCCCTGGTTGCTCTACTATGAGACCTTGTGCCTTTTTCTCTAGGAAGTTTTCGCCGACAGAGCGAAATTATGATGTGGGCAATCGGGAGTTGTTGGCCATGAAGTGGGCATTTGAGGAGTGGCGTCATTGGCTTGAGGGTGCTAAGCATCGTGTGGTGGTCTTGACTGATCACAAAAATCTGATGTATCTCGAGTCTGCTAAACGCCTGAATCCTAGACAGGCCCGCTGGTCATTGTTTTTCTCCCGTTTTGACTTTGTGGTCTCGTATTTACCAGGTTCTAAGAATGTGAAGGCCGATGCTCTGTCTAGGAGCTTTGTGCCTGATCTCCTGGAGTCGCTGAACCTGTGGGTATTCTTAAGGAAGGAGTTATCGTGTCTGCTATTTCTCCAGATCTGCGACGTGTGTTGCAGAGATTTCAGGCTGGTAGGCCTGACTCTTGTCCACCTGACAGATTGTTTGTGCCTGCTAGATGGACCAGCAGAGTCATTTCCGAGGTTCATTCCTCGGTGTTGGCAGGGCACCCGGGAATTTTTGGCACCAGAGATCTGGTGCCAGGTCCTTTTGGTGGCCTTCCTTGTCAAGGGATGTGCGGTCATTTGTACAGTCCTGTGGTACTTGTGCTCGAGCTAAGCCTTGCTGCTCTCGTGCCAGCGGGTTGCTCTTGCCCTTACCTGTCCCGAAGAGACCTTGGACACACATCTCTATGGATTTCATTTCTGATCTTCCGGTGTCTCAGGGCATGTCTGTCATCTGGGTGATATGTGATCGTTTCTCCAAGATGGTCCATTTGGTTCCTTTGCCTAAGCTGCCCTCCTCTTCTGATCTGGTTCCTGTGTTCTTCCAGAACGTGGTTCGTTTGCACGGCATTCCTGAGAATATTGTGTCGGACAGAGGATCCCAGTTTGTTTCCAGGTTCTGGCGATCCTTTTGTGGTAGGATGGGCATTGAGTTGTCGTTTTCATCCGCTTTCCATCCCCAGACTAACGGACAAACGGAGCGAACTAATCAGACTCTGGAGGCTTATTTGAGGTGTTTTGTCTCTTCTGATCAGGATGATTGGGTGACCTTCTTGCCGTTGGCTGAATTTGCCCTTAATAATCGGGCTAGTTCCGCCACCTTGGTTTCGCCATTTTTCTGCAACTCTGGTTTCCATCCTCGTTTTTCCTCGGGACATGTGGAGCCTTCTGACTGTCCTGGGGTGGATTCCGTGGTGGATAGGTTGCAGCGGATCTGGGGGCATGTGGTGGACAACTTGAAGTTGTCACAGGAGAAGGCTCAGCGTTTTGCCAACCGCCGCCGCGGTGTGGGTCCCCGACTTCGCGTTGGGGATTTGGTATGGCTGTCTTCTCGATTTGTTCCTATGAAGGTCTCCTCTCCCAAATTTAAGCCTCGCTTCATTGGTCCTTACAAGATATTGGAAATCATTAATCCTGTATCCTTTCGCCTGGATCTTCCGGTGTCGTTTGCCATCCACAACGTATTTCATAGGTCCTTGTTGCGGCGGTATGTTGTGCCTGTGGTTCCTTCTGCTGAGCCTCCTGCTCCGGTGTTGGTTGAGGGCGAGTTGGAGTACGTGGTGGAGAAGATCTTAGATTCTCGTCTCTCCAGGCGGAGGCTTCAGTACCTGGTCAAGTGGAAGGGCTATGGTCAGGAGGATAATTCCTGGGTGGTCGCCTCTGATGTGCATGCGGCCGATTTAGTTCGTGCCTTTCACGCCGCTCATCCTGATCGCCCTGGTGGTCTTGGTGAGGGTTCGGTGACCCCTCACTAAGGGGGGGGTACTGTTGTGAATTTACCTTTTGGCTCCCTCTAGTGGCTACTAGTGATTTGACTCTGGGTATGTCATTCATCCCTTGTATGCTCACCTGGGTCGTTAGGTCAGGGGTGTTGCTATATAAGCTCCCTGGACCTTCAGTTCAATGCCTGGCAACGTTGATATCAGAGCTAATCTGTAGTGCTCTTGTCTACTGATCCTGGTTCCTGCTTGATTAAGCTAAGTCTGCTTCCTTGCTTTTTGCTATTTGTTTTGGTTTGCATTTTTGTCCAGCTTGTATATAATCTGTTTCCTGACCTTGCTGGAAGCTCTAGGGTGGCTGGTGTTCTCCCCCCGGGCCGTTAGACGGTTCGGGGGTTCTTGAATCCCCAGCGTGGATTTTGATAGGGTTTTTGTTGACCATATAAGTTATCTTACTACATTCTGCTATTAGTAAGTGGGCCTCTCTTTGCTAAAACCTAGTTCACCTCTGTGTTTGTCATTTCCTCTTACCTCACCGTTATTATTTGTGGGGGGCTACTATCCTACTTTTGGGGTCTATTCTCTGGAGGCAAGAGAGGTCTTTGTTTTCCTCTTCTAGGGGTAGTTAGTCCTCCGGCTGGCGCGAGACATCTAGCGACCAACGTAGGCATGTTCCCCGGCTACTGCTAGTGTTGGCGTTAGGAGTAGATATATGGTCAACCCAGTTACCACTGCCCTATGAGCTGGATTTTTGTACGTCGCAGACTTACTTGTTTCTCTGAGACCCTCGCCATTGGGGTCATAACAGCTCTCCCATCCTCCCACCCTGTATGCATGGTTCCCCCATCCTGTATGCATGGCTCCCCCATCATCCCACCCTGTATGCATGGCTCCCCCATCCTCCAACCCTGTATGCATGGCTCCCCCATCCTACCATCTTGTATGCATGGCTCGGCTCCTCCATACTCCCATCCTGTATGCATGGCTCGGCTCCCCCATCCTCCCACCCTGTATGCATGGCTCCCCCATTCTCCCATCCTGTATGCATGGCTCTCCCATCCTGTATGCATGGCTCCCCATCCTCCCACCCTGTATGCATGGCTCCCCCATCCTCCAACCCTGTATGCATGGCTCCCCCATCCTACCATCTTGTATGCATGGCTCGGCTCCTCCATACTCCCATCCTGTATGCATGGCTCGGCTCCCCCATCCTCCCACCCTGTATGCATGGCTCCCCCATTCTCCCATCCTGTATGCATGGCTCTCCCATCCTGTATGCATGGCTCCCCATCCTCCCACCCTGTATGCATGGCTCCCCCATCCTCCCACCCTGTATGCATGGCTCCCTCATCCTCCCACCCTATATGCATGGTTTCCCCATCCTCCCACCCTGTAAACATGACTCCTCCATCATCCTCCCCTGTCCTCCTCCGTCTTCCTCCATCCTCCCCCCGTCCTCCTCTATCCTCTCCTGTCATACTCACCTTTCTCTCACCGTGCGACGCTGAACGTCCCTGCATCTCTGTCCCCGCAACGTCTTCCTTCCTGTATGAGCGGTCACGTGGTACCGCTCATTAAGGTGATGAATATGCTTGACCCCAGACTTTATAAAAAAAAAAAACCTTGCTCAAGTGTGCCTCCCCGCATCCTGCCACCCTAGGCACGTGCCCTCAAGTGCCTAGTGGCAAATACGGCCCTGCCTCAGGGTGCCAGACAATGCAGCTACAGAAGTGAATTTTTTTTTAGCCCCTTAATGACCACCAATACGTCTTTTAACTGACCTGAGATATAAGACAATAGCATCCCCATACAGGTGACAATCCAGCAGCTGTCAGCTGTACACTATAGCTGACAACTTGCTGCATCAGCGATGATCGATCAGTGTTGGCACTGTCTATATCTGTTTAACCCCTTAGATGCTGCTGTCAATAGTGACTACATCATATACAGTAAATGGTTAAAAGAGTGTGGGGGCTCCCTCTTTATCCCAATTGGTGCCCTCAGATCTTGATTGTGTGGTCCTGATGTTTGCCATGGCAATTCACGAGCAAAGAGCGGCCTTAGAGTCTGACAGCTGTTGTAACCTGTTCAGAAGTTAGCAGCATTTAGGTGGTAAACATACACATTTTCATTCCTGTCATGCCACTTTGCATTAATTCCTGAAAATCACCTGAAGGGTTAATAAACTACCCGACTGCTGATTGCAATATGTCAGGGGGTGCTGCTTTTAAAATGGTATAACTTTTGGAGGTTTCCCAATATATGGGACCCCTAAGGGAACTTCAAACATGGATAAGTCCCTAAAAAAAATAAATTTTGTAAATTTCCTTGAAAAAAAGAAATATTACTGCTACAAAACAAAATAAAGGAACATTTTACAAATGGTGCTGATGTAAAGCAGACATGAGGGAAATGTTATTTATTAACCCCTTTCTGCCATTGGACGTACTATTCCATCCATGTGGGGTGGGCCTTACTTCCCAAGTACGGAATAGTACGTCCAGCACGATCAGCCGCGCTCACGGGGGGAGCGCGGCCGATCGCGGCCGGGTGTCAGCTGACTATCGCAGCTGACATCCGGCACTATGTACCAGGAGCGGTCACGGACCGCCCCCGGCACATTAACCCCCGGCACACTGCGATCAAACATGATCGCAGTGTTCCGGCGGTATAGGGAAGCATCGCGCAGGGAGGGGGCTCCCTGCGGGCTTCCCGGGGACCCCCGGAGCAACGCCATGTGATCGCGTTGCTGCAAGGGTCTCTTACCTCCTCCTCCCTGCAGCAGGCCCGGATCCAAGATAGCTGTGGCATCCGGGTCCTGCAGGGAGGTGGCGTCACAGCGCCTGCTCAGAGCAGGCGGCGGGAAGCCTGAATCTGTGCACCTCAGATCGCCGATCTGACACAGTGCACAGCAAAGTGTCAGATCGGCGATCTTACACTATAACATGATGCCCCCCCGGCGGAATGTTATAGTGTAAAAAAAAAAATATTCACATGTGTAAAAAAAAAATTAAAAAAAATTCCCCCAAAAAAATAATTAAAAAAAAATATATATTGTTCCTATAAATACATTTCTTTATCTAAATAAAAAAAAACAATAAAAGTACACATATTTAGTATCGCCGCGTCCGTAACGACCCGACCTATAAAGCTGTCCCACTAGTTAACCACTTCAGTGAACACCGTAAAAAAAAAAACGAGCCAAAAAAACCAAAAAGTGGAATAACACGCAATCAAAAAGACGGATATAAATAACCATGGTACCGCTGAAAACGTCATCTTGTCCCGCCATACAGCGTCATCAAAGAAAAAATAAAAAAGTTATAGTCCTCAGAATAAAGCGATGCAAAAATAATTATTTTTTCTATAAAATAGTTTTTATCGTATAAAAGCACCAAATCATAAAAAAATGATATAAATGAGGTATCGCTGTAATCATACTGTCCCGAAGAATAAAACTGCTTTATCCATTTTACCAAACGCGGAACGGTATAAATGCCTCCCCCAAAAGAAATTAATGAACAGCTGGTTTTTGGTCATTCTGCCTCACAAAAATCGGAATAAAAAGCGATCAAAAAATGTCATGTGCCCGAAAATGTTACCAATAAATCGTCAACTCGTCCCGCAAAAAACAAGACCTCACATGACTCTGTGGACCAAAATATGGAAAAATTATAGCTCTCAAAATGTGGTAACGCAAAAAATATTTTTTGCAATAAAAAGCGTCTTTCAGTGTGTGACGGCTGCCAATCATAAAAATCCGCTAAAAAACCCGCAATAAAAGTAAATCAAACCCCCCTTCATCACCCCCTTAGTTAGCAAAAAATTAAAAAATTACAAAAATGTATTTATTTTTATTTTCCCATTAGGGTTAGGGTTAGGGCTAGGGCTAGGGTTAGGGTTAGGGCAAGGGTTAGGGTTAGGGCTAGGGTTAGGGCTAGGGTTAGGGCAAGGGTTAGGGCTAGGGTTAGGTTTGGGGCTAGGGTTAAGGCTACAGTTAGGGTTAGGGCTAAAGTTAGGGTTAGGGTTGGGGCTAAAGTTAGGGTTAGAGTTTGGATTACATTTACGGTTGGGAATAGGGTTGGGATTAGGGTTAGGGGTGTGGTTAGGGTTACCGTTGGGATTAGGGTTAGGGATGTGTTTGGATTAGGGTTTCAGTTATAATTGGGGGTTTCCACTGTTTAGGCACATCAGGGGCTCTCCAAACGCGACATGGCATCCGATCTCAATTCCAGCCAATTCTGCGTTGAAAAAGTAAAACAGTGCTCCTTCCCTTCCGAGCTCTCCCGTGCGCCCAAACAGGGGTGTACCCCAACATATGGGGTATCAGCGTACTCAGGACACATTGGACAACAACTTTTGGGGTCCAATTTCTCCTGCTACCCTTGGGAAAATACAAAACTGGGGGCTAAAAAATAATTTTTGTGGAAAAAAAAAGAGATTTTTTATTTTCACGGCTCTGCGTTATAAACTGTAGTGAAACACTTGGGGGTTCAAAGTTCTCACAACACATCTAGATAAGTTCCTGGGGGGTCTAGTTTCCAATATGGGGTCACTTGTGGGGGATTTCTATTGTTTAGGTACATTAGGGGCTCTGCAAACGCAATGTGATGCCTGCAGACCAATCCAATGCCAATCATTTGGAATGCCTGCATTCCAAATGACGCTCCTTCCCTTCCGAGCTCTGCCATGCGCTCAAACGGTGGTTTCCCCCCACATCTGGGATATCAGCGTATTCAGGACAAATTGGACAACAACTTTTGGGGTCCAATTTCAACTGTTACCCTTGGAAAAATGCAAAACTGGGGGCTAAAAAATAATTTTTGTGGAAAAAAAAAAGGATATTTTATTTTCACGGCTCTGCGTTATAAACTGTAGTGAAACACTTGGGGGATCAAAGCTCTCACAACACATCTAGATGAGTTCCTTAGGGGGTCTACTTTCCAAAATGGTGTCACTTGTGAGGGGTTTCAATGTTTAGGCACATCAATGGCTCTCCAAACGCAACATGGCGTCCCATCTCAATTGAAAAGTCAAACGGCGCTCCTTCCCTTCCGAGCTCTCCCATGCGCCCAAACAGTAGTTTACCCCCACATATGGGGTATCAGCATACTCAGGACAAATTGTACAACAACTTTTGGGGTCCAATTTCTTCTCTTACCCTTGGGAAAATAAAAAATTGGGGGTGAAAAGATCATTTTTGTGAAAAAATATGATTTTTTATTTTTACGGCTCTGCATTATAAACTTCTGTGAATCACTTAACGGGTCAAAGTGCTCACCACACATCTAGATAAGTTCCTTAGGGGGTCTACTTTCCAAAATGGTGTCACTTGTGGGGGTTTTCTATGTTTAGGCACATCAGGGGCTCTCCAAACGCAACATGGCGTCCCATCTCAATTCCAGTCAATTTTGCACTGAAAAGTCAAATGGCGCTCCTTTGCTTCCGAGCTCTGCTATGCGCCCAAACAGTGGTTTACCCCCACATATGGGGTATCGGCGTACTCAGGACAAATTGTACAACAACTTTTGGGGTCCATTTTCTCCTGTTATCCTTGGTAAAATAAAACAAATTGGAGGTGAAGTAAATTTTTTGTGAAAAAAAGTTAAATGTTCATTTTTATTTAAACATTCCAAAAATTCCTGTGAAACACCTGAAGGGTTAATAAACTTCTTGAATGTGGTTTTGAGCACCTTGAGGGGTGCAGTTTTTAGAATGGTGTCACACTTGGTTATTTTCTATCATAGAGACCCCTCAAAATGACTTCAAATGAGATGTGGTCCCTAAAAAAAAAGGGTGTTGTAAAAATGAGAAATTGCTGGTCAAGTTTTAACCCTTATAACTCCCTAACAAAAAAAAATGTGGGTTTCAAAATTGTCTGATGTAAAGTAGACATGTGGGAAATGTTGCTTATTAAGTATTTTGTGTGACATATCTCTGTGATTTAATTGCATAAAAATTCAAAGTTGGAAAATTGCAAACATTTTTTCACAAATAAACGCAGGTAATATCAAAGAAATTTTACCACTAACATGAAGTGCAATATGTCACGAGAAAACAGTGTCAGAATCACCGGGATCCGTTAAAGTGTTCCAGAGTTATAACCTCATAAAGGGACAGTGGTCAGAATTGTAAAAATTGGCCTGGTCATTAACGTGCAAACCACCCTTGGGGGTAAAGGGGTTAATGTTTTGCTGTGGTATGACTATCTGGATTAAAGGGATAATCATCCAAAGTTTGAAAATTGCTAATTTTTTTACATTTTTCTCAAATTTCTGATTTTTTTTGTAAATAAAAAAACATATTGACCTAAATTTACCATTATCATAAAGCATAATGTGTCATGAAAAAAAACAATCTCAAAATCATTGGGATTTGTTGAAGCGGTCCAGAGTTATTACCACATAAAGTGACACTGGTCAGATTTCAAAAATTTGGCTCCGTCACTAAGGGGTTAGTTTTTGGACTTGTTGATACTGCTGCAGACCCCAGTATGTATTCTGGTCTTATTACAGATTTAGGCATTCCAATTGCTTTAAACAGAGAAAATTCATAATAAATCTGCATAGTATCAGCTTTGGAAATGCACCTCTTAGATCAATTTCCACCCGAAAAGCAAAGCATGTGAATGACATTTGCTGAAATCTCATCCACTTTGTAGCTACTGTTTTCTGCTGTGTGAACAAGTGTTAACATTGACTTTGGTGGCCCACTGTTCAGCTACATAGAATATTACCGGACCCTCATTCACAAATTTCCATATGCTTCTTAATAATAAACTGGGCAGTTTGTTGAATGAATGATGAGATGTTGTCTTTGTCTGTGAATAAAGTGTATTGTGCTAATCACTGCCCATATAGTGGGATGGGGGGCCCATGCCTGCTCAGTACCCCATCAGGGAATACACCTGTTCCTCGGTGGGCCAGTCTGAGCCTGTATAACACAGCATACTATTGCACTTTGTAAAGGCGTAAGTATGGGTACTCATAGATTATTCCCATACAACTGTGCTCTATATAGTGTTCTAACAAATAAATAATGAAAAGTATGGATTGGGGCTTCCTTCGGCTTTGGCAGTCTCAAAGATTGCTCAAGGCCCAATAGACATACTGAAGCCTTAACAATACTGTCCTCTGTGTGTCCTTAGGCTGCAGAGACAAGTAAGGCTTTTGTTGCCTGTCAGTACTACATGCTATAAGGGTAGACAAGGAAATGTTTCATGATCTTACTGCTGTCATGGTCTATGAGCATTTGATATTCAAGGCAAAATAGAAGATTGTCCTATAACCCTAAGTCTTGTATGCAATGTGGCACGTTATCGGAAATTACAGTTAAGGACCCAGAGTCAATTCTCTTTTCAATAGCAAACTTGCTTGTGGTCCTAAGCATTGTGTAGACCCAATCCTCCATCCATGTCGATGTACACATCCTGGGTTTGTGGACAATAATTTGGTTGAACATCCACACATGTAATGGACCATACTTTGCTTTTGACACAATTCAACTACAAGATGCTGATACGCGACCTGTAATGTGAATTGATTATAACCATAGCACACTGTTTATTCTGTTGTTACTTGATCTCAGGATATCCAGCTGAACAAAAACGGCCTGTGCACACATTGCAGATTTGTCGCTTTTTTCTTCTGCGCAGATAAGTCATAAAACCTGAAGGGTTTCCTGGTGCCTGCAAAGTGACTGAGAATCCTGAAGTTTCGTGCACATGTTGCTATTTGAGACTTTCAGATTTGGTGCAGGATGTCAATTCTTTCATCGTTTTTGCTACAGATTTCACCCATTCTAATGAGCGGGGGGGGGAATCTGCACCAAAAACGCATGTAAAAAATACTCTGAGTTTTTCCTGCCAAGAGATGCAGAAATGGTGCAGAAATGTCTGCACCAAATACTTAACGTGTGCACATGGTGGCATAAGTTCTTCTAAAGTAAAGAAATTCATTATGACCTGACTGCATGATGTGACAATCACTTTAGCTCTCTACAAACTAGTGTTCAGGGAACATCTGTACAGATAAAGAGGTTAGGAAGAAAATAGTATGGCAGCCAGGTTAATGGTAAATGACTAATTTCTTTCACTGCTCAGTAGTGGAATCTAAGAAGTATCGTTTCTCCTTTCACAGAGTGACATGTTAAGCATGTCGAGATGAGGAGACGGGACGACTTTAAGTCTCCTCATCTCGACATGCTTAACATGTCACTCTCCACAAGGAGAAACGATACTTCTTGGATCCCGGTCAGACGCCTCATGCTCAGCCAAACCAGATCTCCACTTTGCACTGACGAGGGGCATTACCCCGAAACACAGTGTCTGCAAATTGAGATTCCGGTTTGGCTTTTATCCTAAGTCATGTGACAAGGCTCTTTAAAGGGTCAACATTGACTGTTAGGATTGCTACTTCCAATAGGTGGCACTAGAGTTCTGGTCCTCTTCCTCTCTGAAGAGACAATTTGCACTGCTCAGTAGTAAAATTGTGGTCTGCTTTGAACATCGCATTTTGTTAGAAGCATCTCCCAATCTGATCACAGGTTGCCTGTATGTGGGTTGAAAATGTGTCCGTCACTCTCTTCCAAAAGATAAGAACTGATGTCACCTGAACCCCACTGTAGACTCAAAGAATAAAATTAAATACCGTAATTATTTTTAGATCACGGTAAACAAGATAGAAAAAACGCAAAGAACAATGGCTGAAATGTTGTCGTTTTGTATTTCCTCCCTCTAGAAAATCATAAAAATCAATGATGAAATTACACATACCCAAAATACTGCTATTAGAAATAAAAAGAATAGGCATTCATCAATGGTAAAATTAAAAAAGGTGTAGGCTCTTTTAAAGTGAGGTTGAAACAAACGGCTTGGTCATTAACTGCTTTAAAGCCCAACCAAGCAAGCCTAGTTGTTAAGACGTAAACTAAATTTGTCCTCTCCAAAAATAAAACCCGTAACATAACATGCATTACGCTACACGATATACTATAACGACATGTCCCATGTACACCATACAGCACAGTGGCTGTGACTTAGATGAACAGAACATACGTCAGAAAATCTACAAGATGTCTCCTCTGCTTCCTATACATAGGTATATACACTTTGTACCCTATACTCCTCCATAGTTGACATCTGGACACTTTGTGATGTCCCCAGTATGCAGGAAATAGCCACTGTGCCTTGTATGCAAGACCCTCAAAACTGTTCCCCTTTTAATAGGATATCAGTTAAATGGCTCGATCACACTACCGCTCACACACAAAGTTGATAAACTGTCCAGTGTAACTTCCACCAAAGATAATCAATTTGATATGAATCAAATTTGTGTCACACTTTATGAAATATGAAGGTCCCTGTGCATTTGGACAAGAAGGCATCAGCACTCCACAGAAAAAATATCTGAAATGGGTGTCAGTCAGAGACGGTGCCCTTGCTAGTCAGAAGCAACTGTTCTGAGTCTTTTTAAATTTTGCATGCAGTCCTTTTATAAAAGAAGGAATAATAGTTTTTTTTAAAATGCAAAACAAAATTTCCTATAGTCCAGACATTTTATTGCTTTCTATACGTGTACCTACTTACCTAACATTTATTTATTTTTTTTCCAGCAGATGAATAATTGTGGTTGAAAAGATTGTTAAAATGTAATCATAGTATTGTACAAAATGTATGACAAAAATAAAAATGGCAAAGTACAGGGTAGGTTAAAAAAAAATACCATGACTATGAATGTGGGAGCCGGTAGCAGCAGCAGAAGCACTACCACCATCATTGACACCGGCTATCTGTGCAGTAGTACCACCAAAGACAGGCCACATTTGACCTCCTTTGCCTCTGGCAAATGTAATAGAGGGTGGAAGTGGAAGGTGGTATGGAATATATTGAACATTACTCATCTCAGTCACAACAGGATGATGTTACCCCTGACAGTGACACCGTCAGTTTCAGTCAGTGTTCTCCACAGAATGGTCTGCCTCATCACAAAAGACTAAGAGAGATAATGTTGAAAATAGTTTTAATGAGGAAAAAACAAGAAAAGTCTGTTAGTGCATTCTGTTATTAAATGAACTGCTCTTTACCATGAATTTCTATGGTGATGTCACTGTGACATTACTAAGGTTGCCTTTGCGATAAAAAGCTTGAAAGGGGTTTGGTACCGTCCTAGGAGATCTCAGAGTGTTAAACAAGTCTTTTCAGGGCAATTGCCGAATTTGCAGTAGTGCAATTAGATGCAAATTACATTTTTGGGAAAAAATCTTATATAAGGGACATATCTATTCTCTGCCATAGAAGGAACTATTCCATTGTTTCCGATATGAGTTGTCTGGTTTTGACAGTCATTGTTAAACCCCCATTTATTCCACACAAATATTCATGATCCACTTTTGTATAAGGCATAACAAAAGTAATAGACGTTTTTATATCTGTTTTCATTATTTTTTTTTATTAGCATTCACATTGTATTTGGCTGCTGTGACACCCCAGGTTCCTGGCTGTCACAGTGGCATTGCTTTCCTCACGGGGAGAGTAATGTCACGCTTGGAAGTGAGGAAATCAAGAGACAGAGGAGAAGGGAGCAGAGGGGCCGTGCAGCCACGAGAAGTGCTGCAGCTCCTAGAAAGAGAGTAAGAGAAAGGGGAATGTAGAGAGCGTGTAGGAGAAGTGAAGTGCAGGAGAGTGAGAACTGGGGAGAATAGCTGCGACTGGGCTACTTCCCTACAGAGCGCAGACACCGGTAGCTGGAGACCAAGGTTGTGAGGAACTCCACTGCTCACAGCTGAAACCAGCAGGAAAGCTGGATTACAAGTCACCTGTCCGCCCTGACACCTGGAGACACAGTGGCGCAAAGACTTCTTTATCAGTTAAACACAAGCATGCAACATGTTCACACTCCAGGCCAGAAGGGGGAGCTCTGATCCTGCTTGTGGGTGGGTCCCCTATATATATTCTGGTCTGGAGGGAAAGTTAGTTAGTTCCTGTCAGAGAGACAGAGGAGAAGGGAGCAGATGGGCCGTGCAGCCACGAGAAGTGCTGCAGCTCCTAGAAAGAGAGAAAGAGAAAGCGGATTGTAGAGAGCATGTAGGAGAAGTGAAGTGCAGGAGAGTGAGAACTGGGGAGAATTGCTGCGACTGGGCTACCTCCCTACAGAGCGCAGACACCGGTTGCCGGAAGACTGAGGTTGTGAGGGACTCCACGGCTCACAGCAGAAACCGGCAGGACAGCTGGATTACAAGTCACCTGTCCGCCCCGACACCTGGAGACACAGTGGCGCATAGAGCCTGGGTCATGATAGAGACCCTGTAAAAAAGCTCAAGCCACCTGTCATACGGGTTAGTGTCCTACCTACAAGGACAGAGAGAACATGTGAGGACCTTGTGAGAGGCCTAGGGCAGCAAGGAACTACACCACAGCGCTAGAGGGAAGGCTTCTAACTCCACCTGGTAAAGGGAACTCCAAACTCGCTTCTGAGCTGGCCGGATCCTACCTGTACCTGTGACCTGGTGCCCTGGACTGTGGCTGCCTGAATTCATCAGTAAACCAGGTAAAGAGACTGCAAACCTGTGTCCTCTGTTTCTTGCTGAACCACCCATCATCTTTATCTATATACCAGGAGTCCTGGAGACACAGCTTCACCTGTGGGAAGCTATACCATCTTAGCTGCCATAACATCACCCCAGTGGAACCCTTTTAGCAGCATCGGTCACCTCTCACCGAGAACCGCAGGTGGCGTCACGAACACAAATTTTATTCAAAAAGTAAAAGGACATTCCCTTTTACTTGGGTGCCCAAGGTGCTCTCTGTGAGTCACTGGATTCATAGAGGATCTGTCATCTCTCCTCTTGTCATATAAGCAGGGCCGGTTTTAGACAAAGTGGGGCCCTGTGCAAAAGTTTAATATGAGGCCCTAAATACTCATATTACACCATAACACTCAAACACAGGGCCAGACTGGGACTAAAATTCAGCCCTGGCATTTGAAGTTACACAGGCCCACTTGTCACATAGTGACTGTATAATATCTTTGTACACTCTGGATCAACATGTTAGGGCATGTTAGGTTAGGCTATGGGTTGAACTAGATGGACTTAAAGTCTTCCTTCAACCTTAATAACTATGCAACTATGTAACTTGTAGGCAGGGCCGGTTTTAGGCAAAGTGGGGCCCTACGCCTAGGCAAAGTTTAAAATGGGGCCCCAAATGCTAACATATTGCACATCACACAAAAGCATTTCGGTTGTATTTACATGCGCTGAGTTCAGGCCGCTAAATGAGTTTGATCGACAATACTGAAGTTGTTCAACACTTGTTTCCCGGCCTCTTTCCACCAGCTGAGGAATAATGATGGGACAGAACGATCACTAATAGATCACTAACAGATCACCATACAGTATCATGTTATCAGCAGCACATCTACAGTTTACACCGGCGATGTGCTGCTGAGAACAATGATTTTTGTTCCAGCAAAAACAATCTGAATATGCAGCATTTTACTTGTTTAGTAAAATATACCCCATAGTCCTCCATATATTATAATGTGCACCACAGTCCTCCATATAGTATAATACAATCCCTATAGTCCTCCATATATTAAAATACACTGCTCAGTCCTTCATGTAGCATAATACACTCCTCATAGTCCTCCATATAGCATAATACACTCCTCATAGTGCTCCATATAGTATAATGCACCGCCATAGTGGGTTGTGATGGTGTGATATGCTATGTGGGTATCATTTTTGTGTATATTTCTATTTTACTGATTATCATGGTGTTACTGTATCTTGTAGGATGAGTTGTTATTTGCCATCTGATATTCTCCCCACAGTTCTGTATTGTTATCTCTCCACAGGGTCAGTGAATAATGTTGTTAGCTAATATGCTAATGACATGTTGACCTAGCTTGTTGAAACAATGAGCCCCTGAGACCTTCCCCCTCCTGGCCTGTGAATGTGGGGGGAGATTTGTAAATATCAGGGAGGTGAGACACAAAGATCAGTCTGATGTGGAACCATGATGTGAAGAGCATATGAGAGAGAAAGAAGGGAATATGGACTGTTATCCTCTGCGCTGGATTGTTGGACTTTTATTCTGTAACTGAACTGTATTCGTGTTCTGGAATATTTTATCCTTTGTGTGGTGGATCGTATATATGGACCTTTCGTGTTTTGCCTAAATAAAGGTCTTGGAATTGTTCACTATTCTCTTGCTCTGTTGATTGTGTGATACCGGAGAAGGAACCCGCGACAACTGGTGGCAAGCAGCGGGATCAGCAGAGCGTAACCTAATGGAGAACCACACACAGAGTGAGTACAGAAATTGGACTGTATCCAGTTTACAGGAGAGAGCCAGAGACCTGGCCTGAATTACCAGGGACTGACTAAAGAGGCCTTAATCGATCTACTGGTGGGTGCTAGCCAGACCACCTACTCCCATATGTCTGAAGGACGAGCACTGGAGACGAGGACCCCCACCCCAAAAAGCCAGTGGGTGGTGTGGTACGAAGAAGAGATGGCGGTTCTGGGCCCAGGCGTCTCTCAGGAGTACAAGGAGGAGGCTGCCCGCCGGGCACGGCGGAGACAAAAAGCAATGGAGCTTGAAAGAGGGAGTAACGCAATGTGGAATGTAAACCCAATGATCCGGGAGCCTGTACGGATCACCCGGACAGAGTTTAAGCCATTTGATGAGGCTTCTGGAGATGTGGAGGGGTTCTTCAAGGCCTTTGAGCAGCAGTGTGCTGTGATGGAGGTGCCCCACTCTGGCTGGATGCGTTTGTTAGTGGGACTCCTGAACGGTAGACTGGCGGAGGCTTACCAAACCATTGACTCACAGCGGAATCGGGATTATAACATTGTAAAGCAGACTATCCTGGATTACCATGCTATCACCCCAGACTCATATAGGGCCAAGTTCCGAGACCTCCCATGCACTACGGGGGGATCGTTTAGGATGTATGTGTAGCGCCCCCACTGCCGCAGGGCCGAGGGGTACCCGGTACCGGGCCTCTGAGTCTCTGCTCTGGGATTGTCACGGTGGCTAGGCCCAGCCCGTGACCCTGCTGAGGGGCGTACAATGAAGGTGGAGGGAATGGTGATGATGATGTAGTGGTGCGGTGCAGGTCGCAGTAAATAACGAGGACACCAGGTTGCAGTCTCTTTACCTCTTTACTGAAGGTCCCAGGATCCTCAGTCCGGAATACGGTTAACCGGGCTGCGCAAGTCCGGCCGGTCCGATGGCACCTCCAGAGTTCCCTTTGCAGGTGGAAATCGGTGCCTACCTTCTAGCGCTTGTGTGTTGTGGTCCTCCCCTGCTGTGCTTACGGGATAGTCCCCACAACTGTTGTGTCTGTTTCTGAAGTTCCCTCACAACTCGATTATGAGTTCTGCTTCGTCCCCCAGATGATATGGCTAGGACGCACCCGTATGACGGGTAGGCTCGGAGTTCTTCCGGGACCCTAGCGTCGCCCCTCTCCTATTGTTGCCCCCTGTGTCTTCGTAGGTGATTTGTGTGAGACAGTCCGCCTATAGCTGACTGTCCTGCCGTAGGTTTGAAGTATTGCTTGGAGCCTAGTACTTCCTCGGCGTTCCGGCCACCGGCTACGCGCCTCAGTAGGATGTTGCCTCGTCTTACAGCACGACTCCTACTGGTATTTCTCCTTGTTGCGTTGATCTCGTTTCTCACTCAGCACAATGAACCTCGCTTCTTGTCCTTTCTTGGGGTACCGCCGCTATCTCGTGCAGGCGCAGTCCCGTAACGTTCTCTCTGTTCGCTAGGCCTCTGTCAGGATCCCACCCCTGACAGGGACCCCCCTGAGTCTCTCCCCGCAACACCCTCTGCCACAGGGTGTTGCCTGTTCGATTCCCAGTCAGCTTCTGTCTAACGTTCTGCCTAACCCCCAGTTTTACCAGATTGTGAGGAGTGGCCTAATACATAGAACCCTTAGCTCCCCCTAGAGGCCAGACTGTGAAGTGTATTGATGACTGTGATACCTGGTCAGAAGAACTCCTTCAGTGCCATCAGACGTACCATAGCCCCCCTTAGCGGCGGAGCATCAGTACTGCAACGACCAGGACTCTGGGGCGCTGCATATGCACATAAGATGTCCCAGGCATGTCGGAGATGGCTGGAAGCAGAAAATGCCTTTACTGTGGAAGATGTTATACAGGTGTTCCTTATAGAACAATTTCTTGCCAAGTGCCCCACAGAGGTACGTGAATGGGTCCGGGAGCGCACGCCGTGCACCGTGGATAGAGCTGCAGCCCTGGCCGATGAAGCCCTTACTATCCGACCGCAATGGAGGAGGCTTCTGGACAATGAACCACGGCCTTCGACCGCGCCCCGTCCCCCTCCGATTATATCTGCCCCTCCACCCATCTGCAGGCCGATGACAATCACAGCTCACAATCCTGGGCCCCAACAGTTCCGACCACGACCTCGGGGTATCACAGAGAGGAGATGTTATGGGTGTGGGCAACCTGGACATTTGCAGTCTGGCTGTCCCTCAAGGATTCAGAGGGAGCCCCACCTCGTCCAGTGCATCTTGTGCACTCCATCCCACCTGAAGAAGAGGAACCACCACGCCCACCAGAGTGGACCACCGACCACAGAACCATAGATACCCCTCCTGGAGTGTACGGACTCCGGCCTTTGTCCATCAGAAATACACAGCAACGGCATTGCCACCTGCAGGATGTCTTAATTGATGGATACAAAGTGTCGGGATTTAGAGACACGGTGGCATTCCTGACTATCGCTGACCCCTGTGTGGTTCGACCCGAGGCAATTCACCAGGGCCTGGGAATTCCCATTGTCCTGGTGGGGGGTGTCCGCAAATATAAACAGAGAGCTTTGGTACATTTGGATTTCGGTTTTGGAAAAAAACTGTGTTGGATTGGCGTTATGGGAAGACATCTGTTGTGAATTCTGCTTTTGGGTTCCCTCCGGTGGTAGTAGGTGGTAATGCAGTTGTCCCTGGGTTGCAGTCCTGGTCAGGTGTGTCTGCTGATTGCAGTTCTGACTGGGGTATTTAGGTGTGCAGGATTCATTAGTCCTTGCCAGTTGTCAATTGTTGTTGGGAGGTGTAGGACCTCTGCCTGGTTCCTCCTGCCTTTCTGCCAAATCAGCAAAGATAAGTGTCTGGTTTTTTTTTCCTGTGGCACACATGCTGTGTGCTTCACAATTCAGTGCTATTCTTTGTGTTTTCTTGTCCAGCTTAGATTGTGTCAGTATTTTCTCAGTCTTGTTGGATTCTCTGGAGTGGCAGATATACATTCCATGTCTTTAGTTAGATTGTGGAACTTTTTGTATTATCTGTTGTGGATATTTTTGGAAGGGTTTTAATACTGACCGCCTAGTAATCTGTCCTAACCTTTCCTATTTAGCTAGAGTGGCCTCTTTTGCTAAATCCTGTTTTCTACCTGCGTGTGTCTATTCTTCTCCTACTCACAGTCATTATTCGTGGGGGGCTGCCTATCCTTTGGGGGTCTGCTCTGAGGCAAGATAGCATTCCTATTTCCATCTATAGGGGTATTTAGTCCTCCGGCTGTGTCGAGGTGCCTAGGGTGTGTTAGGCACACCCCACGGCTACTTCTAGTTGCGGTGTTAGTTCAGGATTTGCGGTCAGTACAGGTTCCACCGACTCCAGAGAAAGTTTTCATGCGGCTCCAAGGTCACCAGATCATAACAGTACAACTGGCCATAATGAGTTAAATGCATCTCAGAAGAAGGGAAGAAAGGTGTTGAGCCATTTTTTTTCTGCAGTCTGTTCTGTCTTTTCTTCCCTCTTTATTTATGGGTGGCTGAGGAGTCTTGTGCCAGCATGGATGTTCAGGAATTAGCTTCTCGTGTAGACCAGCTTGCTGCTAGGGTACAGGGTATTTCTGATTATATTGTTCAGACTCCGGCTTTAGAGCCGAAGATTCTTACCTCTGATTTGTTTTTTGGTGATAGGTCCAAATTTTGGGGTTTTAAAAACAATTGTAAACTGTTTTTTGCTCTGAGACCGCGATCCTCCGGTGATTCCATTCAGCAGGTTAAAATTGTCATCTCCCCTGCGTGGCGATCCACAGGATTGGGCATTTTCCCTGGAATCTGGGAATCCGGCCTTGCTTAATGTAGATTCCTTTTTTCAGGCTTTAGGATTATTATATGATGAACCTAATTCTGTGGATCAAGCGGAGAAAACCTTGTTGGCCCTGTCTCAGGGTCAAGAGGCGGCAGAATTGTATTGTCAGAAATTTAGAAAATGGTCTGTGTTGACTAAATGGAATGATGATGCTTTGGCGGCAATTTTCAGAAAGGGTCTTTCTGAATCCGTTAAAAATGTTATGGTGGGGTTTCCCACGCCTTCCGGTCTGAGTGATTCTATGACTCTGGCCATTCAGATTGATCGGCGCTTGCGGGAGCGTCAAACTGTGCGCGCTGTGGCGTCGCCCTTAGAGCAAAGTCCTGAGCCAATGCAGTGTGATAGGATTTTGTCTAGAACGGAACGACAAGGATTCAGACGTCAGAATAGGTTGTGTTATTATTGTGGTGACGCTTCTCATGTCATTTCAGTCTGCCCTAAGCGGACAAAAAGGATTGCTAGTTCATTTACTATCAGTACTGTACAACCTAAATTTCTGTTATCGGTGTCCTTGATCTGCTCATTGTCATCATTTTCTGTCATGGCGTTTGTGGATTCAGGCGCCGCCTTGAACTTAATGGATTTTGAGTTTGCCAGGCGTTGTGGTTTTCCCTTGCAGCCTTTGCAGAACCCTATTCCTTTAAGGGGGATTGATGCTACACCTTTGGCTAAAAATAAGCCCCACTTTTGGACACAGGTGACCATGCACATGGCGCCAGCCCATCAGGAAGATTGTCGATTTCTGGTGTTGCATAATTTGCATGATGTTATCGTGCTGGGTTTCCCGTGGTTGCAGGTACATAATCCTGTGTTGGATTGGAAATCTATGTCTGTGACTAGTTGGGGTTGTCAGGGGGTTCATAATGATTTTCCTTTGATGTCAATCTCCTCTTCTTCCTCTTCTGAAATTCCAGAGTTTTTGTCTGATTTTCAGGATGTATTCGATGAGCCCAAGTCCAGTTCCCTTCCACCACACAGGGACTGTGATTGTGCGATTGACTTGATTCCAGGCAGTAAGTTTCCTAAAGGCCGACTTTTCAACCTGTCTGTGCCTGAACATACCGCCATGCGGAGTTATGTTAAGGAGTCTTTGGAGAAAGGGCATATTCGGCCATCTTCTTCACCGTTGGGAGCAGGTTTTTTTTTGTTGCTAAGAAGGATGGCTCCTTGAGACCTTGTATTGATTATCGCCTCTTGAATAAGATCACGGTCAAGTTTCAATACCCTTTACCTTTGCTTTCCGATTTGTTTGCTAGGATTAAGGGGGCTAGTTGGTTTACGAAGATTGACCTTCGGGGGGCATATAATCTTGTTCGTATTAAGCAGGGTGATGAATGGAAAACTGCGTTTAATACGCCTGAAGGCCATCTTGAATACCTTGTGATGCCATTCGGGCTCACTAACGCTCCATCTGTTTTTCAATCCTTCATGCATGATATCTTCCGGACTTATATTGATAAATTTTTGATTGTATATTTGGACGATATTTTGATTTTTTCCGATGACTGGAAGTCTCATGTGGAACAGGTCAGGATGGTATTTCAGATCCTTCGTGACAATGCTTTGTTTGTGAAGGGGTCTAAGTGTCTCTTTGGGGTGCAGAAGGTTTCTTTTTTGGGCTTTATTTTTTCTCCCTCATCTATGGAGATGGATCCGGTTAAGGTTCAGGCCATTCATGATTGGTGACATCCGTGAAGAGCCTTCAGAAATTTTTGGGTTTTGCAAATTTTTTATCGCCGATTCATTGCTAACTTCTCCAGCGTGGTTAAACCCTTGACTGATTTGACGAAAAAAGGCACTGATGTGGCGAATTGGTCCTCTGCGGCTGTCTCTGCCTTTCAGGAGCTTAAACGCCGATTTACTTCTGCTCCGGTGTTGCGCCAACCAGATGTTTCTCTTCCGTTTCTGGTTGAGATTGATGCTTCTGAGATTGGGGCAGGGGCCGTTTTGTCTCAGAGGGATTCTGTTGGTTCTTTGATGAAACTGTGTGCCTTCTTCTCCCGCAAGTTTTCGCCTGCTGAACGCAATTATGATGTCGGCAATCGGGAGTTGTTGGCTATGAAGTGGGCGTTTGAGGAGTGGCGACATTGGCTTGAGGGAGCTAAGCACCGTATTGTGGTCCTGACCGATCATAAGAATTTGATTTACCTCGAGTCTGCCAAACGGCTGAGTCCTAGACAGGCTCGATGGTCCTTGTTTTTTTCCCGTTTTGATTTCGTGGTTTCGTATCTTCTGGGTTCTAAGAATATTAAGCAATGAAAAAGAAGAAAATGAGGGCACTCACCAATCTTTCACGTTCTTAGTCCTTTATTGCAACACGATCCAGTCAAAACACATGGCCGGGGAAGAGAGAGAGCCGAAGCCCGTGTGAGCAGGCGAGAGACGACAACTGTTTCGCGCTGTGCTTTGCGCTTCTACAGGTCCAGGTCCAGGTCTAAGAATATTAAGGCTGATGCCCTTTCTAGGAGTTTTTTGCCTGATTCTCCTGAGGTCCTTGAACCGGTCGGCATTCTGAAAGAAGGGGTGGTCCTTTCTGCCATTTCCCCTGATTTATGGTGGGTTCTTCAGGAATTTCAGGCTGATAGACCTGATCGCTGTCCTGTGGGGAAATTGTTTGTTCCTGACAGATGGACTAGTAGAGTGATTTCTGAGGTTCACTGTTCTGTGTTGGCTGGTCATCCTGGTATTTTTGGTACCAGAGATTTGGTTGGTAGGTCCTTTTGGTGGCCTTCGTTGTCACGTGATGTGCGTTCTTTTGTGCAGTCCTGTGGGACTTGTGCGCGGGCCAAGCCTTGTTGTTCCTGTGCTAGTGGGTTACTTTTGCCATTGCCGGTCCCTGAGAGGCCCTGGACGCATATTTCTATGGATTTTATTTCTGATCTTCCGGTTTCCCAGAGGATGTCGGTTATCTGGGTTGTTTGTGACCAGTTTTCTAAGATGGTTCATTTGGTGCCTTTGCCTAAATTGCCTTCCTCTTCAGAGTTGGTTCCGTTGTTTTTTCAGCATGTGGTTCATTTGCATGGTATTCCGGAGAATATTGTGTCCGACAGAGGTTCCCAGTTTGTTTCTAGGTTTTGGCGGGCCTTTTGTGCTAGGCTGGGCATTGATTTGTCTTTTTCTTCTGCATTTCATCCTCAGACAAATGGCCAGACCGAGCGAACTAATCAGACTTTGGAGACTTATTTGAGATGCTTTGTGTCTGCCGATCAGGATGATTGGGTGGCCTTTTTGCCATTGGCCGAGTTTCCCTTAATAATCGGGCTAGTTCGGCTACTTTGGTTTCGCCTTTTTTTTTTGTAATTTTGGTTTTCATCCTCGTTTTTCTTCTGGGCAGGTTGAGCCTTCTGACTGTCCTGGTGTGGATTCTGTGGTTGACAGGTTGCAGCAGATTTGGGCTCATGTGGTGGACAATTTGGTGTTGTCTCAGGAGGAGGCTCAACGTTTTGCTAACCGTCGTCGGTGTGTTGGTTCCCGGCTTCGGGTTGGGGATTTGGTTTGGTTGCCTTCCCGTCATGTTCCTATGAAGGTCTCTTCCCCTAAGTTTAAGCCTCGGTTTATTGGTCCTTATAGGATTTCTGAGATTATTAATCCGGTGTCTTTTCGATTGGCGCTTCCGGCCTCTTTTGCTATCCATAATGTCTTCCATAGATCTTTATTGTGGAAATATGTGGTGCCCGTTGTTCCCTCTGTTGATCCTCCGGCCCCTGTTTTGGTTGATGGGGAGTTGGAGTATGTGGTTGAGAAGATTTTGGATTCTCGTTTTTCGAGGCGGAGGCTTCAGTACCTTGTCAAATGGTAGGGTTATGGCCAGGAGGATAATTCTTGGGTTTTTGCTTCTGATGTCCATGCTGCTGATCTGGTCCGTGCCTTTCATCTGGCTCGTCCTGATCGGCCTGGGGGCGCTGGTGAGGGTTCGGTGACCCCTCCTCAAGGGGAGTGTACTGTTGTGAATTCTGCTTTTGGGTTCCCTCCTGTGGTAGTAGGTGGTAATGCAGTTGTCCCTGGGTTGCAGTCCTGGTCAGGTGTGTCTGCTGATTGCAGTTCTGACTGGGGTATTTAGGTGTGCAGGATTCATTAGTCCTTGCCAGTTGTCAATTGTTGTTGGGAGGTGTAGGACCTCTGCCTGGTTCCTCCTGCCTTTCTGCCAAATCAGCAAAGATAAGTGTCTGTTTTTTTTTTCCTGTGGCACACATGCTGTGTGCTTCACAATTCAGTGCTATTTTTTGTGTTTTCTTGTCCAGCTTAGATTGTGTCAGTATTTTCTCAGTCTTGTTGGATTCTCTGGAGTGGCAGATATACATTCCATGTCTTTAGTTAGATTGTGGAACTTTTTGTATTATCTGTTGTGGATATTTTTGGAAGGGTTTTAATACTGACCGCCTAGTAATCTGTCCTATCCTTTCCTATTTAGCTAGAGTGGCCTCTTTTGCTAAATCCTGTTTTCTACCTGCGTGTGTCTATTCTTCTCCTACTCACAGTCATTATTCGTGGGGTCTGCTCTGAGGCAAGATAGCATTCCTATTTCCATCTATAGGGGTATTTAGTCCTCCGGCTGTGTCGAGGTGTCTAGGGTTTGTTAGGCACACCCCACGGCTACTTCTAGTTGCGGTGTTAGTTCAGAATTTGCGGTCAGTACAGGTTCCACCGACTCCAGAGAAAGTTTTCATGCGGCTCCAAGGTCACCAGATCATAACAGACATCCTGCAGATATCCTCCTTGAAAATGACATTGGGGAGTTGGGCCTCTCCTTCTTCTGAAAGAACAATTGGAGGGAGATATTGTAGATACTGTAACGCCCATCATTCCCTACGTTCTAGAGTTCAGAGACTGTCTCGCCCAGCTAGCTACCTTGGCTAATGAACATCAGCGAATGGCCCAGTCCAGTCAAAAAGCCTGGTATGACCATAAAGCCAGGACCCGGGAATTTATGGACAAGTGCTCATGATTATTGCAACCCCTGCCACTGTACAAGGAACTATAAACAGTGGAGCAAAGTGGACTAAAGTGAGCAGGCCAGAGGTCTGTGTAGACCTAATGGCGTGCTCACTTATTATGAGGGGGCTAGAGGTTGTGATGGTGTGATATGCTATGTGGGTATCATTTTTGTGTATATTTCTATTTTACTGATTATCATGGTGTTACTGTATCTTGCAGGATGAGTTGTTATTTGCCATCTGATATTCTCCCCACAGTTCTGTATTGTTATCTCTCCACAAGGTCAGTGAATAATGTTGTTTGCTAATATGCTAATGACATGTTGACCTAGCTTGTTGAAGCAATGAGCCCCTGAGACCTTCCCCCTCCTGGCCTGTAAATGAGGGGGGAGATTTGTAAATATCAGGGAGGTGAGACACAAAGATCAGTCTGATGTGGAACCATGATGTGAAGAGCATATGAGAGAGAAAGAAGGGAATATGGACTGTTATCCTCTGTGCTGGATTGTTGGACTTTTATTCTGTAAGGCTACGTTCACATTTGCGTTGTGCGCCGCAGCGTCGTCGCCGCAACGCACAACGCAAACAAAAACGCAGCAAAACGCATACACAACGCTGCGTTTTGCGCCGCATGCGTTCAACGCATGCGGCGCAAAACGCAGCGTTTTTTGTAAACGCAGTTGCGTTTTCAACAAAAAACGCAGCGTTTTGCGCCGCATGCGTTTTTTGTGCAGTGAGTCATTCTTCATCCCACCCACAAAAAAAAGTGTCTACACAATAGATAAGGGCCACCAATGGCTAGAAGAGGGTTGGTGTTTATGTAATTGTGTATATATACCATGGCAGACATGAATTCCTCCCATTTGCTGGTATTCATGATGGAGCGTCCCATGGACAGTATCGTCATGGATATGGAGATGGAATTAGCCTTGGCTCATGCCTATGCTGTCGCCTGTGCTCATCAAAGAGAAAGAGAAAAACGGAGATGGATTCATCGCAGATTTTGGATACACCCTATCTTGGAAGTCCGGGAGAGCCGTGGAGCATACCATAGCTTGTTTGGCGAACTCAATGACAACCTGGAGAAGTATTTCGAGTACACCAGGATGTCTCAGGAGAGCTTCCGGTATCTTCTGCGTCGGGTGGAAGGAGCCATCAGCAGGCAGGATACTCAGCTCCGGAGAGCTATATCCGCAGAGGAGCGGCTGCTGGTGACTCTACGGTACGTAGCTGTTTGAATGACTTGAGATATGTTCGGCTACGTTCACATCTTCCCTTTTTTTTTTTTTTTTTTCTTAATTTTTGTTGGGGGTGGTATGGTCAATGTACTTTTAGGCTGTGTTTCTACGGTCAGTAAACGCTGCTTGTTTGACGCTGCAGCGTCAAACAAGCAGCGTCCAGATGTTCCAGCATAGTGGAGGGGATTTTATGAAATCCCGTCTCCACTATGCGTGGAAACCCGCACGCGGAGGCCCTGAGACTCCGGACATGCTGCGCGTCTTTTCAGAACACAGCATGTCCGTACACCTTGCGGGGACGCAGCGTCCCCGCAAGGTATATCACAGGGCCCTACGGCGAGGGGTGCGATGATCCCGGATGTGTACTGTACACATCCGGCACCATCGCGTCCCAGGAAGGGGGCGAGGCTTATCGCCGACCGGCTTCGCCGCTGCAACGATAGCGCCGCGTCTCCGGACAGTGGAGACATACCCTTATAAATTGCAATGTACTAATGTAATTTCTTTATCTTCTTGGCAGTTTCCTGGCTACCGGAGAGACCTTGCGATCCCTTCAATTTCAGTTCCGGATTGGAGTCTCCACTCTCTCGGGAATTATTGCTGAGACCTGCCGCGCTTTGTGGGATAACCTCCGGGAAGAATTTTTACCCGTCCCTACAAGCGATATCTGGTTGGCCAACGCCGAGAAATTTGAGGAAGTGTGTTCGTTTCCAAACTGTATTGGCGCGGTGGATGGCAAGCACATTCGTATTACCAAGCCAGGGAAAAGTGGATCCCTTTTCTATAACTACAAAAAATATTTTTCCACTGTGCTGATGGCAATTGCCGGTGCGGACTGCCGTTTTCTGGCAGTCGACATTGGTGCTTTTGGCCGGTCAAATGACTCGCGCACATTCAAAGAGTCTGATATGGGCCAAAAATTATATGGCAACAATTTCAATTTCCCCCAGCCACGACCTCTTCCCCACACCGAAGGCCCTGCGATGCCATTTGTTGTGGTTGGGGATGAGGCATTCCAAATGTCTGCCAACCTATTGAAACCCTACTCAAGTCGGGGCTTGGACCACACGAAAAGGGTGTTCAATTACAGACTGTCCAGGGCCAGAAGGACTGTGGAGTGCGCCTTTGGCATCCTTGTCTCTAAATGGCGGATATTAGGATCCGCCATTAATCTGAAAACTGAGACAGTGGATGAGGTGGTGAAGGCGTGTGTGGTTCTCCACAATTTTATTCTGGCCAAAGAGAGACTGAACGTTGATCTGGATGAAACCATAGCCAACCCATTGCCCAATTTCCATGATCATCCTCTGAGGACAAGTGTGGAAATTGCGCAGATGAGGGACCGTTTTGCGGCCTATTTTGTGTCAGATGTTGGCCGTCTGTCATGGCAAGATTCAATGGTGTAATAAACTGTTGGACTGTATTCTGGTGTGACTATGCTAAAAATAGTTCACCAATGTAAATGTGCCTTATCTAAAAAACTTGGAAACCTTTGTTTTTAAAATGTTGTGTTTTAATAAAAAAAATTTCTTACGTTTTCTACCATGCTTCCAAGACAAAATTTATACCATACCATATTTATTTGTTTGTCAGATCGCCGTGTATCATTGTGTTTGACAGCAAAATCAACGATACCAGCGATGTTTTACACTGGTAACCAGGGTAAACAACGGGTTACCAAGCGCATGGTCGCGCTTAGTAACCCGATGTTTACCGTGGTTACCAGTGTTAATTGTAAACTAAAAAATAAAAATAAATATACTCATCTTCGCGTCCCCTGGCGTCCACTTCCTGCACTGAGTGAGCGCCGGCCGTAAAGTGAATGCACAGCACAGCGTTGCTGTGAGGGACGTCACTCAGTCAGTGCAGGGAAGCTGACGCCGGGGGATGCGATTGTGAATATTTTTTTTTTTGCATTTTACACTGGTAACCAGGGTAAACATCGGAAGTGCGCCCTGCGCTTAGCAACCCGATGTTTAACATGGTTACCCGGGGACCTCGGCATCGTTGGTCGCTGGAGAGCGGTCACACAGACCGCTCTCCAGCTCCCAAATAGCGATGCTGCAGTGAATTGCATCGTTGTCTGTTTTGCTGCAGCATTGTTAAGTGTGAAGGTACCTTTACAGTATGTGTCCACGTTCAGGATTGCATCCTGAATTGCTCATGTTTTTTCATCAATATTTGTAAGCCAAAACCAGGAGTGGAACAATTAGGAAAAGTAGAATAGAAACATATGCTCCACTGCTGTATTTATTACCCACGCCTGGTTTTGGCTACAAATATTGAATTAAAATCCGGACCAAATCCGGATGCAATCCTGAGCGTGGACACATACCCTTTTTCTTTGAAAACAACTCATACACTTTAGTGTTTGGAAACACCTCATACAGCAATGAAAGACACCCAAAGAAACGGTCAAATTAAAAAATCCAAAAATACTGTCTGACATTGCATATATGAGGTGTTTGAAGCACAAATAAACGACGCACGGAGTGAATTACCGAGCAGTGTACTTGAAAAGAAGACCAAATATTGTATACAAAAAATTAAATTTTTATTAAGGGGAAACAGAAAAAAAGGGAAAAGAAAATTATGGGGTTTCAACAGCCGAGGGGGGATCAACATCTGCTACCACCGGTGACCGGTAGCTTCTAGTTCTGGACCTGGGAGTGGGAGTGGTAGAGGAGGAGGAGGAGGAGGAGCCGCCATACTCGAGTAAGCTTGATGGCAGGTCCAAACCCCCCGCAGGGTACACTAGGGAGACCGCCTCGTCAGTAGAGGAGGGAGGAGGCAACACAAGCCGCCTGCGTTTTTGGCTTGGTTGGCCCTGGCTGCTCCTGCTGTGGCTAGAGCCACGACGAGATGGTGTGTGTCCTGGAGCAGCCAGAACCTGTGCCTCTGTGTGTGTGTCTGTGTGCCTCCTCTTATATTTTTTTTTCCTTTTCCTGCCTTCTGCGGCATCTCCCCCAGAAGCACTCCTACGGGAGGATGAGGGCCTGGCAGGAGCAGGAGTGGGCCGCACACTGGTATGGTGCCTGTGGTGGCGTCGCCCGGCACTTGGACCAGGGTGGGGGGGCTGGAGTGACTCTGCAGCAGTAGTCGGAGTCACGCTAGCCAGCGACGGCACTACGGGCAGTGTCGCTGACTGCGCGACCCGAGACTGCTGCAGAGCCCTCACGTAAGAATTGTTGCAGTCCTGCATCACCGAAATCTGGAGTTCCGGCGTAAGGTTTTCCACCATGCCTTTAGCAAGTGTGCTGAAGAAATGTTTTGCCGGATTTGAGAGCTCGGCTTCCAGGATTTCAAGGCGCCGTCCCATAGTGGACATTTCATCTCTCAACGCCTTGAAACCGTTCTGGAACACCGTGCCCAAGTGCAAAAATTCAGGCATGACTGACCTGTCCGAGGCCCGCTGGCGCTGTCGGGAATACCCGAACGAAGGTGCGCCAGAGGCCTCGGGCAGGGGAAAACCTGACGTACCGGCAGCCGGTTCTCCAGATGATGGTGGTGCAAGCCTGCTGTCGCTGTGGGATGGCTGTGACGGCTCAGATGGCGATCCATGAAGTTCCGCTTCACAGGGGGGAGCTCGCTGGAGGGTGCTGCTGTGTGTCCTGTGAAAAGATAATGAAAAAATTAGTCTTCAATTAATAACCTATCACATACGCCAACTCCTGTCAAAAAAATTACATGACACATCAAAACATTACAATCCCCTGTCTCTCAGTCTGTGTGGCCTATAATAAATTGCTGATTGTTATCGCCAGCTGAGCATTAGGGCTCACGATAACAATCATGGACATACCGACGGCAGAAAATGACTGTTCATTCAAGTTGGCAAAGGCAATGCATACCCCTGTCATCTAAAAAAAAAAATCTAGATAATGCCTATGTCACAAAAATAGTATAAAATTTAAAGTCAAGAATAAAATTTAAAAAACCAAAAACGAAAAAAAAAAGACTTTGCTGATCTGATCGCAGGAATGGCCATGACGTTAGGATCATGTGATCCAGACGTCATCATTATTCCTGCAATCAGAACTACCCTGACTCAGAACGTAACCAGTCATGGACTACAATGACTCACGCCTAACCCAAAAAATTACTAATGGGCTATATACCATTCCACAAGGGTAAAAGGATGGCCAAAATGCTACGATGACTACATGGATGGCCAATATACTATGTTCCTTTGGAAATATACTATGTGTATATGTAGCTCGAACGTGTACTATGTGGCTGCGATATAGTGGCCTGGAAATCTACTATGTGGATGCACAATGTACGTGGCTGGGCAATGTACTATGTGGCTGTGCAATATGCTATGTGTCTGGGCAATGTACAATGTGGCTGTGCAATATGGTATGTGGCAAAAATACTTACTGTCGGCGGGTAAGGACCGGTCTTAGGAACTGGAGGGCCCTGTTGTACTTGTAGGCCACAGACTTGGACGCAGCAGCACCGCTCCGAGATTGCTCCTCCTCAGCACGAATCCCCTTATTGAAACGGTCCTTTATGGATCGCCATCTGGTCCTCAACTTTTTCACTGTTAATGTAAAGACAAAAAAATTGTTACATATTTAGCATTGTAAAAGGATAAAACAACCGTGTGCGATGCAAAGTGTAGGCGTTGATCGCATCACACACGGTTGTGTTTATCCTAGCAAGATGGGTCATAGCAGCGTCTCAGCAATACTCACTAAAGGTGCCTTTGTCCTTCGCTGAGGCACTGTCAAAGCCATCCCACAGCGAGTTTGCCACCTCTGCCCACAAACGCCTAGACACCACCTGGTCCATGTGCCGAGGGTCACGGCTGTCCCACAACGGGCCACGCTCCTGGATGCTTGAAATAAGGAGGTCCACATCTACACTCTCTCCTTGGGCCCGTTGTGAAACCTAGAAAAATTAGAAAACAAATAGGTTATAAATATGCAAATATTAACAACCACCAGCACCTGGCATGATAGGTACCTCTGCCCTATCCTTTGCCATTTGATGTATGTATATTGATGTTTTCTACACCTGTGTTTTGGAATGTTTGTGTGCAGGGAGTTCAACTTTATTTTACCTTCCCCCAATACTTGCTGCCCTGAAAATCTATAATGTATAAAGGCCCCGTCTCACATAGTGATTTAACAACCATCACGACCAGCGATACTGCCTGGCCGTGATCGTTGGTAAGTCGTTGTGTGGTCGCTGGGGAGCTGTCACACAGACCGCTCTCTCCAGCGACCAACGATCAGGGGAACGACTTCGGCATCGTTGAAACTGTCTTCAATGATGCCGAAATCCCCCTGCAGCACCCGGGTAACCAGGGTAAACATCGGGTTACTAAGTGCAGGGCCGCGCTTAGTAACCCGATGTTTATCATGGTTACCAGGGAAGACATCGCTGGATCGGTGTCACACACACCACTTCAGCGATGTCAGCGGGACCTCAACTACCAAAAAACGGCCCAGGCCATTCCAACACGACCAGCTATCTCACAGCAGGGGCCTGATCGCTGGTACGGGTCACACATAGCGAGATCGCTACTGAGGTCGCTGTTGCGTCACAAAACTTGTGACTCAACAGCGATCTCGCTATGTGTGACGGGGGCCTAAGCTTTACTAAACATCCCTAGTGAAAGCAGGATGCTCCTCAAATGTAATGTTCCTCACAGCAGGATGCTACGGCAAAAAAAAAGATAAAAAAAAAAAAAATACTCACTCGCCGGCCTGACGCCACATCTTGGCCCCGATCTCTCTGCTCCCGCTGACTGCCTTCCCCCTCACTTGAAGAAGCCTGGAAAAATTGTATACAAAAATTATTGTCAATGCTACAAATGGCAGCTAATAGTAAGCAACTGGACATAATTACTCACCGCACTCCCCCGCGCCGATTGGCTATGCTCCGAAGAACTAGGCATTCTTGCAAGTTTGTTCTGCAATGAAAAAATGAGCAAAAAATCACATCCAATGCCACAGACAATAAAATAGGCCCAAAACATTAAAAAAACACAATTGACTGTTGACTGATAGTACAATGCAAACTCAAAAAGCGACACCACAACGCCATACATTGCAAGAGAATACAATCGAAGAAACAATACAAGAATAGACCCAAACAAAATTAAGCAAAAATAGACACCTATGTAAAATTTTCTAAAGCTACAAAATTATCCAAAAAAAAAAAACTGAAAAAAAAGGCACAATGAAATAGCAAACTAATGAACGCCATAATTTACAATTACAACAAGACATGATCCAAAACAACACCATCTGGTGACATCCACCGAAATACATCAGAAAAAGGCGATAAATACCATTCTAGATAATAAGCAATAAACATTACGGGACAACCGCTGTTACAATATACAGCAACCCAAAAGATAAAACATAATCAAATAGAAAAGAAAAAACAATAAATTTTTTAAAAAAGGCCCCCAACTAAAAAATAAAATTAATATAAAGGCCATACTACACACTTGTCAATGGAAACATTCAAGAAAGGCGATACATATGGAAGCCATACGGAAAACGACGTAAAACCATCATAGTTAAAACCCCCCCCAAAAAAGGGAAAATACAATTGAAAATAGAATGGCATATAGCAGCCCAGAACAATACAATACAAATGAAACATCATAAATGTAGCCCCCCCACCAGCAAGAAAAGACACTCAAGGAAAGAAAAAAAAATGCCCACAGCATAATAAAACACAGCAAGACATGAGCCAAGAAAACGCCATACGGTTACCCCCAACAATAGAAACCAGAAAAAGACATGCACCAGAAATTTCACATAAAAATCTGCCAAATTTAAAGACATTGAACAACCGCATGACACCAGAACAACCCAAAACCAAGCAAGGCCGAAGACAATAAACGCCATCATATAGCGCCAGAAGTACATCAAAACCAGATTAAAAAACACAATTTTTCAATACAACCCACAGTGCCATAACCGTACAATAGCACAGACCAAACATTGCACAAATTAAATCAAAATCAATAAATAAAACACAGAATAAAAAATATGCAAAGAGAATTATATACTTACAGGTTTTGAAAGCAGGTTTCTCCTCAGTGACTTGTCTTGTCTGATAGCCTTGTGAAAGACAATGCCAAACCCCTTTTTTTCTCTCTATATATAGTGGGTTTTTTTTGTCTAGACAAAGTCTAGACAATGTTTTGCATTTTTTAGTGGAAAACGCATGCGTCGTACAACGCACCACGACGCAAGTACTTGCGTCGTCTGCGTTGTCAATGCAAGTCAATGGGGAAAAAGCCGCATTGACGACGCAAACACGACGCAAACACGACGCATGCGTTTTTTACAAAGTCTGCGCCGCCCAAAAAATGCAACATGTTGCGTTTGCCGCGCCCTGACAGGTGCGCCCTAACGCCGCATGCGGCGTACAACGCACCAAAACGCATGACAACGCATGTACATGCGGCGCCATGCGGCCCCAATGTTAAATATAGGGCCGCACGCCGCATGCGTTTTGGTGCGGCGACGACGCTGCGGCGCACAACGCAAATGTGAACGTAGCCTAACTGAACTGTATTCGTGTTCTGGAATATTTTATCCTTTGTGTGGTGGATCGTATATATGGACCTTTCCTGTTTTGCCTAAATAAAGGTCTTGGAATTGTTCACTATTCTCTTGCTCTGTTGATTGTGTGATACCGGAGAAGGAACCCGCAACATCATCCATGAAGTACAATTCACTTCCCATAGTATAATGTACCCCATAGTTCTTCATATAGTATAACGTATTCCCCATAGTCCTCAATGCAGTATAATGCAGCCCACATATAGTATAATGCAGCCACCACCCTACAGAATATAATGCAGCCACCCCAGAGTATAATGCAGCCACCCCCTAGAATATAATACAGCCCACTGTTATGGTTTCCAATGGCAAGGAAACATCAGAAGCATAGAATAAACAGACAAGCTCTCGGGTGATGGAAACTAGAGCTGACCGCGATGCTAAACCTACACACCACACTAGAAGTAGCCAGTGGGCATTCCTGCGTTGTCTCTAGATGCCGCGCGCCAGCCGGAGAACTAACTACCCCTGGTAGAAGAAAACACAGTCCTGGCTTGCCTCCAGAGAATGTCCCCACAGGAGATAGCAGCCCCCCACATATAATAACGGTGAGAGCAGATGAAAAGACACACGTAGTATGAAAGCAGATTTAGCACAGAGAGGCCCGCTAACTAAATAGCAGAAAGATACAACAGAGGACTTCGCGGTCAGCTGCAAAACCCTTCAAAACACCATCCTGAAATTACCTTAACTCATGTGACAACTCATGCCACTGGAGTGGTAATTTCAGCCCAACAAGAGCTTCCAGCTGCAGAGATTCACATAAGTGCAAACTGGACAAAACATACAAAAATAGACTTAAGGACTAAAGTGTCCAACTTAGCTGAGCAGAAAACTGGGAGCAGGAACATGCAACAGAATCACTCTGGATACATTGATGGCCAGCATTAGAATGACTGAGGAGCAAGGTTAAATAGGATACTCCCACATCCTGATAGGAACAGGTGAACTGAGAAGGCAAAGCTTGCAGGACACCAGTACCACAAGAGACCACCGGGGGAGCCCACGAACTGAATCACAACAGCCCACCTCCCCATAATATATAATGTAGCCCCCATAGAATATAATGCAGCCCCCCATAGTATATAACACAGCCTCCTCCATAGAATATAATACTCCCACAATAGTATATAACACAGCCAGATAGTATATAACACGGCTTCCCCCATAGAATATAATATACCCACCATAGTATATAGCACAACCCGCATAGCATATAACACAGCCCACGTAGCAGTATACAGCACAGCCCATGTAGTATACAGCACAGCCCACGTAGCATACAGCACAGCCCACTTAGCAGTATACAGCACAGCCCACACAGTAGTATACAGCACTGCCCACACAGTAGTATACAGCACTGCCCACACAGTAGTATACAGCACTGCCCACACAGTAGTACACATAGTATTCTTTGGCCTCACTCAATGGTCCTCTGAGGCCACTCACAAAGATGACCACACGTAGGACCTCATCTTCACCCGCCTCTGCTCCCTTACTAATCTCACAAACTCTCCCCTCACCCTGTCTGACCACAACCTACTGACATTCTCTTCCTTCTCCGCTCCTAGTGTGCAACCCCCACTCCACAAACTCCCTCTCAGAAATCTCAAACATCTCAACTTACAATCACTCTCGGAGTCCCTTCTTCCTCTTACAGACATAGCCTCCCTTCATGACACAGATGCTGCTGCCACTTTTTATAACACCACAATAACAGCAACACTCAATTCGGCCGCCCCGCTCATGCATAGCAAAACTCGTACACTCAACAGGCAGCCCTGGCTGACCAGCCTGACCAAAGAATTGAGACGAGCTTCCAGGATCGCTGAGCGGAGATGGAAGCAATCCCGCTCTGCCGACCACTTCACTGCATACAAGCAGCCCCTCGCCAGCTTCAAGTCCACGCTCACTGCCACAAAACAAGCTTACTTCTCATCTCTCATATCCTCCCTGTCTCACAACCCTAAACAGCTTTTCAACACTGTCAATTCTCTACTCCGTCCCCCAGCACCTCCTCCCTCCCCCCTCATTTCTGCTGAAGACTTCGCCTCTTTCTTTAAACAGAAGATCGATACGATCAAAGAAAGCTTTGGCCCACAGCGCCCACTGCCCCTCTTAGCTGCTCAAACCTGCTCCTCCAAAACCAGCTTCTCCACCATGACAGAAGATCAGCTCTCCACCCTCCTGTCAAGATCACACCTCACCACCTGCACGCTCGACCCGCTCCCGTCCCACCTCATCCCTAACCTTTCCACAGTCTTCATCCCAACCCTAACGCACCTCTTCAACCTCTCACTCACAACAGGTGTCTTCCCCTCATCCTTCAAGCATGCCAAGATCAAACCCATCCTCAAAAAGCCCTCCCTCGACCCATCCTCTGTGTCTAGCTATCGCCCGATATCTCTTCTCCCTTATGCCTCTAAATTGCTGGAGCAACACGTCCATCTTGAACTGTCCTCCCATCTCTCCTCCTGCTCCCTCTTTGATCGGTTACAATCTGGCTTCCATTCCCATCACTCAACTGAAACTGCCCTAACTAAAGTCACCAATGACCTACTAACTGCCAGGAGCAAGCAACACTACTCTGTCCTCCTTCTCCTGGACCTGTCTTCTGCCTTCGACACTGTGGACCACTCCCTTCTGCTACAAATCCTCTCATCTCTTGGCATCACAGACTTGGCCCTTTCCTGGATCTCGTCATATCTGACAGACCGAACATTAAGTGTCTCCCTCCCCCACACCACCTCCTCACTTCGCCCCTTGTCAGTCGGTGTTCCTCAAGGCTCTGTTCTAGGACCCCTACTCATCTCCATCTACACTTTTGGCCTGGGACAGCTCATAGTATCCCACGGTATGCAGTACCATCTCTACGCTGATGACACTCAGATCTACCTATCCGGACCTGACCTCACCTCCTTACTTACCAAAATCCCGCACTGTCTGTCTGCTATTTCAGCCTTCTTTTCTGCTCGCTTTCTACTACTGAACATGGACAAAACAGAATTCATCATCTTTCCCCCATCTCACTCTACCACTCCACCAGACCTATCCATCAATGCCAATGGCTGCTCACTTTCCCCAGTCCCACACGCCCGGTGCCTTGGGGTGATCCTCGACTCTGCCCTCTTTCGAGCCACATATCCAAGCCCTTGCCTCCTCCTGCCGTCTCAAACTCAAAAATATTTCCTGGATCCGCGCATTCCTTGACTGTGACACCGCAAAAACGCTAGTGCATGCCCTTATCATCTCCCGCCTCGACTACTGCAACCTCCTACTCTCTGGCCTCCCTTCTAGCACTCTGGCACCACTCCAATCCATCCTACACTTTGCTGCCCAACTAATCTATCTGTCTCCCCGCTATTCCCCAGCCTCTCCCCTATGTCAAGCCCTTCACTGGCTTCCTATCGCCCAGAGACTCCAGTTCAAAAACCCTCACAATGACATACAAAGCCATCCACAACCTGTCTCCTCCATACATCTGTGACATGGTCTCCCGATACCTACCTACACGCAACCTCCGATCCTCTCAAGACCTCCTTCTCTACTCCCCTCTCATCTCTTCTTCCCACAACCGCATCCAAGACTTCTCCCGTGCTTCCCCCATACTCTGGAACTCTCTACCCCAATACATCAGACTCTCGCCTACCATAGAAACCTTCAAAAAGAACCTGAAGACTCACCTCTTCCGACAAGCCTACAGCCTGCAGTGATCCTGAACTTACTGAACTGCTGCACAACCTGCCCTACCCTCTCCTAGTGTTTCATCACCCATCCCCTGCAGACTGTGAGCCCTCACGGGCAGGGTCCTCCCTCCTTATGTACCCACGTGCCTTGTTTTTTGCTCATGTTTAATGTATTTGTCTATATTTGCCCCGTATTCACATGTAAAGCGCCATGGAATAAATGGCGCTATAAAAATGTATAATAATAATAATATACAGCAGAGCCCACATAGTAGTATATAGCACAGCCCACACAGTAGTATACAGCAGAGCCCACATAGTAGTATATAGTACAGCCCACACAGTAGTATATAGCAGAGCCCACATAGTAGTATATCACACAGCCCACACAGTAGTATACAGCAGAGCCCACATAGTAGTATACAGCACAGCCCACACAGTAGTATAAAGCACAGCGCACATAGTAGTATACAGCACTGCCCACACAGTAGTATATAGCAGAGCCCACATAGTAGTATATAGCAGAGGCCACATAGTAGTATATAGCACAGGCCACACAGTAGTATACAGCAGAGCCCACATAGTATACAGCACAGCCCACATAGTACTATAGAGCACAGCCCACATAGTAGTATATAGCACAGCCCACACAGTAGTATACAGCAGAGCCCACATAGTATACAGCACAGCCCACATAGTAGTATAGAGCACAGCCCACACAGTAGTATACAGCAGAGCCCACACAGTAGTATATAGCACAGCCCACATAGTATACAGCACAGCCCACATAGTAGTATAGAGCACAGCCCACACAGTAGTATATAGCAGAGCCCACATCTCTCCTCCCCCCCTAGAATGGCCCCACAGTCCAGTAAAAAAAACCAAAACACACTCCTCACCTCCCCTCATGCCTGCGGTGCTCCCTGCTCCTGTTTCGGCGCCTGCCGCTGCACTGCCTGAGACACAGTGAGTGCGCGCGCACCCGCAGTGTCAGAGGCAGAGCGGGGAATGATAGGAGAGGGAGCGTCAGGTGACACTCTCTCCTCCATCATTGCATTCAACTGTACCGGTGTCTATGACGCCGGTATAGTTGAATGCGGCGGCGGCGCTGGGGTGGGGAGGGTGAGTCAGCACGCAGCGGCCCACTACTGGCACCGGCCCTTCTGGCATTCGCCAGAACTGCCCGGTGGCCAGTCTGGCCCTGCTCAAACATTATATTTGTATTTATATGCGCTAAGTTCAGACCTTTAAATGATTGTGATCGACAATATTGAAATAGTTTGGCTCTTGTTTCCCGGCCTCTTTGCACAGGCTAATGAAGAATGACGAGCACAGAACGATCACTAGTAGATCAATCTGTCCCCATACAGTATCATGTTATAATCAGCAGGGCTGTCGAGTCAAAGTCAATGTCCATTTTGGTGGACAGACTGTGACTCCTTAAATACAGTATATAATACATTGGGTGCAGGATGTGCTGTAAATGTTTCCATAATAATTTGGGAAAGTTGTGAAATGTCCAATAAATGTCTGTTCTGTTCCTGATCTGAGGATGTCGGCTTTTAATAGAGATGAATCTGTGCTGCACTTTATGTACATGCTCAGTAGTGAGGCAGTGCTCTGGAGTCAGAGTCAGGGATATTGAAGAGTTAGAGGTTTGGTTAATGACTCCACAGCCCTGATCAGCCGCATATTACACTGGTGATGTGCTGCCGAGAACAATGATTTATGCTCTGCCATAAACAATCCAATCACCCAATGAGCAGCATTTTGCTCGTTCGCTGCACTATTGCCAACATGTTTATATGTATGAACTCTCATCTGTGCAGCCGATATTAAAAAATGTGCATCTCACACACACACACACACACACACACTGTACACAGACATCTACATATACTATTAACATATATTCAAGTTAGGATAGTGCAAAAATGTATGCATATAAACATACAAAAATATTTAGAATTGAGAGTCCTCAGTGGTTGCTACCTTTCTATCTACTGGCTAACACGGTACCAAGATATATATCTTTCCTGTATAAACATACACACATACATAATTATAGCACACACTTATACACACACATGTACATGGCACACATTTATACACACATACATGGCACACATTTATACACACACGTACATGGCACACACTTATACTTACATGTACATGGCACACACTTATACAGTACATACATGTTAATGGCAAACACTTATGGAGCGCCCCCACTGCCACAGGGCCGAGGGGTACCCGGTACCGGGCCTCTGAGTCTCTGTTCTGGGGTTGTCACGGTGGCTAGACCCGGTCCGTGACCCTGCTGAGGGGCGTCCAGTGAAAGGTGATGGTAAATGGTGGTGATATTGCGGTGCAGTGTAGGTCGTAGTAAATAACGAGGACACCAGGTTGCAGTCTCTTTACCTCTTTACTGAAGGTTTTAGAATCCTCAGTCCAGAGCGCTGTCAACAGGGCTGTTTGAGACCGGCCGGTCCAAAGGCACATCAGGAGTTCTCTTTACAGGTGGGAATCAGTGTCTACCTTCTAGCGCTGAGTGTTGTAGTCCTTCCCTGCTGAGCTCCCGGGATAGTCCTCACAACTGATTCTGTCTGTCTCTGATGTTCGTTCTCTCCGTCCCCCAGGTGATATGGTAGGACGCACCCGTATGACGGGGTAGGCCTGGAGTTCTTCCGGGACCCTAGAGTCGCCCCTCTCCCACAGCTGCCTCCGTTGTCTGCTTAGGTGATTTGTGTGAGACAGCCAACCTATAATTGGCTGTCCGGCCGTGGTTTACAGTAGTACTTAGAGTCTCTTACTTGCTCGGCGTTCCGGCCACCGACTGTTTGCGCCTCAGAAGGATGTTGCCTCGGTCTAACAGCACGACTCCTTCTGGTCCTAATGCCTCTTTTCTGTATTCCCGTTGTTCACTGGTTAGTTCTGCTCTTAGGAGTCTGCCAGGATCCCATCCCTGACAGGTCCTCTCACTAGCTCTTCCCAGTTACTTCTCTCTCTGTCTTCCTGTCCAACCCCCAGTTTTACCAGAGTGTGAGGAGTGGCCTACTAGATAGAACCACCCCCCCTGGTGGCCGGAGTGTGAAGTGTAGTGTGAGTGTTACCTGGTCAGAGAAACTCCTTTAGTGCAATCAGACGTAACATCATTCCCCTTAGTGGCAGAGCGACATTACTGCAACGACCAGGACTCTGGGGCGCTGCACTCCCCCCCGGTTAAATCCAGAACTCCCAGACTGGGAAAACAAGAACAACAATACATGTTAACAGAAAACACACAAAATTTTGAAATAGCATAAACAATTAAACATAACAGTGCTTCCCTTTATGGGAGGTGAGGACTCTTGAACGTTGCAAAAGTTAGGTCATGCACAGTTTATGACTCTCAGTTCAATGGTTGAAACAGCGGGGACCCCGGGTAAACAAAGGGGTCCCCCTTTTGAAAGTTTTTGAGCAATTCACCGTCCATTACTCTATTGTCCATTTTAAAACCTGTAACAAAAGATATGCACACAAACATTTTCAACTAAATAGCAGCCCTCGCTAATACCTCCAAGTTTTGTAGCGGAGGGGAGTTTGGTTCTGAGTGCTGCGTGTGGACCTTCGCAGCGCAGGGGTTGCTATTGGCCTAACAGGGCCCGCTATGCTTGCTACCGCTGGTGTAGTGCACTGTCTTCTAGCTACACTTCTAGTGAGTCTGGGTAGCACTGGCAGGTTGGGGCTCTCAGAGCTGCTGCTATCAACAGTGGGTACAGCAGATTCACCGATAGCAGAGGGAGGACTTGCCGGTTCAACGGTTGGCATGGCATCTTCAGGTAGGGCTTGTTGAGGTTGCGGGGCCGGATGATCTGGTACCACCATCGCTTCTGGTGGGTCCGGCTGTTGAAACGTTAGAACAGGTACCACGATGGCCTGATTTATCTGAGTCCAGGACTGGGGAAAGTCACCAAGGACGGTATGGATCATCTTCTCCTTTTCCACCGGCGGGGAGATTCTTGGGGCCGTGTCCCTCTCTCTCAACTTATCGGGGCAGACCTTAAGGTGATCCCTGGATACCGCTGTCGAGGTCTCCCCTCTGTCCTTGCTGATGAGACAGACCTTCGTGTTGTCGAAGTCGGATGGCATACGGTTCTGCTTCCCATTGGTCATCGAGCTTGTGTAGTCTCCTCTTTCGTTTAAGTACTTGCTCACCAGGTGACAGGGGAATCGCAGGAGCGTGCTGGTTGTAGTCCCTTTCTTGTTTTTGCCTAGCCTGGGCGAGACTTCTTTCCAGGCACTCCTGTACTTTGCGGTACCTTCGTTGCCTTTCTGCATCCCAATCTGCATCCGGCGAGGTATCTTCGGGGACTAGGACCCCCATGTCCAGATCAACGGGTAACTGGCTAGGCCTTCCCCTCATTAGGTACGCTGGAGTACAGTTGGTGGAATTTACTGGGATGTGATTGTAGATATCCACCAAGTCAGGCAACTTTGTCGGCCACAGGTTCCGTTCCTCTACGGGCAAGGTCTTCAATAAGTCGATCACCACCTGGTTCATCTTTTCGCACATCCCATTGGTTTGAGGATGGTACGGCGTGGTTCGGATCTTCTTACACCCGTACAGTTGGCAGAACTCTTGGAACACTTCTGCTTCGAATGCTGGTCCCTGATCGGTCAGTACCTTCTCTGGGTAGCCATGGGGCCTACAAAAGTACTGCTGGAAGGCCTTGGCGGCAGTCCTGGCCGTTAGATCCTTGACAGGTACAACCACCAAAAACCAAAAATCTGGAGTAGTGATCTACGATGGTAAGAGCGTAGATATAGCCTGACCGGCTAGGTGTCAACTTCACATGATCCAGCGCGACCAGTTCAAGCGGCCGTTTGGTGATGATAGGCTGCAGGGGAGTCCGTTGGCTGCCACGGTCCTTCCTGCATAGGCTACATGGACCGCACTCCCGACACCACTTCTCAATGGCTCTCTTCATGCCAATCTAATAGAACCTCCCTCGGAGTAGCCTCTCTAGCTTCCTCCATCCGAAGTGTCCGGCTCCATCGTGGTAGGCTCCCAGAACCATGGGCGCATCTCACCTTGGCACCACTATCTGCCACACCAATTCATGAGTACGTGGGTCGATGCTCCTCCTGCACAGCTTGCCATCATGGATAAACAGTTTGCTTCTCCCCTTCCACAGCTGTTGGGTTTCCTGTGGATCATCTGGGCCGGGATGCAACCCTACCTGCGTCAAGAGCTCTTTCACCCGACGGACCGCGGGGTCACCATCCTGGGTCTCCGCCCACCCGTGATGGGGCAGGGGATTCAGCGTGGCATCCGGCTGGTTCCTGTGCCTGTTCTTCACATGATGAGAGTTCTGAGTGGCTTTGGGGCGATGGAATGCAGGCAGCTCCACCTCTTCAAGTGCCTCCGGGTCTTCTCCCGTTTCTGGCAAATTGGGCATTCGGGACAAGGCATCGGCATTGGCATTCTTGTGTCCCGCTCGGTACTTGATGGTGAAATCGTAGTTGGACAGCCGGGCCATCCACCGCTGTTCCAAGGCCCCGAGTTTGGCAGTATCCAGATGCGTTAGCGGATTGTTATCCGTGAAGACGGTGAATTTCGCGGAGGCCAGATAGTGTTTGAACCTCTCTGTCACTGCCCAGACGATGGCAAGGAATTCCAGCTTAAAGGAACTGTAGTTGTCAGGGTTTCTTTCCGTGGGATGGAGTTTCCTGCTGGCGTAAGCGATCACCCTTTCTTTGCCTTTCTGGACCTGGGACAGCACGGCTCCTAATCCCACATTGCTGGCATCTGTGTACAGCACAAACGGTTGGTCGTATTCGGGGTAAGCCAGTACCTCTTCTCCCGTCAGTGCCGACTTCAAACAAGCGAAGGATCCCTCCAGCTCCTCGTTCCAATCAAAGGGGGTGTTCCTCCCCTTGGTCTTCTTTGGTTGGCCCACCAACAGGTTTTGCAAGGGTGCGGCCTTCTTGGTAAAGTCCTTAATGAACCTCCGGTAATAGCCTACCAGCCCGAGGAACTGCCGGACTTCCTGAAGGTCACTGGGCCTTGGCCAGTCCTTGATCACCGTGACCTTGTCGGGGTCTGGGGCCACTCCTTCAGCGCTCACCACATGGCCCAGGTACTGCACTTTAGGTTTCAGCAGATGACACTTGGACGGTTTCACCTTTAAGCCAAAGTTGGACAGGGCTTCAAACACCTCGGCCAGGTGCTTCAGATGGTCTTCGTAGGTCTTAGAGAAGACAATGACATCATCCAAATACAGCAGCACGGTTTCGAAGTTCATGTGTCCCAGGCAGCATTCCATCATCCTCTAGAACGTCCCGGGAGCATTGCACAATCCGAAGGGCATGTAATTGAACTCGCAGAGACCCATTGGTGTCGTGAAGGCCGTCTTCTCTTTGTCCGCCTCCGCTACAGGAACCTGCCAGTACCCACTGGTGAGATCTAAGGTAGAGAAGTAGTTAGCAGATTTTAAGGCAGCCAGAGACTCCTCTATCCTGGGCAGTGGGTATGCGTCCTTATGTGTAATGCGATTCAACTGCCTGTAATCAACACACATCCTCATTGTACCATCTTTCTTTTTAACAAGGACTAACGGAGCTGCCCAGGGGCTACAGCTGTCTCTCACCACCCCAGCCTCCTTCATTTCCCGCAACATGTCCTTGGCACACTGGTAATGAGCTGGGGGTACAGGGCGATATCTCTCTTTTATGGGTCGGTGATCTCCCGTGGGGATATGATGTTGGATCCCTTTCACCTGCCCAAAATCTAAGGGGTGTTTGCTGAATACCTGCTCGTACTCGTGTACCACCCTGTAGGCCCCCTGTTTTTGATGGGATGGGGTAGAGTCAGTGCCCACATGCAATTCCCGACACCAATCTTTCGAGTGCTCTGCAGAACCGTTGTCCTCCGCCACGTTTGACGGGACCAAGGGTTCAGGTGTCTGTATCACACTATTATTGACAGTGAATAATTTGGCGAGCGTGGCATACTTGGTGAGGTGAACCTCTTCCTCCCCACAATTGAGGACACGTACGGGCACTCTCCCCTGGCGAACGTTGACCACCCCCCGGGCTGTCAGAATAGTAGGCCTATTGTCTGAATATACGGGTTCTACCAAGGCCTGGTAGTCCTTTCCCCTGAGGCCTATGGCTGCCCGACACCATATTAACATTTCACTCCTGGGGGTATCGCGATGGGTTTTGAATCACTCACAGTGACACGACCAATCTCACCACCAGTCAGCTCTACCTGCTGTCTCTGCATCAGAGCTCTGATTTCCTTCTGCAGGGCACGTTGCTCACTGTGGCCAGCGGTTTCTGCCACCTGTTGCAACAAAACAATAACTTCTGCAAGACAATTTTCTATAACATTAGTACCAAGAGTCATCATGGGATTACATTCTCGACGATCAATATCAACAATCACAATCCCTTGGGCTTTCAATTCCACCCGCCCCACCTTGATGGTGACCTCCTTATACCCCACTTGTGGCAACGGCTGACCATTACTGGCTATTATGGTGAAATCATCGTCAGGGCCACGAGTAATATCGGTGTCCTCCCAATACCGTTTATAAAGCACGTAAGGTATAGTCGTCACCTGAGAACCGGTGTCCAGCAAAGCGTTCAAGGGGATTCCATCAACCACTACAGGGAGAACTGGTCGTCCTCCAATGTACTTGGTTCTCCAATGCTGCGGGCCTGACCGTCCTACTCCTGGGGGTTGGCCCTTTGCCCCAGGGGTTGCTCGTTTAAAGGACAGTACCTTGCAAGGTGGCCCACCTGGTGACAGCGGCGGCAGATGGGTCGTCCGTCCTGGTGGAAGCGATCGTCGTTCCGGCCTCTGGTCGGCGGAGTCCTCCTCTGTCGCATCCAAGGGACATCCTCTGGTCTGGAGGCCAACTGGATCTTCTCCTTGGGGGCCTCCTGTAGGGACTGCACCGTCCGGGCCAGGGCAGCAACGCTCTTGGTTAGCTCCTGCATCTGGAGACGAAGTCCTGCAGGGGAGTCATCCTCTAGGCTCTGGGCATCGGCCTCGGCGGCGACTGGGGCATCCGACGCCACCTCCTGGTGGTATGTGAGAGCGGGACGCCGGGGAGGTGCTGCACGGCTGGGCTGTCGCTCCTGCAATGCCTGGATAGCTTTATCTTTGAATTGCGCAAAAGTCAAGTCTGGATTTTGCATGGCCAGGAAGTGCAATTGGCCCCGCTGGTGACTGCACAGGAGCCCCTCAATGAACCGCTCCTTCAGGATTTTATCCTCATCCTGCATGCTGCCGGGGTCACTCTGCTTAATGGCCCGCATCGCCTCCTGGAGATTAAGGGCATAGTCCCGTAAGCTATCCTGCGGTCTCTGTTTGCATCCATAGAAAGTCAGTTTAATTTCTGTAGCAGTGCGAGTATCGAAGGTAGCTTTAAGCTTTGCAAAAATCTGCTGTGCAGTTCCCTTATCCTCGGCGGGCCAGGACTTCAATTCTCTCAGAGCCGCCCCAAAGAGTTGGCCTGTTATCATATGAACCTTCTGCGGCTCTGTCAGGGGATAGAACTCGAGCAGGCTGCAGAGCCCTTCCTTAAAGTCAGTGAATGTATGCGACTCCCCAGAGTATCGTGGGAGCCAGGCCGCTCCAGGCAGGTACGGCATAGAGAAGGGCATTATGGCTTTTGTGTTAGCGGCAGCGTCCGACTGGCTGAGGGGAACAGCGGGTTCTGCGGCAACCGGTGGTTGTATTAGGGCCGCGGCTTCGCCCGCTGCGGGACCCGGAGGTGCCCCTACGTCCCCGGCTGCGGCCTCTTCCTCCGCTCCTCCCGACTCGGACATGGCTGGCCCTTCCTCCACTAACCTGCTGGAGATCGGAGTTCCTCTTCTGGGATCGGCACGTTACCGCGCTTTCTCGTTCCGCGCTTCTTTTTGGCCGGTCCCGGCTGAAAGCTGAGGCTCCTCCCTCCGCACACTGCGATGGCGAATCGTGGCGGGAACTCCTGGCGGCAATTGTCAACGCACAGTCTTTGCAATAAGTTACAGTCCAAGCACAATAAATCATAGTTCCAAGGCACACATGACCTGATTCTTCAGGCTTAAGTAGATCCTGTTCGTGACGCCAAGTTGGAGCGCCCCCACTGCCGCAGGGCCGAGGGGTACCCGGTACCGGGCCTCTGAGTTTCTGTTCTGGGGTTGTCACGGTGGCTAGACCCGGTCCGTGACCCTGCTGAGGGGCGTCCAGTGAAAGGTGATGGTAAATGGTGGTGATATTGCGGTGCAGTGTAGGTCGTAGTAAATAACGAGGACACCAGGTTGCAGTCTCTTTACCTCTTTACTGAAGGTTTTAGAATCCTCAGTCCAGAGCGCTGTCAACAGGGCTGTTTGAGACCGGCCGGTCCAAAGGCACATCAGGAGTTCTCTTTACAGGTGGGAATCAGTGTCTACCTTCTAGCGCTGAGTGTTGTAGTCCTTCCCTGCTGAGCTCCCGGGATAGTCCTCATAACTGATTCTGTCTGTCTCTGATGTTCATTCTCTCCGTCCCCCAGGTGATATGGTAGGATGCACCCGTATGACGGGGTAGGCCTGGAGTTCTTCCGGGACCCTAGAGTCGCCCCTCTCCCACAGCTGCCTCCGTTGTCTGCTTAGGTGATTTGTGTGAGACAGCCAACCTATAATTGGCTGTCCGGCCATGGTTTACAGTAGTACTTAGAGTCTCTTACTTGCTCGGCGTTCCGGCCACTGACTGTTTGCGCCTCAGAAGGATGTTGCCTCGGTCTAACAGCACGACTCCTTCTGGTCCTAATGCCTCTTTTCTGTATTCCCGTTGTTCACTGGTTAGTTCTGCTCTTAGAAGTCTGCCAGGATCCCATCCCTGACAGGTCCTCTCACTAGCTCTTCCCAGTTACTTCTATCTCTGTCTTCCTGTCCAACCCCCAGTTTTACCAGAGTGTGAGGAGTGGCCTACTAGATAGGACCACCCCCCCTGGTGGCCGGAGTGTGAAGTGTAGTGTGAGTGTTACCTGGTCAGAGAAACTCCTTTAGTGCAATCAGACGTAACATCACTCCCCTTAGTGGCAGAGCGACATTACTGCAACGACCAGGACTCTGGGGCGCTGCACTTATACACTCACATGTAGATGGCACACACTAATATACACATACACGTACATGGCACACACACACGTACATGGCACACACTTATTCTTACATGTATATGGCACACACTTATACACTCACACGTACATGGCACACACTTATATACACATACATGCACATGGCACACATTTATACACACAAACACACACGTACATGGCACACTTATATACACACACGTACATGGCACACACGCACGTGCATGGGACACAGTTATACTTACATGTACATGGCACACACTTATACACACACACACGTACATGGCACACACTTATGCATACAGTTGTGCTCAAAAGTTTACATACCCCGAAAGAATTTTTGCTTTCTTGGCCTTTTTTCAGAGAATATGAATGATAACACCAAAACTTTTTCTACACTCATGGTTCATGGTTGCGTGAAGCGCGATACATCACCACACAATAAGAGAAAAAAAGAATAGATCTACCTGTGGCCAAACACTTTTGTATCCCTGATCACAGCACCATGGGCATGAAATTACTAGTTTTAAAAGGTGCAAATTGCTAAGGTAACTTCAAATCTCAGAGAGACAGAAGGGTCTGGGAGTATAAACTCATGACAGCCTTTGACACACTCAGTGCAGGAATGAATGTGTCTCATGGATTTATGTATTTTTTACATCAATTAAAGAATTTGCTCCTCAGACCATGTGGGGGCATCACAACACAGAACCAGACCCCAATCAGAGGACAATAAAACTTTCACACTCCTTATCTATTAACTTTTCCAGTATTTATGGCCTCAACTATTTATCCCACTCCCATAATGATAGTTCTGCTTCACATCACTTGTCTTATCCATTGCATTATTTCTGTGCTGCGTGATTCTTCAGATTTTGTTTTGGTCCTTGCCTGATGAAGATACCTGAGTAGTCTCGAAAGCTTGCAATTTGTTAACATCTTTTCAGTTAGCCATTAAAAGGTATCAACCACTGAGGACTCTCAGTTCTAAATATTTTTCATTTGATACATGTGACTCATATAAACACATACACATAGCTCACAGACAGCACACACTACACATACCACACACTACACACACCTCAAATACACACACTGCACACATCTCAAATACACGCACTGCAAACACCTCAGATACATACACTGCACACACCACAGATACACACTACACACACCTCAGATACATACATATTGCACACACCTCAGATACATGCACTGCACATACATCAGATACACATACTGCACACACATCAGATACACACACATCAGATACACACACTGCACACATCAGATACACATGCTGCACACACATCAGATACACACACTGCACACATCAGATACACTCACTGCACACACATCAGATGCACACAAACCTCAGATACACACTACACAAACCTCAGATACACACACTGCACACACCTCAGATACACATTGCATACACCTCAGGCACACACACTGCACACACCTTAAACACACAATGCACACAACTCAGATACACACACACCTCAGATACTCACACACCTCAGATACACACACACTGCTTTATGCTGGAGGGAATCAGATGTTCCCAGCATACACCTCCCTGCCCTCTCCTGTGATGGGACTGCCAACAAGAGCAGGAGGAGCTGACAGCAGGACAGGCGCCATTTTTACCAGGAGCAGCGCACACAGTGGTTGCTGTAATACTTATTTGACAGCTCAGGTTGGTAGCTGCAGGCCATATCTAGCTCACCCTTCCCCTCAGAGGTGCCGTGCAGGAGGACTGGAGCACTGACCAATGAGCACTTCTATTATTCTGATAGGGGAGGCTCAGTGGCCGGAGCTCTTGTCCTTCACTGACCACTCCCTCTTCAATGCCAGGCCCTCACCAAATGTCTTGACATTCCCAGAGTATATGGCCTGTGGTGACATCATGGTCACGTGGTGGGTCACATGATCATGATGTCACTACAGATCCTCAACTAGTCTCTACATTGGAAGTTTCACTGATAATGCTATTATCAGTGAAGCTTCTGCTGTAGACGTTTTGGGCCTCCAAGGGAGTGGGGGCCCTATGCAGCCGCCTAGTCTGCCCTGCCCTAATGCCATCCCTGCATATATGTTATAGTAAAATCTTGTCTTCCTCATGAGATAACAAATTTGGGGCCATTCTGACACCATGACAAAGCTGCAAGCGTAGTATGCTGTGAGACACCATTTCTAGGCTGCTTCTTTCACCGTACTCACACATAGGGATGTCCTTAGATAGTTTTAACTCAACTGTAAGAGGCACGTATGAAGATTTCAGAAGAAGGTTTATTTTCCAGCCGAATTCTTTAAGATATGCACACATGCAGCAGGTAAAAAAAACTTTTCAGAAACAGGACTGCATACACATGAGCTTCTAAGATGGCTGATAGATGGTGAATGAAGAGAGGGATTACTGACATCAGAGCTACATCCGAGCAGGACAGGGAGGACAAACTTCTAAAGATTGCAAACCTTATTGCATAGCAATATATAACAACACAATGGTAATGCAATACTGTCTGTATGATTCCCAAATCATGGGACATCACCAGCAATATCTTCTTTATACCTCCTGTTATCCCTCCAGAAAATATCAGACTAAGTCCTGGGCTACACGTAAAATATTTTTGAATAATTTTTTGTTTAATTAATTATGGAACAAGTTTGTCCCCTTCACTTGCATTGTTCGATTGGGAGCATTATGTATACTATTTAATGTGCACAATTATAGATTGTATTCGCTCACTGAGGCTTTGAGTATGGCATTCATGCTGCAGTTGAGTAAGTTATTTTCTACTTTGAATAGATTGAAGTCACTTGTATGAATGGCTCTGTGTCTAACTATAACAATGTAAAGGCCAGAAGTTCTGAGTCATAGCCAACAACTATGGACAAACGAGGACTTGCATGCATGTAGCTGATAACTTACTCCATTAAAAATGAAATTTTAAAAATTATGACTAAAGGAAAGAATTCGGCAGGATGTCTGACTGGTCATGAGTTAAATCACCAGTGGCCGCAACAATTGTCAGGATCACACAACGACATATGTACAAGACGTATGATAAATCGCACCAGCTGGTCTGAAATAGAAGGACCAGCACTGCCTCTAGTGATCAAAGGAGTCTATAGTAAGCGCGAAAAATGTTATCTGTCCCTCAAAGATACAAGATACTGCACTTGGCAGTCAGGCACACAATGTTCCACGTAAACACACCCACACATTACGGTTATGTCGTTGGTCCTTTTAACTGTGAAGATTACAGTTAAAAAAAAAAAAGATGTAATATAAAGCGAACTTTTGTATGGCCATGTCATATACATAACACATTTTAAACTTTGTGTATTTTACATAAAAAGGAACATTTTTTCTTATATTTCTGTATTGATCTGTTCCTCTGTTCCTCCTCCAGGGAATGTAGAATGAAACAACTGTGTGTTACCTTGTCATAAAGATGTGTCTTGAAGCAGTCTGACACTAATATTTTCTTTAAAAGAAGAATAGTTACTCCTAGCTAGTGTTGGCAGAGCTGGTCAGGACTTGACGTACAAACGTGAAAAATCACAATGTTTTTGAGCCGCTACAAGTTGCGCAAAAACGTATCAACTTTTCAAAAATTATTCAAAATGTTTCATGAGTTGCGGTGAGGAGGTATCATTGTAATAATAATGGGAACACAAGGAGAGAAAATAGGTCCAGATTAAAGCACCACTCCAGCAGTTTTTTATTTCAGCGCTGGAGTGGTGCCAGTAACATAAGTTACCAGCTGCCGTCCTCAGTTCTTCCTGGGGCCACTCCAGTACTGCGCCACCATCTTGTGACTGACTAGTAGTCAGCGGTAAGGGTCACAAGCTCGCAACGTAAGTCTATGAGAGCCTCGCTCTGGCCTCACTCTGGATCTCAGAGGCTTACATTAAATTATGACTTCTAAATCACCCAGCAAGCACTGGAGCGATCTGGCAGGTCACAAATGCTGCAGACCAACAAGAGCAGTGTCAGTAACAGAAGAAGACGGCAACTAGTAAGTATGAGACTAGGGGTAGGGAACTTAGATTAGTGGCACTACTCCAGCAATGCAATAAAATAAGACTCTGGGGTGGTGCTTTCAGCATCCCTTTTCAATGGGCCAGTTTTTTAAGCTGGCGCAAATTACCATATTCAATTGCTGCACAAATACAGAGAAGGACGCTATGTGAAATTGTTTATAGTCCTTTATAAAGACTGTGAGTGATGTGATAATCTGGGAAACAGACTTTCTTTTCCCTAACACTGAGTACTAAAGTTGTGGATGATAGCCAGGTGATTAAATATTAATATAGTAAAAAAAAAAAGATCGACAGCTTGCTTGTTGACTGTTTCTGGACAGTTTGGTGAGTTTTTGCAAAATGTATGCATCTATTAAGTAAGTTACTTGCATTTTTTCAAAATGGCGTTGTGAAGAAACCAGATTGTATCTTAATTTCCCAGACAACCATGTTTTTGCAAACCAAAAGAACTGGCTTTTTATCTGTATATTGGCTTGTGAATTTAAGTGTTTATGTCTGGTGGGTCAAGAAGACAGACTTGCCAACTGATATACTATCTAACATACTGTGTAAGTCTGTAATAGTGACTGTACATAGAGTGTGTTAAGCTTTGTTTATTGATGTGTGCTGATATGCTAATAGTGCTACCTTGATCCCATCACCATTGTTTACCTTATCTTGATGTTGGACTGAAGGACCCTGGGTAATTCTAAAAATAGCTTACATGCCTTGGGTATAAAAAGACTCAGAGATCACATTCTGGGAGACTGAAGTAACACAGAGCTACCAGCTAGACATTCTGCAAACCATCCAACAGACAAGAGAAAGGACTGCAGCCAATTCATCATGGCACCATCACGAGGGACACTGATCTACAATTCTATAGGAAACAACCTAGGAGTTTTCGGCTCCGGTTGGAAGGACACAGATCTGATCCAGTGACCATCTCTGAACCATGGATATGTTTGGAGAAAGCCAGGTTTGGGACCCGCTGGTCACCTGGTTCCATGGAGATGGTCAGATAAGCCAGGTGGTGACTCTCGTGTCAAATGGCTTTGGACCTTGTATGGACTCTATGAACAGTTCTTGATCATCTCCCTATGCTTGTCGTTACCTCTTCTCTGTGCATGCATCCACAGATGAAGTAGCGACCCTGGGAGCTCTGACATCATGTCAACTGGCTTTTGACCTTGTAAAGACTCTTCAGGATCTTAGCCGAGGGTCTGTCGGACCCGGCTGAAGAACACAGGACTGCTCTTGGATATCTCCCTACGCTTGTCGTTACCTCCTCTCTGCGTGCATCCACAGATGGAGTAGCGACCCTGGGAGCTCGGATGTAACATCTACCATTATCTCGGCGAGTCGGCGGAAGAGTGAGGTCCTGTAATGTGCACCATCTTGGGGTAATTGGTGGGATTGTTCTGTTTGCTATTGAGTGTTGTGGTTCAATAAAGTATTGCCACACTGTTTTACCTTAACCCTGTGTTGTCTGTGTAGTGCATTGCCCACTGGGAGATAGAGCGGGCGTTCAATGGTATGAGCTGTGGTCCATGCAGTCTTGCTAAAGACAGCCGGGCCAGCGGACGAGAGCACCCACTGACCCCATTTCTCCACAATTGGTGGCAGCAGTGGGACACTACTCAGCCCGGCGGAACCGGGGGAGCTGCAGAGGACTGGTGTTCTCACACACCATCCAGGGCTCCACAACAAGGGAGGTATACAGACAGACCCAGCAGACCATTGATGAGGCATGCACAGCAGGTTTTGGATGCCACTATATCCAATCCCACCATATCGGCCTTGGGAAGAGGACCAGAGTGGCTATTTGACCTCAACAAGAAATGGAAACTACAGGAGATGTTCCAGCTTCAACAGATTGAATAGAATTTAATGCAGGAACTACGGAATGTGGAAGAAGCCATGCATGGACCCAATGGATACCAGTAGTTACTTTTCAATTACGTATGGAGTTTATTTTCGTAAGGAGCATATGGAATATTCTCTAGGGAAACTGGATGATCGGAAGCCTATCATGTCTAGTTAATTAAGATGGGGGAGGAATGTGAAGAAACCAGATTGTATCTTAATTTCCCAGACAACCATGTTTTTACAAACCAAAAGAACTGGCTTTTTATCTGTATATTGGCTTGTGAATTTAAGTGTTTATGTCTGGTGGGTCAAGAAGACAGACTTGCCAACTGATATACTATCTAACATACTGTATAAGTCTGTAATAGTGACTGTACCTAGAGTGTGTTAAGCTTTGTTTATTGTTGTGTGCTGATATGCTAATAGTGCTACCTGGATCCCATCACCATTGTTTACCTTATCTTGATGTTGGACTGAAGGACCCTGGCTAATTCTAAAAATAGCTTACATGCCTTGGGTATAAAAAGACTCAGAGATCACATTCTGGGAGACTGAAGTAATACAGAGCTACCAGCCAGACATTCTGCAAACCACCCAACAGACAAGAGAAAGGACTGCAGCCAATTCATCATGGCACCATCACGAGGGACACAGATCTATGATTCTATAGGAAACAACCTAGGAGTTTTCGGCTCCGGTTGGAAGGACACAGATCTGATCCAGTGACCATCTCTGAACCATGGATATGTTTGGAGAAAGCCAGGTTTGGGACCCGCTGGTCGCCTGGTTCCATGGAGATGGTCAGATAAGCCAGGTGGTGACTCTCGTGTCAACTGGCTTTGGACCTTGTATGGACTCTATGGAGAGTTCTTGGTTATCTCCCTATGCTTGTCGTTACCTCTTCTCTGTGCGTGCATCCACAGATGAAGTAGCGACCCTGGGAGCTCTGACATCATGTCAACTGGCTTTGGACCTTGTATGGACTCTATGGACAGTTCTTGGTCATCTCCCTATGCTTGTCGTTACCTCCTCTCTGCGTGCATCCACAGATGGAGTAGCGACCCTGGGAGCTCGGACGTAACATCTACCATTATCTCGGCGAGTCAGCGGAAGGGTGAGGCCCTGTAATGTGCACCATCTTGGGGTAATTGGTGGGATTGTTCTGTTTGCTATTGTGTGTTGTGGTTCAATAAAGTATTGCCACACTGTTTTACCTTAACCCTGTGTTGTGTGTGTAGTGTATTGCCCACTGGGAGATAGAGCGGGCGTTCAATGGTATGAGCTGTGGTCCATACAGTCTTGCTAAAGACAGCCGGGCCAGCGGACGAGAGCACCCACTGACCCCGTTTCTCTACAGGAGTATTGTAAAAACTCACCAAAAATTAATTGCGGGACCGTAATCTGAAGCTATTTCCCCACAATAAGTATTTGGTGAGATTTTCATGTTGCAGATTTTCGAAAAAAATATATAAATAACCCATTTTACTTAATGGATGTAGAAATGGTGCAATAATTCTGCAACATCAGAACCTCAGCAAAAGCTCATCATGGGAATGAAGCCTTAGGCCACGGTCACACTAGCAGTATCTGGTCAGTATTTTACATCAGCATTTGTAAGCCAAAACCAGGAGTGGAACAATCAGAGGAAAAGTATAATAGAAACACGTCACCACTTATTGCATTTTTCACCCACTCCTACTGAGGTAAAATACGTGTGAACATGGCCTAATATTTTTTTTCCCGACATCACACAACAAAAGTTTCCATTGCACAAACACAAATATGACCCATTCCAAAGTTGCCAAATTTTATGTTTCTTAACCATAACTTTTCTTACACAAAGGGGGGAACTTTTCTTTTGTCTTTCTTACTGCAGTTGGCTTATTATATGAAATGTCATTTCAGCCTGATTAGAAGTCAAAGCGGAAAAGAAACAACACCCATCCACCTCCTCCTGTACAGTTTTATCAGCTTTGCTGTGCACGGTCATCAGTAACTATGCAAGGCTCCCTCTAGTGATCTCATTCAGCCTCATGACCTACAGTAGGATTGACCTTGTTATTATGTCACAGCACAGCCCATGATGGTGCAGCGTCAGCTGAATGTAGCCTTGAGGAGGTTACCGAGTCTCAGACGTAGGAAAACAACACATTACAAGCCTTCAAACTGATTTCTTCTTCCGTAATGTTGTACGGCTGCAAAAGAAAAATGCAACTGTGACAAAAATCATAGAAAGAAGAATGTGGTAAGATGCATCATTAATAGATTAGAGAGCAAATTTCTTCAAATTTATGAAAATGCGGTATTTAAACCAAAAGAGCCACACATTTATCAAAAAGGAATATGTGAGACATGGTAAGTGTACTCATTCAACATGTAAGCCATTTTTCTCGTATACTACCTCATGCTTCTCACATTTCCACCAACCTTTATTAGAAAACAGTGTTCTTTGCTAATAAATGTATTACTTTTACGACAAGATTTAAAGATGCAATCCATATTTTGCTGTCAGTCTGCACAGATGTAAATCCAGTACTGACTAAACTCTTGAAATGTTTTCTTTGACCAGAAAGTCAAATGTCTACATGCACCTTGAGGGAGAACTGCTTACCAGTAGGCTTCTGTTGTGCCCAGAAGATTTGCCAACTCTTCCGGGAGTTTGGGAGCTTTCCATATTTCCTGGAAGCCTCAGAGATGTCCTTGGAGAGTTGGCAAGTATGTCACTTACCACTCTGAAGCCCAACAAAATCACTTTTCTGACATCTTAGAAGCATAAAAATACCTGCCAGTGTGCGTTTTCCATGATGACCTCCTTCCTGATGTTCGTGTCTTGTATTTTTGTCCAGTCAGTACTTGTAATGTAGTAGTTCTGTGCACCATAGAGGCAAAGCCTCAATTCGAAGAGGAATCTGCAATGGCGTCACTCTTTTACATACATTGAGAAAATGGCTCTAAAGTTATTGAGACAAAAGAGTTAATGAAAGGGCTAATATTCCACTTTGAAAGTGTGTTAATGTGAATGGTACAGTATTGATTTTGTTAGGTTTGTTTTTGAGTGTTCAGTATGACTGGACATAAGAATTGCCACTGCTATGGAGCACTGTACTTGCATTTTGTTAGGAGCTATAAGATATTTTTGCTGGTGCTAATTACGGTGGCACCTAGATTACACTAATAATGGAGTCAGGCCGGAGTCACACTTGCGAGTGTGATGTCAGAAACTCATGCGAGTCTCTCACATCAATACCCGGCACTGCCGCCAGCACTCGGACCGAAGCGTGCGGCTGCATAGAAATACATGCAGCCGCACGCTTCGGTCCGAGTGCCGGCGGCAGTGCCGGGTATTGATGCGAGAGACTCGCGTGAGTTTCTCGCATTGAACTCACAAGTGTGACCCCGACCTCACTCTCGTCCTGTTAATCGACGTGCTTTGTCAGGCGTTATTGGGGCACTGGCTGTACTAATAGGCAACTCAGCATACACTGTAGGCATACTGTTATATTGAGTTAATAAAGTTTTTGATATCTAAAATAATAAAGAAAATGTATTGAAGTCTACTAAGAGACTTAGAAATTGGAGCTATTGTAAACAGATACATCAAAGGGTAAAACCAACAATAATAATAGAGCAAATTATTATGCAATGATAATAGAGGATAGAGAATAGAGGAATTCAGCCATACTAATTATGAACACAATTCTGTTCACACACTATTGTTCCAAATTAATGACTAATATCATGGAAGGAGGGTCTTAGACCTAATACCCCAACCAAAAAGGCATCACAGTACTATTGGGCACGTAACAGTGGTCACTCTTAGGCAATACAAATCGTTATACTGTATTTAGCACACAGGTCCCAGACTACATGATAAGGACAGAGAATTCATAAATGCATTAAACCACTAAGAGGAGGACGTGTCTGGACCATCACCAGAGAGTATAATCCTTTAAAAATTCAATTTTTATTAAATATATCACTTAAAATAGACAAATGAAGAATGAAAAACTGCTGGACACCAAGAAGCAAGGGAAAGAGGTTACCAACAAAACGCAAGGTGCATAAAAATATTCAATGGACAGATAAGTTAGTACGTAAAAGTGCAACCAAAAAGTAGATGAATTAGCAGCAAATGTAAAAAGTGCAATGTGCAAATGCCGAAAATTAGGAAATAAACATGGATGACAGAGAGCAGGTGTCTAACCACATAATGCTAATGGAGCAAACCAAAGTAGCAACATACACAGAAAGTCAATAAATGCTAGAAATAAATAAATATATGTGTCAGTGACAGTGCAAAGAACATATATTGTTAGCAGCACAGAAAAAAAGTGCAAAGTGCTAGCCAAATATAGGAGAAAAAGGGATATAATCCTATAGATAAGAGATGGCTATGAACAAGCCTATGATAACACAAGCACAGAGTGAACTAAATGAATTTACTGGATTGAATGTGGTAACCAAGATGTCCCTGCCGCTCCAACGCATGTTTCGTTAGAACTTCTTCAGGAGGTGTGTGTTGGGGATGGGATTTCAGACTATTTAAAGGATGCCCGACCAATGGTTGAGCCCGTATATGTGGAGGAAATAAAGAGCAGGTGTTCCGACTTGCAGCAGCTAGCGTGCGCAGGCGCTTAGGTTTCTGCCGAGTCCCAGCAATTGGAGCGCACTCGCATCTGATCCAGCATCCGCAGGGATCTTTCGTCACCCACCACTGGAACGCAAACAAACACCGCCTCCGCCATGTGATCCTTTGTCTATGCCCCAAAAGATCAGATGCCGAGCCAGCGGCGTATGAGCACTGGGGACTATGTAATGAAATGGAAGAGCGATGGTATGAATGAAGAACAGTGAGTGGGATCTGTGAAGGGAATTGAAGTGTGGCAAAGAAATAAGAAAAATTAACAGGATATGTCAAGAATTAGAGGAGTGAAATAGATACAACTGTGGAGGAGTGCAGAATAGACAGAAGGTGTTGGAAGAGGGCAAATGAATAAATGCCAATGAAGTGCATATGAGTAGCTATAAGCTAAAAGGAACAAGATAATAAATGCAGGAATAAACATCATGGAGACGCAAATACGAATGAAGAAAGCTAGTGAAAATACAAATGAAGTGAAAGATGGGGATAAGAGAAACTAAATATGGAAATGAGGGGTAAATAAAGGTAAAAAGTAATGATGGGATTGAATAAGCATAAAAAATAAAATAAAAAATAAACTACACACTAATAAAAAGGGAAAGATAATAAATAAATAGTAATGATAAAAATAAGAAACAAAAAGAAAAAAAGAAAAAAAAAAAAAAAGATATAAAAAATAAAATAAAAATAAGAATAAAGATAGGAAATAAAAATTAAAAAATTTAAAATAAAAAGGAATGAGTGCATAGGGTGAAAATAGTAATACACAAATGACAGGTGAAAGAGTGCACAAGTAAGTGCCATATCATTATTTTATTAATAATACAAAAATGATGATACATCAGTTCAAAATATATATACAAAAAGTGTAACTTAACCCCTCAGTGACGAGCCAATTTGGTACTTAATGACCAAGCCAATTTTTACAATTCTGACCACTGTATGAAGTTATAGCTCTAGAACGCTTCAACGTATTCCACTGATTCTGAGATTGTTTTTTCGTGAGATATTGTACTTCATGTTATTGGTAAAATTTCTTCGATATAACTTGTGTTTATTTATGAAAAAAACCGGAAATTTGGCAAAAATTTAGAAAATTTAGCAATTTTCAAACTTTTAATTTTTGTACAGTTAAATCAGAGAGTGGTGTCACACAAAATTGTTAATAAATAACATTTCCCACATGCATACTTTACATCAGCACAATTTTGGAAGCATAATTTTTTTGTTAGGACGTTATAAGGGTTAAAAGTTGACCAGCAATTTCTCATTTTTCCAACAAAATTTACAAAAGCATTTTTTTTAGGGACACCTCACATTTGAAGTGCGTTTGGGGGGTCAATATAACAGAAAATACCCAAAAGTGACACCGTTCTAAAAACTGCACCCCCCAAGGTGCGCAAAACCACATTCAAGAAGTTTATTAACCCTTCAGGTGCTTCAGGAGAAGTAAAGCAATATGGAAGGAAAAAATGAACATTTTACTTTTTTTTTCACACAAAATTTACTTTGGAACCATTTTTTTTATTTTCACAAGGGTATCAGGAGAAAATGGACCACAAGATTTGTTGTGCAATTTCTTTTGAGTATGCTGATACCCCATATGTGGGGAAAAGCCACGGTTTGAGTGCGTGGCAGGGCTCAGGAGGAGAGAGCACCGTTTGACTTTTTGAATGCAAAATTGGATGGAATTAATGGTGGTGCCATGTCGCGTTTGCAGACCCCCTGATGTATCTAAACAGTGGAACTCCCCCAATTATAACTCCAACCCTAACCCCAACACACCCCTAACCTTAACCCCAACCCTAACCATAACCCTAACCACAACCCTAAATGCAACACACCCCTAACCCTAATCCCAACTATAACCATAATCCCAACCATAACTCCACCCCTAACCCTAGCCAAACCCTAACCCTAGCTCAACCCTAACCCTAGCCCAACCCTAAATTTAGCCCAACTCTTTCAGCCAAAATCTTTTAGCCCAACTCTAACCCTAATGGAAAAATGGAAATAAATATATATTTTTGATTTTATTATTTTTACCTAACTAAGGGGGTGATAAAAGGGGGTTTGATTTACTATTTTTTTTATTTTGATCACTGTGATAGGGTCTATCACAGTGATCAAAATGAACCAATAGGAAAAATGTCCTATTGTTGCCCCATGCTGGCCAGCAGGTCTCGGCGGGCGCACTGCGCATGCGACCGCCACTTTCTCCTGGAAGAAGATGCCAGCGGCCCGGGGGATTGCAGGGACTCCGGAGGTATCGGGAAGGATCGGGGGGACCCCATTTCTCTTTCCTCTGATGTGTGATCACATCAGAGGAGAGAGAAATTAAATGGGAAATTGGACTTTTTTTTGCGGTTGCCGTTAAAAACATCGATCGCAACACTGGGGTCGGTAAAAACTGACCGAAATCATGTTCTCTGGAGTCTCATCTAGCCCCGGTAGCTGAGACCCCAGGGAAATTCTGACCCTGGGGGGCGCTATACACATTTCTCAGCACGTTAAAAGGCGGTGCTGTACTCGCTGTTATGAGGCATAATGACGGCCGTTAAGGGTTTAAGGTGTAAGCGGGGTCACAGTCCCATACTTAAGACAAATCGTCATACAGGCCCTGATGGGAGCCTACAATGCTATACTGTTAGGCGGCAAGTTCTTTATCAATCAGACACTTTGCATACCCGTTGCACTGGCCGCTGTAGTCCCATGCATCATAGCTCTAGTCCCCTTTGTAGCATATGTCTACATCAGAAGTTACAGCTCACATAAATGTCCCTCTTATGCGGCCTAGTCCTCTCTCTGCTCTGGCTCTGGGTGCTTGGCTCGGGTATTCCTACTCTGGTTTCTCACCTCTGGTTCTGGTCACTCGGTTCTGGTTACCCGGTTTTGGTCACTCAGTTCCTCACTCGGATCTGGGTACTCAGTTCTTTACTTGGTTCTGGTTACTCCGTTCTTCTCTTGGGTCTGATTACTCGTGATGGCGGCTATAAGCAAACTCCATTGCACGTCCATCCTGCCACAGGTCCTAAGGCTGACTCCCCCTCTTCTCCTCCCTCTTGGGCCTTTTATAATTAATCACTGAGCCAGAACTGTCACCTGACCTGGTGTCTTCTCCTATATTTTCCCCTCAGGAATCAGGATCTATGTAATTTAGTTCCCACTGATGCAATTCTTTCCACTTTTTCTTATCCCACAATCTTTGGCCAGTAGATGGCAACAATAACTTACAGACAACCTGTTATATACTAACTCGGTTTTCAAAACCTATTTTAATAGATCCTGTAGGAAATTTCCTGTTTGTAGAGAGGGTCCTCTGTTTGTTATCCTAATCTCTTGCTCAGAGTGGACAGCAGTTGCAAAGTTACATTGCTACATAGATTGAAAAAAGACCTAGGTCCAATAAGTTCAACCTTTTCCCACCAATTATACATTTACAAAAAGCATCTCTCTGGAGGACTTGTCCTGTCCTGTATGAAATGGACAGCCCATTGTGTAACACATAATCTTCCATGTGGTGGAGCTGTGTAAGAGGATGAAAGTGTTGCCCAGATTTTCCCTTAAAGACACGTGTCTTGTTATAATGCATTTGAATGTGTAATATGTTTAGTGACAGATGTTATTAGTGATAAATTATATTCTGCCCAGCAGTAGAAAGCTAATGGGGACAGTTAGGGTTAATAGTTGGGACTAGCCCAGAATGGCAGGGGCTAAAGTGAAGGGACAGACGGTTCCCTGTCAGGAAAGCAGATAGGGCCCAGCATGCAGAAGAGATAGACCTATGGTCTGACCAGCGAGCAGAGCTGCATGAAGTGGGTGTCCCTGAAGAGAGAGGAGATCGAGGCAAAGGATAGCATGGTCCAGAGTAGTGACGAGGAAAAGTGATGCAAGGAGTGAATGATTCTACAGAGACGGAATCTGGGGCAGGAGGCCTAGCGTGATGGTCCCGACTTTGCAAGACAAAGAGGTAACAGGACGAATCGTAGCAGGAGATGTGAGACGAAGAGAGTGACCCGTGTGGTACTATCGAGGCGTCGGCAAGCAGAGAAGATAAGAAAAGGCCATAGTAGCAGAAGTAGCTCCCCTAAGGGAAAAAGGATGCAAAATCGCGGGTTGAGAATGAGGACTCTTGCTTACTGAACTATTGTGTCGTTATTGGGTAAAAGGGAAGCTCCAAAAGTACTGTGCTGGGTTGGGATGAAAGCAGAGGAACTAACTGAGGCATAACTGTGTGAGCTTAGGACGTAAAGAAAGAATGTGCATGTGTTATGAGAAACGTTCATTGAAGATTTGCACCAGCTATCCACTGTACATGCTATTCCCCACTTTATGGTTCAGTAAAAGACAGTAAGTGGTGGTGTCCTCATTGAACTCTATAACATCCGGTACTGGCCAGCCTAAATCACTGGCACCATGCGGCCTGCAAGAGCAAAGCGTCCCTGCAGTTAAAGTCCACACACCCAGCCGAGACCTCCATTTTCATGTTGTATTCCGGGGATGTGAACATTTACGGTAGGGTTTCTTAACTGATTATAGCTAATTGTTGAGGGTCCCAGTAATGGCCCACTAGGGTAACATTTTGTGAGCCAATGCATGAAGTCCTTTTACTAGACAAAACTACTTGATAAATAGAAAGCAGGTTAACCATCTCCATATTCATAGGTCTCTCTCTGCCATACTAACACTGTATTTTTCACCATGTCCATTTTAGTTCAGATTTTATAGGAAATTGCTGAGTAGTTAGTTACATAAAATAACCACTGTCAATTGACTTTGCCTCTTTGACTTGTTTGATAGCTGTGATAATATGCACTCAGACAGTTTTTACAGCCTTTTTATGATTATCTGAATTTTTTGAATTGAATTGAAACTCATTTAAATCCCTCTCAATCTGACCTGCTGATTTAGTAGCATTGGAAAATGGGAAAGCCCTGCTTAAGAGGCAGTGAGAGCAGTCATGAAAGAATCTCATCAGATGACCCATCTCATTACTAGGCCTGTGCTAGGATTTTCTGTTTGGCAGGAGCAGAGTACAGGAATAATTTCTTTGGGCTGGATATAGCAATGTCCTTGACTGTAAAAAGAAGGCACAAGTAACCCATACCATAAATGTCCAGACACAAAGTAATTTTGGAACATGCACAGGACATCTGAGCTGCAATAAGCAGCCACCACGACACACCACCCTCCCTTCGTTAGCTCGGGGTCTTGGCTATGCAGTCTCCCATCACTCGATCCCTCCCCACCTGACGCTGAGTGTTGCTGGGGAGCGTGGCAATCAGTGCTGCTGAAACATTAGAAAGCATGGGGTGGTTTCACCATGGTGACAGCCCATGTGTCAGATGATTAAAGGGACGAGGAAGGCACATTTCAAAGAGTCAGACGTGCATGAGACAAGCACATGTTGTCAGATGATGTAGTGGTATAAGCCATTTCCGAGGTGCCAGATTGACCAAATGGGATCTCCCATAAATTAAAGACAGTCACTCACGTAGAATAGGTCATAATATCACATGCTCACCGACGTGTCCCAGGATTAAATTTACACTGAATAAGGCAAAAATCCTTACCAAACCTTTTTATGTTACCTGCTCAGCTCCACCTTAATACAAATGTTCTCTACTTTACATTTAACATGCCTTCTACTTTTCTTTCTAATTAGATGTTGAAATAGTTGTATGTGAGATTGTTTTTTTTATATCAGATTCCTGTTATAGGCTTGTAAAATCATTCCAGAATTGTCCACCACATAAAAAATTTCCAACAAAGTATTAATCCGCAGTGAAGCCCACTCAGTGCACAGGTAATTGCATGAACTGATGCTGCAAGCGTACATACAGCAGTAAGTGCTCCGTGAGCCGGGGTGCCACTCCAAAGAAAATAGCCACAATGGATAAAAAAATTTAAAGGAACGGATGGCACTCACCGGTTAAAGAAACTTCTTTATTCCAATACTTTAAAACATCGGCGTTGGGAGGATGGGAGCAGGAGTGGAATGGATGACAGCCGTTTCGCGCTACAGTGGCTCTTCTACTGGCTGTCGTCCATTCCACTCCTGCTCCCATCCTCCCGATAAACTTGTGCATTTATTGATAATGTAATGACAGCCATCTCCCCAGTGCCTTTACCTAACATGCAGCCCCATATCATCAAAGACTGTGGAAATTTGCATGTTCTCTTCAGGCAGTCATCTTTAAAAATCTCATTGGAACGGCACCAAACAAAAGTTCCAGCATCATCACCTTGCCCAATGCAGATTCGCAATTCATCACTGAATATGACTTTCATCCAGTCATCCACAGTCCACGATTGCTTTCCTTAACCCATTGTAACCTTGTTTTTTTCTGTTTAGGTGTTAATGATGGCTTTCGTTTAGCTTTTCTGTATGTAAATCCCATTTCCTTTAGGCAGTATCTTACAGTTCGATCACAGACGTTGACTCCAGTTTCTACCCTTTCGTTCCTCATTTGTTTTGTGCATTTCCTGTTTTGGAGACATATTGCTTTAAGTTTCCGGTCTTGACGCTTTGATGTCTTCCTTGGTCTACCAGTATGTTTGCCTTTAATAACCTTCCCACGTTGTTTGTATTTTGTCCAGATTTTAGACACAGCTGACTGTGAACAACCAACATCTTTTGCAACATTGCGTGATGATTTACCCTCTTTTAAGAGTTTGATAATCATCTCCTTTGTTTCAATTGACATCTCTCATATTGGAGCCATTATTCATGTCAGTCCACTTGGTACCACAGCTCTCCAAGGTGTGATCACTCCTTTTTAGATGCAGACTAACGAGCAGATCTAATTTGATGCGGGTGTTATTTTGGGGTATGAAAATTTACAGGGTGATTCCATAATTTTTTCCTCAAAATTGAGTGATTCCATAATTTTTTCCCTGTGCTTGGTTAAAAAAAGTAACCATTACTGACTACCACATTTTTTGTTCTTGATTTCTTTTACCGTTTCTTAAAGCCGGAAAGTTGCCATTTGACATGACTTTAGTTTTGTGCCATGTCTGTGATCTGCTTTTTTTCTACAAAATTAAACAACTGAATAAACATCCTCCAAGTCCGGTGATTCCATAATTTTTGCTAGGGGTTGTAATATGATGATTGCATTATATTAAGAGAATAAATACTTTGATGGGAGTTCTTCTTTAACACACTGCAATTGCAAACTATGTGGGCAGTTTCATACAAGTCTTGATTTTGCTAGTAAAGAAGAATCTTGAAACCAAGGCTTGTGTGTCCCCATCAGGGAAGCCATATTTTTTAAAGGAAAATCACAAATCTACAGAAGCCAGAAATTTAAAGTCAATTGAATACCTTACAAAAGCATGTTGTTAAAAATGTTAATTTTTTTTGCACACTTCTTTCTTGTAGTAGTCCAGTATTAGACCACACCACTTGAATACAGCAGCCTGTTGCAGGTGCTCTCTTTTGGGACATGAAACTAACAAGCATTTTTTGTCTGGTTTTGCTTTTTAGAAATCTACAGGGTGCAATTTTGTTGGCAGCGGATTAATCGCTGTACTGTCCAGGCATTAAACAGTGAATATATATTTACCCAGGAACAAAGATAACACAGCTTACAACTGGTACCGTATTTTTCGGACTATAAGACACAGCGGACCATAAGGCTCACCCCAAATTTTTTTGTGTTTGAATAAACTGATAGGACTAGATTTGGAAAGGCACACACCTGTCTATATAAGACCTCACAGCTCACAGTGCATGTCAGACCAAATGATAATCACGAGGTCAAAGAAACTGGCCAAGGAGCTCAGAGACAGAATTGTGGCAAGGCACAGATCTGGCCAAGGTTACAACAGAATTTTGTAGCAAAAAATGGCCTGCTCATTGCTAGTCAGCTAAATAGCTAGCAAATATTCAAGGAGGACCCCAGCAGGCTAGGCCAGATTGAGCAGCAGGGCAGTGAATCAAAATGCTTATAACCCAGCACACCCCAACATCAAATTGGACGACTGGGCTGTCACTCATAATACTGATAGTCCTGCACACTCCAGATCCTATAAGGCAGGGGTCCCCAACCCGTAGCTCGCGAGCCACATGTGGCTCGCCTGCTCCTGACATGTGGCTCGCCGACGGTCACAGAAAAAAAATCCCCAGGGAGCCGCCTCACTGCCTGTAATACCCACCCAGGGCTGGCGTCAGCACCCGGACATGTGCCGGGGCCTTGTGACGTTCGGGTCAGAGGGCGCGATGATATCACCTGTGTGCGCCCTCTGCCTGAGCAGTCACAGCACAGAGAGCAGGAAAACACTGAGGAGTCCAGAGCAGAGCAGTGACAAGCAATGAGAGGTGAATATTTAATTTTTTTTTTCATATTTGGAGCAATATATGGGGACCATCAGCCCATATATGGAGCATTATATGGGGCCAATAATATAGGGAGCATCTTATGGGGCCAGTAATATAGGGAGCATTTTATGGGGCCAGTAATATAGGGAGCGTCTTATGGGGCGAATTTAATATGGAGCATCTTATGGGGCCAATTTAATAGGGAGCATCTTATGGGGCCAATTCCAATGGAGCAGTATATAGGGCCAATTCCATATGGAGCAGTATATGGGGCCAATAATATATGAAGCATCTTATAGGACTGTTAAAGGGTATTGACTTTTAAGATTGCTACTTCCAATAGGTGGCACTAGAGTTCAAGTCCTCTTTGACTAAGCAATTTGCATAACAATAATGTAAAATACATAAGGATAGAGTGAAAGTGAAAATCTGCATGTTATTATTTGTGCCTTCTCTAGGTTTTTCTATGACTATCTGCATTGTGGCTCTCGACCATCTTTCATAGCAGGATGTGGCTCTCAAGGTAAGAAAGGGGACCCCTGCTATAAGGCATCCCTAGGTCACAGTGAATGATGAAACTATGACACTGCAGATCAGCTCCTGTACACTTCTATACACTTAATTACCACTCCAATACTATGTTGGAGCTTAAAACAGCTGATCAGCGGGGGTGCTTACACCCACCAATCAGATATTGATGACATATCCTAAAGATAAGCCATTAATATCTTAAGCCTGGAAAATCCTGTGAATTACAGCTAAAGCTGTTATTGGAGTAAATAAAACAATTCACCTCATATCACCTGAAGGCAGGGGAGGGATTCAAATTTTTAACAACAGGTTCTGTGTTTGTGTGTAGGAAAACCACACCCATTTTTTAAGCCACACCCATTTCCACACACCTTTTCCTCAAACATATACAAGTAGGGGCGCAGTCAAACCACACCTCTCAACTTTTGAAGAAGGGAAAGAGGGATAAAGTTTGCGGCGCATGCCATGGCAAATTTTAGGCCACGTCTCTGACCACACCCATTTCACAACTAGTCACACCCATATCCACATCCCAACCACACCCATTTAGCATTGCTGATCACACTGTTTCATAAGCAATAATTATAACCAAAAAATATGGCCACACATGATGCTCCATACTGTATAATGGCTAAACAGTGCTCAATACTGTATAATGGCCACACATGATGCTCCATACTGTATAATGGCCACACATGATGCTCAATACTGTATAATGGCCACACATGATGCTCCATACTGTATAATGACCACACAGTGCTCCATACTGTATAATTGCCCTACATGATGCTCCATACTGTATAATGGCCACACATGATACTCAATACTGTATGATGGCCACACATAGTGCTCCATACTGTATAATGACCACTAGGGTTGAGCGAAACGGGTCGATCATTTTCAAAAGTCGCCGACTTTTGGCTAAGTCGGCGTCTCATGAAACCCGATCCGACCCCTGTGCTTGTCGGCCATGCGGTACGCGACTTTCGCGCCAAAGTCGCGTTTCAATGACGCGAAAAGCGCCATTTCTCAGCCAATGAAGGTGAACGCAGAGTGTGGGCAGCGTGATGACATAGATCCTGGTTCCCACCATCTTAGAGAAGGGCATTGCAGTGATTGGCTTGCTGTCTGCGGCGTCACAGGGGCTATAAAGGGGCGTTCCCGCCGACCGCCATCTTACTGCTGCTGATCTGAGCTTAGGGACAGGTTGCTGCCGCTTCGTCAGAAGCAGGGAGAGCGTTAGGCAGGGTCCACTAACCACCAAACCGCTTGTGCTGCAGCGATTTCCACTGTCCAACACCACCTTCGGTGTGCAGGGACTGTGGAAGCTATTTTTTTTTTTTTTTCCCCTCAGCGCTGTAGCTCATTGGGCTGCCCTAGAAGGCTCCGTGATAGCTGTATTGCTGTGTGTACGCCACTGTGGAAACCAACTGCTTTTTTCAAAGCACATATCCTCTTGTTCCTTCCTTTCTGCACAGCTATCTTTTTTGTTTGTCCACACTTTTTATTTAATTTGTGCATCAGTCCACTCCTATTGCTGCCTGCCATACCTGGCTTACATTACTGCAGGGAGATAGTAATTGTAGGACAGTTTTTTTTTTTTTTGTTTTTTTTTTTGTGGGAGATTAAGATTGGCATTTCTGCTACAGTGCCATCCCTGTGTGTGCCATCTCTCACTGAGTGGGCCATAGAAAGCCTATTTATTTTTTCCGTGATTTGTGTTCTAAAATCTACCTCAACACAAAAACACTACATCAATCAGTGGGAGAAAAATATTGGCCTCAGTCAGGGCTTGTGTGCCACTGCTGTGTGTGCTATCTCTCATTCAGTGGGCTATAGCAAGCCTATTTTTTTTTTTTTTTTTTTAATATTATTTGGTTTCTAAAGTCTCCCTGAAAAAAAAAAAAAAACCTAAAAAAACAGTGGGAGAGTAATATTGCCCTTTCAGCTTGTGTGCCAGTCTTGACTCCTGGGTGTGCCACCTCTCTCCCTCTCATTCAGTGGGCCATAGAAAGCCTATTTATTTTTTTTTTAAAATATTATTGGGTTTCTAAAGTCTCCCTTAAAAAACAAAAAATACATAAAAAAACAGTGGGAGAGTAATATTGCCCTTTCAGCTTGTGTGCCAGTCTTGACTCCTGGGTGTGCCACCTCTCTCCCTTTCATTCAGTGGGCCATAGAAAGCCTATTTATTTTTTCCGTGATTTGTGTTCTAAATTCTACCTCAACACAAAAACACTACATCAATCAGTGGGAGAAAAATATTGGCCTCAGTCAGGGCTTGTGTGCCACTGCTGTGTGTGCTATCTCTCATTCAGTGGGCTATAGCAAGCCTATTTTTTTATTTTTTTTTTTAATATTATTTGGTTTCTAAAGTCTCCCTGAAAAAAAAAAAAAAACCTAAAAAAACAGTGGGAGAGTAATATTGCCCTTTCAGCTTGTGTGCCAGTCTTGACTCCTGGGTGTGCCACCTCTCTCCCTCTCATTCAGTGGGCCATAGAAAGCCTATTTATTTATTTTTTTAAATATTATTGGGTTTCTAAAGTCTCCCTGAAAAAACAAAAAATACATAAAAAAACAGTGGGAGAGTAATATTGCCCTTTCAGCTTGTGTGCCAGTCTTGACTCCTGGGTGTGCCACCTCTCTCCCTTTCATTCAGTGGGCCATAGAAAGCCTATTTATTTTTTCCGTGATTTGTGTTCTAAATTCTACCTCAACACAAAAACACTACATCAATCAGTGGGAGAAAAATATTGGCCTCAGTCAGGGCTTGTGTGCCACTGCTGTGTGTGCTATCTCTCATTCAGTGGGCTATAGCAAGCCTATTTTTTTTTTTTTTTTTTTAATATTATTTGGTTTCTAAAGTCTCCCTGAAAAAAAAAAAAAAACCTAAAAAAACAGTGGGAGAGTAATATTGCCCTTTCAGCTTGTGTGCCAGTCTTGACTCCTGGGTGTGCCACCTCTCTCCCTCTCATTCAGTGGGCCATAGAAAGCCTATTTATTTTTTTTTTAAAATATTATTGGGTTTCTAAAGTCTCCCTGAAAAAACAAAAAATACATAAAAAAACAGTGGGAGAGTAATATTGCCCTTTCAGCTTGTGTGCCAGTCTTGACTCCTGGGTGTGCCACCTCTCTCCCTTTCATTCAGTGGGCCATAGAAAGCCTATTTATTTTTTCCGTGATTTGTGTTCTAAATTCTACCTCAACACAAAAACACTACATCAATCAGTGGGAGAAAAATATTGGCCTCAGTCAGGGCTTGTGTGCCACTGCTGTGTGTGCTATCTCTCATTCAGTGGGCTATAGCAAGCCTATTTTTTTTTTTTTTTTTTTAATATTATTTGGTTTCTAAAGTCTCCCTGAAAAAAAAACAAACATAAATTAGGTGGGAGATTAATATTGACATTAGTGCTTGAGTGACAGTCCTGCGTGTGTGTCATCTCTGTGATTTTGTGCCACAGAAAACAGAGTGTGTAACATTGTGCCTGATTTTCCTTGTGGTCTCACCAACCTGTTAAGGGATATTGAAATCATACTGAAGTTATAGCTCACCGTGTAAGTTGTTTGACAGCAACAAATAAAGTTACTTTGGTTAAGATTTTAAAACAATGAGGAAGTCTGGTGCAAGAGGTCGTCGTGGGCGTTCATTGTCAGCTGGTAATGATGGTAGTGGTAGTGGAGCATCAGGTGGTCGTGGGGATAAAAATATTCCACCTAAGTCTGGAGCTGTGGAGCCAGTTTCGTCGTCAGGCTACACAAGGCCTCGAACGCTCTCTTTTCTGGGAGTAGGAAAACCGCTTTTAAAGGCGGAGCAGCAACAGCAAGTTTTGGCTTACATTGCAGACTCAGCCTCTAGCTCTTTTGCCTCCTCTTCCGAAACTGGTAAATGTAAAAGCAGCGCGTCGCTTGTGGATGTTCACGGTCAGGGACAAGTCGCTTCCTTGTCCTCCTCAGCAAAAACTACAACAAGAGAGAAGGATGCAGCAGGCGACACAACGGGTCACTCCATGGAGCTCTTTACACATACCGTCCCTGGCTTAGAAAGTGAAACATTTAACAGGCCATGCCCATTACAAGTATATTCTGACATGGAGTGCACTGATGCACAGCCACAGCCAGAGTACTATGCTGCTCCTTTGACTCAGACCACCACATTGCCCTCTCAGGGTACAGATCCACAATCAGACCCTGATGAGACTATGTTGCCCCGCCACGAACGCTATACCACCGACCGACACAGTGACACAGACGAAGTTGCACACGAGCTCGAAGAGGAGGTAATAGATGACCCAGTTATTGACCCCGATTGGCAGCCATTGGGGGAACAGGGTGCAGGCGGCAGTAGTTCAGAAGCGGAGGTGGAGGAGGGGCCGCAGCAGGCATCAACATCGCAACAGGTTCCATCTGCCGGGCCCGTATCTGGCCCAAAACGCGTGTCAAAGCCAAAACCTGTTGGAGCACAGCGTTGCCATCCGGTTAAAGCTCAGTCTGCAATCCCTGAAAAGGGATCCGAGTCTAGGAAGAGTGCAGTCTGGCATTTTTTTAAACAACATCCAACTGATCAGCGCAAAGTCATCTGTCAAAAATGTTCAACTAGCTTAAGCAGAGGTCAGAATCTGAAAAGTCTAAATACTAGTTGCATGCATAGACACTTAACCACCATGCATTTTCAAGCCTGGACTAACTACCAAACGTCCCTCAAGGTTGTAGCACCCTCGGCCAATGAAGCTAGTCAGCAACGCAACATCCCTTCCGTCACTGTAAGGCCACCATTTTCCGCACCACCGGCAGTATCTGTGCAGGTTTCTTTGCCAGCCAAAAGCAGTCAGGGTCAGGGAATCACCAGTTTTGTAGGAGGAAATATTGCATCTAGGGCACCGGCGGAAACAATACCGTCTCCAACCGTCTCTCAGTCTGCCATGTACACCGGCACACCCGAAAGTTCCACGATCTCCAGCTCTCCAGTCCAGCTCACCCTACATGAGACTCTGGTTAGAAAAAGGAAGTACTTATCCTCGCATCCGCGTACACAGGGTTTTAACGCCCACATAGCTAGACTAATCTCGTTAGAGATGATGCCCTACCGGTTAGTTGAAAGCGAAGCTTTCAAAGCCCTGATGGAGTACGCTGAACCACGATACGAGCTACCCAGTCGACACTTTTTTTCCAGAAAAGCCATCCCAGCCCTGCACCAGCATGTTAAACAGCGCATCGTCCATGCACTCAGGCAATCTGTGAGTACAAAGGTGCACCTGACTACAGATGCATGGACCAGTAGGCATGGCCAGGGACGTTATGTGTCCATCACGGCACACTGGGTGAATGTGGTGGATGCAGGGTCCACAGGCGACATCAATTTAGGGACAGTTGTGCCTAGCCCACGGTCTAGGAAACAGTTGGCTGTAGGCGTTCGCACCCCCTCCTCCTCCTCCTCCTCGTCCTCCTGCAGAAGCTACAGCTCTTCCACAGAACGCAGTCTGCCAACCACTCCATCGGCAGATGACACTGTTGCACACCAGTTGTCCCATTATGGGCCAGCTACTGCCAAGCGTCAGCAGGCTGTATTGGCTATGAAGTGCTTGGGCGACAACAGACACACCGCGGAAGTTCTGTCCGAGTTCTTGCAACAAGAAACGCAGTCGTGGCTGGGCACAGTAGATCTTGAGGCAGGCAAGGTAGTGAGTGATAACGGAAGGAATTTCATGGCTGCCATCTCCCTTTCCCAACTGAAACACATTCCTTGCCTGGCTCACACCTTAAACCTGGTGGTGCAGTGCTTATTGAAAACTTATCCTGGGTTCTCCGACCTGCTCCTCAAAGTGCGTGCACTTTGCTCACATATCCGACGTTCGCCTGTACACGCCAGCCGTATGCAGACCTATCAGCGGTCTTTGAACCTTCCCCAGCATCGCCTAATCATAGACGTTGCAACAAGGTGGAACTCAACACTGCACATGCTTCAGAGACTGTGCGAACAGAGGCGTGCTGTTATTTATTTGTGGGAGGATACACGGGCAGGCAGTAGGATGGCAGACATGGAGTTGTCAGGTGTGCAGTGGTCTAAGATACAAGACATGTGTCAAGTCCTTCAGTGTTTTGAGGAATGCACACGGCTGGTTAGTGCAGACAACGCCGTAATAAGCATGAGCATCCCCCTAATGCGTCTGCTGATGCAAAGTTTGACGCACATAAAGGAGCAGGCGTCTGCACCAGAGGAAGAGGAAAGCCTTGATGACAGTCAGCCATTGTCTGGTCAGGGCAGTGTACAGGACGAGGTAGCGGGCGAAGAGGAGGTGGAGGACGAGGAGGATGATGGGGATGAGTATATTTTTAATGCCGAACCTTTCCCGGGGGCACAGGAATTTGGTTGCGTGTCACGGCCGGGTTCTGGTTTTTTGAGGGACACAAGTGACGTAGATTTGCCTGCAACTGCCCCTCAACCAATCACAACCGGAGATTTGACAACTGGAACTTTGGCCCACATGGCGGATTATGCCTTACGTATCCTAAAAAGGGACACACGCATTACGAAAATGATGAACGATGACGATTACTGGTTGGCCTGCCTCCTTGATCCACGCTATAAAGGCAAATTGCAAAATATTATGCCACATGAGAACTTGGAACTAATATTAGCAACCAAACAATCAACTCTTGTTGACCGTTTGCTTCAGGCATTCCCAGCACACAGCGCACGTGATCGTTCTCACACGAGCTCCAGGGGGCAGCAGACTAGGAGTGTTAGGGGTGCACACATCAGAAGTGGCGTTGGACAGAGGGGTTTTCTGACCAGGTTGTGGAGTGATTTTGCTATGACCGCAGACAGGACAGGTACTGCTGCATCAATTGAAAGTGACAGGAGACAACATTTGTCCAGTATGGTTACTAACTATTTTTCATCCCTTATCGATGTTCTCCCTCAACCGTCATTCCCATTTGATTACTGGGCCTCCAAATTAGACACCTGGCCAGAATTGGCAGAATATGCATTGCAGGAGCTTGCTTGCCCGGCAGCAAGTGTCCTATCAGAAAGAGTATTCAGTGCTGCAGGTTCAATATTAACCGAAAAAAGGACTCGTCTGGCTACCCAAAATGTTGACGATCTAACATTCATTAAAATGAACCACAACTGGATTTCGAAATCTTTTGCCCCACCTTGCCCGGCCGACACCTAGCTTTCCTATGAAAAGCTCTTGCCTGTGAATTACTTTTCTAATGTCTAATTTGCTGCAGCTGATTGTACAGCATACGACATGTTTACACCTCCCTAAATGGCAAAACTCCCCACACGGGGCCGTGGTATCGCGACTTGGCGCAAGCACCCGTGAGACTGCTGTTTGTCTGAAGAGGTGGGTGTGCTCGCTTTTGGTTGACGGCATTGCTACTGGGTCCCTCATAGTACAATGTAGTGTCTCTGGCGGTGGTGGTGCGCACCCAACGTCAGACACACCGTTGTAACATGAGGGGCCCTGGGGCGGTCCCGCCGGCCTCAAGAGAGTTCCCCCCTACCCCAGCTCAAAATGTGCTCTACCACGTGCAAAATTATGTCGCACAGCTCCACCAATCTTTAGTCTATTCGCTGACATCATTCAATGTCTGGCACTGACAATACAAATTTGTAGACATCTATGATGCAACTTAAAGTAGTCTGTGTCTGTGTCCTATATTGGCACCATTAAATAGTTACTGCCAAATTACTATGTCAGAAACTCAGTAGATGAGCCCACCCCTGTACCTAAGTATGCCACCTTTTTTTTTGTTTTGGTTGTTTTGCGAGACATTAACATCTATTTATATTTTGGGAGTACTGGGACAGACACTCCTTGCACTACTCCTCCACTCACCACCAAGCTGCCTGTGTATCCATGTAACCGCTGTAAAGCTGCCATGAGCCTATTGTTTGTTATTTTAGGCCTTTGATAGCCTGTCTGCGGTCCCTACTTTAAATACTCCTCCACTCACCACCAAGCTGCCTGTGTATCCATGTAACCGCTGTAAAGCTGCCATGAGCCTATTGTTTGTTATTTTAGGCCTTTGATAGCCTGTCTGCGGTCCCTACTTTAAATACTCCTCCACTCACCACCAAGCTGCCTGTGTATCCATGTAACCGCTGTAAAGCTGCCATGAGCCTATTGTTTGTTATTTTAGGCCTTTGATAGCCTGTCTGCGGTCCCTACTTTAAATACTCCTCCACTCACCACCAAGCTGCCTGTGTATCCATGTAACCGCTGTAAAGCTGCCATGAGCCTATTGTTTGTTATTTTAGGCCTTTGATAGCCTGTCTGCGGTCCCTACTTTAAATACTCCTCCACTGACCAGACCACTGCTGCCCGTGTACCCCTGGAACCAATTATAAAGTGCCTACAGCCAGCCCATTTTCTTATGTTAGGCCTTTGAAGCCTGTCTGCGGTCCCTACTTTAAATACTCCTCCACTGACCACCAAGCTGCCTGCCCGTGTATCCATGTAACCGCTGTAAAGCTGCCATGAGCCTATTGTTTGTTATTTTAGGCCTTTGATAGCCTGTCTGCGGTCCCTACTTTAAATACTCCTCCACTCACCACCAAGCTGCCTGTGTATCCATGTAACCGCTGTAAAGCTGCCATGAGCCTATTGTTTGTTATTTTAGGCCTTTGATAGCCTGTCTGCGGTCCCTACTTTAAATACTCCTCCACTGACCAGACCACTGCTGCCCGTGTACCCCTGGAACCAATTATAAAGTGCCTACAGCCAGCCCATTTTCTTATGTTAGGCCTTTGAAGCCTGTCTGCGGTCCCTACTTTAAATACTCCTCCACTGACCACCAAGCTGCCTGCCCGTGTATCCATGTAACCGCTGTAAAACTGCCATGAGCCTATTGTTTGTTATTTTAGGCCTTTGATAGCCTGTCTGCGGTCCCTACTTTAAATACTCCTCCACTCACCACCACCAAGCTGCCTGCCCGTGTATCCATGTAACCGCTGTGAAACTGCCATGAGCCTATTGTTTGTTATGTTAGGCCTTTGATAGCCTGTCTGCGGTCCCTACTTTAAATACTCCTCCACTGACCACCAAGCTGCCTGCCCGTGTATCCATGTAACCGCTGTAAAACTGCCATAAGCCTATTGTTTGTTATTTTAGGCCTTTGATAGCCTGTCTGCGGTCCCTACTTTAAATACTCCTCCACTCACCACCACCAAGTTGCCTGCCCGTGTATCCATGTAACCGCTGTAAAACTGCCATGAGCCTATTGTTTGTTATTTTAGGCCTTTGATAGCCTGTCTGCGGCCCCTACTTGCAATACTCCTCCACTGACCACAATGCTGCCTGGAGTGCCTGCCTGTGTATCCATGTAACCGATGTAAAACTGCCATGACTGCCTACTGTTTGTTATTTTAGGCCTTTGATAGCCTGTCTGCAGCCCCTACTTGCAATACTCCTCCACTGACCACACCAATGCTGCCCGTGTACCCCTGGAACCTATTTAAAAGTTCATAGAGCCTAGTTATATATTTTATTTACTATTAATAAGGCCATGATGGACTACGCTGTACCACGCTACAAGCTAACCAGTCGACACTTCTTTTGCGAGAAAAGCCATCCCAACCCTCCACCAGCATGTAGAAGACCGCATTGTCCATGCACTCTGGCAATCTGTGAGTACAAAGGTGCACCTGACAACAGACGCATGGACCTGTAGGCATGGCCACGGAAGATTACGTGTCCATTACGGCGCAATGGGTTAATGTGGTGGATGCATGGTCCACAGGGGACAGCCTACTAAGTCTGTCTGCAGTCCCTAATTCAAATTGTCCTCCACTGTCTAAATCGGAACTTCCACCTTCTGGCTTTCGGCCTATAGTATCAGAAATTAAACTGCATTTGGCCTTCAACTTTGGTTAGGGCCTACTAACGGCTTCTGCCCCTCCCTGGTGTTGCCCTCAACTAAATAAAGCTGAGCTTCAACCTTCTGCTCCAAATTACCATTTTGAAAAATGCAATAGGCTTTTCCGGCCTACTAAAGGTGTCTGCCCCTCCCTGGTGTTGTCCTCAACTGAACAAAGCTGAGCTTCCACATTCTGGCTTTCGCCCTATACTATCAGATATTAAACTGCATTTGGCCTACTAGTGTGGTTAGGCCCTTGAAACAGTGTCTGCTGCTCTTGGGTTTGCTACTCCACTGAACAAAGCAATGCCGCCTGTTTAGTCCTGTTACCAATTTTGAACTGCATGTAGCCTACTTTATTCTTTGGCCCTATATCTGTTTCCTCCTCATCCTGCCCATTGCCCAGCCACTGCTAAATGAGTCTGCTGGTACATTGACCTAGACCACTACATTCCCCTTGTACTCTACACAGCCAGAATCTGTCCCTGCTGAAAGTAAGGTTCCCCTTCCCGCATGTTATACCACCTTACACAGGGACAAAGAGGAAGGTGCAGATGAAAGTGCAGGTTCCTTCATCAGGTAGGGGGGCATACTCGTTGGCGACGTCACTGGCACAGGGCCCCTCAGAGTACGCAAAAGTGTCGCTGCTGGTGGGAGGCGCCCCCGCCATGCAAACACACCGCCGTACTTTGAGGGGCCCTGTGCCAGTGGCAATGCGAACGAGTGGGCCCCCCCCCTGCTTGCTCAGGATCACAGCACTTGCAACTTTTAAATACTTACCTTTCCCTGCAACACCGCCGTGACGTAGTCCGCATTTCCTGGGCCCACGAAAAACTTGAGCCAGCCCTACTCCCCCCACAACTTTCCCCCAATTCCCTATGCCCAACTATTATTATACAGTTAATTAAGATTGGCAAGCTTCAGAAACAAGAATGGATGTTTTTGGCATTAAAATGGGCACTGTAGGTGTTTTCCTGGCCTCCACTCACTGCCGACTATGCTTCCCCATTGACTTGCATTGGGTTTCGTGTTTCGGTCGATCCCCGACTTTTAGCGATAATCGGCCGACTGCACTCGACTCGACTCTGGACAAAATCGGGTTTCCCAAAACCCTACTCGATCTTAAAAAAATGAAAGTCGCTCAACCCTAATGACCACATGTGATGCTCCATACTGTATAATGGCCACACACACACATGATACTCAATACTGTACAATGGCCACACATGATACTGCATACTGTATAATGGCCACACAGTGCTCCATACTGTATAATGGCCACACATGATGCTCCATACTGTATAATGGCCACACATGATGCTCCATACTGTATAATGGCCACACAGTGCTCCATACTGTATAATGGCCACACAGTGCTCCATACTGTATAATGGCCACACATGATGCTCCATACTGTATTATTGCCCTACATGATGCTCCATACTGTATAATGACCACACATGATGCTCCATACTGTGTAATGGCCACACATGATACTCAATACTGCACAATGGCCACACATGATACTGCGTACAGTATAATGGCCGCACATGATGCTCAATACTGTATAATGGCCACACATGATGCTCCATAATGTATAATGGCCACATATGATGCTCCATACTGTATAATGGCCACACATGATATTGCGTACAGTATAATGGCCACATGTAATAATTATAGGGGATAACTCAGGAGACTCTTTGCGTGGAACAAGACAACTACAGGACACAGTTTTATAAGTGGTAAAGTCTATATTATCACACGGTGATTCAAACAGGTGCAGAGAGAAACTCAAGTCCACAACACTTGGAGTAAATATTAAATGCAGCTTAGCAGTCTATAGGAAACTTCAGAGGAAAATGCAATCACGCAGAAAGTCTATGAAGCACAATTATTCTTGAGGATACTTGACACGAATAAGTCCTTGCTTAGTCCAAAACACAGATAGATATGCTTATAAGGCAGTTCAAATAATATCTTAGGTCAACCAGGGAGGCCTGGGTAATAGTCTCAGGTTCTTGCAGAGCAGAAACAGCTTACATGTCCAGCAAATGCAGATGGAAGTAAACACGAGCAGCAGATGAAGGAGGATTACTGGAACTGGTGTATGCAGCAGGAACTCAGAGCAGAGTAGCAGGATAACCCCACAGGGTCACAGGAACAGGTATATAGCCAGGGAGTCACCAGAGGTCAGGAGCTGGATGCAAGGCAGAATACTCTAGCACAGACTTAAGGCTGGGGTGGAGTTTTATAGCAGGAAGACACAGTGCACATGAGACCAAAGATGCCATCTTGGAAAAGGGCAGTAATGCACAAAAGGTAATAAAAAATGTTCAGAGTCCTGACACCACAGTTACTCACACGCGGCTCTGCTCCGTACACCTTGCATACAAGGCTCCACTCCGTACACCTCGTACACACAAGGCTCCACTCCGTACACACCCGGCTCCACTCCGTACACATTGCATACACAGCTCCTTTCCGTACACCTCGTACACACGCGGCTCCGCTCCGTACACCTCGTAAACACGCGGCTCTGCTCTGTACACCTCGTACACACGTGGCTCTGCTCCGTACACCTCGTACACACGCGGCTCTGCTCCGTACACCTCGTACACACACAGCTCCACTTCGTACACCTTGCACACATGGCTCCGCTCCGTACATCTCATACACACACACTGTTCTGCTTCATGCACCTCAGACACATGGCTCCACTCCGTACACCTCACACACACACACAGCTCCACTCTGTACACCTCATACACACACGTGTTATGATCCTTAGTGGCTGAGGATCACCGAACTGACTAGCTAAGTTACTGAACATAGAACGAGCTCTAGGGAGGTGGTAACTGGACTGACCGCAATTCTGATCCTAACCAAACACACTAAAGGTAGCCGGTGAACGTGCCTGAATTCCTAGACGTCTCGACGCAGCCTGAGAAACTAGCTACCCCTAGAGAGAAGAAAGTAAGACCTCACTTGCCTCAGAGAAATAGCCCCAAAGATATAGAAAGCCCCCAACAAATAATAATGGTGCGGTCAGTAGAAAACCCTATACAAAATATCCACGCTGAGAATTCAAGAACCCCCCACACCAACTAACAGTGTGAGGGGAGAAACTGAGCCCCCTAGAGCTACCAGCAAGCGAGGAAATCACATATTAGCAAGCTGGACTAGGACTGATAATAAACCAGGAAACATATTGAACACTGATGATCAAAAAAATGAACAAACAGAAACTTAGCTTCTCTTGGAGAGACTGATAACGAAGGTAGTCAGGAGAGATCAAAATAGCACTGAATACATTGACAGCAGGCAACAACTGAAAGTCCAGGTGAGCTAAATAGGAAACCAACCAGCAGATAACGAGACAGCTGATCCCAGCCACAGACCTGCAGAATGACAAAAAGAGCCACCAGAGGGAGCCCAAAGATAGCACTCACACAGTACCACTTGTGACCACAAGAGGGAGCCCAAAAACAGAGTTCACAACACACGGCTCCGCTCCGTACACCTCATACACACACACACGGCTCTGCTCTGTACACCTCATACACACACACGGCTCCGCTTCGTGCACCTACACACATGGCTCCACTCCGTAAACCTCATACACACACGGCTCCGCACACTTCATACACACACACGTCTCCGCTCCGCACACCTCATACACACACGGCTTCGCTCCGTACACCTTATACACACCCGGCTCCGTACACCTCATACACACACGGCTCCGCTCTGTACACCTCATATACACACGGCTCCGCTCTGTACACCTCGTACACACACACCTCGTACACTCGTACACACCTCGTGCACACACACGGCTCTGCTACATCCACACTGTAAACAACTCCTGACCCCACACATAAGCTTACTGTCGTCCAGCACCATGACAGCACAGCAGAGTCCTGCAGTATACAGAGGCCCCTGATCATGTGACTCCTGACTCCTCCCCTCCTGTGACCTCATCACAGGTCCAGTGCGCACAGAGCCGCGGCAGCCATATATGTGATGTGCGGCTCTCAGAGGGGGGCAGGATGCAGTGCTGGACCACGGGGTACTCTCAAATCGGTACTCCCAAGCGGGATACGGGAAGGTTGGGAGGTGTGGTACCGGATCGCGGCTCTGAATCTCCCCGGTTCGGGGAGTCGGCTGCTTTTTTAACAAGTGGTTCCATCGAACTGGGGAAAACTGGCTGAATCCCACCCCTGCCTGAAGGGCACATCTGACTAACAGAATACAGCCATAGTTCTCTCCATAGCAGTGACATTGCCCTATAAGGCTATAAGTTTACACAAGTATATAAAAAAAATTGTCCTATTTTCATTCAGAAAAAAAACAGGCGATTTTTCATCTGTATGGCATCCAATTTTATACATCAGCAGTGAATAAAAATTTTAAAGATCAAATAGAATCTCCCAATAGCAACATTTCTGTAAAGATCAGATGCTTTCTTGTTGATCTGTATGTGACTTTTGCACATCTATAGACTTGAATGGGTCTCACCCGAAAAACAGAAGAAACTAGTGCATGCTGAGTTTTTTTTTTTTACGTGATCATTCGGTCCATGCGAAAAAAACTCGTTGCAGATTTGCCTGTGGAATTTTCTGCGCAGATTCTGCATCTCTTTGCAGAAAACACAGGTAAAAATCCGGGCAGATTTGATGCATTTTTGTAAGCTAAATAAAGATCTATTATTTCACAAAAAAGAATTGTGATGTCAACCTCCTCATTTACATACTCCATTGAAGAATAATATTTATACACATAGATAGATAGATAGATAGATAGATAGATAGATAGATAGATAGATAGATAGATAGATAGATCTATAGATATATCCATAGATCTATAGATAGATAGATATATCGATAGATACAGTGCCTTGCGAAAGTATTCGGCTCCCTGGAACTTTTCAACCTTTTCCCACATATCATGCTTTAAACATAAAGATACCAAATGTAAATTTTTGGTGAAGAATCAACAACAAGTGGAACACAATTGTGAAGTTGAACGAAATTTATTGGTTATTTTAAATTTTTGTGCAAATTCAAAAACTGAAAAGTGGGGCGTTGCAATGTTATTCGGCCCCTTTACTTTCAGTGCAGCAAACTCCCTCCAGAAGTTCATTGTGGATCTCTGAATGATCCAATGTTGTCCTAAATGCCTAATGATGATAAATATAATCCACCTGTGTGTAATCAAGTCAAATCTACCAAGACCCGGCCGTCCCTCTAAACTTTCATCTCAAACAAGGAAAAGACTGATCAGAGATGCAGCCAAGAGGCCCATGATCACTCTGGATGAACTGCAGAGATCTACAGCTGAGGTGGGGCAGTCTGTCCATAGGACGACAATCAGTCGTACACTGCACATATCTGGCCTTTCTGGAAGAGTGGCAAGAAGAAAGCCATTTCTCAAAGATATCCATAAAAAGTGTCGTTTAAAGTTTGCAACAAGCCACCTGGGAGACACACCAAACATGTGGAAGAAGGTGCTCTGGTCAGATGAAACCAAAATCGAACTTTTTGGCAACAATGCCAAATTATATCTTTGGCGTAAAGGCAACACAACTCATCACCCTGAACACACCATCCCCACTGTCAAACATGTTGGTGGCAGCATCATGGTTTGGGCCTGCTTTTCTTTAGCAGGGACAGGGAAGATGGTTAAAATTGATGGGAAGATGGATGGAGCCAAATACAGGACCATTCTTGAAGAAAACCTGTTGGAGTCTGCAAAAGACCTGAGACTGGGACAGAGATTTGTCTTCCAACAAGACAATGATCCCAAACATAAAGCAAAATCTACAATGGAATGGTTCACAAATAAACGTATCCAGGTGTTAGAATGGCCAAGTCAAAGTCCAGACCTCAATCCAATCGAGAATCTGTGGAAAGAGCTGAAAACTGCTGTTCACAAACGATCTCCATCAAACCTCACTGAGCTCGGGCTGTTTGCCAAGGAAGAATGGGCAAGAATTTCAGTCTTTCGATGTACAAAACTGATAGAGACATACCCCAAGCGACTTGCAGCTGTAAGCACAGCAAAAGGTGGCGCAACAAAGTATTAAGTTAAAGGGGTCGAATAATATTGCACGCCCCACTTTTCAGTTTTTGAATTTCAACAAAAATTTAAAATAACCAATAAATTTCGTTCAACTTCACAATTGTGTTCCACTTGTTGTTGATTCTTCACCAAAAATTTACATTTGGTATCTTTATGTTTGAAGCATGATATGTGGGAAAAGGTTGAAAAGTTCCAGGGAGCTGAATACTTTCGCAAGGCACTGTAGATAGATAGATCTATCTATCTATCTATAGATCTATCTATATAGCTATCTATAGATCTATCATCTTTCTATAGATCTACAGTTGTGGCCAAAAGTATTGACACCTAACAGGTGTTGGCAATAACTAAATCACACTTGCAGCTAGTTGACATGGATTAAAGTTGACTCAACCTCTGTCCTGTGTCCTTGTGTGTACCACTTAGATAAAAAAGAACCTAGACATGTTTGGTGTCCATGAACTCGCAACGACCTGGAAAATCATAATTGCAGATCAGTTTTAGCATTTAGTGAACCTAGTAAAAGAGCCAAACAAAAAACATATGTGGGATTGCACTTTTTTTGCAATTTCAGCGCACTTGGAATTTTTTTCCCGTTTTCTAGTATATGACATGGTAAAACCAATGGTGTTGTTCAAAAATGCAACTTGTCCCGCAAAAAATAAGCCCTCACATAGCCATATTGATGGAAAAATAAAAAAGTTATGGCTCTGGGAAGAAGGGGAGCGAAAAATGAAAAAAGCTCCAGGGGGTTAAGGGGTTAATAAAGAGTAAAAACATCAGCTGTCAGCCACCCCAGAAATATCGCATCCATAAGATGTGCCAATTCTGGAGCTCAGCCTCCTCTCTTCCCACTTGCCCTGGTGCAATGGCAAGTGGGGTAATAGTATTGGGGTTGATATCAGCTTTGTATTGGCAGCTGATATCAAGCCCAATGGTTAGTAATAGAGACGTGTCTATAAGTCACCTACATTACTAACCCCATAGTCAAATTGTAAAAAAAAAACATAGCCTGACAAAAAATAATAAGCCACCACATCCCTCACCTTTCCGATGAGAAGATAATCCCTTTTTCCTGCGACGAGTCTAGCTCTGCTACATCTAGATGCCATGCTGAACTTTGGCCCCTGACCACACCCATTTCACAACTAATCACACCCATATCCACGCCCCAACCACACCCGTTTAGCACTGCTGCTCACTGTTTCATAAACAATAATTATAAACAGAAAAAAATATGGCCACACATGATGCTCAATACTGTATAATGGCTACACAGTGCTCCATACTGTATAATGGCCACACGTGATGCTCAATACTGTATAATGGCCACACAGTGCTCCATACTGTATAATGGCCACACATGATGCTCAATACAATATAACGGCCCCACATGATGCCCAATACTGTATAATAGCCCCACATGATGTTCAATACTCTATAACGGCCCCACATGATGCCCAATACTGTATAATAGCCCCACATGATGTTCAATACTCTATAATGGCCACACAGTGCTCCATACTGTATAATGGCCACACATGATGATGCCAGTGTACAGTCGGGGCTGTAGATGTGTCCCAGCAGCTCTGCTTACAATGCAGGCAAAGATTTTACCACCTGTCGCTGCCCACACTGCTGTCTCACAGATCCTGAACACTGCAATGTAGCCCAGCTCTGCAAACTCTGCATGTACTCAGACAACACCACAACACTATCTACTGGCTCCACTCCATAACTGTTGTAGTATGTAATGGTTGCATATATATATATATATACACACTGTGCCTATGACTAACAGGCTGCACTGGAACTGCTGCCACTATTCCTGGCTATAATGCCTTGTACTGTAAGCACAGCAGGGCATTTTACTATTACTATTCATTTTGTAGTTTCAGCTTTTGCTTCTACAGTATTATGGAATATAATATATGGCAGCAACCTGATATATACATTTTACAGGAATTATACACTTCATGAGCTCAAGTTTCCATTAATAAGCTTCAAAGCATACATTTTACCTGTTGAGACCATGTGAAGCGACGACCCACTAACGTTTTAGCTAAGAGAGCCATTTTGACATAAGGAATTGCTTTCTATGTCATTACCTAGTGTAGATTCACTAACGGTGACCCTATGGTATTTTCAGTCAGCAAAAATGAAAAAGTAGTCATTCAGAAAAATAATCTGGTTCTAAAGAACGCATATGTATCCTGCCTGTAGCCCTTAATCCTGAGATTTATATTACTGGGTTGAGGAAAGATTACAAGTAGTATTAGGAGAACACGCCAACAAAAGGGAACCGTCGTATCTGACACCTGGAAGAGCCTGAGGAAGTGGCAGGGCTGTCATGTCACAGGTGCGCTCAGAGAGTGGCACAATGGCTGATGATTTAGCAGGGATTATGAGAAGCTCATGCGGCATACAGCTGCCAGATTGAATGGGATTTTCTAGTGGAGTTAGAAATCGGTATTTGTACTACATATGTGAGGTAATCCTCACCTACCGTCTAACATGATTGTGTCAGTGGTACAAAGTAATTACACACATTTACATCTCCACGGCTCAAAGGCATAACCTAAAGCTTCTTGGCCCCAATGAAAAATATGTGACCAGACCCCTCATCTAACATCGTCATTTATAATTGAATTGTCTTCTTACATGGCAGAATCTCATGTGGGACCTTCAGGCATCAGGGCTATTGCAGGGTCAGCTCCATGTTTATGTGGGCCTTTTCGTGACAGAGTTCACTTTGCTTTCGATTTTATTTTACCTAGTTGCCTTTTCAAATGCTATAACTTTTTTTTATTTTTCAGTGCATACAGTTGTATTAACATTTTTGGGTTTATAGTACGTTCTGTCCCTTTTTATTTTTTAGGACGAGAAGTAACCAAAAAAACAACAATTCTACCATATTGTCTTATTATTTTTTCCATTTCGTCATTTACAGAATGGGGTAAATACACCTCTCTATTGAGATTGCAATACCAAGAAGGAAAAGTAATGGAATCATATTAATGATATACTGTATATACATTATGACAAAATGGGAAGAACATTTTTTAAAACATCTTGATTTGTTTAATATCGAGTGTCAGTGATATGTACAGAAATACATGGACTTGCACGTCTTGGCTGCTATCAATGTGGTTATTAATGGTTGTCTAAGGAATGTTCTGCCGCCCTTCATGCTCTTGTGGAAATCATCAAGATCCTCTGGTGGCAGCTCCCTTTGTAATTAACGACCAATGATCTCCCATATGTGCTTGATCGAAGACAAGTCCAGTGATGCTGCAGGCTATGGTAGCACATTTAGGCAGGCTGCTCACAGTAACATGAACAATATGCGTCATTGCGTTGTCATGTAGGAAAACAGCTCTTGGTACATTTTGGAGAAATGGCCTTACCAATTGATGATTTGCATGCCCAAGTGCATTCAGCATGGCAGAACATTACTCAGATAACCATTAATAACCTTATAGCAGTCAAGGCGTGTAAGTGTTTGGATCTGTACATGACTGTGATATTCAATACTGAATAAATTGATATATTTTGAAATTCTTTTTCTGTTTTATCATTATTTACATATCATTAACATGTCTATCTATCGCGTCATATCAATAATTCCATGACTTTTCCCTATTGTTGCAGTTTCAATGTTGAGTATATTGTACTTCGTTAGTTAGAACAGTTACACACATAGTGATTAGAGATGGGCGAACCTGAACAGTAAAGTTCGGCGTCCATACCGAACACCTACTGTTCGTGCACGGACACCGAACATGGACTATTCGGGTTCCGTCCCCCGAACACTGTCAGCGTGGAAAACAATGCTTTTGATCGGCGGTAAAATTATTACCGCCAGTCAGGCAGCTGTGGTTCCCACGCTATTAAATCACTGTGTGAGCCCACAGCTATGATCGTAGGTAAAAAGTTTACCTCCGGTCACTGGCGTCGGCTGATGGGATTACTGCTCAAATCAGCCTACGCCTAATAACAGCGAGAGCAGGCTGCAGCTGATGGGAGCATTCATCAGTCGGCGCCTGCTCTCTCATAATTAAATAATTTAAAAAACATAACAGCATGGGTTCCCCTGTATTTTTGATAACCAGACAGGCAAAACTGACAGCTGCAGGCTGCAACCCTCAGCTGTCCACTTTAGCAAGGCTTGTTATCAAGAACAGAGTGGTACCAATGCAGTTTTTGTAAATTATTTAAATACATAATTTTAAAAAATTGCATGAGATCCTCCCCATTTTTTACAACCTGCCAAGCTAAAGCAGACAATTGGGGAGAGTAGTCTCAGGCTGGTAAGGTGCCATGGATATTGCCCCCCCTGCCTCAAAATAGCAGCCCGCAGATACGCCAATTCTGATGCTTTGCCCGACTCCATCTTTCCCTCATCCATCCATTCCTCCATCCCTCATCCATTCATCCAGCCATACCTCCATCCATCGCTCATCCATCCAGCCATATCTCCATCCATCCCTCATCCAGCCCTCATCCACCCCTCATCCATCCATCCATCAATTTCTCATCAATCCATCCTTCCATCCCTCATCCATCCATCCATACCTCATCCATCAAACCTCAATGATGACACCTCTAGTCACCGATGCACTCACAGCAGTTCATTCCTCAGTGGTTCTCATCTGTGACCATCACATCTTGGTACCGTTCAGGTTTAAAACTGTTTATCCCTAGACATGCATTACAGCGTGGGACAGAACGTCATATAGGTGAGGGATATTGTTGATTTTTTTTTACAGGAGATGATGGCTTCAATAGAATGGGCATTAGTTGAGTATAACTGTTTGTTATTTTTAACTGAAAAAGTAAAATAGGGGACTTTATTTTAAATAGGGGACTTTATTCTGGCTGTCTGTTTATTTACAATACAAATATAGGATTAGGAATGGATAGGTGTCTTATAGACGCCTCTCCATTACTAAGCTGTGGGCTTAGGACAATACAAAGGTGACATTAACTCCACAAATATGAACCCCACTTGCCACTGCCACAGGGCAAGTGGGAAGAGCCAGGCAAAGCGCCATAATTGGAGCATCTAATAGATGCACCTTTTTTGGGCAGCTGCGGGCTGTTATTTTTAGGCTGGAGGGGCCAATATCCATGGTCTCTTACTAGCCTCAGAATACCAGCCCCCAATTGTCTGATTTAGCTTGGCTGGTTGTCAAAATTGGGGGTGACCCCACACTGTTTTTTTCAGTTATTTATAAACAGTGGGGACCCCTCTATTCTTGACAACCAGACTTGCTAATGCTGACAGCTAAGGGTTGCAGCCTGCAGCTGTCAGTGTTGCCTGGCTGGTTATCAAAAATACAGGGGAACCCATGCCATTTTTTTTAATTTTTATTATTTAGAGCACAGGTGCCAACTGATGATTACTCCCATCAGCCTGCACCTGCTCTCACTGTTATTAGCGGCAGCAGGCATAAGCTGATCAGAGCAGTAGTCCCATCAGCCAACGCCAGTGACCGGAGGTAAACTTTTTGCCACCACATCTGACCACAGCTGTGGACTCACGCTGCGATTTGACAGCGAGGGAATCGTGGCTGTCTGACCTGGGGAATGATTTTACCACCGATGAAAAGCAGTGTTTGCTGTGCTGTCATGCACACTGGATGTTTGGGCTCCCCATTCAAGTGAATTGGGTCTGTGTTTGGGTTCCGGTCCAGGTACTGTTCATGGGAGCTGGACCCGAGAAGTTTTCACTTCTTTGGCTGGTATCCTCGGCCTGGCATCCTGGACGCCTCTTGCATTTAGAAAGCCCTGCAAGAATGTTGTGTCACTTGGCCTCACGTGATGTCATGATGTATGTTGCAGCTTGACCTCCATCGTATCAAGGGGCCTAGTAAACACCCAAAGTGCCCAGTTAGCCAGGTCAAAGATACTGGCCGCAGAAGTAAAGGCAACCTTAGCCCTATGTCCAGTCCGATCCTCTATGGCAGCACAAATCTGTGACCACATTATTAAAAACATATTTTTTAAATATTTGATTTAAATAACGTAGAAAATAAATAATCAATTCATCAATATCATTGCAACAGAAACTCCCTTTAACACATCATATACAAAGTAATAGACTAAAAATAGCAAAATAGCATTTATGAACACAGATCACTTTTTTTTTGTTATATCACCACCTGCTGTGATAATTTGGTATTGCATCATTTGAAAAGGACGTCCATGATTTAGAAAATGCATAACAACCAGAAGATCATTTTACTGCATGGTCATTTCAAAGAGGTTTTGCTTGAACTTTTAAACCACCACTCCTGCGTTCTTTTTTATTGCACCACTGGAGTGGTGCTTTAAATGTAATTCCCCTGCTCTCTGTCTTTTACTCACCTACCACCTCCTTCATTAATTTCCAGCGTCGCTCTCATTGGTCTCTGGCAAAAAGTGACCTGTCGCAGCGCCAGTGTTTCATGGAGCACACTGGAGGTCACTTTTCAATACAAATCTATGAGAACCTCGTTCTGGCTCTCATAGACATGCATTAAGAGCTTGTGACGTATCTTTTGACTTCTGGCCTGACTTCTATCTATCCTAGGATTTGCGTTAAATAAAACTTGATTGATTATAATTTGAGGGTGGGTCCTCAGAATAATTCCTTCTGGAGGGCCCAATATTAACTCCTTAACGACCTATAACGTGTATATCCATCATAGGTTGCCTCCCCCTCTTTGGTGCGGACTCCGGCACTGAGCCCGCACCTTTTCCGGCACATGATAGCTGATCTGATCAGCTATCAATCTCTGGCAGTGGCATTTAACTCTTGCAAACCGGATGCATGTCTTAGCTCCACTCATCTGTGCCGCTGTCTCATGATCACGGGGCGCTGATGGATTGACATGACAACCCGGGGTCTGCAGGAGACCCCTGTGGTTGCCATTGCCAAACTGCTATGAGCGCCACCTGGCGGTCGACGCTCATAGCAGATTATCATTTTAGCTGTGCCTGTCCAACTAGCCTCCAGCACAGCTTGGTCCCCGGCTGCTTTTAACCCCTTTATGACATCAAACGGGATAGTACGTCCGACGTGAGAAGCCCCGCTTTGAGGTGGGCTCCGGCGGTGAGCCCACCTCAAAGCCGTGACATGTCAACTGTTTTCAACAGCTGACATGTGTCCGCAATAGGCGCAAGCAGAACCACCCATGCCTATTAACTAGTTACATGCTGCTGCCAGACTCTGACAGTGGCATTTAACAAGCGCTTCCGGCCATCGGGCCGGAAATACGCGCACTGCTGACCTCTGTCGCGTGATCGGGGGTCAGCAGTGCATCGGCATAACAACCAGAGGTTTCCTGAAGACCTCTATGATTTTTGATGCCAGATTACTATGAGCGCCACCCTGTGTGCAGTCCTGCATCATCAGTGTAGTTTCCAAAGTTAGAAAAGTAAAGCACCTTAGAAGAAATCATGTCAGATCATAGCTCCCAACAGTCCCAGAATCAGTGAGACAGTGCCAGTTTGGATCAGACATCTCTCTGTCCTGTGAGGTCAGGTCAGTGTCTTAGATTTTTTTTTATATACAACAACTACTGTTCAAAAATCAGAGTAGGGTAAGCTCAATAATTAGTTTGCCATAAGTAATTAAACCCTAACTAAAGATTAAAGTAAAACATAACTTTTAATTAAACTATAAAATCACATTATTAAAATCTGCTAAGCTAGTGAGTATCCACTGATAGGATATTAATAAGTAAACTATCTGATCCTCTTGATTTATATCTGATATCCTTTAGAATATTGTTTATTCCATAGAGTTGGTGCGACCACTACCACTACTCTCATTAGGAGTTTATAAACACTCCATTAGCTAGCTGCTAAAATAACTCCTAGACCTCCCCGACATGTTTCACCACCTAAACTGGCTTCATCAGGGTGTGAGGCTAGACTGAGCAAGCACATGGGTAACCGGATCTTTTAAAAGATTTGGTATGTCATAAATAAGGGACAATCGGGGTCAACAAATCAGAACGCTCCAAGCATTAAACCAATCACAGCCGACATTGCTAAACATTCCGGTGTCCTATATTACAAAAAATCCCTTTACATTGTTTTGAGTGAATCAAGGTATTACTAAGGATTCTCCTAAAGCATTCATAGATGAATTCTCGCTTCACCTTTAGAACGCATAACACATATCACTATTCAGGGAATAAAATTGATACTGCACCTTCCCTGCGTCAGTTCCGAGCACCAATTACTAGTGTACTCCCACCATTTACACCAATCACCTCCTTTCCCATCATGTACGGAGACCGCCAGCCTACGATACATACCAATTGCTTCCGGAGGTCTCCCATGAGGCTGTGCGCTCATGTGCACTCCTCTCCATACTCGACAATTTTGGAAATCAACTGCGCATGTCATCTCAGCGAAGATCGCACTTGCGCAGAAAGGCTTGTTATTCCACCTCAATATTATCATTAATGGATGGAAAAGTACACTACTACTTGGTAAAATTAAAGGTATATTCTTTTATATCTTTTTTCTTAAACTATATATCATCATACACTTTAGTGATTAATTCTCTCAATAAATAAACAAGAGAAGAGAAATTGATTCAAACACATCTTCAGGACATTCATATTAGTACACAATGGAATATAAGATGAGGAAGTACCTATGTCATCTATAATCTAATAACCACATTTGTGTTATCTAGTCAAATTCAAAGCTCATAATATACCTTTATACCCCACGATCAGGGGCGTAACTACCGCGGTCGCAGCGGTCGCCATTGCGACCGGGCCCCGCAGGTCAGGGGCCCCGGGCCGGCAGGTCTGAGCAGGGCCAGGCTGGCCATCGGGCACTTCTGGCAAATGCCAGAAGAGCCGATGCCAGTAGTGGGCCGCTGCACTGTTCCTCCCCCGGAACCCCCCCAGTGCCGCCGCCGCCGCCGCATTTAACTATACCGGCGTCTATGACACTGGTATAGTTCAATGCAATGATGGGAGGAGAGAGCGTCACCTGACGCTTCCTCTCCCATCATTCCCCGCTCTGCCTCTGACAGTACACTGCGGGTGCGCGATGACGTCATATCATCGCGCACCTGCAGTGTCCTGGGCAGACTGCAGCCGCCAGGAGCAGCGCGGGCAAAAGGAAAGGTGAGGAGAGTTTTTTTTTTTTTTTCTTTTTAACCGGACTGTGGGGCCATTATCGGGGGGGGGGGAGGGGGATGAGATGAGATGTGGGCTGTGCTGGATATACCACTGTGAGGGCTGTGCTGGATATACCACTGTGCGGTCTGTGCTGGATATACCACTGTGCGGTCTGTGCTGGATATACCACTGTGCGGTCTGTGCTGGATATACCACTGTGCGGGCTGTGCTGGATATACCACTGTGCGGGCTGTGCTGGATATACCACTGTGCGGGCTGTGCTGGCACCCAACACCATGTTGCAGTGCAGGAGATTCCTGCAACAGTCCGAGGCGTATCTAGGGGAAGCGGGGCGGGGGAAGGTGGGGGGGTTGCGGGGGCGGGGGAAGGTGGGGGGGTAGGGGGGGGCCCCATTTGGAAGTTCGCACCGGGGCCCATAACTTTGTAGTTACGCCACTGCCCACGATGACACTTATTTCATGACTCAATCAAAACACATATTAATAAACAATGTACCAAAAGTCCTTTAATAGTTACCGTATTAACAATTCAAGGCAGGGAGAATTTATATACAACAATTACTATACATAGATTATTAAGGAGGGTAAACCATAGAGGACCAGGACCTCCACGTAAACAAACCAGATCCAGAGTGAGATCATAACAGAAAACCTCAGTCTTCCAGAAAAGCAGAGAAGGAAAAACCTTCCTTTAGCCATTAGGGGCTACGACTTCTTAATCTAAACATCCATCTGCTCTCCTCTTGTAGTAGCACCCTATCTAAATTGCCCTTCCTAGGACCCAAGAATAAATGTCTAAACTCCCCACATCTTCAATTGCAGAGGATCATCACAATGTACACTCCTCATATGCGATGATAAGGGTGTCTCAGTCCTAGTATTTATTGAACTAATGTGCTGCTGACAGATTCACCTCCTCAGTTCCTGGATCATCTTTCCCACATACAATTTTGGACATGGGCACATAATTACATATATTACCCCCTTGGTCTTGCAATTTATGCTGTCTCTAGCGTAGTACTCCTTCTTATCAACAAGATTGAAAAATTCCTTGACAGCTGGGACAAGGACAAATCAGTCTCCGCTATGTCAGTCACTCCTTTATTATTATATCTGGGTCCTCTAGAATTAAACCTAGGTCCTCTAGACCTCTGTGCATAAACTTGACCTGTCTCAAAATCACCCAGATCTCTGATGAATTTTCTGTGTTTACGTTCCTTAATTTCTCTTTTAAGATTATCACACCCTGATGAAGCCAGTTTAGGTGGTGAAACATGTTGGGAAGGTCTATGAGTTATTTTAGTAGCTAGCTAATGGAGTGTGTATAAACTCATAATGAGAGTAGTGGTAGTGGCCGCACCAACTCTATGGAATAAACAACATTATAAAGGACATAAGATATAAATCAAGAGGATCAGATAGTTTATGTACTAATATCCTATCAGTGGATACTCGCTAGCTTAGCAGATTTTAACCCCTTTCTGACCTCGGACGGGATAGTACGTCCGAGGTCAGAACCCCCGCTTTGATGCGGGCTCCGGCGGTGAGCCCGCATCAAAGCCGGGACATGTCAGCTGTTTTGAACAGCTGACATGTGCCCGCAATAGCAGCGGGTGAAATCGCGATTCACCCGCCGCTATTAACTAGTTGAATGCCGCTGTCAAATGCAGACAGCGGCATTTAACCGGCGCTTCCGGCCATCGGGCCGGAAATGAGCGCATCGCCAACCCCCGTCACATGATCGGGGGCCAGCGATGCTTCTGCATTGTAACCATAGAGGTCCTTGAGACCTCTATGGTTACTGATTCTGGTGTGCTGTGTGCGCCACCCTGTGGTCGGCGCTCATAGCAAGCCTGCATTTCTGCTGCATAGCAGCGATCTGATGATCACTGCTATGTAACAGAGGCGATCGAGTTGTGCCAGCTTCTAGCCTCCCATGGAGGCTATTGAAGCATGGCAAAAGTTAAAAAAAAAAGTAAAAAAATGTGAAAAAAATAAAACAAATATAAAAATTTAAATCACCCCCCTTTCGCCCCATTCAAAATAAAACAATATAAAAAAAATAAACCTACACTTATTTGGTATCGCCGCGATCAGAATTGCCAGATCTATCAATAAAAAAAAGCATTAACCTGATCGCTAAGCAGCGTAGCGAGAAAAAAATTAGAAACGCCAGAATTACGTTTTTTTGGTCGCCGTGACATTGCATTAAAATGCAATAACGGGCGATCAAAAGAACGTATCTGCACAAAAGTGGTATCAATAAAAACCACTGCTCGGCACACAAAAAATAAGCTGTTAACCGACCCCAGATCACGAAAAATGGAGACGCTACGGGTATCGGAAAATGGCACATTTTTTTTCTTTTTGGCAAAGTTTCGAATTTTTTTTCACCACTTAGATAAAAGAGAACCTAGACATGTTTGGTGTCTATGAACTCGTAATGAGAATCATAATGGCAGGTCAGTTTTAGCATTTAGTGAACCTAGCAAAAAAGCCAACCAAATAACAAGTATGGGATTGCACTTTTTTTGCAATTTCACCGCACTTGGAATTTTTTTCCCGTTTTCTAGTACATGACATGGTAAAACCAATGATGTCGTTCAAAAGTACAACTTGTCTCACAAAAATAAGCCCTCACATGGCCATATTGACGGAAAAATAAAAAAGTTATGGCTCTGGGAAGGATTGGAGCGAAAAACGAACTTGGAAAAACGGAAAATCCCAAGGTCATGAAAGGGTTAATAATGTGCTTTAATTGTGGAATTAAAAGTTATGTTTTACTTTAATCTTTAGTTAGGGTCTATTTGTGTTATGACTGCCGCTTCTGCTGCCACCTCTACTTACCTCTCTGGGCGTTGCGCCGACTCCTCCTCGCTTGCTGTCGTCCCCGCTGCTGTTCCTGCTTCCTGGTCCGCCGCTTCGTCTCCTCTGCATCGCTCTCATCGTTTCGCCGCCGCCTCCTCTATTGCGGCCACTGCCGCTCTTGTCCCCGGGCTTCCTGCGCCGCCGGCTCCTCCTCTTTCCAGGCATCATTCTGATCCCCCGATTCCTTCTTCTGCCACTAGGGGGCTTCAGCGTGGTGCTTCTCTCCCTGCGTTCTCTCGTCCTGTCTCTGCTCCATTCAGGTGCTATAGGGCGCGGGCGCGCATTCCTTGTTGTTACTTTCCTTCTCGGCTCCTTTCCAGCAGTCCCTGTACCCCAATCAGATTTCAGCACAGGGTATATCAGGCGTCTCCACCATTCTAGCAATGCCTGATTATCGTGTGTACTTCATGCGAGCTTCTGGCCGTTTTCTTACCCGTCCTGTTATTCTGATTCTTCTAACTGCTTGCTCACTTCTGTTTGTCCGTTTAAACCCGCTTTCCATTCTGAGCTTCTTTCTTGAGCCGTCCCTCTTGGTTCCAGCCGTTGCGGTATCTGACTCCCTCGGGCTTGCTCCTCGCGATCCCTGTATAGAGGTTGGTCTCCCAGGTTCGCTCGCCCGTCGGAGCTGGTCCACTCTCTGTCTGTCCCATCTGTCAGTTCATCAGAAACAGTAACAGTATAACAATTTGCCTATGGCAAACTGTAATTATTTAGCTTTTTTAACCCTTTCACCCCCGAGCCTGTTTTCACCTTCATGACCAGACCAAATTTAACAATTCTGATCACTGTCACTTTATGTGGTAATAACTCTGGAAAGCTTCAGTGGATTCGACTGATTCTGAGATTGTTTTTTTCGTGACATAATGTACTTTATGATAGTGGTAACATTTCTTGCGTTTATTTGTGAAAAAAATGGAAATTTGGCAAAAAATGTTATGCCCTTAAATCAGAGATTTGTATCACACAAAATAGATAGTAAATAAGATTTCCCACATGTCAACTTCAGCACAGTTTCTGAAACATATTTTTTTTTTTGCTAGGAAGTTATAAGGGTTAAAGCTTGACCAGCGATTTCTCATTTTTCCAACAAAATTTACCAAACTATTTTTTATGAAAACAAGTGGAGAAGGGAAGAAGGAGAATCAGCTCACTGTTGATGCAGCCACAATCCTGCTGAGAAGCCTGAGATCCGGCTGAGGCAAATGAAGAGGAAAAATCCAGCATGGAAGCAGGTAAGGCTACTTTCACACTAGCGTTAACTGCAATTCGTCACAATGCGTCGTTTTGCAGAAAAAACGCATCCTGCAAAAGTGCTTGCAGGATGCGTTTTTTCTCCATTGATTAACATTAGCGACGCATTGCGACGGATTGCCACACGTCGCAACCGTCGTGAGATGGTTGCGCCGTGTTGTGGCGGTCCGCCGGGAGCAAAAAACGTTACATGTAACGCTTTTTGCTCCCGACGGTCCGCTTTTTCCGACCGCGCATGCGCGGCCGGAACTCCGCCCCCACCTCCCCGCACTTCCCCGCACCTCACAATGGGGCAGCGGATGCGCTGGAAAAATGCATCCGCTGCCCCCGTTGTGCGGCGGAGACAACGCTAGCGTCGGTGACCATGTTTTTATGGATGTGATTTATTTCTTCAATAAAATTGGACATTTTACTTCCCTGCTTCTGTAGTGAGCTGGCCGGCTGTGACTGTTCTATTATCATTGACATAGAATCTGTGACAGACACTGCCCCCGTGTGGCCAGAAGTTATACCTATGCCGAATGTGATTACAGAGAAACAAACTGTATTGGCTAGACTCCCCCCTGTTGTGTCATGTGAACAGGAAGGGGAGGGAAAAAGAGAGCCCGGGAAACTGGTGTGTGCAGAGAGAGATCGGTGTGTGCTGGCGTCCTCCGGTAGATGCGATATAGAAGATTGCCTGGATGACCTCTCTATCTCGGAAGCTGACATCCAGATTGTTCCCAGCTCCCACACTGCGGAGCACCCAGCGGTGACATCTTCACAGATCCTGGAGCCCATGAACTGTAAGCGGGTCCTCTGTTGAGAGGCCGAACATTCCACCCTTACCTGCTGAACCCCAAGGGCTACAGTCTGGACCTGAGAGACAGAGTTTTGTTTAATCCCTGTTGTTTTCTCTTTCGAAGCGTCCCCCTGCAGTGACAGACAGGCCTGCGACGTGGGAAGATAACCTCCTGGAGCAAAGGAACTGGTAACGTGTGGATAGGGACAGTGAGGGACAGTTTGTTATTACACGTTATCTCTGTGAATAGGCATATTTTTGTATTGTCTATTATTGTGTTCCGCTGTGTTAAGGAAAATGTATAACAGTAAAGATACGTTTGTTAAGATGGAATCTGAGTGCGAAAGTTTTGCTGGGCCAGATCATGGATATACATGGGCGACCTTACCCTCTACCACTTCATCTGGCGTAGTCGGCAGGATCTGTGCCCAGCAAGATACCCACCCAGGCCCAGTGTACAGTCAGAAACCGCCGCCGGTGTCCATTGTAAACCAGGTCAGGAAGTTTGGCGGGCGAAAGTACCCCGTACCAGAGTGGGCGGAACAAGTGCGGATACTGGGAGAAATGTATAATATTGACCCTAAGACCTTGGCAGAAATGGCGGTACTGACGCTAGAGGGGGAGGCATGGACGACAGTCAGACTGGAGACGGTCAGGGGGCAGCGTGCATTGGAGGATTTGGTGCGGGTGCTGGAAAAGACCTATGGACCTACTACGTACCAGGGAACACTGCGATACCTGTTCTTCAGACGGACACAGCTTGAATGGGAGGACATTCCCCAATATGCAAATGCCCTTCAGGTACTCCTTGAACAAGTCTGTGCAAAAGGGGAACAACTGGCTACTATAGCTCCTCGTGACCTGGTACTGAGAGACCAATTCGTTATAGGACTGAGAGACCAGTATCTTAACCGTACGCTACAGGACTTGATTCGGATGACGCCAACTCTCACCTTCGCTGAAGTCAAGCAGGAAGCCATAGAACGTTCTAGGGGACCCGTCATGGATGTGCGGACTCAAAGCACTGCGTGCAGATCCATATTAGACAGTAAACAGCCCAACAGTGACACCGAGGAGCTGAAACAGATGGTAGCAGATTTACAGCAACAGGTATCACAGTTAACACTAGAACGACAGAGAGACCAGCGGATACGACCTAGCCATCCCGCGGGACCGTGTTGGTCATGTGGTGACCCTCGCCACAGGGCGAATCGTTGTCCTCAACAAACAAACCATCAGTTACCGCGACGAACAGAATATCAGCTACATCCACAAGCAGAGCCACCACGCCAGGTCACACCACAATGGCCGCCGTTAAACTAGACACCCCTGCAGCTGAGGTTCGAGCAGCAGGGGGGGACAGAGAATGGGGTGTAGAAAAACAGAGCCAGCAAAGGAGTACTCTTGCCTCGAGTAGTCCTACACTTGAAGTTATTCTGGAGGGAGTTGCAGTGCAAGGATTGATGGACACTGGGTCGCAAGTGACCACGATCTCTGAACAGTTTTATGAAAAGTACCTCAAACCAAGAACTGCTTGTGATCCAGATACCACCATTAAGATTATTGCGGCTAATAACCTACCTATTCCAGTAACCGGAGTCGCCTGGATGGATACGAAGGCCTGCGGACAAGACCTAGGGAAACGAGGAATCGTCATTGTCAAGGAAGGCTTCGGCTCCGAGACCCCAGTGATAATCGGAATGAATATCTTGAAAGACCTGGACCTTATGCTGTTGACAAGAAAAGGGCCCAAGTACTGGCAGAAAGTTACCAAACATAAACCGACTCGTCTGGCGTTCCAACGCGTAATCCGGACCGTTGGACTTCAACAGATGGCAAAGGAACAACTACCCCTAGCAGCCATTAAAGTGCCCCGCCGTACCCGGATTACTTTGCCCGCTGAAAAAGAGACAGTCATTTCCCTGCCTCTTAACACCAACCGACAGCTTGAAGGAGTTGAAGTGTTAATCGAGCCGAGGGCTCCAAGTGGGAGTAAGCTAAACCCACTAGTCGCCCGCACCCTAGCCGTCGTGAGGAACGGAAGAGTCCCTGTCAGGCTGAACAACACCGCAGACGTAGGTGTAGCCCTTGAAGCTGGCACGCAACTTGCCAGAGTATATGCTCTACCCACAGAAGTAAATCCCATGGGACCCTTACAATTCACCCCGTCTACAGAAGATGGCTGGACGGTAACTGTCACAGCCATAAATGCTCAAGCAGATGATGAAGACATTAGGCGAAAACTACTGGAAAAAGTGCAACTGGACCCGTCCCAGTACACCAAACAGGAAGTGTCTCAAATGAAGAAACTACTGCGAGAACACCAAGACTCCTTTGCATGACACCGACTTCGGGTACACCACCAGTATCCAACACGAGATTCCCACGGGCGATGCTGCCCCTATTCGCGAGAGGTACCGACAAATACCACCTCAACAATACCAGGAGGTGAAAAGCCTCTTAGAATCTATGCTACACGCCGGAGTGGTGCGGGAAAGCCAGAGCCCATGGGCTGCACCCGTGGTGATAGTCAAAAAGAAAGATGGATCCCTGAGATTTTGCGTAGACTACCGTCGGTTGAACGCTTGCACGATCCGGGACTCCTATCCACTCCCCCGGATCGAAGAGTCACTGACCGCCCTGAAAAAGGCCAAATATTTTTCGTCTCTAGACTTGGCCAGTGGATATTGGCAGGTCCCCATGAGTGAGAAGGACAGAGAAAAGACCGCCTTCATCCTTCCCATGGGCCTGTACGAGTTTGACCGGATGCCATTCGGCTTGAATAACGCACCAGGGACCTTTCAGAGACTGATGGAACGCTGTCTGGGAGATTTCAACTTCGAATTCACGCTGATATACCTTGATGACATCGTGGTATACTCCGCCACCTTCGAGGATCATCTTCACAAGCTTGGCAAAGTGTTCCAGCGCTTGAAGAAACACGGCTTGAAGTTGAAGCCCAGCAAGTGCCCTCTATTCCAGCAGGAGATCGATTACCTGGGACACCGGATCTCGGCCGAAGGTGTCCAACCCTCTCCAGAGAAGATAGCAGCTGTCCGAGAGTGGCCACAACCAACTACCATCAAAGAAGTCCAGGCTTTCCTGGGGCTAGCGGGCTATTACCGCCGATTTGTCAAGGACTTTGCCCGGCTTGCGGAACCACTGCATGAGACCCTCCAAGGGATCGCGAACAGTCCCAGAGGACGACGCATCAGCTGGGGGCCCGACCAAGAAAAATCCTTCCGGGCGCTTCAAGCTGCTCTGACATCACCCCCTATTCTGGCATATGCAGACTACACCTTGCCGTTCCAGTTATACACCGACGCCAGCCTTCAAGGTCTCGGGGCGGTCCTCTCCCAAGTCCAAGATAACAAGGAACGCGTAATAGCCTATGCCAGTAGATCCCTCCGTGACACCGAAAAGAACCCCGTCAACTACAGCTCTTTCCGCCTGGAACTCCTGGCCCTGACCTGGGCTATGACAGAGAAATTTGCTGGCTACCTGACAGGGGCAGAGGTGCTGGTCGTGACAGACAACAATCCTCTCGCCCACCTAGAAAATGCCAAACTAGGGGCAATGGAACAGCGCTGGATGGCAAGGCTCTCTAGATTCCAATACAAAATTAAATACAGAGCGGGGACGGAGAATCAGAATGCCGACAGCCTTTCCAGAGTGACATCATCCCCGCCAGTGGGGGACCGGGATGAAGAGTTGGAGGAAGATGAACTCCCGACTTTGCCCGGCTAGCTAAACAAATAGAAGATAGCTGCCAGTATGCTGTAGGCGGGATCGAAGCCGTAGTGGGGTCCCCCCTGTCCCAACAAGAATGGGCCAAGCTTCAAGATCGAGACCCTGAACACGTCTTACTGAAGCAGTACGTGAAGACACAAGAAAAACCACCCTCCGAAGTAAGAGCCTGACTATCAACCAGGGCCTCTGCCCTACTTGCCCAATGGGATCGGCTGATCGTGAAGGATGGAGTCTTGTATCCCATATGCTGGAAGAATGTTTGCAGATTGTCGTCCCGGTGCAGCTAGCCCATGAGATGGTGGCTGAAGCTCACAGAAGGAACGGCCACTTCGGCGTAGACAAGACCCTCCGGTGGACCCAGCAATTCATTTTTTGCCCTTGGACACTTCACTTCCACGCTGGATTTTTTTCGCTTCGTTAAACTATTTTTTTTAGGGACCACACCACATTTGAAGCAATTTTGAGGGGCCTATATAACAGAAAATACTCAAAAGTTGCACCATTCTAAAAACTGCACCCATAAGGGAATCCAAAACAACATTCAAGAAGTTTGTTAACCCTTCAGGTGCTTTACAGGAATTTTTGGAACGTGGAAGAAAAAAATGAACATTTAAATTTTTGTCACAAAAATTTTACTCAAGACTCCAATTTTTTTTATTTTTACAAGGGTAACAGGAAAAATGCAACCCAAAGTTTTTTATTCAATTTCTCCTCAGCATGCTGATACCCCATATGTAGGGAAAAAACACTATCTGAGTTTTTGAATGTAAAATTTGCTGGATTAATAAGCGGATGCTATATTGCGCCTGGAGAGCCCCTGATGTGCCTAAACAGTGAAAACCACCCCCAAGGGACACTATTTTGGACACTAGACCCCTCAGGGAACTTATCTAGATGTGTGGTGAGCACCTTGAACCCCCAGGTGCTTCACAGAAATTTATAACCTTGAGCCGTGAAAATTAAAGAATCACATTTTCCCCACAGAAATGTTTTGTTTACCCCCAAATTTAGCATTTGCACAAGAATAACAGGGCCAATTGCACCATAGAATTTGTTGTGCAATTTCTCCTGAGTACGCCGATACTCAATATGTGGGGTAAAATTACTGTTTGGGCGCACAGCAGGGCTTGGAATGGAAGGAGCACATTTGACTTTTTGATTGCAAAAATTGCTGGAATTATTAGCGGACGACATGTCGCATTTGGAGAGCCCCTTTCGTGACATTGTACTTTATGATAGTGGTAAAATTTGATATAGCTTGCGTTTATTTGTGAAAAAAATGGAAATTTGGTGAAAATTTAGTAATTTTCAAGCTTAATTTTTAGGCCCTTAAATTAGAGAGTTATGTCTCACAAAATAGTTAAAAAATAACATTTCACACATGTCTAGTTTACATCAGCACACTTTTTGAAACATAATTTTGTTTTGTTAGGAAGTTAGAAGGGTTAAAAGTTGACCAGCGATTTCTCATTTTTAGAACAAAGTTTGCAAAACCATTTTTCAAGGACCACATCACATTTGAAGTAACTTTGATGGGTCTATATGACAGAAAATACCAAAAGTGACACCATTCTACAAACTGCACCCCTTATGGTACTTAAAAAAGCATTCAAGAAATTTATTAACACTTCAGGTGCTTCATAGGGACTGAAGCAGTGTGGAAGGGAAAAATGAATACAAATTTTACTCTAAACCCATTTTTTTTTATTTTCACAAGAGTAACAGGAGAAAATGGACCCCAAAATTTGCTGTACAATTTATCCTGAGCACACCGATACTCCATATACAGAGGAAAACATCTTTCTGAATGCAAAATTTGCTGGAATCATTAGCGGACACCATGTGGTGTTTGGAGAGCTCCTGATGTGCCTAAACAGTGAAAAGCCCCCACAAGTGAAACCATTTTGAAAACTAGACCCATCAAGACTTATCTAGATGTGTGGTGAGCACCTCAAACCCCCAAGTGCTCACAGAAGTTTAAAACGTTGAGTCATGAAAATAAAAAAATCAAATTTTTTCCACAAAAATGCTGTTTTAGTCCCAATTTCTTTCATTTTCACAAGGACAGCTGGAGAAAATGGACCTCAAAATATGTTGTGCAATTTCTCCTGACTACACCAATACCCCATATGTGGTCGAAAACTGTTTTTGATGCACAGTGCAAATCTCAGAAGGGAAGAAGTACCATATTGGAGTTCAGATTTTTCTGGACTGGTTTGAGGGTGCCATGTCACATTGGCAGAGCCCCTGAGGTGCCAAATCAGCAGAAACCCCCACAAGTGACACTATTTTACAAACTACACCTCTCAATGAATTTGTCCTGGGTTGCAGTGATCATATGAACACCACAGGGATGTTACAGAATGTTATACCATTGGGCAGTGAAGAGAAAATAATTAAATTTTTACCAACAAAATGTTGTTTTCACCCCAGATTGTACATTTTCACACTGGTAAATGGGTAAAAATGGCTCCAAAATTTGTCCCACGATTTCTTTTGAATGTAGAAATACCCCATATGCGGCTGTACAGTACTGCTTAGCCACACGGCGAGACTTGGCAGGGAAAGAGCACTATTTGCAGCGCGGATTTTCCTAGAATAGTTTGCAAACTCCATATATAGAGCACCTAAGTGCTAGAAGAGAAGATTCATCCCCTGCAAGTGACCCCATTTTGACAATTATACCTCTTTGGGAATTTATCTACAGGTCACGATTTTGACTCCATGGGTGTTTTCCAGAAGCAAGTAGCAGTGGATGCTGCTGAGTGAAAATTGCAAACTGCTATTGTAGTGTCCAGTACGTTATAGTCACTAGTACGTGGTAGTGACCAGCTCATGCTTCTTGAGACATGCACCTGTAAATTAGGTTGGCTCTCTTCACTACAGAAATGCCAAACATGTGGACGCTAAATGTGGATTAGGCACACTGCGAGGCTCAGAAGCGAGGGGGCATTTTGATTTGGTTGTGCAGAATTTGCTGAATTTCTTTTGCAGGGCAAGGAGACATAACACTTTTCCAGAGCCTTTGTACTACCAGTATCATGGAAGCCCCCTATATTTCCATTAACAGTTCATGGACCAGAGTGGGAACTTGCTTTTTTTGTGGACTAAGTTGAAGCTTTTATTGGGAACATTTTACAAAACGTTTGGGATCACATTTATCCTGAACTTTATATCTCTGACCACTTATTTCGGGGTTTCCATCTAAATTTCCGAATGACATGATTCAGATGAAACCCCCGAGGGATCCATTCACTATAATGAGGCAGCAGAGTTACTCTGGTGTCTGTCTTGCCTCTGTTCAGCGTTGTACTTTTCAGAAGTGCACAAAACTGTGGCAGACAGCGCCTTTTATGCACACCTAAAAAGATGGACACCGCCGGATCACAGGTCAAACGGCATCCACAGTGCCTCCATCTGCCTCATTATAGGGAATCTTCCGCCGGGGGTTCCGTCTGAATCAAGTATTTCAGAGATTTACATGGAAACCCCAATGTATGCGCTCAGCGTAGAAAACAGGATAAATGTGTATCGGGCCATACTGCGATCTTTGTGAGGCAGAATGAAAAAGATCAACAGAAGGTGAAGAATTGTTTTTATTTATTCTCTACGCCGTTCCTCATGCGGTATAAGTGACTTTATTCTCCGGGCCGGTGTTATTACAGCGATTCCAGATTTATATAGTTTTTTTTATGATTGATTGCTGTCACACACTAAAAGACACTTTTTATTCACCCCCGTACAAGTTCTTCTCATTAAATTTGAATGACTTACTTTTTGATGATATTCTAATTTCGTGAGAAGCACTCGTATTTTGATAGCTATAATTTTTCCATATTTCGACTGACAGTCATGTGAGGACTTGTTTTTGCGGGACGAATTGATATTTTTATTTTTTACCATTTTTGGGGACAATGCATTCTTGGATCTGCTTTTTGAGAGGCAGAATGAACTAAAACCAGCAATTCAGGAATCATTTTTTGGGTGTGTTTTTTTTATGCCAAAAATTGATAAGTCAGCTTTATTCTTTGGGTCAGTATGATTACAGTGATACCACATTAATATCTTTTTTATATTTTGGCACTTTTACACGATAATTCTTTTTTCTATAAAATAGTTTTTATTTTTGTATCGCTTTATTCGGAGAGCTATAATGTTTTTATTTTTCCGCTGACGGAGCTGTATGATGGCTTGTTTTTAGTGGGACAAGATGACAGTTTCAGATATACCATTTTTATTTACATTCATCTATTTGATCGCATTTTATTGCACTTTTTGTTCAGCAGTTTGCAGATAAAGCATAGTTTTTTGCCTCTTTTTTTACGGTGTTCACTGAAGGGGTTAACTCAGTTCTATAGTCGGTTCATTCTGCATGCTGAGATACCAAATATGTGTACTTTTTTGTTTATTTTTGTTTTTACATAAATGTGTTTATTGGATTAATATTTTTTCTTTTTTTTTTGTTCTGTATTTTATGATTTTTTAAAAATATTTTTACAATTTTGATCAACTTTTTTTTTACTTTTTACATTGTCCCAGGATGAGACATCAACTTTTCCTGCACTAACTGCTTATCTAAACTTCTTGCTTTTTATCTTCCTACTCCTACTGATTTCGGGGGATATCTCCCCCAACCCTGGTCTACCATCCCACAACCTCAACCGCTACCCTACCTCATATCAAAACCATTCTAACCTTATTAATATTACTTGCACTCCCTCATCTCTCTTTCAATTGTGCCCTTTGGAATCCACGGTCTGTATGTAACAAGCTTCCTTTCCTGCACAACTACTTTCTGAACAACTCTCTAAATCTGTTGGCCCTCACTGAAACCTGGATCCAGGACTCTGACACTGTCTCCCCTGCTGCCATTTCTCATGGTGGCTTACAATTCTCCCATTCTCCGAGACCCACAAACAGACCTGGTGGTGGAGTCGGCATACTACTGTCCCCACAATGCACCTTCCAGGTAATCCCCCCAGTTCCATCACTCTCATTCCCTTCTTTTGAGGTCCACACCATCAGGCTCTTTTGTCCCCTTTCCCTCAGAGTAGCGGTCATATATCGGCCCCCGAGGCTCACCCACCCACTTCCTGGACCATTTCTCAGCCTGGTTGCCGCACTTCATGTCCTCAGAACTCCCAACCCTTTTCCTGGGAGACTTCAACATCCCCATTAACAGCCCCACTTCCACATCTGCATCCCAGCTTCTATCACTAACCACTTCTCTTGGCCTCTCACAGCTCTCAATCTCTGAGACACACAAGGATGGTAACACCCTTGACCTGGTCTTTGTCCGGCTCTGTTCAATCTCCTATCTAAACAACTCACCGCTTCCCTTCTCTGACCACAATTCTCTCTGACCACAAATCCTTGCTCACCCCAGCACACTCCTACCTACCATTCAGTCAGAAATCTACATGCTATTAACCCTCATACACTTTCAGACTCCTTACACTCATCACTGTCCCCAATCTCCTCTTTTTCCTGTCCTGATCTGGATGTACATCACTACAATGACACTCTTAGAAGCACCCTGGACCAAGTAGCGCCCCTCACCCTCAGAACCTCCAAACACAGAGTAAAACAGCCCTGGCTCACATCACAAACTCGGCTTCTCCAGTGATGCTGTAGAAGTGCTGAACTCTTATGGAGGAAAACTCGCTCACCAGAACACTTCATCCACTTCAAATTTATGTTAAAAACCTACAACTCTGCCCTTCACCTCGCCAAACAGACCTACTACACCACCCTCATCTTATTATCCAGCAACCCCAAGAAACATTTTGACACCTTTCACTCCCTCCTTAGGCCCAAAGCACAAGCCCCTATCACAGACATTTGTGCTGATGACCTGGCCTCCCACTTTATAGAGAAAATAGACAATATCCATCAGGAAATCCGCTCCCAGCCACCAAGTGCAGTGACTCCCATCCCTCCCTGCATTTTCCCTGGCTCACTCTCCACATTCGATCCCATCACAGAAGAAGTCGTCTCCAAGCTCCTCTCTTCTCATCTGACTACATGCACTACTGACCCCATTCCCTCTCATCTCCGCCAGTCTCTCTCTCCAGTCGTCACAACTCACCTAACTACAATCTTTAATCTCTCCCTCTCCTCAGGCATTTTCCCATCCTCCTTCAAACACTCTATCATTACTCCACTATTAAAGAAACCCGCCTTCGACCCATCCTGCACAAACAACTACAGACCGGTCTCCAACCTCCCCTTCATCTCTAAACTCTTTTGGACTTTGAAACGCGTAGATTAAACCACTATATTCCATTTTTTAACACGTCTGGACCTGCATTTTTTCAGCAGCGAGAATTATATCCACAGAACTCCTTTTAATGTATCTTTGATCTAATACTCCGCAATTCTTTGGCATTGCAGGGCATTAGATCAGTGTCTCTCACACAGGGAGAAGGCATGTCAGCTACTGCTCTGAGCAGGAGCTTATAGGTCACTGTCCATAGTTGGCCCCGTGGCCATCTTTCGTCCTGGGGTCACCATGGAGATCGCAATCGCGTTGTGCTGCAGAGAGCAGAGAGGGAGCTCCGTCCCTCTGTGATGCCCCATGATGTTGCTCTCACTATTGACAGCGGCATCAGAGGGGTTAAACACCGGCGACTGGTGCTAGCACTGAAAGTGGGCATTACTGCAGGGTGTCAGTTCTTATATAGAGCTGACAAACGCATTTGATAGCTCAATCGTGAAGCAGTATATATACGGCGGTTTGCGGGAATGTAGTTACCACAGGGCCGTACATGTAGGACGAATATCGGGAAGGGGTTAAACAGAAGATAGAACACATATTAAGAGTTATAAGTTAGATATCTTTCTATTTCAATTGAAAAAAAATAACTGATTCAGAATTTTAAGGCATCAACAATCTCAAGAAGGTTGGGATAGGTCCACATCTACTAATGTGTAGCATCCCTTCTTTAATTCACATCAGTCTGTAAACATCTGGGAAGTAAGAAAACCAATTATGATACGATATGATACAATACACTTTATTGATCCCGAGGGCAATTACAGTATTACAGCACAAGAACATAGACATGAATTACAACATAACAGTAGAATTTTGCATGTATAATCTGATACATTTCTATTCATGACTGGTCAGTACAATGCACCATTAAGATGCCAATAATATACCAGTCACTTGTAGAATTTCACACTTGGGTAGTTGTTGCACATTCCCATTACAGTATCCTGTATCTTTCCTTCTTGCACCTTAGTATGATTAGACGGTTACTGAAGGTGCTCATCTGTCCCATAAACAGCTCATATAATGGGTATGCTCATTATCGCCAAAAATTTCTTCTAAATTCTTTCCTCCACTAACTCCTCAAAAGTGGCAAGATGGCAGCCAGCAGCTGAGCTTTCCTTCTTGATGAGCTTATTTAGCTAAATAGCATCATAACTGCTTTGTCCATTCTTGTCTAATGTAGGATTCTAGCTGCTCTACAGTCCTGAGTCTTGCTTTCAGGAATTTTCATTTCATGATGAGCGAGTTCTCTATTCTTGTGAAGCCATGGTGTTTACACTAACACAATGTTTGGGGAATTGGAGTTTTATATACAGGTGCTTCTTAGTAAATTGGAATATAATCAAAAAGTAAATTTATTTCTGTTCTTCAATGCAAAAAGTGAAACTCATATATTATATAGAGCCATTACAGAGTGATCTATTTCAAGTGTTTATTTCTATTAATGTTGATGATTATGGCTTACAGCCAATGAGAACTCAAACGTCATTATCTCAGAAAATTAGAATACTTTATAACACCAGCTTGAAAAATTATTTTAAAATCTGAAATGTTGGCCTACTGAAATGTATGTTCAGTAAATGCACTCAATACTTGGTTGGGGCTCCTTTGGCATCAATTACTGCATCAATGCGGCGTGGCATGGAGGCGGTCAGCCTGTGGCACTGCTGAGGTGTTATGGAAGCCCAGGTTTGATAGCAGCCTTCAGCTCATCTGCATTGTTGGGTCTGGTGTCTTTCATCTTACTCTTGACAATACCCCATAGATTCTCTATGGGGTTAAGGTCAGGTGAGTTTGCTGGCCAATCAAGCACAGAAATACTGTTGTTTTTAAACCAGGTATTGGTACTTTTGGCAGTATGGACAGGTGCCAAGTCCTGCTGGAGAATGAAATTTCCATCTCCAAAAAGCTTGTCAGCAGAGGGAAGCATGAAGTGCTCTAAAATTTCCTGGTAGACAGTTGCGCTGACTTTGGTTTTGATAAAACACAGTGGACCTACACCAGCAGATGACATGGCTCCACAAACCATCACTTATTGTGGAAACTTCACACTAGACCTCAAGCAGCTTGGATTGTGGCCTCTCCACTCTTCCTCCAGACCCTGGGACCTTGATTTGCAAATGGAATGCAAAATTAACTTTAATCTGAAAACAACACCTTGGATCACTGAGCAACAGTCCAGTTCTTTATCTCCTTGGCCCAGGTAAGACGCTTCTGGCGTTGTCTATTGGTCATGAGTGGTTTGATACAAGGAATGTGACACTTGTAGCTCATGTCCTGGATACATCTCTGTCTGGTGGCTCTTGAAGCAATGACTTCAGCAGCAGTCCACTCTCCCACATTTTGTAATGGCCTTTTCTTAACAATACTTTCAAGGCTGTAGTTATCCTGGTTGCTTGTGCACCTTTCTCTACCACACTTTTTCCTTTTTCTCAACTTTCCATTAATATGCTTGGATACAGTACTCTGTGAACAGCCAGCTTCTTTAGCAAATACCTTTTGTGGCTTACCCTCCTTGTGGAGTGTGTCAATGACTGCCTTCTGCACATCTGTCAAGTCAGCAGTCTAGGACTACTACTAATACAGACGGCATGATGGATACCTAGCCACTGCAGGTTCCTGTTTCTAATGGGACTTTATACCTCTATGGGACTATTGGCCAGCGTTTTCTGGCATTCTGCTCCCCTGATGAGTGTCCATGACCGGACATGAAACGCATTGGGAGAACCTCTCTTTGTCCATAATCTGGTGGAGTCCATAGTTAGGGATCACTTGGGGCCTGTCCTTGTGAGGACAGGAGTCTGAACAGGTTTTACAGGGAAGATAGTTTATTGCCCCATAACCCAGCCCCCATTCCGACCTATGGACAATGGACCTCCGGCTGAATATACTGAGAGGTTACGCATGGTGACCACACGTCTACCATAATAGGAGAGGCATTCTGCTCTGTTATCATTGGTGAGATCCAACCAATTTTTATTGTTTGAGCACTGGTTCACATGAGCACTTTATTTTTTCTGGTGTATTTTGACTGAGTTGTTTTTTATGAGTATTTATTAAAAGTTAAGTTTTACATAGGGGTATCCTCCTAGCTAATGACTGTGGAGCCTACTGAAACAGACTAAGGGACCTTTTTAAATGCTTAGGAAGTCTTTGCAGCTGTTTGTGTTAATTATTCTAATTTACTGAGATAATGACTTTTGGGATTTCATTGGCTGTAAGCCATAATCATTAACATTAACAGAAATAAACACTTGAAATAGATCACTCTGTTTGTAATGACTCTATATAATATATGAGTTTCACTTTTTGTACTGAAGAACTGAAATAAATTAACTTTTAGATGATATTCTAATTTTGTGAGAAGCACTTGTAAAGATCACAAGCGATCTAAATGTGTAAATAGTATAGATCGTGTGTGTATACATAGCATAGGCATTGCATGAGCATATTGCATAAATTATGTGTATATAGGATAGATTGTGAATCACAGAAGCAGAAGCCACAGCTGTTTTCAGATCTGGGGAAGGGGAGCATCAGTCCATTCCCCTTTCCCCTGCATGTTGTGAGCTTGTAGATTCTTTGACCTCTTCACCGACATTTCTACTCACGTGCTTTTACCTGTATTCACCCTATTTTCAGCCTACTTCCCAGTACAGCATCTACATTTGAAAATGCCATCAGAGCGTTCATAGAAATGTTTGTTTCTAATTATCCACCTATGTAAAAATGTCCAATACCATACAATAAATAAGCAAAAATGCTTGTTTGTTGGGTGACTAGATTAAAATTAATATGCTGGAATAATAGTCACCATTATCAGCAGCATATCACCCTGCGTAATCAGATGTTGTGCTGCTGATAATGTAGATGGGTGACAGTATGATCTGTTCTGTGCCAATCATTGTTTATTGACCTATTATTATTTATTTTACTTACTAATATAGCGGCAACATATTCCACATTACTTTATGAACATTATCATCACTGTCCCCTTATGGACATCATTATGTGTTTGGAGTGTGGGAGGAAACTGGCGTAGCCAGAGGAAATCCACGCATCATAGGGAAAAAATACAAACTCCTGACAAATGATGACCTTGGGTGGATTTGCATCCAGGACCCCAGAGCTGCAAAGCAACACTGAGCCACCATGCTGCCCATGTTAACAGTCCAATGACCATCAATCATCCTTTATATAACCACTCATTTATTGGTCTGAAATCACCAGTGTAAATGCACTCTAGATGATTCTGTGTATGGTGCAACACCTCAGCACTTGGGGCCCCATTTTTAATCTTGTCCGGGGCCACACACTTTGTCTAGAGCCAGCCCTGTATTCATGATCTACATGGACACACACCGAGATATCAAAAGATAACGAGCAACAGAAATATGTTATGCTACCACTAGATGTCAATAAAGAGACTTAATTTACAAAACTGGAGTAACAGTAGAAAGTAATGTAGTGTTACCCATCAAGCACATTCATAGCATAACCACAGACAGCGTACACAGACAGTAGAAGCCCCTGTGCAAGAACAATGTATAAGCCCTTTGTTGTCCAATAGCTCATCATAATGCATAATTCCACCTGCTTTGGAGCCGGTAGTGGCCCCACTACCTCTTGGGCCAGTGTGATTGCACAGGTTACACCAATAGTATGTCCGTCCACAGGACGCATGAAAAAAAATACTAAACAAAAAGAAAACTGGAAATAATTACAACATTGCAAAAAAACACTTGGATGGGCAGATTGCAGGACTTCTCTTTCTAAGCATTAATTGCTGATTTTAAAGAAGATAATACACATGACTGGAGCTTCTAAACACCATTCACTTGTAGCATATCTTTCCACAGTGGATATACAGTGAAGGAAATAAGTATTTGATCCCTTGCTGATTCTGACGCTGCTATTCAACTCTTTACCTGCATTAAAAACAGCTTTCTTGCATAGTCACCTTTATAAAAGACTCCTGTCCACAGACTCAATTAATCTACTAATTACTCTAAACTTTACAACATGGGCAAGACCAAAGAACTTTCTAAGGATGTCAGGGACAAGATCATAAACCTGCACAAAGCTGGAATGGGCTACAAAACCATAAGGGTATGCTCCCACGGTCAGTAAACACTGCAGGTTGGACGCTGCGTACATCTGCAGCGTCCAACCCGCAGCGGCCAGATGTTACAGCATAGTGGATGGGATGTCAAGAAATCCCATATCACTATGCATGCATCGGGGCCCGTGGCTTCCCTACAAAGATGGACATGTGGCACATCTTTCCAGACCGTAGCATGTCTATTTATCTTGTGGAGACGCGAATCTTTGCAAGATAAATTTCACCCACCCAATGTATTGGGACACAGTGATTCTGAACGATTCAATGAACACATGCGGAATCACCTGCGTTCAAAAGCCGGCAGTGCTTTGGCCGCAGTAGACATGTGCTGCATCCAAAGCGCTGCCTAATACTGAACGTCTGCACAAACCCTAAGTAAGACGCTGGGTTAGAATGAGACAACTGTTGGTGCAATTGGAGCGCCCCCACACCGCCGCAGGGCCTAGGGGGGTACCCGGAGCCGGGCCTCTAGGTCTCAGTCCTTGGGTTGTCACGGTGGCTAGACCCGGTCCGTGGCCCTGTCTGTCAGTGGGGGACGTCCGGTGCAATAAGTGGTGTTGTAACGGTGCAGTTGTGGGGTGCAGGTCGCGGTAAATAATGAGGACACCAGGTTGCAGTCTCTTTACCTCTTTACTGAAGATCTCTGAGTCCTCAGTCCAGAATACGGTTCACCAGGCTGCGCAAGTCCGGCCGGTCCAATGGCACTTCCAGAGTTCTCTTCACAGGAGGAAATCTGTGCCTTCCCCCTAGCGCTATGTGTTGTAGTCCTTCCCTGCTGTGCTTACGGAAAGTACCCCACAACTGTTGTGTCTGTTTCTGATGTTCCCTCACAACTCGACTAGATGATGTTCTGCTAATCTTCCGTCCCTCCCTGAGGTTCGGGTAGGAACGGCACCCGTTTGACGGGTAGGCCTGGAGTTCTTCCGGGACCCTAGAGACGCCCCTCTCCCGCAATTGCCTCCCAAGACTTCATAGGTGATTTGAGTTAGACAGCCCGCCTGAGACTGACTGCCCTGCCGCTGTTTGGAGTATTGCTTGAAGCTGAATATTATTCTACTCCCTCGGCGTTCCGGCCACCGGTAGTGCGCCTCAGTAGGATGTTGCTTCGGTCTTACAGCACGACTGCTACTGGTATTTCTCCTTTGCGTGATCCCGTTTCTCACTCAGCACAATCTATCTCTCTTCTAATCCTTTCTTGGGCACCGCCGCTACCCGGAGCAGGCACGGTCCCGTTACGTTCGTTCTCGTTGCCAAGCCTCTGTCAGGATCCCACCCCTGACAGAGACCCTACTGCATCTTCCCCTACAACACCCTCTGCCACAAGGTGTTGCCTGGTTCCAACCCAGTCAGCTTCTGATCTAACTTCCTGCCTGACCCCCAGTTTACCCACTATGGTGGGGAGTGGCCTAATGAATAGCACCCTTAGCTCCCCCCGGAGGCCCGGCTGTGAAATGTATTGGTGTCTGTGATACCTGATCAGATGAACTCCTTCAGTGCCATCGGACGCACCATAGCTCCCCATAGTGGCGGAGCCACAGTACTGCAACGACCAGGACTCTGGGGTGCTGCACTATAGTTAGAAAATGGAAGAAATACAAAATGACTGTCAGTCGACATCGATCTGGGGCACCATGCAAAATCTCACCTCATGGGGTATCTTTAATCATGAGCAAGGTGAGAGATCAGCCTAAAACTACACGGGTGGGGGGGGGACTTGTTTATGATCTCAAGTCAGCTGGGACCAGAGTCACCATTGATAACACATTACGCTGTAAAGGTTTAAAATCCTACAGTGCCTCCAAGGTCCCCCTGCTCAAGAAGGCACATGTGCAGGCCCATCTGAGGTTTGCCAACACCTGGATGATTCTGTAAGTGATTGGGAGAAGGTGCTGTGGTCAGATGAGACAAAAATTGAGGTCTTTGGCATTAACTCAACTCGCCATGTTTGGAGGAAGAGAAATGCTGGCTATGACCCAAAGAACACTGTCCCCACTGTCAAGCATGGAGGTGGAAATATTATGTTTTGGGGGCATAGGACTACTTCAATTGCATCAATAGGAGAATGGATGGAGCCATGTACCATAAAATCCTAAGTGACAACCTCCTTTCCTGCGCCAGGACTTTAAAAATAGGTTTGTGGCTGGGTCTATATATACAGTATATGAAGTAGAAACCAGAAGTTTACACACACTATATAAAAAGACAAATATTCATGTTTTTCTCAATATCTGTTATGAATAGTGTTGAGCATTCCGATACCGCAAGTATCGGGTATCGGCCGATACTTGCGGTATCGGAATTCCGATACCGAGTTCCGATACTTTTGTGGTATCGGAAATCGGAATCGGAAGTTCCCAGTGTATGGTTCCCAGGGTCTGGAGGAGAGGAGACTCTCCTTCAGGCCCTGGGATCCATATTCATGTAAAAAATAAAGAATTAAAATAAAAAATATGGATATACTCACCCGTCCGGTGGCCTCTGGACCTTACCGATTGTAACCGGCAGCCTCCGTTCCTAAGAATGAGCAGTTTAGGACCTTCGATGACGTCGCGGCTTGTGATTGGTCGCGTGCCGCTCATGTGGCCGCTCACGCGACCAATCACAGGCCGCGACGTCATCGCAGGCCCTAAACTCCTCTCCTTCAGACCCTGGGAACCATCCAGGATACCTTCCGATACTTGAGTCCCATTGACTTGTATTGGTATCGGGTATCAGTATCGGCGATATCCGATATTTTTCGGGTATCGGCCGATACTATCCGATACCGATACTTTCAAGTATCAGAAGGTATCGCTCAATACTAGTTATGAAGTCATAATAAACCTTTCCCGTTTTAGGTCAATTAGGATTACCATAATTATTAATATTTGCTAAATGCAAGAATAATGAGAGAGAGAGAATGTTTTAAGGCATTTTTACTACTTAATGCAAAGGCAAGAGTTTACATACATTTCATTAGTATTTGGTACTATTGCCTTTAAAATGAATGACTTGGGTCAAACGTTTGGGATAAAACTTCCACAAGCTTCTCACAATAGTTGATTGGAATTTGGGCCCATTCCTTCTGACAAAACTGGTGTAACTGATCCAGGTTTGTAGGTTGCCTTGCTCGCACCTGCTTTTTCAGCTTTGCCCATAAATTTTCAATAGGATTGAGATCAGGCCTTTGTGATGGCCACTCCAAAACATTGACTTTGTTATCCTTAAGCCTCTTTGTTACCATTTTGGCAGTATGCTTCGGGTCAAGCTTTAACTTCATGGCTGATGTCTTGAAATGTTGCTTCAGTATTGCCACATAATCTTCTTTTCTCATGATGCCATCTATTTTGTGAAGTGCATCAGTCCCTCCTGCAGCAAAACAACCCCACAACATCATGCTTCCACATTCATGTTTCACAGTTGGGATGGTGTTCTTAGGCTTCCAAGCTTCTGCCTTTTTCCTCTAAACATAACAATAGCCTAGCGGCTTTAGATCAACGTATGATTTTGGGATGTGCGGTTCATGCTCTTTTTTTTCTTTTTGCACATAGCATGTACTTGTCTCTTTTTTTGGACCAGCACTCCTCCCATTTGGCTCAGGTGATTTTAATTAGCAGGAGACTGCAAAGTAAGGGGTCTAGCCCATTTTGGCTCTCACTGAAGAGCTGGAGGAAGGTGAGTTGAAATGCTCCCTTCATTTTGGTGCTGGTGCTGTGTGGCGGCCATTGTTGCTGTGGCTTTGTGCTGGTGGGGCGGCGCGGTCTGGAGTCTTGGGGACTCAGTCTCGCAGCATGGGTGCTGTGGGGCAACAGGCCGTCCGCCCTGCTGGTGCATGGCCGCTGCGGCGGTGGTCGCCGCACGGCTCCGCTCCGTTAGGGCGTTAGGACCCACTACGAGGTTTGCCGTGAAGGGGCAGTGGGCTTCATACAGTCTGATCAGAATGTTAAACTGAAAACCTCATGTTCAGTATTTAAATTTTTGCCTAGCGGCTTTAGATCAACGTATGATTTTGGGATGTGCGGTTCATGCTCTTTTTTTTCTTTTTGCACATAGCATGTACTTGTCTCTTTTTTTGGACCAGCACTCCTCCCATTTGGCTCAGGTGATTTTAATTAGCAGGAGACTGCAAAGTAAGGGGTCTAGCCCATTTTGGCTCTCACTGAAGAGCTGGAGGAAGGTGAGTTGAAATGCTCCCTTCATTTTGGTGCTGGTGCTGTGTGGCGGCCATTGTTGCTGTGGCTTTGTGCTGGTGGGGCGGCGCGGTCTGGAGTCTTGGGGACTCAGTCTCGCAGCATGGGTGCTGTGGGGCAACAGGCCGTCCGCCCTGCTGGTGCATGGCCGCTGCGGCGGTGGTCGCCGCACGGCTCCGCTCCGTTAGGGCGTTAGGACCCACTACGAGGTTTGCCGTGAAGGGGCAGTGGGCTTCATACAGTCTGATCAGAATGTTAAACTGAAAACCTCATGTTCAGTATTTAAATTTTTGCCTAGCGGCTTTAGATCAACGTATGATTTTGGGATGTGCGGTTCATGCTCTTTTTTTTCTTTTTGCACTAAACATAACAATGGTCATTATGCCCAAAAAGTTAAATTTTAGGACATGTCTCCAAAAATTAAGGTCTTTGTTGCTGTGTGAATTTGCGAACATTAATCTGGCTTCTTTTGGAATAATGGCATATTCATGGCAGAGTGGCCATTGAGCCCATGTTGATACAGCACTAAACCATCTCAGACAGATGTCTGTCCAGCCTCTGTTTGAAGACTTCCATTGAAGGAAAACTCACCACCTCTCGTGGCAGCCTGTTTCGCTTATTGATTACCCTCACTGTCAAAATGTTTTTTCTAATATCTAATCTGTATCTTCTCCCTTTCAGTTTCATTCAATTGCTTTTCGTGATTCCATGTGAAAATTATAATAATGATTATCTCTCTACACTGTGACATCCCTTCAGATATTTGTAGACAGCTATTAAGTCTCCTAGCCTTCTTTTCTGCAAGCTAAATATTTCCATATCCTTTAACTATTCCTCGTAGGACACGCTTTGCAGTCCGCTCACCATCCTGGTAGCTCTTCTCAGAACTTGCTCCAGTTTTTCAATGTCTTTTTTTAAATGTGGTGCCCAGAACTGGACACAGTATTCCAGATGAGGCCTGACCAAGGAGGAGTACAGGGGGATAATTACTTCATGTGATCTAGACTCTATGGTTTTTTAATACATCCTAGAACTGTGTTTGCCTTTTTTGCTGCTGCATCACACTGTTGACTCATGTGTAGTCTGTCTATTAGTATACCTAAGTCTTTTTCACACGTACTGTTGTTGTTACCATAATGTTACCATAAACCATTGACTATCCTATCTAACTATAGAAAAGTATTTGGTGCTATACATTAAAAACTATTTGCCACCATCTCTCAATTTTTAAGGAACACCACCTGGGTCTCTGTTGTGAATTGGATTTTTTGGCTCCCTCTTGTGGTCACTAGCGACATGACACTTTGAGTTTCTTTCCTCAGCTTGGTACCCACCTGGTTCGTTAGTCCAGGGGTGTTGCTATTTAAGCTTCCTGGATTTTCAGTCTGGTGCCTGGCATCGTTGTAATCAGTTCCTTTCTGTTTGCTCCTGTCTGCTGGTCCTGGTTCTTGCAAAATAAGCTAAGTTATAAGCTTATTTTTTGGTTATTTGCATTGCTCTTATTTTTGTCCAGCTTGTACTAAATGTGATTCCTGATTTTGCTGCAAGCTCTAGGGGCCTGATATTCTCCCCCCGGGCCGTTAGACGGTTCGGGGGTTCTTGAATATTCAGCGTGGAAATTTTGATAGGGTTTTTGCTGACCGTATAAGTCATCTTCCTATATTCTACTATTAGTCAGTGGGCCTCTCTTTGCTAAAAACCTAGTTCATTCTTACGTTTGTCTTTTCTTCTTACCTCACCGTTATTATTTGTTGGGGGCTTGTATCCAACTTTTGGGGTCTTTTCTCTGGAGGCAAGGGGTTCTTGAATATTCAGCGTGGAAATTTTGATAGGGTTTTTGCTGACCGTATAAGTCATCTTCCTATATTCTGCTATTAGTCAGTGGGCCTCTCTTTGCTAAAAACCTAGTTCATTCTTACGTTTGTCTTTTCTTCTTACCTCCCCGTTATTATTTGGAGGCAAGAAAGGTCTATCTTTTCCCTTCTAGGGTTAGTTAGTTCTCCGGCTGGCGCGAGACGTCTAGAACCAACGTAGGTACGTTCCCCGGCTGCTGTTATTTGTGGTGCTAGGATCAGGTATACGGTCAGCCTAGTTACCACTGCCCTATGAGCTGGTTTTTGTGTTTGCAGACTTGGTAATAACTTCTGAGACCCTCTGCCATTGGGGTCATAACAGTATGCAAGGCCGAAGGTGAATGTTTAATGCATTGCAGAAGTGGGATAATAAGAAAGGAAATTCTGAGGTTTTTTTTTTTCTCTTTCTTCCTCCCCTTTACCTCTGAGTGGCTTGAGCTTGCTGCAGACATGAATGTCCAGACTTTGATTACTAGTGTGGATCAGCTTGCTGCTCGTGTGCAGGGCATTCAAGATTTTGTTACCAGTAGTCTTATGTCTGAACCTAAAATACCTATTCCTGAACTGTTCTCTGGAGACCGATTTAAGTTTAGGAATTTCAGGAATAATTGTAAATTGTTTCTATCTCTGAGACCCCATTCGTCTGGAGACTCAGCTCAGCAAGTTAAAATTGTTATCTCTCTTGCGGGGCGACCCTCAGGATTGGGCCTTCTCGTTAGCGCCAGGAGATCCGGCATTGGCAAATATTGATGCGTTTTTTCTGGCGCTCGGGTTGCTTTACGAGGAACCCAATCTTGAAATTCAGGCAGAAAAAGCCTTGCTGGCTATCTCTCAGGGCCAGGATGAAGCTGAAGTGTATTGCCAAAAATTTCGGAAATGGTCCGTGCTTACTCAGTGGAATGAGTGTGCTCTGGCCGCAAATTTCAGAAATGGCCTTTCTGAAGCCATTAAGAATGTGATGGTGGGTTTCTCCATTCCTACAAGTCTGAATGATTCCATGGCGCTGGCTATTCAAATTGACCGGCGTTTGCGGGAGCGCAAAGCCGCTAATCCTCTGGTGGTGTTGTCTGAACAAACACCTGATTTAATGCAATGTGGTAGAATTCAGACTAGAAATGAACGGAAAAATCATAGACGTCAGAATTAGTGTTGAGCGATACCGTCCGATACTTGAAAGTATCGGTATCGGAAAGTATCGGCCGATACCGGCAAAATATCGGATCCAATCCGATACCGATACCCGATACCAATACAAGTCAATGGGACTCAAGTATCGGACGGTATTCCTGATGGTTCCCAGGGTCTGAAGGAGAGGAAACTCTCCTTCAGGCCCTGGGAACCATATAAATGTGTAAAAGAAAGAATTAAAATAAAAAATATCGCTATACTCACCTGTCCGACGCAGCCGGGACTTCAGCGAGGGAACCGGCAGCGTTGTTTGTTTAAAATTCGCGCTATTACTTGGTTACGTGAATTCCCGGCTTGTGATTGGTCAGGTCGGCCATGTTGCCGGGACGCGGACCAATCACAGCAAGCCGTGACGAAATTACGTCACGGCTTGCTGTGATTGGTCCGCGTCCCGGCAATATGGCCGCCCTGACCAATCACAAGCCGTGACGTCACGGGAGGCTGGACACGCGCTCATTTTAAAATGGGCGCGTGTCCAGCCTCCCGTGACGTCACGGCTTGTGATTGGTTGCGCCGCGGTCAACCAATCACAAGCCGGGAGGCTGGACGCGCTCATTTTAAAATGGGCGCGTGTCCAGCCTCCCGTGACGTCACGGCTTGTGATTGGTTGCGCCGCGGTCAACCAATCACAAGCCGGGAGGCTGGACGCGCTCATTTTAAAATGGGCGCGTGTCCAGCCTTCCGTGACGTCACGGCTTGTGATTGGTCAGGGCGGCCATATTGCCGGGACGCGGACCAATCACAGCAAGCCGTGACGTAATTTCGTCACGGCTTGCTGTGATTGGTCCGCGTCCCGGCAACATGGCCGACCTGACCAATCACAAGCCGGGAATTCACGTAACCAAGTAATAGCGCGAATTTTAAACAAACAACGCTGCCGGTTCCCTCGCTGAAGTCCCGGCTGCGTCGGACAGGTGAGTATAGCGATATTTTTTATTTTAATTCTCTCTTTTACACATTTTAACATTAATGTTGTTGCGATACCCGATACCCGATACCACAAGAGTATCGGAATCCCGGTATCGGAATTCCGATACAGCAAGTATCGGCCGATACCCGATACTTGCAGCATCGGAATGCTCAACACTAGTCAGAATGGGTTGTGTTTTTACTGTGGTGATTCTACACATGTTATATCAGCATGCTCTAAACGCCTAACAAGGGTTGTTAGTCCTGTCGCCATTGGTAATTTGCAACCTAAACTTATTTTGTCTGTGACTTTAATTTGCTCATTGTCTTCCTACCCTGTTATGGCGTTTGTGGATTCAGGTGCTGCCCTGAGTCTTATGGATCTGTCATTTGCCAAGCGCTGTGGTTTTGTTCTTGAGCCGTTGGTAAATCCTATCCCTCTTAGAGGTATTGATGCTACGCCATTGGCGGAAAATAAGCCGCAGTTTTGGACACAGGTAACCATGTGCATGACTCCTGAACATCGGGAGGTGATTCGTTTTCTTGTTCTGCATAAAATGCATGATTTGGTCGTTTTGGGTCTGCCATGGTTACAGACCCATAATCCAGTCTTGGATTGGAAGGCAATGTCTGTGTCAAGTTGGGGCTGTCAGGGAATTCATGGTGATTCTCCGTCGGTGTCTATTGCTTCCTCTACTCCTTCGGAAGTTCCTGAGTATTTGTCTGATTATCAGGATGTATTCAGCGAGTCCAGGTCCAGTGCTCTTCCTCCTCATAGGGACTGTGACTGCGCTATAGATTTGATTCCAGGTAGTAAATTTCCTAAGGGAAGATTATTTAATCTGTCTGTACCTGAGCATACCACAATGCGTTCGTATATCAAGGAGTCTCTGGAGAAGGGGCATATCCGTCCATCCTCTTCCCCTCTTGGTGCGGGATTCTTTTTTGTGGCCAAGAAGGACGGATCTTTGAGACCTTGTATAGACTATCGGCTTCTGAATAAAATCACTGTTAAATTTCAGTATCCTTTGCCTCTGTTGTCGGACTTGTTTGCCCGGATTAAGGGTGCCAAGTGGTTCACCAAGATAGATCTTCGTGGTGCGTACAACCTTGTGCGCATTAAGCAAGGAGATGAATGGAAAACTGCATTTAATACGCCCGAAGGTCATTTTGAGTACTTGGTGATGCCTTTTGGGCTCTCTAATGCTCCTTCAGTGTTTCAGTCCTTTATGCATGATGTCTTCCGGAAGTATCTGGATAAATTTATGATTGTTTATCTGGACGATATTCTGTTTTTTTCTGATGATTGGGACTCCCATGTAAAGCAGGTCAGGATGGTGTTTCAGGTTTTGCGTGAGAATGCTTTGTTTGTTAAGGGCTCAAAGTGTCTCTTTGGAGTACAGAAGGTTCCCTTTTTGGGTTTTATTTTTTCCCCTTCTGCGGTGGAGATGGACCCAGTCAAGGTCTGATCTATTCATGATTGGACTCAACCCACGTCAGTTAAGAGTCTTCAGAAGTTCTTGGGTTTTGCTAACTTCTACCGTCGTTTTATCACTAACTTTTCTAGCGTTGTTAAACCTTTGACGGATATGACCAAGAAAGGTTCTGATGTTGCTAACTGGGCTCCTGCAGCCATGGAAGCTTTCCAAGAGCTGAAGCGCCGGTTTACTTCGGCGCCTGTTTTGTGCCAGCCTGATGTCTCACTTCCCTTTCAGGTTGAAGTGGATGCTTCTGAGATCGGGGCAGGGGCCGTTTTGTCGCAGAGAGGCCCTGGTTGCTCTGTAATGAGACCATGTGCTTTTTTTTCTAGGAAGTTTTCGCCTGCTGAGCGGAATTATGATGTTGGCAATCGGGAGTTGTTGGCCATGAAGTGGGCATTTGAGGAGTGGCGTCATTGGCTCGAGGGTGCTAAGCATCGTGTGGTGGTCTTGACTGATCACAAAAATCTGATGTATCTCGAGTCTGCTAAACGCCTGAATCCTAGACAGGCCCGTTGGTCATTGTTTTTCTCCCGTTTTGACTTTGTGGTCTCGTATTTACCAGGTTCAAAGAATGTGAAGGCTGATGCTCTTTCAAGGAGCTTTGTGCCTGACTCTCCTGGAGTCTCAGAGCCAGCTGGTATTCTTAAAGAGGGAGTAATCTTGTCAGCCATTTCTCCGGATTTGCGATGTGTGTTGCAGAGATTTCAGGCTGGTAGACCTGACTCTTGTCCACCTGACAGACTGTTTGTTCCTGATAAATGGACCAGCAGAGTCATTTCCGAGGTTCATTCCTCGGTGTTGGCAGGGCATCCAGGGATTTTTGGCACCAGAGATTTGGTGGCTAGGTCCTTTTGGTGGCCTTCCTTGTCACGGGATGTGCGGTCATTTGTGCAGTCTTGTGGGACTTGTGCTCGAGCTAAGTCTTGCTGTTCTCGTGCCAGCGGGTTGCTCTTGCCCTTGCCTGTCCCGAAGAGGCCTTGGACACACATTTCCATGGATTTCATTTCGGATCTTCCGGTGTCTCAGGGCATGTCTGTCATCTGGGTGGTATGTGATCGCTTTTCCAAGATGGTCCATTTGGTGTCTTTGCCTAAGCTGCCTTCCTCTTCCGATCTGGTTCCTTTATTCTTTCAGAATGTGGTTCGTTTGCACGGCATTCCTGAGAATATCGTGTCTGACAGAAGATCCCAGTTTGTTTCCAGGTTCTGGCGATCCTTTTGTGCTAAGATGGGCATTGATTTGTCGTTTTCGTCTGCCTTTCATCCTCAGACTAATGGCCAAACGGAGCGAACAAATCAGACACTGGAGGCTTATTTGAGGTGTTTTGTTTCTGCAGATCAGGATGATTGGGTGACCTTCTTGCCATTGGCTGAGTTTGCACCTTAATAATCAGGCTAGTTCCACTACTTTGGTTTCGCCATTTATCTGCAACTCTGGTTTTCATCCTCGTTTTTCCTCGGGACATGTTGAGCCCTCTGACTGTCCTGGGGTAGATTCTGTGGTGGATAGGTTGCAGCGGATCTGGAATCATGTGGTGGACAACTTAAAGTTGTCACAGGAGAAGGCTCCGCGTTTTGCCAACCGCCGCCGCGGTGTGGGTCCCCGACTTCGTGTTGGGGATTTGGTGTGGCTGTCTTCTCGGTTTGTTCCTATGAAGGTATCCTCTCCTAAATTTAAGCCTCGCTTCATCGGTCCTTATAAGATGTTGGAAATCCTTAATCCAGTGTCCTTTCGCTTGGATCTTCCGGTGTCGTTGGCCATTCACAACGTGTTCCATAGGTCTTTGTTGCGGCGCTACGTTGTGCCTGTGGTTCCTTCTGTTGAGCCTCCTGCTCCGGTGTTGGTTGAGGGCGAGTTGGAGTACGTGGTGGAGAAGATCTTGGATTCTCGTCTCTCCAGACGGAGGCTTCAGTATCTGGTCAAGTGGAAGGGCTATGGTCAGGAGGATAATTCCTGGGTGGTCGCCTCTGATGTTCATGCGGCCGATTTGGTTCGTGCCTTTCACGCTACTCATCCTGATCGTCCTGGTGGTCTTGGTGAGGGTTCGGTGACCCCTCCTTAAGGGGGGGGTACTGTTGTGAATTGGATTTTTGGCTCCCTCTTGTGGTCACTAGCGACATGACACTTTGAGTTTCTTTCCTCAGCTTGGTACCCACCTGGCTCGTTAGTCCAGGGGTGTTGCTATTTAAGCTTCCTGGATTTTCAGTCTGGTGCCTGGCATCGTTGTAATCAGTTCCTTTCTGTTTGCTCCTGTCTGCTGGTCCTGGTTCTTGCAAAATAAGCTAAGTCCTGCTTCCTTATTTTTTGGTTATTTGCATTGCTCTTATTTTTGTCCAGCTTGTAGTAAATGTGATTCCTGATTTTGCTGCAAGCTCTATGGGGCTGATATTCTCCCCCCGGGCCGTTAGACGGTTCGGGGGTTCTTGAATATTCAGCGTGGAAATTTTGATAGGGTTTTTGCTGACCGTATAAGTCATCTTCCTATATTCTTCTATTAGTCAGTGGGCCTCTCTTTGCTAAAAACCTAGTTCATTCTTACATTTGTCTTTTCTTCTTACCTCACCGTTATTATTTGTTGGGGGCTTGTATCCAACTTTTGGGGTCTTTTCTCTGGAGGCAAGAAAGGTCTATCTTTTCCCTTCTAGGGTTAGTTAGTTCTCCGGCTGGCGCGAGACGTCTAGAACCAACGTAGGTACGTTCCCCGGCTGCTGTTATTTGTGGTGCTAGGATCAGGTATACGGTCAGCCTAGTTACCACTGCCCTATGAGCTGGTTTTTGTGTTTGCAGACTTGGTAATAACTTCTGAGACCCTCTGCCATTGGGGTCATAACAGGTCTCTAACTTCCTCATCACTAGCTAAAAAAGTTTAGAAGGAACTACACTAACGCCAGCTGGGCTGCTAGTGCTGCAATGATAAGTCATAAGTCATCTAAGAGACCCAGCAATGCAGCTACATGTTACTGACGTCTTGTTGCTCTGAAGAAAAGTTGAGCTGGGGAGGGCCAAGCTAAACTTTTCCATCAGGTCCCTTCAGTTATGACCCTGCACAGTGGCATGACACCAATGTAAACAAAGCCTAAAAGGGGTTTTCCCGTAAACAAACTACATTTTAACCCGATCACCCCAAAGCCTATTTTCACCTTGCTGACAAAGCCAAATTTTACAATTCTGACCAGTGTCACTTGATGTGATTATAACTCTAGAACACTTCAACGGATCCCACTGATTCTGAGACTATTTTCTTATGACACATTGGACTTCATGATAGTTGTAACTTTTGTTTGATATGACTTGCATTTATTTGTGAAAATATTGGAAATTTGGCAAAACTTTGTAAATGTGGCAATTTTCAAACTTTAATATTTTATGCCCTTAAATCATAGAATTATGTCACACAAAGTAATAATTAATTAATAAAATAATTTAATAATAATTTCCTACATGTCTACTTTACATCAGTGCAATTTTTGAAAATTATTATTTTTTTGTTAGGAAGTTATAAGTATTAAAAGATGACCAGCGATTTCTCATTTTTCCAAAAATTTTTACAAAACTATTTTTTGTTACCACATCACATTTCAAGTGACTTTGAGGGTCCTATAAGACAAAAAATACCCAAAAGTGACACCATTTTAAAACCTGCACCCCTCAAGGTGCTCAAAACCACATTCAAGAAGTTTATTAACCCTTCAGGTACTTCACAGGAATTAATGGAATGTGGAAGGGAAAAAATAAACAATTAACTTTTTATCACAAAAATTTCACTTTAGATCCAAATTTAGTTTTTTTTCACAAAGGTAACAGGGAGAAAATCACTCTTTGTGCACACGGCAGAGCTCGAAAGGGAATGAGCGCCATTTGACTTTTTGAATGTAAATGTTTTTTTAATTATTAGCAGACGCCATGTCGTGTCTGGAGAGCCTATAATGTGCCACCATTTTGGAAACTAAACCCCTCATGGACCTTAGTCTAGATGTGTGGTGAAAGCCAGGAAGCATCAGGTGGCTCATAGAAGTTTATAACGTTGAGCCATGAAAATTTAAAAAAATCACATTTTTTACACAAAAAATGTTTTTTAAACCTCTAATTTTGCATTTTCACAAGGGAAACAGGAGAAATTCAAAAAAATAATTTGTTGTGCAATTTCTCCTGAGTATGCTGATACCCTATATGTAGGGGAAAATTACTGTTTTGGTGCACAACAGGGCTCAGAAGGGAAGGAGCGCCATTTGACTTTTTAATGCAAAATTAGCTGGAATCATTAGTGGAAGCCATGTCCCGCTTGGAGAGCCCCTGATGTGCCTAAACAGTGGAAACCCCTCACAAGTGACCCTATTTTGAAAACTAGACCCCTCATCGATCTTATCTAAACATGTGGTAAGCACCTTGAACCCACAGGTGCTTCACAGAAGTTTATGTTGAGCTGTGAACATAAAAAAATCAAATTTTTCTCTCAAAAATGTTCTTTTAGCCCCAACATTTTTATTTTCAAAAGGCTAACAGGAACAAATGGACCCCAAAATTTGTTGTGCAATTTTGCCTGAGTACTTAGATATCCCATAAGTGGGAGGAAACTACTGTTTGGGTGCACGACAGGGCTCAGAAAGGATGGAGTGATGTTTTGGAACGCAGATTTTGGTGGAATGTTCGGCAGGTGTCATGTCGCGTTTGGAAAGCCCCTGATGTGCCTAAACAGTGGAATCCCCCTGTGAAAATACAGCATTTTATCTATGTTAACCGGACGTCTATTTTCAGTAAGCCAGGAGGAATAAAATGTTGTCTATATATTGACTTTTGTAATTATGTGTTTGTTATTTGATTGGTCAAGAAAACACAGACTTTTGTTCCTATAAGCCTGTAATATTGACTTTTAAGTTGAAATTTGTCAACATATTGTGCTGTTATCCTGGATTACAGAGAAGTAGGGTAATTGAACAATGATGTTTGCTGATATGTTGATTATACATTCTCCAGGCCAGCTACCTTGTTGATTTGCAAAACAGAAGATTAAAAACTATGCAAACTGATTAAATAGTCAAACAATGCAAGTTAATCTCATCACATCTTCCTCTTGACCTCTGGATGCTGGCTTGAAGGACCACAGTTGTGAGCTGGGATATGCCTCTAACAATACACATCAAGACAGCCAAGAGATCCAGAGATCCAAAGAACCAGAGACTCTTTACAAAACCACAGCCAGGAACACTCTATAGGATAGCTGCCAGATCATGGCTCCATCATGAGGGACACAGACTTGACATTCTACTGGATGCCAGCTTAGGGAACCACGGCCCCCCACTGAAAGAATACAAACCTGCTCCATTGACCATCACTGAACCATGGATACATTTGGAGTAGTCAGGATTTGGACCCATCAGTTCCCTGAGCCCCATGGATACTTTTGGGAAAGCCAGGATTGAGACCCACCAGTCACCTGACTCCATGGAGATATTTGGAAAAGCCAGGATGTGACCATCTGGTCACCTGGCCTAGTGCCTCAATGATCTGTCAGCTTCCTAAGCTTGTCATTACCTCCTCTCTGTGAAAGAAACAGGTAAGATAGCCAGCCCTGGAAGCTCTGAAGTCACAGTTGCTGTTATCCCGGCAAGTCAGCTGAAGGGTGAGACTCTGTAATTTTGCACCATCCTGGGTATTTTGCTGGGACAGTTCTATGTGTTATTTGCCTGTTTTGTGGTTCAATAAAGTATTGCCTCACTATTTTACCCTCACCCTGTGTTGTCTGAGTAGTATTATATCCACAGTAAAAGGAGAGTGAGCGTTCACTGGGATGATCTCTGGTTCATGTGGCTTTAGCTAGAGGACTAGAGCTCCCGCAGACCCCAGTGCCTAAACAGTGGAAACACCCCACAAGTGACCCTATTTTGGAAACTAGACCCCCAAAGAATTTACCTAGCTGTGTGGTGAGCAACTTGAACCCCCACGTGCTTCACAGAAGTTAATAACATTGAGCCATGAAAATAAAAAAATCCCATTTTTTTACCATAAAAATGTTCTTTCAGCCTAATTGTTTTATTTTCACAAGGTTAACAGGAGAAAATGGACCCCAAAATTTGTTCTGCAATTTCTCCTGAGTAAACCAATACACCAATGTGGCCGAAAACTACTTTTGAAGCACATTGCAAAGCTCAGAAGTGAAGAAAAAGCAAATACATTTTTACCACCAAAATTTTGTTTTAGCCACAGATTTTACATTTTCACATTGAGAAATAGGTATAAATGGCACCAAAATATGTCCCACAATTTCTGCTGAATGTGGAAATATGTGGCTTTACAGTATTGCTAAGCCATATGGCAAGACTCAGGAGGGACGGAGCGCTAATTTCCCTCCTGGAGTGCAGATTTTACTAGAATAGTTTGCAGACTCCATATACAGAGCCCCTAAGTGCTAGAAAAGCAGAATACCCCCTAAAGTGATCCCATTTTGGAAGTTATACCCCATTGGGAATTTATCTACAGGTGTAGTGATGATTTTGACTTCATGGGTGTTTTCCAGAAACAAGCAGCAGTGGATGTTACTGAGTGAAAATTGCAATTTTGCCATTGTGATGCCTGTACGTTGTAGTCCCCAGTACGTTGCAGTCCCCAGTACGTTGCAGTCCCCAGTACGTTGCAGTCCCCAGTACGCTGCAGTCCCCAGTACGTTGCAGTCACCAGTACTTAGCAATAAGAGGTAGTGCCCAGCTCATGCTTCTGGAGACATGCTCCTGTAAATTAGGCAGGATGTCATCTCTACAGAAATGCCAAACATATGGATGCTAAATATGGTTTAGGAACACTGTGGTGCTCACAAAGAAGGGGGCATTTAGATTTGGGAGTGCAGAATTTGCTGCATTTCTTTTGTAGGTTGGGAAGCTATAGCGCTTTTCCAGAGCCATTGTACTACCAGTAACGTGGAAGCCCCTTTCACAAGTGTCACATCCTCCTGGGAGATCTGGGGTAAAGCGATCTTCACATACTGTGAGTCGCAGATCTTCCATTTAGACTGTGTTTTGTTCCTCATATTAAGTGGACTGCATTTCAATTGGCACTGAAGAGGTTAATGGCTGTTTGTGTGCTGGTTAGAAACATACAGCTTCATCTCAAGGCTTCTCCTGACCTGCTCGATTTCTCTCTATAAGGGCTCATACTCACTTGCGAGAAACTCGTATGAGTCTCGCATGGCAATACCCAGCACTGCACCCGGCACTAAGGAGCGGAGTGTGCGGCTGCATGTATTGCTCCGATCTGAGTGCCGGGTGCAGTGCCGGGTATTGCCGTGCAAGACTCATCCGAGTTTCTCGCAAGTGAGTATGAGGCCTAAAACCTGGCCAGACCTTTTCATTCCAGCCTGTGACAGTTTTGCTTCCTGGCTTGCAGGAGTTGGTGTGCTGAAGTTGGAGTTGCTGCTGGAGATTGTTCTCTGCTGTTTTGGAGTATATGCTTTCTCCATTATCTTATTCCCATTTGGTTTGTACGTGCCTATCCTTCCGTTTATTCATCTCTACTATTGGTGAGTGTTGTATGTAATTTGCTGTTTGTTATCCTTGTTTGTCTTACGTGAATATACACTAACATATTTGTCCTAGGCCTCCTGGGAGAGGGGACAGCTTAGGACATTAACAGGAGCATAGTAAGGTTGGAGGCCTCTCTACCTTTAAGAGTATCCCCGAGACAGGGATAGTTAGAATCTCAGTTCCAGGGACAGTTTGAGGCCATGCCTCCCTTACTGAAGACTGTCACAGCGTGACATTTTCATAGGCCCCACATTTTTTTATCCTTACATGGATCCCATTTCTACCCTTGCTAGACAGCTGCAGGTTTTATCTTGTGATCTATTAGGCCTATGGTCTAAGCTTTCTTCACACAAGACAGCTGGACTGGAACCTAAAGTGGCTCTCCTGGCTAGGGTTTTCGGGAGTCGGAACAAATTTGTCATGTTCCGGTAAGCCTGTAAGCTATATTTCAGGCTTTGTCCATGGTCATCTGGGCGTGAGGTACAGAGGGTGGGGATTGTTGTTTCCTTCCTTCAAGGAGACCCTCAATTCTGGGCCTTCTCACTCTCATCTGACTTATTGTCACTCCAGTCGGTGGCTGGATTTTTCTGGGCTCTTGGGCTATGGTCTCTTGATCTCCTTCAAATTCACTTCAAATGTATTTGGTCCCTAAAAAAAATGGTTTTGTAAATTTTGTAGGAAAAATTAGAAATTGCTGGTCAACTTTTAACCCTTATAACTTCCTACCAAAAAAAAAATTATGTTTAAAAAATTGTGCTGATATAAAGTCGACATGTGGGAAATGTCATTTAACTATTTAGTCTGATATAACTGATTTAAGGGCATAAAAAGTAAAACTTTGAAAATTGGAAAATTTAAAAAAAAAAACAATTTTTTTTACAAATAGTCACATTGAAGAAATGTTACCACTGTTATGAAGTACAATATGTCACGAAAAAACAGTCTCAGAATCAGTGGGATTTGTTGAAGCTTTTCCGGAGTTATTATCTCATAAAGTGACACTGCTTAGAATTGTAAAAATTGGCCTGGTCATTAATATGCAAACAGCCTTGTGGTAAAGGTGTGTTTTTAAACATATATTTTAGATATGAAAGCTCTAGAAATACACTTTGAATGCCCAATATTTAAAAATACCGTAAATTAAGTTAAAATCAGAAAATCTTTTACAGCAAATCAAAAATGAGTCTGTTTTTTGTTTGTGGCAAAGTGTCACATATTGAAATCCTGTCATGGTGGAATATGTATTTTTATGATTGTAGTAGCCAGTAATTTAGAGAGTCAGGTCTTTTTTTTCTGTATGCATGTCTTGTGTATTTCAGGTTGGGATTTCCAGTTTATTTTTATGCTGCTCTTCTAATTACAGACACTGCAGAGGAAATGCTGAAGCCACAGGTTCCATCTAATATAGAGGTTGTCAGCGCTACTTTGTTACATGAATGAACCGCACCCTTTATCTCTGTGGGTTTTGTATACAGTACATAACATCACTGCTCTCTATATATAGGTACATAAACCTGTTTAGAATCAAACTCGGAATGTAGCATCATAGTATGGTCACACAACCTTGTTATCTCATATGAACTACAAGATCTATAAGGGCATTGTTTAGGCCCTGGAAACGAGAAATGCCTTATCGTGGCTTCCAGGTACACATGAATTGGCCAACTTATGCGCTAAACTTTCTCAATGTTTCATATTTTTCACATTTTTCATATTTTTCATATTTCTAATGCAGTAATGCAATTCAATTTTCATATTTTCATGCTATGGTGCTACAGTGTTGGCACCTGAGACAAAAAGGGGGTTTTGACAGCCACCGGTCACGCGAACGGAAGCCCCAGATCATCTATATAGATGACGTGGAAGCACCGCCCACCACTGACCTCTAGTCATCAACCCCACAGGTCCGTGGGCAGCGCATGCGCACCGCTGTAAAAAAATGTATATCTGTATGCATGGAACAGCCCCATGGTATACCCTGCAATAGCGTGAAGCAACAGCTAAATATGAGCCATAAATATAAATATTAAATGTTGAAGAAAAAGGCAAAGTATAAGAAATGGCTGAAAAATCGTGCATAGTAATAACCTAATTATTAAGTGAAAATAAAGGGACTGAAAATGCAAATTGGACAATTGCAAAACTATATGTATAGCCTGCATCAGTGTTTGCTTATTAGAAAGTAAAAGATGGTGGATTAAAGTGAATTGTAATAACCTATCCCCCTCACGCAATTGCGCAGCAGCGAATCAACATCGCAGTGCATAAACGCGCGTCGGGGCAGAGGGAGAGGATTCCATGTGGCTATACACCTGGTAGCAGTATGGTTTTATAAATAGTTGTAGCTATAACACTATAGCACTTTACAAATGTCAGTAATTAGGGTCATATGTGGAAGTACCCAGTCACATGGAAATGTCAGTAAGCCAATATTTGGCAGTCCTGTTTATTACACATGATTAATGATATTCAGTTTCAGTAGGAATAAATTGCCTTTTACTGTGTGAAAAGCCCATGTTTTTTGGAAACACTCTATGGCTGCATTGTCCCTCGTCATAGGATTGAGCACCCTTTCTTTCATGTTTATTATTTTTTTGTTTTTAATATTCATTAATAAAAAAACACTTTTATCTATAAGTACTGTTGTGGGGATCAGTTCTTATCATTGTTTGATCACCGTATAGTGAAAAAGAAATTCCATATGGCAATGAAAGCTTTCTTCATATCAAGGTTAAGAGCAGTTAATGGAGCATTGGTGCTGTTGGCATACTGAATATTATATTCAATGTTCTAGACATTGTCTGGAGCTTGTCCTCCTGATATAAATCTGACCTGGTCCGAGGTAACTAGGCTAAGTAAAATCCTATTTAAACAATTAGTTAATAGACGTAAATAATTTTGAATCAATAATGAAATAGTCCAATAATTAGCCAGATTAGAGTGGCCCTTATGCCATGCAATCCCTTTAAATCAACCATCAGTTCACTGCCACCACTCACCACTAGGTGGCAAATGAAAACCACAAGAATATGTCAGTGAATACAATTTAGCAATAGGTGGTTTTCTGGCAGGTTATAAGTAGCTCATCAAATCCTTAGTTCAACACTTAGGGCCCCATCTCACATAGCGATTTACCAACGATCACGACCAGCGATACGACCTGGCCGTGATCGTTGGTAAGTCGCTGTGTGGTCGCTGGGGAGCTGTCACACAGACAGCTCTCTCCAGCGACCAACGATCAGGGGAACGACTTCGGCATCGTTGAAACTGTCTTCAACGATGCCGAAGTCCCCCTGCAGCACCCGGGTAACCAGGGTAAACATCGGGTTACTAAGCGCAGGGCCGCGCTTAGTAACCCGATGTTTACCCTGGTTACCAGCGTAAATGTAAAAAAAACCAAACAGTACATACTTGCCATCTGATGTCCGTCAGGTCCCTTGCCGTCTGCTTCCTGCTCTGACTGAGCCGCCGTACACTGAGAGCAGAGCGCAGCGGTGACGTCACTGCTGCGCTCTCACTTCTCACTGTACGGCCGGCAGTCAGTGAGAGCAGGAAGCAGACGGCAAGGGACCTGGACACCGAAAGGCGAGTATGTACTGTTTGTTTTTTTTGGTAACCAGGGTAAACATCGGGTTACTAAGCGCGGCCCTGCGCTTAGTAACCCGATGTTTACCCTGGTTACCAGTGAAGACATCGCTGGATCGGTGTCACACACACCGATTCAGCGATGTCAGCGGGGCCTCAACGACCAAAAAAAGGTCCAGGCCATTCCGACACGACCAGCGATCTCACAGCAGGGGCCTGATCGCTGGTACGTGTCACACATAGCGAGATCGCTACTGAGGTCGCTGTTGCGTCACAAAACTTGTGACTCAGCAGCGATCTCGCTAGCGATCTCGCTATGTGAGACGGGGCCTTTAGCCCGAAGTATTGAAGTCAAAGGTCTTTACAGTGTGGAACTGTATTGGTATCATAAATATGCATATTGCTTGGACCACGTTAAAAGAAAATAAAATCTATTACATGCTCATGGTGTCCTCAGGGTGCCTGTTATTTCCCCTCTTGTACATGTTATGTATTGAACTGCTGGTTGCACAAATCAAAAGCCAATACCAATATACAAAGGATTCTAATATAAGAGTGTTGAGCGATACCGTCCGATACTTGAAAGTATCGGTATCGGAAAGTATCGGCCGATACCGGCAAAGTATCGGATCTAATCCGATACCGATACCCGATACCAATACAAGTCAATGGGACTCAAGTATCGGACGGTATTCCTGATGGTTTCCAGGGTCTGAAGGAGAGGAAACTCTCCTTCAGGCCCTGGGATCCATATTAATGTGTAAAATAAAGAATTAAAATAAAAAATATTGCTATACTCACCTCACCGAGGGAACCGGCAGCGTTGTTTGCTTAAAATGCACGCTTTTACTTCCTTCCGTGACGTCACGGCTTGTGATTGGTCGCGTGCCGCCCATGTGGCCGCGACGCGACCAATCACAGCAAGCCGTGACGTAATTTTCAGGTCCTCAATGCCTAATTCTAGGCATTCATGATTTTAAAATTACGTTCCGGCTTGTGATTGGTCGCGTCGCGGTCACATAGGCGACGCGACCAATCACAAGCCGTGACGTCACGGGAGGCAGGAGACGCGCGCATTTTAAAAATTACGTCACGGCTTGTGATTGGTTGCGTGCCGCCCATGTGACTGCGACGCGACCAATCACAGCAAGCCGTGACGTAATTTCAGGTCCTGAATGCAGAAATAGGCATCGGGTATCGGCCGATACTTGCGGTATCGGAATGCTCAACACTACTTGTAACTATTATCCCTGCCTATCTGATACTTGTATTGATTTACAGAGGGTACGGAAAGCATTCAGACCCCTTTAAATTTTTCACCCTTTGTTTCATTGTGCAGCCATTTGGTAAATTCAAAAAAGTTCATTTTTTTCTCATTAATGTACACTCTGTACCCCATATTGTCTGAAAAAAACAGAAATGTTGAAATTTTTGCAAATTTATTAAAAAAGAAAAACTGAAATATCACATGGTCCTAAGTATTCAGACCCTTTGCTCAGTATTGAGTAGAAGCACCCTTTTGAGCTGGTACAGTCATGTGTCTTCTTGGGAATGATGCAACAAGTTTTTCACACCTGGATTTGGGGATTCTCTGCCATTCTTCCTTGTAGATCCTCTCCAGTTCCGTCAGGTTGGATGGTGAATGTTGGTGGACAGCCATTTTCAGATCTCTCCAGAGATGCTTAATTGGGCTTAGGTCAGGTCTCTGGCTGGACCAGTCAAGAATGGACACAGAGTTGTTCTGAAGCCACTTCTTTGTTATTTTAACTGTGTGCTTAGGTTCGTCTTGTTGGAAGGTGAACCTTCGACCAAGTCTGAGGTCCAGAGCACTCTGGAAGAGTTTTTCATCCAGGATATCTCTGTACTTGGCCGCATTCATGTTTTCTTCAATGAAAACCAGTCGTTCTATCCCTGCAGCTGAAGAACACCCGCATAGCATGATGCTGCCTCCACCATGTTTCACTGTTGGGATTGTATTGGGCAGGGGATGAGCAGTGCCTGGTTTTCTCAAGAAGGATTACAAGGAAATAGACAGCATGTGACTTAAATGTGAGTGTCTGAGCAAAGGGTCTAAATACTTATGACCATGTGATATTTCAGTTCTTTTTTATATAGTATGATAGTACGTCCGATGTCAGCTCCCCTGCTTTGATGCAGGGCTCCGTGGTGAGCCCGCATCAAAGCCGGGACATGTCAGCTGTTTTGTACAGCTGACATGTGCCCGCAATAGCGGCGGGTGAAATCGCGATTCACCCGCCGCTATTAACTAGTTAAATGCCGCTGTCAAACGCAGACAGCGGCATTTAACTACCGCATCCGGCCGGGTGGCCGGAAATGACGGCATCGCCGACCCCCGTCACATGATCGAGGTCGGTGATGCTTCTCCATTGTAACCATAGAGGTCCTTGAGACCTCTATGGTTACTGATCGCCGGCAGCTGTGAGCACCACCCTGTGGTCGGCGCTCACAGCACACCTGCATTTCTGCTACATAGCAGCGAACAGCAGATCGCTGCTACGTAGCAGAGGCGATCGTGCTGTGCCTGCTTCTAGCCTCCCATGGAGGCTATTGAAGCATGGCAAAAGTTAAAAAAAAAGTAAAAAAATATGTGAAAAAAATAAAAAAAATATAAAAGTTTAAATCACCCCCCTTTCGCCCCAATCAAAATAAATCAATAAAAAAAAAATCAAATCTACACATATTTGGTATCGCCACTTTCAGAATCGCCCGATCTATCAATAAAAAAAAGCATTAACCTGATCGCTAAACGGCGTAATGAGAAAAAAAATCGAAATGCCAGAATTACGTTTTTTTGGTCGCCGTGACATTGCATTAAAATGCAATAATGGGCGATCAAAAGAACGTATCTGCACCGAATTGGAATCATTAAAAACGCCAGCTCGGCATGAAAAAAATAAGCCCTCAACCGACCCCAGATCATGAAAAATGGAGACGCTACGAGTATCGGAAAATGGCGCAAATTTTTTTTTTTTTTTAGCAAAGTTTGGAATTTTTTTTCACCACTTAGGTAAAAAATAACCTAGTCATGTTAGGTGTCTATGAACTCGTAATGACCTGGAGAATCATAATGGCAGGTCAGTTTTAGCATTTAGTGAACCTAGCAAAAAAGCCAAGCAAAAAACAAGTGTGGGATTGCACTTGGAATTTTTTTCCCGTTTTCTAGTACACGACATGGTAAAACCAATGATGTCGTTCAAAAGTACAACTCGTCCCGCAAAAAATAAGCCCTCACATGGCCAAATTGATGGAAAAATAAAAAAGTTATGGCTCTGGGAAGGAGGGGAGTGAAAAACGAACACGGAAAAAGGAAAAATCCCACGATCATGAAGGGGTTAAATTTGCAAAAATGTCTACATTTCTGTTTTTTTTATTCAAGATGGGGTGCAGAGAGTGTACATTAATGTGGAAAAAAATGAACTTTTTTGAATTTACCAAACGGCTGCAATGAAACAATGAGTGAAAAATTTAAAGGGGCCTGAACACTGTACCCACTGTAATTTTATTATTATGTTTAACAAATGTAAAAAATCTATGCCTCCCTCTGAAATCCCCCTCCCTTTGTTCATAAACCTTTCCCTCTACTTACCTTAAAATTTATTTCCCATATTCATAAACTGTACTCCTCTTTATGTGTTGTAGATCAAATAAAATTATTGAAACCAATAAAAGCATATATCAATAAAAGCTAAAATTGAAAAATAGACTATGAAGTCTATTAAAAATGACCTTTACCCATTAATTATATGAGCAACATTTAATTTTTCCATTTTTCCTCCCGGTATATACCTTCCTCTAAGAAGCTGAAAGCTGAAAACAGTGCAGATAGATGCATGGCTTATCCGGAGGGCTTACCCTTGGTCGTATTAATCACGACTGAACATTATATGATATAAGCATTCCAAATGATTAAGGATTACTCCCACCTAGACATTGTTAGTGTCTGTAATGATAGGCAGAGTAGGTGGCCCTGACAGTGGGAGCATGGTGGTAAAGAGTTCAAATAATAAGGGTTCAAGGATTCAAGAAGGTCAGATGGGCCTCTACCGCATTGAAGGCATTCCTTCTTAATACTAAGGGGTTATATAAAATTAGAATAGGGTATGGTTTTTCTCCACTCTTGTCGTTGTGCTATGGTTAGTATCACAAAGCAGCTCCTATTCACAGATCCTTTTCTTTCTAACAAAATATAATTAATGCCCCAGATGGTCCAGTGACTTCTTTTGGCCACCAAACTTAATCTCCAACCTATTTCCTATTAATAATAATAATAATAATAATATTTTTATGCTTTAGTTTTGTTCTCACATCTATCAATTACAGGTAACATTTGGTGATTTCACTGACCATCTTAATCTTCTCAAAGTTGAAGAGGAACAGTTGGACGCCAAGACGCATGGCAGACGTGCAGCATCAGACATGAGGCATCCATTGGTCATAGCTCAAAAAGTTGTGACTGACCTCCGCCTAAAATAGTTGTCCAGATGCCCTAATATTATTTATTCTCATGGTTAGGTCTGTGTGTTACTTGATGGGCAGAGAGTTGGTCATGCACTGCAGGCGATGGACGAGTGTTTATTGGCCCATCCTAGGACTGATTTATTGCATGTGCTATTGGGTTGCCCCCGTCCGGGCAGTGGGGTACTCGGTACTGGGTCCGGTGTTCACAGGGGGATGTCACGGTGGCTGCGACCCGGTCCATGGCCCTGGGCGCACATGTAAAAGGGGAAGGTCTTTAAAGGGATAAAGTTTATGTTTGTGACCCCACCTGTGGTATTCGGTCAGGGTGACCGACGCTGCTTTAAGGGGTCCACTGGGGTGATTTTATGGCAGCTAAATGGTATACATTCCCACAGGTGAAGTATATCCCCAGGGCTTCCCGGTGTATAGATGGTGAATGGTGAGAGGCGCAGAGAAGAACGAGGACACAGTGTTGCAGTCTCTTTACCTGTACTGAAGATTTCAGCATCCACAGTCCAGAGCACCAGACCACAGGGCAGGCAGAGTCCGGCTGGTTTGGAGGCAAGTCCAGAGTCCCCTTGTCCAGGTGGAGAATAAAAGCCTTTCCTCTAGCACCGTGGTGTTGTAGTCCCTTACTGCTAAGCTTCTCATAAGGTCCTCACAGATGTTATCTCTCTCTGTCCCCTGGATTGGATAGGAAATACCCGTATGACTGGTAACTAGATCCAGTTTATAGGGACTCTAGCATGCCCCAGCCTCTAAGGTTGTCACCGTGCCTCCTGGGTGTTAGGTCGGACAGGTAGCATAGAGTTCAGCTGTCCTGCTAGTATCTGATGTAAGTCATAGAGGTCCTTACAACCTCGGTGTTCCGGCTATCGGTCTCTGCGCCTCAGAAGGAGGCAGCCTGCTTGGGGCTGGTCCCCTTCTGATATCCTCTCCTATGCTCCTTCTCCTGCATGCTTGCTGCAAACAAATCGGCCTTCAAATGTCTCTTTCTGGGAGCTGCAGATCTGTGGGCATGCACACAATTTTAGAAACATTTTTTTTAATTAAGACGTTATAAGGGTTAAAAAGTTAACCAGCGATTTCTCATTTTTCCAACAAAATTTATAAAACCATTTTTTTTAGGGACCACCTCACATTTGAAGTGAGTTTTGGGGGTCAATATAACGGAAAATACCCAAAAGTGACACCATTCTAAAAACTGCACCCCTCAGGGTGTGTAAAACCACATTCAAGAAGTTTATTAACCCTTGAGGTGCTTCACGAGAACTAAAGCAATGTGGAAGGAAAAAAAGAGCATTTTACTTTTTCACAAAAAATTTACTTCAGAACCAAATTTTTTTATTTTCACAAGGGTATCAGGAGAAAATGAACCACAAAATTTGTTGTGCAATTTCTCCTGATTACGCCAATACTCCATATTTGGGGGAAGCCACTGTTTGGACGCATGGCAGGGCTCAGAAGGGAGGGAGCACCGTTTGACTTTTTGAACGCAAAATTGGTTGGAATCAAAGGCAGCTCCATGTCACGTTTGGAGACCTCCTGATGTACCTAAACAGTGGAACCCACCAATTGTAACTCCATCCCTAACCCCAACACACTGCTATCCCTAATCCCAACTCTAACCCTGACACACCCCTAACTCTAATCCCAACCATAACCACAACCATAACCGTAACCACAATCCTAACCCTAGTGTGATACCCCAGGAATCCGGTTGTCACAGTGGTATTGCCTACCTCCCGGGGAGGGTGATGCCATGCCTGGAAGTGAGGAGTCCCCTTAGCAAGTAACACTAGAATACAACATTTTCCTGACTCCAGGCCAGAACGGGGAGCTTTATACCTGGTTTCAGGGTAGCTTCCCTATAAGTTCTGGTCTGGAGAAGGAGTTAGAGGGCAGTCTGTGTGAGACAGTGAAGGGAGAGGAAGCATGTGAGGAGAGAGAAACAGGGAGTGGAGCTGCGAATGAGCTCACCCCCAGGATTGAGCGCAAGAAGCCAGACACCGGGGTCCGAGGTGGTGTGGGAACTGCATGCCCACAGCAGAAACCGGAGGGCGGGAGATTGCAGGTCTTCTAGCCACAACTGACTCCTGAAGTCACAGTAGCAGATTAGAGCCCCGGAGTCACCACGAGAAAGGGACACCTGTAAAAAAGCTCGAGCTGCCTGCCATGCGGGTAGAGTTCCACCTAAGGGACAGATTGAGAGAGGGACTTGAGGAAAGCTAATGCATCAATAAGCCAGAATTCAGCGCAGAAAGGAAGGCTTCCAACCCCACCTGGCTAGGGGATTCTGAACCGATTCCAGGCTGCCCGGATTTCAAAGATCACCTGTAACCTGTGCCCTGGACTGCAATTTCAGCAGTAAAAGGTAAAGAGTCTGCAGATCATGTGTCCTCCAATAATAACCTGCACCTCAACATCTACAACCCCTCATAGACTGTCCTGGTAGCCCTGGGGCCTCCGCTCCACCTGTGGGGAGCAAAACCATCTAAGCTGCATTACCATCGGCCCCATCTGATCCCTTTTAACCCCTTCACCCCCAAGGGTGGTTTGCACGTTAATGACCAGGCCAATTTTTACAATTCTGACCACTGTCCCTTTATGAGGTTATAACTCTGGAACTCTTCAACAGATCTTGGCGATTCTGACATTGTTTTCTCGTGACATATTGTACTTCATGTTAGCGGTAAAATTTATTCGATATAACTTGCGTTTATTTGTGAAAAAAACGGAAATTTGGCGAAAATTTAGAAAATTTCGCAATTTTCCAACTTTCAATTTTTATGCCCTTAAATCACAGAGATATGTCATGCAAAATACTTAATAAGTAACATTCCCCACATGTCTACTTTACATCAGCACAATCTTGGAAACAAAATTTTTTTTTGTTAGGGAGTTATAAGGGTTAAAATTTGACCAGAAATTTCTCATTTTTACAACACCATTTTTTTTTAGGGACCACATCTCATTTGAAGTCATTTTGAGGGGTCAATATGATAGAAAATAACCAAGTGTGACACCATTCTAAAAACTGCACCCCTCAAGGTGCTCAAAACCACATTCAAGAAGTTTATTAATCCTTCAGGTGGTTCACAGGAATTTTTGGAATGTTTAAATAAAAATGAACATTTAACTTTTTTTCACACAAAATTTATTTCAGCTCCAATTTATTTTATTTTACCAAGGGTAACAGGAGAAAATGGACCCCAAAAGTTGTTGTACAATTTGTCCTGAGTACGCTGATACCCAATATGTGGGGGTAAACCACTGTCTGGGCGCATGGCAGAGCTCGGAAGGAAAGGAGCGCCATTTTACTTTTCAATGCAAAATTGACTGGAATTGAGATGGGACGCCATGTTGCGATTGGAGAGCCCCTGATGTGCCTAAACATTGAAACCCCCCACAAGTGACACCATTTTGGAAAGTAGACCCCCTAAGGAACTTATCTAGATGTGTGGTGAGCACTTTGACCCACCAAGTGCTTCACAGAAGTTTATAATGCAGAGCCGTAAAAATAAAAAATCATATTTTTTTCACAAAAATTATCTTTTCGCCCCCAATTTTTTATTTTCACAAGGGTAAAAGGATAAATTGGACCCTAAAAGTTGTTGTCCAATTTGTCCTGAGTACGCTGATACCCCATATGTGGGTGTAAACCATTGTTTGGGCGCATGGCAGAGCTCGGAAGGGAAGGAGCGCCATTTGACTTTTCAATGCAAAATTGACTGGAATTGAGATGGGACGCCATGTTGGGTTTGGAGAGCCCCTCATGTGCCTAAACATTGAAACCCCCCACAAGTGACACCATTTTGGAAAGTAGACCCCTTAAGGAACTTATCTAGATGTGTGGTGAGCACTTTGACCCAACAAGTGCTTCACAGAAGTTTATAATGCAGAGCCGTAAAAATAAAAAATCATATTTTTTCACAAAAGTGATCTTTTTGCCCCCAATTTTTTATTTTCCCAAGGGTAAGAGAAAAAATTAGACCACAGAAGTTTTTGTGCAATTTGTCCTGAGTACGACGATACCCCATATGTGGGGGTAAACCACTGTTTGGGCGCATAGCAGAGCTCGGAAGGGAAGGAGTGCCATTTTACTTTTCAATGCAAAATTGACTGGAGTTAAGATGGGACGCCATGTTGCGTTTGGAGAGCCCCTGATGTGCCTATACATTGAAACCCCCCACAAGTGACACCATTTTGGAAAGTAGACTCCCTAAGGAACTTATCTAGATGTGTTTTGAGAGCTTTGAACCCCCAAGTGTTTCACTACAGTTTATAACGCAGAGCCGTGAAAATAAAAATTCTTTTTTTTTTCACAAAAATTATTTTTTAGCCCCCAGTTTTGTATTTTCACAAGGGTAACAGGATAAATTGGACACCAAAAGTTGTTTTCCAATTTGTCCTGAGTATGCTGATACTCCATATGTGGGGGGAACCACTGTTTGGGCGCCTGGCAGAGCTCGGAAGGGAAGGAGCACCATTTGGAATGCAGACTTAGATGGATTGGTCTGCAGGCGTCACGTTGCATTTGCAGAGCCCCTGATGTACCCAAACAGTACAAACCCCCCACAAGTGACCCCATATTGGAAACTAGACCTCCCAAGGAACTTATCTAGATGTGTTGTGAGAACTTTGAACCCCCAAGTGTTTCACTACAGTTTATAACGCAGAGCCGTGAAAATAAAAATTCTTTTTTTTTTTCCACAAAAATGATTTTTTAGCCCCCAGTTTTGTATTTTCACAAGGGTAACAGGATAAATTGGACACCAAAAGTTGTTGTCCAATTTGTCCTGAGTACGCTGATACCCCATATGTGGGGGTAAACCACTGTTTGGGCGCATAGCAGAGCTCGGAAGGGAAGGAGTGCCATTTTACTTTTCAATGCAAAATTGACTGGAGTTAAGATGGGACGCCATGTTGCGTTTGGAGAGCCCCTGATGTGCCTATACATTGAAACCCCCCACAAGTGACACCATTTTGGAAAGTAGACCCCCTAAGGAACTTATCTAGATGTGTTTTGAGAGCTTTGAACTCCCAAGTGTTTCACTACAGTTTATAACGCAGAGCCGTGAAAATAAAAATTCTTTTTTTTTTCACAAAAATTATTTTTTAGCCCCCAGTTTTGTATTTTCACAAGGGTAACAGGATAAATTGGACACCAAAAGTTGTTGTCCAATTTGTCCTGAGTACGCTGATACCCCATATGTGGGGGGGAACCGCTGTTTGGGCGCCTGGCAGAGCTCGGAAGGGAAGGAGCACCATTTGGAATGCAGACTTAGATGGATTGGTCTGCAGGCGTCACGTTGCATTTGCAGAGCCCCTGATGTACCCAAACAGTACAAACCCCCCACAAGTGACCCCATATTGGAAACTAGACCTCCCAAGGAACTTATCTAGATGTGTTGTGAGAACTTTGAACCCCCAAGTGTTTCACTACAGTTTATAACGCAGAGCCGTGAAAATAAAAATTCTTTTTTTTTTTCCACAAAAATGATTTTTTAGCCCCCAGTTTTGTATATTCACAAGGGTAACAGGATAAATTGGACACCAAAAGTTGTTGTCCAATTTGTCCTGAGTACGCTGATACCCCATATGTGAGGGGGAACCACTGTTTGGGCGCATGGCAGAGCTCGGAAGGGAAGGAGCGCCATTTGGAATGCAGACTTAGATGGATTGGTCTGCAGGCGTCACATTGCATTTGCAGAGCCCCTGATGTACCCAAACAGTAGAAACCCCCCACAAGTGACCCCATATTGGAAACTAGACCTCCTACGGAACTTATCTAGATGTGTTGTGAGAACTTTGAACCCCCAAGTGTTTCACTACAGTTTACAACGCAGAGCCGTGAAAATAAAAAATCTTTTTTTTTCCCACAAAAATGATTTTTAGCCCCCCAAATTTTTATTTTCCCAAGGATAACAAGAGAACTTCGACCCCAAAAGTTGTTGTCCAATTTGTCCCGAGTACTCTGATACCCCATATGTTGGGGTAAACCCCTATTTGGGCGCACGGGAGAGCTCGGAAGGGAAGGAGCACTGTTTTACTTTTTCAATGCAGAATTGGCTGGAATTGAGATCGGACGCCATGTCGTGTTTGGAGAGCCCCTGGTGTGCCTAAACAGTGGAAACCCCCCAATTCTACCTGAAATCCTAATCCAAACACACCCCTAACCCTAATCCCAACGGTAACCCTAACCACACCCCTAACCCTGACACATCTCTATCTCTAATCCCAACCCTAATCCCAACCGTAAATGTAATCCAAACCCTAACCCTAACTTTAGCCCCAACCCTAACCCTAACTTTAGCCCCAACCCTAACCCTAACTTTAGCCCCAACCCTAGCCCTAACCCTAGCCCTAGCTCTAACCCTAACCCTAGCCCTAACCCTAGCTCTAACCCTAACCCTAGCCCTAGCCCTAACCCTAGCCCTAACCCTAGCTTTAACCCTAGCCCTAACCCTAACCCTAGCCCTAACCCTAACCCTAGCTCTAACCCTAACCCTAGCCCTAGCCCTAACCCTAACCCTAACCCTTGCCCTAACCCTAGCCCTAACCCTAACCCTAGCCCTAATGGGAAAATGGAAATAAATACATTTTTTAAATTTTTTTATTTTTCGCTAACTAAGGGGGTAATGAAGGGGGGTTTGATTTACTTTTATAGCGGGTTTTTTAGCGGATTTTTATGATTGGCAGCCGTCACACACTGAAAGACGCTTTTTATTGCAAAAAATATTTTTTGCGTTACCACATTTTGAGACCTATAATTTTTCTATATTTTGGTCCACAGAGTTATGTGAGGTCATGTTTTTTGCGGGACGAGTTAACGTTTTTATTGGTAACATTTTCGGACATGTGACAGTTTTTGATCACTTTTTATTTCGATTTTTGTGAGGCAGAATGACCAAAAACCAGCTATTCATGAATTTCTTTTGGGGGAGGCGTTTATACCGTTCCACGTTTGGTAAAATTGATAAAGCAGTTTTATTCTTCGGGTCAGTACGATTACAGCGATATCTCATTTATATCATTTTTTTATGTTTTGGCGCTTTTATACGATAAAAGCTATTTTATAGAAAAAATAATTATTTTGGCATCGCTTTATTCTGAGAACTATAACTTTTTTATTTTTTTGCTTATGATGCTGTATGGCGGCTCGTTTTTTGCAGGACAAGATGACGTTTTCAGCGGTACCATGCTTATTTATATCCATCTTTTTGATCGTGTGTTATTCCACTTTTTGTTCGGCGGTATGATAATAAAGCGTTGTTTTTTGGTTCGTTTTTTTTTTTTTTTCTTACGGTATTCACTGAAGGGGTTAACTAGTGGGACAGTTTTATAGGTTGGGTCATTACGGACGCGGCGATACTAAATATGTGTACTTTTATTGTTTTTTTTGTTTTTTTTTAGATAAAGAAATGTATTTATGGGAATGATATATATATTTTTTTTCTTTATTTAGGAATTTTTTATTTTTATTTTTTTTTACACTTGTGGAATTTTTTTTTGTTACTTTCTTACTTTGTCCCAGGGGGGGACATCACAGATCACCCATCTGACAGTTTGCACAGCACTCTGTCAGATGGGCGATCTTACTTTCATCGGAGCAGGCTGCTCTGCAGCCGGCTCCGGACCCTGACCCAGAAGTACTCCCTGCAGGACCCGGATGCAGCCCCGCGGCCATTTTGGATCCGGGGACTGCAGGGAGAAGACGCTCGGTACAAGGTGAGTACATCACCTTGTACCGATCGTCTCAGGGAAGCCCGCAGGGAGCCCGCTCCCTGCGCGATGCTTCCCTGTACCGCCGGTACACCGCGATCATGTTTGATCGCGGTGTGCCGGGGGTTAATGTGCCGGGGGCGGTCCATGACCGCTCCTGGCACATAGTGCCGGATGTCAGCTGCGATAGGCAGCTGACACCCGGCCGCGATCGGCCGCGCTCCCCCCATGAGCGCGGCCGATCGCATATGACGTACTATCCCGTCGGTGGTCATACGGGCCCACCCCACCTCAACGGGATAGTACGTCAGATGTCAGAAAGGGGTTAAGCAGCGTCGGCCATCCCTGGCTGAGTAGCACAGGTGGCGTTACGAACACTACTACATTAGACTTTATTTGCCACTACACTTTATCCTCTTTAATTGGACGCCCAGAGCCACAGACCGGGTCACTGCCACCGTGACCACCCCTTTAAGTACCACCGGACCCGGCCTGAGTACTCCACGGCCTTAGCGGGCGCTCCACTAGCCCAACCCTAACCCTAGCCCAGCCCTAACCCCATCCCTAACCCTAGCCCCAACTGTAACCCTAGGCCAAACCTAACTTTAGCCTAATCCTAACTTTAGCCCAAACCTATCTTTAGCCCAAACCTATCTTTAGCTCATCCCTAACCCTCATGGAAAAATGGAAATAAATCCTTTTTTATTTTATTGTTTTTACCCAACTACGGGGATGATAAAGGGGGGTTTGATTTACTTTTTTATATATATTTTGATCACTGTGATCAAAATGAACCAGTAGGAAAAATGTCCTATTGTTTCTGGGTGCTGGCCGGCAGAAGTCGGCGGGCGCACTGCGCATGTGCCCACCATTTTCTTCCCGGAAGTAGATGCTGCCGGCCAGGGGACATCACGGGGGAATGCAGAAGGGTCCAAGGACACCGGTGGTACCGGCGGGGTAATCGGGGGCCCCATTTCTCTCTTCTCTGATGTGTGATCACTTCAGAGGAAAGAAATTAAATGCGAAATTGGACTTTTTGTTTTTGCGGTCACCGTTATTCCATGAATAACGGTGATCGCAACACTGAGGTCGGTAAAAACCGACCTGAATCATGTTCTTCGGGGTCTCAGCTACCCCCGGTAGCCGAGACCCCGGAGAATTTCCGACACTGGGGATGCTATACACTTATTTCTCAGCACCGTTAAAAAGCTGCATTGAAAAATAAGTACCCTTAACTGCCGTCATTAAAAAGTGTATCGGCGGTCGTTAAGGAGTTAAAGTAATGCTCAGGTTTCGTCTATTTCCAGACATGTCCTTGAAGCACTTCAGGGGTGTCCCTGATCTAGAACTGCTACAATTCACAAAAATTAAGAGTTCAGTGGCTCTTTGAATGCAACTTAGTTAAGATGAATGCTTATAAAAATCAAAGCTTTATCTAGGAATCTGTCACCAGCTTTTTACTACCCCATCTGAGAGCAGCGTGATGTAGGATCAGAGACCCTGATTCCAGCGATGCGTCACTTACTTTATTGGGTGCTTCAGTTTGCAGATCTGCCGGTTCTCTAAATGCTGAGCTCTGTATGACCCCACCAACACCACTGATTGGCAGCTTCCTGTGTACACTGCACAGGCAGAAAACTCCAGATCAATGGTAGAGTGTGATTGGAATACCTGGAATCTGGTTTACTAGTCCTCTAATAATAATCTCCTGCTGATAAAAAAAAAAACCCTTCAGTTTATAAAAACTACACTAAGCAGCCCAGGAAGTGATAATTCACTGGAATCAGGGTCTCTGTCCCTACATCATGCTGCTCTTTGATTAGGTAGCCAAAACCTGGTGGTGACATATTACCTTGAAATGCTTTATCCCAGGTTAATTTGTGGGTTTTCTTTAAAATTGCTTTTAATTTTTTTTTTGTCTTATGATATTAGCTGATATTTCAGCTCCAAATTCTTATAAATGGCCTGTAAAGCGCTGCGGAATATGTTAGCGCTATATAAAAATAAAAAAGAAGAAAAAAAGAAATGGCACATGCACTTCCTGAATTTTGCCCAAAATCGAAAATGCTTTATTTTGTCCTTAACCTGCTTTATGACTTTATAGAGCAAAAAGTTGCCAAAGGGTAAAATGTCTGCCTTACGAAAATATCACTCTTTTTGCAGGTGGTGGTGGGAAGGCAGAGGAGTATGGCAAAGTTTGTCTTTTTTTTTTAATGAATCAGGAAATCCAAAGCTCTGCCTACAATGGCAAACATAAAAATATTTATATACAAACACATATGAAATATATTTTCAAAACGGCACAAATGAAAAGAAAAATGAGGCAAAAATTTAAAAATAGGTGAAAAATACCAAAAGCTAGACGAAAAATGGCAAACATGTAATAATGGTTCAGGGCCTTAATCTTTTTTTTATTGCTTATTTCACAGTTGAGAAAATATAATATACAGATTTTACAAAGACCATTATAGGTATGGACACTAGTGATGAGCGAGCGTGATCAGATATGGTGTTATCCGAGCATGTTCAGGTGCGGCTGCATGTCTCATGGCTGTTTGACAATCTCTGTATGTGTTGTGGCTGTTGATCAGGCACAGGGACTCAAACATTTTTTCGAGCACGCCGAATTCACTCAGTTAGCACCTGAGCATTCTCAGATAACCCCTTATCAGAGCATGTTCACTAATGGAAGCCAATCCAGTTAGGATACACGAGTAGTTCTTCAATCTTCCACATGAGGGCAGTGTTTTCTCTATCTAACCTTCTACTTCATACAAGTCAGTTTGTATTTGTTATATCACCCACACATGATATCCGTACACAATAGTAATGTGATGATGAAAAAGTCCGAATTCCTAGAACACTAATACAGAAAATCAATAAGTTGCTATGCCCTGACAATGTGTTATTTTATTACAACGGGAGTTTTATAGAGCAATCGTTGTTTACATTATTATTGCATAAATTGATACTTCACGTGAGAATAAGAAACTTTGTAATATATCTTTTCACAGATTATTATTATTATTATTATTATTTATTGTTATAGCGCCATTTATTCCATGGCGCTTTACATGTGAGGAGGGGTATACATAATAAAAACAAGTACAATAATCTTAAACAATACAAGTCATAACTGGTACAGGAGGAGAGAGGACCCTGCCCGCGAAGGCTCACAATCTACAAGGGATGGGTGAGAATACAATAGGTGAGGGCAGAGCTGATCGTGCAGCGGTTGGTTGATCGGTGGTTACTGCAGGTCGTAGGCTTGTCGGAAGAGGTGGGTCTTCAGATTCTTTTTGAAGATTCTGATGGTAGGCGAGAGTCTGATGTGTTGTGGTAGAGAGTTCCAGAGTAGGGGTGATGCGCGAGAGAAATCTTGTATACGATTGTGGGAAGAGGAGATAAGAGGGGAGTAGAGAAGGAGATCTTGTGAGGATCGGAGGTTGCGTGTAGGTAAGTACCGGGAGACGAGGTCACAGATGTATGGAGGAGACAGGTTGTGGATGGCTTTGTATGTCATCGTTAGGGTTTTGTCTGGAGTCTCTGGGCAATGGGGAGCCAGTGACGGGATTGACAGAGGGGAGAGGCCGGAGAATAGCGGGGGGACAGGTGGATTAGTCGGGCAGCAGAGTTTAGAATAGATTGGAGGGGTGCGAGAGTGTTCGAGGGGAGGCCACAGAGCAGGAGGTTGCAGTAGTCGAGGCGAGAGATGATGAGGGCATGGACTTGGGTTTTTGCAGATTCTTGGTTGAGGAATGAACGGATTCGTGAAATATTTTTGAGTTGAAGTCGGCAGGAAGTGGAAAGGGCTTGGATATGTGGTTTGAAGGAGAGATCAGCGTCAAGGATTACCCCGAGGCAGCGAGCTTGTGGGACTGGGGAGAGTGGGCAGCCATTTACTGTAATGGATAGGTTTGTTGGGGGGGGTCGCGTGGGATGGGGGAAAGATGATGAATTCTGTTTTGTCCATGTTAAGTTTGAGAAATCTAGCGGAGAAGAAGGATGAAATAGTGGACAGACATTGAGGGATTCTGGTTAGTAGGGAGGTGATATCTGGTCCAGAGATGTAGATCTGTGTGTCATCAGCATAGAGGTGATACTGAAAGCCATGAGGTTCTATGAGCTGTCCCAGGCCAAAGGTGTAAATGGAGAAGAGCAGGGGCCCAAGGACTGAACCTTGTGGGACTCCGACAGATAGGGGGCGAGGTGAGGAGGGGGTGTGTGAGTGGGAGACGCTGAATGTCCGGTCTGTTAGGTATGAGGAGATCCAGGATAGGGCCAAGTCTGTGATGCCAAGGGATGAGAGCGTCTGTAATAATAGGGAATGGTCCACTGTGTCAAAGGCAGCCGACAGGTCGAGGAGGAGGAGAACGGAGTAGTGTCGCTTGCTCTTGTCGGTTAAGAGGTCATTGGTGACCTTAGTTAGGGCAGTTTCAGTGGAATGGTGTGACCGGAAGCCAGATTGTAAGCGGTCAAAGAGGGAGCAAGAAGAGAGATGGGAGGACAGTTCAAGGTAGACGTGTTGTTCCAGTAGTTTTGAGGCATAGGGGAGAAGTGATATAGGGCGATAGCTAGATACAGAGGATGGGTCAAGAGAGGGCTTTTTGAGGATAGGTGTGATGGAGGCATGTTTAAAGCTTGAGGGGAAAACACCAGTTGTTAGTGATAGGTTGAAGAGATGGGTTAGGGTTGGGATGAAGATTGTGGTGAGGTTTGGGATGAGGTGGGATGGGAGCGGGTCAAGTGCACAGGTGGTGAGATGCGATCTTGAGAGTAGAGTGGCGAGTTGATCTTCTGTAATGGTGGAGAAGTTGGTTTTGGAGGTGGAGGGTAGGGAAGTTGGGAGGAAGGGCTCTGGGGCTTGTTGACCAAAACTGTCTCTGATGTTATCAATCTTCTGCTTGAAGAAGATTCTTCTTTTTATCTTCTTCTTTTTCCTCCAGGACTCATATCTCTTTCAAAATTCTCAATTCATGGGAAAACTTTGTATTTAGTGAAGACAGATTTTTAAATTACTGATATAGAACCTTATCAGTATCAACTGTCATCTAAGTAGGTGGAGGATCTGGAAGCAGAGGACCAATCTCCTCCTCCCCTTCCCATCTGTATAGAATTGTATCAGTGGAAGTTGCCATCTCCTATCTCAATAATGTAACAATCTGTCTTCGCTGAATACAATTGAGAATATTGAGAAAGAAACATCAGTCCTGGCTGAAAAGGACGCAGATTTCGCTGATAAGATGTATCACAAAGTTGTTATTTTCACGTGTACTAATGATTAGGTAATAAAGCGATGATTGCTCTTTAAGATAGACCGGTGGTAAACGGTATCGTTTCTGCTGCTTTCCATCATTCATGTTTCTGACTTCATACGACTGTTGCGTTACTCGCTGATAAGTGTTCTGGGTCTGTGGACATACACAGCAGACGAGATGTCAGTGCTGCTGAAATAGGAAATGCTTATGGGTGGGAACCAAGCTCAAGGCATTTCACAACATCCCAGAGGAAAGGAGACAGGAAGGGCTGGAAGAGACACATCTCAGAAAGGGGTAAAGTACAGCAGCTCGTCTCTTTACACGTGAAAAGCTGGAAGAAGTTAATAGTAAAATATTCTATGTCCTCTGCTGTTACGAGTGTAATGACTGATAGAACTACAGCTCTGAGGAGCTCATTTTCCATTGGACTTTAATTACTAGTGATGAGCGAACGAGCTAAAATACGGCATTAAGGTGGTAAACGAGTGTCTTCGGCATGCTCGAAAAATACTTAAGTCCCCGCGGCTGCATGTCTCGCGGCTGTTCGATAGCTGCAATACATGCAGGGATTGATAACAAACAGGATATAGATCACCCAATAAAGGTGCAAAACACTCATTCATCGGGTGCAATGATCTTTTGTGCAGCCTAAAAAAAATCATCATCCCCAGAGGTGCATGGTCCCGTGTAAACAGGACTCCCACTGCCGAGAACTATGGCAGCCTATGTGCACTCTGAGCATCTACTTTACTGTAGTCTATGTAAACCGGCATTTAAATGACTGCTAATTAGTAAAAGTTTACCTGTCAGTGGTCACACTGTGCACTGGTCGGTCCAAGTAAATCGACCATTTAGACTTGGCCTATATCCCACATTTCAAGGTTCATTAAAGAGTCAGACACTGATTTATAGGTAGCAGCTTTCTCGAATAAATTGTACTAAAGAGACAGCTTTCCTTCCCTTTGGGGGAGAGCTAATTTGTAAAAGTATCTTTATTGGAATAAAAAGGTCACATAACTAAATAAAAGATCCAGATCCAAGTCTTTATATAGTTACATTGTTTCAAAAATAAATTGACAGCATTGTAAGATGATTCCCTCATTCCTGTCTACATAGACTGCAGCTGATACTTGCTGTGTAAAAACGTCTGCCTCTGTCGTGGTTTCTTTGAGGACTTTGCATAAGGTAATAAGTTGTTTTCAGAGACCGATTACTGTATGAAGTCCGTCTGTGTAAAAATGGCTAGTTCCGAAAATAGCTCTTTGAGATAACCTATGGTGATTAGTAAGCACATTTCTAAAGAGCTTTATCATGGAGATCTGCTGAGATAAAGGATATAAAATAGTATTAGACGATTTTATCCACTCAGAGGTTTTCCACTACTGTGATATTGATGATCTAGCCAACAGATAGGTAGACACTATCAAATTGTGAGGGTCCAATTCCCGCAACCCCCTCATATCAGCTGTTAATCGTTTCTGCAGTGTCACCATGTAAAGTGTGTAGTTGCCATTCCTGAGTAGTGCAGATCAGCTTCTATTCATTTAGTAAGCAATATAATGACATTTAGATTAATCATGAGCACTACATTAAAGCTCCCCGATAAATATGTATTTCATACTGATCGGTCAGATACTGCTTGTGTATCAGTGAGACCAGCTGCAGGAGCCCAACTGATATACACAGCCGAGTACTTGCTGAAACTGGGAGGATCGGTGAGAATATTGATTTCTGCTGTGTAACCCCTTAGATGCTGCGGTATTTAAAGGGTATTCCCATCTCCAAGATCCTATCTCAATATGTAGTAGGTGTAATAATAATATTAGCAAATACTTCCAATTATAACTGTAGTGTAGTTTTTCTGATTAGCTTTGTCTCCTTCCTCATGTGCATTGCAGGACCTTAGGAATCCATGGCTATGACCACAAGTAACTAGCTAACTGTCCCTATATCAGCTCTCATAATGATGGATACCTAAGGTCCTGCAATGCCTGCACGAGGAAAAAGAGATAGCGAATAAGAAAAACGATACTACATTTCTATTGGAGGTATTTACAAATATTATTAATATTATTACACCTGCTGCAAACTGGGATAGGGTCTTGGAGATGGGAAAATCCATAATTAGAAGCCTGTCTTATTTTAGGAAAAGGTTAAAGTCTTACTGTACTTTCAAGGAAAGTGAGCAGATGCAAAAGTTTGAGCATTCTTGAAGATTTGTGTCCTCAGATAACTCTGACAAAGGTTTTAGACCTTAATTAGCTTGTTAGGGTCATGGCTTGTTCACTATAATCATTTAGAAAGGCCAAGTGATGCAAATTTCCCAGCTTTATAAAAACCCAGCCTCTTCAAAACTTGTGCCAAAAATCCGCCGCCATGGGTTTTTCTAAGCAGATGCCTAGCACTCTGAAAATGAAAATAATGGAGGCCCACAAAGCAGGAGAAGATAAGGAGATAGCAAAGAATTTTAAAGTTGCCCTTTCCTCAGTTCGAAATGTAATTAAGAAATGTCAGTAAACAGGAACAGTGAAGGTCAAGATAAGGTCTTCCATAGGATTACTAGAGAGGCAAGTCAGAACCCCCACTTGACTACAAACGACCTTCAGAAAGATTTAGCAGACTCTAGAGTTGTGGACGGTACCTTGTTCCACTGTTCAGAGACACCTGCACAAATATGGCCTTCATGGAAGAGTCATCAGAAGAAAGCCTCTCCTGCGTCCTCACCATAAACTTCGGAGTCAGGAGTATGCAAAAGAACATCTAAACAAGCCTGATGCATTTTGGAAACAAGTCCTGTGGACCAATGAGGTTAAAATAAAGCTCTTTGGCCACAATAATCATAGGTATGTTTGGAGAAAAAAGGGCACAGAATTTCAGAAAAATAATCTTTTAAAGATCATTTAATTTTCAACTTGATTAACTGCTCACAATAACAGTTATTTTGACCAGGGGTGCACAAGCTTTTACATGTCACTGTATATCATGGACAGACGGGATGAAGCTGGTGTGGGTAGTACCCTCTGTAGCGCAGACAACCATCTCCTGTTCCTCCTCCTAAGCCTCCTCCTTATTATCACCCAATCTGTTTTGAGAAGATCAGATGAAGCTGGGTTGGGTAGTATCATCCTGTGTACTTTCTTCCTCCATCTACACCTGGTCCACATGCAAGGATTCCGCTTTAATTGTGAGCTTTAAATAGACACAGAAGTGGGATTGTTACACTGATTATGGCATCATCGCCGCTCACCATCTTAGTTGATTTCCTAAAGTTTTGGTAAAACTTCACAGATGTCAGACATTCATGCCCACTCATCAGTTGTCATGCACGGAGGCTGACCAGAATACCGATGGGCATGTTGTAGCTGGTATTAAACTACTGCCCTCTGCTGCTCACAAAGCCTTGCCAACATGTGTAATGTGGAGTCCCAGTGCATGATAACATCGCACACCAATCGGTGACCTGGCACTTGCAAGCGCTGCTGCACTACCAGATTGGTGGCAGCTGTAGATGACTTTCAGAAATGAACACACATGCAGCGTACCTTTACAAGGAGCTCAGGCAAATCTGGATAGGTTTTCAGAAACTACTGAACCACTAAGTTGAGCATGTGAGCCTCGCATGACACGTGTGTTAGCTTACCAAGCTTCAGAGTCACCACCAATTACCATACACGACCGTGCCTGTTTGTAGGTTCAGCGGAGAGAGCCACAGATCTGTCTGGTCTGTTATACTTTTCCACAACACTGTGGTGGCGTCCTGTTTGTCACCTAAACAAATTTGTTTGTTGCCGCTTCACTGAGGCAGTGCTGCAGTGCTTCCAGCTTGCAACTAATATGGATGATGTACTCTGAGATGACAATTTGGAGATGGAGGATGAGGAGGAGGAAGGGGTGCAGGAACTTGTTTATAAGGTGGAGGAAACCCTGATGGAATTAGGGCCCGAAATCCTCGGCATTGGTAGCACGTGTGCCGTCCCAGGGTCTGACTTGGTCCCAGCCTCCACAAGGTTCACCCAGTTTGCCATCAGGGAAATGTAACGTCCCTGGCAAAAAGCACTTGTTCACATGGCGGTTGTTAAGTGGACTTTTTCCAGTAACTTCGTTCATCAGGGAACAGGCGATGTTATAGGACATGTGCTGGAATAAAGTAAGGACAGCACAAGGAAAACTAGTGGCGACTGGGTACCGAGTACCGAGGCACGGTCGCCAACATGAGGTTGTGGAAAGCCTCAGTGTCCATAAGCCTAAATGCAGCGCCCCAGAGTCCTGGTCGTTGCAGTAATGTCACTCTTCCACCAGGGGGAGTGATATTACGTCTGAAGGCAATAAAGGAGATCTCTTTACCAGGCTTCACAAACCACACAACACACTTCACACTCCAGGCCGCCAGGGGGAGCTACACTCCTATCTATTAGGGCACTCCTCACAATTAGGTAAAACTGGTAGTCTGGACAGGAAGTGAGGGAGAAGCGAGCTGGGCTTCACCCAGTGAGCTGCTATCTGAGCTCCTGTCAGGTAGTGGGTCCCTGACAGGGGTGGGATCCTGTCAGAGGCCTAGACAGAAGGCCATGGAGCTGCACCTGCCCGACGTGCGGCAGCATCCTAAGGAAGAGAGATCAGAAGGGATTTGCGTTGCAGAGAGTGAGAAACGAAGTCATAGCAAAAGGAGAGGAAACCAGAAGGAGTTCTGCCCTGTAAAAGGCTGCCTCTTTCTGAGGCGCAAGAATCTGGTAGCCAGAATACCGAGGGAGTAAGGATCTCTACGCTGTACTTCAGAGACTGTCAGGACAGTTAATTCCACGTTAGCTGCCCGACCTTGTACCCAGGAGGCACGGTGGCAACTGTGGAGGCCGGGGCATGATAGAGTCCCTGTAAAAAGCCTCAGGCCATCAGTCATATGGTTTGTCCTATCCTATCCATCAGGGAGACAGAGAGAAAGACATAACATCTAGAACATCTACAATAGTTGTGAGGACCTTACCGAGAAGCTCAGCAGGAAGGGACGACAACACCCAGGCGCTAGAGGAAGGCTATTGAATTCCACCTGGATAAGGGGACTCTGGATTTGCCTTCAGACCGGCCGGACTCTGCCTACCCTGTGGTCTGTACCCTGGACTGTGGATGCTGAAGCCTTCAGTAAAGGTAAAGAGACTGCAACCTTGTGTCCTCGTTCTTCATTGCGCCTCGCACCATTCACCATCTGCATTCTGGGAAGCCCAGGGGATACACTTCACCTGTGGGAAGGTATACCATCTAGCTGCCATCACATCACCCCAGCGGACCCCTAAGCAGCGTCGGTCACCCTAACCGAATACCACAGGTGGCGTCACGAACATTATCCCTTTAAAGACCTTTCCCCCATTTACGGACGTCCCTAGGGCCACAGACCGGGTCAGCCACTGTGACATCCCCACCGAGAACCGAAGGACCCGGTACCGAGTACCCCATAGCCCTACTGGGGGCGCTCCATAAACGGCAACATTTTCAGGGCAAGCAGACTGGAAAAGTGCCCGTTTAGTGTTTGGGCCTATGGGTGAGTGGATGTCTGGGTATTTTCCTTTACGTTCCAAGGTCTGGGGTAGGGACAGCTCAATGCCACTCTGGGACAAAGAATTGGATGTGGGTGCTGATGGTGCCTGCGAATGTGCAACGACAGGTGTAGGGCAGGAGGCATCCGCGCCAACATCCTGGACAGGGGACTGGCAAGCATGTAGCACATGGGAAGAGGCAGTGGTGTCACCTACATACACTGATTGTCCCCCCAGGTGTTTGGCCCACTTAGTCATGTGCTTTGATGACATGTGCCTGAGCATGCTGGTGGTGGTCAGGCTCCTGCTGATCTTGGTACAACACAGGATGCAAATGACTATTTTTTTCTCATTCGCAATTTCTTTAAAAAAAGCACCACACTGGGGAATACCTAACATTTGCTCTGCGAACTTGCCACTTGTGGGTGCTCTGGGGAACAGCTGCTCATCTTCTTCCTCTGGCTATCCCACTACAGAAAGGACAGTATGTAGCCCAGAAAAGGACTTTTGTTTTAGTGCTCAGCAGTGGTATACAAGTACTGCAATAGCAATATTAAACACTGCCTATATGCCAGCTCTAAAATAACCTCTTCCTCCTATAACAACTGTCCCTGAACTGCTTCCTGAGGAGAGTGTGCCGAGCATCGCATCACCAGGTCTTATATAAGACCCGATGACGCCATGCGGCCAGCCAATCACAGTAATGCCAGTAGCCTACATAACTACGGAATTACCGTGTACGGCATGCAATCCCGCATGATTATTTCCTGTGTAACAGCAGCAAAACCATGCTGTGCGGGAACTAGAGCATAGCGCTTGAGCACCCGCGAAACACAGTTGAGCAGTAATGAGCATACCCGAGCACTCAATGCTTAATCGAGTATTGAGCAGTAGTGAGCACGCTCGCTCATCACTACTGGTGATAAACCCACTTAAAAAAGCACTCCCATGACATTTTTATGCCCTAAACCACTGTAAATATTGTGTAAGGTTGTGCAAGTGCAATAATATACTCGTCCATTGCCATCTTCCCCTGGTTTCCAGTGCTGCTTTGCTCCTCTTCTCATTCGCATGACTACAATTTCGATTCACTGGATCACACAGTGGTCTATGTGTGAGCCGGAAGTCGCTTTTACAATGTAAGTCTATGAAGTGCCAGAACAAGACTACATAAACTTACATTGTAAAAGTGACTTCTGACGCACAGAAACTGCAGTGTGATCCAGTGGGTCTGAAATGCAGTCACGTGAGTAAGAAGAGGACTGGAGACTGGAGAAGATGGCGATTGGTGTACCGCTAATAGTTGCGGACCATGCGGCTATTATGGAGCCCATAAGTCAGTGGGGCCCGGTGCCAGTGCCGGCACCTGGCCTACCCTCACCTATCATTACACTTTCAACTGTATCTGCTTCCTGAATGCTGATACAATTTAAAGCAAGAAAGTCTCTTGTTCATTGAGTGTCTTGATTTCGATGCTGGCATAAAAATAATTGCTATCGGAGGCCCATCGATCCATGTAAACATTATTTGTGCTCCCAAGACCTGATACTGCAAAGGGTGACTGAATGATCGCATTAGGGATCATTCTGTCCCCATCTTTGTTCAGCAGCCTACGCAAATTACTGGAATATAGTCAATTAGTGCTAGTCACTGGCCTGGAATCAGCCAGTATAAGAGGATGGCCCTCCATCTTCTCCCTGCCCGGTATTGCTCAGCTGCCAGGTCTGTTCTTACAGGACCTCTGCTGTATGCAATGACTCCATCTTTTACAGTGATAAAGAATGTCCATTACTTGGCAGTGAGAATCAGTGAGCTACAGGGCTAAGTAAAGCATGCTAACTGTGCTTTTCGTTTCCCTCGCCGGGTCCAGAGGTGTGTCTCCACCACTGCCTATTCTGTGGAGTTTGGCTGCAGCTGTGTCATCACATCAACAGCAACTTCAGGCACTAATGGCGCTAAGCAGATTAGGACATCTACAACGGCAGAACGGCTGACAGCGGCAGAGACACAGCACTGGATCCACAGAAGGTAAGTAATACAGTTTGTTATTTTACAAGGAACTGACCCAATAGAGAAAAGAGAAATTTTCAGAAAGGTAACAACCCCTTTTAGTATACTTTTTTTAAATTATTTTTTAGAATGAATGGCAGTTTAAAAAATATGTAGGCTAGGTCAAGCCCTTTAATACTCACTCACTAATCATATTTTCTTCATCTTTGTTTCACTGATCTTACTCTTCCTATCTTATTTACCCAGTAGATCTCTTGTAGTTATGGGAAGACAACGCTAAGAAATTTTTGGAAGCTATTTATCAAAACATCTAGCATCTGACTCATGAACTTTGGAGGATTGTGCAAAGTTGGGTATTTCCAAATCGTGTACATTTGTAATAATAATATTACATTACAGTTATGTGTCTGTTCTAGAGAAGTTCTCCACCCATGATGATCTTGCCTCAGTAAGCTGTATTTTACAAATCTGTCAGCATATTATAGCTCCTACTCTACAATAGTTGTATGTAGGGGTCTAAAAGTGACTGTTTTCAGTGGTTTGACTATTTCTGTGGATGGATGTTTATAATCTATTAGCATAAAAGTAGAAATAAATTCTACCCCCATGTTAGTAATTTTAATTTTTTATGACGGCGTTCTTCATTTAGATCTTCATTTCCAATCCTGTATTGTATTGATGAGGGAACCGATTTGATGCAAATTTAATTTGTGTGAAAGTTTTAGGAATTTGCTGAACCCAGTGAATGTGAACAATTTGTGATATGATTCACTTGAATTAACTAAAATGCCTGCCAGAATTTTACACATTGTAGAAGATGGCATCAGCCAGAAAAGGCACACAGGACCTTAAGTGGGGCTTCTCCATAATGCCTTGCAGCAAAAACTTCATACAGTACTGCACAGCTAAACAGGAGGGACTGTCATAGCCTGTATAAAATCAGATGTGGGGAATGCAGCAGTCAGTTTGTGGTGAATCTGGATACTAAAATGATTTGTCTTGCTCACTTATACTGTTCCATTAATTTCACTGTGCTTTACTGACATTATCAGCACTCTCCCCATTGGGGCTCACAATCTACATTCCCTATTAGTATGTCTTTGGAGTGTGGGAGGAAAACGGAGTACCATGCAAACATGGGGAGCACATACAAACTCCTTGCAGATGTTGTCCTTGGTGGGATTTGAACCCAGGATCCCAGCGCTACAAGACATAAACATAGAGATAAGCCATAAACATACAGAAAACCATAGAAAAATCCATAAAAGCCTGAATAATCTGTAAAGATAGTGTGTGATGCACAGCAATGAAGAATGGTTACAATCCATTTACCCACAGTATTGAGGTCACTTTGACGTTACCGAGGCTGTGTTTGTGTTAAAAAAAGACCTGTCAACAAGTTAGAAGTGACCAGTTTTTCTTATATTTCCCCCCCCTGTTTTTTTTAATATCACATCTCTTTTTTTAAAAAATCTGCCATACTGTTCTAGAGATGAAGGCCTTTTAATGTAGTGCAAATGTTTATGGCCTTTACAAGGGAAGGGGGGCGATTCTCACAGGGTAGTTATGTGGTATAGCCTAAAGTCACTCCTCCTTTGTAAGGACAATAAAATTAGCACTGCATAAAATGGCCCAGTTCTCTGAAATTGGATCACAAATTTGAAAGCAAGCAAAAAAAAATTAAAATTAAAATAAGAGCACTGGTTACTTTTGACCTGGTGACCTGTTCCCCCTTAAAAATTTTGAAAGGGGTTGGTTACAATTCAAGATCTCAGAATGCTATACACTTCTTTTCAGGGCCCCCAGATGACCTACACTGAATAATGTCCATACCGCCCTTCCCCACACAGTATGTTGCCCTCCACAGCCCCCGCCCAGTATGATGTTCCCCAAAACCACTACAGATGGTATGATTGCCCCAACAGTCACCACGCACAGAATGATGTCCCCACAGTTCCCACATACAGTATGATGACCTCTACTAATACTGACAAAATTAAAAAATAAACTTGCCAAGCCCCTTACCCCAATGCACTGCTCTAGTCTGTGCTGTGGCTGGATCTGATCACTTACTGTTGCACCATTGTATTCAACGGTGTCTGCATGCATCCTAAGTATACTGAAACCCTTGAAATTGAGTGAGGGTGGCCGAGTCCTCACGGGCCCCAAATGGTCTGCACTAGTGTTCAACTATCTGCAGTAGTGAATGAAACTATGGCCTGCATCGATGAGTAACATTATGTAACCCTTAGCTAGTTCAGCAGTTATTGTAGGCCATTTGCTCAATTCTTCACATAAAATCTAAATGAGAGTAGAAGTGTGTTGTTTCAAGGGGATCACCATTTGGGACATTAATGGCATGTCGCGTGTTCACTAGATATGCCATCAATGTCTGATAGATGCAGGTCCCATTCCTGGGACCCACACCTATCTCATGGATGGGGCTCTGTCTCTATGCGCCAAGAATGAATAGGTGGCCGTACACGTGATTTCCAAAAATAGCTAAGTGTGGCTGCCTCTCTATTCTCAGCAGTGCAAAATAGGTGTTGGTCTTAGAGGTGGGACCTACATGTATCAGCCATTTATGGCATATCCTATGGATAACGCATCATGCTATACTACAAAATCTCATTAGATCATTAATTGTACTGAAGATTTATTATTTACATATCCCATGTGCAGCATATTCCTGTGCAGCTCCAGATTTCACACTTGATATGTCTGCCCCTAAATACACTAACCTCTGACCCAGGAACACACAGCTATAACTTGTGTTATATAGGAGATATTTATATTGTGAATTCCTCTACGTTCCAGATTACTACTGGAACCACATGGGAAAGACAACTGTCATGTACCAAATTTAGCTCTAGCAGCTGGGTACTGGGTCAATTTTTCCATGGATTCAAAATTATTAAGCAAATTTCAGTTTTCTGCTATCATCTCTATAGTCCAGGGTGAAAACCTGCCAGTAAGGGAGGTCGTGTCCCTGGGAGACAAAGCATGGAATAACACTGACATCTCTTTTGAAAAATTCAATTTGTGAGGTCAATTCCTGTTTATTTCAAAAGCATCTAACCTCTGACCCTGTGGCAGACAGTTCACATTGTGCTGAGTGGGGATTTGTGACTCTGGGAAAAGGACTCACTGTTTCACATTATGCTTCCTCCAATACTGTGAATTGTGAGTGCATTAAACTATCACATGCTAAAGGAGTTAAGACAGACTGCTTATAAAGTGCCTAGAGAAATTTTCATACACTGCAAGTTTTATATAGACACAAGTGGATCCAGGGCAGCTGTGGTCAGCCTGTGATTAACTGTGTCTTAAATTCTGTCTCAAACTTTGAATCACTCCTGCAGTGAGTAAAAAGCTAGGAATCACTTTGCTTTGATCTCACAATCATATTAATAATATCTTTATTTTAAGCTATCTATCAAAACAAGAAAGCCAAGAAGCATAACCAAAAGTGAAGATATAGGTGATAGCCCACAAGTTGCAACCCACCAACCTATGGTCAGTAAAAATGTTAAACAAAAGTAGGCAGACCTGAATTGCCAATTGCATGCAAAAAAACTGGTGTCTTTATTTGTCTATGTGAGTTGGAGCGACCCCCAGACGCAGGACAGCGGGGTACTCGGATCCGGGTCTCTCGGTTCTGAGGATGTCATGGTGGCCCGACCCGGTCCGTGGTCCTGCTAAGGGGCGCCCAATAAAAGGTGTAGGTGGTGGTGTAGGTCGCAGTGAATAACGAGGACACAGGATTGCAGTCTCTTTACCTCTTTACTGAAGGCTTCGGCATCCGCAATCCAGAGTGTAAGGAGGTTGCTTTCCCTGCTCCTTGCCTGGAACCACTTGGCCAGACAGCTGGGTTGTTGGGGGGAAGACTTTCTGCCCTGGACAGAGGGGACGTGGTGACTGCTGGGAAAAGAGAGGGGAGTGGTCAGAAAAGAGCGGGAGAGCAGAGAGAAGGCAGCGCGCCAAAGAGAGGGCAGGCTGCAGCGCCGTGCTCCCCTAAAAGTAGTGCTCCCCGTGAGGGCACTGAGGCTGAGATACCCACCAGAGTGAAGGCTGGATGTGGGGGTGTAGATTTGGAAGCCTGCTGAATCAGAGACAGTGACTGTGCAGCCCTGGTGACCACAGTGACAAGCAAAGATCCCTGAGTGTGATAAGTAACTGCCCAGTGTGTGTGTGACAGCGTTACTACAGAGAGACTGTCAGCCTGGTGCACAGAGGCTCTTGCAGCAGCGACAGAGACTGTGCTATTTCTTGGTTCCAGTTTCACTTTGAGAAGAACAGGCTGCAAAAGTTTAACCCCGGAGTCTCCAGGAGTCTCCAGATCTCAGAAGACAGGAAAGACTTCAGACTTTTCAAGTGCTGCTGGTGACTGTACCCACATTGGAATAAGGACCCTTCAGTCAGGACCTCCCTGGACTGATAAGTTACAAGAACACTCGTTAACCCTTTCGTTTCCGTTTAACTGTTTACTATTGATTTACCTCTATTAACCCCCCTGTTTACTCCCTGCGAGGAGAATCTACTCCTGTTAATAAATTCCCCTCAACAGTTGGTCTGTCTGTTCCGTGGTGACATACGCAACCCTGCACTCTATTACACTTGGCGTAGTCGGCAGGATGTCACACGGTAGCGCGGAAGGGGCAGACCAAGCAGTTGATGGAGGTCCCAGGTCTAGCATCTCCCTGGGAGCCATGTTAGCTAACCTGCCAAGATTTTCAGGGAGTTATGTCATGTTGTGGGGTTGGACGGAGCGCATCCGAGGGATGATGCGGATGCATCCTATGACACCGGCTCTGCAGGCGGAAATAGCTGTGATGGCCCTAGAGGGGGATGCACGGGACTCTGTTATGCTCAGACCCCCCCAGGCGAGAGATACCCTGGACAAAGTATTATGTATACTTGAGGAGACGCATGGGGACCCCACTGACGTAGGGGAGCTGCGCATGCCACTGTTCCGCCGGGTACAAAGAGAGGGGGAGGCCGTGACGCAATATATGAACGCACTGCAGGAGCTTCATACTGCCATTATACGGAAGGACGGCATAGGTGTGGGGTCAATTGACATTGTACTGCGAGACCAACTGGTGACAGGCTCGCGAGATGTGTTAGTGAAACAGGCCCTGCGAGAGCGCATGCGCGTAAAGCTAGATATGACTTTCTCTGAGGTCGGGAGTGAGGCACGCACGCGCGAGCAAGAGCAAGGGGTGGTAGGGCCAGTGAGAAAGGTATGGAGCAGGGAGGTAACAGCCCCTCAATGGGTAGAAGACTTGAAGACGGAGGTTAAGCGAGTCCGTGAGGAGGTGGCTGAATATAAGAAGATCCCTGCTGCAGAGTACAGCCCTCTAGTGCAAGAAAGAGAGACCACCCCCCAAAGTGAGACTAGTGCCGCTCGGCGAAGACGACTGCCTAGATGCTACAACTGCAGAGCACCCAGTCACAATGAAGAGGAGGCGATGTGGACCCGAGATTCCCAGCTGAAGATAAGAAGAATATGGGAGGAGATTGAGAGTCTGGGGAAAGCCCTTACTGCCGTTTTGGGGACCAGCGGCATACCCCTAGGTAACGTGCGGAAGCCGCCAGAAAGAGATAGAGGAGAGGTGCGCACCATGAAGATGGCTTCAGTGGTGGCCCCAGAGTGTAACTCCATATCCTGGGGTGAAGAGCAACCGCAGATGAGAGATGTCCCCCGCCGAGGTCGACGATACAGACTGAAGCGCCCTCCAGACCGACGCAGACGTGAGTGCTGGTCGTGCAGAAAGGTGGGACACATGTCCAGAAATTGCCCTACCCGAGAAGAGCGGTGGCAGAGATCCGCTCACCCCTCTGAGGGTCCTGCTAACTGGAGGGAACGTCGCCCCTGGAGGGAATGGTACGGCAGGAAGAGAAGAGTTCCATCTAGGACAAGACAGTATCACAATGTCGGACACCAAGGAGAGGTGGAGAAGGTGTCAAGCATCTCTGGTGAAATGACTGCGCAGTCCCAATGCGTAAAGGCGAACCTGGTGGATCTACAGCCTGGGTCTGAAGGTTTTGTTGGTGAGACTCAGTCCGGAGGAAAGAAAGTGACGTTCACTCAAGAAGACCACCGAAGTGCTTTACTACCTTGCCCAGCACGAGTTCCCGAAGAAGGAGAGAAAGTGCCAAGTGTTCCTGCGACACTCGTTTTCAAGGTCCGAGCCAATGAGAAGGAGAAACCACTGATGTCATCCCCTGAGGTGAAGAATGTGCTGGCTGTCAGCTCACCAGTTCCTGATCGGACAGGGGAAATGGAACAGCTGTGTGAGACAGGGCGTGTGGTTGAGAAGCCCTGGGAAGTGATGTCTGCAGAGCCCGGCGCAGATGACAAAGAGTCCGGCCTGCAAGGTCTTAATTCATTTGACTCAAGCTTTGACGAGAATGCTCCTGTCAAAGAGAGGGGGAGCTATGGAGAAGAATTGCTTGTACTAAGCCCCCAAACTGAGGAGCCCGAACAAGAAGTCCCTAAAGTTTCCGATAACGACAAGGAGGAGGATGAATTATCTACGCAGACATCTGCTAGCGGCAAAGCTAAGAAGAAGAAGAAGAAAACGAAGAAGACAGCAGTTGTTGATGAAGCAGAGAAAGCATATCTCAACCTGACTGATGAGCAGATCCTAAACCATTTAGTCTGGGAGTATGTACAAGAAGAAAGGCAGAAGGAGATGCCAGAATCGCAGGTATCTGACTCCCCTCCAAAGAACAAAGAGAAGCACGAAGAGTCCTCGCCCGTGGAATGGCGAGCTTTGTTATGATCCTTAGTGGTTGAGAATAACAAATTACTCCAGCAAGGTGACTAAACATAGGACAAGCTCTAGGGAGGTGGAAAACTGGACTGACCGCAAAACTGAACCTATCCAACCACACTAGAGGCAGCCGGTGAACGTGTCTAAAATCCTAGACGTCTCGAGCCAGCCTGAGGAACTAACTACCCCTAGAGAGAAAGAAAGACCTCTCTTGCCTCCAGAGAAATAATCCCCAAAAGATATAGAAGCCCCCAACAGATAATAACGGTGAGGTAAGGGGAAGGCACATACACAGGGGTGAAAGCAGATTCAGCAAAAGAGGCCCACTAATTCTAGATAGCAGAAAATAGAAAAGGGGTCTATGCGGTCAGTAAAAAACCCTTACAAAATATCCACACTGAGATTTCAAGAACCCCCACACCAACTAACGGTGTGAGGGGAGAAACTCAGTCCCCTAGAGCAACCAGCAAGTAAGAAATCACATTTTAACAAGCTGGACAAAAAACATGATGTACGCTGATAATCAGAAACTGAACAAACAAAAACTTAGCTTGTCTTGGAGAGACTGGGAGCAAGGTAGTCACCAGGAATCTGAAGAGCACTGAATACATTGATAGCAGGCAAGGAACTGAGTATCCAGGTGAGCTAAATAGGAAACCAACCAAGGATAACGAACCAGGTGATGAAGCCAACCTGCAGAAAGACAACACTACACAGTACCGCTTGTGACCACTAGAGGGAGCCCAAAAATAGAGTTCACAACAGTACCCCCCCTTGAGGAGGGGTCACCGAACCCTCATCAAGACCCCCAGGGCGATCAGGACGAGCTGCGTGGAAGGCACGAACCAAATCGGCCGCATGAACATCAGAGGCGACAACCCAGGAATTATCCTCCTGACCATAGCCCTTCCACTTAACCAGATACTGAAGTCTCCGTCTAGAGATACGAGAATCCAAAATCTTCTCCACCACGTACTCCAATTCGCCCTCGACCAGCACCGGAGCAGGAGGCTCAACAGAAGGAACCACAGGTACCACATACCTCCGCAACAAAGACCTATGGAACACATTATGGATGGCAAACGATGCCGGGAGATCCAAACGAAAAGACACCGGGTTAAGGATTTCCAAGATCTTATAAGGACCGATGAAGCGAGGCTTAAACTGAGGAGATGAAACCTTCATAGGAACATACCGAGAAGACAGCCACACCAAATCCCCAACACGAAGTCGGGGACCCACACCGCGGCGGCGGTTGGCAAAGCGCTGAGCCCTTTCCTGTGACAATTTCAGATTGTCCATCACATGGCTCCAAATCTGCTGCAACCTATCCACCACAGAATCCACCCCAGGACAGTCAGAAGACTCAACCTGACCCGAGGAAAAACGAGGATGGAAACCAGAATTGCAGAAAAAAGGCGAAACCAAGGTAGCAGAACTAGCCCGATTATTAAGGGCAAACTCGGCCAATGGCAAAAAAGTCACCCAATCATCCTGATCAGCAGAAACAAAACATCTCAAATAAGTCTCCAACGTCTGATTAGTTCGCTCGGTTTGGCCATTAGTCTGAGGATGGAAGGCCGACGAAAAAGACAAATCAATGCCCATCTTAGCACAAAAAGTTCGCCAAAACCTGGACACAAACTGGGATCCTCTATCAGACACAATATTTTCAGGAATGCCGTGCAAGCGAACCACATTCTGAAAAAATAGAGGAACCAAATCGGAGGAGGAAGGCAGCTTAGGCAAGGGCACCAAATGGACCATCTTGGAAAAACGATCACACACCACCCAGATGACAGACATTTTCTGAGATACTGGCAGATCCGAAATAAAATCCATGGAAATGTGCGTCCAAGGCCTTTTCGGGACAAGCAAAGGCAAAAGCAAACCGCTGGCACGAGAACAGCAAGGCTTAGCCCGAGCACAAATCCCACAAGACTGCACAAAGAAACGCACATCCCGCGACAAGGAAGGCCACCAGAAGGACCTAGCCACCAAATCTCTGGTACCAAAAATCCCAGGATGACCCGCCAACACCGAAGAATGAACCTCGGAAATAACTCTGCTGGTCCATCTATCCGGGACAAACAGTCTCTGGTGGACAACGGTCAGGTCTATCCGCCTGAAATTTCTGCAGCACTCGCCGCAAATCTGGAGAAATGGCAGACAAAATCACTCCCTCTCTGAGAATACCAGCCGGCTCAGAAACTCCCAGAGAGTCAGGCACAAAACTCCTAGAAAGTGCATCAGCTTTCACGTTCTTCGAACCAGGCAGGTATGAGACCACGAAGTTGAAACGGGAGAAAAACAACGACCAACGAGCCTGTCTAGGATTCAGGCGCTTGGCAGACTCGAGGTAAATCAGATTTTTGTGATCAGTCAGGACCACCACACGATGTTTAGCTCCTTCGAGCCAATGTCGCCACTCCTCAAATGCCCACTTCACAGCCAACAACTCCCGATTACCAACATCATAATTTCGCTCGGCAGGCGAAAACTTTCTTGAAAAGAAAGCACACGGCTTCATCACAGAGCCCTCAGAGCTTCTCTGCGACAAAACAGCCCCTGCTCCAATCTCGGAAGCATCAACCTCGACCTGGAAGGGGAGAGAGACATCTGGCTGACATAAGACTGGAGCTGAAGAAAACCGGTGCTTAAGCTCCCGAAAGGCCTCCACGGCCGCAGGAGACCAGTTAGTCACATCAGAGCCCTTCTTGGTCAAATCCGTCAAAGGTTTAACCACACCAGAAAAATTAGCGATGAAACGACAGTAAAAATTAGCAAAACCCAAGAACTTCTGAAGACTCTTAACAGACGTGGGCTGAGTCCAGTCATGAATAGCCTGGACCTAGACTGGGTCCATCTCCACAGTAGAAGGAGAAAAAATAAAACCCAAAAAGGAGACCTTCTGTACTCCGAAGAGGCATTTTGAGCCCTTCACAAATAAAGCATTAGCACGCAGGACCTGAAACACCATCCTGACCTGCTTCACATGGGACTCCCAATCATCAGAAAAAAACAAAATGTCATCCAGATAAACAATCATAAATTTATCCAGATATTCTCGGAAAATGTCATGCATGAAGGACTGAAACACAGAAGGAGCATTAGAAAGTCCAAAAGGCATCACCAAGTACTCAAAATGGCCTTCGGGCGTATTAAATGCTGTTTTCCATTCATCTCCCTGCTTAATGCGCACAGGATTATATGCACCACGGAGATCTATCTTGGTGAACCAACTGGCACCCTTAATCCGAGCAAACAAATCAGACAATAGTGGCAAAGGATACTGAAATTTGACTGTGATTTTATTCAGAAGGCGATAATCTATACACGGTCTCAAAGAACCGTCCTTCTTGGCCACAAAAAAGAATCCTGCACCAAGAGGGGAAGAGGATGGGCGAATATGTCCCTTCTCCAAAGACTCCTTTATATAACTCCGCATCGCGGCATGCTCTGGTATAGACAAATTAAAAAGTCGTCCCTTAGGGAATTTACTACCAGGAATTAAATTTATAGCACAGTCACAATCCCTATGAGGGGGCAGGACACTGGACCTGGGCTCATCAAATACATCCTGGTAGTCAGACAAAAACTCAGGGACCACAGAAGGAGTGGAAGAAGCAATAGACACCAATGGAGTATCGCCATGAATTCCCTGACAACCCCAACTAGACACAGACATAGCTTTCCAATCTAAAACTGGATTATGAGCCTGCAGCCATGGCAGACCCAAAACGACAACATCATGCAAATTATGCAGAACAAGAAAGCGAATCACCTCCTGATGAACGGCAGTCATGCACATGGTCATTTGCGTCCAATACTGAGGTTTATTCTCAGCCAATGGCGTAGCATCAATTCCCCTCAGAGGAATAGGAAATTCCAAAGGCTCCAGGACAAAACCACAGCGCCTGGCAAATGACAAATCCATCAGATTCAGGGCAGCACCCGAATCCACAAAGGCCATAACCGAGTAGGACGACAAAGAACAAATCAAAGTAACAGACAAAATAAATTTAGGCTGTATAGTACCAATGGTGACAGGTTTAGCAACCTTTTTTAAGAGTTTAGAGCATGCTGAGATAACATGAGCAGAATCACCACAGTAAAAGCACAACCCATTTTGACATCTATGACTTTGTCGCTCAATTCTGGTCAGGGTTCGATCACATTGCATAGACTCAGGTCCCTGTTCAGAAAATACCGCCAAAGGATGAGCAGATTTGCGCTCCCGCAAACGCCGATCAACCTGAATGGCTAAAGCCATAGAATCACTCAGACTTGTAACCATAACATCCTTAATGGCTTCAGAAAGACCTTCTCTGAAATTTGCAGCCAGGGCACACTCATTCCATTGAGTAGGCACTGACCATTTCCGAAATTTCTGACAATACACCTCTGCTTCATCCTGTCCTTGAGAGAGGGCCAGCAACGCTTTTTCTGCCTGATTCTCAAGATTAGGCTCCTCATAAAGCAATCCAAGAGCCAGAAAAAACGCATCCACATTAAGCAATGCAGGATCTCCTGGCGCCAGAGAGAAAGCCCAATCCTGCGGGTCGCCACGCAACAAGGAGATAACAATTTTTACTTGCTGAGAGGAATCACCAGAGGAACGAGGTCTCAGAGATAGAAATAACTTACAATTATTCTTAAAATTCTGAAACCTAGATCTATCTCCAGAAAACAACTCAGGAATGGGTATCTTTGGTTCTGACATAGGGCTATGAATAACAAAATCCTGAATACTTTGCACCCGTGCAGCAAGATGATCCACACTAGAAGTCAGAGTCTGAACATCCATGTCTGCAGCTGAGCTCAAAACCACTCAGAGTTCAAGGGGATGAAAGAAGCTAGACAGACTGCAGCACAAAAAAAAAAAAAAAAAAATGTACTCAGGTCTTCTTTTAATCCCACTTCTGCGATGCAAAAAACACTTTTTGGCCTGCTATACTGTTATGATCCTTAGTGGTTGAAAATCACAAATTACTCCAGCAAGGTGACTAAACATAGGACAAGCTCTAGGGAGGGGGAAAACTGGACTGACCGCAAAACTGAACCTATCCAACCACACTAGAGGCAGCTGGTGAACGTGTCTAAAATCCTAGACGTCTCGAGCCAGCCTGAGGAACTAACTACCCCTAGAGAGAAAGAAAGACCTCTCTTGCCCCCAGAGAAATAATCCCCAAAAGATATAGAAGCCCCAACAGATAATAACGGTGAGGTAAGGGGAAGGCACATACACAGGGGTGAAAGCAGATTCAGCAAAAGAGGCCCACTAATTCTAGATAGCAGAAAATAGAAAAGGGGTCTATGCGGTCAGTAAAAAACCCTTACAAAATATCCACACTGAGATTTCAAGAACCCCCACACCAACTAACGGTGTGAGGGGAGAAACTCAGTCCCCTAGAGCAACCAGCAAGTAAGAAATCACATTTTAACAAGCTGGACAAAAAACATGATGAACGCTGATAATCAGAAACTGAACAAACAAAAACTTAGCTTGTCTTGGAGAGACTGGGAGCAAGGTAGTCACCAGGAATCTGAAGAGCACTGAATACATTGATAGCAGGCAAGGAACTGAGTATCCAGGTGAGCTAAATAGGAAACCAACCAAGGATAACGAACCAGGTGATGAAGCCAACCTGCAGAAAGACAACACTACACAGTACCGCTTGTGACCACTAGAGGGAGCCCAAAAATAGAGTTCACAACAGAGCTTTAAGAGAGGGGGAATGTAAGGAGGTTGCTTTCCCTGCTCCTTGCCTGGAACCACTTGGCCAGACAGCTGGGTTGTTGGGGGGAAGACTTTCTGCCCTGGACAGAGGGGACGTGGTGACTGCTGGGAAGAGAGGGGAGTGGTCAGAAAAGAGCGGGAGAGCAGAGAGAAGGCAGGGCCAAAGAGAGGGCAGGCTGCAGCGCCGTGCTCCCCTAAAAGTAGTGCTCCCCGTGAGGGCACTGAGGCTGAGATACCCACCAGAGTGAAGGCTGGATGTGGGGGTGTAGATTTGGAAGCCTCCTGAATCAGAGACAGTGACTGTGCAGCCCTGGTGACCGCAGTGACAAGCAAAGATCCCTGAGTGTGATAAGTAACTGCCCAGTGTGTGTGTGACACCGTTACTACAGAGAGACTGTCAGCCTGGTGCACAGAGGCTCTTGCAGCAGCGACGGAGACTGTGCTATTTCCTGGTTCCAGGTTCACTTTGAGAAGAACAGGCTGCAAAAGTTTAACCCCGGAGTCTCCAGGAGTCTCCAGTTCTCAGAAGACAGGAAAGACTTCAGACTTTTCAAGTGCTGCTGGTGACTGTACTCACATTGGAATAAGGACCCTTCAGTCAGGACCTCCCTGGACTGATAAGTTACAAGAACACTCGTTAACCCTTTCGTTTCCGTTTAACTGTTTACTATTGATTTACCTCTATTAACCCCCCTGTTTACTCCCTGCGAGGAGAATCTACTCCTGTTAATAAATTCCCCTCAACAGTTGGTCTGTCTGTTCCGTGGTGATATACGCAACCCTGCACTCTATTACCAGAGCACTGTTAACAGGGCTGGCTGAGACCAGTCGATCCGAAGGCACATCCAGAGTTCCCTTTGCAGGTGGAAATCAGTGCCTACCTACTAGCGCCCGGGTGTTGTAGTACTTCCCTGCTGAGCACCACGGGATAGTCCTCACAACTGTCGTGTATGTTTCTGTTCTTTCTCTCCGTCCCCCAGATGATATGGATAGGACGCACCCATATGACGGGGTAGGCCTGGACTTATTTTATAGGGACCCTAGAGACGCCCCTCTCCCACAATTGCCTCCGTTGTCTTCATTAGGTGATTTAGGTGAGGCAGCCAACCTATAATTAACTGCCCTGTTGTTGGTTTGAAGTAATGCGTAGAGCCCAATACTTCCCCGGCGTTCCGGCCACCGGCTACGCGCCTCAGTAGGATGTTGCCGATCTCGGGGCACGACTCCTACTGGTTCTATCGCCTCTGTGCTGTGATCTCGTTTCTCACTTCTCCACAATAAACCTCGCTTCTTATCCTTTCTTAGGATGCCGCCGCAATGAAGTGCAGGCGCTGCTCCGTAACGATCTGTCCTTTTCGCTAGGCCTCTGTCAGGATCCCACCCCTGACAGGGACCCCCCTGAATCTTCCCAAGCAACCTCTTCTCTCACTAGGTGTTGCCTGGGCAAAACCCAGTCAGCTTCTCTCTAACTTCCTATCCAGACCCCAGTTTTACCAGAGTGTGAGGAGTGGCCTAATACATAGAACCCTTTGTACCCCCTGGTGGTCGGAGTGTGAAGTGTAGTGTGTGACTGCGATACCTGGTCAGGTGAACTCCTTTAGTGCCATCAGACGTACCATCACTCCCCTTAGTGGCGGAGAGACAGTACTGCAGCGCCCCAGAGTCCTGGTCGTTGCAGTACTGTGGCTCCGCGACTATGGGGAGCTATGGTACGTCTGATGGCACTGAAGGATTTCATCTGATCAGGTATCACAGACACCAATACATTTCACAGCCGGGCCTCCGGGGGGAGCTAAGGGTTCTATTCACTAGGCCACTCCCCACCATAGTGGGTAAACTGGGGGTGAGGCAGGAAGTTATTCAGAAGCTGACTGGGTTGGAACCAGGCAACACCTTGTGGCAGAGGGTGTTGTAGGGGAAGAGACAGTAGGGTCTCTGTTAGGGGTGGGATCCTGACAGAGGCTTGGCAACGAGAACGAACGTAACGGGACCGTGCCTGCTCCGGGTAGCGGCGGTGCCCAAGAAAGGATTAGAAGAGAGATAGATTGTGCTGAGTGAGAAACGAGATCAAAGCGATAGGAGAATACCAGTAGGAGTCGTGCTGTAAGACCGAGGCAACATCCTACTGAGGCGCACAACCGGTGGCCGGAACGCCGAGAGAGTATCATAATATCCAGCTTCAAGCAATACTCTAAACAGCGGCAGGACAGTCAGTCTCAGGCGGGCTGTCTAACTCAAATCACCTATGAAGTCTTGGGGGGCAACTTGTGGAGAGGGGCGTCTCTAGGGTCCCGGAAGAGCTCCGAGCCTACCCGTCAAACGGGTGCCGTTCCTACCCGAACCTCAGGGAGGGACGGAGGATTAGCAGAACATCATCTAGTCGAGTTGTGAGGGAACTTAAGAAACAGACACAACAGTTGTGGGGACTTTCCGTAAGCACAGCAGGGGAGGACCACAACACATAGCGCAAGCAGGAAGGCACAGATTTCCACCTGTGAAGAGAACTCTGGAGGTGCCATTGGACCGGCCGGACTTGCGCAGCCTGGTAAACCGTATCCTGGACTGAGGACTCAGAGATCTTCAGTAAAGAGGTAAAGAGACTGCAACCTGGTGTCCTCGTTATTTATCGCGACCTGCACCCCATAACTGCACCGCTACACCACCACTTATTGCACCGGACGTCCCCCACTGACAGACAGGGCCACGGACCGGGTCTAGCCACCGTGACAACCCCAGGACTGAGACCCAGAGGCCCGGCTCCGGGTACCCCTCGGCCCTGCGGCGGTGTGGGGGCGCTCCAACTTGGCGTCACGAACAGGATCTACTTAAGCCTGAAGAATCAGATCATGTGTGCCTTGGAACTGTGATTTACTGTGCTTGGACTGTACTTTATTGCAAAGACTGTGTGCTGCGCCACTTGCCGCCAAAATCCGCCGCCATTGCAGCGCTGAGGAGAGCGCAGGAAGAGAAGAGGGGCGTGGAGTGGGCGTAAGTAAGCTGGAGAGCGCGAACAACAATGGCCGCCCAGTCTAAATATTTCTGTCCTGAGGACGTGTCCGTCAACAGCCGAGGTCCGCCTCCTGATCCTGTCTGGAGGGTGGAGACCATGGAGACGGGGCCGCCCACGAAAAAGACCGCGGGAAGAAGACGCTGGAGAAGGAGAAAAGATGGCGACACCGAGAACACCGCGTGGGACTGACCCGATCCAGCCTGAGGCTGCACCACCCGACACAGCCCCAGATGCGTCAACGTTGCAGGGACTGACCCTCACGGAGCTACCGATGGGCCAAACCCCCTTGCCACCGTCTGAGGAGTGTGTAGCTGCAGCCGAGGCTTGCCAAATAGCACGCCGCTTAGAGGCTGATGCCCGCGTGCTTACTCGGCTAGGCCAGCCCACGGAGATCCGTCTATCTCCGGTGTCCCCTGCTCTTCCCAACCCGGCCACGGCGGAAGGTACGCTGCCCACACAGGGTATGAGGATCTTGCCGGAGGCCGAGCACCTGCGGCACCTGATGACGGCGTGGCGGAGCCGGCCCCAGCCTGCAGCTCAGATTGATTTGACCAGTGTGGGAGAAACCCCGTCGTCACACTGGGGTGTAGTGGTCTCCTTCAACCCCCGACATGGAAGAGGGGTTATACAGGAGATCGGGGAGCCGCTACAAGTCCACGTGGACCGGGAGGAGGTCGAGCCCTGCGGGAGAAGGTTTGCTCGCGACCTGGAGCCCGGTGATGCTGTCACTTATACTAGGTGGAGGAGGGCAACCGGCGAGGCTGGCTGGATGGCGCGGGGCGTCCAGCGGTGCGTCGCGCTCCAGGCCGCCGCTGCAACATCTGAAGATGAGCCTCCTGCCGAAAAGGCAATGGAACCTGACCCAGCGGAGCAGCGGAGAACCCGGACCCACCATGTACCCTGGGGGCGTGCAGGATCCTCGGCGAAAAGAGCATCGCGGCGAGGGATCCTGTCGTTGCTGGGACCAGAACCACTTCCTCGATCACCAGCGCGACCCGTTGGTCTGGTGAGGCCCGGGAGGAAACCACCTTCTGCACCGAATGAGTAAGATAATACTACTCTTAAAATATGTATATAGTTACTGTTTCCTGTTCTGCTGCTAAACCCGTTCAGGGTTAACTTTTAAAAGGGATCCCTTTGTTGACCCGGGATCCCTGTTGTTTTGTTTATTTTTTCTGAGTTTTGCACAAGTTTTAAGAACTGCCGCAATCATGAACAGTGCATGATACAAACTTTTTGTACATAGTTTGCACCTTATTAAAGGCGCTCCCTACTGGTTTTACTTCAAAAAGGACTCTTTGTGAAGATACCACACTGGAACCTTTGCTGAATAAGGACTGGTAGCTTGAGAAGATATGCTACCTCATAGAGACTTGGACCCCTCTTAAAGGGGTGTTCATATGTTGCACTTGAGAGAATCGTATTGCTTTAAGACTGAGAAATAGCAATAATGCTTTGATAAAGAAGAAGTGATGATAATGTTTGTGAAAGAAAGTTATATGTATCCAACTAGTTAATTGTAAAGAAATGCTGATGATGTTCCCTGAAAGTGAAAGCTAGAAGAAGGACGCAGTGGGCCCATAGGGATAGACGAAGTGTCCAGCGTGCATGTTAGTGAGAAAAATAATGAGAAGGTTGATGTTCTATAGGAAATGTTTAATAATGTTGATAGATAATGAGGATAGAAGGTAAACCCTGAGTCCTCATAGGAGCCATATAGTGATGGCTCAGTGCTCTTAAATTGAAAGTAATGTTATGTTCTATACTGTGTATAGTAGTTGAAAGACAGAAGGCTCGGGCTGAAAGGAGCGGTCCTGTAAGAAAGGAGAGGCAGTAGGTCTGGTGCCGATAGGACAGGCGGTCCTGCAGATCTAAAGAAGGAGAATGTAAAAGTTAAATTGCCTTATAATGTGATTATAAGAAGGTCTTTAGCGGATTCCGAGTGTAAGTCCTTAAAGGCAAAGTTAAATTATTGTTCAACAATGTTGCACTAAGTAGAATACCCGGTTGGGTAAGAAGAGTTGTTCATAGCATGTTGCTATGATATTTAACCATGTTTGTAACGTTCAAGTGTCCTTACCTCCCATAAAGGGAAGCCTGTTCAAGTATACTTACTGTTATTGCACTCAACAAAACTGTATGTCTTTTTGCTAACTTGTATTGTTGTTTTCTTCCCAGTCCCGGAGTACTGTGTTTAACCAGGGGGGAGTGCAGCGCCCCAGAGTCCTAGTCGTTGCAGTACTGTGGCTCCGCGACTATGGGGAGCTATGGTACGTCTGATGGCACTGAAGGAGTTCATCTGATCAGGTATCACAGACACCAATACATTTCACAGCCGGGCCTCCGGGGGGAGCTAAGGGTTCTATTCACTAGGCCACTCCCCACCATAGTGGGTAAACTGGGGGTCAGGCAGGAAGTTAGTCAGAAGCTGACTGGGTTGGAACCAGGCAACACCTTGTGGCAGAGGGTGTTGTAGGGGAAGAGACAGTAGGGTCTCTGTTAGGGGTGGGATCCTGACAGAGGCTTGGCAACGAGAACGAACGTAACGGGACCGTGCCTGCTCCGGGTAGCGGCGGTGCCCAAGAAACTATTAGAAGAGAGATAGATTGTGCTGAGTGAGAAACGAGATCAAAGCGATAGGAGAATACCAGTAGGAGTCGTGCTGTAAGACCGAGGCAACATCCTACTGAGGCGCACAACCGGTGGCCGGAACGCCGAGAGAGTATCATAATATCCAGCTTCAAGCAATACTCTAAACAGCGGCAGGACAGTCAGTCTCAGGCGGGCTGTCTAACTCAAATCACCTATGAAGTCTTGGGGGGCAACTTGTGGAGAGGGGCGTCTCTAGGGTCCCGGAAGAGCTCCGAGCCTACCCGTCAAACGGGTGCCGTTCCTACCCGAACCTCAGGGAGGGACGGAGGATTAGCAGAACATCATCTAGTCGAGTTGTGAGGGAACTTAAGAAACAGACACAACAGTTGTGGGGACTTTCCGTAAGCACAGCAGGGGAGGACCACAACACATAGCGCAAGCAGGAAGGCACAGATTTCCACCTGTGAAGAGAACTCTGGAGGTGCCATTGGACCGGCCGGACTTGCACAGCCTGGTAAACCGTATCCTGGACTGAGGACTCAGAGATCTTCAGTAAAGAGGTAAAGAGACTGCAACCTGGTGTCCTCGTTATTTATCGCGACCTGCACCCCATAACTGCACCGCTACACCACCACTTATTGCACCGGACGTCCCCCACTGACAGACAGGGCCACGGACCGGGTCTAGCCACCGTGACAACCTCAGGACTGAGACCCAGAGGCCCGGCTCCGGGTACCCCTCGGCCCTGCGGCGGTGTGGGGGCGCTCCAGTACTGTAACGACCAGGACTCTGGGGCGCTGCACTAGCAGGCCCCATTGTTTCCGATCAAGAGCAAATGAGCCTTTGTCAAACTTGTTTACCAGTATGATCATCATAGGCTTGTGGAGCTTTAAAGGGGTTGTTGCATACTGACTGTCAACCCCTGAAAAACAAATGGAGCAAGTTGCACAGATGAAGATGAGTTAGGTTCACGGATACACATTAGAACAGTGACTGTATGGGAAACTGGCATCTTCCAGCAAGGAAGCAGTTAATCCCAGGAATACAGTCTGGTTCATTTGTAATTGAGAAGTAAATGCCACCTGATATATTACAGCAGGGCAATGGTTAATAGCAGCAATATAAAATATAAGTAAACATAGTCTGATATCTTCCAGCAGGGAAATAGTTAATATACAGATGCTTGAAAGTTTGTGAACCCATTAGATTTTCTAGATTTCTGTATACATTTGACCTAAAACTGCAGATTTTTACGTAAGTCCTAAAAGTAGACAAAAAAAAAATAAAAGAAATTAGTCAAAAATATTAAACTCCTTTTTTAAATGAGTAAAATTATTAAATATCACATGTCTGTGAGTGGCAAAAGTATGTGACCCTTTGCTTTCAGTAACTTGTGTGATCCCCTTTGTGCCGCAATAACTGCATCAAAATGTTTCTGGTAATTATTGATTAGTCCTGCACATCAGCTTGGAGAAATTTTAGCCTATTCCTCCCTAAAAAACTGTTTCACCTCTGTTGTGTTGGTGTTCCTGGCATGAACTCCTCGTTTCAGGTCCTTCCATAACATTTCTATCAGATTAAGGTCCAAAACTTTGACCATTCCAAAACGTTTGCTTTATTTTTCTTTAACCATTCTTTTGTAGAATGGCTTGTGTATTTTGAGTAGTTGTTGCCTTGCTGCATGACTCATATTCTCTTTAGCTCGTGGCCAGATATCCTGATGTTTTCCTTTAGACTTTGCTGGTATAACTCAGAGTTTATTCTTCCATCAATGATGAGAAGCCTTCCTGGCAAAACAGACCCAAACCATTATACTATAACCAACATGTGCAGCGCCCCAGAGACCTGGTCGTTGCAGTACTGACGCTCCGCCACTAAGGGGAGTGATGGTACGTCTGATGGCACTTAAGGAGTTCACCTGACCAGGTATCACAGTCACACATTACACGTCACATTCTGGCCACCAGGGGGAGCAAAGGGTTCTATGCATTAGGCCACTCCTCACAATCTGGTAAAACTGGGGGCCGGATAGGAAGTTAGTCAGAAGCTGACTGGGTTGGATCCAGGCAACATCCTGTGGCAGAGGGTGTTGCAGGGGAAGATTCAGGGGGTCTCTGTCAGGGGTGGGATCCTGACAGTGGCCTAGCGAACAGAACAGAACGTTACGGAGCCGTGCCTGCACCCGTTGCGGTGGCATCCTAAGGAAGGAAATGAAGCGAGTTTTACTGTGGAGAAGTGAGAAACGAGATTGCAGCAAAAAGGAGATAAAGCCAGTAGGAGTCGTGCCTTAAGATCGTGGCAACATCCTACTGAGGCACGTAGCCGGTGGCCAGAACACCGAGGAAGTATTTGGCTCCAAGCATTACTTCGAACAGCGGCAGGGCAGTTAATTATAGGTTGGCTGCCTCACCTAAATCACCTAAGCAGACATAGGGGGCAATTGTGGGAGAGGGGCGATGCTAGGGTCCCGGAAGAACTCCAGGCCTACCCGTCATACGGGTGCGTCCTATCCATATCATCTGGGGGACCGAGAAAGAACATCAGAATAGATACGAGTTGTGAGAGAAGAATATCAGAAACAGACACAACAGTTGTGAGGACTATCCCGTGGTGCTCAGCAGGGAGGTACTACAACACACAGGCGCTAGAATGTAGGCACTGATTTCCACCTGCAAAGGATACTCTGGATGTGCCTTCGGACCGGCCGGTCTCAGCCAGCCCTGTTAGCAGTGCTCTGGATTGTGGATCCTGAAGCCTTCAGTAAAGAGGTAAAGAGACTGCAACCCTGTGTCTTCGTTATTCACCGCGACTTGCACCACGCACCACCATCACACCTTTCATTGGACGCCCCTTAGCAGGGTCACGGACCAGGTCTAGCCACCGTGACAACCCCAGGACCGAGACAGAGAGGCCCGGTATCGAGTACCCCGCGGCCCTGCGTCTGGGGGCGCTCCAACTGTTTAACAGATGGTATGATGCTTTTATGCTGTAATGCAGTTTTTCCTTAATCCGAGCATAATGCATCTCATGTAAACTAAAAAACTGTATTTTAGTCTCATCCGATCATAAAACATTGTTCCAATCGCATTCTGGCTTGTGCAAGTGATCTTTAGAAAACTGCAGATGGGCTGCAATTTTTTTGGGGAGTTCAGTGGTTTTCTCTTTACAATCCTGCCATGCACACCACATTTGTTCAGTGTCCTCTTGATGGTGAATATTTATATTAGCAAACATAAGAGAAGCGTTTAATTGCTCAGAGGTTTCTTTGGATTTCTTTGTGAACTCTCGGAATACTACAACCCCAGGCAAAAATTATGGAATCACCGGCCTTGGAGGATGTTCATTCAGTTGTTTAATTTTGTAGAAAAAAAACAGATCACAGACATGGCACAAAACTAAAGTAATTTCAAATGGCAACTTTCTGGCTTTAAGAAACACTAAAAGAAATGAAGAACAAAAAATGTGGTAGTCAGTAATGATTACTTTTTTTAACCAAGCATAGAGGAAAAATTATGTAATCACTCAATTCTGAGTAAAAAATGATGGAATCATGAAAAACAAACAAACAAAAAACACTCCAAAACATGACTAGTATTTTGTTACACCACCTCGGGCTTTTATAACAGCTTGCAGTCTCTGAGGCATGGCCTTAATGAACATCAAACAGTACTCATCATCAATCTGGCTCCAACTTTCTCTGATTGCTGTTGCCAGATCAGCTTTGCAGGTTGGAGCCTTGTCATGGACCATTTTCTTCAACTTCCACCAAAGATTTTCAATTGGATTGAGATCCAGATATAAGAGGTAGCTAATACTTCATGATATTTTAGGCTATTGAGATTGCCTTCCACCTTGCAAATGTTTCGCACACCCCCATACTGAATGTAACCCCAGACCATGATCTTTCCACCACCAAATTTAACTGTTTTCTGAGTGTATTTTGGATCCATACGGGCTCCAATAGGTCTCCTGCAGTATTTGCGGTGGCTATGGTGTAATTCTACTGAAAATTCATCAGAGAAATCCACCTTCTGCCACTTTTCCAGCGTCCATCTGTTTAGCAGGCTGTGGGACTTGTCACATGGTTTTTTATTTGCCTTTTGTTTAGTGCTGGCTTCTGGGCACTGATTCGACCATGGAGGCCATTTCGAGACAGAATCCTGCAAACTGTTCTAGTTGACACAGGGACTTGAGGTGATCAGGTCTGTTGCAGCTCTGCTGCAGTGGAAGAGGGGCTTGCTTTGGATTTTCTAACCAACAAATGTTCCTCCTGAGCAGTTGTCTTGCAGGGTCTGCCGGACCTGGGCTTGTCAAACACATCTGCAGTCTCTTCAAATCTTTTTTTAATTCTTTGTACTTGACGTTGAGACACATTAAAGGTGCCAGCCACCTCTGCAGTGGATCTGGTCTTCAGCCTCTTGATAATCCATGCTTTGGACGCAGGTTGGATTTTTGACATGTTGTCAGAGCTCAAGTTGCAGTTCAAGTGAAGGTCTGGGGTGCTAGGTTTCTTTTTATATACACACACTAGTTAACCAATCATTTACTGAGCACAGGTAAGGATGTAAACTAGGATTGGGTGCATTATATGACCAGGCGACAAAACTTTTGTCTTGCCAAAATCTGACCATTCTGTGTCCATTAACTGATTCCATTAACTGATCAATATTTCTGCCTTGATGCCAATTTATTTTCTTAACCTAAACCACATTTCGGTGGGTTTCAGCTTTCAAAAGAATAATTTATACAACCAATGGATGAATTTAACGTCAGGTTATAAGCCTTTATTTACATAACATGGATAAGCGACATAACTTCGGTCAGGGAGTGTAGCCTGCAAAGATTGTAAGCAACTAGCACTGAATCATCAGAAGGAACACATGTGTGTCAGTTAGAAAATGTTATAAACATGGCATGTACCCCATAGTGTAAAACAGGTAAGCTACATGAATGAAAAGCAGAGTGGCGATAAAGTGCATGTGCATATGGATAAAAGGATATCCGTACTAATGCAAGAGGACTCAAAATTCAGTGTAAGAAATAGCCTGAAGAGAAATGCAGGAATGCAGAAACTCTCACAAATCTGCTAGGTATAATATGTCCATAATTGTGCCAAGAAGCCTAGGTGCTGTGTAGATAATAGCCGTAGTAGCATTGAAGCATATGGGCAAAGGAGCCACAAATTGCTTAGTAGGGCTAAATAGTGCCGCAGAAAATAATTATGCAGCGCCCCAGAGTCCTGGTCGTTGCAGTACTGTGGCTCCGCCACTAAGGGGAGCCATGGTACGTCTGATGGCACTGAAGGAGTTCATCTGACCAGGTATCACAGACACCAATACATTTCACAGCCGGGCCTCCAGGGGGAGCTAAGGGTTCTATTCATTAGGCCACTCCTCACATACTGGTAAAACTGGGGGTCAGGCAGGAAGTTAGGGAGAAAGCTGACTGGGTTGGAACCAGGCAACACCTTGTGGCAGAGGGTGTTGTGGGAGAAGATTCAGTAGGGTCCCTGTCAGGGGTGGGATCCTGACAGAGGCCTGGCTACAGGAAAGAACGTAACGGGACCATGCCTGCTCAGTATAGCGGCGGTGCCCAAGGAAGGATCAGAAGCAAGATAGATTGTGCTGAGTGAGAAACGAGATCAAAGCAACAAGGAGAATACCAGTAGGAGTCGTGCTGTAAGACCGAGGCAACATCCTACTGAGGCGCAAACCACCGGCGGCCAGAACGCCGAGGAAGTATTTCTATATACAGCTTCAGGCAATACTTCAAACCTACGGCAGGACAGTCAGTCTCAGGCGGGCTGTCTCCCCTAAATCACCTATGCAGTCTTGGGGGGCAACTTGTGGAGAGGGGCGACTCTAGGGTCCCGGAAGAGCTCCGAGCCTACCCGTCAAACGGGTGCCGTCCTAACCGTAACATCAGGGAGGGACGGAGGATTAGCAGAACATCATCTAATCGAGTTGTGAGGGAACTTAAGAAACAGACACAACAGTTGTGGGGACTTTCCGTAAGCACAGCAGGGAAGGACCACAACACATAGCGCTAGCAGGAAGGCACAGATTTCCACCTGCAAAGAGAACTCTGGAGGTGCCATTGGACCGGCCGGACTTGCGCAGCCTGGTGAACCGTATTCCGGACTGAGGACCCAGAGATCTTCAGTAAAGAGGTAAAGAGACTGCACCCCTGTGTCCTTGTTAATTACTGCGACCGGCACTGCACCGCCACACCGCACTACCACCATCCTCACCTATCATTCACTGTACGTCGCCTCCTCACCAGCAGGGTCACGGACCGGGCCTAGCCACCGTGACAACCCCAGAGCAGAGACTCAGAGGCCCGGTACCGGGTATCCCTCGGCCCTGCGGCAGTGGGGGCGCTACAATTACCTGTGTGGTCATGCTGATGTGGGCAGGAACGCACCCCGAAGCGCATTTCAGATCAAGTCCTCCGTCGGGGGAGAGAGAAGGAATTGATCTAAAACGAGCGGGCCTTGTTTTCTAACATCACAAGGTCCGTGGACATGGAATTATATGGGCAGGTTGCCGGTCCTGGGTACACTGCCGAAGTGGATGACAAATCCCTAAGGCTGATAGGTTTAGGGGGCTTGGGGGTAGTTCAGGACGAACGGTGGCAGGACTGATGAGGAGTTGTACTAAACAAGAAGGAAGTGCGAATTACTGTGCTCATTTCCACCTGTACCCACCTTATGAACTTGGACTGCTTAGTAAAAGTTTAACTGTTACAAAGAGCTTGGTGTCTCATGCATTGTGTGTTGCTCCTGAGGATGGAATCCTGAAGCCAGTAGCCTATGAGTGTGATGCACCCCACACCCTACAGCACACTGAGACTGGGACACCCCTTGTCTGTAATGTGCCAGAGCAAAATCGCACAGCAGCTCAGTCGCGAATACTGCTCTGCCCCACTTTACATTTGGCATAGTTGGCAGGATCGATCCATTCATCAAGAAAACTTGAGAGATGCGGGGAAAGATCCAGCGAAAACAAAGATGGTCCTGAACACAAGATGGCGGTGAGTAGCGCAAAATGGCTAAATGGAGCAGCCCATATTGGGTGTGCCTGAAGAGAAACCATGTGAAAATTTGTCCAGTACCAAGAGGTTTGTCCAGAAAGGCAGGCCCGTGGTGATCAGTAGCCACCCAGAATAGGCACAATAAAAGAAAAAGAAACCATGCCCATTGCAGCTAGTCAGTCGGAGACTGCCAGAAAATGGGCAGGTGAGCCAGAAGTAGCTCCACCCTGGAAGCGGGGGAGCCATGGAAATGTACACCCCAAAACAGCAGGCAGGCACCATTGTTTGCGAGCGTGAAGAGAAGTGCCTGGTGTATGGACAGATTCTACAAATTAATGCTGCGCTTCGTGGTGGGCCTGGCAAGCCAAATGGGAACAAAAGATGTGGAAGCAGGAGCAGGAAATGTGGCAGGGAGGAATGCGGCCACTGATTGACGAAGTTTCCTTGCCAGTCACCGAAACACAGCCTGACCTCTATAAAGACATAGCTGTTTCAGTGTGGCCAAAACCCTGAAATGTAAAGTGATGGTGGCTGCCCTCACAGTGAGTATACCTCAGCCCTATGGAGAGGACCTATCTCAGACAGTGGCCCCAGTTCCTCTGCCCTGTGTCCCATACAGCAGCCACAGGTCCCCAATCCCATTAAAGCTGAGTGGGGTGCCAAATTTAGAAGAACATGAAGGAGAGAGAAAAATGGATGTGGGCTCAGTTACAACGTCCTGAAGGTGGCGAGGTCGGCCATCGGATGACTTGGGGATTCATGTGTCACTACGACTCCTCAAGAAGATACGTGTTCATCCAGGAGGCAGTCATATGTGATAAGGTATACATTAACGTGGGTTCCTTGCCACATAGGCACTACTCGCTGTGGCCGGGAGACCACCACAGCTTTGGTAAAGAAAACAGACCGCAAGGGTGGTATGCAGTTGCGGTAACTGTGATCATCCCAGAAGAGGAAGATCCCCTGATAGTGCAGTCAGGAAAGGTGAGCCACCAGGCGGCCGCCTAGTTGCAACCGGTAGAGCCTGCAACCAGGGTTTCGACACCTCCCAGCCTCAAAAGCGCATCCTCCACCTACTGTACCAAAGGTCCGGCACTGACTGAGGTGGCCAGCGCTCCAGCCACCAAGATTGTTTATCAGTGCCCCCACTGAACTAGCTATATTGGGCATGCTGGAGCAAGGGAAACCCTAGTGTATGGCAGCCGTAAGAAAGATGTGGCCCAAAAAGAAAGAAGGTTCAGTTGTGCCAGTTGCACTAAAAGGATGAACGACTAAGAAACTGACCCACATTCCGGAGGTAAAAGTAACTGGGAACCCCCCGGTCAGAAGGGATGAAGAGTTTTTGTGTGTTTTCCCTCACTCCCAGTTTGTTTTTACACAGGGGAGCATACCCCCTGCTGGATTGCGGGACTTTGAACCACTAAAGATCTCAAAGTCTTTTTTCCTTATAGACTGTGTAACTTGAAGGGACTGCTGTTCACAAAAAGAAGGAAACTGAAGATCCAAATATTCAAGCAAGGTTAGAACTGCATGGGCTGTGCTCCAAAACTGCTGGAGCTGCTGATGTGTTGACCAACAGGCCTGTGATTAAAATCAACTTGGACACGCCTTGTCAGAAGTCTTCAAACTGGCAAGACCGGGGTCATGGGGACCCATGAAGGAACTGGGCTATGACTATAGACTGCCATGCAACTGTCAATGTGTAGGTCTAAGGGCCTAAAGGCCATTGTTTTTCTGCAACATGAACTTGAATGGACATTCTGACAGGGAGAACCACCTACTTAAAGCTTTGTGCAGGAGAAGGACATGGTACGTGTCCAAGGACTGTTGGACAGTTGTTATGTTGGCCTATGGGCTCTTTGATTTCGGGTTTAGCTCATTCACCAGCAATGGACAGTCTATACCCCAGAAGAGAGGAGACTAACAGTTTGATATTTTATTTGATTGTTATATACTGTGTGTTGTCTTCCAGGTCTGAAAAAATTACATTTTTAGCACTAAAATGTCATATTTACACATCTCAATGTTATAAAATTCTGTGAGACACATATTGGTCCAAAATACTCACTATACACCTAGATGAATTCCTTGAGGGGCTAGTTTCCAAAATGGGATCACTTGTGGGGGGTTTGTACCGTTTTCACTAGTCAGGGGCTCTACAAATGTGACATAGCATTCACAATCTATCCCAGACAAATAGAGTTCTTTCCTTTCCTAGCCCTGCCATGTTCCCAAGCAGACGTTTTTGACCACATATGGGGTATAGTCACAATTGGGACAAACAGCAAAACAAATTTGGATTCCGTTTTCTCCTATTATCCATTGTGAAAATTACAAATGTAACGCCCCTTTAGGGCTACCACGGTACACTGGGTGTTATGGGGGGTCTCACCTCTCCAGGGCGCAGTGCCTCCAACCGAATCTCTCTGGGACTGCAGAAGGACTATTATCTTCTGCCAGGGGCTGACTCAGGAAGCCCCTGCCACACTCAGTACACACTCACAGGGATCAGGAGTAAAACAGTTTAACAGGTTTATTGCTATGCAGCATAAATGAGATGGATTTAAAAGAATTACATGCAATACAAATAACTGTGCTCTGTCAAAGTCATACACACATCACACTCTAATTCTACTTCAACCCTGCAAGTATAACGTACCAGGGTTTTTTTATTTCTTCTGGTTTAACTCAGTCCAAACGTTGTTGGCGCGCAAATTAGAACAGTTGGTGCACTTAGACGAATATTAATGGCAATAGTCTGGGCTGTAATGTACTCACTGTAAATAGCGCTGGTAGAACCACAAGTCTCAGAAGGGCACTCACTGCGCGTCTCCAACGGTCGGATGGTTCTCTGGATGCCAGCAGGGGGCGGCCGGATTCAGTCCTTTATACGGTGGGAGTGCCGGCAGAACTCTCCAAGTTCTTGATGCAACTTGCTCCAGAGGATAAAACAAAGCCGCGCTCTCTCCAGCAGCGTGGGTATATCCGAGGGGACAGCAACCCTGCAGTGTGGTGCGATGCAAATCGTGCTCAGTCTCTCCCAGCAAGATGCCACGCTCTTTTCTTTCTCTGAATTCTTGCTTTCACTTTCTGCCCAGCTCCTCCCTCCAAGTCCCTCCTCATCCAATCCAGGCTGTGTCATCTGACTGAAACAAGGATCCCTGGGAATTGTAGTCCAAGGGTCCTTGGGAATTGTAGTCCACTGCAGCTCAGAGGAAAATCTGCTAATGTCTGTAAATCCCAGTATACCAGTAGCTGCCCTGACAGTTCCCAGTGCAGGTGTTACACAAATTTGTAGCGAAAACATTTTTGTGAAAAAATGAACATTTTCAATATGATGATCTAATGTTATCAAATCCTGTGTAGTACCTTTGGTTTCAAAATGCTTGCTATACCACTGGATGAAATCCTTGAGGGGTGTAGTTTTTTAAATGGGGTAACTTGTTGAGGGTGGTCATTGTTTAGGCACCTCAGTGGCTCTTCAAATGTGACATGACACCCGCAGAAAACCAAAAAGAAAAATAACCCTTAAAAAATACCTTTATTAATTCTTATTTAAAATTCCATCGATAAAAGGTTAAATATATATAAACTAACACCATAAGAGAGTAGGGCTGGGTGTTGGTGGGCCGGTGCAGTGGACAAAAAAGGGGGGGCGAGGGGGAGAAATACTTACTGAGACCCTAATGAGATCCTAGATGACCTGTACCCTACCTAGCAGTGGAGGTTGGCACCCTAACACACGATGTGGCGCCCCCACTCCGCGTCGACTGTCCCTTATGTCCCTAAACCGCCCTAACCACTACCCAAACCCAAATCCCTCCACACCATGCACACAAAAAAGCCGAATCTAGCTGAGCAAAATAAAAAATTATAATATTTTTGCCTAAACAATGGGCCAGAAAAAAGCAAGGTTTGCCAATAAAATGCGGCTCTAGTTATTTTTAACAGTGTGTCAACCAAATGTGGACCACACCTGAATCTATTTATGCTCAAAAAGGTGAGGTAGATAAACACCAAAGTATTCTATAAATTAATAGTGTCTGTTGACTGTGATATAATATATATACAGGCAAAAAAAAAATAATTATTTAGCACTTTTAAAATACCTGTATTTTAGGTCTACATATATAGTAGGTTGACACACAGTAATATACCTCAACGACCAATAGCTTGGCCTAGCATGCTTAAAAATATTTAGACAACAGCATGCCAAAAACATCGTAATAGGTAAACTTATCTGGGTAAAAACAGCATTCTTTCTCCCAGTGTCCTTGTCCCAATGCGTTTTACCCCCTCCTAGTATAGGGGCTCATCAGGGGACCATAAGTTGGAGGAAACCATAATGACAATTCCATCAAAGTCTGCATTCCGATATGTCACCCCTTTCCAAGCCCTGCCGTGCGTCCAAACAGTAGTTTTCCCACTTGCTTCATACATTACATGAGTGATATCAATAGCTCAGAAACCAAACAGTATAGCCCTCCATACAGTATTATGGGCACCACATAGTACTCCATACAGAATAATGAGCCCCATATAATGCTCCATACAAAATAATGAGCCCCATATATTGCACCATACAGTATAATGAGCCCCATATAATGCTCCATACAATATATGATGGGCCCCATACCTTGCCCCATACAGAATGTGCCCCATATAATGATGCATACAGAATAGGCCCCATATAATGCTCCATACAGTATATGATGGTCACCATATAATTTTTCAGTATAAGATGGGCCCCATATATTGCTCCAAACAGAATTGGCCTCATATAATGCTCCATATATAATTGACTCCATAATATGCTTAATATATAAATGGGCCCCATATACTGTTCCATGTGTAATTGGCCCCATAAGATGCTCCAAACACTGAAAAAAAATGAAATACTCACCTCTCTTTGCTGGACGCTGCTCAAATCCGGACTCCTCAGCTTCGGCGTCTTCTGGTGCTCTGCATTGTGTCTGCTCAGGCAGCCTAACATGTGCCAGCAATGCGCTTACCGACTACTCTCTTACTAGGCGGAGCAGTGACAGAAAAAGTCATCAGAACGCAAGAGCACTCTGTTACTTACAAATAGTGTGGTGCTGTCTGTAGCAGGCGAGCGTGTCAGCTGTGGTTTCAGTGACGCACTGCTCTCTGACTGCTCGCCTGCTGCAGACTGCGGCTCACTATTTGTAAGTAACAAAGTAACAGAGCCCCAGGGCCGGACTGGCCATCGGGCAGTTCTGGCAAATGCCAGAAGGGCCGGTGGCAGTAGTGGGCCGCTCGAGTGTGCCGCTGTCGGCGCACTCCCGGCCCCGCATTCGACTATACCGGTAAAGTTGAATGCAATGATGGAGGAGAGAGCGTCTGCTGACGCTTCCTCTCCCATCATTCCCCGCTCTACCTGCCGCTGACACTGCGGGTGCGCGATGACGTCATATCATCGCGCACCTGCTGTGTGACCGGGCGGGCAGACTGCGACTGCTGAGAGTGAGACCAGAGCCAGAGCAGCGCGGGGCAGGAGGAAAGGTGAGTAGAGTGTTTTTGGTTTTTTTTTATCAATGAGTGATGACTGGATTGTGGAGCTATTGGGGGGGGGGGGGTAGGGGGCGGCGGCTGTGCTGCATTCCATTCTATGGGCCTGTGCTGCATTATATTCTATGGGGCTGGCTGCATTCCATTCTATGGGCCTGTGCTGCATTATATTCTATGGGCCTGTGCTGCATTGTTTTCTATGGGCCTGTGCTGCATTCCATTCTATGGGCCTCTGCTGCATGATATTCTATGGGGCTGGCTGCATTCCATTCTATGGGCCTCTGCTGCATTATATTCTATGGGGCTGGCTGCATTCCATTCTATGGGCCTCTGCTGCATTATATTCTATGGGGCTGGCTGCATTCCATTCTATGGGCCTCTGCTGCATTATATTCTATGGGGCTGGCTGCATTCCATTCTATGGGCCTCTGCTGCATTATATTCTATGGGGCTGGCTGCATTCCATTCTATGGGCCTCTGCTGCATTATATTCTATGGGGCTGTGCTGCATTATATTCTATGGGGCTGTGCTGCATTCCATTCTATGGGCCTGTGCTGCACTATATTCTATGGGCCTGTGCTGCACTATATTCTATGGGCCTGTGCTGCATTATATTCTATGGGGCTGTGCTGCATTATATTCTATGGGCCTGTGCTGCATTGTATTCTATGGGCCTGTGCTGCATTCCATTCTATGGGCCTGTGCTGCATTCCATTCTATGGGCCTGTGCTGCATTATATTCTACGGGCCTGTGCTGCATTATATTCTATGGGGCTGTGCTGCATTCCATTCTATGGGCCTGTGCTGCATTATATTCTACTAGCTATTGAACCCGTTCTACGCCCGGGTGGCGAGCATTTATATTGGAATATGGTCTCCATCCTGGTATGTGCTGCTCCCATCCTGTCATATGCTGCTCCATCCTGCGCCCCCATCCTGTCATGTGCTGCTCCACCGTGTCATGTGCTGCTCCATCCTGCGCCCCCATCCTGTCATGTGCTGCTCCACCGTGTCATGTGCTGCTCCATCCTGCGCCCCCATCCTGTCATGTGCTGCTCCACCGTGTCATGTGCTGCTCCATCCTGCATCCCCATCCTGTCATGTGCTGCTCCACCGTGTCATGTGCTGCTCCATCCTGCGCCCCCATCCTGTCATGTGCTGCTCCACCGTGTCATGTGCTGCTCCATCCTCATCCCCATCCTGTCATGTGCTCCCATCCTGCGCCCCCATCCTATCACGTGCTGCTCCATCCTGCGCCCCCATCAGTGCGGGCGGCTGTGCTGAGTGCGGGCGGCTGTGCTGAGTGCGGGCGGCTGTATGTGGCTGTGCTGAGTGCGGGCGGCTGTATGTGACGTGGCTGTGCTGGGTGCGGGCGGCTGTGCTGGGTGCGGCAGCTATGGACGGCTGTGCTGGGTGCGGTGGCTGTGCTGGGTGCAGCGGCTGTGCGTGGCTGTAGGCGGCTGTGGGAGGCTGTGCTGGGTGCGGCGGCTGTGCGTGGCTGTGGGCGGCTGTGCTGGGTGCGGCGGCTGTGCTGGGTGCGGTGGCTGTGCTGGGTGCGGCAGCTGTCCGTGGCTGTAGGCGGCTGTGCGTGGCTGTGCTGGGTGCGGAGGCTGTGCATGGCTGTGGCGGCTGTGCGTGGCTGTGCTGGGTGCGGCGGCTGTGCTGGGTGCGGCGGATGTGCTGGGTGCGGCGGCTGTGCTGGGTGCGGCGGCTGTGGGTGGCTGTGCTGGGTGCAGCGGTTGTGCGTGGCTGTGGGCGGCTGTGCTGGGTGCGGCGGCTGTGGGCGGCTGTGCGTGGCTGTGGGCGGCTGTGCTGGGTGCGGCGGCTGTGCTGGGTGCGGCGGCTGTCCGTGGCTGTGGGCGGCTGTGCGTGGCTGTGGGAGGCTGTGCGTGGCTGTAGGCGGCTGTGCGTGGCTGTGCATGGCTGTGCTGGGTGCGGCGGCTGTGCTGGGTGCGGCGGCTGTGCTGGGTGCGGCGGCTGTGCTGGGTGCGGCGGCTGTGCGTGGCTGTGGGCTGTGCGTGGCTGTGGGCGGCTGTGCTGGGTGCGGCGGCTGTGGTCGGCTGTGCTGGGTGCGGCGGCTGTGCGTGGCTATGGGTGGCTGTACGTGGCTGTGGGCGGCTGTGCTGGGTGCGGCGGCTGTGCGTGGCTGTGGTCGGCTGTGCTGGGTGCGGCTGTGCGTGGCTGTGGGCGGCTGTGCGTGGCTGTGGGCGGCTGTGCTGGGTGCGGCGGCTGTGCGTGGCTGTGGTCGGCTGTGCTGGGTGCGGCTGTCCGTGGCTGTAGGCGGCTGTGCGTGGCTGTGCTGGGTGCGGAGGCTGTGCATGGCTGTGGCGGCTGTGCGTGGCTGTGCTGGGTGCGGCGGCTGTGCTGGGTGCGGCGGCTGTGCTGGGTGCGGCGGCTGTGGGTGGCTGTGCTGGGTGCAGCGGTTGTGCGTGGCTGTGGGCGGCTGTGCTGGGTGCGGCGGCTGTGCGTGGCTGTGGGCGGCTGTGCGTGGCTGTGGGCGGCTGTGCTGGGTGCGGCGGCTGTGCTGGGTGCGGCGGCTGTGCTGGGTGCGGCGGCTGTCCGTGGCTGTGGGCAGCTGTGCGTGGCTGTGGGAGGCTGTGCGTGGCTGTAGGTGGCTGTGCGTGGCTGTGGCGGCTGTGCATGGCTGTGCTGGGTGCGGCGGATGTGCTGGGTGCGGCGGCTGTGCTGGGTGCGGCGGCTGTGCGTGGCTGTGGGCTGTGCGTGGCTGTGGGCGGCTGTGCTGGGTGCGGCGGCTGTGGTCGGCTGTGCTGGGTGCGGCGGCTGTGCGTGGCTATGGGTGGCTGTACGTGGCTGTGGGCGGCTGTGCTGGGTGCGGCGGCTGTGCGTGGCTGTGGTCGGCTGTGCTGGGTGCGGCTGTGCGTGGCTGTGGGCGGCTGTGCGTGGCTGTGGGCGGCTGTGCTGGGTGCGGCGGCTGTGGTCGGCTGTGCTGTGGGCGGCTGTGCGTGGCTGTGGGCGGCTGTGCTGGGTGCGGCGGCTGTGGTCGGCTGTGCTGTGGGCGGCTGTGCGTGGCTGTGGGCGGCTGTGCTGGGTGCGGCGGCTGTGGTCGGCTGTGCTGGGTGCAGCGGCTGTGCGTGGCTGTGGGCGGCTGTGCTGGGTGCGGCGGCTGTGCGTGGCTATGGGTGGCTGTGCGTGGCTGTGGGCAGCTGTGCTGGGTGCGGCGGCTGTGCGTGGCTGTGGGCGCCTGTGCGTGGCTGTGGGCATCTATGGTCGGCTGTGCTGGGTGCGGCGGCTGTGCGTTGCTGTGGGCGGCTGTGCGTGGCTGTGCTGGGCGCGGCGGCTGTGCTGGGTGCGGCCATTTTCTCGGTCCTGCTCCCGGAGTCGGCGCCTGCGCAGTCCGCGCTTTCCGGCGCCATTTTCTTGAAGACACTGCAATGTGTCTTCAAGAAAATGGCGCCGGAAAGCGCGGACTGCGCAGGCGCCGATTCCGGGATCAGGGGGACAGTCACGGCCCGGAAGCGCGTCGGTGGAACGGGTCAGGTAAGTATACTCACCCTCCGCCTCCTGGCTCGTCCCTGCTTGTCCGGTGGAGATCGCGGTGTGCGTTCAGCGCTTACGCATACCGCGATCTCCTGGGAGCGTCGCTCTGTGCGGTCCAGACTGCGCCGGCGCTTGCGCTTGCGCAGTCTATAGAGGCTTCGGACAGAGTGACGCTCCCAGCGTTATATTATAGATGGGCCTGTGCTGCATTATATTCTATGGGGCTGTGCTGCATTCCATTCTATGGGCCTGTGCTGCATTATATTCTATGGGCCTGTGCTGCATTATATTCTATGGGCCTGTGCTGCATTATATTCTATGAGGCTGTGCTGCATTATATTCTATGGGGCTGTGCTGCATTCCATTCTATGGGCCTGTGCTGCATTATATTCTATGGGCCTGTGCTGCATTATATTCTATGGGGCTGGCTGCATTCCATTCTATGGGCCTCTGCTGCATTATATTCTATGGGGCTGGCTGCATTCCATTCTATGGGCCTCTGCTGCATTATATTCTATGGGGCTGGCTGCATTCCATTCTATGGGCCTCTGCTGCATTATATTCTATGGGACTGGCTGCATTCCATTCTATGGGCCTCTGCTGCATTATATTCTATGGGGCTGGCTGCATTCCATTCTATGGGCCTCTGCTGCATTATATTCTATGGGGCTGGCTGCATTCCATTCTATGGGCCTCTGCTGCATTATATTCTATGGGGCTGGCTGCATTCCATTCTATGGGCCTGTGCTGCATTATATTCTATGGGCCTGTGCTGCATTGTATTCTATGGGCCTGTGCTGCATTCCATTCTATGGGCCTGTGCTGCATTCCATTCTATGGGCCTGTGCTGCATTATATTTTATGGGCCTGTGCTGCATTATATTCTATGGGCCTGTGCTGCATTATATTCTATGGGCCTGTGCTGCATTATATTCTATGGGTCTGTGCTGCATTATATTCTATGGGCCTGTGCTGCATTATATTTTATGGGGCTGTGCTGCATTATATTCTATGGGGCTGTGCTGCATTCCATTCTATGGGCCTGTGCTGCATTATATTCTATGGGCCTGTGCTGCATTATATTCTATGGGGCTGTGCTGCATTATATTCTATGGGGCTGTGCTGCATTCCATTCTATGGGCCTGTGCTGCATTCCATTCTATGGGCCTGTGCTGCATTCCATTCTATGGGCCTGTGCTGCATTATATTCTATGGGCCTGTGCTGCATTATATTCTATGGGGCTGTGCTGCATTCCATTCTATGGGCCTGTGCTGCATTATATTCTATTGGCCTGTGCTGCATTATATTCTATGGGCCTGTGCTGCATTATATTCTATGGGGCTGTGCTGCATTATATTCTATGGGGCTGTGCTGCATTCCATTCTATGGGCCTGTGCTGCATTATATTCTATGGGCCTGTGCTGCATTATATTCTATGGGGCTGTGCTGCATTATATTCTATGGGGCTGTGCTGCATTCCATTCTATGGGCCTGTGCTGCATTATATTCTATGGGGCTGTGCTGCATTATATTCTATGGGCCTGTGCTGCATTGTATTCTATGGGCCTGTGCTGCATTCCATTCTATGGGCCTGTGCTGCATTCCATTCTATGGGCCTGTGCTGCATTCCATTCTATGGGCCTGTGCTGCATTATATTCTATGGGCCTGTGCTGCATTATATTCTATGGGCCTGTGCTGCATTATATTCTATGGGCCTGTGCTGTATTATATTCTATGGGGCTGTGCTGCATTATATTCTATGGGGCTGTGCTGCATTCCATTCTATGGGCCTGTGCTGCATTATATTCTATGGGCCTGTGCTGCATTATATTCTATGGGGCTGTGCTGCATTATATTCTATGGGGCTGTGCTGCATTCCATTCTATGGGCCTGTGCTGCATTATATTCTATGGGCCTGTGCTGCATTATATTCTATGAGGCTGTGCTGCATTACATTCTATGGGGCTGTGCTGCATTATATTGTATGGGGGCTGTGCTGCATTACATTCTATGGGGCTGTGCTGCATTACATTCTATGGGGCTGTGCTGCATTGTATTCTATGGGCCTGTGCTGCATTGTATTCTATGGGCCTGTGCTGCATTCCATTCTATGGGCCTGTGCTGCATTCCATTCTATGGGCCTGTGCTGCATTCCATTCTATGGGCCTGTGCTGCATTATATTCTATGGGCCTGTGCTGCATTATATTCTATGGGCCTGTGCTGCATTATATTCTATGGGGCTGTGCTGCATTATATTCTATGGGGCGGTGCTGCATTATATTCTTTGGGGCTGTGCTGCATTCCATTCTATGGGGCTGTGCTGCATTGTATTCTATGGGCCTGTGCTGCATTGTATTCTATGGGCCTGTGCTGCATTCCATTCTATGGGCCTGTGCTGCATTCCATTCTATGGGCCTGTGCTGCATTCCATTCTATGGGCCTGTGCTGCATTATATTCTATGGGCCTGTGCTGCATTATATTCTATGGGCCTGTGCTGCATTATATTCTATGGGCCTGTGCTGCATTATATTCTATGGGCCTGTGCTGCATTATATTCTATGGGCCTGTGCTGCATTATATTCTATGGGGCTGTGCTGCATTATATTCTATGGGGCTGTGCTGCATTCCATTCTATGGGCCTGTGCTGCATTATATTCTATGGGCCTGTGCTGCATTATATTCTATGGGCCTGTGCTGCATTATATTCTATGGGCCTGTGCTGCATTATATTCTATGGGGCTGTGCTGCATTATATTCTATGGGGCTGTGCTGCATTCCATTCTATGGGCCTGTGCTGCATTATATTCTATGGGCCTGTGCTGCATTATATTCTATGGGCCTGTGCTGCATTATATTCTATGGGCCTGTGCTGCATTATATTCTATGGGGCTGTGCTGCATTATATTCTATGGGCCTGTGCTGCATTATATTCTATGGGCCTGTGCTGCATTATATTCTATGGGCCTGTGCTGCATTATATTCTATGGGCCTGTGCTGCATTATATTCTATGGGGCTGTGCTGCATTATATTCTATGGGGCTGTGCTGCATTCCATTCTATGGGGCTGTGCTGCATTATATTGTATGGGGGCTGTGCTGCATTACATTCTATGAGGCTGTGCTGCATTACATTCTATGGGGCTGTGCTGCATTATATTGTATGGGGGCTGTGCTGCATTACATTCTATGGGGCTGTGCTGCATTACATTCTATGGGGCTGTGCTGCACTACATTCTATGGGGCTGTGCTGCATTATATTGTATGGGGGCTGTGCTGCATTACATTCTATGGGGGCTGGCTGCATTACATTCTATGGGGGCTGAGCTGTAATGCTGGATACAGCTGTAATTATATGTTATATAGACGTGTTACACTCCCCTCACTTCTTGTAGCCTACAAGTGTACAAAGATATTATACAGTCACCATGTGACAAGTGGGCCTGTGTAACTTCAAATGCCAGGGCTGAATTTTAGTCCCAGTCCGGCCCTGCAGAGCCCTGATGACTTTTTATGTCTCCGCTCTTCCCTGCGTTGAACAAGCAGGGAGAGCGGTGCAGCTCTTGATAAGGCCAACACTGATTGGTCGCAGCGCAGCCAATCAGTGTTAGCTTTGTTTGTGTCCTCTTCTCCCTGGCTGTACAGCACAGCTCAGGAAGTAAGCTGTGTTGTCATCTATATCATGCGCTCCCCTCCCCTATAGTGTAAGCAGCAGAGGGAGATAGATGACTCCTTGTTACAGCTGCAAAGATTGAAGAAGGGCCAGCCTAAAAGTAAGCCTAAAAGTAAGTGTAAATGGGGGGCCTTTAATCTGGGGTGAGAGAACGGGAAGGGCTAAGTTATTTAGGAATGAATGAGGGCCCCATTAAATCATCTCTCCTTTCACCCCTGACTGACTGCACCCCCTCTCTCTATATCACCCCTGATTGAGCCATCTCCCACTATATCACCCCTGACTGAGTCCTCCCTCAATAAATAACCCCTGACTGAGCCCCCTCCCTTGTATCACTCCTGACTGCACCCCCTCCCCCGCCTCACCCCTGACTGAGCCCTCACTCACTATATCACCCCTGACTGCACCCTCTCCCTCTGTATGACCTCTGACTCCACCCCCTTCTCCGTATCACCTCTGACTGAGCCCACTCCCCCATATCACCCCTGACTGCACCCCCTCTTCCACATCACCCCTGACTGAGCCCACTCCCCCATATCACCCCTGACTGCACCCACTACCCCTGTATCACCCCTGACTGCACCCTTTCCCCGTATCACCCCTGACTGCACCCATTCCCCCTGTATCACCAGTGACTGCACCCCCTTCCCTGTATCACCCCTGTCTGAGCCCCTCTCCCCAAGTATTACCTCTGACTGCACCACCTCCCTCTGCATCACCCTATCTGAGCCCCTCTCCCCCTGTATTACCCCTGACTGAGCTCCTTCTCCCTATATCACCCCAGCTTAACCTCCTTCCCCTGTATCACCCCTGACTGCATTCCCTGCTCCTGTAGCACCCCTGACTGCGTCACCCTCCCTGTACCACCCCTGAGTGACTGAGCACCCTCCCCCTGTATCACCCCTGATTGAGCCCCTCTCCCTCTGTATCACTTCTGACTAAAACTTTTCTTCCTCTACTACTAACAAAATTGGGCCCTTAATAAAAAGTTATGGCCTTATAGGTGGCAGAGAGATTTCTGTAAAAGTGTCTGGGGCAGATGTGAGGGAAAGCTCTTTCGATATTACTCCAATGTCATACATTGATTTAGGACCCTGAACACTATAGGAGGGGACATTCACATAATGTATTTGCTGCAGAATTTCTACAATGGAAATCCCACAGTAAATTAACAGTGGTAATATGCACACAGATATTGTGCTGATATTGTGCAGATATTGTGCAGATATTGCTGTGTTTACTACTATGTAATGATGACCTTTACCACTGACCTGATTCTTTCTATTGCAAAGGATGAAATCGGTGGTGAATATCCGCAGCATAAATTGACACATTGTTCATGTCACATCTGCATCGGTCAATTCATGCTGCTGTGGATTTTCTCAGAGTATAGATGAGATGTCATAAAATTCCCTCCACTACACTGGTGCACTGGTGCTATAACACATTGGCTTATTGGTTAATAAACACCAGGGAACATTTATCATTGAGTTTGCACCAAAATTTGGGTGCCAACCCCTGTTATATCATTAAGATGTGTACTACCTCAAGTTATGCCCTGATATTAGCGTGTTTTACTGAACAATTGGGAATCTTGTATTTATTTATTATGTAGCTGGGCCCACGGTGCTCCAGTCTGACGCTGGGGCCTGGGGTTTTACAAACTGGGCCATTGCCCAGGGACTCTTCTGTGTTAGTGGCCCCAAACATTTCCATTCTGAGGTTAAAACTGCTTAACCATGTAACCATGATGTCACCAAAGGATCTTTAACGGCAGGAGTCTAGAGTAACTGAAGAGCAGAAAGGCTGGTATGTGCATTGTGAGTATATAAATGTGTATGTATATGTGCAGTATGTGTGTGTGTGTATATGGAGCGCCCCCAGACGCAGGGCCGCGGGGTACTCGGTACCGGGCCTCTCAGTCTCGGTCCTGGGGTTGTCACGGTGGCTAGACCCGGTCCGTGACCCTGCTAAGGGGCATCCAATGAAAGCTGAGATGATGGTGCGTGGTGCAGGTCGTGATGAATAACGAGGACACAGGGTTGCAGTCTCTTTACCTCTTTACTGAAGGCTTCAGGATCTTCAATCCAGAGTACTGCTAACAGGGCTGGCTGAGACCGGCCGGTCCGATGGCACCTCCAGAGTTCCCTTTGCAGGTGGAAATCAGTGTCTACATTCTAGCGCCTGTGTGTTGTAGTACCTCCCTGCTGAGAACAACGGGATAGTCCTCACAACTGTTGTATCTGTTTCTGATGTTCTTCTCTCACAACTCGTATCTATTCTGATGTTCTTCTCCGTCCCCCAGATGATATGGATAGGATGCACCCGTATGACGGGTAGGCCTGGAGTTCTTCCTGGATCCTAGCGTCGCCCCTCTCCCACAATTGCCCCCTATGTCTGCTTAGGTGATTTAGGTGAGACAGCCAACCTAAAATTAACTGTCCTGCCGCTGTTTGAAGTATTGCTTGGAGCCTAATACTTCCTCGGCGTTCCGGCCACCGGCTACGCGCCTCAGTAGGATGTTGCCTCAATCTTTCGGCACGACTCCTACTGGCTTTATCTTCTTTCTGCTGCGATCTCGTTTCTCACTTCTCCACAGTAAACCTCGCTTCTTTTCCTTTCTTAGGATGCCACCGCAACGGGTGCAGGCGCGGCTCCGTAACGTTCTGTTCTGTTCGCTAGGCCTCTGTCAGGATCCCACCCCTGACAGGGACCCCCCTGAATTTTCCCCTGCAACACCCTCTGCCACAGGATGTTGCCTGGTTCCAACCCAGTCAGCTTCTGACTAACTTCCTATCCAGCCCCCAGTTTTACCAGATTGTGAGGAGTGGCCTAATACATAGAACCCTTTGCTCCCCCTGGTGGCCAGAATGTGAAGTGTATTGTGTGACTGTGATACCTGGTCAGGTGAACTCCTTAAGTGCCATCAGACGTACCATCACTCCCCTTAGCGGCGGAGCGTCAGTACTGCAACATCCAGGACTCTGGGGCGCTGCATATACATTTGTATGTGCAGTATGAGTGTGTGATGATTTAACTATATTTGAATAAATGTTGACATTCCCTGGAAATAAGCTCTAACTCATCTTTCAGGGCAAAACAAATATAAGACCCTGTTTTATTTACGAGAAAACACAGTAAGTACCTCACGGCTTTAATGTGTGTGACAATCTTGGAAATCATATACTGTATTCTTTAATCGCTGAGTGGTGTAGCATAGTGTTGGTATATATAACAAAGACTTTTATTCCTATGTTGCATGTTCCTGTGAATTGGTCTCTATAATGTAAAGTTTCAAAACTTTGGCTCAAATTGACTCAAAGGATTGCTGCCTTTACAGGAAGGCTGGGGCTGTCATGTGGGATTTGATGAGAAGGAACATGCTTCCGGATTTAATTAAACTCCAGTAACAGGGAACCTGTCATCTTCCATATGCTTCCCTCTGGGTGGGTAGCATTGTAGAGGAGAAGACCGGGCACCGGGTCCGGAACTTCAGAGGCCGAACCTCCTGTTGCAGGGGGAAAGGAGATTAGAGATGGAACAAACCCTTGACCTGCAGAGAGGTGGCGTGGTGAGCCAGAGGAGTATAAGGGGTTTTGTGTGGGAAGGCAGAAGTGGTTCCGACCAGAGAGTAGCGAGTGTGAGGACCTGTGTCGCGCTGCGGGTAGCGTAAGGCCGCGTGACAGCAAAAGAGGACAAATGCAGGAAGGACTGGGCAGCGTCGCCGGGTGCGCAGGGCAGAGCACGCCGAAAGGGAGATTGTTGTGCAAGACTCCCGACTGCAGAGCCTGCCAAGCAGACATTGTTGTACAAGACTCCGGGTTGCAGAGCCTGCTGAGCGGGAGGTTGTTGTGAAAGACTCCCGGCTGCCAGGCAGCGTGATGGACCAGGGGCTCAGCGGGTAAAACCAGTGACCGCCCGCTGCCCCAGTAATAGGACCGTTTGTTAGGTGGGGAAGCCGGAAGACTCAGCACTGGACTCAGCCGGCAGCCAAACAGCCATCAGACACAGAGAGGAACGGACAACCGAGTCACGATAAGTGAAACTGATAGACTGATAATCTGAATTATTGTTATCCTGTTTAACCCTCAGCCCTTTAACTGTATCCCCCTTGTTTTCTCCCTGCGAGGAGACTATTCCTGTATTGATAAAGTGGATAATTGTTTAACCCCTGCTCTGCGCTTCTGTGTCACTGCATCCATATACCTGTGTTACAGCATAGTATGCTGGTGACAGACATGCAGATTTTTTGTTGTCTGTAAATCAGGAAGGCAAAGTTAAGTATTTTTCACTGCAAGAAATCTAATAATATGCATAATTTATAGTTTCCCCCAGCACTTGACAGGTTTTTGCCCTAAGTTACAAATATTGTACACACCAAAGTCAGGGATGGTTATATGTCAGGGCCTGTTCTAATGCATGTGTAATAACAATAATAATTAAAAAAAATAACTACATGTAATCACTCACAGAAGAAGTGAGTAATATTTGAATATTTTGACATACACAATCAATTATACCTAAAACCACCTTGTTTTTATGTTTTGGTGAATCTAGTCTTTTATGTATTATATATTTATCCTGCTTACCTCATACTGTTTTATGCATTTATTGCAGAGAATAAATCCACTGGCAACACTGATAAATATTTATACTTCATGCCATACCCTTTAAAGGGGAATTCTAGCTTAAAAAATGTCCAATTGTAAATATTCATCATTGAGTCTTTCAGACCATAAAGTCTTATTTTCTTACTTTTATTATATGCTTGCCATCAGTTTTTAGGGTTCCAGCGTCAGTAGCTCTGGTGTTGAAGGCCTACCAGAGGAAACTTCGGGTGAAACTGTTGGTTTTCCACTCACTGTGGGTGATGTCTGTGTGATGTTACTAGCCATTGAGGTGAGGTCTAGCAGCATGTGCTGTATTTGATATATGCCATAAGCTGCCAAGTAGAGATAATAATAATAATAATAATAATAATCTTTATTTATATAGCGCCAACATATTCCGCAGCGCTTTACAGTTTAACAGTTTCAAACAACAATCATAGGTAACAATGTTAACAATACAGCAATAAAGCAAAATAAGACGACCCTGCTCGTGAGAGCTTACAATCTACAATGAGGTGGGGGAGATACAAAGTACAGGTGTGTATTTACAATGATGTATTTACAATGATGGTCCAGCCATCTAGAGATGGACGAAACCGAACAGTAAAGTTCGGTGTCCGTACCAAACACCTACTGTTCGGGCTAAGCTTGCGTTCCCAGACAGGCTGAACTGCTGTAACCTCAGTGAGATCCCCGCTAGCACCGTAAGAGTGCATAATTCTGTTAGGTTGTGTTTTGGGTTGGTATATTAGTTATGGTTTCACACAGTGTTATTATAGATTACACCCCATTAAATTCCATAGCACATAAGAAAATCAGAGGGATTTAAATACATGAAAAACTAAAACAATATATATATACAGTGGGGCAAAAAAGTATTTAGTCATTCAGCAATAGTGCAAGTTCCACCACTTAAAAAGATGAGAGGCGTCTGTAATTTACATCATAGGTAGACCTCAACTATGGGAGACAAACTGAGGGAAAAAAAATCCAGAAAATCACATTGTCTGTTTTTTTATCATTTTATTTGCATATTATGGTGGAAAATAAGTATTTGGTCAGAAACAAAATTTCATCTCAATACTTTGTAATATATCCTTTGTTGGCAATGACAGAGGTCAAACGTTTTCTGTAAGTCTTCACAAGGTTGCCACACACTGTTGTTGGTATGTTGGCCCATTCCTCCATGCAGATCTCCTCTAGAGCAGTGATGTTTTTGGCTTTTCGCTTGGCAACACGGACTTTCAACTCCCTCCAAAGGTTTTCTATAGGGTTGAGATCTGGAGACTGGCTAGGCCACTCCAGGACCTTGAAATGCTTCTTATGAAGCCACTCCTTCGTTGCCCTGGCGGTGTGCTTTGGATCATTGTCATGTTGAAAGACCCAACCACGTTTCATCTTCAATGCCCTTGCTGATGGAAGGAGGTTTGCACTCAAAATCTCACGATACATGGCCCCATTCATTCTTTCATGTACCCGGATCAGTCGTCCTGGCCCCTTTGCAGAGAAACAGCCCCAAAGCATGATGTTTCCACCACCATGCTTTACAGTAGGTATGGTGTTTGATGGATGCAACTCAGTATTCTTTTTCCTCCAAACACGACAAGTTGTGTTTCTACCAAACAGTTCCAGTTTGGTTTCATCAGACCATAGGACATTCTCCCAAAACTCCTCTGGATCATCCAAATGCTCTCTAGCAAACTTCAGACGGGCCCGGACATGTACTGGCTTAAGCAGTGGGACACGTCTGGCACTGCAGGATCTGAGTCCATGGTGGCATAGTGTGTTACTTATGGTAGGCCTTGTTACATTGGTCCCAGCTCTCTGCAGTTCATTCACTAGGTCCCCCCGCGTGGTTCTGGGATTTTTGCTCACCGTTCTTGTGATCATTCTGACCCCACGGGGTGGGATTTTGCGTGGAGCCCCAGATCGAGGGAGATTATCAGTGGTCTTGTATGTCTTCCATTTTCTAATTATTGCTCCCACTGTTGATTTCTTCACTCCAAGCTGGTTGGCTATTGCAGATTCAGTCTTCCCAGCCTGGTGCAGGGCTACAATTTTGTTTCTGGTGTCCTTTGACAGCTCTTTGGTCTTCACCATAGTGGAGTTTGGAGTCAGACTGTTTGAGGGTGTGCACAGGTGTCTTTTTATACTGATAACAAGTTTAAACAGGTGCCATTACTACAGGTAATGAGTGGAGGAAAGAGGAGACACTTAAAGAAGAAGTTACAGGTCTGTGAGAGCCAGAAATCTTGATTGTTTGTTTCTGACCAAATACTTATTTTCCACCATAATATGCAAATAAAATGATAAAAAAACAGACAATGTGATTTTCTGGATTTTTTTTTCTCAGTTTGTCTCCCATAGTTGAGGTCTACCTATGATGTAAATTACAGACGCCTCTCATCTTTTTAAGTGGTGGAACTTGCACTATTGCTGAATGACTAAATACTTTTTTGCCCCACTGTATATATATATATACACCCAATAAAGACACTTTCCCTTTAAATATACAGCACGTGATTTTGATATGTGTAAATCTCATTAGTTGTGATGAACCGATGAATATCTTTCTAGTTTATAAGAACAGGATGTTAGTGTATTTACATAGCGGATCACCACATTATATAAAGAGACGTTCAGTAAATGATTTGCATACAACCTTCTGCTAGAACTACAAATACTTGACTTATCTGGGTCTTCTAAGTATTCTCGGTACCAAATAATAAAACAGAGGATGGAGGAACGCTTCCCATACAAACATTGGCTATTGAACAGTTTTTGCTATCATTAAGCTTTCTACAGGGACAGCTGTTTCACCATGTACCATTTGTCCAATCTCATACATTTTCTGTTGTATTTCTCATACAGGCTCCAAAATATGACTACAGAGCCTGTATGGGCCATGCAGAACTCTTTCTCTTTTAAGTACACAGCCATAGACCATTTGTGTGCTCCCAACTTTGAAGTACAGGAAAGAGCCACACATATTACTGTGCTTAAATTTTTTTTTTTACAGCTGAGACACAACCTTAACCCCACTATGCTCAAACAGAATTTGTGCCACTACAGTAGTCCTATAGTGTTCCCACACAGTTTGCTCCCCACGCATCATGACACCATCACAATGTATACACACAGTATAATGCCGCATTGATACCACCACAGGCTCTCCTATACACAGAATGATGCCCTCACAGTGCTCCCTTGCACACAAAGTATGATGTGCCCACAGTGTCTAAAAAAAAACCTGATGCCTCTCACATATTATGAATGATGCCTCTAAACTCTCTTTAAACATAACTCCCCCACAATAAACCCCACACACAGTATGATGCTACCAAAGTACACCTCTCTCACAGCTTCCACAGCATATCCACTACACATGATGTCTCACAACAGGATGCCTCCACGGTGCCCCCCAAACAATGATACCCCCTTACAGTATGATGCTCCTACAGTGCCCTCCACACAGTATAATGCATCCTCCATTGTCACCTACACAGTATGATGCCTTCACTGTGGTCCCCACACACAGTTTGATGCTCCTCCATTCCACTTGCTAATAAAAAATATATAAATATAGTCACTTAGACTATACTGCCATCATTTTCAAAATCACAAAGCAAACATTTTTGATTTTCATTCATAGACTATACTGCAATTTAAAGAGAATATTTTCTGTTTATATGGGATTCAATACCCTATGTTGTCATATCTGCAAGCAAATTTATACACGTTAGGGGGATTTTTATAGTTCTGCCAGATAAAATGACCTCTTTGACCAAAAATTTTGAATTTAATTATTTTGTGGTTCATTAATAATTTAGTCAAATATATAATTTTTTCATCTCCAAACAACAAAGAATGACGATATGTTTTGCTAGTTTTCAAGTCTGGGAATGTTCTATGTCAAAATGCATTGCAATATAGACTTTTCTAAGAGCCCCTGTGGGCTGCTAATTACACAGCAGCAAGATATACATAAAGGAATACTCTGTACTCATAGCAACTAAAACCATTTATATGTTCATTTCTTCACATTTTTAGCACTCATAAAATTCATAGGTTGTTGCAAGAAGTAATACCTTATCCATAGGTAAAATAATTCAAGTGGAATAATGTATGTAAAGCGCTGTGGAATTAATGGTGCTATATAAGTGAGTAAAATAAATAAAATAAATAAGTGGAAGAATGAACTAAACTTTATCACGTAAGAGCATTGAGGCACAAATAATAGGGCCTTGGTAGTACTTCTTCCTTTACTAACAAGTAGCTACTTACGAACTTTGCATCATAAGACTGCAGGTAGTTAACTGTTCCTGATCTTTGGTCTTAGGGTACCGTCACACATTGAAATTTTCATCGCTGCGACGGCACGATTCGTGACGTCGCATATAAGCATCGCTCCAGCGTCGTAGACTGCGGTCACACGTTGCAATCACGGCGCTGGAGCGATGCCGAAGTCCCCGGGTAACCAGGGTAAACATCGGGTAACTAAGCGCAGGGCCGCGCTTAGTAACCCGATGTTTACCCTGGTTACCAGCGTAAACGTAAAAAAACAAACCGTACATACTCACCCGTCGGTGTCCTTCAGGTCCCTTGCCGTCTGCTTCCTGCTCTGAGTGCAGCCGTACAGTGAGAGCAGAGCGCAGCACCGCTGTGATCTGCTCTCACTTTCCGACCGGCACTCAGAGCAGGAAGCAGACGGCAAGGGACCTGAAGGACACCGACGGGTGAGTATGTACGGTTTGTTTTTTTACGTTTACGCTGGTAACCAGGGTAAACATCGGGTTACTAAGCGCGGCCCTGCGCTTAGTTACCCGATGTTTACCCTGGTTACAAGCGAAGACATCGCTGGATCGCTGTCACACACAACGATCCAGCGATGTCAGCGGGTGATCAAGCGACGAAAGAAAGTTCCAAACGATCTGCTACGACGTACGATTCTCAGCAGGGTGTCTGATCGCAGTAGCGTGTCAGACACAGCGATATCGTAACGATATCGCTAGAACGTGACGAATCGTAACGTCGTAGCGATGGAAATTTCAATGTGTGACGGTACCCTTAGAGAGACCATCAGATTCTAGCAGAATCTCCTATTTGCAGGATATTTTGACAGGAAAAGCCTTTTAAAATATGACAGTGCTCTCACTAATTGGGCACCACTACAGCAGTGACATATGGCCAATGGCAGCAGACCATGCAGCTCATTTGGGACCCATGAGTCGGAGGGTCATGGTGCAGACAGGCATCACCCCCTGCATGGCATCTGCCCACTTTTCTCGAAATTTGCCATATATGTAAAGCAGAAGGAGTTCACATGCTGATCCAGCTCCATATTGGGAGGGCCAGTAACTGTTGCAATTGGTGCAAATATGACTTAAGCAGTTTAACCCCCTAGATGTTGTTGTGAACAACATCCACCGCATCTAAGTGGTTAGATGGGAGAAACCCTCTATCGCAACTAACCCAATGATTTATCATGGAAGATGGGAACCAATGGGGTGTCCAATTCTTACCTTTCCTATGGGGCTACAGGATTTTTATGTACGCTCCTGCATTAGAGCTTATATTATAATGTATGCTTAGCATAAAATAAATAAATGGATACAATGAGTTGAAAATGTGCTCTTTAAATGTGAAATATGGAACACATAAAATTATCTATAAAGTCGGCAGATGGTTATTTTTTTCAGGCCATGGTCTGTGTGACTTCTATACAGCCAGGATCTTTTGGGTGACTTCATTCTGCTGCTTGCACCTGATAATTACTGTTTATTTCACATATAACTAGGACACTGTATCCTGTGTTCTCCTGGCAAGTTTCCTTTACGCAGGGCAGGAACATTGTTGTTGCTATGGAGGAGACCACTTAAGAGTGAGCGCTCTAGCAAAAGTGCAATATGCAAACCCTCCGTCCAGCTGAAAACATTCACTGTTTAGAGCACATTGACTCATTTTTTTGTAAAGCACTTTGGGTCCCTTTAAACATGAGTGATATATGTACAGTACTAGAACCCTTTCCTCAATGTCATTTTGGCGCAGTGGATAGCACAGCAGCCTTGCAGCGCTGGAGTCCTGGGTTCAAGCCCCACTAAGGACAACATCTGCAAAGAGTTTGTATGTTCTTTCCGTGTTTCGTGGGTTACTCCGGTTTCCTCCCACATTCCAAAGACATACTGATAGGGAATTTAGATTGTGAGCCCCAACGGGGACAGCGACGATAATGTGTGCAACCTGTAAAGCGCTGCGGAATATGTTAGCGCTATATAAAAATAAAGATTATTATACCTCTCATACTATGGACTACATTACCAAAACTGGTATTATTGAGTGAACAAGTCAATGTTTCAGGCAGTGTGTTGTGGAGCTTGTAGACCACACAGAATCCTAGTATATACATAATCTTGTGAGATTCCTCCATGCCACATACATCTGCAAACCAGCAATTACTACTCTACATAGAAATCATTCATTCTGCAGGCTACACACAATGAATGGAAACAGTTCCCACACATGATGGCATCTCTGATACAAACTTTAATTTGACAGTAACTCTATATTTAGATCTGGCGTGCCCTTAGCATTAGTGATGAGCGAGTATACTCGTTACTCGAGATTTCCCGATCAAGCTCGGGTGGTTTCCGAGTATTTCGGCGTGCTCGGAGATTTAGTTTATGTCGCCGCAGCTGCATGATTTGTGGCTGCTAGACAGCTTGAATACATGTGGGGGTTGCCTGTTTGTTAGGGAATCCTCACATGTATTCAAGCTGTCTAGCAGCCGCAAATCATGAGCTGCGTCGACATAAACTAAATCTCCGAGCATGCCGAAATACTCGGGAGACCACCCGAGCATGCTCTGGAAATCTCGAGTAACGAGTATACTCGCTCATCATTACTTAGCCTGTAACATTATTGTGCTGCCCCATAAGTATATCATATTTACTGCTATGTAGATATAGTGCAAATCGAGGTCCTGGTCCATCAGCCACGTCAGTAATCTGTAACCATCAAACTGAAGTCTTGATGAAAGACCTTTTGTTTCCCAACATCGGCAGCTGGCTTGGCGCAACTTAAAGGGAATCTGTCACCCCAAAAATCGTATATGAGCTAAGGCCACCGGCATCAGGGGCTTATCTACAGCATTCTGTAATGCTGTAGATAAGCCCCCAATGTAACCTGAAAGGTAAGAAAAACAGGTTGTATTATACTCACCCAGGGGTGGTCCCGCTGCGGTCCGGGTCCAATGGGCGTCGCGGTCCGGGTCCGGTGCCTCCTATCTTCAAATGATGACGTCCTCTTCTTGTGTTCCTGCCGCGGCTACAGCGCAGGCGTACTTTGTCTGCCCTGTTGAGGGCAGAGCAAAGTACTGCAGTGCGCAGGCGCTGGGCCTCTCTGACCTTTCCCGGCGCCTGTGCCGGAGCCGCGGCAGGAAGACAAGAAGAGGACCGCCCCTGGGTGAGTATAATATAACCTGTTTTTCTTACCTTTCAGGTTACATCGGGGGCTTATCTACAGTGTTACAGTATGCTGTAGATAAGCCCCTGATACCGGTGGCCTTAGCTCATATACGATTTTTGGGGTGACAGATTCCCTTTAATCGTTGCAGCATGATACATATGTGGCTAATCAACCGTAGAGCTGGGGATGTCGGGAGCTGGAAAGCAGTTCTCAGGACTCCTGTCCTACTGCCACAGATTACTGACCTGGCTGCTGGTCTGATTCCTATAAATCGATTCCCACCAACTCTATTACTATGTTAAAGAGAAGTGTTGGAAGTCAGAATAATGCTTATTATTGTATATATTACATCAACTACTATTTACTACTGTTTAATAGAAAATGCATTTCTGTCTCCAGCAATAGTGTCATATTGCCAATAATTCACTGTTAAAAAATCCTCCGAAAAATAGGAAGTTCCTGCACACTCAGTGTGTGCAGCTGGAGCACATTTTACTTTCACTTTGCAGGCTGACATACAAGATGTTAAGATTCTAAGCTATATTAAATACCAGTTGCAAGATGTGTTAACTTTGTTCCTGAATAAATATGTATTTGCTATTCAACAGCTGGACAGTACAGAGATTAATCCTCTGCCAACAATTTTTGGACCCAGAAACCCAAAGAAATATAGTGAAGTGTTGTGAATTTGGTTTTTGGGCTCCCCCGGTGGTCACTGGTGGTACTGGACTTGTGTGCTTCACTTTCTCTGTTCACCTGTTTCCATCAGGATATGGGAGTATCCTATTTAGCCTTGCTGCTCAGTTATTCTAGTGCCGGCCATCAATGTAACCAGAGCCTTTCTGTTGCATGTTCCTGCTTCTAGACTACTATCAGCTAAGTTGGACTCTTAGTCCTAAGTTTGTTTTGCATTTTTGTTCCAGTTCACAGTTATGTTATTTTTCTGTAGCTGGAAGCTCTTGTGGGCCGAAATTGCCACTCCGGTGTCATGAGTTGACACATGAGTCTTAAAGTAATTTCGGGATGGTATTTTAATAGGGTTTTCAGCTGACCGTGAAGTTCCCTATTGTATCTTCTTGCTATCTAGTAAGCGGACCTCGCTTTGCTGAACCTACCTTCATACTGCGTGTGTCTTTTCCTCTGAACTCACCGTCAATATATGTGGGGGGCTTCTGTCTCCTTTTTGGGGGAATTTCCCTAGAGGTAAGCCAGGTCTGTCTTTTCCTCTATTAGGGTTAGTTAGTCCTCCGGCTGGCGCTAGGCGTCTAGGGATAAAACGTAGGTACGTCACCCGGCCACTGTTAGTTGTGTGGTAGGTTTAGCTCACGGTCAGCAGGGCCGGCGTCAACACCCGGCCTAGCCGGGCAATTGCCGGGGCCCTGACGAGACAGGGGGGCCCACTCACACAGTCATAGAGCCATCTGGCTGCTTTAACCCTTTCTACCCTTTCAATTTGCGCTGGCACAAGCATCTTCTCACTGTCAGTGCAGGGCCAGGCACACATAGGGGTTAATTAAGGACACAGCCAGCGTGACATTGTGGGCGGAGAGTTCTCCTGCTCTGAATCTTCTCCTGGCTGTGTGCACTGCTGAACTTATCGGAGGAGAGGAGCTCCTACCAGCACCTGAGTGAGTGCAATGCTATATCGCTGTATGTTCTGACAGTCTGGGACTGGGTGACCTGGGGCGGCCATGGGCTGGGCGGCTGCAGCTGATATATATATACTACAGCAGCCTCCCAGCCCAGGCCCCCAGCACAGCCTGTATAGATAAAGTGTATATAATATATATACAGGACAGGTGCTGGGGGCCTGGGCTGGGCGGCTGTTGAAGTATATACACTGCACAGTACCACTCCTCCTGTATATATACACCACACAGTACATCTCCCCTGTATATATACACCGCACAGTACCACTCCTCCTGTCCTGTATATAGACACTGCACAGTACCACTCCTCCTGTATATATACACCGCACAGTACCGCTCCTCCTGTCCTGTATATAGACACTGCACAGTACCACTCCTCCTGTATATATACACCGCACAGTACCGCTCCTCCTGTATATATACACTGCACAGTACCACTCCTCCTGTATATATACACTGCACAGTACCACTCCTCCTGTATATATACACTGCACAGTACCACTCCTCCTGTATATATACACTGCACAGTACCACTCCTCCTGTATATATACACTGCACAGTACCACTCCTCCTGTATATATACACTGCACAGTACCACTCCTCCTGTATATATACACTGCACAGTACCACTCCTCCTGTATATATACACTGCACAGTACCACTCCTCCTGTATATATACACTGCACAGTACCACTCCCCTCTATATATACACCGCACAGTACCTCTCCTCCTGTATATATACACTGCACAGTACCGCTCCTCCTGTATATATACACTGCACAGTACCTCTCCCCTGTATACACTGCACAGTACCTCTCCTCCTGTATATATACACTGCACAGTACCACTCCTCCTGTATATATACACTGCACAGTACCACTCCTCCTGTATATATACACTGCACAGTACCACTCCTCCTGTATATATACACTGCACAGTACCACTCCCCTCTATATATACACCGCACAGTACCTCTCCTCCTGTATATATACACTGCACAGTACCGCTCCTCCTGTATATATACACTGCACAGTACCTCTCCCCTGTATACACTGCACAGTACCTCTCCTCCTGTATATATACACTGCACAGTACCTCTCCCCTGTATATATACACTGCACAGTACCGCTCCTCCTGTATATATACACTGCACAGTACCTCTCCCCTGTATATATACACTGCACAGTACCGCTCCTCCTGTATATATACACTGCACAGTACCTCTCCCCTGTATATATACACTGCACAGTACCTCTCCTCCTGTATATATACACTGCACAGTACCTCTCCCCTGTATATATACACTGCAGAATTTACAATAGCTATCACTCATGTAAGAAGTGAAATCTGGCATTGTACTATACCTATATTTCTCCGCTGTATCTGGGCATCATGAATCGTGATATATTTTAAGGGGGGGGGGGGCCCACTGAGACTCTTTCGCCCGGGGCCCTCAAAAACCTGGAGCCGGCCCTGACGGTCAGCTTGAGATTCCATCACCCAAGAGCTAGTCTGTTATTTAAGCTCTCTGACGTTCCCTTGCCATTGGGAACCATGACAGTATGGCCGGCCAAGGGTTAAAACCGTTGGCAGAAGAAAGGAGAGAAAAAGAAGTCTGCAGATTTTTTTTTTTTTTTCCTCTGAGCTTGCTCTATAGTTGACTTAGTTGCATTTCTGCTCTAATTGCAGCCTTTGTCTCTCTCTCTCTCTCTCTCTCTCTCTCTCTCTCCTTCTAATCCTTGAATGGCTCTGATCTCACCTGATTAAAATGGATCCTCAGAGTTTGGCTACAGGTTTGAATAATCTTGCTACGAAGGTTCAAAATTTACAGGATTTTGTTATTCATGCTCCTATATCTGAACCTAGAATTCCTATACCAGAATTTTTCTCCGGGGATAGATCTCGTTTCCTAAATTTCAAAAATAATTGTAAATTATTTCTTTCCCTGAGATCTCGCTCCGCTGGAGATCCCGCACAGCAGGTTAGGATAGTAATTTCCTTGCTGCGGGGCGACCCTCAAGACTGGGCATTTGCATTGGCACCCGGGGATCCTGCGTTGCTCAATGTGGATGCGTTTTTTCTGGCTTTGGGGTTGCTTTATGAAGAACCTAACTTAGAGATTCAGGCTGAAAAAGCCTTGATGGCCCTATCTCAAGGGCAAGATGAAGCTGAAATATACTGCCAAAAATTTCGTAAATGGTCTGTGCTTACTCAGTGGAATGAGTGCGCCCTGGCGGCGAATTTCAGAGAGGGTCTCTCTGATGCCATTAAAGATGTTATGGTGGGGTTCCCTGCACCTACAGGTCTGAATGAGTCCATGACAATGGCTATTCAGATTGATCGGCGTTTGCGGGAGCGCAAACCTGTGCACCATTTGGCGGTGTCTTCTGAGAAGGCTCCAGAAAATATGCAATGTGATAGAATTCTGTCCAGAAGCGAACGGCAGAATTTTAAAAATGGGTTGTGCTTCTATTGTGGTGATTCAACTCATGTTATATCAGCATGCTCTAAACGTACAAAAAAGGTTGATAAGTCTATTTCAATTGGCACCTTACAGTCTAAGTTTATTCTGTCTGTGACCTTGATTTGTTTATTATCGTCAATTACCGCGGATGCCTATGTCGACTCTGGCGCCGCTTTGAGTCTAATGGATTGGTCCTTTGCCAGGCGCTGTGGGTTTGATCTAGAGCCTCTGGAAGTTCCTATACCTCTGAAGGGTATTGACTCTACACCATTGGCTAGTAATAAACCACAATACTGGACACAAGTGACTATGCGTATGAATCCAGACCATCAGGAGATGATTCGCTTCCTTGTGTTGTACAATCTACATGACGTTTTGGTGCTCGGATTACCATGGTTACAATCTCATAACCCAGTCCTTGACTGGAAAGCAATGTCTGTGTTAAGCTGGGGATGTCAGGGGGCTCATGGGGACGTACCTTTGGTTTCCATTTCGTCATCTATTCCCTCTGAGATTCCGGAATTTTTATCTGATTATCGTGATGTTTTTGAGGAGCCTAAGCTTGGTTCACTACCTCCTCACAGAGATTGCGATTGTGCCATAGATCTGATTCCGGGCAGTAAATTTCCAAAGGGTCGTTTATTTAATCTATCTGTACCTGAACATGCTGCTATGCGAGAATATATTAAGGAGTCCCTGGAAAAGGGACATATTCGTCCTTCTTCATCTCCCTTAGGAGCCGGTTTTTTCTTTGTATCTAAAAAAGATGGCTCTTTGAGGCCGTGTATTGATTATCGACTCTTGAATAAAATTACAGTCAAATATCAGTATCCTCTGCCACTGCTTACTGATTTGTTTGCTCGAATAAAAGGGGCTAAGTGGTTCTCTAAGATTGATCTCCGTGGGGCGTATAATTTGGTGCGAATTAAGCAGGGGGATGAGTGGAAAACCGCATTTAATACGCCCGAGGGCCATTTTGAGTATTTAGTAATGCCTTTTGGTCTTTCAAATGCCCCTTCAGTCTTTCAGTCCTTTATGCATGACATTTTCCGTGAATATTTGGATAAATTTATGATCGTGTATCTGGATGATATTTTGATTTTTTCGGATGACTGGGATTCTCATGTCCAACAGGTCAGGAGGGTTTTTCAGGTTTTGCGGGCTAATTCCTTGTGTGTGAAGGGTTCTAAGTGTATTTTTGGGGTTCAAAAGATTTCTTTTTTGGGGTACATTTTTTCCCCCTCTTCCATTGAGATGGATCCTGTTAAGGTTCGGGCTATTTGTGATTGGATGCAACCTTCTTCTCTTAAGAGCCTTCAGAAATTTTTGGGCTTTGCTAATTTTTATCGTCGATTTATAACTGGTTTTTCTGATGTTGCTAAACCTTTGACTGATTTGACCAAAAAGGGTGCTGATGTTGCTGATTGGTCCCCTGCTGCTGTGGAGGCCTTTCGGGAGCTTAAGCGCCGCTTTTCTTCCGCCCCTGTGTTGCGTCAGCCTGATGTTACTCTTCCTTTTCAGGTTGAGGTCGATGCTTCCGAGATCGGAGCTGGGGCGGTCTTGTCGCAGAAAAGTTCGCTCACGGTCAGCTTGAGATTCCATCACCCAAGAGCTAGTCTGTTATTTAAGTTCTCTGACGTTCCCTTGCCATTGGGAACCATGACAGTGAAGATTGTGATGCCACATTTTCTACAGTTGCTAAGCAGACCACATTCAGGACTCTAATGGCTATAGTTGCTGTACAAAATATGTTTGTCAGACATTTGGACATGAAAACTGTCTTTTTAAATGATGACATTGATGGACTTGTGCATGACTCAACCTAAAGGGTTATATCAAAGAGGGTGAAGAGAATCTCGATTGCAAACTACAAAAATCTCTCTATGGTCTTAAGTAGTGATTGGCGAACCCATGGATGTTTGGGTCCGGCAGATTCGGCTGAACAGTTAAAAAAAGAAGTTTGGTTTGAGTACCAGAAGAATATCTGAACCCAGACCCCATTCACTTGAATGGGAGGCCCGAACATCTAGTGTTTGCCACTCTGTCATGTGCATGACAGCGTGGCAAACACTGCCTCTGATCGGTGGTCAAATCATTACTGCCAGTCAGAGAGTCATGGTTCCCACACAGTTAAATCACAACATGAGCCCGCAGCTGTGGTCGGACGTAAAAAGTTTACTTCCGGTCACTGGCACCTGGTGATGGGACTACTACTCCAATCAGCCTATGCCTGCTGCTGCTAATAACAGAGCGAGCAGGCAGAGGCTGATGGAAGTATTCATCAGCCAGTGCCTGCACTCTAACTAAATAATTTAAAAAAAAAATGGTGTGGGTTCCACTGTACTTTTGATAACCAGCACAGCAAAACTGACAGCTGTGCAACCCTCAGCTGCCAGCTTTAGCAAGGTTGGATATCAAGAATAGAGGGGTCCACACATTTTTTTAAGTATTTAAATAAATAACTTAAAAAAATGGCATGGGGTACCCCTATTTTTGACAATCAACCAAGCTAAAGCAGACAGCTGGGGGCTGGTATTTTCAGCATGGTAAGGGGACATGGATACTGGCCCCACTCAATGTAAAAATAGCATCCCGCAGCCGCCCTGAAAAGCCGCATCTATTAGATGTGCCAGTTTTGGCTCTTTGCCCAGCTCTTCCTACTTGCCCTGTGGTGGTGGCAAGTGGGGTTCATATTTGTAGGGTTGATGTCACCTTTGTCTTGTCCGGTGATATCAAGCCCATGGCTTAGTAATGGAGAGGCGTCTAATAGATGCCTGTACATTACTAATCTTATAGTTATATTGTAAATAAACAAACAGGCAGAATAAAGTCTTTTATTTGAAATACGAAAAAAAATCTTTGTTATTTAAAAATAACAAACACAGTTATACTCACCTAACGCCCATTCCACAGAAGCCATGGTCTCCTGTAAAAAAAAGCAAAAATATAAAACAACCATATCCCTCACCTGTCCGACGTTCTGTCCCACGCCATATTCCATGTCTGGGATAAACAGTTTTCAACCTGGACGGTGCCAAGATGCGACCGTCCAGGCTGAAAACCACTGAGGAATGAGCGCTGCAAGCGCAGCATCAGTGACTAGCAGTGACGTCATTGAGGTTACCGCAGGTCACTGAGGCTTTGTTCCCAGCCGGGCTCCTGAACTGTGGTGACCTCAGTGAGATCATTGCTAGCATAAAGAGAAAAAGTCTCACGGTGCAGCAGTGAGTTCACTGCCATTCACGGGGAGAAATTTCTCATTTGGTTGTTTATTATTTTTGTTTTTTTTACAGCCATGGGCTTGATGTCACCGGACAATACAAAGGTGACATCAACCCCACAAATATGAACCCCACTTGCCACCTCCACAGTCATTTTGTTAAACCAATTGTTAGGCAATCTTGCAAAGCCGTCGACTCAACAGACGGTGATTTATGATAATATCCAAGGATGCATTAAACTTGCATACATTGAGAAGACGAGTACGAGAACCAAACACATTGACGTTAAGCATCATCACCTGCGTGATTTGATAGAACGTGGCATACTTGAGTTTGTTTATTGCAAGACGGACCAGATGATAGCTGATGTTATGACAATGGCACGTCCAAGAGCCAAGTTTGAAGAATTCAGAACCACTATGGGACTAACAGGATAAGTAGCTGTTGAGTGGGGGTGTTGGAATAATGCTTAATATTTTATATATTGCATCAACAACTATTTACTACTGTTTAATAGTGCATGAGTTTCTGTCTCCCGCAATACTGTTATATTGCCAATAATTCACTGCTAAAAAACCCTCAGAAAAAAACAGGAAGTTCTTGCTCACTCAGTGTGTTTTGTGTGTGTAGATGGAGCACACTTAACTTTCACTTTTGTATTATATTCTATGGGGGAGAGCTGTATTAGATTCTATGGGGGAGGGCAGTATTATAATCTATGGGGAGGTCTGTAATAGATTCTATGGGGGAGGGCTGTATTAGATTCTACAGGGAGGGCTGTATTATATTCTAAGGGTGAGGGCTGTATTATATTCTATGGGGGCTGCATTATATTCTATGGGGGAGGGCTGTATTATATTCTATGGGGGAGGGTTGTATTATATTCTATGGGGGGCTGTATTATATTCTATGGGGGAGGGCTGTATTATATTCTATTGGGGAGGCCTGTATTATATTCTATGGGGTGGTGCTGTGTTACATTCTATGGGTGGGCTGTATTATATTCTATGGGAAAAGTCTGTATTATATTCTATGGAGGGCTGTATTATATTCTATGGGGGCTGCATTATATTCTATGGGGGCTGTGTTATATTCTATGGGGGAGGGCTGTATTATATTCTATGGGGGAAGGGTGTATTATATTCTATGGGGGTGCTGTATTATATTCTATGGGGAGCTGTATTCTATTCTATGGGGGAGGGCTGTATTATATTCTATGGAGGAGGGCTGTATTATATTCTTTGGGGGCTGTTTAATATTCTATGGGGACTGTATTATGTTCTATGGGGGCTGTATTATATTCTACGGGGGAGGACTGTATTATATTCTATGGTGGTGCTGTATTATATTCTATGGTGGAGCTGTATAATATTCTATGGGGAAGGGCTGTGTTATATTCTATGGGGGTTACATTATGTTCTATGGGGAGGGCTGTATTATATTCTGTGGGGAAGGTCTGTATTATATTCTTTGGGGGCTGAATAATATTCTACAGGGGCTGTATTATACTCTATGGGGGGCTGTAATATATTCTATGGGGGAGGGCTGTATTATATTCTATGGGGGTGCTGTATTATATTCTATGGTGGAGCTGTATTATATTCTATGGGGGAGGGCTGTGTTATATTCTATGGGGGTTACATTATGTTCTATGTGGAGGGCTGTATTATATTCTATGGGGGAGGGCTGTATTATATTCTATGGGGGGTTACATTACATTCTATGGGGGAAGGGTGTATTATATTCTATGGGGGAGGGCTGTATTATATTCTCTCTGGGCTACATTATATTCTATGGAGGGATGTATATTATATTCTCTAGGGGGCTTTATGATATTCTATGGGGGGCTGTATTACATTCTATGGGGGAGGGCTGTATTATATTCTATGGAGGTTCTGTATTACATTCTATGGGGATCTGTATTATATTCTATGGGGAAGGTCTGTATTAAATTCTATGGGGGCTGAATGATATTCTATGGGGGGCTGTATTATATTCTATGGGGGGCTGTATTATATTCTATGGTGGAGCTGTATTATATTCTATGGGGGAGGGCTGTGTTATATTCTATGGGGGTTACATTATGTTCTATGGGGAAGGGCTGTATTACATTCTATGGGGGAGGGCTGTATTATATTCTATGGGGGTTCTGTATTGCATTCTATGGGGGAAGGGCTGTATTATATTGAATGGGGGAGGGCTGTATTATATTTTATGGGGGTTACATTATGTTCTATGGGGAGGGCTGTATTATATTCTGTGGGTCTGTATTATATTCTTTGGGGCTGCATAATATTCTATGGGGGCTGTATTATATTCTATGGGGGGCTGTATTATATTCTATGGGGGAGGGCTCTATTATATTCTATGGGGGTGCTGTATTGTATTCTATGGTGGAGCTGTATTATATTCTTTGGGGGAGGTCTGTGTTATATTCTATGGGGTTACATTATGTTCTATGGGGAGGGCTGTATTATATTCTATGGGGGAGGGCTGTATTATATTCTATGGGGGGTTACATTACATTCTATGGGGGAAGGGTGTATTATATTCTATGGGGGAGGGCTGTATTATATTCTCTCTGGGCTACATTATATTCTATGGAGGGATGTATATTATATTCTCTAGGGGGCTTTATGATATTCTATGGGGGGCTGTATTACATTCTATGGGGGAGGGCTGTATTATATTCTATGGAGGTTCTGTATTACATTCTATGGGGATCTGTATTATATTCTATGGGGAAGGTCTGTATTAAATTCTATGGGGGCTGAATGATATTCTATGGGGGGCTGTATTATATTCTATGGGGGGCTGTATTATATTCTATGGTGGAGCTGTATTATATTCTATGGGGGAGGGCTGTGTTATATTCTATGGGGGTTACATTATGTTCTATGGGGAAGGGCTGTATTACATTCTATGGGGGAGGGCTGTATTATATTCTATGGGGGTTCTGTATTGCATTCTATGGGGGAAGGACTGTATTATATTGAATGGGGGAGGGCTGTATTATATTTTATGGGGGTTACATTATGTTCTATGGGGAGGGCTGTATTATATTCTGTGGGTCTGTATTATATTCTTTGGGGCTGCATAATATTCTATGGGGGCTGTATTATATTCTATGGGGGGCTGTATTATATTCTATGGGGGAGGGCTCTATTATATTCTATGGGGGTGCTGTATTGTATTCTATGGTGGAGCTGTATTATATTCTTTGGGGGAGGTCTGTGTTATATTCTATGGGGTTACATTATGTTCTATGGGGAGGGCTGTATTATATTCTATGGGGGAGGGCTGTATTATATTCTATGGGGGGTTACATTACATTCTATGGGGGAAGGGCTGTATTATATTCTATGGGGGGCTGTATTATATTCTCTGGGAGCTACATTATATTCTATGGAGGACTGTATTATATTCTCTGGGGGGCTTTATTATATTCTATGGGGATCTGTATTATATTCTATGGGGAAGGTCTGTATTAAATTCTATGGGGGCTGAATGATATTCTATGGGGGGCTGTATTATATTCTATGGGGGCTGTATTATATTCTATGGTGGAGCTGTATTATATTCTATGGGGGAGGGCTGTGTTATATTCTATGGGGGTTACATTATGTTCTATGGGGGAGGGCTGTGTTATATTCTATGGGGGAGGGCTGTATTATAATCTATGGGGGAGGGCTGTATTATGTTCTATGGGGGAAGGGCTGTATTATGTTCTATGGGGAAAGGGCTGTATTATATTCTATGGGGAGGGCTGTATTATATTTTATGGGGGTGCTGTATTATTTTCTATGGGGGCTGTATTATATTCTGTGGGGACGGTCTGTATTATATTCTTTGGGCGCTGTATAATATTCTATGGGGGCTGTATTATATTCTATGGGGGGCTGTATTATATTCTATGGTGGAGCTGTATTATATTCTATGGGGGAGGGCTGTATTAAATTCTATGGGGGTTTACATTACATTCTATGGGGGAAGGGCTGTATTATATTCTATGGGGGAGGGCTGTATTGTATTCTATGGGGGTTCTGTATTACATTCTATGGGGCTCTGTATTATATTCTATGGAGAAGGTCTGCATTATATTCTATGGGGGCTGCATTATATTCTATGGGGGGCTGTATTATATTCTATGGGGGCTGTATTATATTCTATGGGGAGAGCCATGTTATATTCTATGGGGGTTACATTATGTTCTATGGGAGAGAGCTGTATTATATTCTATGATGGAAAGCTGTATTATATTCTATGGGGAAGGTCTGTATTATATTCTATGGGGGCTGCATTATATTCTATGGGGGGCTGTATTATATTCTATGGGGGCTGTATTATATTCTATGGGGGATGTTGTGAACTCTATTTTTGGGCTCCCTCTAGTGGTCACAAGCGGTACTGTGTAGTGTTGTCTTTCTGCAGGTTGCAGCATCAGCTGGTTCGTTATCCTTGGTTGGTTTCCTATTTAGCCCACCTGGATACTCAGCTCCTTGCCTGCTATCAATGTATTCAGTGCTCTTCAGATTCCTTGTGTCTACTTTGCTCCCAGTCTCTCCAAGACAAGCTAAGTTTTTGTTTGATCATTTTTTGATTATCAGCGTTCATTATGTTTTTAGTCCAGCTCGCTAAAATGTGATTTCCTCGCTTGCTGGTTGCTCTAGGGGACTGAGTTTCTCCCCCCACACCGTTAGTTGGTGTGGGGGTTCTTGAAATCTCAGAGTGGATATTTTGTAAGGGTTTTTTACTGACCGCATAGATTCCCTTTTCTATTTTCTGCTATCTAGTATTAGTGGGCCTCATTTGCTGAATCTGCTTTCACCCCTGTGTATGTGCCTTCCTCTTACCTCACCGTTATTATTTGTTGGGGGCTTCTATATCTTTGGGGATTATTTCTCTGGAGGCAAGAGAGGTCTTTCTTTCTCTCTAGGGGTAGTTTGTTCCTCAGGCTGGCTCGAGACGTCTAGGATTTTTAGGCACGTTCACCGGCTACTTCTAGTGTGTTTGGATAGGTTCAGATTTGCGGTCAGTCCAGTTTGCCACCTCCCTAGAGCTTGTCCTATGTTTGTTACTTAGCTGGAGTAATTTGTGATCCTCAACCACTAAGGATCATAACAGTATAGCAGGCCAAAAAGTGTTTAATGCATCGCAGAAGTGGGATAAAAAGAAGACCTGAGTACATTTTTTTTTTCCTCCCGCTTTTCCTTTGCTGCAGTCTGTTTAGCTTCTTTCATCCCCTTGAACTCTGGGTGGTTTTGAGCTCAGCTGCAGACATGAATGTTTAGACTCTGACTTCTAGTGTGGATCATCTTACTGCACGGGTGCAAAGTATTCAGGATTTTGTTATTCATAGCCCTATGTCAGAACCAAAGATACCCATTCCTGAGTTGTTTTCTGGAGATAGATCTAGCTTTCTCAATTTTAAGAATAATTGTAAGTTATTTCTATCTCTGAGACCTCTGGTGATTCCGCTCAGCAAGTTAAAATTGTTATCTCCTTGTTGCGTGGTGACCCTCAAGATTGGGCTTTCTCTCTGGCGCCAGGAGATCCTGCATTGCTTAATGTAGATGCATTTTTTCTGGCTCTTGGACTGCTTTATGAGGAGCCTAATCTTGAGAATCAGGCAGAAAAAGCGTTGCTGGCTATCTCTCAAGGTCAGGATGAAGCAGAGGTGTATTGTCAAAAATTTCGGAAATGGTCGGTGCTTACTCAATGGAATGAGTGTGCCCTGGCTGCAAATTTCAGAGAAGGTCTTTCTGAGGCCATTAAGAATGTTATGGTGGGGTTTCCCACCCCTACAAGTCTGAGTGATTCTATGGCTTTAGCCATTCAGGTTGATCGGCGTTTGCGGGAGCGCAAATCTGCTCATCCTTTGGCGGTATTTTCTGGACAGAGACCTGAGTCTATGCAATGTGACCGAACTCTGACCAGAATTGAGCGACAAAGTCATAGACGTCAAAATGGGTTGTGCTTTTACTGTGGTGATTATACTCATGTTATCTCAGCATGCTCTAAACGCTTAAAAAAAATCGCTAAACCTGTCACCATTGTTACTATACAGCCTAAATTTATTTTGTCTGTTACTTTGATTTGTTCTTTGTCGTCCTACCCGGTTATGGCTTTTGTGGATTCGGGTGCTGCCCTGAATCTGATGGATTTGTCGTTTGCCAGGCGCTGTGGTTTTGTCCTGGAGCCTTTGGAATTTCCTATTCCTCTGAGGGGAATTGATGCTACGCCATTGGCTGAGAATAAGCCTCAGTATTGGACGCAAATGACCATGTGCATGACTCCCGTACATCAGGAGGTGATTCGCTTTCTTGTTCTGCATAATTTGCATGATGTTGTCGTTTTGGGTCTGCCATGGCTGCAAGCTCATAATCCAGTTTTAGATTGGAAAGCTATGTCTGTGTCGAGTTGGGGTTGTCAGGGAATTCATGGCGATACTCCGTTGGTGTCTATTGCTTCTTCCACTCCTTCTGAGGTCCCTGAGTTTTTGTCTGACTTCCAGGATGTATTTGATGAGCCCAGGTCCAGTGCCCTGCCCCCTCATAGGGATTGTGACTGTGCTATAAATTTAATTCCTGGTGGTAAGTTCCCTAAGGGACGACTTTTTAATTTGTCTATACCAGAGCATGCCGCGATGCGGAGTTATATAAAGGAGTCTTTGGAGAAGGGACATATTCGCCCATCCTCTTCCCTTCTTGGGCTCCCTCTAGTGGTCACAAGCGGTACTGTGTAGTGTTGTCTTTCTGCAGGTTGCAGCATCAGCTGGTTCGTTATCCTTGGTTGGTTTCCTATTTAGCCCACCTGGATACTCAGTTCCTTGCCTGCTATCAATGTATTCAGTGCTCTTCAGATTCCTTGTGTCTACCTTGCTCCCAGTCTCTCCAAGACAAGCTAAGTTTTTGTTTGATCATTTTTTGATTATCAGCGTTCATTATGTTTTTAGTCCAGCTCGCTAAAATGTGATTTCCTCGCTTGCTGGTTGCTCTAGGGGACTGAGTTTCTCCCCCCACACCGTTAGTTGGTGTGGGGGTTCTTGAAATCTCAGAGTGGATATTTTGTAAGGGTTTTTTACTGACCGCATAGATTCCCTTTTCTATTTTCTGCTATCTAGTATTAGTGGGCCTCATTTGCTGAATCTGCTTTCACCCCTGTGTATGTGCCTTCCTCTTACCTCACCGTTATTATTTGTTGGGGGCTTCTATATCTTTGGGGATTATTTCTCTGGAGGCCAGAGAGGTCTTTCTTTCTCTCTAGGGGTAGTTAGTTCCTCAGGCTGGCTCGAGACGTCTAGGATTTTTAGGCACGTTCACCGGCTACTTCTAGTGTGTTTGGATAGGTTCAGATTTGCGGTCAGTCCAGTTTGCCACCTCCCTAGAGCTTGTCCTATGTTTGTTACTTAGCTGGAGTAATTTGTGATCCTCAACCACTAAGGATCATAACAGTATAGCAGGCCAAAAAGTGTTTAATGCATCGCAGAAGTGGGATAAAAAGAAGACCTGAGTACATTTTTTTTTTTCCTCCCGCTTTTCCTTTGCTGCAGTCTGTTTAGCTTCTTTCATCCCCTTGAACTCTGGGTGGTTTTGAGCTCAGCTGCAGACATGAATGTTTAGACTCTGACTTCTAGTGTGGATCATCTTACTGCACGGGTGCAAAGTATTCAGGATTTTGTTATTCATAGCCCTATGTCAGAACCAAAGATACCCATTCCTGAGTTGTTTTCTGGAGATAGATCTAGGTTTCTAAGTTTTAAGAATAATTGTAAGTTATTTCTATCTCTGAGACCTCTGGTGATTCCGCTCAGCAAGTTAAAATTGTTATCTCCTTGTTGCGTGGCGACCCTCAAAATTGGGCTTTCTCTCTGGCGCCAGGAGATCCTGCATTGCTTAATGTAGATGCATTTTTTCTGGCTCTTGGACTGCTTTATGAGGAGCCTAATCTTGAGAATCAGGCAGAAAAAGCATTGCTGGCTATCTCTCAAGGTCAGGATGAAGCAGAGGTGTATTGTCAAAAATTTTGGAAATGGTCGGTGCTTACTCAATGGAATGAGTGTGCCCTGGCTGCAAATTTCAGAGAAGGTCTTTCTGAGGCCGTTAAGAATGTTATGGTGGGGTTTCCCACCCCTACAAGTCTGAGTGATTCTATGGCTTTAGCCATTCAGGTTGATCGGCGTTTGCGGGAGCGCAAATCTGCTCATCCTTTGGCGGTATTTTCTGGACAGAGACCTGAGTCTATGCAATGTGACCGAACTCTGACCAGAATTGAGCGACAAAGTCATAGACGTCAAAATGGGTTGTGCTTTTACTGTGGTGATTATACTCATGTTATCTCAGCATGCTCTAAACGCTTAAAAAAAATCGCTAAACCTGTCACCATTGGTACTATACAGCCTAAATTTATTTTGTCTGTTACTTTGATTTGTTCTTTGTCGTCCTACCCGGTTATGGCTTTTGTGGATTCGGGTGCTGCCCTGAATCTGATGGATTTGTCGTTTGCCAGGCGCTGTGGTTTTGTCCTGGAGCCTTTGGAATTTCCTATTCCTCTGAGGGGAATTGATGCTACGCCATTGGCTGAGAATAAGCCTCAGTATTGGACGCAAATGACCATGTGCATGACTCCCGTACATCAGGAGGTGATTCGCTTTCTTGTTCTGCATAATTTGCATGATGTTGTCGTTTTGGGTCTGCCATGGCTGCAAGCTCATAATCCAGTTTTAGATTGGAAAGCTATGTCTGTGTCGAGTTGGGGTTGTCAGGGAATTCATGGCGATACTCCGTTGGTGTCTATTGCTTCTTCCACTCCTTCTGAGGTCCCTGAGTTTTTGTCTGACTTCCAGGATGTATTTGATGAGCCCAGGTCCAGTGCCCTGCCCCCTCATAGGGATTGTGACTGTGCTATAAATTTAATTCCTGGTGGTAAGTTCCCTAAGGGACGACTTTTTAATTTGTCTATACCAGAGCATGCCGCGATGCGGAGTTATATAAAGGAGTCTTTGGAGAAGGGACATATTTGCCCATCCTCTTCCCTTCTTGGGCTCCCTCTAGTGGTCACAAGCGGTACTGTGTAGTGTTGTCTTTCTGCAGGTTGCAGCATCAGCTGGTTCGTTATCCTTGGTTGGTTTCCTATTTAGCCCACCTGGATACTCAGTTCCTTGCCTGCTATCAATGTATTCAGTGCTCTTCAGATTCCTTGTGTCTACCTTGCTCCCAGTCTCTCCAAGACAAGCTAAGTTTTTGTTTGATCATTTTTTGATTATCAGCGTTCATTATGTTTTTAGTCCAGCTCGCTAAAATGTGATTTCCTCGCTTGCTGGTTGCTCTAGGGGACTGAGTTTCTCCCCCCACACCGTTAGTTGGTGTGGGGGTTCTTGAAATCTCAGAGTGGATATTTTGTAAGGGTTTTTTACTGACCGCATAGATTCCCTTTTCTATTTTCTGCTATCTAGTATTAGTGGGCCTCATTTGCTGAATCTGCTTTCACCCCTGTGTATGTGCCTTCCTCTTACCTCACCGTTATTATTTGTTGGGGGCTTCTATATCTTTGGGGATTATTTCTCTGGAGGCCAGAGAGGTCTTTCTTTCTCTCTAGGGGTAGTTAGTTCCTCAGGCTGGCTCGAGACGTCTAGGATTTTTAGGCACGTTCACCGGCTACTTCTAGTGTGTTTGGATAGGTTCAGATTTGCGGTCAGTCCAGTTTGCCACCTCCCTAGAGCTTGTCCTATGTTTGTTACTTAGCTGGAGTAATTTGTGATCCTCAACCACTAAGGATCATAACAGTATAGCAGGCCAAAAAGTGTTTAATGCATCGCAGAAGTGGGATAAAAAGAAGACCTGAGTACATTTTTTTTTTCCTCCCGCTTTTCCTTTGCTGCAGTCTGTTTAGCTTCTTTCATCCCCTTGAACTCTGGGTGGTTTTGAGCTCAGCTGCAGACATGAATGTTTAGACTCTGACTTCTAGTGTGGATCATCTTACTGCACGGGTGCAAAGTATTCAGGATTTTGTTATTCATAGCCCTATGTCAGAACCAAAGATACCCATTCCTGAGTTGTTTTCTGGAGATAGATCTAGGTTTCTAAGTTTTAAGAATAATTGTAAGTTATTTCTATCTCTGAGACCTCTGGTGATTCCGCTCAGCAAGTTAAAATTGTTATCTCCTTGTTGCGTGGCGACCCTCAAAATTGGGCTTTCTCTCTGGCGCCAGGAGATCCTGCATTGCTTAATGTAGATGCATTTTTTCTGGCTCTTGGACTGCTTTATGAGGAGCCTAATCTTGAGAATCAGGCAGAAAAAGCGTTGCTGGCTATCTCTCAAGGTCAGGATGAAGCAGAGGTGTATTGTCAAAAATTTTGGAAATGGTCGGTGCTTACTCAATGGAATGAGTGTGCCCTGGCTGCAAATTTCAGAGAAGGTCTTTCTGAGGCCGTTAAGAATGTTATGGTGGGGTTTCCCACCCCTACAAGTCTGAGTGATTCTATGGCTTTAGCCATTCAGGTTGATCGGCGTTTGCGGGAGCGCAAATCTGCTCATCCTTTGGCGGTATTTTCTGGACAGAGACCTGAGTCTATGCAATGTGACCGAACTCTGACCAGAATTGAGCGACAAAGTCATAGACGTCAAAATGGGTTGTGCTTTTACTGTGGTGATTATACTCATGTTATCTCAGCATGCTCTAAACGCTTAAAAAAAATCGCTAAACCTGTCACCATTGGTACTATACAGCCTAAATTTATTTTGTCTGTTACTTTGATTTGTTCTTTGTCGTCCTACCCGGTTATGGCTTTTGTGGATTCGGGTGCTGCCCTGAATCTGATGGATTTGTCGTTTGCCAGGCGCTGTGGTTTTGTCCTGGAGCCTTTGGAATTTCCTATTCCTCTGAGGGGAATTGATGCTACGCCATTGGCTGAGAATAAGCCTCAGTATTGGACGCAAATGACCATGTGCATGACTCCCGTACATCAGGAGGTGATTCGCTTTCTTGTTCTGCATAATTTGCATGATGTTGTCGTTTTGGGTCTGCCATGGCTGCAAGCTCATAATCCAGTTTTAGATTGGAAAGCTATGTCTGTGTCGAGTTGGGGTTGTCTATTGCTTCTTCCACTCCTTCTGAGGTCCCTGAGTTTTTGTCTGACTTCCAGGATGTATTTGATGAGCCCGGGTCCAGTGCCCTGCCCCCTCATAGGGATTGTGACTGTGCTATAAATTTAATTCCTGGTGGTAAGTTCCCTAAGGGACGACTTTTTAATTTGTCTATACCAGAGCATGCCGCGATGCGGAGTTATATAAAGGAGTCTTTGGAGAAGGGACATATTCGCCCATCCTCTTCCTCTCTTGGGCTCCCTCTAGTGGTCACAAGCGGTACTGTGTAGTGTTGTCTTTCTGCAGGTTGCAGCATCAGCTGGTTCGTTATCCTTGGTTGGTTTCCTATTTAGCCCACCTGGATACTCAGTTCCTTGCCTGCTATCAATGTATTCAGTGCTCTTCAGATTCCTTGTGTCTACCTTGCTCCCAGTCTCTCCAAGACAAGCTAAGTTTTTGTTTGATCATTTTTTGATTATCAGCGTTCATTATGTTTTTAGTCCAGCTCGCTAAAATGTGATTTCCTCGCTTGCTGGTTGCTCTAGGGGACTGAGTTTCTCCCCCCACACCGTAAGTTGGTGTGGGGGTTCTTGAAATCTCAGAGTGGATATTTTGTAAGGGGTTTTTTACTGACCGCATAGATTCCCTTTTCTATTTTCTGCTATCTAGTATTAGTGGGCCTCATTTGCTGAATCTGCTTTCACCCCTGTGTATGTGCCTTCCTCTTACCTCACCGTTATTATTTGTTGGGGGCTTCTATATCTTTGGGGATTATTTCTCTGGAGGCAAGAGAGGTCTTTCTTTCTCTCTAGGGGTAGTTAGTTCCTCAGGCTGGCTCGAGACGTCTAGGATTTTTAGGCACGTTCACCGGCTACTTCTAGTGTGTTTGGATAGGTTCAGATTTGCGGTCAGTCCAGTTTGCCACCTCCCTAGAGCTTGTCCTATGTTTGTTACTTAGCTGGAGTAATTTGTGATCCTCAACCACTAAGGATCATAACAGGGGGAGGGGTGTATTATATTCTATGGAAGTACTGTATTATAATCTATAGGATTTTATTTTATGGGGGGCTGTATTATATTCTATGGGGGAGGCCTGTATTATATTCTATGGGGGGCTGTATTATATTCTATGGGGAGGTTGGCTGTATTATATTCTCTTAGGACTACATTATATTCTATGGAGGGCTGTATTATATACTCTGGGGGCTACATTATATTCTATGGGGGGACTGAATTATATTCTATTGGAAAGGGCTGTATTATTCTCTATTGGGGTGCTGGATTATATTCTATGGGAGGCTGTATTAAATTATCTGGGGGGCTGTATTATATTCAATGGGGGCTACATTATATTCTATGGGGGGGCTATTTTATATTCTATGGGGGAGGACTGTATTATATTTTATGGGGGTGCTGTATTACATTCTATGGGGGATGTATATTTTATGGGGAAGGTCTATATTATACTCTATGGGGGACTGTATTATATTCTATGGGTGGCTGTAATATATTCTATGGGGGAGGGCTGTATTATATTATATAGGGGCTGTATTATTATGTATGGGGAGGTTGGCTGTATTATAATCTATGGGGGAGGGCTGCATTATATTCTATGGAGGGTTGTATTATTTTCTCTGGGGGCTACATTATATTCTATGGAGGACTGTATTCTATTCTCTGGGGGGCTACATTATATTCTATGGGGGCTGTATTATATTCTATGGGGAGGGCTGTATTATATTCTATGGGGGTGCTGTATTGCATTCTATGGTGGGCTGTATTATATTCTATGGGGAAGGTCTGTATTATATTCTATGGGGGCTGTATTATATTCTTTGGGGCTGTATTATATTCTATTGGGAAGGACTGTATTATATTCTATGGGGGTGCTGTATTATATTCTATGGGGAGGGTTGTGTTATATTCTATTGGGGTTACATTATGTTCTATGGGGGAGGGCTGTATTATATTTTATGGGGAAAGCTGTATTATTTTCTATGGGGATTTACATTACATTCTATGGGGAAGGGTTGTATTATATTCTATGGGGGAGGTCTGTATTATATTCTATGGGGGGCTGTATTATATTCCATGGGGAGGTTGGCTGTATTATATTCCCTGGGAGCTACATTATATTATTTGGAGGGCTGTATTATATTCTATGGGAGAGGGCTGTATTATATCCTCTGGGGGCTACATTATATTCTATGGGGGCTGTATTATATTCTATGAGTAAGGGCTGTATTATATTCTATGGGGGTGCTGTATTACATTCTATGGGGGGGCTGTATATTCTATGGGGGGCTGTATTTATTCTATGGGGGGCTGTATTATATCCTATGGGGAGGGCTGTATTATATTCTATGGGGAGGTTGGCTGTATTATATTCTCTGGGCGCTACATTATATTCTATGGAGGGCTGTATTATATTCTAGGGGGTAGGGCTGTATTATATTCTATGGGGAGGTTGGCTGTATTATATTCTCTGGGCGCTACATTATATTCTATGGGGACTGTATTATTTTCTAGGGGGTAGGGCTGTATTATATTCTATGGGGGTGCTGTATTACATTCTATGGGGGGCAATATTATATTCTATGGGGAAGGTCTGTATTATATTTTATGGGGGCTGTATTATATTCTATGGGACTGTATTATATTCTATGGAGAAGGGCTGTATTATATTCTATGGAGTGCTGTATTATATTCTATGGGGAGCTGTATTATTTTCTATGGGGAGGGCTGTGTTATATTCTATGGGGGTTACATTATGTTCTATGTGGGAGGGCTGTATTATATTCTATGGGGAGTTACATTACATTGTATTTAGAAGGGCTGAATTATGTTCTATGGGGGAGGGCTGTATTATATTCTATGGGGGTTACATTATATTCTATGGGGGAGGGCTGTATTATATTCTATGGGGGTGCTGTATTATTTTCTATGGGGGCTGTATTATATTCTATGGGGGAGGGCTGTATTATATTCTATGGGGGCTGTATTATATTCTGGGGGGCTGTATTATATTCTATGGAGGGCTGTAATATATTCTATTGGGAAGGGCTGTATTACTATCTAAGGGGGTACTGTATTATATTCTATGGGGGAGCTGTATTATATTCTATGGGGGGCTGCATTATATTCTATGGGGGCTGTATTATATTCTATGGGTGACTACATTATATTCTATGGGGGCTGTATTTTATTCTATGGGGGAGGGCTGTATTATATTCTATGGGGGCTGTATATTTTATAGGGAAGGGCTGTATTATATTCTATGGGGGCTGTATTATATTGTATGGGGGTTGTACTATATTCTATGGGGGTGGGCTGTAATATATTCTGTGGGGGCTGTATTATATTCTATGGGAACTGTATTATATTCTATGGGGGAGAGCTGTATTATATTCTATGGGGGGCAGTATTATTTTCTATGGGGAGGTTGGCTGTATTATATTCTCTGGGCACTACATTATATTCTATGGAGGGCTGTATTATATTCTCTGGGCGGCTACATTATATTCTATGGGGGGACTGTATTATATTCTATGGGGTGCTGTATTACATTCTTTAGGGGCAGTATTATATTCTATGGGGGCTGTATTATATTATATGGGGGAGGGCTGTATTATATTCTATGGGGGTTACATTATATTCTATGGGGGAGGGCTGTATTATATTCTATGGGGGATGTATTATATTCTATGGGGAAGGTCTGTATTATATTCTATGGGGTCTATATTATATTCTATGGGGGTCTGTATTATATTCTATGGGGAGGGCTGTATTATATTCTATGGGAGGCTGTATTATATTCTATGGGGAGGTTGGCTGTATTATATTATCTGGGCACTACATTATATTCTATGGAGGGCTGTATTATATTCTCTGGGCAGCTACATTATATTCTATGGGGGACTGTATTATATTCTATGGGGTTCTGTATTACATTCTTTGGGGGCAGTATTATATTCTATGGGGAAGGTCTGTATTATATTCTATGTGGGCTGTGTTATATTCTATGGGACTGTATTATATTCTATGGGGGAGGGCTGTATTATATTCTATGGGGGGCTGTATTATATTCTATGGGGAGGTTGGCTGTATTATATTCTCTGGGCACTACATTATATTCTATGGAGGGCTGTATTATATTCTCTGGGGGGCTACATTATATTCTATGGGGGACTGTATTATATTCTATGGGGGAGGGCTGTATTATATTCTATGGGGTGCTGTATTACATTCTATGGGGCAGTATTATATTCTATGGGGAAGGTGTGTATTATATTCTATGTGGGCTGTGTTATATTCTATGGGACTGTATTATATTTATGGGGAGGGCTGTATTATATTCTATGGGGGTGCTGTATTGCTGTATTATATTCTTTGGGGGAGTTGTATTATTTTCTATGGGGAGGGCTGTTATATTCTATGGGCATTACATTATGTTCTATGGGGGAGGGCTGTATTATATTCTATGGGGAATGCTGTATTATATTCTATGGGGAGTTACATTACATTGTATGGGGAAGGGCTCTATTATATTCTATGGGGGAGGGTTGTTTTATATTCTGTGGGGAAGGTCTGTATTATATTCTATGGGGTCTATATTATATTCTATGGGGGTCTGTATTATATTCTATGGGGGAGGGCTGTATTATATTCTATGGGGGCTGTATTATATTCTATGGGGAGGTTGGCTGTATTATATTCTCTGGGGGCTACATTATATTCTATGGAGGGCTGTATTATATTTTATGGGGAGGGCTGTATTATATTCTATGGGGGAGGTGTTATGATCCTTAGTGGCTGAGGATCACAGAACTGACTAGCTAAGTTACTGAACATAGAACGAGCTCTAGGGAGGTGGTAACTGGACTGACCGCAATACTGATCCTAAACGAACACACTAAAGGTAGCCGGTGAACGTGCCTGAATTCCTAGACGTCTCGACGCAGCCTGAGAAACTAGCTACCCCTAGAGAGAAGAAAGTAAGACCTCACTTGCCTCAGAGAAATAACCCCAAAGATATAGAAAGCCCCCAACAAATAATAACGGTGAGGTAAGGGGAAAATACAAACGTAGAAATGAAACAGATTCAGCAAATGAGGCCCGCTAATACTAGATAGCAGAAGACAGATAGGAAACTGTGCGGTCAGTAGAAAACCCTATACAAAATATCCACGCTGAGAATTCAAGAACCCCCACACCAACTAACGGTGTGAGGGGAGAAACTCAGCCCCCTAGAGCTACCAGCAAGGGAGGAAATCACATATTAGCAAGCTGGACAAGGACTGATAATAAACCGAGAAACATATTGAACACTGATGATCAAAAAATGAACAAACAGAAACTTAGCTTCTCTTGGAGAGACTGATAACGAAGGTAGTCAGGAGAGATCAAAATAGCACTGAATACATTGACAGCAGGCAACCACTGAAAGTCCAGGTGAGCTAAATAGGAAACCAGCTAACAGATAACGAGACAGCTGAACCAGTCTCAGACCTGCAGAATGACACAAAGAGCCACCAGAGGGAGCCCAAAGACAGCACTCACACAGTACCACTTGTGACCACAAGAGGGAGCCCAAAAACAGAGTTCACAACAGGGAGGGCTGTATTTTATACTATGGGGGCTGTATTATATTCTATGGGGAGGTTGGCTGTATTATATTCTCTGGGGGCTACATTATATTCTATGGAGGGCTGTATTATATTCTATGGGGAGGGCTGTATTATATTCTATGGGGAAGGTCTGTATTATATTCTATGGGGGGCTGTATTATATTTTATGGGGGAGGGCTGTTTTATATTCTATGGGGAGCAGTATTATATTATATGGGGAGGTTGGCTGTATTATATTCTCTGGGGGCTACATTATATTCTATGGAGGGCTGTATTCTCTGGGGGGCTACATTATGCTCTATGGGAGCTGTATTTTATTCTATGGAAAGGTTGGCTGTATTATATTCTCTTCGTGGCTACATTATATTCTACATCATTTGACACACGTGGTATAGTATGCTACTGCCACTGCTCCCTCATTTATGGTCTGACCTCTAGGGAAGGTAAGAACATGTGAACACGTACGAGATATTGTAGCTGCTAGGGAGGCATCCAATATATCTATGCTAAAAACATTACCAAGGCATTTTTGGATGTACCACGGATCTGACCCCAGCGGTTTGAAGGTGAGGGGTATTGATAAAATTCATGGGGGCATCAGGGGTGGCAATCTAAATCAACTACTGGCACAATGTAAGTGCAGGTGTATTGTCACCCTTGACACTGTAGCTCCCAAGGGACTTAATGAAATATTGAGCTTTGTCCCCTTTCTCTGACTTGCCCTGCCTTTTTTCTGCCCTTATGTGGTGAATGGCTCCAAGATATATATATATATATATTTTTTTTTTCCACCACTTCTTCGTTCTCTATAATTCTAATTTGATATGCATGTTTACACATCTAGTTATTCTATGTTTGTGTGATAAATTTAAAGGCGATGTCTTTGGTCTCCCGCCTCTCCTTTAGAGAGTCTTTTCCACTCTGTTTTATAGTATTATTTTTAATTATTGTCTGTCTCTTTTTTGTAGTCATTTACAGCTCCATATGCCTGCACTGTTTGGCTCTGCCTCTGGGGATCTTTTTGTGGTTGCCTTGGATTGTTCCCGCTTATTCAGTCGCTCCCATAGATGAAAAGGATGTTTTCTTCTTTAAGATGTGCTATGATGATTCCTCTACTTTTCATATTTGTACATTGTAATATTAATATATTGGGATCATGAATAATTTTGCACTATAGTCACTTTATCTATACACTTTTCCTTACACTCTTTAGGGGGCAGTGATTAAGCGCCATTACCTTTTATCCTTTGTTTAATTTCTGCTTCCATGGTCTCCGTGAAGATGGCCGCCGACGGTGCGCACGCGTGCTTTGGACCTATTGTGTTTCCAGCTTCCCAGCAGTTACCAGTTACTGCTGTGTATGCATGTCACATGACGTCACACGACGGGTTTCTGCCCACATGCGAGCACAGCTGTGACGACCGTGGGGGAGGTGGAACCTGGTCTCAGGGACACGTGTGCGTGAGTCAGCTACATTTCCGGTATGGGTACTATTTAAACATGTGAGATCGGTCAGTAATTAATCCCTTTTGAGAAAGCTGGACCGCGAAACGCACGTCAAGGGGCCGCTGGGGGAACCATCCATTTGCACATGGGTAAGCACTTGGGATTAACTACGTGAACAGGAGTAAGTATGGGGTACTGCTCTTTTGCACCTATGTATTTTCCGAGCTCCAGTAAGATATAAGGATTTTCTGGGCATTTGATTGTTATTTCCCATCTATCTTACTCTGGATGTACTTTGGTTCCCTTGTGTAACCCAGCGTACCTACATGACTCCTCCATATCTGCTCTCTGTATGTGCTACAACAGCACTTTATCATATTGATTGATATGTAACTTGATGTTATTAATAAAATTCTTTCTTAATTACTATTATGTCTTATGGGATTTTTCTACTCCGTTTTTTGTCCTATATTATACTCTATGGGGGGCTGTATTATATTCTTTGAGGGCTACATTATATTCTACGGGGGAAGGCTGTATTAGATTCTATGGGGAGGATTGCATCAAACTCTTATGGGGCTACATTATATTCTAAGGGGAGGTGGGCTGTATTATATTCTATGGGGGCTACATTATATTCTATGCATAAAATGTATTATATGTATTAAATGTATTATATTCTATGAGGGGTTATTGCATCATACTATATGAGGGGGCTACATTGTATTTTATGGGGGGCTGTATTATGTTCTATGGGGGCTAGGTTATATTGTATGGGGGCTTCATTATACTCTATGAGGGGGATACCTTATATTCTATGGGGGGCTGCATTATACTATATGTGGGCTGCATTATACTGTATCGAGGACTATGGGGAATACATTATACTACATGAAGAACTATGGGGTGCATTATACTATGGGAAGTGAATTGTACTACATGGATACTATGGTGGTGCATTATACTATATGGAGGACTATGAGGAGTGTATTATACTGTATGGAAGACTGAGGAGTATATTTTAATATGAGGAGGACTATGAGGAGTGTATTATACTATATGGAGCACTGAGAAGTGTATTATACTATAAGGTAGTACTGAGGAGTGCATTATACTATATGGAGGACTGAGGAGTGTATTATACTATATGGAGGACTGAGGAGAGTATTATACTATATGAAGGACTATGGGGAGTGTATAATACTATATTGAGCACTATGAGGAGTGTATTATACTATATGGAGGACTGAGCAGTGTATTTTAATATATGGAGGACTATGAGGAGTGTATTATACTATATGGAGGACTGAAGAGTGTATTAATATATGGAGGACTATGAAGAGTGTATTATACTATATGGAGGACTATGGGTAGTGTATAATACTATATAGAGGACTGAGGAGTGTATTTTAATATATAGAGGACTATAGGGAGTGTATTATACTATATGGAGGACTATGGGGAGTGTATTATACTATATGGAGGACTATGGGGTGTGCATTTTACAATATGGAGGACTGTAGTGCACATTATACTATGTGTAGGACTATGGTGTGTATTATACTAAACAAGCAAAATACTGCATATTCATCAAGTGATTGGATTGTTTATGCGGGAATAGAAATCATTGTTCTCAGCAGCACATCGCTGGTGTAAACTGTAGATGTGCTGCTGATAACATGATACTGTATGGGGACAGATTGATCTAATAGTGATTCTTCTTTTCCCATCATTCTTTCTCAGTTGGTGTAAAGAGGCCAGGAAACAAGTGAACGACTTCAATATTGTCGATCACACTCGTTTAACTGCCTGAACTCAGTGCACGTAAATACAACAGAAATGCTTCTGTGTGATGTGCAATATGTTAGCATTTGGGGCCTCATTTTAAACTTTTGCCTAGGGCCCCACTTTGTCTAAAACCGGCCCTGGTCATATTTGTTCCTGAATATTCACTGTTGAACGGCTGGACAGTACAGAGATTAATCTCTTGCCAACAAGAAACCTGTTATATCCCTTAAAAATATAGTTGCAGATGAAATCAGGGACAGCAATCTTTCAAGCGAATGGATCTATATTGTAAAACCTAAAGGGCAAGTCAACTTAGTATGGCGGAGGGTCATGCTCTAATAAGGTATATCAAAAAGGGGTTGCTTTACTGATAAAATCACTTTGAATGGGTTTGCCCATAGTAAAAAACAATACCGTATATACTCGTGTTTTTCGGCACATTTTTTTTGTGCTGAAAACGCCCCCCTCTGCTTATACATGAGTCAATTGTCCCAGAAGCCGGCGGAGGAGGCAGGAGCCGGCAGTTGAGCCTAAAGCCTGTGCCGCTGCTGTAATAGCGCACAGTGCCAGCCGCAGGCTTACAGCACATATCCTACTCACCTACCGGCACTCCCTCACTGGCACGGCATCTCCTTCGTTCCAGTGCCAGCAGCTCTTCCTGTGCCGAGTGATCACGTGGCCCCGCTCATTAAGGTAATGCATATGCACGTCTCGCCACTCCCATAGGCATGGAGTGCATATTCATTAACCTAATGAGCGGGGCCAGAAAACAGCTGCTTGTGCCGAAATGAGATGCATCAGGGCGCACAGGAAGGTGAGTAGGATGTTTGTTTTTTTTAATATAAAACATGCATACAAGGACAGGGGAGCCATGCATACAATGACAGGACCGGGGAGCCATGACAACGACAGGGACCGGGGAGCCATGCATACAATGACAGGGACCAGGGAGCCATGCATACAATGACAGGGACGGGGGAGCCATGCATACAATGACAGGGACAGGGGAGCCATGCATACCAGGATGTGGATGAGAGGATAATGCATACCCGGCTTATACTGGAGTCAATAAGCTTACCCAGTATTTCATGGCAAAATTAGGTGCCTCGGCTTATACTCGGGTTGGTTTATACTCGAGTATATATGGTACTTGTAATGTTTCCCAAAATACTTACATTATACATTTTTCACTTCTATATGCAGCTGGTTAGAATTAGACTCAAATTTTTATTGTCTATTTACAAGTCTGTATGCTCACTATAATGGAAGTCAGCCAGGCGGTCACTTGCTGCTAGGGTGACACCACAACAGACGACCGTGACTGGAAAGCTCACTCACATGTACACAGATAAACAGAAATGACACCAAGGGTTTAAATAACTGTAATGCAGGAATGTTAAGGAATTCTGATAAGTTTATTGAGAAGTTAATAAATCATTTTGGGCTTCAAACAAACAGTTTTATGATTAGTGAAACATTTCTTCAAATTCCTGGGGTTTACACATGCCCCCATAAAAGTTTTAATTTAGTTTGATGGACAGAGGCAGCAAAATCATGCTTTTACTCTGATTTTGAGTAAAGTGACAGGTGTGCTTTGGGTCATTAGCTCCATGCTATCAGGAATACATTTATAAATACTAAAGTATGTTTCTAAAAATGAGCATTAACAAGTTTAATTAAAAATTCCTGGGATTTACCACCTCAATTCAAAAAAGTTGGGATGCTGTGGAAAATGTAAAGAAAACAAGAATGCAATGATTTGGAAATCTCTTATAGTCATATTTTATTCACAACAGAATATATAACACAGATCAGAATTTGGAAGATACACATTTTTCCATTTAATTTTAAAAATGTAACACACGAGAGTAACATGCTCTAAGCTTTGTTGGGTGTTATTGCCTACTCATAATTGGTGAACATCATACAGGGGAAAGAAGTAGATGCCCCTCAGTGAAAACAGATAACACCTATTTGGACTTAAGGAAAATTAAGTAATTAGCTACCAAATACTTTGATTGCTAATATCTACACAATGGAGAATCAAAAGAAAAAAAGCAGCTTTGTTTAAAATGTGACAAAACAAAAAGAGTCAAAACCGCAGCATCAAAAGCGTGATAAAAACACGTTTGTTTTTCCCTGTAAAATTTCAATAAAAATATTAAAGCACAAAAAACTCATGTAAAAAATCAAAATCCAAAGGAAAAAAAAGCAAGTAACCTAATTTACCTAATGGATGCAGAAATACTGCAGAAAATCTGTAACATGAAAAACTCACCAAATACTCATCATGAGAGCATAGCCTTAGTCTGCCCTCTACCGCCTAATTCTGTTGCCCACTTCTTCATTATGGGGCATTTGAGGGCGAAAGCCCAGACACTGAGGGCCCAGAAATTCCTGCTCGCTGCCCTGGGGATACCTGATGATCACAATTGGCATGACTGAAGCATATTAGTTATAGGTAAATGGATCCTGTCATGTAAAATAACGCTATTAACCTGCATTTCCTCCCGGCAGTGGTTCTATCAGTGCCGATGCTACATGGAGTCAGAACACTATTAACCTGCAGATTAACACTATATAGCGTTATTTTACAGGACAGGTTCTCTTTAACCCCTTTCTGACATCGGACGTACTATCCCATCAAGGTGGGGTGGGCCCATATGACCACCGACGGGATAGTACGTCCAGCGCGATCGGCCGCGTTCACGGGGGGAGCGCGGCCGATCGCGGCCGGGTGTCAGCTGACTATCTCAGCTGACATCCGGCACTATGTGCCAGGAGCGGTCACGGACTGCCCCCGGCACATTAACCCCCGGCACACTGCGATCAAACATGATCGCAGTGTTCCGGCGGTATAGGGAAGCATCGCGTAGGGAGGGGGCTCCCTGCGGGCTTCCCTGAGATCCTCGGTGCAAGGCGATGTAATCGCGTTGCTCCGAGGGTCTCTTACCTCCTCCTCCCTGCAGCAGGCCCGGATCCAAGATGGCCGCGGCATCCGGGTCCTGCAGGGAGGTGGCTTCACTGCGCCTGCTCAGAGCAGGCGCCGGAAAGCCTCCAGGAGCTGTGCACGTCAGATCGCCGATCTGACACAGTGCACAGCAAAGTGTCAGATCGGCGATCTTACACTATAACATCATGTTCCCCCCTGGGGCAGTGTTATAGTGAAAAAATAATAATTTTCACATGTGTAAAAAAAAAAAAAAAAAAAAAAAATCCAAAGAAAATGCAAAAAAAATTTATATATATTGTTCCTATAAATACATTTAATTATCTAAATTAAAAAAACAATAAAATTACACATATTTAGTATCGCCGCATCCATAGCGACCCGACGTATAAAACTGTCCCACTAGTTAACCCCTTCAGTGAACACCGTAAAAAAAAAATGAGGCAAAAAACAACGCTTTATTATCATACTGCCAAATTAAAAGTGGAATAACACGCGATCAAAAAGACGGATATAAATAACCATGGTACCGCTGAAAACGTCATCTTGTCCCGCAAAAAACGAGCCACCATACAGCATCATCAAAGAAAAAATAAAAAAGTTATAGTCCTCAGAATAAAGCGATGCAAAAATAATTATTTTTTCTATAAAATAGTATTTATCGTATAAAAGCACCAAAACATAAAAAAATGATATAAATGAGGTATCGCTGTAATCGTACTGACCCGAAGAATAAAACTGCTTTATCCATTTTACCAAACGCGGAACGGTATAAACGCCTCCCCCAAAAGAAATTCATGAATAGCTGGTTTTTGGTCATTCTGCCTCACAAAAATCGGAATAAAAAGCGATCAAAAAATGTCACGTGCCCGAAAATGTTACAAATAAAAATGTCAACTCGTCCCGCAAAAAAAAAAACTCACATGACTCTGTGGACCAAAATATGGAAAAATTATAGCTCTCAAAATGTGGTAACGCAAAAAATATTTTTTGCAATAAAAAAGCGTCTTTCAGTGTGTGACGGCTGCCAATCATAAAAATCCGCTAAAAACCCGCTATAAAAGTAAATCAAACCCCCCTTCATCACCCCCTTAGTTAGCGAAAAATAAAAAAATTAAAAAAATGTATTTATTTCCATTTTCCCATTAGGGTTAGGGCTAGGGTTAGGGTTAGGGTTAGGGCTAGGGTTAAGGCTAGGGTTAGGGCTAGGGTTAGGGTTAGGGTTAGGGCTAGGGTTAGGGCTAGGGCTAGGGTTAGGGCTAGGGCTAGGGTTAGGGCCAGGGTTAAGGCTACAGTTAGGGTTAGGGTTGGGGCTAAAGTTAGGGTTAGGGTTTGGATTACATTTACGGTTGGGATTAGGGTTGGGATTAGAGATAGGGGTGTGTCAGGGTTAGGGGTGTGGTTAGGGTTACCTTTGGGATTAGGGTTAGGGATGTTTTTTGATTAGGGTTTCAGTTATAATTGTATAATTGGGGGGTTTTCACTGTTTAGGCACATCAGGGGCTCTCCAAACGCGACATGGCGTCTGATCTCAATTCCAGCAATTCTCCGTTGAAAAAGTAAAACAGTGCTTCTTCCCTTCCGAGCTCTCCCGTGCACCCAAACAGGGGTTTACCCCAACATATGGAGTATCAGCGTACTCAGGACACATTGGATAACAACTTTTCGGGTCCAATTTCTCCTGTTACCCTTGGAAAAATACAAAACTGGGGGCTGAAAAATAATTTTTGTGGAAAAAAAGGATTTTTTATTTTCACGGCTCTGCGTTATAAACTGTAGTGAAAATACTTGGGGGTTCAAAGTTCTCACAACACATCTAGATAAGTTCCTTGGGGGGTCTAGTTTCCCATATGGGGTCACTTGTGGGGGGTTTCTACTGTTTAGGTACATTAGGGGCTCTGCAAACGCAATGTGACGCCTGCAGACCAATCCATCTAAGTCTGCATTCCAAATGACGCTCCTTCCCTTCCGAGCTCTGCCATGCGCTCAAAATGGTGGTTCCCCCCACATATGGGGTATCAGCGTACTCAGGACAAATTGGACAACAACTTTTGGGGTCTAATTTCAACTGTTACCCTTGGAAAAATACAAAACTGGGGGCTAAAAAATAATTTTTGTGGAAAAAAAAATAATTTTTATTTTCACGGCTCTGCGTTATGAACTGTAGTGAAACACTTGAGGGTTCAAACCTCTCACAACACATCTAGATGAGTTCCTTAGGGGGTCTACTTTCCAAAATGGTGTCACTTGTGGAGGGTTTCAATGTTTAGGCACATCAGTGGCTCTCCAAACGCAACATGGCGTCCCATCTCAATTCCTGTCAATTTTGCATTGAAACGTCAAACGGCGCTCCTTCCCTTCCGATCTCTACCATGCGCCCAAACAGTGGTTTACCCCCACATATGGGGTATCAGCGTACTCAGGACAAATTGTACAACAACGAAATCCAATAAGCACCAAACACGGAAGTCAATGTCATATATTCATAAACCGGTAAATTTTATTAAATATTTTTTTAAAACAACATCACAAAAATTAATTTACCAAACAATTTAAATACATAATTCTAACAGTGGAGACAACATATGCAAGTGTACCGCAAAATACCTATTCATGTAGCACATACAATAACGGAGTACATCACAAGTTAATAAAGTGCATGAGTGTTATATGGCCAAATTTATATATTGCTGAGGTTCAGGGTAAGGGTGTAGATTATAAATACATATATAACTGTCCCAACAGTGGACCATATCCTCTTAGGATGTAGGTGGCGGTGTATATAGCCTAATAAAGTGCATAGTGCATTGTGCTCAACTCTTGCCACCACATAGCCTCCATATCAACAGTATATCTGCCCTTAGTGAGTACAACTTCCTATTTCCTGCAAAGTCCTACAATTCTCATGACTTAAATAGTTTAAACATAAAAGTGCATAGTGTTACATAACCTGTATATGCGGTCCTGAGCCCCAACGCGCGTTTCGCGTTAGCTTCGTCCGGGGGATGTATGTTAATGTGTCCAAAGTAGATCTTTTTATAGTGGCAGGCTGATTAATCAGTTAGTATGCTGTCTCTTTACTGGGGCCGGCCATTACACACGCATAGGTCAGCGTCTGACATCACTTCCACCTACCCCCATTCAGAGCAGTAATACAGGGGGCGGAGCATATATCGCCATGGACACGCTGCTATAGCAGCGCAATAATCTATGTGTGGAATATTAAAAATGCCCGCTGATGTAGTTTAATGGGAGCAAGATTGAAGGGAGATGTGGATAGGGAGTATTTATGTCCCTTTTATGGTTCCAGAGCGGCAGTGGCGCTCAGCCGCCAAATACAGTTACCACGCATGCGCCGGCAAGCATCCCCCGTGACCGCCACACCCCCCAGTCCGACGCATCAGAACCGGGGGCGGGGTCAGAGGCGGCACGGACGCGTCACCATAGCAGCGCGGCAATCTGATCAGCGGCCGAGAAATCACCGCCGGAAAAGACACCACACGGAGACAGATACTATAACTGAAGATATCGTGAGTGCAGCTATATATTGGAAGAGGGACCACCGTATTTACTTAGATTTCAAATATATCATAAATCTATAATGGTTCCATTCCTTAATCCAAACCCAGGAGTGAGTGTCTAATAAATAATTAAGTGAATAGTGTTTCTATATAAGTAAATAAGGTGAATCTATAAGATCTATTAATAACGATCCACATAAAATCATAGCCCATAAAAATTATGGGAAATTGGTGTGTGCCATTATATTCTCAAATACATAAAAGGTCCATATATGACCATTTCTCATAAATTGTTGAACTAATACTATAGGACTACAAAGGTCAAAATATAACCTGTGATTCATAAGTAAAGATACTATTAGGATCCATAAGGACCAACACTTAGTGATAAATTAGTGATTAATTAAAAAAGTACAAAAGTCAAGATGTATTATAGCTCATGACTTTTGGATAAGTGCATAATCAAAATAAATAATAATAAAAGGAGCGTGAAATATAGCAATTTATATTGTGTAAATTAAGTATAAAATACATTCACTTCAGGGATATGTAGTATTGTAAATACGTTTCCTTGCTTACTATACAAATCCCATAATGGGTATGGCTCATATTCCCAAGGAATGTTCATTAGTGTCCATAATTTGTCCATGTCCATTTTTCCAATATACTGTATACAGTCTTCAGTTCTTTCTCATATCGTTTCCCCTTTTGTTTTCCTCTTCTGTCTGTAGGTTTTAGCGGGATCCCCCGTCCATCCACATAAGGTCCCAGATGGAAACAGTCTCCCACAATGGCGCACAGCCCTTCAGCTGATCCCAGTCCATACAGCCAAAACACCACCAGATGGTAAGTATATCTAAATAAAAACTAAGCAAAAGCAAAATTAATAAAATATAATAAAACAAAAAACATACATAAAACATTTAAAATTAAAGAAAAGGGGCAAAACTTAATTTTTCATTTAATCCTTTTGGATGGATACAGTCAATCTTTTTGATCCATCTGGTTTCCAACTGGGCCAATGTTTTTCTCCAATTCCCACCCCTCTGATCAATGAATACTTTATCAATCCCTGATACCTTTAAGAGTCTAGCATTACAATCATGGATAGATTTAAAGTGCCTAGGTATTGGTTTAAGCTCAGTCATGTCCATTACTCCTTTAGCATTTACAATGTCTCTATGATGTTCTCTTATTCGAATTTTTAATGGTCTAGACGTAAGGCCAACATAAATCTTACCACATGGGCAGGTGGCATAATATATGACACCTACCGTGTTGCATGTTATATTCTGTGTGATGGTGAAAGTTTTAGTTCCATCACTAGATTTAAATGTCGTGGCCTTCTGCATGTTTGGACAAGCTATACAGTCATTGCAGGGGAAGAAGCCCCATTTTGGTCCCTTTGAGCCAAATGCTTTGCTTGGTTCTTCACCCCGATAGTAGCTACAGTATGTACCAGCATATCTTTTAAGTTCTGTGATCTTCTATATGTGATGGATGAAGAATCACCAATGTGTTTTGTCAATACCTGATCAGTTTTTAATATTGCCCAGTACTTGTTCAGGGCTTTCTTCATATCCATCCACTTGTCATTGTACGTTGATATAAATCTTGTCACATTATTTTGTCTGGCTGATTTCTTTTTTGATTGAAGAAGATCCATTCGATTTTCCACTGCTGCTCTTCTGCGGGCTTTTTTAATGTTTCTATTTGAATATCCCCGATTTTGAAATCTTGTAGCTAGGTCATCAGCTTGCTTATTAAATAGTTGATCATTCGAGCAAATTCTTTTGATTCGTAAAAACTGACCAGTAGGTATGGCTTTTATCACCTGATGAGGATGGGAAGAGGAAGCATGTAGGAGGGAATTTACAGCAGTCTCTTTACGAAATACATCTGTTTCCAATACATTCGACAGTCCCTTGAATATAAGGATATCCAGAAACTCAATTTTTTGCTGGCTGTATTTGCATGATAATTTCACATTGATGTTGTTGTTATTCAGAGTGCCTACAAAGGAAATGAGTTCCTGTTCAGTGCCCTGCCAGATCATAAGAATATCGTCTATGAATCTGGCCCAAAATAAAACCCTCTCAATGTCCACCATGGGATTGGTAAAAAATATTTTTCTCTCCCATGCCCCTAGAAAGAGATTTGCATATGAGGGGGCAAATGCCGCCCCCATTGCAGTACCCTGTTTTTGTAAATAAATAGTATTTTTAAAAATAAAATAATTATGTTCAAGCACAAATCTTAATAGGGACATGAGAAAGTCAACAAATTCCACATCATAGTTTGACATCCTAAGGAACGTTTGTACCGCATGTACACCATCTTTGTGCTGAATTGAGGTGTATAAAGATTCTACGTCAAGTGTGACTAGCCACATGTCCTCCTCCATTGGGATGCCCTCAATTTTACCCAGGACATCACCAGTATCCTTAATGTGAGATGGTAAATTCTGAACAATGGGTTTCAAATAGTGGTCTAAATACTTACATGTGACTTCACATAGACTTCCGTTCCCTGAGACGATTGGTCGTCCTGGTGGGTTGAATAGACTTTTATGCACCTTCGGTATAAAGTATATACATGCGGTTTTCGGATAAATAGGTACTAAATTATCTCTCATTTCCTTTGTTATTATTCCTTCTTGGAAGGCTTTATCCAGTATATTGTGAAGTTCACTCTGAAAAGCAGATGTAGGGTTATATGTTAATCTCTTATAGCAGGTGGTATCCCTGAGTTGTCTGAAAGCCTCTTTCTCATACTTTTGGGGTCCAATTTCTTCTCTTACCCGTGGGAAAATAAAAAATTGGGGGCAAAAAGATAATTTTTGTGAAAAAATATGATTTTTTATTTTTACGGCTCTGCATTATAAACTTCTGTGAATCACTTAATGGGTCAAAGTGCTCACCACACATCTAGATAAGTTCCTTAGGGGGTCTACTTTCCAAAATGGTGTCACTTGTGGGGGGTTTCAATGTTTAGGCACATCAGTGGCTCTCCAAACGCAACATGGCGTCCCATCTCAATTCCAGTCAATTTTGCATTGAAAAGTCAAATGGCGCTCCTTCGCTTCCGAGCTCTACTATGCGCCCAAACAGTGGTTTACCCCCACATATGGGGTATCGGCGTACTCAGGACAAATTGTACAACAACTTTTGGGGTCCATTTTCTCCTGTTACCCTTGGTAAAATAAAACAAATTGGAGCTGAAGTAAATTTTTTGTGAAAAAAAGTTAAATGTTCATTTTTATTTAAACATTCCAAAAATTCCTGTGAAACACCTGAAGGGTTAATAAACTTCTTGAATGTGGTTTTGAGCACCTTGAGGGGTGCAGTTTTTAGAATGGTGTCACACTTGGTTATTTTCTATCATATAGACCCCTCAAAATGACTTCAAATGAGATGTGGTCCCTAAAAAAAAATGGTGTTGTAAAAATGAGAAATTGCTGGTCAAATTTTAACCCTTATAACTCCCTAACACAAAAAAATTTTGGTTCCAAAATTGTGCTGATGTAAAGTAGACATGTGGGAAATGTTACTTATTAAATATTTTGTGTGACATATCTCTGTGATTTTATTGCATAAAAATTCAAAGTTGGAAAATTGCGAAATGTTCAAAATTTTTTCCAAATTTCCGTTTTTTTCACAAATAAACGCAGGTAATATCAAAGAAATTTTATCACTATCATGAAGTACAATATGTCACGAGAAAACAGTGTCAGAATCACCGGGATCCGTTGAAGCGTTCCAGAGTTATAACCTCATAAAGGGACAGTGGTCAGAATTGTAAAAATTGGCCTGGTCATTAACGTGCAAACCACCCTTGGGGGTAAAGGGGTTAAGTAACTTCCTTTTAAGCGCACTTATGTATATTTGTAACTGGAAAACCCAATGTTCAATCACTTAAATAATTTTGATTTGTTACATCTAATTTTATGTGAATATTATAGATATGTAGACATGTATCTATGTTGTCATTTGTAGGTTTCTCTTTTACAGTGTAAAGAAATGTAAATTGATTTGGCGTTTAGTGTCTTTCACATTAGAGCCACTGAATCTTCATTACTTGTTCACAATGATTACACAATCCTTGTGTCACAATGCTCCTAGGTCTCAGCAGATCAGTGCTGTGGGATCAGTAAAAAAAGGAACTGGGAATAGACGCTGGTAATAATATCGACAGATGTTTTGGTTCACAACAGAGCCTTTGACTTCTGCTCTCAGTAGGATGAAGGCACAACCTCGCCTGCGCTTCCATTGTTATAGCAATAAGCCTTTGAAGTCAGCAGCTACTGGAGTATGATGGAGTAGGATGTTTCATGCAGGTTGTATATAATCTAATGCCCAACTTCCTGAATGGTGGCACTGGGAATGACCTCATTAGAGTAATTCAGAGGGATTATGAGGTGTGTGAATGTGTGTTATCGTTTTTCTCCAGTCACATTGTTTTTTTGCGGAAGCCAAAATGTTAGAACATCACGCATATCAAATGGGCTAGCTTTTGTGGAGTCGAGCATCCAGAAAATATATGAAACACATGTGGACAACTGTTATGTATGTAATTTACAAGCAAAAGCGATATTCAGCTAGTAAAGGCACACAAATTCCCTCACTCCAATGCTGTCAGCAAACTATAAACCTTCATCGGTGGTCTAAAGTTTGTGGAAAGAACAAAGGCAGCGCACTTAAAGGGAACCTGTCACCCCCAAAATCGTCGATGAGCTAAAGGTACCGTCACACTAAACGATATCGCTAGCGATCCGTGACGTTGCGGCGTCCTGGCTACCGATATCGTTTAGCTTGACACGCAGCAGCGATCAGGATCCTGCTGTGATGTCGCTGGTCGCTGAATAAAGTTCAGAACTTTATTTGGTCGTCCGATCGCCGTGTATCGTTGTGTTTGACAGCAAAAGCAACGATACCAGCGATATTTTACACTGGTAACCAGGGTAAACATCAGGTTACTAAGCGCAGGGCCGCGCTTAGTAACCCAATGTTTACCCTGGTTACCAGCGTAAAATGTAAAAAAAACAAAAAGTACATACTTACATGCGTCCCCCGGCGTCCGCTTCCCACACTGACTGAGCGCCGCAAAGTGAAAGTGAAAGCATAGCAGAGCGGTGACGTCACCGCTGTGCCCTGCTACTGCCGGCGCTCAGTCATTGCAGGAAGTGGACGCCGGGGGACGCATGTAAGTATGTACTGTTTGTTTTTTTTACATTTTACGCTGGTAACCAGGGTAAACATCGGGTTACTAAGCGCGGCCCTGCGCTTAGCAACCTGATGTTTACCCTGGTTACCCGGGGACCTCGGCATCGTTGGTCGCTGGAGAGCGGTCTGTGTGACAGCTCTCCAGCGACCAAACAGCGACGCTGCAGCGATCGGCATCGTTGTCGCTATCGCTGCAGCGTCGCTTAGTGTGACGGTACCTTAAGCCCACCAGCATCAGGGGCTTATCTACAGCATTCTGCAATGCTGTAGATAAGCCCCCAATGTATCCTGAAAGATAAGAAAAAGAGGTTAGATTATACTCACCTGGGTGGGCGGTCCGATCCGATGGGCGTCATGGTCCGGTCCGATGCCTCCTATCTTCTTATGATGACATCCTCTTCTTGTCTTCACGCTGCAGCTCCTGCACAGGTGTACTTTGTCTGCCCTGTTGAGGGCAGAGCAAAGTACTGCAAAGCGCAGACACCAGGAAAGGTCAGAGAGGCCCGGCGCCTGCGCATTACAGTACTTTGCTCTGCCCTCAACAGGGCAGACAAAGTACACCTGCGCCGGAGCCGCAGAGTGAAGGCAAGAAGAGGACGTCATCCTATGAAGATAGGAAGCGCCGGATCGGACCGCCCACCCAGGTGAGTATAATATAACTTGTTTTTCTTATCTTTCAGGATACATCGGGGGGCTTATCTACAGCATTCCAGAATGCTGTAGATAAGCCCCTAATGCTGGTGGGCTGAGCTCATCGTCGATTTTGGGGGTGGCAGGTTCCCTTTCAAGAGTAACCTTCATTTTAATTTTTATTTAATAAATCACTAGTATACATGAAGAAGAGCAGTTTAGTAACATATCTTAGAGAAATCTGCTTCTTACTCTACCAAAATTGATCAATCATTATCAAAATTCTTAATTCTGAGGTAAAATCTGTGTTCAGTGAAGACTCTTCCATTACTGAGAGAGGAGATGCTAGACAGCTAGGTGGGAGGAGGAGCTCTGCCTCTAGCTCCTCCCTCCATCCGTCTACATAGGATTGTATCTGTAGCAACGGCCGTCTCTCTCAGTAATGGAAGAGTTCTTCATTGAACACAGATTTTACTTCAGAATTGAGAAGTTTGATAATGATTGATCAATTTTGGCAGAGAAAGAAGTAGATTTCTCTGATAATATATTTTGTAAAGTTGCTTATTTTCATACGTACTATTAATTTATTAAATAAAAGTTAAACAATGGTTACTCTTTAAGGAGCCTGTATGAGATGAGACACAAATGGCTAACAGTGCCACTCTTGTATACAGGTTGTGTCTGGTACAGCAGCTCATTCCCAGTCACTTACCTGGGTTGGTGTATACAATACATGTGTGGGGAGAGGTTGGAAGGAATAGCCTGAAAACAAAACTGATAGAAGATTTGAAAAGGCAACTTGCCTATATGTTGTATCACACAGCGAATGGTAGCTGATATCAAGATAAATATGTTTTATAATATAATATAACATATATCCTTTAAATGCTGGAAATAGAGCTTAGAGCTGGGATTCATCTTCAGCTCCAGTCACAAACAAATTCAAGTGCTGACAAGTAATAAGTTATAAATCTTTACATATAAGATGTGAAATGATGCTAAGAAATATTTTAAATATTTCCCTCAGGTCACCCGTTAATAAAGTGATCTGTCACATTCTTTTACTTTCTGCCTGACAGTACTTTAGTGAATGTGGAGCTCAGATACATGCTGATAGGGACTAACAGCACATTTGCATTGCGCGCTATGCATTGTTAATTGTCTGCCGACAAACAGCATGTTATCCAGTCAACGAACATATACAGAAGGGACAACGCGCTTCAGATGCTCACTAAACAAGCTGTAATAGATTGGTGCGCATAGGTTGCCATTTTTCTAGGATGTGTGAGTCCTATTTACTGTATTTTTCAGACTATACGAAGCACCTAGGTTTTAGAGGAGGAAAATAGAAAAAAAATTGAATAAAAAAATGTGGTCATGGCGCACTCTTATGGGGGGAATCTGCTGTTGACACTGTTAGCAGGATTGGGGATATTCTGTACTAGTATCCCCAATCCTGATATATATATATATATATATATATATATATATATATATATATATATATATATATATATATATATATATATATATATGCATATATATATATATATATATATATATATATATATATATATATATATATATATATATATATATATATATATATATGTCCCCATCCTGGTATATATGTACCCTTCCTGGTATATATGTTCCCATCCTGGAATATATGGCCCCCCATCCAGGTATACATGGCATCTTCCTGGAATAGACGGCACCCCATCCTGGTATACATGGCCCCTTATTCCCTTCCAGGTATACATGTGAAGTATAGCGTGGCACTACCGTGAGGTGCTCAAGTACAGTTAAGTCCATATATATTTGGACAGAGACAACATTTTTCTAATTTTGGTTATAGACATTACCACAATCACAGCAAAACCTTCCAAATGCAAGCACCACACCTCAAATCAACTCCAGGCGTTTTATCTGCTTAATTGAGAATGACATAAGGAAGGGATTGCCCACACCTGTCCATGATATAGCCTTCGAGTCAATTGTCCAATTACTTTTGGTCCCTTTAAAAACAGGGTGGCACATGTTAAGGAGCTGAAACTCCTAAACCCTTCATCCAATTTTAATATGGATACCCTCAAATGAAAGCTGAAAGTCTGAACTTCAACTGCATCAGAATTGTTTTGTTTAAAATTCATTGTGGTAATGTCTATAACCAAAATTAGAAAAAAGTTGTCTCTGTCCAAATATATATGTGTAACAACTCTGCTGGCATCACGGCATGGCCTCGCATCTCTCACACTATCTTACCCACTGCTCCAGGTCATGATGTGGTTTCTGTTTCATGCCAGCTCCATGTTCTGTGTCTCTGCTCTCTGCATGCTTCATGGCTGTGTGTATAGGGGGGCGGCGCCTGAACTCTCTGGTTCTTATAGGAATTAGGTGCATCTGTCTAATCTGTTCCTGACCAATTGCCTGGAGGCCTCCAGTATATAGTGCAGCTCCACCCAGTGGTCTGGGCCTGTGCAATGTGTTAGCTCAGTTTGTGTTTAGCTGCTGAGTTTGCCAGGCCTTGCTCTGAGTTACTCCCTCTCTGGAGGCTTTTCTCTGTGCTATTGCCTTGGTCTTGTTGTCCGCCCTCCAGGAGGCAGAATATCCTGGTCCCTGTGTCCTTGTCCTTGTTTCTTGTCTTGTTCCATTTCCTTGTCTGAACTTAGTCTTATCTTGGTCTCCTTGTTTGTGGCTTCCTTCCCTGCTGTGTCTTTCCTCGTGTTCTCAGTTTGCTTACACTCCGCACTCTTGCGGCTCTGCCTGCTCTGTACCTTTGTGGCTTTACCTCTGCTCCGCACTCCTGCGGTTCTGCTCCTTTCTACTCTGCTTAGCTTCTGTAGCTGCCGTAATCCCTTGCAGCAGCTCCTCTCCACATTCCATGTGGCTCCGCTCTGCTTTGCTGCAGAAACCTCTCGCTGCAGCTCCTCTTCGTATTCCTTGCGGTTCTGCTCTGCTTAGCTTTAGTTGCTACACTTTCTCTTGCTGCTCAACCATTCCTATCCGCAGCCTTGCGGTTCTCTTCCTGTGTGAACAGGTCCCAACCTGTTCCTTCATTCTCCTTTCCTTCTGGCTTGTTTCCGTACCTACATCTCCTGCGTGAACAGGCCCCAACCTGTTCCTTCATACCTCATTCCTTTCTGCTTGTTTCCTTTCCTGCACCTCTTGTGTGAACAGGTCCCTACCTGTTCCTCCACACTACATATCCGTACCTGCATCTCCAGTGTGAACAGGTCCCTACCTGTTCCTTCATAAACCACATCAACCAGTCCTGTGTTCTCTGCCGTGCCTTCCAATCCAGTGTTCCTGCCAGTCCTGCCGTTCCTGCCATGCCTTCCAATCCTGTGTTCCTGCCGTCCTAGCCAGTCCTGTGTTTCCTGCCGTTCCTGCCAGTCCTGTGTTCCTGCCAGCCCTGTGTTCTCTGCCATGTCTCTGCCAGCCCTGTGTTCTCTGCCGTGTCTCTGCCAGCCCTGTGTCTCAGCCGTGCCATTCTGCCAGTCCTGCCTGATGCCCGCACCAATCCTGGTGTTCCTGACTCCCAAGTGGGATCAGCAGTCACAGCCAGACACCACCCTGGAGTAGCACCTGGCAGCTGCCTGCTGCACAAGCCTGATCTCACCATCAGAGGCTCCAGTGAAAATCCAGGCAGCTGTCATAGTCATGCCCCTTCCAGGGTAGTCTGGTTTGTGGCTCAGTGGGGCCACAAACCCCCCGAGCTCACGCCCACCAGTTAGGGCGTGAGCGCGACAATATGGACTTTACTGTAGGTTACCAAAACCAATGTGCAGTAAAATAAAGAACTTGGCTCTCAACTTAGTATGTCATTGCAAAAGGATTTTTTATTATTTTTGCAGTCTGTAAACCTTTGGGTCTTATCTAGACCTTCATCAGTCTGACCTAAATTTAGGTCGATATGTTTTGTGTTTATTTATAAAAAATATCAGAAATTTGAGAAAAATGTTAAAAAAATAGCAATTTTCAAACTTTGAATGATTATCCCTTTAATCCAGATAGTCATACCACAGCAAAATATTAATAAATAACATTTCCCTCATGTCTGCTTTACATCAGCACCATTTGTAAAATGTAATTTTATTTTGATAGCATTTTAGGAAGTTTAAAGGGAACCTGTCACCCCGTTTTTTCCGTATGAGATAAAAATACTGTTAAATAGGGCCTGAGCTGTGCATTGCAATAGTGTATTTTGTGGACCCCGATTCCCCACCTATGCTGCCGAAATACGTTACCAAAGTAGTCGTTTTCGCCTGTCAATCAGGCTGGTCTGGTCAGATGGGCGTGGTGTCTTCCCCGAGATCTTGCTTAGTTTTCCGTTGGTGGCGTAGTGGTGTGCGCATGTCCAAGGTCCCGAATCCACTGCACAGGGGAGTGAAAAGAGCGCGATGTGCGCTATTTCATTGGTGATCGGTGGGGGCGGCCATCTTCCTTTGGCCGCGCGTGCGCAGAAGCGGCGCTCTGCTGGCTGAGGCTTCAGGAAAATGGCCGCGGGATGCCGCGCGTGCGCAGATGGAGATCGCGGCGGCCATTTTCCTGAAGCAGAGTTCGCATCTCTGCTTCAGGAAAATGGCCGCCGCGATCTCCATCTGCGCACGCGCGGCATCCCGCGGCCATTTTCCTGAAGCTGCGGCCAGCAGAGCACCGCTTCTGCGCACGCGCGGCCAAAGGAAGATGGCCGCCCCCACCGATCACCAATGAAATAGCGCACATCGCGCTCTTTTCACTCCCCTGTGCAGTGGATTCGGGACCTTGGACATGCGCACACCACTACGCCACCAACGGAAAACTAAGCAAGATCTGGGGGAAGACACCACGCCCATCTGACCAGACCAGCCTGATTGACAGGCGAAAACGACTACTTTGGTAAAGTATGTCGGCAGTATAGGTGGGGAATCGGGGTCCACAAAATACACTATTGCAATGCACAGCTCAGGCCCTATTTAACGGTATTTTTATCTCATACGGAAAAAATGGGGTGACAGGTTCCCTTTAAAAATGTAGCAGTAATTTTTCATTTTTTCAAGGTAATTTACAAAAATTTATTTTTTTAGGACTTAACCATATTTGAAGTGCCTTTAGGGGTCCCACATATTGGGAAACCCCCAAAAGTTATACCATTTTAAAAGCAGCACCCCCTTACATATTGAAAACGGCTGTCAGGTAGTTTATTAACCCTTCAGGTGCTTTTAAGGAATTAATGCAAATTGGCATGACAGAAATGAAAAAGTGCATTTTTACCACCTAAATGCCTCTAACTTCTAAACAAATTACTACAGCCGACAGACTCTAAGGCCACTATTTGGTCGTGAAGTGATATGGCAAACATCAGAACCACAAAATCATGATCTGAGTGCACCAATTGGGATAAAGAGGAAGCCCCCACACTCTCTTAACCATTTATATGAAGCAGTCACTATTGACAGCAGCATCTAAGGGGTTAAACAGATTTCGACGGGGCAAACGCTGATCGTGGCTAATGCAGCAAGTTGTCAGCTATAGTGTACAGCCAACAGCTGCTGGATTGTCACCTGTATGGTGATGCTATTCTCTTATATCTCAGGCCAGATAAAAGACGTATTGGCTGCCATTAAGTGGTTAAAGTGATTTGTTTTTAAAGCACACTTAAAAACATGAGGGCTGTGTAACAGTCTGATTGTCTGGGGTAGTGGATTCCAGAGAACTGGCGCACCACAGGAAAAGTCTTGGAGACGGAGGTGCGAGGTTTGAATTATAGAGGATGTTAGTATTAGTTCAGTTTCAGAATGGAGGGAGTTCATATTGTTTTCTGTGTCGGATGGGTAACCAGTGTAATGACTGGCACAAGGTGGAGGCTTTGGTGAAGCGGCTGGACAGAAATACGACCCTGGCTGCCACATTGAGGGTGGATTGGAGGGGAGAGAGTTTAATAAGAGGGAGAACGATCAGAAGAGATTTGCAGTAGTCCATACGAGAGTGAATAAGAAAAGGTGAGAAAAGGTCGGATTTTGGAGATATTTTTAAGATGCATGTGACACGAGTGAGTGAGTGATCGGATATAGGGAATGAAGGAAAGTTGAGTGTCAAATATAACCCAAAGACAGCAAAGTGCCGCTTCGGAGTTATGGTTGAACCCTCCAAGGTAATTTCAACGTTTCATTCCCATCCTGGTATATATGGCCCTCTCATCCCCATCCTGGTATACATGGCTCCCTCATCCCCATCAAGGTATACATGGCCCCCATCATGATAAATATGGCCCCCCATCACGCTCCACACATGTTGAAGTCTATGCAGTTTATTGAACATTAGTAAATTAATTCAGTGGAACTAGGAGCAATGAAAAAAAGTATCAGCACATGTATACAGTTTGCACAGAAATACATAAGACAAATGGCTGATCAGTTTATATGCAACAAATGTTAAACCAACCTGCTATCCAGTCTTATAAATGCAACTGACAGTGCAGCTCCCCAGAGTCCTGGTTGCTGCAGTAATGTCATTCTTCCACCAGGGGGAGTGATATTACGTCTGAAGGTAATAAAGGAGTTCATCTTTCCAGGTATCACAAACCAAACACCACACTTCACACTCCAATCCACCAGGGGGAGCTACGCTCCTATCTAGTAGGGCACTCCTCACAGAAGGGTAAAACTGGTGGTTTTGGATAGAAAGTTAGTCAGACGCTGCCTGAGTTTGACCCAGAGAGTACCTGTCAGGCAGACAGGGGGAAAAGGAGGAACATCTGACCTGCAGACAGAGGGTTCCTGTCAGGGGTGGGATCCTGACAGAGGCCTAGCGGGATAGAAAGCTACGGAGCTGCGCCTGCCCCACGTGCGGCAGCATCCTAAGAAAGGACACGAAGTGAAGTGTATTGTAGAGAGTGAGAAACTAAGTCACAGCACAAGGAGATAACATCGGGAGCAGTTCTGCCCTGTAAAGGCTGCCTCCTTCTGAGGCGCGTAGCCGGTGGCCGATACACCGAGGGAGTAATTGACTCTACGCATTACTTCAGAGACCGGCAGGACAGTCAATGCCAAGTTGGCTGCCCGACCATAATACCTAAGAAGACACAGTGGCAAATTGTGGGGGTCGGGGTGTCTCTAGGGTCCCTATAAACAAGCCTCAGGCCATCAGTCATATGGGTTTGTCCTATCCACACCATCTGGGGGATAGAGAGAAAGACATCTAGAACATCTACGAAAGTTGTGAGGACCTCACCGAGTTGCTCAGCAGGGAGGGACTACAACACACAGGCGCTAGTAGGAAGGCTACTGATTTCCACTTGGATAAGGGGACTCTGGATTTGCCTTCGGGCCAGCCGGACTCTGCCTGCCCTGTGGTCTGTACCCTGGACTGTGGATGCTGAAGCTTCCAGTAAAAGGTAAAGAGACTGCAACCTTGTGTCCTCGTTATTCACTGGGGATACACTTCACCTGTGGGAAGGTATACCATCTTGCTGCCATAACATCACCCCAGCGGACCCCTAAGCAGCGTCGGTCACCCTGACCGAACACCACAGGTGGCGTCACGAACATTATACAAATTACACCTTTAATTGGACGCCCCTCAAAGGGCCACAGACCGGGTCAGGCCACCGTGACATCCCCCGAACCGAAGGACCCGGTACCGAGTACCCCATTGCCCTGAGGTGGGGGCACTCCAACTGCAGTGGTGGGTGTCTTAGATATCAGGTGGCTGCAAATACCACATAATCCTTCTTACCAGCGATGCTATCACGATGGGGAGTAAAATGGTGGCTGTACTCTGTACACCAGACTGTGAGGGTATGTGCACACGTCAGGATTTCTTGCAGAAATTTCCTGAAGAAAACCGGAAATTTTCTGCAAGAAATCCGCTTTTTTTTTTTTGCGTTTTTTTCCCGTTTTTTTTTAGCATTTTGCAAGCGAAATTAGCTTGCAGAATGCTAAAGTTTTCCAAGCGATCTGTAGCATCGCTTGGAAAACTGACTGACAGGTTGGTCACACTTGTCAAACATAGTGTTTGACAAGTGTGACCAACTTTTTACTATAGATGCTGCCTATGCAGCATCAATAGTAAAAGATAGAATGTTTAAAAATAATAAAAAAAATTTAAAAAATGGTTATACTCACCTGCAGACAGCCGATCTCTTCAGCGGCGTCCGTTCCTATAGATGGTGTGTGTGTGCCGGACCTTCGATGACGTCGCGGTCACGTGAGCGGTCACATGAGCGGTCTCACGACCAATCACAAGACCGCGACGTCATCGCAGGTCCTTCACACACACCAGCTATAGGAACGGAAGCGGCAGCGTGCACCTGAGAGGCGGGAAGACTGCGGGGACCATCGAAGGTGAGTATATCACTATTTTTTATTTTAATTCTTTTTTTTTTTACCAATTATATGGTGCCCAGTCCGTGGAGGAGAGTCTCCTCTCCTCCACCCTGGGTACCAACCGCACATTATCTGCTTACTTCCCGCATGGTGTGCACAGCCACATGCAGAAAGTAAGTAGATCAATGCATTCCTAGGTGTGCGGAATCCCTGCAATTCCGCAAATTTAATGAACATGTTGCTTTTTTTTCCGCGATGCGATTTTTTCGCGGAAAAAAATGCAACATTTGCACAAGAAATGCGGAATACACTGTAAATAATAGGAGGCATATGTAAGCGTTTTTTCGCGTTTTTTTCACGTTTTTATCACGTTTTTATAGCGAAAAAAACGCGAAAAATACTGAACGTGTGCACATGGCCTGAGGTAATGAGCTTCTTCTTCCCAAAATGCACCACTACAGAGCAAGAGATAGGAAGAGCAGAGGGACAAAAAGCTAGTGCCCATAAATAATTCAGTCACTAGATTTAGCCTGTGTACTGAAAACAAACTCAATAATGAAACAATGCTGAAGGCCTGACAGTAGCATTTATTTCTGCCTCATTTTTATTCAGTAGACAATTTTAAAACTTTTTTTCAAGCATAAATGCTTCAAATTTTGACATGTTCCTTCTTTTCCCAAGCTGAAAAAAGAAAAATGATTCAAAGAAGTTTTCAAGTTATTATTTAGAAAAAAGCAACAATCTATACACTGACTGTAAGTCACATAGACCAGACCACTATAATTCATATATAACAAAGCAAAAGTGGAAGAAATATAAAACGTAACTTTTATTAACTAAAGCCACAAAAAAGGACCAAAACAAACACCCAAGTGAATAAAAATTGGGACAGAAGTCTTTAACACATGGTATGATGACCATAAAGACCAATTGTCCCCTGACAGGATTAGTTGATTTATCTATATCTTTTTTTTCTTTTTTCTAGAAAAATCAACATAACACTAGGATATATCCTGTAAGAGAGCTGAAGTCAGGGTACATAAATAACACTCAGCATCATCATATACCTAGTTCCATGTAAAAACAATGCGTCATGCGTACATATTTTTAACATTATGTACGCAGTGACATGTTTTTGCATGTGTTCACTTGTGGATGTGTACGCATGCGTTGTTTCGCTGTGTGCGGCTGTGTGTTGCATTTTTTGAGGCGTCAAATTTTTCGCAGTCTTCCTTTCAGTAAAAAGTTTATTTTCAATGGTAGTCTCCCTCATTGATCAGGGGCGGACACTGGCAGCTTGGGGCCCCTGTGCAAGAAATGTGTCTGGGACCCCTCCCTGCCTGGTACGCTGCTTATGATGAGGGAAATCCGGCAATGGCATCCCTGGAGCCTCGGGCTCGAGAAACAAGCCAGATTGTCCTCATTATTACTGCCCTGCAAGCAGGGGCGTACATAGGAATCACAGGGCCCTGTAGCAAAAGTTCTATTTGGGCCCCGACACCTCTAAGAAATATAAATATTTATATTTTTTCACGGAGATGGATATATATATACTGTATGTGTGTGTGTAATAAGTATATATATATATATATATATATATATATATATATATATATATATACTGTAGAGATTTCACTCACTCAGGTGCGACGGCTGACACGTAGGAGGCAGGTTCCAACAAAAGTTCAAAGGTTTATTACGTCATAAACCACATGGCAAAAATAAGAGCAAACAAAATAGCCTTTTGTTCAGGAAAAGAAAACAACGTGTCCAGTCCTTCAGGCTCAGTCCTATAGCCTTAAAGGGAACCTATCACCCCGTTTTTTTCGGTATGAGATAAAAATACTGTTAAATAGGGCCTGAGCTGTGCATTACAATAGTGTAGTTTGTGGACCCCGATTCCCCACCTATGCTGCCGAAATACGTTACCAAAGTAGTCATTTTCGCCTGTCAATCAGGCTGGTCAGGTCGGATGGGCGTGGCTTCTTCCCCCAGATCTTGCGTAGTTTTCCGTTGGTGGCGTAGTGGTGTGCGCATGTCCAAGGTCCCCAATCCTGCACGGGGGGGTGAAAATAGCAGCGATGTCCGTTATTCCATTGGTGGTCGGTGGGCGCGGCCATCTTCCTTTGGCCGCGCGTGCGCAGAAGCGGCGCTCTGCTGGCCGCGGCTTCAGGAAAATGGCCGCGGGATGCCGCGCGTGCGCAGATGGAGATCGCGGCGGCCATTTTCCTGAAGCCGCGGCCAGCAGAGCGCCGCTTCTGCGCACGCGCGGCCAAAGGAAGATGGCCGCGCCCACCGACCACCAATGGAATAACGGACATCGCTGCTATTTTCACCCCCCCGTGCAGGATTGGGGACGTTGGACATGCGCACACCACTACGCCACCAACGGAAAACTACGCAATATCTGGGGGAAGAAGCCACGCCCATCCGACCTGACCAGCCTGATTGACAGGCGAAAATGACTACTTTGGTAACGTATTTCGGCAGCATAGGTGGGGAATCGGGGTCCACAAACTACACTATTGTAATGCACAGCTCAGGCCATATTTAACAGTATTTTTATCTCATACCGAAAAAAACGGGGTGATAGGTTCCCTTTAACACACTCAGGAGGGTTTCACCTCCACACATATCCCCTGGGTTAAGCATTTGCCTGTCTTATATAGAGCTAACCACACCCAGTAACCCATCACATGATTAGCCATGTGGTCTGACATCACCACAGGTCCTGTAAGGCATATATACATGGTTATATACAACAAAGAAATACTCCGGGCTACATTACAGCAACAAGGCACTTATGTGGCACATACCTCCCGTCGACTACACACCCTTTAGCCATGCTACAATACGTATATATCCATTCGGTTCTGCTGGTTCCAGGGCAGCCATACTTGCAGTCAGGTGACAAATAGTGTCAGCTATGTCAGTGAATAGAACACTGCAGACAACACTGACGTTCTAGTCGGCTCATGACAGCAGGTGTGCAGAGTTCATCCTCATGCTTATATAATTACTGCTGGAACCCTCAGAGCCCAACTGGAGCGGACCCCAAATGCAGGGCAGAGGGGTACTCTGTACCGGGTCCCTCGGTCTCGGTTCTAGGGGTGTAACGGTGTCCTGACCCGGTCCATGGCCCTGCTAAGGGGCGCCCAAATAAAGGTGTAGGTGAGAGTTTGTCAAGTGTTCGTGACGCCGCCTGTGGTATTCGGTCAGGGTGACCGACACTGCTAGGGGTCCGCTGGGGTGATGGAATGGCAGCTAGATGTTGTAACTTCCCACAGGTGAAGTATGTCCCCAGGGCTTCCCTTGATGAGTAGATGGTAATGGTGTGGGTCGCAGTAAATGACGAGGACACAGGGTTGCAGTCTCTTTACCTTTTTACTGAAGGCTTCGGCATCTACAATCCAGAGCACTGCTAACAGGGCTGGCTGAGACCGGCCGGTCCGAAGGCACATCCAGAGTTCCCTTTGCAGGTGGAAATCAGTAGCCTTCCTTCTAGCGCCTGGGTGTTGTAGTACTTCCCTGCTGAGCACCATGGAATAGTCCTCACAACTGTCGTGTATGTTTCTGTTCTTTCTCTCCATCCCCCAGATGGTGTGGATAGGACGCACCCGTATGACGGGGTAGGCCTGGAGTTATTTTATAGGGACCCTAGAGACGCCCCTCTCCCACAATTGCCTCCGTTGTCTTCATTAGGTGTAAAGGTGAGACAGCCAACCTAGAGTTAACTGCCCTGCCGTAGTTCAAAGTAATGCGTAGAGCCTATTACTTCCTCGGCATTCCGGCCGCCGGCTACGCGCCTCAGAAGGATGTTGCTGATCTTGGGGCACGACTCCTCCTGGTTCTATCTCCTTTGTGCTGTGATCTCGTTTCTCATTTCTCCACAATATACTTCGCTTCGTGTCCTTTCTTAGGATGCCGCCGCAATGAGGTACAGGCACGGCTCCGTAACGATCTGTCTCGTGCTAGGCCACTGTCAGGATCCCACCCCTGACAGGGACCTCCCTGAGTCTTCCCAAGCAACTCTCTCTCTCACTAGATGTTACCTGGGCAAAACCCAGTCAGCTTCTCCCTAACTTCCTATCCGACTCCCAGTTTTACCAGAGTGTGAGGAGTGGCCTAATACATAGAACCTTTTGCTGCCCCTGGTGGCCGGAGTGTAGTGTGTGACTGTGATACCTGGTCAGGTGAACTCCTTTAGTGCCATCAGACGTACCATCACTCCCCCTGGTGGAGGAGCGACGTTACTGCAACGACCAGGACTCTGGGGCGCTGCACTACCATATATATATATTATATTACAGTACATTATATGTCTGGTATCTGTATCATCTGGTATCTGCTCAATTAATTGTCTATGGAACTGCTGGAAATATCCTAGCGCAGCTCTCAGCAGCTCTATAGATAATGAATAGAGCAGAAGCTGAGCATCTGCTCCATCTAGGACGAGACTGGAGACCTGTGTTCTCAGAATTTCTGGGGTGGGGCCCAGTGGTCGAATCCCCAGTGATCAGCAAGTTATCCACAATCCAATGGATCACACATACATCGTACATATACGGTACATACATACACACATACATCATACATACATATACCGTACATACACACACAGATACACATACATATACCGTACATACACACACATACACATACCATACATACATACACACATACTGTACATACATACACACAAACTTATATGCACATATAGTATACACATACCGTACACATATACCGTATATGCACACATACATACACAGATGTACAGACACATAGATACAAACATAGATACACATGCATATACTTTACATACATACACATAGGTACACACATACATACACAGATATACACACACATACATAGATACACACATATACACACACAGATACACCCATATACATATACTATACGTACATATACACACATAGATACACATACTGTACATACACAGATGTACACACACATACATACAGATACAGACACATATACACACCCATAGATACACACATACTGTACATATACTGTTCATAGATACACACATACATACAGACGTACATAGATACACACACATATATACACACACAGATACACACATATATACTGTACATACATAGACACACATGAAGACACACACATATGCATACACAGATGTACACACATTCATACACACAGATAAACATATACCATACAGGGCAACATTAGTATTGAGGTGCCACAGAGACCAAAACCCATGTGGATGTCTCCAAGGTACACCTACAGGACACTCCTAAACATGATATAAAATATTAGAAAACTGGAGCCCGGTCCAAAAGTAATCAAAGTATAAATTTATTGAAATAATACACAATACATATATACAGACTAGGATCAGGTAATCAGAACAAAGAGAGTAGTAACCTGACTTAAAATGTTGGTACTTCCCATGGGTAAAGTGCTCAAGTGCCGCAAGAAAAAGCCACTGGTCAAAAAGTAGTGATAATCAAAGTATCCAAATGGCTATAGTATTATGCGCGCTGTGCCATTGAAAAAACAGGGTCCCATGCTCTTATCAGTGCTTACCCATGGCGTCAGTGAGTCAGGACACGTGTCTCGCCGCCACCGACGCGCGTTTCGCCTCTTTCTCAAGGTGCGGTGGTGTACTGTGTGCCAAACCGCCATTAAATATCCTCACCTCCATGAGTCCATCATCACGGCGCATGTGTCCGGATCCGTGCGCCGGTGGTTGCATCACTTCCGGCAGAGCGCGACAGTAATGCGGGTCAGGAGGATGTCACATTGACATCACTGACCCGCACACGTCATCACCCAGCGCCATCGATGATGGTCCGGACTGCACTGACCGCAGACATGTGTACCTGGACAGGATTTTGCCAGGTTAGATGGATCTAAATATTAAAATACATCAGGAACACAAAGACAAAATTCACCCATAATAAAGCAATAATAATTGTGCTGAGCAAATGTTCAGATTAAAGTGCACAAGTGCAATAAAGTGAAATATTAATAACATATTTATAAAATTACATATAATGAATATATGAATACTGTCTAAAAATACATACAGTAAATATACAACAGAATGATACAAGGTATTAGAAGACATTTGAGAACCCACGTGATAGTGACAATATAGTCCATAAAATGTTCCACATAAATTAATTTGTTTCTGACGCATCCCTTCCAAAATGGTCCTCATGGATCTCTATTACGTCACACATCATGAATGTACATGATACTTGATAAATATACACTAAAAATAAACTAAAAAAGAGAAAAAATTAATCAAAGGCATGACAATAAAAAAACACAGAAAAACACATAGAAAACATAAAAAGAAAAAAACAAAAGGATACTCAGTCATAAGTAAGAACTGAAGCTCAACTGCTCATTGAGACCTGCTGGTGTCATAGTGTCAAGTGTCACAATCCACCGGCATTCTCTCTGAGCAAGTACGCTCCTAATGTCGCCACCCCTTATGCCAGCATGAATTTTATCAATCCCCCATGCACGGAGACCTCCTGAATTGCATTTATGTTTTAGACGGAAATGTTTTGGAATAGGTTTTAAAGTGTTCACATCCTCCACATCCCGAGCGGCCTCAATATCCCTCACGTGCTCGCGAATACGTACACGTAATTCGCGTGAGGGCAAGCCAATATAAATGAGTCCGCAAGGGCAAACTGCATAATACACTACAAAAGTAGTGTTGCATGTAATATAATCTTTGATCTTAAATTCCTTCAGGCCATCGGATGAAGTGAAGGATGTGGCACGCCTAAGATTTTTACATGCCAGGCAGTCCCCACAGGTGTAGAAACCCACTTTAAGTGCATGTGCTTTAAAGGGGTTAGAAGTCTTAGTAACATAGTGACTCTTCACCAGTATATCCTTCAAGTTATTACTCCTTCTTGCTGTTATGAGTGGGCGTTGTGGAAGGCATTTTTGTAGGATAGGGTCTGTTTTGTGAACAGACCAATGGCGATCAAGAATTGATCTCATAAGGTCCCATCTATGATTATAGGTCGATATATATCTCAACTCACCCTCCTTTTTCTCCCGATCAACCACAGCTTTACTCCTCCTGTTTGCCAACAGATCATCCCTAGAGTCCTTTTTAGCTCTTAGATAACCCTGTTTTATGCATCTTCTACTGTAACCTCTATCAGAAAATCTCTCCCCAAGATCCACTGCCTGTCTCTCAAACAAAGTCTCAGTAGTACATATCCTGCGCGCATGGAGGAATTGTCCAACAGGTATTGATCTAATTGTGGAACGCGAATGTGAAGAGGAGGTGTGAAGAAGGGCATTAACAGATGTCTCCTTGCGATACAAATCAGTATGGATGAAACTATCATCGTGCACTTTAAGTGTAATATCCAGAAATTAAATTTCCTTCTGATGGTATACATAAGTGAGGTGTATGTTGGAGCCGTTGCGGTTCAGTCCTGACATAAAATCATGCATTTCAGTGACTGGACCTTGCCATATGAAGAGCACATCATCAATGTACCTGAACCATCCTATAATCTGGGGAGTGGCAGGTGCGCCATCCAGCAAGATATCTCGCTCCCAATATCCCAAAAACAAATTAGCATAGGATGGTGCACATGCCGCTCCCATGGCAGTCCCATGTTTCTGCAAGAAAAACCTATCCTTAAAAGTAAAAAAATTGTGTGTCAGGACGAACCACAACAGCTCCAACACCAGCTCACGCATGTCAGGATCAAGATTACTGTTTTCAAGGAAAAATCTGGATGCCCTCACACCATCCTCATGGTGGATGTTAGTGTACAACGACTCAACATCAGCCACAACAATAACCATATCCGTGTCCACATGTAAACCATCCAGTCTCCTCAACATGTCATTTGTGTCCCTAACATAAGAGGGAAGTGTCTCGACCTGAGGATGTAAATAATGTTCAATGAATTTACAGGTGGGATCACACAACTCCCCCATACCAGACACAATGGGGCGTCCTGGAGGAGAGACAGGATCTTTGTGGATCTTGGGGAGGAGATAGAATGTAGGAATTACAGGGTTTTGAACCACCAATCCCCCCAGTATTTTTTTTAGAAATAATACCCCTCTCATACGCCAGTTCCAAAATTATGTATAATTGTTTCTGAAATCCAGAGAGGACTCTGGGGCAATTGGGAATACATATCCCTATCTCGTAACTGTCTCATGGCCTCTCTCTTATTTATCAACAAGCCAAAGCACCACGTTACCCCCCCTTGTCAGACGGTTTCACAACAATGTCGTCCCAGGTTTTAATCTCACTCAATGCCTGTCTTTGTACAAAAGTTAAATTATTGTTTTTATTATAATTATTAATGGACTTAAAGTCCTCTGTTACTAGGCGAGTGAAGATTTCTACCTGGGGACAAATCGACAAGGGAGGGAACGTGGTGCACCTGGCTGAGATTGAGGGCGGGTGGACTCTTACCCTGCCCAGATTAGTTTCATCCTCCAATTCTTCCAGAATGCGCAAAGTCTCAATCTCAGTGTTTAAGAATTCCCCATTGTCAGGAGAAAGAAAAAGCAATCTTCTAAGGATGATCTTGCGGGAGAACAGGTGGAGGTCCTTTAGTGCTGTGAAAAAATCAAAGTTGTTAACCGGAGAAAAAGAGAGTCCCAATTCCAAAACCTGCCTCTGTGAGTCAGAGAGAACACGTGAAGAAAGATTGATTACCTCAAGGGCATTAGTGCAAGCTTTTTTTCGCTTTTAGGTGAGGTAGTACTTTTCCTTTCATAATTCATGCGTCCACCTCTCCAGCGACCTTCCCTTCCATGTGCTCTCCTTTCCCAGAGTGTTCTAACATGATCGAGACTTGGAGTTGGGTCCTCAACTGATGAGACCGATGACACTGATGTAGATTTATCTCTGGCAGAGGATTTATTAGTATTGTTTTGACGTCCCCGCCATCTATATACTCGATCCTGTTGTCGATCTGCCACATCACGTTGATATTTTTTAGTTTTCCTCTGTACAATTTCAGTTTCCCACTTTTTAAGAGAGATATCCAGTTACTCCATGGTAAAAAGTTTATTAATTTCATCTTGTATTGTTCCAATTTCCAGATCCAAATCAGTAAGCTGATTCTCATTGGATCTGGACAATAGCTCCATAAACTTTTTAGAACATGTCGTGGCCGCTTCTTCCCATTGACTAATAAAATCCTTATCATTAATTGTGAATGAAGGGAAGACTTGAACCCGTAAACCTCTAGGTATGAGACCACAGGCTAAGTATCTCTCTAAAAATGCCTTATTCCACCATAGGCGCGTACGCCTGTTGAGCAAATCCTTATATTTGGTAGTAAGCATACTAGTATCCCCGATTTTACATTCCAAAATACTACCCGATCCTTCATTAACCCCTTAAGCCCCAAGGGTGGTTTGCACGTTAATGACGGGCCAATTTTTACAATTCTGACCACTGTCCCTTTATGAGACTATAACTCTGGAATGCTTCAACGGATTGTGATAATTCTGACATTGTTTTCTCGTGACATATCATAGTTCATGATAGTGGTAAAATTTCTTCGATTAGACTTGCATTTATTTGTGAAAAAAATGGTAATTTGGCGAAAATTTTGAATATTTCGCAATTTTCCAACTTTGAATTTTTATGCCTTTAAATCACAGAGATATGTCACACAAAATACTTAATAAGAAACATTTCCCACATGTCTACTTTACATCAGCACAATTTTGGAACCAAATTTTTTTTTTGTTAGGGAGTTATAAAGGTTAAAAGTTGACCAGCAATTTCTCGTTTTTACAACACCATTTTTTTTTAGGGACCACATCTCATTTGAAGTCATTTTGAGGGGTCTATATGATAGAAAATAACCAAGTGTGACACCATACTAAAAACTACACCCCTCATGGTGCTCAAAACCACATTCAAAAAGTTTATTAACCCTTCAGGTGTTTCACAGGAATATTTGGAATGTTTAAATAAAAATGAACAATTAACTTTTTTTCACACAAAATTTACTTTAGCTCCAATTTGATTTATTTTAGCAAGGGTAACAGGAGAAAATGGACCCCAAAAGTTGTTGTACAATTTGTCCTGAGTACGCCGATACCCCATATGTGGGGGTAAACCACTGTTTGGGTACATGGCAGAGCTCGGAAGGGAAGGAGCACTATTTGACTTTTCAATGCAAAATTGAGAGGAATTGAGATGGGACGCCATGTTGCGTTTGGAGAGCCACTGATGTGCCAAAACATTGAAACCCCCCACAAGTGACACCATTTTGGAAAGTAGACCCCCAAAGGAACTTATCTAGATGTGTGGTGAGCACTTTGATCCACCAAGTGCTTCACAGAAGTTTATAATGCAGAGCCGTAAAAATAAAAAATCATATTATTTCACAAAAATAGTATTTTCGCCCCCAATTTTTTATTTTCCCAAGGGTAAGAGAAGAAATTGGACCCCAAAAGTTGTTGTGCAATTTGTCCTGAGTATGCTGATACCCCATATGTGGGGGTAAACCACTGTTTGGGCGCATGGCAGAGCTCAGAAGGGAAGGAGCGCCGTTTGACTTTTCAATGCAAAATTGAGAGGAATTGAGATGGGACGCCATGTTGCGTTTGGAGAGCCCCTGATTTGCCTAAACATTGAAACCCCCCACAAGTGACACTATTTTGGAAAGTAGACCCCCTAAGGATCTTATCTAGATGTGTTGTGAGAGCTTTGAACCCCCAAGTGTTTCACTACAGTTTATGATGCAGAGCCGTGAAAATAAAAATTCTTTTTTTTCCACAAAAATTATTTTTCAGCCCCCAGTTTTGTGTTTTTCCAAGGGTAACAGGAGAAATTGGACCCCAAAAGTTGTTGTGCAATTTGTCCTGAGTACTCAGATACCCCATATGTGGGGGGTAACCACCGTTTGGGCGCAAGGCAGAGCTTGGAAGGGAAGGAGCGCCATTGGGAATGCAGACTTAGATGGAATGGTCTGCAGGCGTCACATTGCGTTTGCAGAACCCCTAATGTACCTAAACAGTAGAAACCCCCCACATGTGACCCCATATTGGAAACTAAACCCCCCAAGGAACTTATCTAGATGTGTTGTGAGAACTTTGAACCCCCAAGTATTTCACTACAGTTTATAATGCAGAGCCGTGAAAATAAAAAAACATTTTTTTCCCACAAAAATGTTTTTTTTAGCCCCCCAAATTTTTATTTTCCCAAGGTTAACAAGAGAAATTGGACCCCAAAAGTTGTTGTCCAATGTGTCCTGAGTACACTAATATCCCATTGGTTGGGGTAAACCCCTGTTTGGGTGCACGGGAGAGCTCGGAAGGGAAGGAGCACTGTTTTACTTTTTCAATGCAGAATTAGCTGGAATTGAGATCAGACGCCATGTCGTGTTTGGAGAGCCCTGATGTGCCTAAACAGTGGAAACCCCAAATTCTAACTGAAACCCTAACCCAAACACACCCCTAACCCTAATCCCAACCACACCCCTAACCCCAACTCCAACACACCCCTAACCCTAATCCCAACCATAAACCTAACCACACCCCTAACCCTGACACACCCCTAACCCTAATTCCAACCGTAAATGTAATCCAAACCCTAACCCTAGCCCCAACCCTAGCCCTAAACTTAGCCCTAACCCTAGCCCTTACCCTAGCCCTTACCCTAGCCCTAACCCTAGCCCTAACCCTAGCCCTAGAGATCCAGGAGGGTGTATTAATAACAAGCGTCCACAGAAAAAGTACGGCGACGAACAGTGTTTTGCACTTTAATAGCGCCCACCCGTATCACACAAAGCGCAGTATTCCATTTAGTCAAATGGTCAGATTAAGAAAAATTAATAACAATAATGAGATCTGTAAAGAACAGATTCAAGATTTAAAGGCGCGCTTTAGGGAAAGAGGTTATCCGGAGCCTCTGCTTCAACAGGCTGAGGCACGAGTGTCTAAATTATCTCAAGTGGATCTTTTGAAAAAGGGTAACAAAGGGAAAAATTATAAGAATAAGAGGTTAGAAAACCATAGTGAAAACCGCAGATTTCCCTTTATTTTTAAGCACACTCCAGTGGATAGCTTAATACATGCTGCGATTCGTAAAAACTGGCACATCCTTCAAAAGGATCCAGATTTTACAGCAGCGTCCCCATTATTTTCATACAAACGACCAAAAAATATAGGAGACTTAGTTGTGAAAAATCGCATAGATAATCGCAACTTAAATTGGATTGAGAAATCTGCCCCACCTGGCAACCATAAATGCGGAAATTGCAGCATGTGTGCTTTTCATATGACAGATAGTTCTTTAAAAATAGGCACACATCATCACATTGTGAAGGATTTCATAACTTGCAAAAGTAAATTTATTGTTTATGTTATATTCTGTCCCTGCAATCGTTTTTATATAGGGAAAACCATAAGACCCCTTATGGTGCGCTTCCGAGAGCATTATAATTCAATCCTTACGGGGAAAGGGAGAGTTCGTTTAGTCAAGCACATACACGAATGTCATGGTGGTAACCCTAATGTATTAAAATTTGCGGGGTTAGAAATGGTTAATTTCCCAAAACAGGGAGGTGATCGCAATAAATTACTTCTGCAAAGAGAAGCCAGGTGGATCTTAAAAACCAATGCGCAAGGCCCCTGGGGTCTCAATGAAAAAATCGACATGTCGGTTTTCATCTAGTGATTGTTTTTTCCATATTGTGTAGTTCGAGTTCATTGTTGTTTTTAACGCATCACTGTATTTTTGCACATAGTAGTAAAATGTGAGATGTCTCAATCCTATAAAAGGATATGACATCATAAGCACAATCACATGGACCCGTAGAAGCGCAACAGCGCGAAACGGCCGTCGTCCGTCTCGTTCCTGCACAACCCCGCTCCCCTCGTAACGCCTAAGCCTTTCAGAATGCCACAACCTACAAAGGTTTGTTTTATTGAATAAAAGAAAAGAAGAGTCAATGGTGAGTGCTGCAGTTTCTTTTCCTTCTATATCTATTTTGGATTGCCGCATGTGTTTGCATAGCACCACCCTAGTTGGCTCAAGATCGCTATATCCCGACAGCCTAAAGGAAGGATCGCTATATAAGGACATTGCACAAGTGGATGCCACTTCGGTGCCAGTATATTCTTCATTTATATGTGTTTTAACAAGTTGTTACACTTTCAATACTTGAGCACGAAGAGGCAGGCGCACATATCATGTCCACATCCCCTGTTTCAATGGAAGGGATGGAAGATCAGGCTAATGAGGGAGAAGCTTCAGGTGGCGTGCAGGCAGGCAGAGAGGGAGCGGGTGATTTCTTTTCGGAATGCAATCACAAAGATGAATTAGAGTTGATCAGCACTAAGACGCTGGAAACTAAAATTTATACCATAGCAGAAAAAGAAATCCGGCTATACTGGACTATAAAGTCGTTAAATTCTTATGTCGAATGCAACAGAGTACCAAGAGGCCTGCGGGTTTTCAAAGAAATTTCACAATTCAAAGATGACGTAAATTTCCAGTCAGCATGGGAAAAAATACACCTGGAATGTTCACAAAATTTATTACAGTTAGTTCTTTCCCATAATGAAAAGGATTATGCTTCAATATGCGAACAACTTGAAAAATCTAAATTTGAATTAAAAACTCGAGTTGGAGACAATGCCTTTAAATCTTTTGAAAAGAAATTAGAAAAGAAACTTGTGCTCATTCAAATAGAAACCAAAGAAAAGAAAAAAGAGAAATTTCTGAGAGACAAACGTGACTTTGAAACCAATCAAGTCTTCTCGTGGAATAAAAACACTCCGAAAAGAACTTTCCCTAAAAATCGTTTTAAAAAAACTGGAAAAAAATCGTATCCAGTACGAGATGGGTGGGTGACAGACTCCGACTCCAGTGCAGCCGAAGAAATTTCAGAGAATGTCCAGTTACCATCAAATGTAACAACAAATTTACAAGCGCAATCTAAGCCAAGTACCCCTTTAGAAATAAGAAAACACGGCGGGGGGGAAGAGGAAAAAAGCTGCATGAAAAAACGGAAGCAAGTCTCCTGGAGACGTTAACTACACCGGACACTAACGCATCCACCAATGACTCATTACAAGTGATAAATTTATCAAAAAGATCTTTATCAGATAGTCACCTAAAAGCCCTATCTCGAGGATTGAATTATTGCTTACCTGAACCATTTGACTTAGGAGAATTTAAAATTGAGTTATTTAAAAGCACGCGCAAATTACATCTGCATAAATTTTTTTGTAAAAACAAAGGCGCACCCACTGCGACAGTGACCACAGATATACCAGCTACCGTGGGCCAGTTGGGTTTTATAGCATATCCAGAATTGAGTACATTGGATAGGGAAATCACCAACGTCTTGACTAATCTATGTAAAATAAATGATAGCCCAGTGGAGGAAATGGAAACTATAAAAGAAATCTCGGCAACTATTCCTTTTAAGGGTGGGGTAAAATCACAGTGGATGCCCCCCATTTCTCCGGGCAATAACATAGATCTATTTGAAGACTTAGTCATTAAAGACGTAGAGGCGGTCCTTTTCCCACAACCCCATAAAAACCTACCCACTTCAGAACAAAAAGCTCTGAAGGAGATACAAGGGTGGGAAGACATTATAATTAGAAAAGCTGACAAAGGGGGCAACCTAGTGATCCTAGATAGGGCATACTACATTGAGGAGGCTTTATCACAGCTCAGTGATCCGAATACATATCAACTATTAGAAAAAAATCCCACCAATGTTATTAAGGATAAACTACGGTCATTATTACGTAAATATGTGGAAAAAGGTACCATCTCAAAAAAGAGAGCAGAAAAATTAATACCTGAATATCCCAACTATCCCAACTGGTACAGTATCCCGAAAGTTCACAAAAACGCGGAAAAACCTCCTGGACGTCCGATCGTATCCGGAATAAATTCGGTCACGGAACCCCTTTCACAATTTATTGATTGGTCCTTAAAACCCCTACTATATGAAATCCCTTCTTTTATTAAGGACTCAGGAGATTTTCTCCTGGCTATAAAGGACTTCATTTGGCAACCTACATTTGCCCTTACATCTATAGACATTACTAGTTTATATACCAGAATTCCTCAACAAAAGGGCATAGATGCAATTCGTTGTATTCTATCTAACACTGCAAAAGATGAAGATTTCATTTCATTTATAACAGACAGTTTGGGGTTTGTATTGTCCAACAATACATTCAAATTTTTAGATCAGTGGTATTGTCAGAAGGTTGGTACCGCGATGGGTACCCCGGTGGCATGCGTCTTCGCGAACCTGTTTCTTGCAGTGTTTGAGGAGAGGCATGTCACCGGCCCCAAAAACCCCTTTTTGAAACACATACGGCTTTTTTTGCGTTTTGCGGACGATATCTTTATTATTTGGGACGGGGGCGAAGAAATTTTCAACAGTTTTGTAAAATATCTAAATGAAAATGAAGATAATATGAAATTTACATCTATTTTTGGAGGTAATGAAATAGATTTCTTAGATGTTAAATTAGAGATCCAGGAGGGTGTATTAATAGCAAGCGTCCACAGAAAAAGTACGGCGACGAACAGTGTTTTGCACTTTAATAGCGCCCACCCGTATCACACAAAGCGCAGTATTCCATTTAGTCAAATGGTCAGATTAAGAAAAATTAATAACAATAATGAGATCTGTAAAGAACAGATTCAAGATTTAAAGGCGCGCTTTAGGGAAAGAGGTTATCCGGAGCCTCTGCTTCAACAGGCTGAGGCACGAGTGTCTAAATTATCTCAAGTGGATCTTTTGAAAAAGGGTAACAAAGGGAAAAATTATAAGAATAAGAGGTTAGAAAACCATAGTGAAAACCGCAGATTTCCCTTTATTTTTAAGCACACTCCAGTGGATAGCTTAATACATGCTGCGATTCGTAAAAACTGGCACATCCTTCAAAAGGATCCAGATTTTACAGCAGCGTCCCCATTATTTTCATACAAACGACCAAAAAATATAGGAGACTTAGTTGTGAAAAATCGCATAGATAATCGCAACTTAAATTGGATTGAGAAATCTGCCCCACCTGGCAACCATAAATGCGGAAATTGCAGCATGTGTGCTTTTCATATGACAGATAGTTCTTTAAAAATAGGCACACATCATCACATTGTGAAGGATTTCATAACTTGCAAAAGTAAATTTATTGTTTATGTTATATTCTGTCCCTGCAATCGTTTTTATATAGGGAAAACCATAAGACCCCTTATGGTGCGCTTCCGAGAGCATTATAATTCAATCCTTACGGGGAAAGGGAGAGTTCGTTTAGTCAAGCACATACACGAATGTCATGGTGGTAACCCTAATGTATTAAAATTTGCGGGGTTAGAAATGGTTAATTTCCCAAAACAGGGAGGTGATCGCAATAAATTACTTCTGCAAAGAGAAGCCAGGTGGATCTTAAAAACCAATGCGCAAGGCCCCTGGGGTCTCAATGAAAAAATCGACATGTCGGTTTTCATCTAGTGATTGTTTTTTCCATATTGTGTAGTTCGAGTTCATTGTTGTTTTTAACGCATCACTGTATTTTTGCACATAGTAGTAAAATGTGAGATGTCTCAATCCTATAAAAGGATATGACATCATAAGCACAATCACATGGACCCGTAGAAGCGCAACAGCGCGAAACGGCCGTCGTCCGTCTCGTTCCTGCACAACCCCGCTCCCCTCGTAACGCCTAAGCCTTTCAGAATGCCACAACCTACAAAGGTTTGTTTTATTGAATAAAAGAAAAGAAGAGTCAATGGTGAGTGCTGCAGTTTCTTTTCCTTCTATATCTATTTTGGCTAACCCTAGCCCTAACCCTAGCCCTAACCCTAACCCTAGCCCTAACCCTAGCCCTAACCCTGGCCCTAATCCTAACCCTAGCCCTAACCCTAACATTAACCCTAGCCCTAATCATAACCCTAACCCTAGCCCTAACCCTAATGGGAATATGGAAATAAATTCAATTTTTAAAATTTTTTTATTTTTCCATAACTAAGGAGGTGATGAAGGGGGGTTTGATTTACTTTTATAGCGTTTTTTTAGCAGATTTTTATGACTGGCAGCCATCACACACTAAAAGACGCTTTTTATTGCAAAAAATATTTTTTGGCGTTAACATGAGAGCTATAATTTTTTCAGATTTTGTTCCACAGAGTCATGTGAGGTCTTGTTTTTTGCAGGACGAGTTGATGTTTTTACTGGTAACATTTTCGGGCACGTGACATTTTTTGATCGCTTTTTATACCGATTTTTGTGAGGCAGTATGACCAAAAAACAGCTATTCATGAATTTCTTTGGGGGGAAGGCGTTTTTACTGTTCCACGTTTGGTAAAATGGATAAAGCAGTTTTATTCTTCGGGTCAGTACGATTACAGCGATACCTCATTTATATCTTTTTTTATGTTTTGGTGCTTTTATACGATAAAAACTATTTTATAGAAAAAATAATTATTTTTGCATCGCTTTATACTGAGGACTATAACTTTTTTATTTTTTCGCTGATGATGCTGTATGGCGGCTTATTTTTGCGGGACAAGATGACGTTTTCAGCGGTATCATGGTTATGTATATCTGTCTTTTTGATCGCGTGCTATTCCACTTTTTGTTCGGCGGTATGATAATAAAGCATTGTTTTTTGCCTCGTTTTTTTTTACGGTGTTCACGGAAGGGGTTAACTAGTGGGAAAGTTTTAGAGGTAGGGTCGTTACGGACGCAGCGATAATAAATATGTGTACTTTTATTGTTTTTTTTTATTTAGATAGAGAAATGTATTTATGGGAACAATATTTTTTTTAATTTATTTAGGAATTTTTAATTTTTTTTTTACACAACTAAATATTTTTTTTTTACTTTATAACATTGCAGGCCCTTGGTAAGCCACCTCCCTGCAGGACCCGGATGCAGCCCCGCGGCCATTTTGGATCTGGGGCCTGCAGGGAGAAGAAGGTAGGAGACCCTCGGAGTAACGCGATCACATCGCATTGCTCCGAGGGTCTCAGGGAAGCCTGCAGGGAGCCCCCTCCCTGCGCGAAGCTTCCCTATACCGCTGGAACACTGCGATCATGTTTGTTCGCAGTGTGCCAGGGGTTAATGTGCCGGGGATGGTCCGTGACCGCTCCTGGCACATAGTGCCGGACGTCAGCTGCGATAGTCAGCTGACATCCGGCCGCGATCGGCCGCGCTCCCCCCGTGAGCGCCACCGATCGCTATGACGTATTATCCCGTCCCTGGGAATTAAGTCCCAGGTCACCTTGACAGGATAGTACGTCAAATGGGATTAAGGGGTTAAAAACTTTATCAAGCTCAGTGAGCCAAGTTTTCTCGAAAATCCATCTGTTCTTTGATGGTAACTGTGAAAACACAGAATAGATATAGATAAACATATACCATACAGAGCAACATTAGTATTGAGGTGCCACAGAGACCAAAACCCCTTTTTTTTTTTCTTTTTATGTTTTCTATGTGTTTTTGTGTGTTTTTTATTGTCATGCCTTTGATTAATTTTTTCTCTTTTTTAGTTTATTTTTAGTGTATATTTATTAAGTATCATGTACATTCATGATGTGTGATGTAATAGAGATCCATGAGGACCATTTTGGAAGGGATGCGTCAGAAACAAATTAATTTATGTGGAACATTTTATGGACTATATTGTCACTATCATGTGGGTTCACAAATGTCTTCTAATACTTTGTATCATTCTATTGTATATTTATTGTATGTATTTTTATATTCATGTATTCATTGTATGTAATTTTATAAATATGTTGTTAATATTTTACTTTATTGCACTTGTGCACTTTAATCTGAACATTTGCTCAGCACAATTATTATTGCCTTATTATGGGTGAATTTTGTCTTCCTGATGTATTTTAATATTTAGATCCATCTAACCTGGCAAAATCCTTTCTGATACCACTCCTGTGTCCAGGTACGCATGTCTGCGGTCAGTGCAGTCCGGAGCATCATCGATGGCGCTGGGTGATGAGGTGTGTGGGTCAGTGATGTCAATGCGACATCCTCCTGACCCGCATTACAGTCGCGCTCTGCCGGAAGTGATGCAACCACCGGCGCACGGATCCGGACACATGCGCCGTGATGATGGACTCATGGAGGTGAGGGTATTTAATGGCGGTTTGGCACACAGTACACCACCGCACCTTTAGAAAGAGGCGAAACGCGCGTCGGTGGCGGCGAGACACGTGTCCTGACTCACTGACGCCATGGGTAAGCACTGATAAGAGCATGGGACCCTGTTTTTTCAATGGCACAGCGCGCATAATACTATAGCCACTTGGATACTTTGATTATTACTACTTTTTGACCAGTGGCTTTTTCTTGCGGCACTTGAGCACTTTACCCATGGGAAGTACCAACATTTTAAGTCAGGATACTACTCTCTTTGTTCTGATTACCTTATCCTAGTCTGTGTATATGTATTGTGTATTATTTCAATAAATTTATACCTTGATTACTTTTCGACCGGGCTCCAATTTTTCTAATGTTTTGCATTCATACACACCTAGATACACACACATATGTACACACATAGATACACATACATACACAGATGTACACACACATACATATATATACACTGTACATACACACCCACACACATATGCACATATGCAAACACACATACTAATCTATGACATCAGGTGATTAGATGAGCTGTGTAGGAGGTCGGCCTCATAGTTCAAAGATCTGCTGGAGAGGGCTGCAGAACCCACTGTGGGGGATGGGGCACAGAGCAGAGAGGATTTCAGCTCCTTGCTGCCGTACTCTCCTGTGCAGTGAGCCCTCCTCCCCGACCTCTTATCTGTGAGATGCTGCTGGTAAGGGAACAGTGGAGGGAGCAGAGGATGCAACGTAAGTCCTGCTCTTCCTTCCTCCACTGTTGGCCCCAATGTGCTGTGCGGCCCAGGCTCCCTGACTACAGGTGAACACTCACCATTGGGACATGCCATGCAGGAGGACAGAGACGGCAGCCAGTGAGCGCTCTCATCAGTCTTGTGGGGAAAGCGTTCATTGGCCAGCATCTCTCCCTGCATGACATGCCCCCTTTTTTAATTCCTGCACTCTGCATGCCGCTCTCTCCCCGGTTCTGGGTAGTCGCATGATTACTGGAGGGAGTGAGAGGGCCAGATGCTGCATGACACTGGGCCCCTCTCACTCCCGCCTGTAATCTTGACTCAGTGGCCCCATAGCAGCTGCATATTCTGCCACTATGGGCAGTACGCCCCTACATGCAGGGTGTCCCCCTCCACCTTAGGGCCCTGGTGCAGTTGCACCAGCAGTATGTCCGCCCCTGGTCCAACATCTGGTCCTGGCAAACCAGAAACATCCGCTACATGCAGCCTGCACGGGCGTGGAGCTCTCCCAGCACACGTCCACACACCCAGCCATGACCCCCACTTTCATGTAATGTAGCAGGGCACAACAGAAGAGTACTTCGCCCACGGCTACTGTCCCGCGCCACGTTACATGTACAGAGTTTTTTGGGGTGCTATGACGAGCTCTTTTCATGTGTGAGGGGAGAGGGTCACAGGTTGAATTCACACATTCGTGTTATAAAACAGACAGCATATGGATGTAATACAGTTGGCATACGTGCTCTTTCCTGTCACATTATGGACCCATCAGTTGAAATGTGAGTTTGGACAGCAAATTGGCTCCAATTCACTTCACTTTTTGAAAGCACCCTCTAGCCTTACTCTTATTCAGTTTACTTTATATCATACAGTGTTATTAGCTCATTTTACCGTATAATGGGTGGTCTTGTTTTTTTCTATATAACTCTATATTGGGCCCCAATAATGGCAGCCCTCCCCCGAATCGAATGTAGGGGGGGTCTCATGGGAACACGGACCCTAATTTTGCTAATCAATTTCTTTAATATTCTGGTTTATGGCAGTTTAGTATGGTGCATGTTGTGACCATATTTGGGTGTATTATTTTCGGAGTAAAGCTGTGGTATCACGAACTGGGGTCTTTTCTGGCTGGTTTTGTCTGGTTTTTATCGCCCCTTTTTCTCGGAATTTGATTGGTCTATTCATAAAAGACCGGGAAGTTGTCTGCTATAAATAACCTTAAGTGGCGTAGTTTATCTGTCACCTTTTGAAGACAAGAAGATGGACAACCTATTTCAACAGATCTTTCTGAAGGCTAGCGAGGAAGAAGGGGCGGAATGGTTGAAGAGCTGCCCTGCCCTTAAACCTGCCTTACCAGAGGGAGAAGTATCTGCTCCGGTTCCTGAACCGCCGCCATCATGTCAGCCGGTGAACGAAGCTTCCGGAGCTGTGAGAAGCAACATGGGAGCCAGGAGGAAGCGGTACCCGAAGACGCCGTACTCACCGTCTGGTGAGTCGTCGAGATCCGGAAGGCGCGCACGGGATGTGCGTGCGAGGTCGGCACTACCGAGGCCCCAGAAGTCTCGTAGCCCGACGCAAGACTTACAGCACCGACGCTATACTGCATCTCCAGCTCCTGCAGGTATCTCTGTTGGAGCGGCTAGCCACCGCGGCCGTAAAAGCGCTGCGCTGACCCAGCCCGCGGAGCCTGGGGCGGCAGGAGTTGGTTCCCAAACCCGGGTTCCAGATCGTCCGTCAGACGCAACCCTCTCCTCAGCCTGGAGATCCCCATCGTTGGACCATGAGGAAGAAGAAGACGCAGCTGAGCAGGTACCGACTCTGCCCCGCTCGCCCCACACTACAGGCATGAACAGGAGCTCCGCGGAGGGACGAGAATCAAACATGTCCAGAGGGGGTGAGGCTTTCTGTGTGCCCCCATCTGTTTCACACCCTGAGCTCAGGTCCCTAATTAGCTCTGTATTGGTTGAGGTGTTGGGTGAATCTGTTAATGCAGATTCTCCAGCAATTAGCCAGCGTCTACAGGGTGTCCATATCCCACCCAGTGTACCCCAGTCTCTTTTGAAGGAGGCTCTCACCTGTGAATTGTTCCCTTTGGGTTTCCACTTGAGTGCCTCTGTCAAGGAGCAGATTTGGAGCAAGAGCTTTGTGGACTTAAGGTACCTTCACACGAAACGACTTTACAACGAGAACGACAACGATCCGTGACGTTGCAGCGTCCTGGATAGCGATATCGTTGTGTTTGACACGCAGCAGCGATCTGGATCCTGCTGTGATATCGCTGGTCGTTGAATAAAGTTCAGAACTTTATTTGGTCGTCAGACCGGCGTGTATCGTCGTGTTTGACACCAAAAGCAACGATACCAGCGATGTTTTACGCTGGTAACCAGGGTAAATATCGGGTTACTAAGCGCAGGGCCGCGCTTAGTAACCCGATGTTTACCCTGGTTACCAGCGTAAAAGTAAAAAAAACAAACAGTACATACTCACCTGCGCGTCCCCTGCCGTCCGCTTCCTGCTCTGACTGAGCGCCGGCCCTAAAGTGAAAGTGAAAGCACAGCGGTGACGTCACCGCTCTGCTGTTAGGGCCGGCGCTCACACAGTACAGGAAGCGGATGCCGGGGGACGCGCAGGTGAGCATGTACTGTTTGTTATTTTTACTTTTACGCTGGTAACCAGGGTAAACATCGGGTTACTAAGCGCGGCCCAGCGTCGCTTCGTGTGAAGGTACCTTTATTTTCCCTACTGCCCTCTCATAAGGAGCAGCGTAGTAGATTAGATAAAAACGATGATAAGCTTTTGTCAGATGACAAGAAGTCTGGGGTTAGTAAATCTTTTCATAATTGGCTCCAGGCTTTTTCAATTTACGAAGCAGTGCTGGGGGAGAAATTTCCTAATTGTTGTAGTGGTCTTTTCCAGCACATCGACATTATACTTGAAGCTTATCGTAATTTTGGCGGGTTGGCCTGGCTGAATTACGACAAAGCTTTTAGGCAGAAATTAGCTGTGCACCCAAATATTTCATGGGGTGTGAAAGATGTGGATCTCTGGTTGAATTTGATGCTCCCACAGAGGAACTCGCTGGCGAAGTCTCCAATTAATTCTCCTATGAGAAAGGGCATTTGCTTTTCTTTTAATGAATCTTTGTGCAAGTGGTTGCACAATTGTAGATTTCGCCACAAGTGCTCATTCTGCGGCGGGCTCCATCCGGTATTCAAATACTTCAAGAAGCAGTCGTTTAACGCTGAGCAAGGGGCCTAATAAAGATGGTTTTCAAAAAAGCAGTGACACCGGTGAAGCTGGAAAAAATGTTACCGTGGCTAGACATTTTCCCAGATCTAGCGATTAAAGAATTGTTGTATAAAGGTTTTTCTGAAGGGTTTTTTATCCCCCCTTTCGAAGGGTCAGGCTGTACTATTGTTAAAAATTTACCTTCTTTAAATGAGTTTCCAGAGGTAGCAGGGATCAAGATTGTAAAAGAATTGCAGTTAGGACGGGTTGAGGGTCCTTTTGATCACCCCCCTTTTTCAGATTTTCGGATTTCCCCCTTGGGAAAAGTCCCAAAAAAGGAACCAGGCTCTTTTAGGTTGATACATCATTTGTCTTATCCACTAGGGTTTTCCTTGAATGATCAGGTGGATAAGTCTGTGAGTTCCATTCATTACGCATCTTTTGATTCCGCATTGGATATACTTAGAAGATTCGGCAAAGATTCATTGTTATCCAAATCAGACATCCAATCGGCTTTTCGACTTCTTCCAGTGAACCCCCTGGGAAGGGTTTTTTCGAGGCGACTGTATGATGCTACTAAAGGCCTTAAGTCCCCTGGCTCTCATGTTTGCATCAGCTCCGAGATGAGAGAGGATATTAAGGTTTGGCTTGACTTTATCGAATTTTAATGGCATCTCGTACTGGCAGAGTTCATTTATCCAGTCGTGAGCTATTCCATTGTTGTTTTCAACTGATAGGTCTGACGGTTTTGGGATCTTTTGCCAGTCTCACTGGTTAGGTCAGAAATGGCCTGAATCATGGGATTCACAAAATATAATGGATAATGGAACATTTTTAGACCATTTTTCCTTATTTTCATGCATTTACCGTACATCTGGGGCCCTATTTTAAAAGATAGGAGAATTTTACGTTTATGGCATTTTAGTATGGTGCATGTTGTGACCATATTTGAGTGTATTATTTTCAGAGTAAAGCTGTGGTGTCACAAGCTGGGGTTTTTTCTCGCTGGTTTTGGCTGGTTTTTATTGCGCCTTTTTCTCGGAATTTGATTGGTCTATTCATAAAAGACCGGGAACTTGTCTGCTATAAATAGCCTTAAGTGGCGTAGTTTACCTCAGTCACCTTTTGAAGACAAGAAGATCCCGCCCTCCCTCCCTTACTGTAACTGGATGTCGTGTATTATATTTGAGGGAAAATCGCCCAATTTATTTGGGTGGATTGGTTTGGTATGGTCAAATTTTCTGGTAAACGGTTATGAGATTATTTAGTTATTGCAAAGTAATTTTATGGTTACCCTGAATAAAACACCACGGCCATTATTTATCCATAATTGTTGTCCGTGTCTTTATTTATTAAATTATGGGTTTTGTGTTACCATGATAACATTGGTGGGTCCAAGGTTCTCCAGCCTGACAATATACAGAGATCAATGAGAGGGCTCTGGGGGGCCAGTCACAGGGAAAGGTGCTCTATCCTAATTATGCACAGAAAGAACTTTGTACTGTCTGGAGAGATGTGGTGATATGATATGCATCATTGCACTAGTAGGAGGTGTCGAGGGAAAGCCCATAAATTAGGGAGATTTGTTTCTGATGACAGTTAGTGAGGTGTACCACATGAAGGGCTTCACTGGGATATTTCTGGTCTACGTGAAGTGTGAGTCTGGAGTCACATGAACATATAAATAATCGATTCCATTCTCATACATGAGAGGGAGGAAATTTTTCTCACTTGTCATCTGTGTGTAGTCCGTATACAATCCGTTTTCTTACTTTAGTAGCAATAAATCTTTTACAGTAATAGTTACAGTTTGATATATTACAGAATTGTAATGTATCTTTAAAAATTGGATGCCATACTCAGGGCCACCATCAGGGCATTACTGCCCTGACTGGTGTATGGGGCCCGATGAGCAGAGGGGGCCTGCAGCGGGCCCTGTCTCTTCTGCTTACCGGGCCCCTGCGGCAGTAACTGAACCTGCATCCAGGTTCAGTTAAACTCTATTGCCGTGCGGGCCCGCCAACCAATCGGAGGCTGGCAGCTGACATCAGCGCGTACGTCGCCGGCGTATGAAGTCATTGTCATTCGCCGGCGAGTCCGCGCTTGAAATACCTGGAGGAAACATTGTCGCTGGAGCATGGCCAGGTAAGGAGAACGTTTTTCTAAAAAAAATTATTTATTGAAAGCAGCAAGCCGCTATGTTTGGTGGGCAGGATGGAGACACATGGACTGTGAGTCTCCATCCTGCCCCATGATCCTGAACCATGTGACATGGGGCAGGATGTAGACACATGGTGCAGGATCATTTGTGGGGCAGGATGGAGACATGAGGCAGGATGGAGACACATGGTGCAGGATGGAGACATGGGGCAGGATGGAAACACATGGTGCAGGATGAGACATGGGGCAATATGGAAACACATGGGGCAGGATGGACAGACATGGATCTGGATGGAAAACATGGGTCAGGATGGAAAGACATGGGTCAGGATGGAGACATGGGGTAGGATGGAAAGACATGGGTCAGGATGGAGACATGAGTCAGGATGGAGACACATGGTGCAGGATCATGGGGCAGGATGGAGACACATGGTGCAGGATCATGTTGCAGGATGGTTATGAAGGAGACAGATGGGGCAGGATCATGGGGAAGATGGGGCAGGATCATGGGACAAATGGGGCAGGATGAGACATCATATGGAGGCAGAATGGTTACTCATGAGGGCAGGATGGGAGAACATATGGCTGGAGCCAGGAATGAGACACACGGGGGCCAGGATAGGAGATATTATTACTATAGGGGATAATTAAGGGATATTATTACTGCAGTGATGTATTTTTTTTTAGGATACTGTTTTAAATGGGGGAGCGGTCCTGTTACTGTGCAGAGCGACACTATTTCGCCTTTTTTCCTTCATCTGGTGTAGTGTAGATGCAGCGCCCCAGAGTCCTGGTCGTTGCAGTACTGATGCTCCGCCGCTAAGGGGGGCTATGGTACGTCTGATGGCACTGAAAGAGTTCACCGGACCAGGTATCACAGACACCAATACACTTCACAGTCTGGCCTCCAGGGGGAGCTAAGGGTGCTATGTATTAGGCCACTCCTCACAATCTGGTAAAACTGGGGGTTAGATAGGAAGTTAGACAGAAGCTGACTGGGTTGGAACCAGGCAACATCCTGTGGCAGAGGGTGTTGCAGGGGAAGATTCAGGGGGGTCCCTGTCAGGGGTGGGATCCTGACAGAGGCCTAGCGAACAGAAAGAACGTTACGGGACCGTGCCTGCACTTCATCGCGGCGGTACCCCAAGAAAGGACAAGAAGCGAGGTTTATTGTGCTGAGTGAGAAACGAGATCAACGCAACAAGGAGAAACACCAGTAGGAGTCGTGCTGTAAGACGAGGCAACATCCTACTGAGGCACGTAGCCGGTGGCCGGAAACGCCGAGGAAGTATTGAGCTCCAGGCCTTACTTCAAACCTACGACAGGACAGTCAGTTCTAGGCGGGCTGTCTCACCCAAAATCACCTAAGCAGACATAGGGGGCAACATTTGGAGAGGGGCAACTCTAGGGTCCCGGAAGAGCTCCGAGCCTACCCGTCATACGGGTGCGTCCTAGCCATATCATCTGGGGGGACGAAAAAGAACATCATCATCGAGTTGTGAGGGAACTTCAGAAACAGACACAACAGTTGTGGGGACTATCCCGTAAGCACAGCAGGGAAGGACCACAACACACAAGCGCTAGAAGGTAGGCACAGATTTCCACCTGCAAAGGGAACTCTGTAGGTAGCCCGGTTGACCGTATTCCAGACTGAGGATCCTGAAGCCTTCAGTAAAGAGGTAAAGAGACTGCAACTTGGTGTCCTTGTTATTCACCGCGACCTACACCGCACCATAACATCATCACATTCCCAACTTTCAGTGGACGCCCCTCAGCAGGGTCACGGACCGGGCCTAGCCACTGTGACAACCCCAGGACTGAGACACAGAGGCCCGGTACCGGGTATCCCTCGGCCCTGCGACAGAGACTGCAACTTGGTGTCCTCGTTATTCACCGCGACCTGCACCGCACCATAATATCATCACATTCTCAACTTTCACTGGACGCCCCTCAGCAGGGTCACGGACCGGGCCTAGCCACCGTGACAACCCCAGGACTGAGACACAGAGGCCCGGTACCGGGTACCCCTCGGCCCTGCGGCAGTGGGGGCGCTCCATAGAGGTTGGGAAAAAATTAAGTAATGTGCTCTGCAAGCGGTGCTCTAGATAACTTATTTCCTGCAGAGACGAGCCCTGGCTAGAAAAAGTGATGGCAGTCTGTGCTGGATGAAGATGAAAAGCGAAGATGAAGGACTTCACCTAGAGACGTCACTGGTGAGTCAGTGTGTTACCTGTACACTGACACTATACGCTCTATACTATATGTGATTTCAAGAAAGCGGAGGGCACCACTGAATATAAAAATATATTGGGGCTCACCATGGACAGGAAAACACCAGATAATGACTAGAAGAAGAAAAAGATCATGTCCATACAGATGGGAGCACCACAAACAAATATCAAAAAAATTAAAAAAGTAAGGCTTTTATTAATAAATAGCACAGCAATTTACAATTCACACAGAAGACAAAACTAAAAACATTTAAAAGTGCAATATGCAGCACAGAACTGCACAACAGTCATCTCCTAATATGGGGAAAATGACAAACCACATCCCTTCCCTCTCCAAAGAATAAATATAAGTTGCAATGACCCACATGAGAATATTATAACCAGAAACAACCTATGATAATTAAATCAAGGAAGATGAATAATCAGTTTGAAACTCTCAACACATGACTGAAAAAAGTATCAAATATGCCCCTTAGTATCACAGTACCACATAGCCTATAAATATACAAGGGAAAGGGGGAATGCCAGCAGGCATCCAATAGACCAAATGAACAGAGTGACAGTCTGTGCCTAAGTAGAGGTATACATGGATCCCTATGGATCCCAAAATAGGCATAACAAGTTCCGATCATGTGAGAGCTCATGGGAGCAAAAATCGATGGAAGAGAGGGAAAGGGATGTGGGGTGCGAACCCACGCGTATCGCCGCAACTATGGCGGCTTCCTCAGGGAAAGAGTAGCATACTGTGAGAAAAGCTGTGCACAGTTAAATACAAGTTTGTAATGAAATAAATGATATTCACCTGATTGGAGCGACGACAAGAGGAACATGAGGAGCGAGATGGCCGCGGCCATATTGTTAAGTCCCCTATTCAGCGTGTTACAAATAAAGTTGTGTTGTTGGTCAGATCTACGCATGCGCGATAAACGCAAGCAAGCTGCAGAAATGTACATGCAGTCCGCTCTAAATGGACCGGAGTCATAGACAAAGGCGCCTGCGCGCCGAATCCCCACCATACGACGCAGTCATTCCTTGAAAACTACCAACACTAATACCCTTCCTTGCTAGACATGTTATAAATAAATGAAGTTAGGTTAATGACCCAATCTGTGCATGCGCGGTAAAGACGAGTGTACTGCAGAGATATGCCTGCAATACATTCAAAGTGGACCGGGGTAAGGCACGGGTGCGCCTGCTCGCCAAAACCACACAGTACGGTGAAATAGCCCCTTGTTATGACCCCAATGGCAGAGGGTCTCAGGAATAATTGCTAAGTCTGCAAACACAGAAAACCAGCTCATAGGGCAGTGGTAACTGGGCTGACCATATATCTAATCCTAGCACCACAAATACCAGCAGCCGGGGAACGTTCCTACGTTGATCCTAGACGTCTCGCACCAGCCGGAGAACTAACTAACCCTAGAAGGGAAAAGAAAGACCTTTCTTGCCTCCAGAGAAAATACCCCAAAAGTTGGATAGAAGCCCCCAACAAATAATAACGGTGAGGTAAGAGGAAAAGACAAACATAAGAATGAGCTAGGTATTTAGCAAAGAGAGGCCCACTAGCTAATAGCAGAATATAGAAAGATAACTTATATGGTCAGCAAAAAACCCTATCAAAAATATCCACACTGGAAATTCAAGAACCCCCGAACCGTCTAACGGCCCGGGGGGAGAACACCAGCCCCCTAGAGCTTCCAGCAAGGTCAGGAATCACATTTAGTACAAGCTGGACAAAAATGAGAGCAAGCAAATAACCCAAAAAACAAAGAAGCAGGACTTAGCTTAATTTTGCACGAACCAGGACCAGCAGATAGGAGCAAACAGAATGTGTCTGATTACAACGATGCCAGGCACTGGACTAAGGTTCCAGGAGGTTTATATAGCAACACCCCTGAACTAACGACCCAGCTGGGTGCAAACTGAGGGAAGAAAATCCCAGAGTCATATCACTAGTAACCACAAGAGGGAGCCAAAAAGTCTAATTCACAACAGTACCCCCCCCTTAAGGAGGGGTCACCGAACCCTCACCAAGACCACCAGGGCGATCAGGATGAGCAGCGTGAAAGGCACGAACTAAATCGGCCGCATGCACATCAGAGGCAACCACCCAGGAATTATCCTCCTGACCATAGCCCTTCCACTTGACCAAATACTGAAGCCTCCGTCTGGAGAGACGAGAATCCAAGATCTTCTCCACCACGTACTCCAACTCGCCCTCAACCAACACCGGAGCAGGAGGCTCAGCAGAAGGAACCACAGGCACAACGTAGCGTCGTAACAAAGACCTATGGAACACGTTGTGAATGGCAAACGAAACCGGAAGATCCAAGCGAAAGGACACTGGATTAAGGATTTCCAATATCTTGTAAGGACCGATGAAGCGAGGCTTAAATTTAGGAGAGGAGACCTTCATAGGAACAAATCGAGAAGACAGCCACACCAAATCCCCAACACGAAGTCGGGGACCCACACCGCGGTGGCAGTTGGCAAAACGCTGAGCCTTCTCCTGTGACAATTTTAAGTTGTCTACCACATGATTCCAGATCAGCTGCAACCTATCCACCACAGAATCCACCCCAGGGCAGTCAGAAGGCTCCACATGTCCCGAGGAAAAACGAGGATGGAAACCAGAGTTGCAGAAAAATGGCGAAACCAAAGTAGCGGAACTAGCCCGATTATTAAGGGCAAACTCAGCCAACGGCAAGAAGGTCACCCAATCATCCTGATCTGCCGAAACAAAACACCTCAAGTAAGCCTCCAGAGTCTGATTAGTTCGCTCAGTTTGTCCATTAGTCTGAGGATGAAAGGCAGACGAGAACGACAAATCAATGCCCATCCTAGCACAAAAGGATCGCCAGAACCTGGAAACAAACTGGGATCCTCTGTCAGACACAATATTCTCAGGAATGCCGTGTAAACGAACCACATTCTGAAGGAACACAGGAACCAGATCGGAAGAGGAAGGCAGCTTAGGCAAAGGCACCAAATGGACCATTTTTGAAAAGCGATCACATACCACCCAGATGACAGACATACCCTGAGACACCGGGAGATCAGAAATGAAATCCATGGAAATGTGTGTCCAAGGCCTCTTCGGGACAGGCAAGGGCAAGAGCAACCCGCTGGCACGAGAACAGCAAGGCTTAGCTCGAGCACAAGTCCCACAGGACTGCACAAATGACCGTACATCCCGTGACAAGGAAGGCCACCAAAATGACCTAGCCACCAGATCTCTGGTGCCAAAAATTCCCGGATGACCTGCCAACACCGAGGAATGAACCTCGGAAATGACACTGCTGGTCCACTTATCAGGAACAAACAGTCTGTAAGGTGGACAAGAGTCAGGTCTACCAGCCTGAAATCTCTGCAACACACGTCGCAAATCAGGAGAAATGGCTGACAAGATAACTCCCTCTTTAAGAATACCAACAGGTTCTGTGACTCCAGGAGAGTCAGGCACAAAGCTCCTTGAAAGAGCATCAGCTTTCACATTCTTTGAACCTGGTAAATACGAGACCACAAAGTCAAAACGGGAGAAAAACAATGACCAGCGGGCCTGTCTAGGATTCAGGCGTTTAGCAGACTCGAGATACATCAAATTTTTGTGATCAGTCAAGACCACCACACGATGCTTAGCACCCTCGAGCCAATGACGCCACTCCTCAAATGCCCACTTCATGGCCAGTAACTCCCGATTGCCAACATCATAATTCCGCTCAGCAGGCGAAAACTTCCTAGAGAAGAAAGCACATGGTCTCATTACCGAGCAACCAGGGCCTCTCTGTGACAAAACGGCCCCTGCCCCAATCTCAGAAGCATCCACCTCGACCTGAAAGGGAAGTGAGACATCAGGCTGGCACAAAACAGGCGCCGAAGTAAACCGGCGCTTCAACTCCTGGAACGCCTCCACGGCTGCAGGAGCCCAGTTAGCAACATCAGAACCTTTCTTGGTCATATCCGTCAAAGGTTTAACAACGCTGGAAAAATTAGCGATAAAACGACGGTAGAAGTTAGCAAAACCCAAGAACTTCTGAAGACTCTTAACTGACGTGGTTTGAGTCCACTCATGAATAGCTCGGACCTTGACTGGGTCCATCTCCACAGCAGAAGGGGAAAAAATAAACCCCAAAAAGGGAACCTTCTGTACTCCAAAGAGACACTTTGAGCCTTTAACAAACAAAGCATTCTCACGCAAAACCTGAAACACCATCCTGACCTGCTCCACATGTGAGTCCCAATCTTCAGAGAAAACCAGAATATCATCCAGATAAACAATCATAAATTTATCCAGATACTTCCGGAAAATATCATGCATAAAGGACTGAAACACTGAGGGAGCATTAGAGAGCCCAAAAGGCATCACCAAGTACTCAAAATGACCTTCGGGCGTATTAAATGCAGTCTTCCATTCATCACCTTGCTTAATGCGCACAAGGTTGTACGCACCACGAAAATCTATCTTGGTGAACCACTTGGCACCTTTAATCCGGGCAAACAAGTCCGACAACAGAGGCAAAGGATACTGAAATTTTACAGTGATTTTATTCAGAAGCCGATAGTCAATACAAGGTCTCAAAGATCCGTCCTTCTTGGCCACAAAAAAGAATCCCACACCAAGAGGGGAAGAGGATGGACGGATATGCCTCTTCTCCAGAGACTCCTTGATATACGAACGCATTGCGGCATGCTCAGGTACAGACAGATTAAATAATCTTCCCTTAGGAAATTTACTACCTGGGATCAAATCTATGGCGCAGTCACAGTACCTATGAGGAGGCAGAGCACTGGATCTGGACTCACTGAATACATCCTGATAATCAGACAAATACTCAGGAACTTCCGAAGGAGTAGAGGAAGCAATAGACACCGGCGGGGAATCAGCATGAATTCCCTGACAGCCCCAACTTGACACAGACATTGCCTTCCAATCCAAGACTGGATTGTGGGTCTGTAACCATGGCAGACCCAAAACGACCTAATCATGCATTTTATGCAGAACAAGAAAACGAATCACCTCCCGATGTTCAGGAGTCATGCACATGGTCACCTGCGTCCAAAACTGCGGTTTATTTTCCGCCAATGGCGTAGCATCAATACCTCTAAGAGGAATAGGATTTACTAACGGTTCAAGAACAAAACCACAGCGCTTGGCAAATGACAGATCCATAAGACTCAGGGCAGCACCTGAATCCACAAACGCCATAACAGGGTATGAAGACAAAGAGCAAATTAAAGTCACAGACAAAATAAATTTAGGTTGCAAATTACCAATGGCGACAGGACTAACAACCCTTGTTAGGCGTTTAGAGCATGCTGATATAACATGTGTAGAATCACCACAGTAAAAACACAACCCATTCTGACGTCTATGATTTTTCCGCTCATTTCTAGTCTGAATTCTATCACATTGCATTAAATCAGGTGTTTGTTCAGACAACACCACCAGAGGATTAGCGGTTTTGCGCTCCCGCAAACGCCGGTCAATTTGAATAGCAAGCGCCATAGAATCATTCAGACTTGTAGGAATGGGGAAACCCACCATCACATTCTTAATGGCTTCAGAAAGGCCATTTCTGAAATTTGCGGCCAGAGCACACTCATTCCACTGAGTAAGCACGGACCATTTCCGAAATTTTTGGCAATACACTTCAGCTTCATCCTGACCCTGAGAAATAGCCAGCAAGGCTTTTTCTGCCTGAATTTCAAGATTGGGTTCCTCGTAAAGCAATCCGAGCGCCAGAAAAAACGCATCAATATTTGCCAATGCCGGATCTCCTGGCGCTAGCGAGAAAGCCCAATCCTGAGGGTCGCCCCGCAAAAAAGAAATAACAATTTTAACTTGCTGAGCTTAATCTCCAGATGAACGGGGTCTCAGAGAAAGAAACTATTTACAATTATTCTTGAAATTCCTAAACCTAAATCGGTCTCCAGAAAACAATTCCGGAATAGGTATTTTAGGTTCAGACATAGGACTACTGGTAACAAAATCTTGTATGCCCTGCACACGAGCTGCCAGCTGGTCTACACTTGTAATCAAGGTCTGGACATTCATGTCTGCAGCAAGCACAAGCCACTCAAAGGTAAAGGGGAGGAAGAGAGGAAAGAAAAAAAAAAAAAAACTCAGAATTTCCTTTCTTATTATCCCACTTCTGCAATGCATTAAACATTCAATGTTGGCCTGGCATACTGTTATGACCCCAATGGCAGAGGGTCTCAGGAATAATTGCTAAGTCTGCAAACACAGAAAACCAGCTCATAGGGCAGTGGTAACTGGGCTGACCATATATCTAATCCTAGCACCACAAATACCAGCAGCCAGGGAACGTTCCTACGTTGATCCTAGACGTCTCGCGCCAGCCGGAGAACTAACTAACTCTAGAAGGGAAAAGAAAGACCTTTCTTGCCTCCAGAGAAAATACCCCAAAAGTTGGATAGAAGCCCCCAACAAATAATAACGGTGAGGTAAGAGGAAAAGACAAACATAAGAATGAGCTAGGTATTTAGCAAAGAGAGGCCCACTAGCTAATAGCAGAATATAGAAAGATAACTTATATGGTCAGCAAAAAACCCTATCAAAAATATCCACACTGGAAATTCAAGAACCCCCGAACCGTCTAACGGCCCGGGGGGAGAACACCAGCCCCCTAGAGCTTCCAGCAAGGTCAGGAATCACATTTAGTACAAGCTGGACAAAAATGAGAGCAAGCAAATAACCCAAAAAACAAAGAAGCAGGACTTAGCTTAATTTTGCACGAACCAGGACCAGCAGATAGGAGCAAACAGAATGTGTCTGATTACAACGATGCCAGGCACTGGACTAAGGTTCCAGGAGGTTTATATAGCAACACCCCTGAACTAACGACCCAGCTGGGTGCAAACTGAGGGAAGAAAATCCCAGAGTCATATCACTAGTAACCACAAGAGGGAGCCAAAAAGTCTAATTCACAACAGCCCCTGCAAGCAGCCAAGATAGATGCACTTCTTACTTGAGTACCCTGCAGAAAAGACCCTAGCATGCGCAAAGGAGTGATGGAGTGCAAATGCACTACGTCAGCCCACTATAGATCAGATGCCACAAATGTAGGCACACATGCGCATACTGGCATACTAAAGGTGCATGTGATGACCAAAAATAATAATAAGCAATGTATGCAATAATAAACATAAAATACAATACAAAGTTGGTCTATATGTTTATTTTCGGGCAAAGGTGCGGGATATACGAGTAGTGCTGTATAGAAATACAGAGAGGACAGAAAATATATATGTACACATAGTCTGGGGATAAAACCAGGCCGACATAACTTAATAAATGAAAAATATATATATATCTTAGTAGGAAAATACTGCGCAGGCCCTATACATATATCATACCTAGTTTGTACTGCGCAGGTCCTATATATATATCATACCTAGTTTTTTTGCAGAGTTAGAACGCTTAGAGAACTGTTCAGTGGATATGCATTTACCCACATTACCCCAGTAGATAATTATACACATGAGAATAGACAACCAACAAATTGCAGCCCCAAGGTCAATGAAAGAGAACCCACACAAGACTCCCCTACAAAATGGTAAATCAGGAGCAGCAAATAAGCTAGGGGAAAATAGACCTAGGCTACAAAGCACTGCACCAATCCAAGACATAGTAGATGTCGGAGATCACAGAGAGATGTGATGACAGTGTCCACAAAAAATATATAGTGTCCACGAAAAAATATATATATGAACAGTGGGACTCGCTACCAGGGTATATATAGATACCAAAATGTTACCAGAGAATGAAGGCACCATGTGCCCATTTAAATAGAAGCTGATATGCCTCAAAAAAGGAAAAGAAAAAAGAGAGACTACCATGTGGTACTGTGATACAAAACCCCACTCATGTAGGCATTAGAAAAGTACACAAGGAAACATGACGGTAAGGAGAAATATTTTATGAGACATAGTTCATAAAGGCACACTGGGTAGGCCAGGGAGAAAATAGACCTTAAGTTGTATAGTCCTATGCCAACCCAAATCATAGTAGATAACCATTAAGAAATGTGGTAACGGTAACCACAATAGATGGAGGACAAAATATTGCCAAGATATAAACGCCCCATTGTGCGTGATTGGACAAGGAGGAGCTAGTGTACCTAGGAAGAAAGAAACCGTCATGTGGTACTGTGATACATACCCCACTCACGTGAGTGTGTGGAGAACACATAGAATACATGAGAAGGACAAAAAGGATGTTATTTAAATGAAGACACAATGGAGAATGTATCACATGAACCACATATACATGCATTATAAAACAAAGAACACCAGATCAAATCAATCAAAAATCAAATCCAGCCCAAAATTACTCAGAAAACAATGGGTCAGGCATAGAAACCAGTGAACAAAAGCTCCTCGTTAAGTCCATTTGGTGACATACTTTTTAGGTCAAAAATCCAACGTGACTCTCGTCGCAGGAGTTCCTTCGTTAGGTCCCCTCCACGGATGTTGCTCAAAACCTGGTCAACAACCATGATCCGCATGTTCTGATGTTTGCTGTCATGGTGTGCCAGGAAATGGGATGCAACAGATGAAATGGTCTTTTCTTTTTCAATGTCCGTCCTTGCATTGGCGATATTCGACATATGCTGTTGAGTCCTCCGTCTTTCTTCTTGGGTTGTCTGTCCGACATATAGCTTTGGACACGGACAAATCAAAACATAGATTACATTTCTTGACCTGCAGTTAAAGTATTTCCTCGCTTTTAGTTCTCCTGGAAAAATTGTCAAAGTTAGGGAGTCAGTAGCAGTCATATACGGGCATACATTACAATTTCCACACGGAAAAGTACCCTTCAACCTATGTCCTGTCCCCAGGCTCACAGTGGGCCTTTTGAAATGGCTAATAGTAAGAACATCCTTGAGATTCTTGGCCCTCCTAGCAGTGATCCTAGGATTCTCTGATAGAAAAGGCCGCAACCTGGGCTCATTCAACAATATCCCCCAGTGCCTACCCAGGATGTTATAAACGTCCCTCCATTGGTTATTATATGCCGTAATCAGGTTTATCATTGGCATATTCTCATGGGCCTGGGGTTCCAAAAGACTTCGTCTATCTCTTTGTCGAGAGTGCTCAAAAGCACGTGCTATAGTCTTTTTTGGATATCCACGTTTTGACAACCGAGTAGTAAGATCATGTGCCCCCTCTCGAAAATCCGAATCCAAGCTACAGTTGCGTCTTACCCTTAAAAATTGTCCTTTCGGAAGATTGTTTCGTAGGTGTTGGGGATGAAAGCTGGAGAAATGGAGAAGATTGTTCGTGGCTGTCGTCTTACGGAAAATCTTGGTTTGAATTTGGTTGCCAACCTTCATCACCTTTAAGTCCAGGAAATCCACCGACGTCGTGGATAGTGAAGCTGTGAGAGAGATGTTTAACGCATTACTGTTAAGCATGGAAATGAAGTTCCTGCAATCAATTTCGGAGCCCGTCCACAGGACCAACAAATCATCGATATAGCGAAACCAACGAAAAACGTTGGTTTCGAAGTCCCGCAAAGGGCGCACCTGTGTCTCCTCCCACCAACCCATAAAGAGGTTGGCGTAGGAGGGCGCACAGCGGGCGCCCATTGCTGTCCCAGCAATTTGTTTGTAAAATACTCTGTCAAATACAAAGTAAATGTTGGACAAAACAAAGGACAGAAGATCCAAAATGAAAGAATGGTGTCTGCGGTCACCTGTAATCTGTTGGTTCAAGAAAAATGCGACCGCCTCGATGCCCAACGCATGTCCAATGCAAGTGTACAGAGATGTAACATCCATCGTTACCAGAATAGTATTCTCCGGGACCGTCAAATCCTGTAGCTGTCGTATCAGATGGGAAGTATCTTGGATGTAAGAATCTAAATGGATGACAAATGGTTGCAAAAAATGGTCCAAATAAATGCAAGGCCTCTCATACAAACCGCCAATGCCAGCCACAATCGGCCTATACGCTCTATACTATATACAGAGGTCCTGTGTACAATGTCACTAGTGATCACTGTATTACCTGTACACAGACACTGTATACACAGCTCCTGTGCATATTGTCATTGATCATTGTATAACCTGTACAATATATACAGCACTCGTGTGCATAATGTTACTGGTGATAACTGTATTACCTGTACACTGATACTGTATACAAAGCTCCTGTGTATAATGTCACCTGTGATCACTGGTGCCATGTCACCACAGAAGGCGTAGGACCTGCCATTCATCCTGAGCATCTCGACACAAGTCTTTTTCCGTTTTCACCGAGGTTTGACAAAGACCTGGGAAGGGTCAAAACGTAACCTTACCTTAATGTTTTTTTCTTTCTGTGGTGTTCTCTGCGCATGTAATAAGCACGAAAAAATTTTTTTGCAAACTTCATCATTGTTTGAGTGCGGCTGTTTTCTTCTGAGACATACGGATAACACACAGACAACAGCTGTGTGCTATTTGTTTTTTTTTCCTCGGGCCATTGACTTGCATTGACAAATTTGATTCTCAACATGGATGAAAGAAGGACATGTGAAAGTCACTTTGATTGTAATAGGTCCAAGATCTAACTGTAAAAAATATGGATAGCACAAAAAACTGCTGAGTGAAACAGGTCTTCTGAGATTCTTAAAATCTCATACCCAATTATGTTAGTTACTGTTAAAGGCCCCCACACACAGTAGACACAGTTGGCCAAACCAACCAATATTGACAGGTTCGACAAACAGCTGTGATTTTAATTACATCCAGACACAGTTGGTTCTGCGCTTCCTATAAAAGCAGGCTTTACCATGTTATTAGCCATAGGTAAGTGTTCACACTGGGCAGTCAGCTCAGGTACCCATCCGTTTTGAGATTACCTTGACGTTTGGTGGATGGGCTCACAACTTTTGGCCAAATCTTGTGCTAAGAATCTCATGTGTTTTTTCATAAATTTCCCAAGCCATTATGATATTCACATTTCATGTATTGCACATTTCCTGCCTTAGCACAGTAAATTTTGAGTGCAGCCATTGATCTATTTGCTATATGACTTTTCTGGTTATGCACCAGTTCAGACTATATTGCTGTTCAGTCAGTTTTCTTATATTTACTATGTACTATTTTTTCTGACTTGAACGCCCCGCCCTTCACCATGCTGTGATTTTAATTACATCCAGACACAGTTGGTTCTGAGCTTCCTATAAAAGCAGGCTTTACCATGTTATTAGTCATAGGTAAGTGTTCACACTGGGCAGTCAGCTCAGGTACCCATCCGTTTTGAGATTACCTTGACGTTTGGTGGATGGGCTCACAACTTCTGGCCAAATCTTGTGCTAAGAATCTCATATTGTACTTCATCATATTGGTAAAATGTCTTCAGTATGACTTGTGCGTATTTGTGAAAAAAATGGAAATTTGGGAAAATTTGGAAAACTTCGCAATTTTCCAAATTTGAATTTTCATGCCGTTAAATCACAGATATGTCTCTCAAAATAATTAATAACATTTCTCATATGTCTACTTTACATCAGCACAATTTTGGAACCACATTTTTTTTTTTAGGAATTTATAACGGTTAAACGTTGACCAGTGATTTTTCATTTTTCCAGCAAAATTTACAAAACCATTTTTTTTTTAGGGACCACCTCACATTTGAAGTAACTTTAAGGGGTCTATATGATAGAAGATACCCAAAAGTGACACCATTCTAAAAACTGCACCCCTCAAGGTGCTCAAAACCACATTCAAGAAGTTTATTAACCCTTTAAGTGCTTCACAGGAATTTTTTTTTTTTAAATTAACTTTAAACTTTGCTTCACAAAAAATTGAATTCAGATCCAATTTTTTTTTATTTTGACAAGTGTAACAGGAAAAAATTGACCCAAAATTTGTTGTGAGCACGCCAATACCCCATATGAGGGAGAAAACCACTGTTTGGGCGCATGGCAGAGGTCGGAAGGGAAGAAGCGCCATTTGACTTTTTAAATACAAAATTTGCTGGAATCATTAGCGGACAAATTTGCTGGAACAATTGGCGGATGCTGTGTCACGTTTGAAGAGCCCCTGATGTGCCTATACAATGAAAATCCCCCACAAGTGACACCATTTTGGAGACTAGGCCACTTAGGGAGCTGATCTTGATGGGTGGTGAGCACATTGAACCAATAGGTGCTTCACAGAAGTTTATAACGCCGTAACAATTTTAAAAAATCACATTTTCCCCACAAATATGTTTTTAGCACAAAATATTGCATTTTTATAAGGGTAACAGGAGAAATTGCATCATACAATTTGTTATGCAATTTCTCCTGAGTACGCCGATACCCCATATGAGGGAGAAAACTATTATTTGGGTGCATGGCAGGGCTCAGAAGGGAAGGGGCGACATTTGACTTTTTTAATGTAAAATTTCCTGGAATCATAAGCGGACGTCCTGTCCCATTTGGAGAGCCCATGATTTACCTAAACGGTGGAAACCCCCCTCAAGTGACCCCATTTTGGAAACTATACCCTTCAAGGAATGTACTTAGATGCCTTGTTAGCACCTTGAACCCCCAGGTGCTTCACAGAAGTTTATAACATTGAGCCATGACAATAAAAAAAAAATCACATTTTCAACACAAAAATGTTATTTTGGCCCCAAATTTTGCATTTTCATAAGGATAAAAGGAGAAATTGCAGCATACAGTTTGTTGTGAAATTTCTTCTGAGTACGCTGATACCCCATATGTGGGGGAATAGTTTTGAGGCACAGTGCAAAGCTTAAAAGGGAAGAGGCTCCATATTGGAGTTCAAATTTTACTGGAATGGTTTGAGGGTGCCATGTCACACTGGCAGAGCCCCTGAGGTGCCAGAACAACAGAATCACCCTATTTGTGAACTCATTTTACAAACTACACTCCCCAATGAATTAATCTAGTGGTGCAGTGATCATATTGACACCACATGTGCTTCACAGAATTTTATACCACTGAGCGGTGAAGAAAGAATAAATTACATTTTTACCACTAAAATGTTGTTTTAGCTTCAAGTTTTTAATTCTTCTAGGGGTTAATATGAATTTTTTTCAAACAAACTGAGGTCCATTTTTTCTGAGTGCACCAATACCGTACATGTAATCGGGAAATAATTTTCAGGCGCAGTGCAAAGCTCAGAAGGCAAGGAGCACCAGATTTTACTGTTATGGTTTGCAGGTGCCGTAGCCCACTGCGAGAGCCCATGAGGTGCCAGAACAGCAGAACCCACCATAAGTGACCCCATTTTACAAACTATACCTCTCAATGAATTCATCTAGGGGTGCAGTGATCATATTGACACCACGGGTGTGTCACAGAATTTTATACCATTGGTCAGTGAAGAAAAAATAACTACATTTTTACCATCAAAATTTTGTTTTAGCCCCAGATTTTACATTATCACACAAGAAGTGGGTAAAAATGGCACCAAAATTTGTCCCATAATTTCTACTGAATGTGGCAATACCCCATATGTGGCTGTACAGTACTACTTAGCCATATGGAGAGCAGGGCTGCCACTAGAAATTTCGGGGCCCTATACTGGCAAAATTTTCAGGGCCCCCTTGAGACTCCGCCCAGGCTCCACCCCTTGAACTGTCCACAGTCCCACCGCTCTCTCTTGGAAAATCTCTACTTCTCACCTATCACACATTAACAGTTCCCATCACCAGATCACACATATAGCCAGCAGCTTTTGTTTTGGCCAAAAGATTTTTTAAGCCACCACCATAACACGGTAGACACTTTTGGCCGGGCCCTACTCTACTGTAACCTTCTAAATATTTGTTAAAATATGCAATACAATTTAGGTATATTTTTAATTATTTCTCAATTTTTAAAATGACCAATAATATCACATACAAGGAACAAATACAACACCATGACCAGACCACATATTACCACCAGTGACTGAATAATATCACATACAAGGAACAAATACCACCGCACCATGACCAGACCACATATTACCACCACAAAGTGACCGAATAATATCACATACAAGGAACAAATACCACCGCACCATGACCAGACCACATATTACCACCACATAGTGACCAAATAATAGCATATACAAAAAACAAATACCACCACACCATGTCCAGACCACATATTACCACCACATAGTGACTGAATACAATACTGATCAGTAATAAAAAAAATACAATACTAATATCACCATCAGTGCCATTATACACAGGAGATGTGTACCTAGTATGCAGTGTCTGTGTACAGGTTATACAGTGATCACCGGTGACATTATACACAGGACCTCTGCATATAGTATACAGTGTATAGTGTCAGTGTATAGGTAACACACTGACTCACCAGTGACGTCTCTAGGTGAAGTCCTTCTTTCGTCAAGCACAGACCGCCATCACTTCATCCAGCCAGGACTTGTCTCTGCAGGAAATAACACAGTTATCTCGAGCTCCGCTTGCAGAACACATTACTTAATTTTTTCCAACTTCTACATTACACCACATGAAGAAAAAGAGGCAACATAGTGTCACTCTACACAGTAACAGGACCGCCCCCCCCCCCCCATTTTAAACAGTGTCCTCAAAAAATAAAATAAATACATCACTGCAGTAATAATATCCCTTAATTAGCCCCTATGGTAATAATAATATCCCCCACCCTGGCCCCGTGTGTCTCATTCCTGGCTTCAGCCATACAGTGGGGCAAAAAAGTATTTAGTCAGTCAGCAATAGTGCAAGTTCCACCACTTAAAAAGATGAGAGGCGTCTGTAATTTACATCATAGGTAGACCTCAACTATGGGAGACAAACTGAGAAAAAAAAATCCAGAAAATCACATTGTCTGTTTTTTTATCATTTTATTTGCATATTATGGTGGAAAATAAGTATTTGGTCAGAAACAAACAATCAAGATTTCTGGCTCTCACAGACCTGTAACTTCTTTTTTAAGAGTCTCCTCTTTCCTCCACTCATTACCTGTAGTAATGGCACCTGTTTAAACTTGTTATCAGTATAAAAAGACACCTGTGCACACCCTCAAACAGTCTGACTCCAAACTCCACTATGGTGAAGACCAAAGAGCTGTCAAAGGACACCAGAAACAAAATTGTAGCCCTGCACCAGGCTGGGAAGACTGAATCTGCAATAGCCAACCAGCTTGGAGTGAAGAAATCAACAGTGGGAGCAATAATTAGAAAATGGAAGACATTCAAGACCACTGATAATCTCCCTCGATCTGGGGCTCCACGCAAAATCCCACCCCGTGGGGTTAGAATGATCACAAGAACGGTGAGCAAAAATCCCAGAACCACGCGGGGGGACCTAGTGAATGAACTGCAGAGAGCTGGGACCAATGTAACAAGGCCTACCATAAGTAACACACTACGCCGCCATGGACTCAGATCCTGCAGTGCCAGACGTGTCCCACTGCTTAAGCCAGTACATGTCCGGGCCCGTCTGAAGTTTGCTAGAGAGCATTTGGATGATCCAGAGGAGTTTTGGGAGAATGTCCTATGGTCTGATGAAACCAAACTGGAACTGTTTGGTAGAAACACAACTTGTCGTGTTTGGAGGAAAAAGAATACTGAGTTGCATCCATCCAACACCATACCTACTGTAAAGCATGGTGGTGGAAACATCATGCTTTGGGGCTGTTTCTCTGCCAAGGGGCCAGGACGACTGATCCGGGTACATGAAAGAATGAATGGGGCCATGTATCGTGAGATTTTGAGTGCAAACCTCCTTCCATCAGCAAGGGCATTGAAGATGAAACGTGGCTGGGTCTTTCAACATGACAATGATCCAAAGCACACCGCCAGGGCAACGAAGGAGTGGCTTCGTAAGAAGCATTTCAAGGTCCTGGAGTGGCCTAGCCAGTCTCCAGATCTCAACCCTATAGAAAACCTTTGGAGGGAGTTGAAAGTCCGTGTTGCCAAGCGAAAAGCCAAAAACATCACTGCTCTAGAGGATATCTTCATGGAGGAATGGGCCAACATACCAACAACAGTGTGTGGCAACCTTGTGAAGACTTACAGAAAACAATTGACCTCTGTCATTGCCAACAAAGGATATATTACAAAGTATTGAGATGAAATTTTGTTTCTGACCAAATACTTATTTTCCACCATAATATGCAAATAAAATGATAAAAAAACAGACAATGTGATTTTCTGGATTTATTTTTCTCAGTTTGTCTCCCATAGTTGAGGTCTACCTATGATGTAAATTACAGACGCCTCTCATCTTTTTAAGTGGTGGAACTTGCACTATTGCTGACTGACTAAATACTTTTTTGCCCCACTGTATGTTCACCCATCCTGCCCTCATGAGTATCCATCCTGCCCCATATGATCTCCCCATCCTGCCCCATCTGTCTCCATCGTATCCATCTTGTCCCATGATCCTGCACGATCTGTCTCCAACCCTGCTCCATCTGTCTCCAATCATGCCCCCATGTCTTTCATCCTGCACCGTGTCTCCAATCATACCATGTATCTCCATTCTGCCCCGTGTCTCCAATCATGCCCGTATCTCCATTCTGCCCCGTGTCTCCAATCATGCCCGTATCTCTATTCTGCCCGCTATGGCTCCAATAATGCCCCATGTCTCCAATCATGCCCCCTGTGTCTCCATTCTGCCCCATCTGTCTCCAGTCATGCCCCCAGTGTCTCCAGTCATGCCCTGTATCTCCATTCTGCCCTGGTGTCCAGCATTCTGTCCCTGTGTCCAGCATTCTGCCCCTGTATCCAGCATTCTGCCCCTGTATCCAGCATTCTGCCCGTGTCTCATAGTCTGCCCCTCGTGTCCAGCATTCTGCCCGTGTCCAGCATTCTGCCCCCGTGTCTCTCAGTCTGCCCCTCGTGTCCAGCATTCTGCCCCTCGTGTCCAGCATTCTGCCCATGTCCAGCATTCTGCCCCTGTGTCCAGCATCTCTGCCCCAGCGTGTCCAGCATTCTGCCCGTGTCCAGCATCTCTACCCCCCGTGTCCAGCATCTCTACCCCAGCGTGTCCAGCATTCTGCCCCTGTGTCCAGCATCTCTGCCCCAGCGTGTCCAGCATTCTGCCCCTGTGGCCAGCATTCTGCCCCTGTGGCCAGCATCTCTGCCCCTGCGTGTCCAGCATCTCTGCCCCAGCGTGTCCAGCATTCTGCCCCTGTGTCCACCATCTCTGCCCCTGCGTGTCCAGCATTCTGCCCCTGTGTCCAGCATCTTTGCCCCAGCGTGTCCAGCATTCTGCCCCTGTGTCCAGCATCTCTGCCCCAGGATGTCCAGCATCTCTGCCCCAGCGTGTCCAGCATCTCTGCCCCAGCGTGTCCAGCATTTTGCCCCAGCATGTCCAGCATTCTGCCCCAGCGTGTCCAGCATTCTGCCCCAGCGTGTCCAGCATTCTGCCCCTGTGTCCACCATCTCTGCCCCAGCGTGTCCAGCATTCTGCCCCTGTGTCCAGCATTCTGCCCCTGTGTCCAGCATCTCTGCCCCAGCATGTCCAGCATTCTTCCCCAGCGTGTCCAGCATTCTGCCCCAGCGTGTCCAGCATTCTGCCCCAGCGTGTCCAGCATTCCGCCCCTGTGTCCAGCATCTCTGCCCCAGCGTGTCCAGCATTCTGCCCCTGTGTCCAGCATTCTGCCCCTGTGTCCAGCATCTCTGCCCCAGCGTGTCCAGCATTCTGCCCCAGCGTGTCCAGCATTCTGCCCCAGCGTATCCAGCATTCTGCCCCTGTGTCCAGCATTCTGCCCCAGCATGTCCAGCATTCTGCCCCTGTGTCCACCATCTCTGCCCCAGTGTGTCCAGCATTCTGCCCCTGTGTCCACCATCTCTGCCCCAGCGTGTCCAGCATTCTGCCCCTGTGTCCAGCATTCTGCCCCTGTGTCCAGCATCTCTGCCCCAGCGTGTCCAGCATTCTGCCCCAGCGTGTCCAGCATTCTGCCCCTGTGTCCAGCATTCTGCCCCAGCATGTCCAGCATTCTGCCCCTGTGTCCACCATCTCTGCCCCAGTGTGTCCAGCATTCTGCCCCTGTGTCCACCATCTCTGCCCCAGCGTGTCCAGCATTCTGCCCCTGTGTCCAGCATTCTGCCCCTGTGTCCACCATCTCTGCCCCAGCGTGTCCAGCATTCTGCCCCTGTGTCCAGCATTCTGCCCCTGTGTCCACCATCTCTGCCCCAGCGTGTCCAGCATTCTGCCCCTGTGTCCACCATCTCTGCCCCAGCGTGTCCAGCATTCTGCCCCTGTGTCCACCATCTCTGCCCCAGCGTGTCCAGCATCTCTGCCCCAGCGTCTCCAGCATTCTGCCCCGGGGCCTCCTGGATCGCCGCTCTCAAAAAAAAAAAAACATGAGTTCTTACCTGGCCGTGCTCCTGTGGCGGGCGAAGCTCACTCCCTCCACGCAGGTGAAGTACGCACTCGCCGGCGGCTGACAATGATGTCAGACGCCGGCGACATGCGCACTGTTGCTCAACTCAGCTGCCAGCCTCCGACTGGCTGGCAGCTGTTTACTATTGACGTGCAGGCGCGGGCCCGCACGTCAATAGCGTGCCACAGCGCCTGCAGGGGGGGCCCGGTGAGCAGATGAGACAGGGCCCGATGCGGGCCCCCTCTGCCCACAGGGCCCCATACGCCAGTCATGGCTGTAATGCCCTGATGGCGGCCCTGATGGAGAGACTCGGGAGGAACGGATCGCTATTTGCCTCCTGGAGTGCAGATTTTTCTAGAACAGTTTGCGGACTCCATATGCAGAGCCCATGATTGCTAGAAGAGTAGAATACCCTCTCAATTGACCCCATTTTGGAAACTATACCCCTTGGGGAATTTATCTACAGGTGTAGTGACGTAGTGACGATTTTCGCTCCATGGGTATTTTCCAGAAACAATCAATATGTGGTTTAGGTACACTGTGGGGCTCAGAAGGGAGGGTGCATTTGGATTCAGGAGCACAGAATTTGCTGAATTTTCTTTTGGCGGGTGAGGAGCCATTTCACTTTTCCAGAGCCTTTGTACTATCAGTAACGTGGAAGCCACCTATATTTCCGTTAACAGATGACAGACCTGAGTGGGGACTTGCTTTTTTTGTGGATTGAGTTTACGCTTTTATTGGGAACATTTTACATAACATTTTGGATCAGTTATCCAGTGCTCTACGCTGACCTTTGGGTTTCGGGTGCTTGAAATGTATTGGATTTATTGGATGTAAAATTTTATGAATCTTTGCTACCCTAACGGAAGAGTCACGTGGCTGTATAACTCTGATGAGGATCGCAACTCAATGCTCAGACTGGCCGTCGGCTCTTCTGACCAGAGTGTGACAGCATGAATTTCTATGTATCTGTCACACTCGGATCAGGAGAGCGGACTGCCAGTCCGAGCATTGCGTTACAATCCTAGTCCACGTTATATAGCCGTATGACTGTGCAGCGCCCCAGAGTCCTGGTCGTTGCAGTACTGTGGCTCCGCCACTATGGGGAGCTATGGTACGTCTGATGGCACTGAAGGAGTTCATCTGATCAGGTATCACAGACACCAATACATTTCACAGCCGGGCCTCCGGGGGAGCTAAGGGTGCTATTCATTAGGCCACTCCCCACCATAGTGGGTAAACTGGGGGTCAGGCAGGAAGTTAGATCAGAAAGCTGACTGGGTTGGAACCAGGCAACACCTTGTGGCAGAGGGTGTTGTAGGGGAAGATACAGTAGGGTCTCTGTCAGGGGTGGGATCCTGACAGAGGCTTGGCAAGAAGAACGAACGTAACGGGACCGTGCCTGCTCCGGGTAGCGGCGGTGCCCAAGAAAGGATGAGAAGAGAGATAGATTGTGCTGAGTGAGAAACAAGATCACGCAAAGGAGAAATACCAGTAGGAGTCGTGCTGTAAGACCGAAGCAACATCCTACTGAGGCGCACTACCGGTGGCCGGAACGCCGAGGGAGTAGAATAACATTCAGCTTCAAGCAATACTCCAAACAGCGGCAGGACAGTCAGTCTAAGGCGGGCTGTCTAACACATATCACCTATGTAGTCTTGGGGGGCAACTTGTGGAGAGGGGCGACTCTAGGGTCCCGGAAGAGCTCCGAGCCTACCCGTCAAACGGGTGCCGTCCCAACCAGAACATCAGGGAGGGACGGAGGATTAGCAGAACATCATCTAATCGAGTTGTGAGGGAACTTAAGAAACAGACACAACAGTTGTGGGGACTTTCCGTAAGCACAGCAGGGGAGGACCACAACACATAGCGCTAGGGGGAAGGCACAGATTTCCTCCTGTGAAGAGAACTCTGGAGGTGCCATTGGACCGGCCGGACTTGCGCAGCCTGGTGAACCGTATTCTGGACTGAGGACCCAGAGATCTTCAGTAAAGAGGTAAAGAGACTGCAACCTGGTGTCCTCGTTATTTACCGCGACCTGCACCCCACAACTGCACCATTATCACCACACTCCATACCTATATACTACTGTGCGCCCCACGGCAGGGTCACGGACCGGGGCCTAGCCGCCGTGACAACCCCAGAGCAGAGACTCACAGGCCCGGTACCGGGTACCCCTCGGCCCTGCGGCGGTGGGGGCGCTACAACTGTACCCCAAGGCTGTTTACATACAGATTAGATAATGACTGGTTTAGTTGCTCGGCTGCTTGTCCATGTGTTTTCAATGGGGATAGGTGAGTAAACTGCTACAGCTACCCCCAGCAGTACAAAATGATAAGGTGTTGTATTTAGCATGGGGAAGAGTTAGAAGTCACATTCCAGGTATGGGCAAGATTGATTACATTGATATTAATGTGTAGGGTGACCTATTTACTTATGAGTCTGACTACTGTCAGCTATTGATACCACCATGAGTCTAGCTATTAGAAGGTCAGCTATGTGATTCCTCCCATGCATTGTTCTGTAGCTGCCAACAGCCCAAAAACCACATGTAAGGGATTGGGGATTGGGGAATCGTTACCAACTTGACCTGCTCATTTTTAAGCAATTTTATAGACTGGTCTGGCAACAGTTTTACAGCTGAAGACCATAAACAGCAGCAAAGCAATAGTAGTGGATTCTACAGCTATTAATGAAGGATTCCGAGAATAGTGATAATAAGAAAGGGATTGCCATTGATGTAATTCTCTGCTATATTTTATAAACTAATGTGTTTTGTTAATAATGCCTGAATGTGCAAATCTGGAGGAGAAGTAGAGACAGAATTACTAGTTCCGCTGTCTTCGCCTTTCATATTTCCTTTGTGTGGCACAGTCATGCGTTATGCCTGGCTCGTCTCATCAGTACTGTAAATACTCATTGCTGCTATTCCTGTACAAGCATAAACGTAGGTGTTATACATACAAACAGGCTTCAAAGTGGAGCTGCACCTTTCGTTCTGTCTGAACCTGTCCTACACATCCAAAATAAATAGTAGCCGACGTCAAGTAGAATGAGTTTACTCCATAGCCGCTCATCACTTCCTGCCATTTACTCAAGTGTATTCAAGTTAATAAAGATGGATGCAATGTAAAGCTGAAGCACAATACATTAAAGTGAAATGGGACAATTATCCCTTTTAACTATTTGAGCTGCTTATAAAATGAATGAATGTAAAAACCGAATTGTCCGGAAAAAAAAAAGTCTGTGTGCGCATCAAAACTGTGTCAGCAAATGAGACTAATTAAATAATTTTAGGATGGTTGTATACGAGATTACTATTCTGAAGTCTTCCCTGTGCAAATACAATAAGTGATCCGCACCACCAATGTAAACAAGGCAAGGACAAAAACTTCAAACACCCCATTGATGGATGGCTGTATCGTCCTCCTTTGTCTCCACTTGAAAGTATATTTTTAGATGTATACATTCATCCCTAGATTACCCTCATCTTCTGGCTACAGGGCAACACACACCTGAGCCATCCACACAAGCCATCTGGGCACCTGAACTAGAAGTAACAGCTTTTGTTTATAAAGTTTCCTAATTTGTTCACCCAATTCTTTGACAAAACAAATTGCGGTTAGACCCCCAAGCGTAATAATTGTTCTAAGATAAAAAGGATGAGTATCAGGGTTAGAAAAATATATAGACATCAAAAGTCATTATTGTCAGTGCTGATGACTGATTTGCTGTAACTAAAGAAAATTGCAGATTTAGAGGGGTTTTCCCATTACCTAAAAGTCATTTTCTTAAAAGAAAATTACTTTGTAACTGACTTCAGTTAAAATATTGTTCTGATTGTGAGATAAATAAATATTTGTGATGAGAGAGCGTGCTTGGATAAGGCCTGTTTGTTAGGCAGTCCTCCAAATTATGCAAGAACCATTTATGGAAGAAGCAGGCAGCTGGTATTCTATCTGTAATGGAGTGGCCAGCGCAGTCACCAGATCTCAACCCCATTGAGCTGTTGTGGGAGCAGCTTGACCGTATGGTGCACAAAAAGTGCCCATCAAGCCAAACCAACTTATGGGAGGGACATCTGGAAGCATGGGGTGAAATTTCTCCAGATTACCTCTGCAAATTAACTGCTAGAATGCCAAAGGACTGCAATACTGTAATTGCTGCAAAGGGAGCATTCTTTGATGAAAGCAAAGTTTGAAGGAGAAAATTATTACTTCAAATAAAAATCTTTTTTTTGAACCTTGTCAATGTCTGGGCTAGATTTTCAATTCATTTGGCAAATCATTTGATTAATAAAAGTGTGAGTTTTCATGGAAAACACAAAATTGTCTGGGTGACCCTAAACTTTTGAACGGTAGTGTATATATATATGTATGTATTTACAGTATATACATATACATATATATATATATATATATATATATATATATATATATATATATGTATACACACTAACTTCTGGCTTAGAGGGGTGTCCAGAAAAGTTGGATTGAAATTTAAATTTACTGCTAGGCATCCTGATTACACCCTCTATTTGTTTCTATGGTTTATAGCGTTCCTGGGACGTGAGTTCAGAGAGATGTTACACACATGTTCGCAATGTGGAATATTTTTAAGTACAGTATGTAGATGACGTTTTTGCCTCGGGGTCTATGAGAAGTTCTTGCGGTTGGTAGTATTCCTACTTAAAACTTTGTAGTTTAATTGGTGCAGTGTGTACAGAGTTGCTGTCTTGATTTTCAGGGACACATTGGAGAGAAGGTTAACGTAGTTGAAGCATGATTAGCTTCAGACCCTTTTGGATAATGTGGGGGAGACTTGAGGGTAATATGAGGAAAATAATTTAGATAGTGCTGACATCAGGGGGCCAAATGGAGATTTAACCCCTTCATGACCTTGGGATTTTCCATTTTTCCGTGTTCGTTTTTCACTCCCCTCCTTCCCTTAGTCTAACTTTTTTATTTTTCTGTCAATTTGGCCATGTGAGGGCTTATTTTTTGCAGGACGAGTTGTACTTTTGAACAACATCATTGGTTTTAGCATGTCGTGTACTAGAAAACAGGAAAAAAATTCCAAGTGCGGTGAAATTGCAAAAAAAGTGCAATTCCACACTTGTTTTTTGTTTGGCTTTTTTGCTAGGTTCACTACATGCTAAAACTGACCTGCCATTATGATTCTCCAGGTCATTACGAGTTCATAGACACCTAACATGACTAGGTTCTTTTTTATCTACGTGGTGAGAAAAAATTCCAAACTTTGCTAAAAAAAAAAAAAATTGCGCCATTTTACGAGGTCGGTTGAGGGCTTATTTTTTGCATGCCTAGCTGGCATTTTTAATGATACCATTTCGGTGCAGATACGTTCTTTTGATCACCCGTTATTGCATTTTAATGCAATGTCGCGGCGACCAAAAAAAGGAATTCTGGCGTTTCAAATTTTTTTCGCTACGCTGTTTAGCGATCAGGTTAATGCTTTTTTTTATTGATAGATCGGGCGATTCTGAAGGCGGCGATACCAAATATGTGTAGGTTTGATTTTTTTTTTATTGATTTATTTTGAATGGGGCAAATGGGGGTGATTTAAACTTTTATATTTTTTTTATTTTTTTCACATTTTTTTTACGTTTTTTTTTTACTTTTGCCATGCTTCTATAGCCTCCATAGAAGGCTAGAAGCTGGCACAACGCGATCGCCTCTGCTACATAGCAGCAATCTTATGTTCGCTGCTATGTAGCAGAAATGCAGGTGTGCTGTGAGCGCCGACCACAGGGTGCATCAGTAACCATAGAGGTCTCAAGGACCTCTATGGTTACAATGGAGAAGCATCGCCGACCTCCGATCATGTGACGGGGGTCGGCGATGCGCTTATTTCCGGCCGCCCGGCCGGAAGCGGTAGTTAAATGCCGCTGTCTGCGTTTGACAGTGGCATTTAACTAGTTAATAGGCGCGGGCAGATCGCAATTTTGCCCGCGCCTATTACGGGCACATGTCAGCTGTTCAAAACGGCTGACATGTCCCGGCTTTGATGCGGGCTCACCGCCAGGGCCCGCATCAAAGCGGGGCTTCTGACCTCGGACGGGATAGTACGTCTGAGGTCAGAAAGGGGTTAAAACAAAGCATGGTATCAGAATTTAAATGTGACAAAGCATTATCACCATTACGGTTGAGGGACTTAATTACTGTACTGTATGGAGGTCAAAATGAGGAACATACATTATTAGTTTATGGTGGCAAATGGGGTACATAATTACAGTAGGGACCAATTAGGGGACATTATTACTGCTGTAATATAATTTACTTTTTAGAATAGTGTTTTCCATGGGGGGAACAAAAGAGTGGTCCTCCTACTGTACAGGGCAGCACTATGCCGCTTTTGTCTGTGCCAGATGAAGAAGAAAAGCGTAGATGAATAACATCTCCAATAGCCATCACTGGTAAGTCAGTGTGTTACCTGTACACTATTAATACATACAGAGCTCCTGGGTATAATGTCACTGGTGATCCCTGTATTACCAGTACACTATATACAGAGCGCCTGTGTATAATGTCACTGGTGAGTCATTGTATTACCTGTACACTGTATCATTTTCATTTTTCTTCCCATTGTCCTCTTACCATTCTACACACCATTTTTTCACTATATTACATTCTCACCCCTTTTGTTCCTTTTTTACTTTTCTCATCTATATATATAATTGTCTAAGGGTCACTTCCGTCTGTCTGTCCTGGAAATCCTGCGTCTCTGATTGGTCGAGGCCGCTAGGCACAGTCCGGCCGAGAATTAGTCCCTCCCTACTTCCGTCCAGTCAGTGCCCGGCGCCCGCTCCATACTCCCCTCCAGTCAGTGCTCACACAGGGTTAATGGCAACGTTAACGGACCGCATTATGCTGCGGGTAACGCACTCCGTTAACGCTGCTATTATCCCTGTGTGACCAACTTTTTACTATTGATGCTGCCTATGCAGCATCAATAGTAAAAAAAATCTAATGTTAAAAATAATAAAAAACCAAAAAACCTGCTATTCTCACCTTCCGTTGTCCGCCGATGCGCGCGCGGCTGCCGCCAGCTTCCGTTCCCAGAGATGCATTGCGAAATTACCCAGAAGACTTAGCAGTCTCGCAAGACCGCTAAGCCATCTGGGTAATTTTGCAATGCATCTCTGGGAACGGAAGCTGGCGTCAGCGGCTCGCGCATCGGGACAGCTTCGCTGGACGACGGAGGGTGAGTATATAACTATTTTTTTTTTAACAGGGATATGGTGCTCACACTGCTATATACTACATGGGCTGTGTTATATACTATGTGGCCAGTGTTATATACTGCGTGGCTCATACATGCATATTCTAGAATACCTGATGCGTTACAGCCACGCATGCGTTACAGCCATGTGTCTTAGGGTCACTTCCGTCTGTCTGTCTGCCCTTCTGTCTTTCTGTCATGGATATTCATTGGTCGCGGCCTCTGTCTGTCATGGAATCCAAGTCGCTGATTGGTCTCGGCAGCTGCCTGTCATAGCTGCCGCGACCAATCAGCGACGGCCACAGTCCGATTAGTCCCTCCCTACTCTCCTGCAGTCAGTGCCCGCCTCCCGCTCCATACTCCCGCAGTCACCGCTCACACAGGGTTAATGCCAGCAGTAACGGACCGCGTTATGCCGCGGGTAACTCACTCCGTTACCGCCGCTATTAACCCTGTGTGACCAAGTTTTTATTATTGATGCTGCCTATGCATGTTAAAAATAATTTAAAAAATAAAAAATTATTATATACTCACCTTCCGCCGCCTTTCCCGCTCCTCGCGACGCTCCGGTGACCGGTCCATGCAAGCGGCAGGTTCCGTTGGCAAGGATGGTCTGCGAGAAGGACCTGCCATGACGTCACGGTCATGTGACCGCTATGTCATCACAAGTCCTGCGCGCCTGCGTGAGAAGGACCTGCCATGACGTCACGGTCATGTGACCGCGACGTCATCACACCCTGGGCCTGCATCGAACACAGGCGACAGAACTACAAGGGGCCCCTCGGAAGGCAATATACTATGTGGCTCTGTGCTGTATACTACATGGCTGGGCAATATACTACATGGCTCTGTGCTGTATACTACGTGGTTAGGCAATATACTACGTGACTGGCCAATATACTACGTGACTGGCTAATATACTACGTGGCTGGGGAATATACTACGTGGCTCTGTGCTGTATACTACGTCGCTGTGCAATATACTACATGGCTCTGTGCAATATACTACATCACTGGGCAATATACTACGTGGCTGGGCAATATACTACGTAACTGGGCAATATACTACGTGGGCTGTGCAATATACTACGTGGCTCTGTGCTGTATACTATGTCACTGGGCAATATACTACGTGGCTGGGCAATATACTACGTAACTGGGCAATATACTACGTAACTGGGCAATATACTACGTAATTGGGCAATATACTACGTGGGCTGTGCAATATACTACGTGGCTGGGCAATATACTACGTGGCTGGGCAATATACTACATGGCTGGGCAATATACTACGTGGGCTGTGCAGTGTCCTACGTGGGCTGTGCAATATACTACATGGACATGCATATTCTAGAATACCCGATGCGTTACAGCCACGTAGTATACAGCACAGAGCCACATAGTATACAGCACAGAGCCACGTAGTATGTAGTATATTGGCCAGCCACGTTGTATATTGCAGTCACGTAGTATATTGCCCAGTAACGTAGTATATTTCCCAGTGACGTAAAATAAAAAATAAACATATACTCACCTTCCGAAGGCCCCTTGAAGTCCTGGCGCCTGTGTGCGGTGCAAGCGGCAGCTTCCGGTCCCAGGGTTGGTATGAGCGCAGGACCTGTGATGACGTCGCGGTCACATGACTGTGACATAATGGCAGGTCCTTCTCGCATATTATCCTTGGCACCGGAACCTGTCGCTTGCAATTCCAAGGACAGCGCGCCACGTAGGAGGGTGAGAATAACCTTTTTTTTATTATTATTATTTGTAACATTAGATCTTTTTACTATTGATGCTGCATACGCAGCATCAATAGTAAAAAGTTGGTCACACAGGGTTAATAGCTGCATTACCGGAGTGCGTTACACCGCAGTAACGCTGGCATTAACCCTGTGTGAGGGCTGACTGAGGGGAGTATAGAGCGGGCACTGACTGCGGGGAGGAAAGAGCGGCCATTTTGCTGCCGGACTGTGCCCGTCGCTGATTGGTCGTGGCAATGGTCGTGGGCGTTTTGCCACGACCAATCAGCGACTTGGATTCCATGACAGACAGAGGCCGCGACCAATGAATATCCGTGACAGACAGACAGAAAGACAGAAGGACAGACAGAAAGACGGAAGTGACCCTTAGACAATTATATAGTATATATATATATATATATATATATATATATATATATATATATATATATATATATATATATATCAGAGAAAATATATTTTTCCTGTTTCTGCTTATATGTCTTTCTTCAATCTCACCTCTAAGATTACTGGTAGCCTCATGACTAAATGACCTAGACCACTATGTGGTGTATTACCTTTTTCTCGCATGAGTAAGAAAAGAAAGACAAGTTTTTAAAAAAGGTGCATTTATTGTATGAAGTTTTGTCTATAGTAACTTATTTTATGACATATTTTATCTTGTAAATTGTCTCCATTTCTATATGTTCAACTGCTCATTTATTTATTCTATAATATTTTCTCACTTGAACCGCATCATGTGCCTACCCTATAAACTATCATGTGATGGGCCTTATTCCTCTATAGAAATCATTGTAAACCTTGCATACTGCATATGTTTTTTGTTTCATGAAGAAGAAGTAGATTACAATTCGAAACGCGTAGAAAAATAAAAAAAGAACTTTTTTTATATTTTTACTGGCATTTCACACTTTCTTCATCAGCTGGCCACGCGGATAGAGACCATAATCTTTCCAAATATTTCCATGATTTTGTGGTGAAATCACCCATAGATCTGCAGCAGCCATATAACCTGGGAAGAGGTCAGCATATATTGGTACTATCTCTGATAATTATTACCAGATAAGACCCTATTTTTTGCACTCATTTTCTCCTCAGCCCTTTTTATCTTTGTAATAGCGTGCAGGTACTGAGTATGTCACCACGGAACAGACAGACCAACAGTTGAGGGGTTTAATAACAGGAATTAGGTTCTCCTCGCAGGGAGGAAGCAACGGAAAATAACTAGCAATAAAACAATGCAAAAATACGGGAGTTAAACAATATAACAGAATTAAGCAGGATTTCTTGAGAAAAGAACACTTATCAGTCTGATGAGGACTTGCTTGGAGGGTCGTCTTCTCCAACGTAGGCGCCGAGAATCAGCGGCACTTGTCGTCCCTCTGTTGTCCGTGAGCCGAGTAGTCTCTGAGAGCCTGCTGCCTGGGGTTTCGGGAGTTAGTGTGGTATGCACAGGCTCTGAGTCTTTAACTTTTACAGCACAGCCAGAAAATCAGGGCTCCGCACTGTTGTCTCTGTACCAGGAAAACAGGGGCTCTGCACTGTTAAGTCTCTGTACCCAGGAGTCAGGGGCCAGGGTGTCTGTTGTGATTTTGCTTTTTGCTCCCTCTAGTGGTCATTAGTGATTTGACTCTGGAGCGTCTGTCTTTTCCTATATCCTCACCTGGGCCGTTAGTTCAGGGGCGTTGCTATATTAGCTCCCTGGACCTTCAGTTCAATGCCTGGCATCGTTGAAATCAGAGCTAATCTGTTGTGCTCTTGTCCTCTGATCCTGGTTCCTGTTTTTCAAGCTAAGTCTGCTTCTTTGCTTTTTGCTTTTGTTTTGTTTGGTATTTTTGTCCAGCTTGTTCCTATCTGTATCCTGACCTTTGCTGGAAGCTCTAGGGGGCTGGTGTTCTCCCCCCGGACCGTTAGACGGTTCGGGGGTTCTTGAATCTCCAGCGTGGATTTTTATAGGGTTTTTGTTGACCAGATAAGTTATCTTGCTATATTCTGCTATTAGTAAGCTGGCCTCTCTGTGCTGAACCTGGTTCATTTCTGTGTTTGTCATTACCTCTTACCTCACCGTTATTATTTGTGGGGGGCTTGTATCTTGCTTTGGGGTCCCTTTCTCTGGAGGCAAGAGAGGTCTTTGTTTTCTTCTCCTAGGGGTAGTTAGATTCTCCGGCTGGCGCGAGTCATCTAGCGATCACCGTAGGCATGATCCCCGGCTACTTCTAGTGTTGGCGTTAGGAGTAGCTATTTGGTCAACCCAGTTACCACAGCCCTATGAGCTGGATTTTTGTAAATTGCAGACTTACACGTTCCTCTGAGACCCTGTCCACTGGGGTCATAACAGTATGCCAGGCCAGTATTAAATGTTTAATGCATTGCAGAAGTGGGATTATAAGAAAGAAAATTTTGAGTTTTTTTTTTTTCCCTCTCTCATTTTTTTTTTTTTTTTTTTTCTCTTTTCCCCTTTACCTCAGAGTGGCTTAAGCTTGCTGCAGACATGAATGTCCAGACCTTGATTACAAGTGTGGACCAGCTTGCCGCTCGTGTGCAGGGTATACAAGATTATGTTACCAGAAATCCTAGGTCTGAACCCAAGATTCCGATTCCTGAACTGTTTTCAGGAGACCGATTTAAGTTTAGGAATTTCAGGAATAATTGTAAATTATTTTTGTCCCTGAAACCTTGTTCGTCTGGAGACTCTGCTCAACAAGTAAAAATTGTTATTTCATTCTTACGGGGTGACCCTCAGGATTGGGCTTTTTCGTTGGCGCCAGGAGATCCGGCATTGGCTGATATTGATGCGTTTTTTCTGGCGCTCGGTTTACTTTATGAGGAACCCAATCTTGAGATTCAGGCAGAGAAAGCCTTGCTGGCTATGTCTCAGGGCCAGGACGAGGCTGAGGTGTATTGCCAAAAATTTCGGAAATGGTCCGTGCTGACACATTGGAACGAGTGTGCACTGGCCGCTAATTTTAGAAATGGCCTTTCTGAGGCCATTAAGAATGTTATGGTGGGTTTTCCCATTCCCACAGGTCTGAATGATACCATGTCCCTGGCTATTCAAATTGACCGGCGGTTGCGGGAGCGCAAAACCGCAAATTCCCTCATGTTGTTGTCTGAACAGACACCTGATGTGATGCAATGTGATAGAAAAACCGCAAATTCCCTCATGGTGTTGTCTGAACGGACACCTGATTTGATGCAATGTGATAGAATCCTGACTAGAAATGAGAGGAAAATTCATAGACGCCGGAATGGCTTGTGCTACTACTGTGGTGATTCTACACGTTATCTCAGCATGCTCTAAACGTATATCTAAGGTTGTTAGTCCTGTCACCGTCGGTAATTTGCATCCTAAGTTTATTCTGTCTGTAACTTTGATTTGCTCACTGTCATCTTATCCTGTCATGGCGTTTGTAGATTCAGGTGCTGCCCTGAGTCTTATGGATCTCTCATTTGCTAAGCGCTGTGGTTTTGTTCTTGAACCATTGGAAAATCCTATCCCTCTTAGGGGTATTGATGCTACGCCATTGGCAGAAAATAAGCCGCAGTATTGGACACAGGTTACCATGTGCATGACTCCTGAACACCGCGAGGTGATACGTTTTCTCGTTCTACATAAAATGCATGATTTGGTTGTTTTGGGGCTGCCATGGTTACAGACCCATAATCCAGTCCTTGACTGGAAGGCTATGTCAGTGTCTAGTTGGGGCTGTCGTGGTATTCATGAGGATTCCCTGCCTGTGTCTATTGCTTCTTCTACGCCTTCGGAAGTTCCGGAGTACTTGTCTGATTATCAGGATGTCTTTAGCGAGTCCAGGTCCAGTGCATTGCCTCCTCATAGGGAATGTGACTGTGCAATAGATTTGATTCCAGGCAGTAAATTTCCTAAGGGAAGACTGTTTAATCTGTCGATACCTGAACATACCGCTATGCGTTCATATATCAAGGAGTCTCTGGAGAAAGGACACATCCGTCTGTCTTCTTCCCCTCTTGGTGCGGGATTCTTTTTTGTGGCTAAAAAGGACGGATCTTTGAGGCCTTGTATTGACTATCGGCTTTTAAATAAGATCACTGTCAAATTTCAGTATCCTTTGCCGCTGTTGTCTGACTTGTTTGCCCGGATTAAAGGTGCCAAGTGGTTTACCAAGATAGACCTTCGTGGTGCGTACAACCTTGTGCGCATTAAGCAAGGGGATGAATGGAAAACCGCATTCAATACGCCCGAAGGTCATTTTGAGTACTTGGTGATGCCTTTTGGGCTCTCTAATGCCCCTTCAGTTTTTCAGTCCTTTATGCATGACATTTTCCGGAACTATCTGGATAAATTTCTGATCGTTTATCTGGATGATATTCTGTTTTTTTCTGATAATTGGGACTCGCATGTGGAGCAGGTCAGGATGGTCTTTAAAATTTTGCGTGAAAATTCTTTGTTTGTCAAGGGCTCAAAGTGTCTTTTTGGTGTACAGAAGGTTCCCTTTTTGGGGTTCATTTTTTCCCCTTCTGCTGTGGAGATGGACCCAGTCAAGGTCCGAGCTATTCTTGATTGGACTCAGCCCTCGTCAGTTAAGAGTCTTCAGAAGTTCTTGGGTTTCGCTAACTTCTACCGTCGTTTTATCGCTAACTTTTCTAGCATTGTGAAACCTTTGACGGATATGACCAAGAAGGGCTCCGATGTGGTTAATTGGGCTCCTGCTGCCGTGGAGGCTTTCCAGGAGTTGAAACGTCGGTTTACTTCAGCGCCTGTTTTGTGCCAGCCTGATGTCTCGCTTCCCTTTCAAGTTGAGGTGGATGCTTCAGAGATTGGAGCAGGGGCCGTTTTGTCGCAGAGAGGCCCTGGTTGCTCTGTTATGAGACCTTGCGCCTTTTTCTCTAGGAAGTTTTCGCCTGCGGAGCGAAATTATGATGTGGGCAATCGGGAGTTGTTGGCCATGAAATGGGCATTTGAGGAGTGGCGTCATTGGCTCGAGGGTGCTAAGCATCGTGTGGTGGTCTTGACTGATCACAAAAATCTGATGTATCTCGAGTCTGCTAAACGCCTGAATCCTAGACAGGCCCGCTGGTCATTGTTTTTCTCCCGTTTTGACTTTGTTGTCTCGTATTTACCAGGTTCAAAGAATGTGAAGGCCGATGCTCTTTCCAGGAGCTTTGTGCCTGATGCTCCTGGAGTCGCTGAACCTGTTGGTATTCTTAAGGATGGTATTATCTTGTCAGCTATTTCTCCTGATCTGCGACGTGTGTTGCAGAGATTTCAGGCTGATAGGCCTGATTCTTGTCCACCTGACAGACTGTTTGTGCCTGATAAGTGGACCAGCAGAGTCATTTCCGAGGTTCATTCCTCGGTGTTGGCAGGTCACCCAGGAATTTTTGGCACCAGAGATCTGGTTGCCAGATCCTTTTGGTGGCCTTCCTTGTCTAGGGATGTGCGGTCATTTGTACAGTCCTGTGGGACTTGTGCTCGAGCTAAGCCTTGCTGTTCTCGTGCCAGCGGGTTGCTCTTGCCCTTGCCTGTCCCTAAGAGACCTTGGACACATATCTCCATGGATTTCATTTCTGATCTTCCGGTGTCTCAGGGCATGTCTGTTATCTGGGTGATATGTGATCACTTCTCCAAGATGGTCCATTTGGTTCCTTTGCCTAAACTGCCTTCCTCTTCCGATCTGGTTCCTGTGTTTTTCCAGAACGTGGTTCGTTTGCACGGCATCCCTGAGAATATTGTGTCAGACAGAGGATCCCAGTTCGTTTCCAGATTCTGGCGATCCTTTTGTAGTAGGATGGGCATTGACTTGTCGTTTTCGTCTGCTTTCCATCCTCAGACTAATGGACAGACGGAGCGAACTAATCAGACTTTGGAGGCTTATTTGAGGTGTTTTGTCTCTGCTGATCAGGACGATTGGGTGACCTTCTTGCCGTTAGCTGAGTTTGCCCTTAATAATCGGGCTAGTTCCGCCACCTTGGTTTCGCCGTTTTTCTGCAACTCTGGTTTCCACCCTCGTTTTTCTTCGGGTCATGTGGAACCTTCTGACTGCCCTGGGGTGGATTCTGTGGTGGATAGGTTGCAGCGGATCTGGAATCTTGTGGTGGACAACTTGAAGTTGTCACAGGAGAGGGCTCAGCGCTTTGCCAACCGCCGCCGCGGTGTTGGTCCCCGACTACGTGTTGGGGATTTGGTGTGGCTTTCTTCCCGCTTTGTTCCTATGAAGGTTTCCTCTCCCAAATTTAAACCTCGTTTTATTGGTCCTTACAAGATATTGGAAATTCTTAATCCTGTATCCTTTCGCCTGGATCTACCTGTGTCGTTTGCTATCCACAACGTGTTTCATAGGTCCTTGTTGCGGCGGTACGTTGTGCCTGTGGTTCCTTCTGCTGAGCCTCCTGCTCCGGTGTTGGTTGAGGGCGAGTTGGAGTACGTGGTGGAGAAGATCTTGGATTCTCGTCTCTCCAGGCGGAGGCTTCAGTACCTGGTCAAGTGGAAGGGCTATGGTCAGGAAGATAATTCCTGGGTGGTCGCCTCTGATGTTCATGCGGCCGATTTAGTTCGTGCCTTTCATGCCGCTCATCCTGATCGCCCTGGTGGTCGTGGTGAGGGTTCGGTGACCCCTCACTAAGGGGGGGGTACTGTTGTGATTTTGCTTTTTGCTCCCTCTAGTGGTCATTAGTGATTTGACTCTGGAGCGTCTGTCTTTTCCTATATCCTCACCTGGGCCGTTAGTTCAGGGGCGTTGCTATATTAGCTCCCTGGACCTTCAGTTCAATGCCTGGCATCGTTGAAATCAGAGCTAATCTGTTGTGCTCTTGTCCTCTGATCCTGGTTCCTGTTTTTCAAGCTAAGTCTGCTTCTTTGCTTTTTGCTTTTGTTTTGTTTGGTATTTTTGTCCAGCTTGTTCCTATCTGTATCCTGACCTTTGCTGGAAGCTCTAGGGGGCTGGTGTTCTCCCCCCGGACCGTTAGACGGTTCGGGGGTTCTTGAATCTCCAGCGTGGATTTTTATAGGGTTTTTGTTGACCAGATAAGTTATCTTGCTATATTCTGCTATTAGTAAGCTGGCCTCTCTGTGCTGAACCTGGTTCATTTCTGTGTTTGTCATTTCCTCTTACCTCACCGTTATTATTTGTGGGGGGCTTGTATCTTGCTTTGGGGTCTCTTTCTCTGGAGGCAAGAGAGGTCTTTGTTTTCTTCTCCTAGGGGTAGTTAGATTCTCCGGCTGGCGCGAGTCATCTAGCGATCACCGTAGGCATGATCCCCGGCTACTTCTAGTGTTGGCGTTAGGAGTAGCTATTTGGTCAACCCAGTTACCACAGCCCTATGAGCTGGATTTTTGTATCTTGCAGACTTACACGTTCCTCTGAGACCCTGTCCACTGGGGTCATAACAGGTGTCGTAGTCTCTCAATGGGTCTCAAAGTGCCCCTCTCCAGTCACAGCAGAGTCCGCATTATGTACTCACAAGATGCAGTCTTTCTGGGCAGTCTCTACAAGATGCAGTCTTTCTGGGCAGTCTCTACAAGATGCAGTCTTTCTGGGCAGTCTCTTTCTCTCTCTCTTCTGGAGCGCAGCTGCACCCTGCTCTGCACGCTGCTCTGCACGCTGCTCTGCAAGCTGCTCTGCACGCTGCTCTGTCTCCTGCATGCGTCCCTTTCCCGCTCTCTGGCTGCTTCCTTTCTGTCCCAGTCTACAAGTGCCCCCCCTAGGGAACCTGCGGCACAGCTCAATGGTTCCGGGCACAGAGCCGAGAAGGTAACCGCCCCCAGACTCTTCTAGTGCTTTTAACTCCTTACATTCCCCCCCTCTTTCTGCTCGCCATTCCACGGGCGAGATCTTCAAGAGCTCCTGTTGGCAATCTTCTAGTCCTTGCACAATCTGCTGCCAGATGAACTCGTCCTGATTGTAGCGAACAGGGGGTACACCAGCCGTTGAACGTTCAGAGCGTCTCAAACCAGCAGGGGCGGTGGTGTCAGCTGCTGTGGGAGGAGTCGAGGCTTCCTCCGATACGTTGGTAGAATCTGGCACCAGCCTGTTCCTGGGTTCACTGGAAGAAATTCGGAGTCTTCCTCGTCTTCCACATCTACATTGATCACTGGCGCAGCCGGTGGGGGTGCTGGAGTCAATTGGACTGATTCAGGATCTTGAGACAAACATGGACGCAACATATTCCTGTGCAGCGTGCGGGTGGGAGTCCCTTCTTCCGTTTCAGGCTGGACCTCATAAACGGGACCCCCGTTGCCGAGCCACCGCTTCACTCGGTACGGCCTTTTCTCCCACCGGTACTCCAGTTTGTTGTGTGGGCGCTTTTCCCTCACTAAGACTCGGTCTCCAGGCCGCAGGGCTGTCCCCTTTGGAGGAGCTACCTTGGGATGCTCCAATTCTTGCATTCGGTCCTGCACTTGACGTTGAATTGTCCGCAGCCGACGACGATGTTCTTGAACCCAGGAGTACACCCCCGTCCGTGGGTAGTCCTCCTTGGGTTCCAGCGCCAGCTCTGCCAGTCCCTTCCCGGGTCGGCCAAAGAACAGAGAGTAGGGGGTGAATCCGGTGGTGCTGTGTTTACGATTGTTATACGCCCACAGCAATTCAGGGACGGACTCAGTCCACTTCGCCTTCTGGTCCTCCTCCAGGGTCCTCGGCATTTGAATCAGAGTGCGGTTAAATCTTTCACAAGCCCCATTCCCCTGTGGATGATAAGGGGTGGTCCGGGACTTATCTATTTTGTACAGCTGGTGCAGCTCCTCCATCACTCTTCTGAGGAAGCAGGCCCCTTGATCAGAATGGATGCGCTTGGGACACCCGTACACCTGAAGTGTTTGCTGATTGCGTGAGCCGCAGACTCGGCAGTCTGGTCCCGCGTGGGCGTCACTACGGCAAATTTAGTAAAGTGGTCTATCATCACTAAACAATGCTCATAACCTTGATGTGCTGGTCCAATTGTCAAGTAATCTATTGCCAGTAGGTCCATGGGGCCAGAAGACCTCACCGTCTCTGTGGGAGCTCGTTGTTCTGGTGGTTTGACCAGCTCACAACTTCTGCATTGCCGACATACTTTATCCACAGTGTTCCTTAAGTGGGGGTGATAAAATAGGCGCTGTAACCACTGGAAAGTCTTTTCTGGCCCAAAGTGTGCTCCTTTCTCATGTGCTTCCTTAGCCACCTGGTCTATCATGGACGAGGGAATCACTGTCTGCCATACAAGACTGAGTTCTGTTTGCAGGAATACCTTCCGGTACAGGATACCATCCCGCAACTCGAGCCTCTCCCACTGGCGTAGCATCTTCAGTACTTCAGGTGACATGGACCTCCTCTCATGTCGATTGGGCATTTGTTCAGACACGACCCACCTTCTCAACTCAGCTAGCTCCGGATCCTCCTGTTGTACTCGGACCCACTCATCGCGGGGCTGCTCCAGCAAATTCACACAGGCCTCTTCCTGTTCAATTTCCCGCGCCGCTGCCACCGTTCTGGCAGTCTCTCCAAAACCTGGAACCTCTACATCTTCCAGTTCTTCATCCTGGCTGGGTGCTGGTTTGTGATAGTTTACTCGGGAGAGGGCATCCGCATGTACATTCTCAGCTCCTCTTTTATACGAAATTCTGTATCGGAACTTGGCCATTCGGGCTACCCAACGTTGTTCTAGGGCGCCTAACTTGGCATTCTCGAGATGGGCCAACGGATTGTTATCGGTGCGTACATGAACTTCTGAGCCAGCCAGATATTCCGCGAACTTCTCAGTCATTGCCCACACCAGCACCAACAACTCCAGCTTGAATAAACTGTAGTTTTCTGGATTCCTTTCTGAGTCATGCAGAGACCGACTGGCATATACGATGACGCGCTCTTTCCCGTCCTGCATCTGCGACAGTACAGCCCCGAGACCCTGCAGGCTCCCGTCAGTGTGCAAGATGAACGGTTGTGTGTAGTCAGCGTAGGCCAGCACGGGGGCCTCCGTCAAAGCCTTCTTCAATGCCAAGAATGCCTCCTCCTGAATCTTCCCCCACTGTATGTTCCTGTTTTTGGCGCAAGAGGGCACTCCCCTCAACAACTCCTGGAGTGGATTAGCAAGGCGGGTAAAGTCTTTTACAAAGCGTCTGAAGTATCCCGTGAGTCCAAGGAACGCACGCACATCTTTCACCGTTTTTGGAGTTGGCCACTCTTGTGCCGCAGCGATCTTCTCCTGGGAAGGCCTCACCCCCTCAGCGGAGACAACATGTCCCAAGTATTCAATCTCTGTACGGAAGAGGTGACATTTCTGGGGTTTCACTTTCAAGCCATACCTCTGTAGCCGACTCAGAACTTGCTCTAATCTCTGCAGATGCTCCTCAAAGGTGGGGGCAAAGACAATGATATCATCCAAGTAGATCAAAGTGGCTTCAAAGTTCAGGTCTCCCAGACATCTCTCCATGAGTCACTGAAATGTTCCTGGGGCGTTTGCTAGGCCGAAGGGCATCCGGTCGAACTCATACAGTCCCATCGGAAGGATGAAAGCCGTCTTGGCTCGGTCTTGCTCAGACATGGGCACCTGCCAGTAGCCGCTGGCCAAGTCTAACATGGAGAAATATCTGGCATTCCCTAGTGCCGTCAGGGACTCCTCTATCCTGGGCAGTGGGTACGAGTCCCGCACTGTGCAAGCGTTGAGCCTTCGATAGTCCACACAGACTTGCAGGGACCCGTCTTTCTTTCTCACCAAGACGATAGGGGCAGCCCACGGGCTCTGACTCTCACGTATAACTTCCTTCTTCAGCATGTGTGACAGCATTCCCTTCACCTCCTGGTACATCTGTGGAGGTATTTGGCGGTACCGTTCCCGGATTGGTGCCGCATCCCCGGTGGGTATCTCGTGGGTAATGGCCATGGTACGTCCAAAGTCATCTTCATCTTTGGCGAATGCATCCTGAAATTTCCCCAATACAGCTTCTACCTGAGGTACCTGCTGCGGAGTAAGTTCCGAGAGCTCCGCCCTCATGCGTTCCAGTATCTGGCACCCTTCTTGCATTAACCTGGGGTCCAGAGCTGCCTCCGCCTTGACGGTCACCAGCCACGGATCTTCTGGCCTTGCTGTCAGCTGTACTGCCTCAGTGGGGACCAACTCGTCTGGAAGGCCCAGGACTTGAGCGACTTCGCTTCTAGGGGGCAAAGTTGTATCTGTCTCCCCCAAATTGATGCAACGCACAAGGACAGTTCCATCCCGCACGGTAGCCGGGGACCGTGCGACCAATATTCCTGACGGCAGCTGGTCGGCTCTGCTGGGCTCAATTTGGACTTCGACCCCCTCCAGCGGGATGCCAGCTCGTACAGGCAGGGGAAGCACTGTCTGCCCAGGGGGCAACACTCGATTAACTGAGGCGGGGACGACGACTTTGCCGAGTTCCTTTCCATCACTGTATGCTTCCCAGACCTGGGCGGTCCGTATCAGTTGTTGGAAGACCCTTCTCTGGGGGGCTTGGTCGCTCCATTGTGGTAGGAACTGTTCCGGGGACTCGTTGAAAACGAGGCTTCCGACGTCTTTTAACACATTCATGCCCAGGGTCACGGTATGGTCTTTAGCTACCTCTCCATCCACCAGTACCACTCCTCTCCTCCCGAGGTCTTTTCTGCAGACCTCTATGTTCATCCATACCACCCCTGCGACCGGGATGGGCAAGTGATTGGCCGCCATAAGTTTGATCACAGGGCCCCATTCGGGCCGTAGCGCCTCTGTGAAGTCATGGCGGAAATATCTCTCAAGCATGGTGGTCACTTGTGAGCCGGTGTCTATCAAGCATCGCACTGCTCTTCCATTGATTTCTGCCCAGACCAGAGGGCACGTGGAAACAAGGCTGTGGGGACTTTTACTCCTCCTCCTCTGTTCTTCACGCTCTGAGCGGCGCCCCTCAAGCCCAGAGCCACCTAGTTTAAAGGAGGATGCGGGGATGGTCGGCTCCGCCGGGGACACCGTCGAGCAATGTGGCCGGACTCTCCACAAGTGTAATAAATGTAAGGGGGCTTCTCCTCCTGGTAGTTTCACCCTCCCTTCGGGGGGCAGCTTCTCTGTCTCGCACCAGAGGGCCGGGCCCCTCTGCCAGAGTTCTTCTGGAGGCCACCATTTCTTCACGGACCTGTCTAATCTCCATCCTCAGGTCCTCCACCCACTGGGGAATATTGCCTGCGGTGGTGGTTACCTCCCCGCTCTGCACCCTTCCTACCAGCCCCGTCACTCCCTGTTCTTGTTCTCGCACGCGCGCCTCACTGCCAACCTCAGAGAAAGTCATGTCTGGCTTTACTCGCATGCGCTCTCGCAGTGCCTGTTTCATCATTGCGTCACGCAGTCCTGTCACTAGCTGATCTCGGAGCACCACATCAACTGACCCTACCCCTACACCGTCTTTTCGTCTGATAGCAGTGTGAAGCTCTTGTAGGGTGTTCATGAATTGGGTCACGGTCTCCCCCTCCCGTTGTATCCGGTGAAACAGTCGCATGCGAAGTTCCCCTACGTCAGTGGGGTCCCCATGCGTTTCCTCAAGTATGCGCAGCACTTTGTCCAGGGTATCTCTCTCCCGGGGGGACCTATGCATGACAGAATCCCGCGCCTCCCCCTCCAGGGCCATCAATGCAATTTCTGCCTCCAGGGCTGGTGTCATGGGGTGCATCCGCATCATTCCCCGGATACGCTCTGTCCAACTCCACAACATTACATTGTTCCCAGTGAACCTTGGCAAATTATTCAACATGGCTCCCAGGGAAATGCTAGACCTGGGAACTTCCCCAGCTGCTTGGTCTGCCCTGTCCACGCTACCGTGTGACATCCTGCCGACTACGCCAAATGTAATAGCGTGCAGGTACTGAGTATGTCACCACGGAACAGAGAGACCAACAGTTGAGGGGTTTAATAACAGGAATTAGGTTCTCCTCGCAGGGAGGAAGCAACGGAAAATAACTAGCAATAAAATAATGCAAAAATACGGGAGTTAAACAATATAACAGAATTAAGCAGGATTTCTTGAGAAAAGAACATTTATCAGTCTGATGAGGACTTGCTTGGAGGGTCGTCTTCTCCAACGTAGGCGTCGAGAATCAGCGGCACTTGTCGTCCCTCTGTTGTCCATGAGCCGAGTAGTCTCTGAGAGCCTGCTGCCTGGGGTTTCGGGAGTTAATGTGGTATGCACAGGCTCTGAGTCTTTAACTTTTACAGCACAGCCAGAAAATCAGGGCTCCGCACTGTTGTCTCTGTACCAGGAAAACAGGGGCTCTGCACTGTTAAGCCTCTGTACCCAGGAGTCAGGGACCAGGGTGTCGTAGTCTCTCAACGGGTCTCAAAGCGCCCCTCTCCGGTCACAGCAGAGTCCGCTTTATGTACTCACAAGATGCAGTCTTTCTGGGCAGTCTCTACAAGATGCAGTCTTTCTGGGCAGTCTCTACAAGATGCAGTCTTTCTGGGCAGTCTCTTTCTCTCTCTCTTCTGGAGCGCAGCTGCACCCTGCTCTGCACGCTGCTCTGCACGCTGCTCTGCACGCTGCTCTGCATGCTGCTCTGTCTCCTGCGTGCGTCCCTTTCCCGCTCTCTGGCTGCTTCCTTTCTGTCCCAGTCTACAAGTGCCCCCCCTAGGGAACCTGCGGCACAGCTCAATGGTTCCGGGCACAGAGCCAAGAAGGTAACCGCCCCCAGACTCTTCTTGTGCTTTTAACTCCTTACATTTTCTATGGCACAACAATGTCACCTGACACCAGCATCACTAGAATAGCGCTGGTGGAGAAGGTGAGCATTTTTTTAATTTTAAACTGGGAAATGCAGCATATTCAAAAGGGTGTCCAAATGGTGGACAACCTCTTAAAATTACACAACTATTATATAGGAAAACACTGAATTAACATCAGTAAATTACATTTTTCTAGAAGCTGCATCCATTGTCATGACTTTCTTGAGCTGCTATTAAATAAAAAAACAAAACAACAATTTGCTAACTCTAAAACTATGTACGCTAATTGTCTCCTCCACAAGGCAGGATGGCATAGAACTTTATTAACACACAATGAAAACATTTCAGTTCCTCATGTTTCCGGTCACACTCATTATGAAAGAGGCACGTGTATGTGTTTTCTGAACGTCTTGATTCATTCACCTTTCTCCTACATTTGCAGGCATGACACACAGTATATGTATTCATGTGATATGTGACATTTGATATGATCATTGATCCATGTGATAAATGTGCTCATTTCGTAACATCGGCCAAGACTTTTTTCTTTTAAAAGTGGTATCCAAATATGCATCATACAATTTACCAGAAATTTCAGAGTGGCGGTGACCCAAGTCAGCATGTCAATTTTTCAGATTTTTATTTTCCCATTTTTTATTCTTTAACTTTGATCTTTTCAGTTACTGCTACCTTATTACACACTAAATAATTTCCATTGTGTAGTTTTAAGCATATATCACCTTTTTTACAGAATAACATTTCAGACAACATAATTTCGTACGGAAATTTTTTTTAAAATACTGCATATTAAATCACTGTATGTTTCAACTATTTCAATAATTTCCTGCTCTGTTTAGTATAACCCTAAACATATCATGGTGGAGTAATAGACTGCTTGGATAATTATAGTTACTTGGTCAGTCATATAAATATACATTTACATAAAAGGTATCCTAAGAATATTTCCAACCTTTTTGTTTCTGTCTTCTACTTCACTGACCTACACTCTTCAACACTGAAATTGTAACACCAAGAAGAAAAAGTCATGGAATTATGGTTATTACAGGATGCATAGACGCATTAATGATTTACAAATGATCAAAAAATGAAAACAACATTTTCAAAACATCTCGATTTAGTTAGCAACGAGTATGAGCACCACACACAAAAATACATGCACTTACACGCTTTGGTTGCTATCAGTGAGGTCATTAATGGCTGTCGGAGGAATATTCTGCCACTCCTAACGCATTGGTTTCAAAGTGATTTTTATTTAATGGTTTTTACAATATGGGGGAAAATAGTAAAATATTGAAATATGCTTATATACGTCCAGATTTCTTGGGCATGTTAATCATCAAGATCCGTTGCTAGAAGTACCCTTCCCAATTGCCGACCATTGATGTCCAAAATGTGAAATGTGAGAGAAGTCCAGAGACTCTATAGGCCACGGTAGAGTTTTTAGGCCAGGCAGGCTGGTCACAGAAGGGGGAAGGGTATGGATGTGGCTCACAGCCCTCTCTCAGAACTGAATGTGACTCTCAAAGTAAGAAATATATGCTAGAAGAGATACATGACTATGTTGGTAATTGAAGAAATGTAAATTCTAGAAATAGCAGCTTCAATAGGATATAACCAAAAATGTTGAGTAAGTTTTTAACCATATTGGGGCCGATTCATCCAGACTGGCGTAGCGCACGCTCGTTGTGTAAAAGATTTGCAACTTTTTAAAGTTTCTACATGAGTTTTCTGGCCTAACTCTTTGATAATTCGGCCTCATTGTATTACTTGTGTTGATCCAGAGTCTCGGCCTGTGTTAATAGCATTGTCGCTATAATACAGTTCTCCAGGTTGCTATAGGAATTATACAGCAGACAACGGCCTGCTTTGTGCTGATGAAGGGAAAGAAGGCTGATCCACTGTTGGAACGGTGGTTATAAAAAACAAGTCGTTTGCGACAGAAGACTGATTTTTGGAAGAAGTTAATTTGATTGTTGCATAGATTAATTTCATTGCCTATTATTATTATTATTATTTATTATAGTACCATATATTCCATGGCGCTTTACATGTGAAAAAGGGTATACATAGTAATAAAAATACAACAATCATAAGCAATACAAGTCACGACTGGTACAGGATGAGAGGGACCCTTCCCATGAGGGCTCACAGTCTGCAAGGGATGGGTGAGGATACAATAGGTGAGGGAAGAGCTGGTCATGCAGCAGTTTGGTGGAGCGGTGGTTACTACAGGTTGTAGGCTTGTCGGTCTTCAGGTTCCTTTTGAAGGTTTCCACAGTAGACGAGTGTCTGATATGTTGGGGTAGAGAGTTCCAGAGTAGGGGGGATGCACGGGAGAAAGCTTGTATGCAATTGTGGGAAGAGGAGATAAGCGGGTAGTAGAGAAGGAGATCTTGTGAGGATTGAAGGCTGCATGCAGGTAAGTACTGGGAGACAAGGTCACAGATGTATGGAGGAGACAGGTTGTGGATGGCTTTGTATGCCGTAGTTAGGGTTTTGAACTGGAGTCTCTGGATAATGGGGAGCCAGTGAAGGCATTGACAGAGGAGAGAGGCCAGGGAATAGCGGGGGGACAGGTGGATTAGTCAGGAAGCACAGTTTAGGATAGATTGGAGGGGCGCGAGAGTGTTAGAGGGGAGGCTACAGAGCAGGAGGTTGCAGTAGTCAATGCAAAAGATGATGAGGGCATGCACTAGAGTTTTTGCAGATTCTAGGTTGAGGAATGTACGGAGTTGAAGACGATAGGAAGGGTAAAAGGCTTGGATATGTGGTTTGAAGGAAAGATCAGAGTCAAGGATTACTCTGAGGCAGCAAGTTTGTGGGATTGGGGAGAGTAATGAGCCATTTACTTTAATGGATAGGTCTGTTGGGGGAGTCGAGTGAGATGGGTGAAAGATTCTGTTTTGTCCATGTTAAGTTTTAGAAAGCTAGTGGAGAAGAAGGATGAAACAGCGGACAGACATTGGGATTTTGGTTAGTAGAGAGGTGATATCTGGTCCAGAGAGGTAGATCTGTGTGTCATCAGTATAGAGGTGATACTGTAAGCCGTGAGATTCTATAAGCTGTCCCAGGCCAAAGGTGTAAATGGAGAAGAGCAGAGGCCCTAGGACTGAACCTTGCGGGACTCCGACAGATAGGGGGAGAGGTGAAGAGGTGGTGTGTAAGTGGGAGACACTGAATGTCCAGTCAGTTATGTATGACGTGATCCAAGATAGGGCCAAGTCTGTGATGCCAAGAGATGAAAGGGTCTGTAATAATAGGGAGTGGTCCACTGTGTCAAAGGCAGAGGACAGGTCCAGGAGGAGGAGGACAGAGGAGTGTCATTTGGCTTTGGCTTGTCAGTTGGTCATTGGTGACTTTAGATAGGGCAGTTTCAGTGGAGTGATGCGGTCGGAAGCCAGATTGTAAGCTGTCGGAGAGGGAGCAGGAAGAGAGGTGGGAGGACAGTTCGAAATGAACATGTTGTTCCAGTAGTTTTGAGGCATAGGGAAGAAGTGATATGGGGCGATAGCTAGATACAGAGGATGGATCAAGTGCTTTTGAGTATGGGTGTGATTGAGGCATGTTTGAAGCATGACGGGAAAACATCAGTTGTTACTGATAGCTTGAGGAGATGGGTTAGGGTTGGGATGAAGCCTGTGGTGAGATTTGGGATAAAGTGGGATGGGATCAGGTCAAGTGCACAGGTGGTGAGATGTGATTTCGAGAGTAGGGCGGAAAGTTGGTCTTCTGTAATGGTGGAGAAGCTTGTTTTGGAGGAGGAGAGCTAAGTAGGTAGGAAGAGGGGAAGTGGGGGTTGTAGGCGAAAGCTGTCTCTGATGTTATCAATCTTCTGTTTGAAGAATGAGGCAAAGTCTTCAGCTGAGATAATTGGAGTGAGAGGAGGTGCTGGCGGACGGAGGAGAGAATTGAAGGTGTTGAATAGCTGTTTAGGGTTGTGAGACAGGGAGGATATGAGAGATGAGAAGTAGGTTTGTTTTGCTGTGGCGAGTGTGGCATTGAAAGTAGTGAGGGACTGTTTGAATGCGATGAAGTCCTCATTGGAGAGTGATCTTTTCTAAGAATAAACACATTTTTATGTCCGCTTGTTTGATTTTCTTCTAAACAAAAGGAGATGTTGTATTTTAGTATGGAGCAGGGATGTACATAGAAATCATGGGGCCCTGTCAAAGAAGTTCTAATTTGGTTCCCCAAACAAAACAAAAAAAATAAATAAATATATATACAGTATATATTTGGCAGGGTCACAGAAGAGCATTTCTCACAACTTTGTGGCCTTTACAAAATAATTTTTCTCCTTTCATTGCACCCATAAATTATGATGTCAACAAAAGTGCCACACAAACACGGAATGATACCCCCACAGTGAATTCCTCCACACGCACAGAATGATGATCCTAATGTACCCCACCTCAGCTTTCCCGGCAAAGTATGGTGACTCGAACAGTATGATCTCCCACCTATGATGCCCACACAACCCTCCATGCAGTATAATTGGCCTAGTACCTACAGTATAATGGCCCAACACCTCACCGCACTGTATAATGGCCCCCACTATCCCTTTAAACAGTATAATGGCCTCCATACAGTATGATGGGCCCCACAAAAAACCTCCATAAAGTATAAAGCATTCGCCATAGTCCTCCACATAGTATAATGCACTACTCATAGTCCTCAATATAGTATAATGCACCCCATAGCCCTTCATATAGTATAATGCACTCCCCATATTTCTCCATATAGTATAAGGCATTCCTCATAGTCATCCATACAGTATAATGCACTTCCCATAGTCATCCATATAGTATTATGGCCACCACAATGTACTCACTAATTTAAAATGATGAATGGGTATAATCATCTTCCCTTCTATATGCCCCTAAATATGCTATTATATTATACAGTGGGGCAAAAAAGTATTTAGTCATTCAGCAATAGTGCAAGTTCCACCACTTAAAAAGATGAGAGGCATCTGTAATTTACATCATAGGTAGACCTATGGTCCTGGAGTGGCCTAGCCAGTCTCCAGATCTCAACCCTATAGAAAACCTTTGGAGGGAGTTGAAAGTCCGTGTTGCCAAGCGAAAAGCCAAAAACATCACTGCTCTAGAGGAGATCTGCATGGAGGAATGGGCCAACATACCAACAACAGTGTGTGGCAACCTTGTGAAGACTTACAGAAAACGTTTGACCTCTGTCATTGCCAACAAAGGATATATTACAAAGTATTGAGATGAAATTTTGTTTCTGACCAAATACTTATTTTCCACCATAATATGCAAATAAAATGATAAAAAAACAGACAATGTGATTTTCTGGATTTTTTTTTTCTCAGTTTGTCTCCCATAGTTGAGGTCTACCTATGATGTAAATTACAGACGCCTCTCATCTTTTTAAGTGGTGGAACTTGCACTATTGCTGACTGACTAAATACTTTTTTGCCCCACTGTATGTATGCAAGTCAAAGAAACAAGTGTCAACAACTTCATTATAACTTGGTGACAGAAGCTGTGTAATTATCATCATTATTTGTGATAGGAGTTTTAGGCCTTTTGTAGAGAACGTCTATTGTATAGTCCATGCAGTTGCATCCTGCAGGCAACTCTGATGACTAAAGGTACCGTCACACTAAGCAACGTCGCCAGCGATCTGTGACGTTGCAGCGTCCTAGGGAGCGATATCGCTGTATTTGACACGCAGCAGCGATCAGAATCCCGCTGTGAAATTGCTGGTCGCTGCTAGAAGGTCTGCACATTATTTGGTCGCTAGATCGCCGTGTATCGCCGTGTTTGACAGCAAAAGCAACCATACCAGCGATATTTTACACTGGTAACCAGGGTAAACATCGGGTTACTAAGCGCAGGGCCGCGCTTAGTAACCCGATGTTTACCCTGGTTACCAGCGTAAAAGTTAAAAAAACAAACAGCACATACTCACCAGCGCGTCCCCCAGCCTCTGCTTCCTGACACTGACTGAGCGCCGGCCCTAAACTGAAAGTGAAAGCACAGCGGTGACGTCACCGCTGTGCTGTTAGGGCCGGAGCTCAGTCAGTGTCAGGAAGCAGAGGCTGGGGGACGCGCTGGTGAGTATGTGCTGTTTGTTTTTTTAACTTTTACGCTGGTAACCAGCGTAAACATCGGGTTACTAAGCGCGGCCCTGCGCTTAGCAACCCGATGCTTACCCTGGTTACCCGGGGACCTCGGCATCGTTGGTCGCTGGAGAGCGGTCTGTGTGACAGCTCCCCAGCGATCAAACAGCGACGCTGCAGCGATCGGCATCGCTGTCGCTATCGCTGCAGCGTCGCTTAATGTGACGGTACCTTAAGATGGTGACTCCCCCTAGAGAAGAGAAAGGCATGCAAATCTAAGTGGTCAACATGAGATCACATAACTTTACAGAGAAGAAGACTATGACTATTCTAATACAAAAGAAGCAACTAAAGAAGATAACTCCCGTAAAATTATTTTTATTGCGGGATTAGGGATAGAATGAATAATAATAATAAAAAAGCCACTGAAATGCTACATTTAACTTGCTGAGGAATAAGACACTTGAGATTGTTTGATGCACCCAGGGGTCTAATGTGAATTGACTGAGCATTGCTTATTTTTAGACCAGCAATTGTATAGTGAATACATATAGTAATTTGTGAATTAGAAACTGAGATGTGTATGTGACAATCTGCATCATTCACTCGAAATTACATTTCTTTAAAACACAGATTCCTGTAATGAAGGTTTTTTTGAATTCCCTTACAAGTGTTATAATGAAAGTGATACATACCTTTAAGTAGTTATCATGATGACTAGTGTTGAGCATTCCGATACCGCAAGTATCGGGTATCGGCCGATACTTGCGGTATCGGAATTCCGATACCGGGATTCCGATACTTGCCGCGTATCGGATACCGGAATCGGAAGTTCCCAGATTCAAAATTCCGAAATTCAGCCAATGAGAATGATTCCAAGTGTGGGCACATCCTGTTTAGCATGGAGGGCATGAAACTACTGGCAAGGCTGTGATTGGCTGCTGAAATGATGTCATGATGCAGTTTAAAAGTCGCTGGCGCCATTTTCCGATCACTCTGCTGTGAATTCAGTTAGTGACAGGACGCTGTTTGCTGACTGAGGGACAGTTTAGAGATAGCGATTTGCTTCTTTGTGCTTTCCAAAGGCTAATTTAGCAACCGCTGTGTTCACCTACTATTCACCTTGCTTTTGCCTTGTAGCGCTGTTTTCACAGCGATCTGCAAGGTCTGTGTGTGTGTGTGTGTGTGAGTGCAGCCCACTCTCTAGTCTGAGTGCAGCCACATAGGCCATCCATAGCTGGTTGTATTCAGTTCAGGGAGGGTGGTTCATTGCCTCATACTGTTCTTTTTTTTTTTTTTTTTTCAAGTAGTGTAGTCTGCTGCTAATTTATTCAAAAAAATCCTATTAGTGTCTTTCCACCCGTCTCCAGCTAATTTGTGGAAAAACACTACATAGGATAAAGTAGAGGAGGGTTTTTGGGCCTTGCAGCGCCGTTTACGGCTGTCTGCACGGTCTCCGTGTGACTGCAGCTCGCCCTGTAGTCTGTGAGCAGCCGTAGCCTGGTTGTCTCCAGCTCAGGGTTGTTCACTGCGTCATACCGCCAAATCAATTTTAATTTTTTTTCAAGTAGTGTAGTCTGCTGCTAATTAATTTAAAAAAATCCTATTAGTGTCTTTCCACCCGTCTCCAGCTAATTTGTGGAAAAACACTACATAGGATAAAGTAGAGGAGGGTTTTTGGGCCTTGCAGCGCCGTTTACGGCTGTCTGCACGGTCTCCGTGTGACTGCAGCTCGCCCTGTAGTCTGTGAGCAGCCGTAGCCTGGTTGTCTCCAGCTCAGGGTTGTTCACTGCGTCATACCGCCAAATCAATTTTAATTTTTTTTCAAGTAGTGTAGTCTGCTGCTAATTAATTTAAAAAAATCCTATTAGTGTCTTTCCACCCGTCTCCAGCTAATTTGTGGAAAAACACTACATAGGATAAAGTAGAGGAGGGTTTTTGGGCCTTGCAGCGCCGTTTACGGCTGTCTGCACGGTCTCCGTGTGACTGCAGCTCGCCCTGTAGTCTGTGAGCAGCCGTAGCCTGGTTGTCTCCAGCTCAGGGTTGTTCACTGCGTCATACCGCCAAATCAATTTTAATTTTTTTTCAAGTAGTGTAGTCTGCTGCTAATTAATTTAAAAAAATCCTATTAGTGTCTTTCCACCCGTCTCCAGCTAATTTGTGGAAAAACACTACATAGGATAAAGTAGAGGAGGGTTTTTGGGCCTTGCAGCGCCGTTTACGGCTGTCTGCACGGTCTCCGTGTGACTGCAGCTCGCCCTGTAGTCTGTGAGCAGCCGTAGCCTGGTTGTCTCCAGCTCAGGGTTGTTCACTGCGTCATACCGCCAAATCAATTTTAAATTTTTTTTCAAGTAGTGTAGTCTGCTGCTAATTAATTTAAAAAAATCCTATTAGTGTCTTTCCACCCGTCTCCAGCTAATTTGTGGAAAAACACTACATAGGATAAAGTAGAGGAGGGTTTTTGGGCCTTGCAGCACCGTTTACGTCTGTCTGCACGGTCTCTGTGTGACTGCAGCTCTATCTGTTGTCAGTTCAGCCCCCAAAAAAGAAATAAATAATAAAGTTCACCAAACACACCAGTGACACCACTTTACATTTCTGTAGGCCACATTAGCTCATATTAAAGTCTAGTCCACACTTTAGAAAATTAGTGTTTCTTATACCTGTTAGGAGGAGTTGCTCAGGAATAAGCACACAAATCCGTTAGTACTTTTCTGCTTATCTTTATCAGTCAACCAAGATGAAGAAGGCAGTGAGTAAGGCACGTGGGCGTGGGCGTGGGCGCGGAGCAGGGAGGGGACGTGGGGATTCTGTGCCTGCTGCGGGCACCGGTGACTCATCAGCACCCACTTTCACCAGGCAACAGTCGTTCATGCGCAGCTTTGTGTCAGAGCGTCGTACACCGCTGCTGCGTCAAGACCAAATTGAAGCTGTTGTCGGATGGATGGCAGCTAATGCATCAACTTCCATTAGTGCCACATCCTCTCAGACACAGAGCACTGGAGAGCAGCCATCTGTCTCTTCACCACCTGCCAAATTGCCCAGGCAGACAGAGAGCCCAGGACAGGAGCCGTCTCTACTTCTGTTCTCTGAATCTCTTGGCTTGGAAACAGGGGGCCAGCCAAGCAGCATTGGAGAAATGGAAGAAGAGGCAGGGTGCAGTGATGCCCAACAGCTTTTTCTGTCTTCCTCTGAAGAGGCGGGTGGGCCAGTGGCTCCGGTCACCACATCGCAGGCCGCATCAGCTGATGATGACACTCAGGTGCCACTTACTGGTGCGTGCTCTGCTGCTGAGACTACCCAGGAGGAGCAGTTGGGGGCAGAGGGTAGTGTAGATGATGAGGTCCTCGACCCATCTTGGCGTGAGGGACAGGAAGGTGGTGGGAGCAGCTCTGAGGAAGAGATTCCCCGTACGGCCCAAAGAGGGAGAGGGAGGGGGAAGACCGCGGATCCTGCAGCCTCCGCTTTGGCACCCGTTAGGAGCATGTCTCTTCCAAAAGCCAAAAAGGGCGCTCCCAAGACTTGCAGTGCCTGGTCCTTTTTTGACACAGTTGCAGATGACATTTGCTATGTCAGATGCAACGTGTGTCATCAAAAAGTCAAAAGAGGGAAAAATGTCAGCAACCTCAATACCTCCAACATGTGGAAACATGTGCGCAACAGGCACCCGGCGGAGTTAGAAAAACACACTGAAGAGGTAGGCCAACCAACAGCGGCAGCTACCACCTCTTCAGCTCGTGTTGCCTCTTCCTCTAGCTCACACGCAGCTGGTTCGGCTTCCTCCCAGGATCGCCGTGGAAGAACCTCTGGCCCTGTTGTCCAGAGACCCGCTGTAATTCCACCCGCAGCACCACTTTCCCAGTCATCCACACACTCCCAGCCCAGTCTACAGCCATCGGTAGTACAGGCATGGGAGAAAAGGCGGCCTTTCTCGTCAAACCACCCACGAGCACAGGCTCTGACTGCAGGCATTGCCAAACTGCTGTCACTGGAAATGCTGTCATTCAGCCTGGTGGAGACTGACAGCTTCCGTGACTTGATGTCATTGGCAGTCCCACAGTACAATGTGCCCAGCCGCTTTTACTTCAGCAGGCAAGCCGTCCCTGCCCTGCACAAGCATGTGGAGGGACACATAAAACACGCGCTTCTGAACGCCGTCAGTAGCAAGGTCCACCTCACCACCGATGCGTGGACCAGTCAACATGGACAGGGGCGATACCTTTCCCTCACTGCCCATTGGGTTAATGTCGTTGAGCCAGGTACAGACCGTGCGAGTGGCGCAGGACGTGTCCTGCCCACTCCAAGGATTGCAGGAATCCATTCTGTACGCATTGACTCCTCCTCTTACACCAGTTCCTCAGAATCATCGCTGCAGGAGCCGTCACAGTCCACCTCCACATGGACCCGTGATGAACGTGTACCTGTTACGACCGACATGAGCACAGCCGTGGCCAAACGTCAACAGGCCGTGTTGAAATTAATTTTTTTGGGGAATCGTAGCCACACAGCGCAGGAGCTCTGGAATGCCATCAAGCAGGAGAGCGATGTGTGGTTTGTGCCAGCGAATCTCCAGCCAGGCATGGTAGTGTGTGATAATGGCCGAAATCTGGTGGCAGCTCTGGGCCTCGGCAACCTCACTCACATCCCATGTCTGGCACATGTGCTCAATTTGGTCGTGCAGAGCTTTTTGAGGGACTATCCGGATCTTGATGCACTGCTGCACAAGGTCCGCCTAGAGTGTGCTCACTTGCGGCGTTCCAGCACGGCAAAAGCGCGCATTGCGGCTCTGCAGCGCCGACACCGCCTGCCGGAACATCGCATCATATGTGACCTACCTACCAGGTGGAATTCCACGTTACATATGTTGGAGCGGTTGTGTGAGCAGCAGCAAGCTGTAATGGAGTACCAGCTGCTTCAGGCGCAAAAAAGTCGCAGTCAGCGCCGTACAGACTTCACAACAACAGAGTGGGCCACTATGAATGACGTCTGCCAGGTTTTGCGTCCCTTTGATTATTCCACGCGGATGGCGAGTGCAGATGATGCACTAGTCAGCATGACTGTCCCCCTTATCTGCCTGCTTGAAAAATCACTGCAAGCGCTAAGGGATGATGTTGTGGAAGAGGTGGAGGATGAGGATTCACCATTTCCATCATCTTCTGGACAGTCAGCGCCACGTGGTTCCTCACAAACGCGTAGGCAGGGGACAGTTTGTGAGGAGGATGAGGAGGAGTCAATGGAGGAGGAAGACGTCCGTCCAGAGGAGGGAGTTACCGAATTGTCCAGTACTCAGTGTGTACAGCGAGGGTGGGGTGATGACGAGCGGGCAGAGATCACGCCTCCAGCAGGGGACAGCGTTTCTTGGGCAGTTGGCAGTCTGCAGCACATGGTGGATTACATGCTGCAGTGCCTGAGAAAGACCGCCGCATCGCCCACATTCTCAACATGTCTGATTATTGGGTGTTCACCCTCCTCGATCCTCGCTACCGGGACAACGTAGAAAGCCTCATCACACCGTTGAACCGGGAGCGAAAAATGCGGGAGTACCAAGACACACTGGTCAATTCCATCATCTTCTCCATTCCAACTGAGAGAAGTGCTGCTAGTGCATTACAAAGCAGCTCAGTGCGTCCAGGCAGTGGAGGAGGCTCTGCACAAAGAGGGAGCAGAAGCAGTGCCTCTGCCCAAGGCAAGACCAGTATGGCCCAACTGTGGCACAGTTTTCTGTGCCCCCCACAAAAGTCTACACCATCACAGACGGCTCCAGTCAGCAGGAGGCAACGGTTCCGTCAGATGGTGACAGACTACATGTCTTGCCCTCTTGCTGTACTCCCAGACGGCTCTTCCCCTTTCAAGTTTTGGGTCTCAAAGCTGGATACATGGCCAGAGCTAAGCCAGTATGCATTGGAGGTGCTGTCTTGCCCTGCGGCCAGTGTATTATCGGAACGTGTCTTTAGTGCTGCAGGTGGTGTACTAACTGACCGTCGCATGCGACTATCCTCCGATAACGTTGACCGGCTTACTTTCCTGAAAATGAACAAGGCCTGGATCTCGCAGGAATTTGCCACTCCTCCTCCTGATTAAATAATTAGGTCACTGTATACGTTATCCAGGTCTCCTGTTGTGTTCATCTTTCTACCACCTGAACTTAAATTCCTGTGCTCCAACACCGCCAGTTGAGGCTCAGAAGTGCCGTCTGCACAGTCAAAACATACGACCCAGTGTTATTGGGTTTCAGTAAAGTCAGCTGATCCCCAGCTGTGTAGCCGGCAATGTGTCATGCGACCGCCACGCTGACACAACAACTGAAATGTAAGGGAATCTGTCCCCCCCCCCCCAAGGCGTTTGTTACTGAAAGAGCCACCTTGTGCAGCAGTAATGCTGCACAAGGAAAAGGTAGCTATTTTTGTTTAGCTCCTTGCACACGCAGAACTTAACACTTATAAAATGTGTCCACTGATACCGTAAAACCGTCCCGGAGGTGGGACTTTCCTTCGTAATGTGACGCAGCACAGCCGTCATTCCTACCCCCACGGCGCCGCGCACCGGCTCCTCAGCGTTGTTTTATTCCGTCCCGGAGCCTGCGCTGTTATGTTATCCCGTGGCCAGGCACACTTAGCGCTGCCCGTCTTCTGGCATCATTTGGTGTCAGGATGGCTGCGCCTGTGCGGCCGCGCTGGCAGAGAGCCCGCCTCGCAGTGTCTTCTGATTTAATCCCACTGGGGGCCTGGGATCCATGGACATGCGCAGTGCATATCTGAACCTCCACCTCTCACTCATTTCCCTATGGCTTCTTCAGACTGTTCGGTGTCAGCTGGTCCCTAATAGCATGCCACGGCCGTGACACCGCACAGTCTTAAGAAGCCGTAGGGAGGGGAGTGAGAGGCGAGGATATGCACTGCGCATGTCCATGGATCCCAGGCCCCCAGTGGGATTAAATCAGAAGACACTGCGAGGCGGGCTCTCTGCCAGCGCGGCCGCACAGGCGCAGCCATCCTGACACCAAATGATGCCAGAAGACGGGCAGCGCTAAGTGTGCCTGGCCACGGGATAACATAACAGCGCAGGCTCCGGGACGGAATAAACCAACGCTGAGGAGCCGGTGCGCGGCGCCGGGGGGGTAGGAATGACGGCTGTGCTGCGTCACATTACGAAGGAAAGTCCCACCTCCGGGACGGTTTTACGGTTGCAGGGGACACATTTTATAAGTGTTTAGTTCTGTGTTTGCAAGGAGCATGATGAAAAGAGCCACCTTTTCCTTTTGCATCTTTTGTGCTGCACAAGCTGGCTCTTTCAGCTACAAACGCCTTGGGGGGGGGTTAAAGGTTCCCTTTCGACTTTCTCAGGCTTCGGCCTACATTGTGTTCCTCTGCTTTTCCACCTGTCCCTGGGCTCCAACACCACCAGTTGCCGTCCAGAAGTGCTGTACGCACAGTCAACAGTCGCTCCTCTGTTATTGGGGTTCAGTAACGTCAGCTGTTCCCCTGCTGTGTGTGTGGCAATCCCTCCTACCTCCTCCAACCTCCTCCTCCTCCACCTGCCCCTGGGCTCCAACACCGCCAGTTGCCGTCCAGAAGTGCTGTACGCACAGTCAACAGTCCCTCCTCTGTTATTGGGGTTCAGTAACGTCAGCTGTTCCCCTGCTGTGTGTGTGGCAATCCCTCCTACCTCCTCCAACCTCCTCCTCCTCCACCTGCCCCTGGGCTCCAACACCGCCAGTTGCCGTCCAGAAGTGCTGTACGCACAGTCAACAGTCCCTCCTCTGTTATTGGGGTTCAGTAACGTCAGCTGTTCCCCTGCTGTGTGTGTGGCAATCCCTCCTACCTCCTCCAACCTCCTCCTCCTCCACCTGCCCCTGGGCTCCAACACCGCCAGTTGCCGTCCAGAAGTGCTGTACGCACAGTCAACAGTCGCTCCTCTGTTATTGGGGTTCAGTAACGTCAGCTGTTCCCCTGCTGTGTGTGTGGCAATCCCTCCTACCTCCTCCAACCTCCTCCTCCTCCACCTGCCCCTGGGCTCCAACACCGCCAGTTGCCGTCCAGAAGTGCTGTACGCACAGTCAACAGTCCCTCCTCTGTTATTGGGGTTCAGTAACGTCAGCTGTTCCCCTGCTGTGTGTGTGGCAATCCCTCCTACCTCCTCCAACCTCCTCCTCCTCCACCTGCCCCTGGGCTCCAACACCGCCAGTTGCCGTCCAGAAGTGCTGTACGCACAGTCAACAGTCCCTCCTCTGTTATTGGGGTTCAGTAACGTCAGCTGTTCCCCTGCTGTGTGTGTGGCAATCCCTCCTACCTCCTCCAACCTCCTCCTCCTCCACCTGCCCCTGGGCTCCAACACCGCCAGTTGCCGTCCAGAAGTGCTGTACGCACAGTCAACAGTCCCTCCTCTGTTATTGGGGTTCAGTAACGTCAGCTGTTCCCCTGCTGTGTGTGTGGCAATCCCTCCTACCTCCTCCAACCTCCTCCTCCTCCACCTGCCCCTGGGCTCCAACACCGCCAGTTGCCGTCCAGAAGTGCTGTACGCACAGTCAACAGTCCCTCCTCTGTTATTGGGGTTCAGTAACGTCAGCTGTTCCCCTGCTGTGTGTGTGGCAATCCCTCCTACCTCCTCCAACCTCCTCCTCCTCCACCTGCCCCTGGGCTCCAACACCGCCAGTTGCCGTCCAGAAGTGCTGTACGCACAGTCAACAGTCCCTCCTCTGTTATTGGGGTTCAGTAACGTCAGCTGTTCCCCTGCTGTGTGTGTGTGGCAATCCCTCCTACCTCCTCCAACCTCCTCCTCCTCCACCTGCCCCTGGGCTCCAACACCGCCAGTTGCCGTCCAGAAGTGCTGTACGCACAGTCAACAGTCCCTCCTCTGTTATTGGGGTTCAGTAACGTCAGCTGTTCCCCTGCTGTGTGTGTGGCAATCCCTCCTACCTCCTCCAACCTCCTCCTCCTCCACCTGCCCCTGGGCTCCAACACCGCCAGTTGCCGTCCAGAAGTGCTGTACGCACAGTCAACAGTCCCTCCTCTGTTATTGGGGTTCAGTAACGTCAGCTGTTCCCCTGCTGTGTGTGTGGCAATCCCTCCTACCTCCTCCAACCTCCTCCTCCTCCACCTGCCCCTGGGCTCCAACACCGCCAGTTGCCGTCCAGAAGTGCTGTACGCACAGTCAACAGTCCCTCCTCTGTTATTGGGGTTCAGTAACGTCAGCTGTTCCCCTGCTGTGTGTGTGGCAATCCCTCCTACCTCCTCCAACCTCCTCCTCCTCCACCTGCCCCTGGGCTCCAACACCGCCAGTTGCCGTCCAGAAGTGCTGTACGCACAGTCAACAGTCCCTCCTCTGTTATTGGGGTTCAGTAACGTCAGCTGTTCCCCTGCTGTGTGTGTGGCAATCCCTCCTACCTCCTCCAACCTCCTCCTCCTCCACCTGCCCCTGGGCTCCAACACCGCCAGTTGCCGTCCAGAAGTGCTGTACGCACAGTCAACAGTCCCTCCTCTGTTATTGGGGTTCAGTAACGTCAGCTGTTCCCCTGCTGTGTGTGTGGCAATCCCTCCTACCTCCTCCAACCTCCTCCTCCTCCACCTGCCCCTGGGCTCCAACACCGCCAGTTGCCGTCCAGAAGTGCTGTACGCACAGTCAACAGTCCCTCCTCTGTTATTGGGGTTCAGTAACGTCAGCTGTTCCCCTGCTGTGTGTGTGGCAATCCCTCCTACCTCCTCCAACCTCCTCCTCCTCCACCTGCCCCTGGGCTCCAACACCGCCAGTTGCCGTCCAGAAGTGCTGTACGCACAGTCAACAGTCGCTCCTCTGTTATTGGGGTTCAGTAACGTCAGCTGTTCCCCTGCTGTGTGTGTGGCAATCCCTCCTACCTCCTCCAACCTCCTCCTCCTCCACCTGCCCCTGGGCTCCAACACCGCCAGTTGCCGTCCAGAAGTGCTGTACGCACAGTCAACAGTCCCTCCTCTGTTATTGGGGTTCAGTAACGTCAGCTGTTCCCCTGCTGTGTGTGTGGCAATCCCTCCTACCTCCTCCAACCTCCTCCTCCTCCACCTGCCCCTGGGCTCCAACACCGCCAGTTGCCGTCCAGAAGTGCTGTACGCACAGTCAACAGTCGCTCCTCTGTTATTGGGGTTCAGTAACGTCAGCTGTTCCCCTGCTGTGTGTGTGGCAATCCCTCCTACCTCCTCCAACCTCCTCCTCCTCCACCTGCCCCTGGGCTCCAACACCGCCAGTTGCCGTCCAGAAGTGCTGTACGCACAGTCAACAGTCCCTCCTCTGTTATTGGGGTTCAGTAACGTCAGCTGCTCCCCTGCTGTGTGTGTGGCAATCCCTCCTACCTCCTCCAACCTCCTCCTCCTCCACCTGCCCCTGGGCTCCAACACCGCCAGTTGCCGTCCAGAAGTGCTGTACGCACAGTCAACAGTCCCTCCTCTGTTATTGGGGTTCAGTAACGTCAGCTGTTCCCCTGCTGTGTGTGTGGCAATCCCTCCTACCTCCTCCAACCTCCTCCTCCTCCACCTGCCCCTGGGCTCCAACACCGCCAGTTGCCGTCCAGAAGTGCTGTACGCACAGTCAACAGTCCCTCCTCTGTTATTGGGGTTCAGTAACGTCAGCTGTTCCCCTGCTGTGTGTGTGGCAATCCCTCCTACCTCCTCCAACCTCCTCCTCCTCCACCTGCCCCTGGGCTCCAACACCGCCAGTTGCCGTCCAGAAGTGCTGTACGCACAGTCAACAGTCGCTCCTCTGTTATTGGGGTTCAGTAACGTCAGCTGTTCCCCTGCTGTGTGTGTGGCAATCCCTCCTACCTCCTCCAACCTCCTCCTCCTCCACCTGCCCCTGGGCTCCAACACCGCCAGTTGCCGTCCAGAAGTGCTGTACGCACAGTCAACAGTCCCTCCTCTGTTATTGGGGTTCAGTAACGTCAGCTGTTCCCCTGCTGTGTGTGTGGCAATCCCTCCTACCTCCTCCAACCTCCTCCTCCTCCACCTGCCCCTGGGCTCCAACACCGCCAGTTGCCGTCCAGAAGTGCTGTACGCACAGTCAACAGTCCCTCCTCTGTTATTGGGGTTCAGTAACGTCAGCTGTTCCCCTGCTGTGTGTGTGGCAATCCCTCCTACCTCCTCCAACCTCCTCCTCCTCCACCTGCCCCTGGGCTCCAACACCGCCAGTTGCCGTCCAGAAGTGCTGTACGCACAGTCAACAGTCCCTCCTCTGTTATTGGGGTTCAGTAACGTCAGCTGTTCCCCTGCTGTGTGTGTGGCAATCCCTCCTACCTCCTCCAACCTCCTCCTCCTCCACCTGCCCCTGGGCTCCAACACCGCCAGTTGCCGTCCAGAAGTGCTGTACGCACAGTCAACAGTCGCTCCTCTGTTATTGGGGTTCAGTAACGTCAGCTGTTCCCCTGCTGTGTGTGTGGCAATCCCTCCTACCTCCTCCAACCTCCTCCTCCACCTGCCCCTGGGCTCCAACACCGCCAGTTGCCGTCCAGAAGTGCTGTACGCACAGTCAACAGTCCCTCCTCTGTTATTGGGGTTCAGTAACGTCAGCTGTTCCCCTGCTGTGTGTGTGGCAATCCCTCCTACCTCCTCCAACCTCCTCCTCCTCCTCAACCTGCCCCTGGGCTCCAACACCGCCAGTTGCCGTCCAGAAGTGCTGTACGCACAGAGCCAAACACCTCGCCAATGTGTTAGTGGGGTTCAGCACCGCCAGCTGTTCCCCTGCTGTGTATACGGCAACGTGTACTGCGACCGCCACGCAGGCACAACAAGTTAAATTTAAGGGAACCTGTCCCCCCCCCCCCCCAGGCGTTTGTAACTGAAGGAGCCAGCGTGTGCAGCAGTAATGATGCAAAGGGAAAAAGTGCCTCTTTTCGTGGTGCTCCTTGCAGATGCTGAACCTAACACTTATGAAATGTGTCCCCTCACAGCGTTCAACCGTCCGGTAGGTGGAACTTTCCTTTGTCATGTGACGCAGCACAGCCGTCATTTTTACCCCCTTGTCGCCGTGCGCCGCCTCCTCAGCGTTGTTTGAATCTGTCCCGGAGCCTGCGCTGTTAGGTTACCCCTTGGCCATGCACACATTTTGCGCTGCCCGTCTTCTGACATCATTTGCTGTCAGGCTGGCTGCGCCTGTGTGGGTGCGCTGTCCGAGATTCAGCCTCGCGGTGTCGTCTAATGTAATCCCACCGCGGGCCTGGGATCCGTGTCCATGCGCAGTGCATATCCTCGCCTCTCACTCCCCTCCCTACGGCTTCTTCAGACTGTTCGGTGTCAGCTGATCCCTAATAGCATGCCACGGCCGTGACACCGCACAGTCTTAAGAAGCCGTTGGGAGGGGTGTGAGAGGCGAGGATATGCACTGCGCATGGACACGGATCCCAGGCCCGCGGTGGGATTACATTAGACGACACCGCGAGGCTGAATCTCGGACAGCGCACCCGGACAGGCGCAGCCAGCCTGACAGCAAATGATGTCAGAAGACGGGCAGCGCAAAATGTGTGCATGGCCAAGGGGTAACCTAACAGCGCAGGCTCCGGGACAGATTCAAACAACGCTGAGGAGGCGGCGCACGGCGACAAGGGGGTAAAAATGACGGCTGTGCTGCGTCACATGACAAAGGAAAGTTCCACCTACCGGACGGTTGAACGCTGTGAGGGGACACATTTCATAAGTGTTAGGTTCAGCATCTGCAAGGACCATAATTAAAAGAGCTAAGTTTACCTTTTCCAGCATTAGTGCTGTACACGATGGCTCTTCCAGCTACAAACGCCTGGGGGGGGGGTTAAAGGTTTCCTTTCAACTTGCTCCAGTGCAGGCTTCGGCCTACACTCTGCTCCCCCTGCAGAGCCCGGGCTCCAACACCGCCAGTTGGGGCCCGGTACTGCTAGCTGCACAGAGAAAAACACCAGCCAATGTGTCAGTGGGGTTCAGCACCGCCAGCTGTTCCCCTGCTGTGCAGCCGGCATCGTGTCCTGCAAAAGCCACGCAGACACAAGAACTGAAATTGAAGGGAACCTGTCCCCCCTCCCCCAGGCGTTTGTACGTTTTTAAGGCCACCTTGTACAGCGGTAATGCTGCATGTGTGCAAGGTGGCTCATAAACGTATTCTCCTCGCACATGTGGAACGGAAAACACGTCTAAAATGTGTCCTCTGTGTGACCATTTAACCGTCCCGGTGGTGTGACTTTCCTTTGTAATGACACGCTGCAACCCCCTTGGTAGCGCTGCCCGTCTTCTGGCATCATTGTTTGGCTGCCTGCGCCTCTGCGGCCGCCCTGACCCACACAACGCCCCTCGGTGTCTTATTTCTTGGGACTGCGAGGGTGTGTTTGATGGGCATGAGCAGTGCATCAGTTCGCCTGTCCCTCATCTCCTTCCGCCTTCTTCAGACTGTGCGGCTTCATGGCCGTGGCATGCGATAAGGGATCAGATGACGCCGCACAGTCTGAAGCGGGTGTAAGGACCCGAGTGTGAGAGGCGAACATATGTGCTGCGCCAGGCCCTGCATCCCAGCCCCGCAGTGTTTTAACAATGTTAAGACACTGCGGGGCTGGGATTCATGGTCATCACGAACCGCACCGGCCGACATTAAATGATGCCAGAACATGGGCAGCGCTAACAGCGCTAGGCCAGGGGATAACACGACAGCGCAGACTCCTGTACAGCAAATAACAACGCTCAGGAGGCTGCACCCAGCACCAAGGTGGGATTCTTGACATCTGTGCTGCGTCTCATTACAAAGGGAACTCGCGCCTCCAACACAGTTTGACTGTTTAAAGGGCTAAATGTTATACGTGTTTCATTCAGCGTGTGCAAGGAGCGAAATTAAAAGAGCAACCTTTGACTTGTGCAGCACTACTGCTGCATAAGCTGTGGCTCTTCTACTTTGTAACCCCTGAGGGGGGGTTAAAGGTTACCTTTGAAATTGGTTCAATTAGGCTTCGGCCTACACTCTGCTCCCCCTGCAGAGCCCTGGGCTCCAACACCGCCAGTTGGGGCCCGGTACTGCTAGCTGCACAGAGAAAAACACCAGCCAATGTGTCAGTGGGGTTCAGCACCGCCAGCTGTTCCCCTGCTGTGCAGCCGGCAACGTGTCCTGCAACAGCCACGCAGGCACAACAGACCCAAAGCTGCCGCCAGTGCAGGCTTCGGCCTACACTCTGCTCCATCTCCTCCTCCTGCTGACCCCGGGCTCCAACACCGCCAGTTGGGGCCCGGTACTGCTAGCTGCACAGAGAAAAACACCAGCCAATGTGTCAGTGGGGTTCAGCACCGCCAGCTGTTCCCCTGCTGTGCAGCCGGCATCGTGTCCTGCAAAAGCCACGCAGACACAAGAACTGAAATTGAAGGGAACCTGTCCCCCCTCCCCCAGGCGTTTGTACGTTTTTAAGGCCACCTTGTACAGCGGTAATGCTGCATGTGTGCAAGGTGGCTCATAAACGTATTCTCCTCGCACATGTGGAACGGAAAACACGTCTAAAATGTGTCCTCTGTGTGACCATTTAACCGTCCCGGTGGTGTGACTTTCCTTTGTAATGACACGCTGCAACCCCCTTGGTAGCGCTGCCCGTCTTCTGGCATCATTGTTTGGCTGCCTGCGCCTCTGCGGCCGCCCTGACCCACACAACGCCCCTCGGTGTCTTATTTCTTGGGACTGCGAGGGTGTGTTTGATGGGCATGAGCAGTGCATCAGTTCGCCTGTCCCTCATCTCCTTCCGCCTTCTTCAGACTGTGCGGCTTCATGGCCGTGGCATGCGATAAGGGATCAGATGACGCCGCACAGTCTGAAGCGGGTGTAAGGACCCGAGTGTGAGAGGCGAACATATGTGCTGCGCCAGGCCCTGCATCCCAGCCCCGCAGTGTTTTAACAATGTTAAGACACTGCGGGGCTGGGATTCATGGTCATCGCGAACCGCACCGGCCGACATTAAATGATGCCAGAACATGGGCAGCGCTAACAGCGCTAGGCCAGGGGATAACACGACAGCGCAGACTCCTGTACAGCAAATAACAACGCTCAGGAGGCTGCACCCAGCACCAAGGTGGGATTCTTGACATCTGTGCTGCGTCTCATTACAAAGGGAACTCGCGCCTCCAACACGGTTTGACTGTTTAAAGGGCTAAATGTTATACGTGTTTCATTCAGCGTGTGCAAGGAGCGAAATTAAAAGAGCAACCTTTGACTTGTGCAGCACTACTGCTGCATAAGCTGTGGCTCTTCTACTTTGTAACCCCTGAGGGGGGGTTAAAGGTTACCTTTGAAATTGGTTCAATTAGGCTTCGGCCTACACTCTGCTCCCCCTGCAGAGCCCTGGGCTCCAACACCGCCAGTTGGGGCCCGGTACTGCTAGCTGCACAGAGAAAAACACCAGCCAACGTGTCAGTGGGGTTCAGCACCGCCAGCTGTTCCCCTGCTGTGCAGCCGGCAACGTGTCCTGCAACAGCCACGCAGGCACAACAGACCCAAAGCTGCCGCCAGTGCAGGCTTCGGCCTACACTCTGCTCCATCTCCTCCTCCTGCTGACCCCGGGCTCCAACACCGCCAGTTGGGGCCCGGTACTGCTAGCTGCACAGAGAAAAACACCAGCCAATGTGTCAGTGGGGTTCAGCACCGCCAGCTGTTCCCCTGCTGTGCAGCCGGCATCGTGTCCTGCAAAAGCCACGCAGACACTTGCTCTTGTACCTTCTGCTCCCCATCCTGGTTCCAGTACCGTCAGCTGGTTCCGGGCAGAGCCTTTGGCTTAGGTGCCTCCCTCTGGGTATCCGAGTTCCACCAACGTCAGGTGGTCCTTGGTAGTGCTTTCAGGCACGGGTACCTCCTGCTTAGTAACCGGGTTCCAGTAACGTCAGCTGGTCCTCGGTAGTTCCATTGGCTCTTGGACCTTCGGCTACCCATCCGGGTTCCAGCACCGTCAGCTGGTTCTCGGCAGTGTCTTTTGCTCTTGTACCTTCTGCTCCCCATCCTGGTTCCAGTACCGTCAGCTGGTTCCGGGCAGAGCCTTTGGCTTAGGTGCCTCCCTCTGGGTATCCGAGTTCCACCAACGTCAGGTGGTCCTTGGTAGTGCTTTCAGGCACAGGTACCTCCTGCTTAGTAACTGGGTTCCAGTAACGTCAGCTGGTCCTCGGTAGTTCCATTGGCTCTTGGACCTTCGGGTAGCCATCCGAGTTCCAGTTCCATCAGCTGGTTCTCGGCATTTTCTCAGCCTTCTTGTACCTTCTGCTACATTTCCAAGTTCAAGAGACTAAACACGATGACCCGGAAGACCACCCCTAAGATGACGACGACACCAGAGACGACAACCACCGTGATGACGACGACCCTGGAGACGATGACCCCGAAGACCACCCCGATGACGACGACCCCGGAGACGACGACCCTGAAGACCACCCCGATGACGACGACCCCGGAGACGACGACCCTGGAGACGACGACGACCTGGAAGACCGAGAAGCAGAAGAACAAGAGGCTGCAGAACAAAGAGCAGAAGAACATTAAGCATAACACTAAATATCAGAGCAAAAAATATTATCTAAATTATAAGCAGAAGAAGACTAAGCAGTGTATGGGGGTGAGTCCGTTCCTCCTCGTGGTGCCCCTGGATAAAGCCTGATGCTGCAGGCCAAACTGAACGCGGACAAATGTAACTCTTTTGTGACAGGCAGAACGGAAGGTGTAATCTTCAAACTTTTATAGATAACAACTACGGGAATGCCTGTCACAAATAAGAATATGATGAAGAAGTAGAATATGATGAAGATAATAGTAAAATAAAAAGAATATGAACAATGTAACCAAAAAAATAATAGGTAGAAGATGAAGAAGAAGATGAATAAGGTGAAGAAGTTGATGTCAAAGAAGCTGATGATGAGGATAATGAAGAAGAAAGTGTGGGAGAAGTAAAAAAGAAGGTGAAGGGCGTGGAAGTAGTGAAACATCAATATCTGACAAAATAAAAAAAAAAATTAACATAGTCAAAATCTTTCTACCGCCGAACGTCATAAAAAAACCCCAAAATCCTGCTATTCTATTACATTGGGCTAAACCTCTGTGCCTTTAATGTCTCCGCCACGTCCCCCAATACATCCTACATTATTCTTAGTTGTTTTCCTTCATGTAGAATGAACCTACAAGTTTATAAAGGGTTTATTTTAATTCCGATATTTTCGTCCCATTGACTTGCATTGGGATCGGGTATCGGTATCGGATTGGATCCGATATTTTGACGGTATCGGCCGATACTTTCCGATACCGATACTTTCCGATATCGGAAAGTATCGCTCAACACTAATGATGACACATCAAAGGAGGATGGAAGTTTTTTGTAACTTACACTTATAACTACAAGTTGTATCTGAAAAGTCATGTAATACAATGTGATGTCACAGCAGCTATATAGAAGTGTCTATATATCATGTTATATTGCAATTAATGCTTGTAATCCAACAAGCTGTTCATTTGTCCTGCAATCATTTATGAAAATAAATACCAGTTGGTTAAAAAAAAAATATTCAACACAAACTCTTAAAGCGCTGTCTGGCCTAAAAACTTCACCATGGGTGACTTATAAATAACAAACTTGCGGATCACCGTTTTCAGGGTTTCCAATACTATGGAAATTGTTTGGGAAAAAAACGGCGTTCCGCAAAACCGGAAGTCACAGTGCACCGCAAAAACAAGCTTCTGTTGTTTTTGTGGCCCCATTGATTTTCAATGGGGGCCGAGTCTGTAAGCTGTGAAAAAGATTGAGCAGGCTTGATCTGTTTTTCAAGGCCGGAAATACGGCCCTCACGGCCATACAGCGCACGGCACACCGTGAAACTATTGCGGCCCGTTTTTGCGGCCCCATAGAAATCTATTGAGGCCTCAAAAACAGGCCACAAAACAACGATATGTGTAAAAGAAGCCTAAGCCAGCTAATACATAAGGACAATTTTTATTAAAGCCAGGCAGCCACTTTAAAGAAGAGGACATTTTAGTGGGGTTTGAAAACAACAGGTAAACTATACATACTATAATCTGTAAATTTTCATGGCTAGGACTCATTCCCCTAATGTCTGTTTCTAAAACCTTAAAAGGGGTTGTTCAATGAACACAGTAGTTTTTAATCAATACATCTTGGAATATTAATAAGTTCGAGAATTAGATGTGTTAAAAAAATGTTCCTGCTGAGACAAAAATGTATTAATTAAAATGTAGTTTGTTCATAACACAACCTCTTTGAGAACCCCATATACATTAGACAAAAGATGGCCATACTCACCGATAACAGCAGGACCAACAGTCTGATATGTATGTGGCCAGGCTGACTTCCCCTGACAGATGAGGGGGAGAGAAGGATCTGTTACCCAAACAAAGTATTCAAAGGCAAAAGGAATAAAAAATATATACCACTTTATTAATAATTATAAGAACATGATTCCACAGAAGAACTATGATATGAAATATACATACATACAGAGAACAATTGATGCCACAAAAAGAATTTATTAAAAATGTATTAGCATACAATGCGATTAAAAAATGGAATGTATGTAAATAAATGTGTAGCAGGGGACAAGGAATTCATTCTGTTACACCTATATTATTCTCCATACATTCATAATCATTTTTCCTCATTAATTATTCTTTTTTATTCATTTTCTGTCACCTTGTCACTTTTTTGTATATAATTTTTTTTCTTCTCCATTTATGCTACAAATAAGTATTATATTTGTTTTCTATTTACTTTATTTCCTTTTTTAATTTTTACTTAACGCTTCTTTCACACATTTTCCCCTTATTTTTTCCTCTATTTATTATCATGCCCTTTGCCCTGTATATTATATCTGGCTTTTTGCCCTCATCTAAGATGGCTGCAGCAGCGTCGCACGCCACACTGCGCATGCGCCCGCCTCGCCACTGGGTTAGTCGTCTGGATGCCGCATGATTGACTGTGACCTAGGTCGCACTCGGTCACGTGACTCCGGACTTCCGGTCCGCGGTGATAGCAGCTGCGTCGTTAGTAGCGGCGTCACATAGCATGACGCTGCTGATTGTTATTGCTTTTAGCTGTCCTCTCCCACATATATTTTTCACTGGACCCCTGCCACATCACTCCCTGAAGAAGCGGTAGCGAAACATGCATTGGAGTGGTGTGTGCAGGGGACAGTGGAATCTTGGACTGGTTGGTGTCATACACTTACACCGGCATTATTTTCACTTTTGGCACTTAGATTGGTTTGATCACATTATCACTGAATCGCATAATAGCCATTATACTTCCTCATTAATTTATATCTGATATATGGCTTGATTCATTGGTTTATCCATTTTGGTAAGAACATGTACATCATGAAAAATATGTCATTAATTTTATGTTTTTTTACTGCGGTACATACATTATTCACTTGAATCCTATACCATTGGGTTTTATTTTTTCTTTTATGCCCCACTATGACCATTTCGTTCGGATATCAATTTTTATGATCCACATGTATTTTTGATTGATTTATTTATATTTTGGTGTGCACATTATCACTTTTGTATACATTTGTATCACTTAAAACTTTTTTTTTTTTCACTTTTGTAAACACTTTGTGATGTCTAATTGGATATAGTCATTAATTTGGCTGGTGCATTACTCCACATTTATCTCATATTTTTTATATTTTTATATTATATTTTATTTTTTTTTACCACTCAGTCTGCCATTCCTTGTCCCCTGACATACATTCCATTTTTTAATCGCATTGTATGCTAATACATTTTTAATAAATTATTTTTGTGGCATCAATTGTTTCCTGTATGTATGTATATTTCATATCATAGTTCATCTGTGGAATCATGTTCTTATAATTATTAATAAAGTGGTATATATTTTTTATTCCTTTTGTCTTAAATACTTTGTTTGGGTAATATATTGTTTTTTTGTATTCTTAGTTTTTTATTTTTTATTTCCTCATTATTGTGGTATTTCTTTTCTGTATAGGTATTTTGAGAGACGGATCTGGCCTGCTGAATGTCAATGTAATAATAGTGTTGAATCTCACTCGGGAAAAAAGATAACATACTGAAAACTGCCACTGACCCTGCCGGTTCATGTACAAGCTAGAGATCCTTAGCCTATGTCCTAAAAAGAAACAGAACATAAGTGCAGGGTAAAGAACATAAACAGCTGAGAGACAAACCCTAGCTGGTCTTTCACTGACTGGCTTAACCTACAGCAGTATGGCTGGACATCTAAATGAGACCATCACCAAGAGGAAACACCAGCAGGGGAAAGTATATAAACATCTGTCACCCTAAAGGTACCTTCACACTGAACAACTTAACAACGATATCGCTAGCGATCCGTGACGTTGCAGCGTCCTGGATAGCGATATCGTTGTGTTTGACACGCAGCAGCGATCAGGATCCTGCTGTGCCATCGTTGGTCGGAGCTAGAAGGCCAGCACCTTATTTCGTCGCTGGATCTCCCGCAGACATCGCTGAGTCGGCATGTGTGATGCCGATTCAACGATGTCTTCACTGGTAACCAGGGTAAACATCGGGTTACTAAGCGCAGGGCCGTGCTTAGTAACCCGATGTTTACCCTGGTTACCAGTGTAAATGTAAAAAAAAAAAACACTACATACTTACATTCCGGTGTCTGTCGGGTCCCCCGGTGTTCTGCTTCCCTGCACTGTGTCAGCGCTGGCTGGCCGTAAAGCAGGGCACAGCGGTGACGTCACCGCTCTGCTTTATGGCCGGCGCTTACAGTGCAGGGAAGCGGACGCCGGGGGACGCGACAGACACCGGAATGTAAGTATGTAGTGTTTTTTTTTTACATTTACACTGGTAACCAGGGTAAACATCGGGTTACTAAGTGCGGCCCTGCGCTTAGTAACCCGATGTTTACCCTGGTTACCCGGGGACTTTGGCATCGTTGGTCGCTGGAGAGCTGTCTGTGTGACAGCTCTCCAGCGACCACACAACGACGAAACAGCGACGCTGCAGCGATCGGCATCGTTGTCTAGATCGCTGCAGCGTCGCTAAATGTGACGGTACCTTAATAAGTCTGAATCAAGGATAACAGAAACTAAACACCCATAGATAAGGTGTATCTGCTGTGGCTCAACAGAGAAGCCAAGCACAGGCTCAAAGGTTCGAACCCAGGAGAATGACAGTCAGCTGACAAAACTTTTATTCTCCCTCGAGATAAGCCACTGCCTCTATCATAGATAACACCTGTGAGAGCTCCTGTGTATGGTGGAGCTGAGAAAGATAGCTATGGACTTTACAACCGTTCAGCCAACAGCCTTCTAATGTGTATGGGGACCATGGAGACTCCTAATAATCGAGGATATGAGCTTGGTAATAAACTACTGTATCTTATGTTGCACTGGCTTGTACCAGGGTCAGTGCAATGGGATTTGTAAATGACTGATCTACCAATATTCAACAAGGTAAAAAGATGAAACTTGTGATCCTTGTGTAACTTTACTCCCCACAGTATAATTTTAAATCCCTTGTAAGGGTGCATCTTGACTTTGGGATGCAGTTTTGGACTGCACATTCTGAAAATGATGTCGGAGAGTTGTGGATGATTCATAAGCAGGAAACTAGATTATCACACATGATAGAAAGTCTCTTTTAGGGCTCATTCAGAAGTCAAATTTTCACGTTTTTCATGGATAGCACTCACTCGTACCTGTAATAGTCTAGAGGGCCATTCACATGTCCAATTCTTTCCATGGACCGAGTGTTTCGTGAAAAACATGTCCAATTTTGATTTGAGGGTTGGATCAAAATAAGAAATACAAGTCATTGGGTCCATGAAAAAAAACAATTTTCACTGCGTGACAAAATGGATAGGGTGGATAGTTCTTTTTTAAAATGTTTTTAATCAGATGACACTCGCATCACACTCTTATCAAGCTCTGGAGGGTAGCGTCTACTGGTGCCTCTGCATCATTCCCCTCCTCCCACCATGCGGGGACGCCAGCTTACACACCACCCCGGCTGCAGCATCCTCCTCCTCCTCTGCGTGCCGCACTGTGGTGCAGTTATTCCATACGTACACGTGTTCCGCTGCTCTTAAAGGGGCAGCCCGCACATATAGTAAAATGCCCCTAGCTGTCAGGTGGGAGGCATTTAATTAAAGTACTTCCTTGAAAGGTGTCGCCCGGCCAATAGCTGAGCAACCCCTATAGTTTAGTCTAAAGTGGTGTTGGTGTGTGCAACTGTATGTTGCCAGGTCCCCCGTCCTTAGTGTGTTAATGCCATTCCTGTATCCTGTATAGTATGTCTGTGTTCCTGTGTCCGCTTCAGCGGCATCCTAATCCTGAAACCGCATCTGTGGTACCTATACCAGATCTCCTGGTCCCGGTGCGACCAGTCCTGTTTCCATTATCCCTGGTCCTAGTGCAGCCGGCTTCTGAACTGTTTCCTGATATCTATGTGTCAACAAGAACCTGTCTTCATTATCCGAGTTGTCCATACAGTCCATCAGTATCTGTTTCCGGCTAGTCAGTCACATCTCCCTGTGTCAGTGAACCCAACCCCTTGGATCGGCAGCTGCAGTATCGGCGCCTGCCTAGGAATTGTACCTGGCGGCTACTTGCAGCACAGGCTGTCTCCACCATTAGGAGCCCCAGCAAACACCTGGTAGCCGCTTAGCTACGCCACTTCCTGGGTGGGTCAGGCCCTGTGGCACAGTGGGTCCGCGTGACATGGAGGTTATATGCCTGATGAAGGAGTACTATCTATTCTGAAATGCGTTGCATGAATAAAGAATTTTTATAGTTTTCTACTCTATCTGGATTTTACCGTCATTGGCAGTACTCCAGTGACCATGATGTTATTCTTACTCATTTTGGCTGATTGATCACTGTCAGCATCTTCAGTAATCCGTGGAGGTAGCTGCAGCCCTAGTGAGTTTAATCCATACACGTAGACCAATGTTGTGCCTTGCACAACTGCTTCAGGTGAATTAATAGCAATCACCTATCATCATTTATTGCTGGGGTTACCGCACTTAGGAGCGATCTCCTCTGTCTTTTAGTACAGAACTGGCACATGATTTATTCCTTCCAAGTGCCAGGGAGAATTATTTCTGTGTGAATGAAAAGTGATTTAGACATCAATTTAGACTGTGGAATGCCCGACCACAAGAGGGCGTAATGGCAGATAAAAAAGGGCTAGATGTTTATCTGGTAACACATGGTATATATACTGAATATACAATGACTCTAGAGAGGAGTGTTGTATAATTCATTGAGAATGGCTGCATTTGATTGACTTGTGTCTTTTTAACCAATGTCACCATGCCTAAAATTGTGATTTAGCCATCTGTTTCTGCCACAAATACCATTTGTTGCAAGTAAAAAACTAACCACATCCTGAGCTTTTATAACAATTTATGTGATAAATAAAGAAAGTAGGTGAGATGAATAAGATCAGACAGACCATTTTCAGGAAATGTAAACTAAAGCATGAAATGTGCATCTCTTAAAGTAAGCCAGTGACGCTACAAGCTGACTATAAATGCAGACGTCTTCTAGGACAGTGGTGTGCAATGGGAAATACCGTAGGTCTCTGTCATTCTCCATCTTGGAGTTACTTTAATACGGGGATTTGTTGCCACTAATAGAGCATGTAGATTGGGTTGCACAACCTCTTTACTTATCCAAAAGCAGACTCAAAGGGGTTGTATGGTTGAAACAAGTTATCATCCTATGTGCAGTATAGGTGATAACTTATTGATCGGTGGAGGTCTGACTGCTGGGAACAGCAATGTTCAACAGAACAGGAAACTTTTATCCCCATTAGAATGGAGTAACAGTGCACATGCTCGACCTGTACTCCATTCATTCCCCATGGGGCTGTTGAGCACTGCGCTTTTTCCACCAGACATATAGGGAATAAATGGAGTCGAGGTTGAGAATTACATGCTGCACCATTTTGTAATGAGATAAAACTCCCCTTCATGGATATAAATTCCCAGATCTGCCGATCAGTGAGAGTATCAGTGCTTGGAAACCCATTGATCAGCAAGTTAACACCTATCCTGTGGGAGATGATAACTTCTTTTAACTGGGGAACCTCTTTAAGCCTCGTATGCTTTAGATGGCTGTTGGATGATCGATGATTTGGTTGATCATTTGGATGGCAGCTTTCTCGCCTGAGACTCCCATATACAGGAGCACTCACTTTGCTGTGCACTCATGTGTCCTCTAGATGTAAGAGAGCTGTTGCCGGACATCTCTGAATGCAGGTTATCTCTTAAAGGGAACCTGTCACCCCCAAAATTGAAGATGAGCTAAGCCCACCAGCATCAGGGGCTTATCTACAGCATTCTGGAATGCTGTAGATAAGCCCCCGATGTATCCTGAAAGATGAGAAAAAGAGGTTAGATTATACTCACCGGACCGGACCGCGACGCCCATCGGATCAGACCGCATACCCAGGTAAGTATAATCTAACCTCTGTTTCTCATCTTTCAGGATACATCGGGGGCTTATCTACAGCATTCCAGAATGCTGTAGATAAGCCCCTGATCCTGGGGTTCTTAGCTCATCTTCGATTTTGGGGGTGACAGGTTCCCTTTAAAGAAAAGATGGATCTGCAGTCCGAATGTGGACATCCCAAATACTTATCTATCCCGACATTATCTTTCGGGGGAGAGTCTGGGGCCCTCATACATTTTAGACTGTTGGCCGAAGCTGAGGTTACTCTTATGTGTATGTTGGGCTTTTATTACCTTACCTTCCTCTTGTGCTCGAAGGTTTCACTCTCCTAATGGCTATTACAGAGCATTCAAAGAACACTGATGAAGATCTGGACTTGGATATTTTAAAAATCTTTAGTAACAGCAATGATGATGGACCAGATTCAGCTCTGCTTAAATTTAAAGACACCAGTGGTGGTCAAATATGCCTAAACTAAGCTATATTGCATCTATTAGTATCGCTGTTTCTATGTTCTATATGTATGAAAATATTTAAATAAAAAGAAGATTTTTGGGATATATGAGTGCTGGTTTTCACCAAAGTATCTTTGCCCGTGTACAACCTGTGGCCTGCCACGCTTTCCTGTCCTACCTCTAATTATCAGAAAACAAACATGCTGCTTATCTGTATCCAGATAGTCAAAAGGCAACCAGATCATTGTGATGCAAGGAACACAGTATGTTGGTTAGATATAGTCTTCCATTATCTTCTCTGCTCTGACCATATCTGTGCGGGCTGGGAGACATATGTGGCAACACCCTGACTTTGTTGCTCATGTGTTTCCTCCATGTCAGATGGAGTGGGAGCTGTGAGGAGCATAAAGATGGTACTTTGGAGCCATGTGTGACTAAAGGTACCTTCACACTAAACGACTTTGCAGCGATAACGATAGCGATCCGTGACGTTGCAGCGTCCTGGATAGCGATCTCGTTGTGTTTGACACGCAGCAGCGATCTGGATCCCGCTGTGATATCGCTGGTCGTTGCTGAAAGTTCAGAACTTTATTTGGTCGTCAGATCGGCGTGCTTAGTAACCCGATATTTACCCTGGTTACCATTGTAAAAGTAAAAAAAAAACAGTACATACTCACCCTCTGATGTCTGTCACGTCCCCCGGCGTCGGCGCTGCTGCTCAGAGCTTCTTGCCCTGAGTGTGTCAGTGCCGGCCGGAAAGCAAAGCACAGCGGTGACGTCACCGCTCTGCTGTTAGGGCCAGCGCTCACACAGTGCAGGGAAGCGGACGCCGGGGGACGCGAATGTAAGTATGTAGTGTTTGTTTTTTTACATTTACACTGGTAACCAGGGTAAACATCGGGTTACTAAGCGCGGCCCTGGTTACCCGGGGACTTCGGCATTGTTGGTCGCTGGAGAGCTGTCTGTGTGACAGCTCTCCAGCGACCAAACAGCGACGCTGCAGCGATCGGCATCGTTGTCGATATCGCTGCAGCGTCGCTTGGTGTGAAGGTACCTTTAGTGTGAAGGTACCTTTACACTTTGTATCTGGCATTTTCAGGGTGCACAGTGTGTATAAGTTATATTTTGAGCAACTTAAAGGGGCCGTGCTATGCCTAGTGAGGACCGAGACGAGACAGATGGTGCATGACTAGTAGTCTTTGTTTACTTTTAGTGGGAATAGCTTATCATTCTCTCTATGCAAAGACACAAAAGTTCTCTCACTTGGAATTTGCTCAAATTTTTGCGACTTTAGTGACTTTCTAAAAACAATATTCCTATCAGAGAGAAATGTATTGCGTACCTCATACCACTGGCAGGTGATGGAGGAGCACGGGACTACACCTGTCCATGAGATCATCCTTTTGAAAAACAGCATATAACTAATATTTAGTTGTCTAACCTTTATTTCTGATAACTGCTTACATCTGTGCGGCATGGAGTAAAGTAACATTTGACACCTGATATTATAACCCAAGCCGACTTGACCGGCCTACATTCCACAGGTCCTTTGCATTCTTAGGTTTTGTATCATAACTCAAATTTTTTATGTCACTTCACAATTTCTCAATGGGATTGATGTCTGCGGATTGGGCTGGCCACTTCATAACATCAATCTTGTTGGTCTGAAACCAGGATGTTTCCCAATTGCTGGTGTGTTTTGGGGTCAGTGTCCTGCCATTTCAAGGGCATTTCTTCTAAAGCAGAAGGCAATATATATATATCGTCTCCAAGCTGGAGAGTGGAAACTAGCTGCTATGATGTCTCCCATACACAGAGAGATACATTTCTGCTCTTCTTTCTCTATAAACAAGCAAACACAAGCGGCAGCTGCTACATGGGAGACATTAGACAACTGTACTGAGCTGTGTGCCTGCGAGTTCACCAGGGAAGTAACAAAGAAATGCTAGAAGCTGTAGCACAATCTGCCTGTCAGCTTAGTCTTTCACTGTGTTGAGTGCTCCCATTTTTCCTCCCATCTCTATAGAGAGTAATATAAGGTGTAACCTGACTCCTCACTGTTCTGGCAGTGCATCTTATCTTTACCGAAACAAAGTGGATGGTGAGTTGGCTGGTAACTGGAAAAATAGGCATATTTCATTAATAAAGATAAGTTATGTAGATTGTTATATTTGCCTGTACAGTTCATTTACTCAATGTTTATTAAAACAACAGTGAGCATTAGAGAATGTTTCATCTTCCTGAGCTAGATGGTTTCTAGTTCTCATTGCCCATTGTTTTGTGGGGTCTATTATTTCAATATTATTATTATTCATTTTTATAACGCCATTTATTCTATGGCGCTTTACCTGTGAAAAAAAGGGCATACATAGACAAGTACAATAAACATGAGCAATACAAGGCCCACACAAGTACAGAAGGAAAGAGGACCCTCCCCGCGAGGGCTCACAGTCTACAGGGGATGGGTGAGGATACACTAGGAGAGGGTAGGGCAGGTTGTGTGGCGATTCAGTAGACTGAGGATCACTGCAGGTTGTAGGCTTGTTGGAAGAGGTGGGTCTTCAGGTTCCTTTTTAAGGTTTCCATGGTAGGTGAGAGTCTGATGCATTGGGGTAGAGAGTTCCAGAGTATGGGGGAAGTACGGGAGAAGTCTTGGATGCAGTTGTGGGAAGAAGAGATGAGAGGGGAGCAGAGAAGGAGATCTTGAGAGGATCGAAGGTTGCATGTAGGTAAGTATCATGAGACCATGTCACAGATGTATGGAGGAGACAGGTTGTGGATGGCTTTGTTTTTTTGTATTTTGTGTAATAGAGATCTGGGTATGGAATGATAGCTATGTATGAACATGTCTCTAGATTTATAATTGAGTCTGAATGTTGGTTAATGTATTTTTTTTACCTTAATTGATTACAAAAACTGAAAAAGAAATTCATTAGATTTGCTATAATTTTCTCCTTCACCCTTTATACTAGTATAGACAATGGAGCCATATATAAATTGAAATAGCTTGGCTCTGATTACAATTTAACATAAGGTAAATGTACCATGACATGCCATCAGGGGCGGATTATCAGAGGGTCAATATGGGCGGTAGCCCAGGGCCCAGTGCGAGTGCCCAGTTTCTTGACCCGCGCGAGCTGTGATTGGAGTTGGATGATATACGGAAGAATCCTTACATTGCATTTATTTTATAATAAAAATTGCACTGTTTATATATATATGTACATTTTGAAATTATGTTCTTTACTTAATGTGTACATGATATTTGTTTAGTATTATTTTTTAGTACGCCTGCTGGTTCAGGCGGTTGCACTTTATTAATAGCACTTTATATATTGTACACTTATTTATTAAGGTACCTGTAGGAATGTATTTGGAGCCATTTCCATTATGGGACTGGCTTTTGTATTATTTCCTTATGGGGTGTATATTTTATGTTGTATATGTGTCTTCATATATACTCTTTGTGCACTATATGTATGTATTTGTTGTATGTTGCACGTTATTTTTTGTAATGTATGGGATTCATGCAGTCTGGCATCCATTTCTGGCGTTCGGGTGGGATTAGAATTGTAAGCCATTACCTGTTTTCAGAAGGCTGTTTTGCTTCGTAGGAGGCTGCCTTTGTGCGCGTGCGCGCCCCTCGCTACTTGGCTGTGTGTCGCTCACTGGCGTCTCCATCGGATTCTGCACTCACGTGATCGCCTGGGCGGGCTTTCATGTGGGCGTGGTTATCTGATGACGCCGTGGGGGACCCGGGTCTCGTGGCGGCGGTCGGAGCATGCGCCGCAACAAGGAGGTGGCCTCATGACGTTAAGCATTTTTGATTTAACATGATTGGGCAGGAGTACTATTTAATGTGGTTAGAGATCTGATGATGCCACTCCCCCGGAAGAAGGCTGACGCTGCCGAAACGCGCGTAGGGGATCTGGCACCATTAGATCTGAGGTAACGTAGTGTGTTATTTATACATGTATTTTATTGCCGCACTGGAGATATACATCACATTGAGCAGGCCATTGAGCATAACGAATGATTTAATGTATGGATACTGATATATGTGGCAAGAGGGATATTGATGTTTACACGTGCCTCAGGTCTATGGTGCCATTTTTATATTGGTATATGTCACCATCAATGTTGTCTTTTAGTAATGTGTTGTTTCTTAATAAAATCTGGTATTTTTTGGTACTCTGAGGTCTGATTCGTACTTTTTTTGTTTAGGTTGGTATATTTCTGTACGGGGCCGTTATGGGTGTAACATCCCCTGACGGACACAGGGGTTAATAGTTTTATTGAACCTGTGTTTTTGTTTGTTTGATCGGTTAATATATACAGAGGTCCTATGTACAATGTCACCAGTGATCACTGTATTACCTATACACTATATACAGAGATCCTGTGTATAATGTCACCGGTGATCTCTGTATTACCTCTACACAGACACTGCATACTAAGTATAGATCTCCTGTGAATACTGGCACTTATGGTGATAGTATTGTGGGTTTTTTTTTATTATTACTGATCAGTATTGTAGTATTCAGTCACTATGTGGTGGTAATATGTGGTCTGGAAATGGTGTTGTGGTATTTGTCCCTTGAATGTGCTATTTGGTCACCAAGTGGTGGTAATATGTGGTCTTGACATGGTGCGGTGGTATTTGTTCCTTGTATGTGATATTATTCGATCACTGTGTTTGTAATTTGTGGTCTGGTCATGGCGCGGTGGTATTTGTTCCTTGTATGTGATATTATTGGTCAAAATATACCTAAATTATATTGCAGATTTTAACAAATATTTAATAGGTTACAGTAGAGTAGGGCCCGGCCATTTTTCTGGAATAATCTGGTTCGGGTATAATATGACCCCCCCCCCCGTCACATGACCCCCCTGTCACATGACCCCCCCCCCCCCCCCCGTCACATGACCCCCCCGTCACATGACCGTGGGGGCCCACAGTGTCTGAACAGCCCGGGGCCCTGGCTACCCTTAATCCACCCCTGCATGCCATTAATTGTATACATCATCTCTAGAGTATGTGCAGACGTTGAGTATTTGCAACAGATTTTTCAATAAACAGCAAAGGCAGTGTGTTGGAAGGAAAACCCTGTGTAAGATATGTGCAATTTTTTACTTGTTTTTGCATGCATTTTTTATGCCTTTTTTACTTGTTTTTGTCCCATTCATTTGAATGAATTAAAAATGCTGCAAAACGCTGAAAATATTGACATTGTGCAGATTTGAAAAAAACAAAACAAAACACTTTAGTAGTTTAATTTAGCAAGGAAAAAATAAGCACCATGTTCATGAGATCTCCGTTATCTCATTCACTTTGCTGGTACTGTAAAATACTGCGCTTTTTCCATGGCAAAGACTTGTGGAAAAAAAAAACTTGGCTAGCCATTACATGACATATATGACTATGGGTAGCCTTGTAAAGCGGAGTTCAGACGTCCAGTACTCGACTCTGCCCACTCTAGTTGTGGCAATGCCATGTGGGTTTTTTCTCGCTGTCTGTACACTTTTAGTACACCAGACAGAAATCTTCAAACAACCTCTGACCTATCTTCTATTGAGTTTGAGTATCACTTTTAGACTGCGTTTCTAGAAGTTCCTCTTTATTTGTCATCATATTTAGTCACTTAATATAGCAAGTTGTTCAGACTGTTGTTCCAGGTCTTCCCCTCCTCCCTACCTGCCTATTGGTGACGTGCAAGCACTGTGTGCTTCACTACCATTGTGACGCCTCTGTGGTTTCTCTAATTTTCCACTTCTCCTAATCAGATACTTTTGAGAGTTTCAGCTTTTTCTCCTCCTGCTGTGGGGTTCTAATCAGTAAAACCAGGAACTTGGTGGTTTTCAACATGTTTGTTGTTCTAAGATATATGTTAAATTGTATATAGGGCAGACCGTGTTATTTTACCTATATATAAAGATTTATTCTTCCTGCTATAAATTTTAACCACTGAACTAATTGCTTAACTTGCCCACAACATAAACTTCTAAATTATTAACAGCTTGTCTTTTGTTTCAAAAGCACCTAAGGGAGCAAACCAGAAGCTCGTTGCTGTTAAAAACAAAAAAAAAGAAATCTTGCAATTTTCCACAAATAAATTGTATAGTAAACTGCCTAAACAGCAATGCTACACCTAATGAGAAAAATTCTCCTACTTTCAAGGAGTAGAAGAAGCAGAGGGCTCCTTCATAACTGGCATATATGGGCCCTTGCTCTTCAACTGCTTGATATCAATGAGTTACTTGCCACAGAGAACGTACTTGTCTAAAAAAGATTTCACTGGCACACCAAGTCACCAATAAATGTCAGGAATAGAGTCAAGCCATTAATACAGACCATGCATGGAAATGTTGTTATGGTGGCAGCGAGGCCCTCTTGCCTTGAGGGACCTTGTGTAATTGCACATATGGTATGTCCTTTCTTGCTATGTCCAATCTCAAGATAACAAGAGGCCAGTCATCCTTACATTGTAATCTGTTGTATGGAGCACATTTGCAGAATACCATAGACATTGTGTGCTCTTCAATTTTTTAGGGCTCTGGTCCGAAGTTCGCAATCGCATCTCTAGACGCAGATCCTGGCCATGACACTCTCATACATGGGACATTTAGAGCACATTTTGTTAATATGCCATACAAGTCTTAATGAGACCATCCTTTCAAAAATATTATTTAGTCAAATTTATTTGATGTGTCTTTTTTTAGTCTGTGGGCTTACAACCTTTTCTTGTCTGAGGCCACGTGCACAAGTTGAGTATTTGGTGAATTTTTCCACCTCAGTATTTGTAAGTCAAAACCAGGAGTGGAACAATCAGGGGAAAAGTATAATAGAAATACATCACCATTTCTGTATTTATCACCCACTCCTGGATTTGGCTTACAAATACTGAGGTAAAAAACTCACTAAATACTCAACGTATGCATGTTTCCTAAAGCTTACATTGCCCTATTGTACCACTCCCAAACGATGAAAAATGTAAAAGGGCTCTCTCATCTGAAAAATGCATTATGCTTTCTAATACAGCACCCCCATAATATTCCACAGCACTTATATAATCACTGTCGTCATTGGGGTTGACAATCTAAATTCCCTATCAGTATGTCTTTAGGACTATGGGAGGAAACTGGAGAACCCGAAAGGAATCCACACAAGCACAAAAAAATACAAACTCTTTGGAGATGTTGTCCTTCGTGTGATATGGACCCAGGACCTGAAGTTCTAAAAAGAACCAATACTATGCACTGAGCCACCATGCCTCCTTAACATTTTTGGCATGTTGACAATATATACCATAAATGTCTGATAAATGTTTTTTTTTTACTCCTATGTTCTCCACTCTAGAGTAACTCTCTACCTTATTACACAACTCCCACAAACTGCTATGCGTGCATGGCCACATCTCCACCTCATCTTTTCCTCAATTGAGTGTTAACCATGGTTCAGGTACCCCTATTTTCTCTCATCATGTGATGTTTTTAGAGATAGAACCCCTACATTTATGGCTACCGCCCGAATGAGCTCCAGAAAGATTATGACACCCATTTGTCAGAGAGCTGGAGTAACCGAACTGCTGTTCTCCTGGTGGGACCTACACTTAGTAGTAATTTTTTGGTTTACCAAGTGGATGTCCCACACATTGCATCATTAGAATTTACATGCCGCTTCTACCCTGCAGTGTTTTGTCGAGAGCCATAAAAAAATCACATTGATCATATTCGGCTATTTTAGAGGCTGTAATCTTGCCCACCTCTTTATTGACAATCACTATGCTGTGGAATCTAGGTCAATCTAGGTATTTGTAATCATGTGAGTGGTTTCAGTGTGTCTACCAAAACAATCCTAGAACGTTTCATTAACATATTTCATAACATATCATTAAAGCATTGAGTAATGGGGTTTCCACCTCTTAAATCCTTTTATTCATAAGAACTAGTGTCTTCAGGGCCCTGGCAAAGAGTTGGCTGCATGCATGTGCTCACTCTTCAACAAAATGAATGAGATATTGAAGTATATACTGTAAAACTTTAGCATAGTTTTAAAATGTACCCGTTATTTTAGGTGACTACAGTTGTCGTGTGTGTATGTGAGGAAAAATAAACCATTTCTGGCTTTTATAAGACCTTTATCCTGCATCTTTAAGCTTCAATCAAAAGAAAAATAAGCATATCATATTCAGAATCTTTGCTAAAATATATTGAACAGTTTTGTATATTTGCTTGTAATATTAGGCTATGCAAAGTTTGATGAAATGACAATGACCATTTAAAGCACCCCTGGGGCCTGGTTTTTTTTTTAGTTAGGCCAGTTGATTGTCTTTCTGGCTTCAACAGGTGTCTATAGTATGAAATGAACTCACAAGCATTTCCTGTAAAATTACCAACTTTGCCTAAAGACCAGTCTGAAAATAAACATATCCAATATCCTTCAGTCATGAATAAAACAATTTATTGGAGAAATAAAAGTAATTAGTGTTGTTCATCAGTTCACTGAATGCAGCTAATTATGTACTTACTAGATTGTGGCCCGATTCTAACACATCGGGTATTCTAGAATATGCATGTCCCCGTAGTATACCTTTATGACATCATCGTCGCCTTGGCAACCATTATGACATCTACGTCGATACTGTGCCCGTCGTTGATTGGTCAAGGCCTGGCGGCCTCGACCAATCAGAGACGCGAGATTTCCATTATGACATCATCGTCGCCATGCTGTGCCCGTCGCTGATTGGTCAAGGCCTGGCGGCCTCGACCAATCAGAGACACGGGATTTCCAGGACAGACAGACAGACAGACAGACAGACAGACAGACGGAAAAACCCTTAGACAATTATATATATAGATGTAGACAATGGTGTGTCCTGGACATGTATACAGTGGCTTGCTAAAGAATTCATCCCCATTGGAATTTTCCGTGTTTTACTACCTGATAACCTAGAATTTCAAAATTTTTTTGAATTGAGTCCCCTCAGTGGTTGATACCTTGTAATGGCTATGGGCTCATTTCCACTGGCGAGGAAAACGGACGAGTGCAATCCGATAAAAAATCGGATTGCACTCGGACCAATGTTATTCAATAGGTGTCTTTTCATTTGCGATTTTTTTCTCAGCCGAAATCGGACTGAGAAAAAGATTGCAGCATGCTGCGATTTGCTGCGAGTCTCGGACGAGACTCGCCAATGCAAGTCAATGGGTGCGAGAAAAAAAACGTACGGAATACGGACCATCCGTATTCCGTCCGTTTTTTACGGATACATCACCATTCTGTGGCCTAGAACACTGTCCATGGTCCTGTAAATGACTGTAGAAAAATAGTTGCAGAGAAATAAAACGGAATTGCATACGGATGTAATACGGATGTAAAACGGATGGTGTGATTAAAAATCGCATTGCACTCGCATTACACTCGCATGACAATCGCATACGCTACATCCCTTTTTTCGGTCCAGATTACGGACCGATTTGTCTCTCGCCAGTGGAAATGAGCCCTAACTGAAAAGATGGTAACAAATTGCAAGCTTTCGAGACTACTCAGGTCTCTTCATCAGGCATAGACTCTTTAGTCTATGCCTGATGAAGAGACCCGAGTATTCTCGAAAGCTTGCAATTTGTTACCTTCTTTTTCAGTTAGCCATTAAAAGGTATCAACCACTGAGGACTCTCAATTCTAAATATTTTTTTATCTACTGGCTAACATGGTACCAAGATATATATCTTTCCTGTATCACAATTTTTTTGCTCATGTAAAGAACATGCCTACAACTGTGAACATTTGGGTTTTTTTTTGTTAAGCAAACAGAAAATAGGGCAAAATAACGAAAACGTCAGTGTACATAACTATTCACCCCCCTAAAGTCAGTACTTTGTAGAGCCTCCTTTTGCAGCAATTACTGTACAGCTGCAAGTCTCTTTGGATAAGTCTGTATGAGCTTTCCCCAACTGACCACGGGATTTTTTTCACGTTCGTCAAAGCAATCTTCAAGTCTGACCACTCATTCTCAATGGGATTAAGTTCAGGCCTTTGACTAGAAACCACTCAAGTGTTGCTTTAGCAGTATGCTTTGGGTCATTGTGTTGTTGAAAGGTGAACCTCCATCCCAGTCTCAAATCACTGACAGACTGAAGCAGGTTTTTCTCAAGAATATCCTTGTATCTTCCCCTTGACTCAGACCATTTTCCCTGTTTCTACTGCCAAAATCCATCCCAACCACATGATGCTGCCACCATGTTTCACTGTGGGGATGGTGTTTTTGGGGTGATGAACTGTATTGGTTTGGTGCTAGACATAGCTTTACCTTGGTGGCCAAAAAAATGTTGTTCTCATCTGACCACGGCACCTGCCTCCATTCATTTGTGAAGACTCCCACATGTCTTTTGACAAACTCAAAATGAGCCTTACAATTTTTGTGTGTAAGTAAAGGCATTCTTTTCTGCCCACTCTTCCATAAAGGCTACCTCTATGGAGTGTACAGCTTATTGTGGTCATATGGACAGATACTCCAGTCTCTTCTTGGGAATGCTGCAGCTTCTTCAGAGTTACCTTTGGTCTCTGTGCTGCCTCTCTGATTAATACCCTTCTTGCCCATAAATTTAATTTTTGCCTACGTTTTTTCTCACTTCACCAACTTATACTATTTAGTGCCGATACATCACACACAAATTGGATAACAAAAATATTTAAACACAGGTTGTAATGTAAAAAAAAAATAGGTAAAAAGCCAAGGGTGTGAATACTTTTGCAAGCCACTGTACACAGTATTGTAATAAGCATGAAAATTACATATATTTGTTACACATTTATTGCCACCAGAACCCCATATTATGCATCCACAACCAGAAAGTATAAACTTATACCAAATATAGATATTTCATTCACCTTTTCATAATTGTAATAGACAGTGATGTGCAACTGAATTTTCTAAAGGCACGTATTTGGGCCATTTATAAGTAGCACTAAGGGCTCATGCACATTTGCTCTTAGGCCATGCACATATCTGATTTTTTCCTCGAACAGAAATGGCCCAGGAAAAAAATCGCAGCATGCCATAGTTTGATCCAATATTCATATCACACTCGGTCATGCGAGTAAATGAGTTCGTGGAAAACATCAGACATCCGAGTGCGGTCCGATTTCCATGGGCTGACAGAATGGAGTCATCTGAGAGAATCGGATCACACTATGCTGACACTGATCAAACTCTCATCAGAGTTTGATTAGAGTGTGATATGCATAAACGACCCGATTTTCTCGGATGACAGAATATATGGTCGTGTCGTGTGACCCTAGTTTAAGATGCAGTGATTTAGACAACAATAACCCAAGAAAGCAGAGAACATTGCAACTTTTGGGACCATTTTAAGGATCGATCCTCTTCATATCGTAAGATGGACACAAATGGGCATGTATCATGTTCCATTGTCTAGTGCATCCTCTCACAATGGCCTATCTGAGCAGATATCCTGCACCTTGGCATGTAGGTGCAGTAAGTGGCCTTCCCCACATCATCTCTATGATGGATCTGTTGATCATCTGCCATCTTTCAATATATTTTGTGTTTTCCTTTTTGATCCTCTCATAACTTTCTCATTTTTTTTTTTTTTTTAGGAAATACATTGGAAAAATAATGTCCTATAAAGGTTTACAGGCAAAGTTTGAAGGTCCCCATGCTCATTGAATGACTGTTGTCTGTACAATGCTGTTGTTGATTATTTGACTAAGGCCAGGGTCACACTTGCGAGTGCAATGCGAGAAATTCACGCAAGTATCTTGCATCAATACCCGGCACAGTCGCCGGCACTCGGGATCGGAGCATGCGGCTGCATGTATTTCTATGCAGCTGCACGCTCCAGTCCAAGTGACGGGTATTGATGCGAGAGACACATGCGAGTTTTTAGCACTGCACTCGCAAGTGTGACCCCGGCCTAACAGCCATCTCTCCCATACACAGAGGTGCTCTTTCAGCCAAGCACTCCTGTGTTCTCTATGGGAAAGTTGTCAACAAGACATCTGAGCCCGCGGCCTCTCTCTGGGAAAACAAAACTATCGGCAGTCTGAAGTCGGACATGTCCGATCAACTTATTCCCTGAAAGACAGTTGGCCAGCAAACCACATTCACATTACAATATCGGCCAAAACCCTTGATCTTAGTGGGTGTGCCCGACATTAGTCTAATGTGTTTGGGGAGGAGGACGGGGTTAGACAAAATGAGGCTGTTGCTCCATGAATTTTTTTTTAACATGAATGACCACTTTTCACTACTCCGGCACCACTACCCATTAATGACTCGGCTGATTGGACCAGTTCTCTACTTTCTATAGCGTTATCTGGCGCGGTACAATGGTAGTTTCTGGCTTATTACATACCCAGGTGTTTTTCATTTTATTACTTGGGGGAGTATTACTAGTTCAATGATATTTACTCTGGAATACTAGAATTGCCTCAGTTCAGAGGTCACAGGATATGTAATAACTCCGGGATTGAGTCTAAATAAAGCAGTGCAGAGTTTTATGGTAATGAAACTGAATCGGAAGTGCAAAGTCTAACCTATGACGCGACAACATAGCTGAAATAAGACTCATTGTTGACAAGCAGATTAAATAGCAATCTTGTATTATGAAAAGTGAGACAGTATAAAAGGACACGTATACATAAAAAGTACTAGTCTTAATTAAAAGGTGTCATTCATGAAATGCTACAAAGTACGAAGATGAAAATGTAAAAAAAAAATATATATATATGTATATTATAAATTTATAGTCACATGCCAGTACTTCCCTAATCCAGAGGTCATTTTTATATATACATTTACAAAAAATACAATTTGAAATTCAGATAAAATCCAATATGTCATAAAACGCGCGCACCATGTAAAAATTGCATATGTATATGTAAACATCTCTGTGCTTTGGCTAAATAACCCTAAATGGTCCACTTATTAGGGGGATAACAATGAGGTAGTATTGCATGGCAGCTATAAACTATACTATTTATTAAAGGGAGTTGTCTGGGACATTTAGGATAGGTCATTAATATTCAATCGAGGGTAGAAGGCGAGACATGGCACCCCCCTGTTCAGCTGTTCCCGATGCCATTGGCCGCCATATGTGTTCAGTTGCGGAGTGGAGCTACACAGCTCCATCATCTACATAGTAGCTGCAGCAGGGTACTATACATATGCCCCCTATTGATTTGAATAGGTGAAGGATGTATAGCCATCGTTGAGAAAGCTGTGTAGCTCTGCAATTGAGCACATCCGGCAGGTTTGCCCCCAGCAATCAGGTATTGATGAATAGTGATGAGCGAGCATGCTCATGTGCTGAGGGTCTTCGGCGTGCTCGAAAAATATGTTCGAGTCCCTGCGGCTGCATGTCTTGCGGCTCTTCGACAGCCACAACACATACAAGGGTTGCCTGTTTGTTAGGCAATCCCTGCATGGGTTGCGACCATAGGAGAGCCACAAGGCATGCAGCCGCGGGGACTCGAACATATAATTTGAGGATGCCGAAGTCACTCAGTTAGCACCAGAGAGTGCTCAGATAACACTTTATCAGAGTACATTCGATAATCACTATTGATGACCTATCCTAAGGATAGGAGATTAATATAAAAGTCCAAAATAACCCCTTTGAAGTTGTACAAAGGAGGATGACCCATTTGGCTGTTAGACCCTTGTAAATCCCATCTGTTTTCCAGGATGTGTTTGTTTTGGGGTTCATTTTTAACCAAAAGGATAGTGAAAATGTTTACATAAAATCTTGGTAGCTATCAATAGCCTTGATGGCATATTCTCTGGAGTGGTTCTCTACAAACATTGTGCAAGAGATATGAGCTAGAACATTACATGTAGAAGACCTACTAAAAATGCTAGGTAATGAACACCATGCTATATACGGTTCCGTAAAATCATCTTAAAGGGGTTCTCCACAATTGCTTTTCCTACCAAGTGACATAAGTAAGCCTCAAGTCTATGTCCACAATTGCAGAACACCACAACTACATATGTTGTTCACAAGTAGATATAGGTATTTGCACTCATCAGCCCCGAAGCTGCGCATGGGACGTACTTGGATGTTCCAACATGACAACGATGCAAAACACAAGGCCAAGTAGACCTGTCATTGGCTACAGCAGAACAAAGTGAAGGTTCTGGAGTGGCCATCTCAGTCTCCTGACCTCAATATCATTGAGCCACTCTGGAGAGATCTCAAGTGCGCAGTTAATGCTAGACAGCCCAGGAATTTACAGGAACTGGAGGCTTTTTGCCAAGAACAGTGGGCAGTAGTGATGAGCGAATATACTCATTACTCAAGATTTCCTGAGCATGCTCGGGTGTCCTCAGAGTATTTGTAAGTGCTCGGAGATTTAGTTTTCATCACCACAGCTGAATGATTTACAGCTACTAGCCAGCATAAGAACATGTGGGAGTTGCCTGGTTGCTAGGGAATCCCCACATGTAATCAAGCTGGCTAATGAAAATCATTCAGCTGCTGCCAGGAAAACTAAATCTCAGAGCACTTACAAATACTCGGAGGACACCCAAGCGTGGTCGGGAAATCTCAAGTAACGAGTATATTCGCTCATCTCTAGTGGGCAGCTATACCATCTGAGAAAATAAAGAACCTCATCCACAACTACCACAAGACTTCAAGCTGTCATTGCTATTAGAGGTGGCAATTAGTGATGAGCGAATATACTAGTTACTCGAGATTTCCCGAGCATGCTCGGGTGACCTCCGAGTATTTTTTAGTGCTCGGAGATTTAGTTTTCTTCACCGCAGCTGAATGATTTACATCTACTAGCCAGCATAAGTACATGCCGGGGTTGCCTGGTTGCTAGGGAATCCCCACATGTACTTATGCTGGCTAGCAGATGAATGATTTAATTCAGCTGCGCCGAAGAAAACAATCTCTGAGCACTAAAAAAAAAAAATACTCGTCGGCCACCCGAGCGTGCTCGGGAAATCTCGAGTAACGAGTATATTCGCTCATCACTAGTGGCAATACACAGTATTAAGAAATGGGATATGTGAACTTTTGATCAGGGTCATTTTGATGTTTTGGGTTTTCATTATGATTCAAAAAGAGAAAACACAGTAGTTTGATAATAAATAGCTTCACCCAACCACTAACCATGAGTGGAGAAAAAGTTTTGGTGTTATTCATATTCTCTGGGAAAAGGCAATTAAAAAGCAAAAATTCTGCCAGAGTATGTAAACTTTTGAGCACAATTGTACACAAAGGAAAAATCGCAAGACTGATGAGGCAAAAAAATTGTAACAAAGTAGAGTATATCCTATAATCGTAATAAAACAGCTGAAATAATGACTTGTGTAATGTGCATTGACCGGTTGCCATGTAACTTGATTTATTAAATTGTTCCATTAAACTTTGTCTAAACAGATCCGCATACATCAATGGCTCACACTAGAAGCGACCATGTGTCAGGCTCGCAAGCAACTTCCTCTGCCTCCTCATGGGGCTGGAGGTCTGAAGACATCTTATACTTGTTTTGAGTGCCTGGGGCCTCTAACATCCTCTTCAGAGATATTTTTTCCCGTTGGTTTGGACAAGTTAAACATGACTTCAGGTTTTATGGCTTGGCAATCTTTAACATGATTGAGTAGAAAGTAATGTTGTGAAAATAAAAGCACAAGGAGAGTAAAAATCAGCAGCAACTATTACTCCGTACAGTGACAGCCCAACCGGAGCAGATCCTAATGAAGAACAGTTCCATGACACACTGTAGCCAAGCTGGAGGAACGTCCAATAGACGTACAAAGCAAAGACTTCAAAGGAACTGCTAAGTATTTTCATACTACTAATGTCCAAGGGGTGGCATGTAGATCAGGAATCTACACAGAAAATCACAAAGGGATGTTTTTAAGGCTGGTTGAAGCGCAAGGGATTTTTTTTTAAACAAAAAACAAAATTAAACTGATGGAATTTGGAGCAGATGTCCCAGCATATGCCCAGCATATGCCTAGCATATCGGCCTTCATTGCATGTTCCGTGCTGGCTCTCTCTCTCACCTGCATGGATTGAATTAAATGCACATGCCTTGTGAAATTCAGACAAGATTCCGAGCTATTTCCTTGGCTGACCACTCCTATGACAACATACAGTCACAGACAACTATGCAGAAATGCAAAGGAGGGGGATGAACACATCTTTATTGTAGGGAATAACTCGCATTAATAAAGTAAGTAGCTAAACATTGTTCCAAGTAAGAGAAGGTCCTGAGGAGGAATCATATGAAATGAATGGACAAGAGAATGTGCAGGGTCTCGACTGTTGCCATTTGACTGCATGGATTGAAGGGATTCTTCGGCTTTGTTCCCATGATGAGTATTTGGGAAGTTTTTGATGTTTATTTTATTGCGTTATGTTTTTGATGCTGCGGTTTGGGTCTTTAGTATGTCAGATTTTAAATTAAGCTGCTTTATTCTTGATACTTTCAAGTATGAGGCTTTAACAAAACTTTAGTCGTGTGTGGATTACATGTGTTTTTTTACCTCCAGATTTTGTGTATCTGCACATAATTTGTCTTGCAAGTTGGCTAAGTTTTAACATGTTGCAGATTTCAATACACCGCAGGTCAGCTTACTCAGCGTGAATAAAGCTCGGTCGACATGAGATCTCTATAAATCCCATCCACTTTGCTGGAACTGTAATACACTTGTTTTTTTTGTGCAGCAAAACTATGCAGCACCAGAAATTCCCCAAAAACTTACTGCGGGAACTTGAAGGCCATGTGCACACGCTGCAGATTACTCTGCAGATTTTTCCAGACTGATTTTGGTAAATCCGCAGGTAATCCGCACTGTGGATTTCCTGCAGAATTGCCGTGGTTTTTTTTTGTGGTTTTTGTGCGGATTTCACCTGCGGTTTTACACCTGCGGAGCAGGTGTAAACCGCTGCGGAATCTGCACAAAGAATTGACATGCTGCGGAACGCTACGTTTCTGTGCATTTTTTCCGCAGCATGTGCACTGCAGATTTTTTTTTTTTTTTTTTTTAGGTTTACATGGTACTGTACAACGCTTGGAAAACTGCTGCAAATCTGCAGCGACAAATCCGCAGCGTGTGCACATACACAAAGAGGTTGTCTACTACTTTCACATTGATAATGTATCCTAAGGAAAGGTCCTCAATCAGCCAGGGTACGACACCCCCCGATCAGCTGTTCTAGGTGTCAGCAGCCAAAAGTACTCACTTGCCGAGTTGCTCATACTTGTAGTGGCCAACACAGGGTACTGCACATCCACTACTACTTATTGTAGTAGGAGGCGGATGTGCAGTACCAAGCCCCAGCCACTAGCAGAAGACAGCAGCTCGGCAAGTGAGTACTTCCAGCCGGCAGCCGCTGACACCGATAACAGCTGATCGGTGAAACGATGCTAACTCTAAGGGCACAGTCAGACTGCTGTATTACTCGCGCAAGTATCGCATCGCAATCCCCAGACTGGCCGGCAGCCCTACTAACCTGAATGTGACAGCATGCATTTCTATGCAGCTGTCACACTCAGGAGAGCCGATGGCCAGTCCGAGGATTGCGATGTGATCCTTGCGTGAATAACAGCAGTCTGACTGTGCCCTTAAAAGGAATCTGTCAGGTCTGATCACGCCATCAAACTGCAAACATAGGGTTAATCTCCAGGTTAATAGCCTTATCAAGTTGCCTTGCTATTGATCTGAAAATGCAGCACCTTGGAGAGAATGAATAGAGTAGAGTGGTGTCTGTAAGCACAACCAGTCACTCAGACAGCCGGCTGAGCAGCGCATCAGTGCAGAGCTGGCTGTTAGTGCCATGGTGTGCTTATAGTTAATTAAGAAAAAAAAAATGCTGCAGTTAGGGTACCGTCTCACAGTGGCACTTTTGTCGCTATGACGGTACGATCCGTGACGTTCCAGCGATATCCATACGATATCGCTGTGTCTGACACGCAGCAGCGATCAGGGACCCTGCTGAGAATCGTACGTCGTAGCAGATCGTTTGTAACTTTATTTCGTCGCTGGATCTCCCGCTGTCATCGCTGGATCGGTGTGTGTGACACCGATCCAGCGATGCGTTCGCTTGTAACCAGGGTAAACATCGGGTTACTAAGCGCAGGGCTGCGCTTAGTAACCCGATGTTTACCCTGGTTATCATCGTAAATGTAAAAAACAAACAAACCGTACATACTCACATTCCGGTGTCCGTCAGGTCCCTGGCCGTCTGCTTCCCGCACTGACTGACTGCCGGCAAGTAAAAGCAGAGCACAGCGGTGACGTCACCGCTGTGCTCTGCTTTCACTTTACGGCCGGCACTCAGTCAGTGCGGGAAGCAGACGGCGAGGGACCTGACGGACACCGGAATGTGAGTATGTACATTTTTTTTTTTTTTTTTTTACATTTACGATGGTAACCAGGGTAAACATCGGGTTACTAAGCGCGGCCCTGCGCTTAGTAACCCGATGTTTACCCTGGTTACCCGGGGACTTCGGCATCGTTGGTCGCTGGAGAGCTGTCTGTGTGACAGCTCCCCAGCGACCACACAACGACTTACCTACGATCACGGCCAGGTCGTATCGCTGGTCGTGATCGTTGGTAAATCGTTTTGTGTAACGGTACCCTAACTGTTCCCATGTAATTCCTGTGCAATTTGCATACTTGCAGTTACATGACGACTAGACTTTCCTTCTCTTCACAATGTTTTAGTCTAGTCGGCATGTGAATGTAATTATGCAGATGCCATACATGGAGTCACATGACCATTTATCCGCACATCACGTAGTCATAAATCAGCTGTGTGCACTCAGCGTGACTACACTTATCTTAAGATTGTTCAACTACTTTAAGTCCATTTCTGCCATCCACCAATATACCATAGTTTTTTTTATGTATAGTGCAAAGGACAAAGTAATGAAACTAAAAGGCCAGTGTTCATCAACCTGTGGCTCTCAAGCTCTTGAAAAACTACAACTTTCATTATGCCCAGATAACCCACTGCCAAGGCATGATGCGAGTTGTAGTTTTGAAATAACTGGACAGGCATAGGACAGGGTACACTGATTTACAGGACATGCACATAAGGTGGACAGCAAACTTTCTCAGCGGAAAATCTGCTGCATAACACGATTGTCAGCATGGTGGAAAAGAGAAAAACCGCAGCTGAAAGTGACTGCCACTGTGGATCTCACATATTGGCTGATGATGCAGATTTTTACCTTTTGAAACTAAATCTGCAGAGTTCAGTGCAGTCCTGGGACCCCATAAAATTAGCAATCAAAACCTTTGGGTAATGTAATCAATCTACAGCTCCCCACATTATGGGGGCATGAATGCAGCCTTACTCAGGAACAGTATGGGAGCGGTCACGGACTGTATACTGCACGGACCCTGGATATAGTTTGTCACAGCTGTGGTGGTCTCCTCAGGATGTCGGTATGTGGCCTTGAGGTTGGAGCTGCCGTGAAGCCGTAATGACAGGAACATTTGTCCAGCACATGGCGCTTGTTCTGCCAGTATGCTTCTGACTGGCATATTGTACGGTGTCAAAGGAGATTTGTAATCGCTACACATGGGAACAATTCCCCAACAGGAGGGTGAACAGTCCTCCCACACAGGCCAGCACTGTAACATGGGCATGCAGGAATTTAGGAGCGTCCCGTCAATGTGAACACCAGGACTGTAGCATGTGGAGTGCGCTCTAACAGTGTGTGTGTTGTACGGAGTGAAAGGTTACCTTTATGAGCTCTATATAGAGGGCTCAGCTGGTGGAAGAAGATGTGGCACTGAGCGCTGAAGCCTGAGAAAACAGCTCATGTGAACTGTACACCGCTCACGCCAAGAGCAGCACGGGGTCATCTCAGGACAGGACGTCCAGTACTTTCTTGAAAAACATTCGGAGACTCCTTGAATAACCCTTTGATTTAGCTCACCTATAAACCAGGTTACCGCTATCAAGACCAAGACTAAATCCAGCTGTAAGTCCTGAGAGTTCCTGTTTGAGGTGAGCAGGTTAACCCTTTCTGGGCTTCTGCTGGAATATTAGAGACTTGTATTACACATCCCTAATCTACATCTATTAACCCTTAATAGGACAAGCATCCTGTCAATGTGAACAGCAGAGAGGCTGGGGCGGTTGTAAAGGAGGACTCCACTTCGACAAGAGCGGAGGGAAATACCTACAGATCTATAGCGGCTCCCTATTTAATGATATCTCCCCACCCACAGTTAAAGGGCATGATTTGTAAATTAGAATTAATAAAGAGAAATGGCCATAAGTAGAGTTGAGCAAATTTTTCAAAATTTGGTTTCAATTAAGATTGGCGGAAAATATTGTATTTGCAATATTCGCCGATCACAGCCAAACGTCATTGAGTCAATGGGAGTAGAAATGACCGAATATGTTCGGAATCGATCAAACAAATTCTGCACAAATCGGGTACAAATATGGTAAATTCAGACTCATCGACCGATTCCGAACATATTCACTCAACTCTAGTTATAAAGAATGTTTTAGGGTATGTGCACACGTTCAGGTATTTTCGCTTTTTTTCGCGATAACGCTATAAGAACTCATTAAAAACGCATACATTAAGCATCCTATCATTTAGAATGCATTCTGCATGATTTGTACACATGGTGCGTTTTTTCCCTGAAAAAAACGCATCTCGGTAAAAAAAGCAGCATGTTCATTAATTTTGCGGATTTTCCGCGTTTTTCCCGCTGTCCTATGCATTGGGAAAAGCCGCCAAAAAACCTCACAAAAACGCGTCAAAACCGCGGAAAAATAAATGCAAAAAAAACGCATGCGTATTTCTGGCAGAAATGTCCGGTTTTTGTCAGAAAAATTTCTGCAAGAAATCCTGACGTGTGCACATACCCTTAAAGTTGATTTTTGTTTTAGAAATTTAAAGTCTGAAAGGTATTCTACAAATATCCAAGAAAATCCTGACATCCGGAAAATTATAGCACTTCGCACACTACTATTGAAACCAGCTAAGATGTCCAATATTCAGTAAATCCCAATTCGCCAACAATCAGCACATGTTCTAGTTTGCGTGGACGATTTGGAGACGCAAGGAGTTTCCACAGAGATGAAATTATCTGTTCTGCACAATTTTTAACATTTAAAGCCATAAGTGGCCAAACCTGCATTGATTAAATCAGGGTTTGTCAAGCTTTTTATCTTCTGGTGCCTCACCAGAATAACCTTGTTAGTGGTGGAAGTCCATGCTAAAAAGAAAAATTCTGCGTAAAAGGGTTTTCAAAAAGTTCTAACAAAAGCCTCAATTGTTGCAAAAAAACCAAAACGGCTTTACTTAGACAGCCCAGGTCCAGCGCAGAGTCCCCACCGCTGACCCGTCGTTTGCAGTGCAGACGTCACATCGAAAGCACTGCAGCCAATCACTGCATTGAGCGCCTCTGCCAGTGTAGATGGCACAAGCAGCCACAGACTGTCTGCAATGTTGATGTCACATCAACCCCACTGCAGCCAAACAGACCATAAGCAGAGGTGCGGGCTCACCACTGGGCACAGGGAGGGTTAGAATAGCAGTGTAATTCTTTCCCCTAATTGTACCTGGGGACAGACAATGCTTTTCTGAAACTGGAAAACCTTTTTAAAGGTGATGTCCTTTCTAAATTTGTATTGTACCATAGGGCTGCAGAGGTCTAAAATAACAAATTGAGTTATTCACCTTCCCTGGGTCTAGCTCTGCCACTTCTCTGGTTTCTGGTGATCGGCCGCAGAAGTGAGGTCATGGCTTCAACACTCAACTGCTGTGGCCACTCAATGGGCTCATCAGCTCTACCGATGTAGACAGCACAAACCTTCAAACTTGGTGATTGGCTGTAGCAGTTTACAGGTGCTGCAAACATAATGTCACAGACACAGCAGATCAACAAAGACTGGAGCAGAGGGCAGAGAGGTAGTGCTAGACGCAGGGCTGGGGGGGGGGGGTAACAGCTGTTATTTAAGACCTCTCCAAACCTATTGTACAAAAAAAAAAATTACAATTACTTTGTCTGCTGAATAAGTACAAAGTGAATTATGTAGGTAAACTAGAAAATTGCTGCAATAAAAGGACTATGAATCTTAAATATACTATGCACTACCTCCCAAGTGTAGCCTCGTCAACAAATATAGGTTTTTAAAGATAGATTGATGGGACCGCCACTTACTGTGCCCCCTAATACACTAGCACTACTGATGCCACCAAAATGAACTTCACAAACTTAATCTTTACATCTTCATCACAGTAGCTCCCTGCAAGGCATGCAATAATGCAGTTGATGAGCAAATATATCAGTGTGTAATGGAAAGGCTGAGAGGACATACAGTATATAAAATAAGGAGATTTTCACCATGATTACATGAGCCCAATTTGAGCAAGCGTGTAAGCAAAAAGCAGTCCGCAACATTTATCATCACTAAAGGAAAAACTACTATATCTGAAAATTCAATGAGAGCCTTGTGTAGCGAGCTAACACTAAATGCAGGAAATTAACCATATAATGTATCCACAAGTGAGCCCTTCCCAGATCACTACACAATGGGGAGTGTGTTGCATACATAAAACCTGACAGCTTCAGTTACTACATTTTGTGCACGGCAGGTTCCCCCGGCATTTAAGGAGAAGTGGAGCGACTACAGTGTCTCGGCTCTCGCACAATACAGGATGTTGGTCTCTATTGCTTTGAACCAGAACAGAACTGTTCTGTGCAGCAGCTTCCTGCTGGCTGTGGTCCTCCTCCATAAGCCTTTGAAGAGCTGAATTCACTAGAACACTTTTTTCTCTTTTTACAAGAAAAACCTAGGATTTGGTACCCACTGCTGCCTTTGCAAACATTTTAATGAAAAACAAAAATGGTATAAAGTTTAACAATAAAGTCTAACAAAGAAAATACAAAGCGTTTCACTCTTTTCCAAAACAATAAATAAATAACTTAACGTTTGATATAAAGGGGTGCTAAAGAGGACTGGCCTCCTCTTCTAGTGATCTGTTTAGTCCAGGGATAAACTTCAGAAGTCTTTTTCGAAAACTTTTGTGTTTTTTCCTGGGTAAAGACACAAAGGTACTCTGCTCTTTGGGTTTGTCCCAGTTCGTAGCAGGACTAGTACACTTGACACTAGAGCTGCGAGTTAGTGACGACTTGTAAGGCTTGATTGTGCTCTTGTTGGGAATGGCGTGAATGTCATCTGTGGAATCAGAATTGAAGTAGCAGGTCTGGTACACGGGATCCTCATTATCCTCTGCTGTGCTGAGGCAACTTGCGCTACTGCATATACTTCCAGTGGCCAGGGAGCTGGGGAGTGGATCTTTGGTACATTGTGGAACTGTCCCATAAATGTATGACCTGACGGATTCCAATGTGTCATAAACACTGGGGTCCTTTACAACGATGCCTACAAGACAGAATAACTGCATGAGAAAATCATAAAACAGAAACATTATGACAAAGCTACTTTACTTGAGCACCACATGTCAACCTTAAACTCAAGTCATGGTAGACTAATAAATGGAAACAAGTATTAGTAATGTCTTCTGTGGTAGAAAGACATAAATAAGCCTTTTGTGACAATACAACCAAGGACGTAGTAAAACAAGTTTTTAACTATTAGAATCTGGTTCAAATTAGTCGAAAAACATCCCAAGACATGGTCACAATATATGGACACAAAGTCCATTTGTTTGGAAACTATAAATAACTGACTTTTACAAACATTCGTCTTCTGCTGATGACAAGAGCTAGAAAATTCTCTCCACTTAATAAGTAAGCCACTGAAAAACTAACAAGTCTTCCAGGCCCATATGTAACCTTTAACCTTGCAATAAAAAGCTCTTCTGCATGTGTCTCCGTGTGTGTGTGTGTCTCCGTGTGTGTGTGTGTGTGTGTGTGTGTGTATCCTCATGTTGTACAAGTAGTACAACAGCAACAGATACATTGTGTGAAAATCTCCATTAATAGTGGTCGCCCAAAATTTCAACTGGCATGAGATTTCAGGAAGCAAAAATACTTAAGACATTAAGTCTGGTTAGAATGTTTCATTACACATTATGAGGACATCTTGGTCCACAGCTTCTAAACAAGTAGCAACTAATTGTATTAAAAAAAATTACACTACTTGGCAGAAAAATTCAATAAATGTGATCCAGATCACTCCTCTGTGAAAGGGAACTTGAACTATTTGTCCCCTAACTTCCTGTTCCTCCCCCCCCGAAATGCCATCAGAACCCTGCTAGTTCGGTTCTAGAAGGTTCAAAAACGGACCTTAAAGCCCAATTTGAGTCATTTTAGAAAAAATTAGGTTCAATGCCCACATGCTAAATAGTTGTATCTAGTCAAGGTTATTGTGACACCTCTGAGTAAAGTTGAGCTTAATCCCCACCTATATGGCAAGACTACCTTGATGATAATTGGCAGTCACTGCTTCTCCTTGACCAGATGCTACAAATTGGCATTCAGCTTGAGAGGACAGTACAATTTATTTTCAACAAAATGTTACATCAAATTGAGGTAGTATGGACAATTTTGTAGATTACTAGAATCAGACTATCCATCACTGATGTGGAATGGAAGGGCAGAAAAAAAAATCTGGCAGGTTCTCTCAAAGGTTGAGAACGATACTCAGTGCCAGCTATTAAAACATCTATGGCCAAACATCATTTAATACTTTATAAAAAAATAAAAAAAATCAATAAAATATAGCTTTAAAGAATGTCACTTACCATGTAAAAGCCGCTGCTCTTGCACCATTAGAGAGCGATATTCTTCCCATTTTTCATATAATGTTTGCTACAAGAATAAGAAAGGTCCTTCAGTTCAAGCATTATAGAAAAATATAGTAAAAATTAGGCAACAGTGAGCTTCCAGCTGTCCTACTGAATCTATTGCTTTCCTAGATCACGTGTAACTGCAGCTGTAAAATTTACAGCCTCAGGCCACTTCTGACATTAGGTTTATATATAATGCAGATTATAGAAAACTATCTATATACATGTGTACTAAAACTATTGTTTAGACATACTACCGTAAGTCAATATTGGAAGCTCAGCAATGACAAAATAAAAGACCGCAATTCACAAGAGATTCCCATGGCAGCAACTGACAATCACTGACCTTCAGATACTGTAGCCTGGCCTCCAACTCCGCTCTTCGGATAGCAGAACCATAGACCGTCTCTAGCCTGTCAGTAGACAAAACATGGAAGTGATGACTGTAGAACCACAGAGCCAAAGATTATTTCACACTGATACACACAAAGAAAACAAGTTACAAGGCCACCGCAGCAGGCACACAGCACTGAACTCATGGAGATATCCAGAGGGAAAGGTTTCTTCTATTTCCCAGACATGTACTAGATCCTATTGAATTCTCATTACATGAGCAGCAATGTCTCAGTAAGAAGACCAGCTGTCAGCTGTGTATGGAGACTTATTGGTAATGCTCCATGGAGAAAACATGCAAATTAGCCCTCCCCAGAAGAGATGAACACTACTTCACAGTGCCTTATTGAAAAGCTTGTGAAGTGATGGCTTCCTCCAATATGACTAGGAATATTCATGAAGCTGGATACCCATCCACAGACAGGCATGGCTAGCTGAAATTCTCCCATACTGGGTAGCTACCTCCAATAGCTACCAATGTGCACCTTGACAGCAAGAATATAGAACTAAGCCTATAGGCCTCCATACACATTAGATCTCTCTATGCCAAACTATAATTTGGCCGGTAGCCATCTCAGCCGGCTCCCTCATACACAGGAGTGTTCATTTGGCCGAGAACTCCTGTCATCTCTGCCCGTGGCTTATCTCCAGGGGAGAACAAAATGATTGTCAATCTGAAATCAGACAGGTCTGATCTACTGTACATCTTTCCTGACACAGTCAGCTGGCGTCTGAACACAATGCTGGCCGAACCAGCCGGTATCAGTGGGTGCAGCCGACATTAGTCTAATGTGTATGGGGTTTTAATAAAGATACTAGAGCGATGCAGATGTAAAATATTATATTGTTATGAAAGCATTTGGGTCTGTATCTCCACAATGAAATATTCTTACCTAATTTTATTTCCGGATGCTTTTATTAGTTCTACGATCTCCTTGTGCCTGACTCCTTCCATATTGAGGCCATTTACACCAGCAATGATATCACCTAAAAAAGAAAAAAGTATTGGTACATACACATCAGTCACATTAATTCTTAAATTTGGTAGCAGCATCTATAATCTTATCATTCAACGATGTACTAAGAACCTACACAAAACAAACAGGACATGGTTTACTGATAGCAGTTGGCAAGACGGCATTATTCCCACCGAGGGGAGACGCAATATAGAGGACAAGGTTCGAGCAGTAAATGCTAAACCTAGCTACTGAAAGATGGCGGCATAATTAGATTTACGTAGAATCTAAACTTTCCTGTCTGGTACTTTCCTTTTCTAGGTTGTAGTCAATAACGACACTTTCCAAAAAACAGATAAATTGGACTGGAGAGAAGAAGCCTGAAATTTATATGTATTCCCCTGAATTTCTGCAAAATTTGGCAGCTCTATTGAGAGCAGGAACAGAAGTAGTGCATGAACTGTCCGTCCTGTGGACACAATTGGAGGCTCCTTTCCAAGTCCTTAGCTTCACTGACTCATTTCCTGCACAGAACATGCTGTATAATATAAAAAAGCAACAGGGACTGAAACAAAAACAGCCAAAGAACACGAGTTTTACATTAACATGCTGCTGCTCAAAGTCACAGAATCACTAGCCAAACACTATGGATGCAGATTCTTTGAAAACAGGGATTGAAACAGATTTAAGAAAAAATAATTAGAATTCAGTAAGAGAAACATTAGCAAACAATAGAGTGTGTGTGTGTGGGGGGGGCGTATCCATCACATACATTATGCAGCCGTTTACTAGGACTTGTTGCTTCAATTCTATAGAAAGATGCAAAAAGTTATAGACCTTGGTCGCTTTTTGGCCGACCACCAAAAATATAGGAAGTGATTTAAGGTCACAAGACACTCCAAATAATGGAGGTTAATTTATCCCAACTTGACTTTAAAGATCCTCCACAACTAAAGACCCCATACACATTAAGAGAAAAAGTATGCTGAAGCTGACAACTACAGCAGTATTGGCCGACCACCTAACGTGTTTTGGGGCTTTTTGATTATCAGATAAGTCAGGGGACATAAGGATAGGTAGGTTGGAATTCCCCGATCCTTTCGTAGAAAACAAACGTGTACTCACCCAAGCCAAGAGCGTATTGGGGGTTAGAGAGAAAGCCAAATGATAATTTGGTTTCCAGCTATGTAATGTGTATAGACCGCTTTAAGCTTCATTTATGTGTGCCGATTTCTTTCCAATATGAACTCTGATCAACAAGTGGATCTTGGGGCTTGTTTATATGCCCGTTTACATCGACCGATGCAAAGTGTCCAGGGATGAATGATCAATAATATGATAGTTTGGTCCTCATACAGCAGTGTTCCCTAAGTTCGGTCCTCAAGAGCCACCAACGGGTCATGTTTTCAGGATTACCTTAGTATTGCCCAGGTGAGAATTCCATCATCTAGATAGACAATAATTCCATCACCTGGGCCATACTAATGAAATACAGAAAACACGACCTGTTGGGGGCTCTTGAGGACCGAACTTGGGGAACACTGTCATACAGTATACATGTTGGCAACACATCTCCTTTTAAGACATGGAGACGTGCTGCTGACAACAATGGTTGTGGCCCAGTTAACAATGGCTAACAATCGGGAACAAGCACTTGTACAAAAGCTCATTTGGATGATTGTCAGTTCATGTAAGAGGGCCTTAAATAGGAGCCCACAAACATGAGATAATGGTGGTGGCTGCATATATTATTCGAATAGGAAAAAACTGGTTGGATCGTCCTTCAAGTGTATCATCTTCTACCATGATGCACTGACATGGAGATATTGATGTGACCAAGCCTAAACTAAAGGGAGTTCCCAGCTGAATTTCCTATGTGCTATGCAAAAGTGTCAGAAGGATAACTGATGACCCAATATAGTTCATTGTTTGTTCCAAAAGGATCACCACAGGGTTCAGCATCATACATATTTCCTACGGAAATATTACAGATTCCAAATAGCTAAAATCTTTGTAATGTCTACTAGTTGCAATAGCGGACTCGATAGAAAAGTTGGACAAAGTACGGCCCTGCGCAACATCTGAACAATTCAATCTGACATTACATTAAGCAATAAAACTTCACAGCAAATGCGTAATTATACCACAAACTATGCCGGGACCCAGCCTAGATAAATGACCTCAGGTCGCCCGGTCCTGCTGCGGAGTTTTCTGTGTGATAAGTTTGTCCTTTTCCCACTTCCCCTGCACTCTCACAGACATCCAGTAGACTGTCTCTTGCCATTCTCTTTAAGGAATATATCAGATCATATGGTCAAATCCACAACTATTCTATTTTATACATTGTCACACACTGTAGACTTCTCTGAGGACTAAAATAATGAATTGCTTTCTGGTGCTTATTATCAGAGCATCATTAACAGGAAGGTACAGTTTAGACAGGAAGCCATGTCATCGGTTTCCTAAGCAAAACCACTCGCATTTCTTATAAAAGTCAGCAGGATGACGATAACCCGACGAAATTCTAGATAAACGTTCATGATCTCACATTTTTCTTTGAGAAGAGTCAATTTTGAAATAACTGCTTTATCCAGAGTAAGGCCACACTCACCAACTTTCAATCCACACAGCATAGCGGGACTTCCTTCGTGGACCCGACACACGAATGTGAACATCTCCACAGTGTTTCTGTCCTTATGATGTAGTCCATATGTCTAGAGAATGAGAAAAAGGCTGAGATCAACCACTAGCATCACAAGTTTCGCATTTCCTAAAAGGGAACCTGTTAAACTTTTAACCAACTCTTCCCCCCCAAACAATTAACATGACTGTGTAGCCTTTAATACATTAGGGGAGAGGGGATTCACAATGTGATTGGCCCAAGAGATGCTTGAGCAGAGAGAAAATGTGATTTGAAGTCCATCTGGAAGTGCATTGCCGCATGACGATGCACTTACAGCGCCTTCGCCTCAGCTGTATTCCATAAACAGCAGCTCCCTCCTTTGGATTATTGACAGTTCGTTTGTTCTGGTACAGAGCCACTGACCTGTCAATCATCCAGCGGAGGGTGCTACTAGTTCCAGAATACAGCTGAGGCTAAGAAGCTGTAAGTGAATCATCACACCCCAATGCACTTCAGTGCAGGGTGCGGATAGTTCTGGAATACAGCTGAGGCTAAGAAGCTGTAAGGGTATGTGCACACGTCAGGATTTTGTCAGGATTTTGTCAGGCTTTTTCCTCAGGTTTTGTAGCCAAAACCAGGAGTGGGTGATAAATGCAGAAGTGGTGCATATGTTTCTATTATACTTTTCCTCTAATTGTTCCACTCCTGGTTTTGGCTACAAAACCTGAGGAAAAAGCCTGACAAAATCCTGACGTGTGCACATAGCCTTAGTGAATCGTCACGCCCCAATGCACTTCAAGACCACTTTAAAATGCAATTTCTTGCTGATGAAGCAGTACTTTGGGGCTTAAAGGGAGGAGTTGGTTAGTCTTAGTGACTTCGTTTGGTAATGTCATTAGAGACCAGGATAAGGAAACATTAGGTTGATAGATGGATAGGTCATTCAACAGAACTAGCTGACCATGGTGCCAGCTTATTTATGTATGTAACACTAGGAAGAGTGGCTGGAAATCTCGATAAAAATTAGGGATTAAACAAGGATAATCCTTCAGACGTCAAACAGATGTAAATGGCCACACGAACATGGAAAAAATGACAATATGCAAACACTTTGTCTGGACACTTCCCAGTAACCATGACAGAGGCTGCGCATGAATACAGTGCCAGGTGCTCCTGTTTGCTTAGCAGATGACAATCCAGGGACCCGGCTAAGTGAGCGGCTGTAGTGACTATTAATTAACCACTTGCGTGATCCATAATCACAAGGCGCATTATATAAGACAGTTTACAGATTATATCTGATATTGAGCATCTATTTAAAAAGGATGTACAGAAACCGCTTAGAAAAGAGAAAGCATCATTCGTCAATCCTGTCCCATCACGCACCAGCGACAAGAGGACATAAATGTGACTACGTAAATGAAGCCATTTCACTTATTCAAGGGGTTGTCCAGCTTAGAAAACTTATTTTTATATTCCCTAATAGGGAATTCCGGTTAAGGGTGCGATCACATCTGTGTCACAGATTGTGTTTTTTTTCTATAATTGGACAGCACACAGACCAGACCCATCGAGTACATCCCTGTCTAATACTCAACAGCGGCTTAGAAGAGGACATAAGTGTTTCACCGATTTCAGGCTTGGATCTATGATTTTCACAGGCGTGAATGGATCTGTGAGACTATGGGTCGGAGTGCTATCCAGTAAGATATTAGACAGCTCTCAGACATGTCACAGGCGTGAACGCACGCCAATCCTCGGTTATACGGGGCATACCTTGCTCTGGAGGTCCTGCATTACACAAGAAGCCGTTTGATGTAAATGGACATTATGTGATGCTTACTTTTTCCTGTGGTAGCACTTCGGGAAAGTTGAGCACTTAATGCCATGTGTTTGTTCCCAGCAGGGTCAGACCTCATGATCTGCCAACTAGAGTTGGTTCTTATTTACTTGCATGTCCCATTCTATCAGCCATGACAAGGATCTGTGACCGCTGAATGGGAGGGGAAATACCGCACCTTACCTGCCGACAACCACATCTCTTCTTTTGATTAGCCATCCCGAAGAGACGTCACTATTTGTAGTGTGACAGGCATGTGATATCACACCAGGCTGGATAATCAAAAGAAAAGCAGTGGATGTCATCAGGTAAGAGCTCGGTGGAATGGGACGTGCGAAATTAGGAACTGTCCAATGAACATTTCCTAAATAATTTAAATTGATAAATGAAAGTCAAACTAGTTGATGGGCGCTCATTAAGGGGCACTGATGGGCAAAACTAGCATGTTTAGGGAAATCTCAATGAATAGGATGACATCCATCATTATTGGCTCTAACTCTATCACATAAGTTTGATCACCTACAAAAAACATCGGAAATAGGAATGGCAGAAAAGTGCATATATTTAGAAGTACAGTGCATATATTTAGAAGTACAGTGCGTGCCTTCACACTTCTCACCTGGATCTCAAAACCAAATGTTTCACAATCTTCTTTTTCTAAAGTGACTATTTTCCTGGAGGGGAAAAAAAAAAGTTATTTTATATTTGTTGAGTTCTTCACCCCCATCCCAAACATCTTCACAGCAGTTTGCCACTAACCAAGACAAAGCATGTGTAGTGTTTCCGGCACAATACACCCCATTGTTCTTTATAAATGAGGCTCTGGGCTGCACATTTAGAAAGGCACAACACCCACCAATGGTTAAATAGCCCTTTATTCCAGTGTCTCTACAAAATCTGGAGAATCCTACCACTGACTGAACAGAATTCTGTATACCAATATTTTGTATAGGTAAATGACAGTGATCCTCCATAATAACCCTTAGTAGTGTGCATGACAAGGCCACATCCTATGTGCAACAGAAACTGACAAGCAAACATGAAAAGCAGCTGCCATACGCTGTACCGAAACCAGGAATCAATAAACTGTCACCGCTTAATAACGAAAGTAGTCCATACAGACAAAGGACCATAATGGGAAAGCAAACAAGGATTGTGAAACGTTCTTCACAGCAGATACAGAAAATCATCCATGCAACATCAGAAATGGAAGTTACAGAAGCCTTCCTTACCTGTGATGCTCCGATACCTGGCTCACATTCTTCCAACCCATTGGAGAGCCCTATACAAAATTAAAAAAAGTTAATTTATGAATAATAAATCTTCATGCAATAGATCTATTAATTCTGCAGAAATTAATTTAGGGAAAGGGAGTAGAAAAAAACAACAAGCAATCAACAGGAGCACCTCATCTTCTGCACAGGAGGATGCATGACGAGATGTAAAGCAGACAAATCTAATACTGGGGGAGCAGGGGTACCTCTGAGACCCTTCTTTTTGGACTCTAGTTAATCTTTTTAAGACACTGAAGCCATGGTAGAATAAGGTTGTAACCTTTAAGGCCTCCACACATATCGGACGCAAGTAATGTATGTGGGGGACTCCCGACTCTCCCCTGAAAGATGAGGTTAGAGAGAATTCTTCACATTGGATATCCAAAGACTTATCGTTTTATTCTCCGGGAGATAAACCACTGCCGCAAAGTCACTTTCCAAGGACCGACCGGCAGCCCAATTTGACCGTTGTACAGTAAACCTTTACCAATCTGTGGTTGTTTAACTAGATTGTTCAGGGTGCACAGGCTGCCATATTTCTTGGCAGGGCGAGTCCCGTTTACACAAGACAATGAACCGCAGAGTAAGTTTTTTTTTTTGTGCTGCGCAAAACATTTCACCCAACGATAATCGTGAAACAAGAAAATTTTTTGTAAGAACTCTGGTTCGTGCTCATCTTCCACTGTACATGCATCTTAAGCCACTAAACCGAACGATCATTTGAATGGGTCAATCAGTACAGGTCTTAAATGTCAAAACAATCGTTCAGCTGACAGCTAGCCAAAGCTTTTAAAGGTGCTACCCAGTCCTTAGAGTGGGTCATCCATATCAGATTGGAATCACAAGGGATACATTTTAAGTTCCAGCGGTGGCCGGATGGAGCACATTGGTCCTGCAGAACAGCAGCTATTTAACAGGATCTGCACAATGCAGTGCAGCAACATTCAATTTGATTACATGTGGCCGATATGGGAGCTTATGATATAGGATTGTGAAGGTGCTAAGGATAGGTCATTAAAGGGAACCTGTCACCTGAATTTGGCGGGACCGGTTTTGGGTCATATGGGCGGGGTTTTCGGGTGTTTGATTCACCCTTTCCTTACCCGCTGACTAGCAACCAGGCAACCCCCACATGTACTTATGCTGGCTAACGGATGTAAATCATTCAGCTGCGGCAATAAAAACTAAATCTCCGAGCACTAAAAAAATACTCGGAGGACACCCGAGCGTGCTCGGGAAATCTCGAGTAACAAGTATATTCACTCATCACTATGTGTTATTAAAACAAATGTAACATTGATCCGCTATGAAAGAAACTGTATTGCTACAAATGGCTAAGACATGTCACTTATTTCCCCAAACAGATGGCTGCACCTCTTTAGGTCGACCCGTGTAAAGCGACGGCTTTGATGGTGCAGTTACTGTTTATGTTACATCAGCATTGATTTAGTCTAAATTGTTTATGATCTGTAAAGAGCGGAGTAAAGCGGCTGAGACAGACTTACAGCGCTCACATAGAGCCCGCATGAATACGCTTTATTACAAGCAAAGGATTCCAATCCTTTAAAACAAAGACATTAATTGAGAACGGCACACCAAATAAGATAATATACTTAGACGGGGTAGCAAGACAACAATAAGGAATTCAGTAGGTTAATCTAAGCTTAGACATATTAAATACATTACCCACACATGGAAGTTTACAATCAAATAATTAATGAGAGCGTAAATTAACGCAGAGGTTCCTACTGAGACTGTTAGAAAAGATCATCTCCATCAACCTAAGGAAATGAGTCATTGACACCGATACAAGCTATAATGAGGAGTATCAGAACATGAATCTCATTGCAAGAGGTTATCTGCAGCCACACTCTTATCAATGTTTGCTCTTCTGGTAAATGCCAATTATTGCTATTTATGTGATAGATAACCATCACCTTTATTACACTGGCCAACCATGGTAGCCAAATGTTGCAAAATGACAAGAAACTGATGAAATACAATTTCCAGCAAATTCTGCCAGCTACTGAGTAAAAGGCTATGTTAGCACAAAGTTCAGGGAGGTTTTTTTCCACTATACTTGATTTAAAATCCTCCTCTATATTTAAAAACAGTATGAAAAACTTTGTCAATGGGAAATCCAGATTGCCAGTCGTGTGGAGTTTTTCGTTTTTTTGTTTTTTTTTCCTGAAGTTTTGAAAAATGTCTGAAGGAAAAACAAAAAGTGCATGTCACTTCTTTAAACTGGATCCCGAGGGAATCTGCTACAAACTAAGCACTGTCCAATCAGGAAAAGCAACAGGAAAAGAAAAACTATTCCAAAAACTTCCCCAAAAAGAAGGAGTGTTTCTTAAAGCAGTACCTGCTTGAAAAACAGTCTGATTTGTCCATCTCAAAAGACTGCGTGTGAACAGAGCCCAACACATGCAATATATGGTTTTTAACGAACTTAAGGACAATCAGTAAATTTCAGACTCTTTCTTTCCTATTATAAGCGATTTATTTTCTCTAGAATGAGATGAACTAAAATATCTTCTGGAGCAGCATTATAGGTTCTGCCAAAAATGCTACAATATACGATATATGATGGATGAGGTTACAATAGGTCAATCAAATGTGGGCTACAATTAAACATGATGCATCTAATTCTTGACACGTGTAAATCTGGAGTGTAGATTTGGCACAATGCACTAAAGATGTCAATCATCCGATTGTACACAAAAATGAAGGTCTGGAAAGCGTAAAATGATGCGTCATTTCACAGCGATGCCACAAAGCACTCCTTATTTTAAAATTTCAATATTTAAATCTTATTGAAATTTTCTGTATGCATAAAGCAAAAAGAACAAGAAAATTTGCATCTACGTAGTATTCAACGTCAGCCACATTCTTCCATTCGTTCCATATTCCTCCGTAACACATTGTCGCTCATGCCAGCAAATGAGGGGTGCCCTTTGTCCCCCAGTACTCACTCAAAAGTTTCTTTCACATTGTCTGGGGTAAGTTTTAACAAATCGCAATTCATTTCCAAACACAATTTATGCCATTGTACTACTCGAGGTTGAGAACTCAAAACAAGGGTCATTTTGTAGGGTGGAAAAAATGGGCCCATTCCAAGTTCAGTTATTAGATCTGAATAAGAACCTCAATCCTTAAGAAGGCGTAGGGGGGAAAACGTGAGAGTATCGGAGCATTAAGCTTCACACACAGGCAAGAATGTGAAATATGTATTAGTGTGCAAAGTCAACTTAATATTTGCAGCAAAAGAACAATTGTTGCAGAAACTTGTGAAGCTCACTTAGCCGAGAAACTGATGTGAACTCGCAAACACACTGTACCAAAACCACTTCTCGCTACATGACTCAGAGCTGGCTTCTGTCTACAGGCCATAAAGCAACATTCGCTCAGAATAAAAAAAGAAAGAGGAACCATACAATTCATCTCAAATGTTCAAGAAACATTTGTAGGGAAGTTTGTTTTTTTACCCAACCTATTAAAGAGTTTACAATATTAAGGTGTAAATCCTTCCTACAAATAGTGGTTCTAACGACACTCCAGACAAAACCAAAGCGTGGCTATACATGTCAAAAGTGCAGTCAACATATCGATATCTATTTTTCTTTTTAACCAATCCAGCCACCGCTGTTCCATTCTGGAGCCCTATTTGTATCTTCCCAATATGGGTGCCACTGTGTGACATCTTCGCAGAGGCCATTCTTCGGTCACATTCATGTCCACTGCCCTGAATGACATTGTTGGTAGTTATGACAGTCCCAGAATGAAATGGATAATACCCATTTTACCATCTCACAGAGACCACCATGATCTTTGACATATCCGGCTATTTACTCGTGTCTGATTTACAAATGTGGTGTTTCTTGTTGAATCTGGAATACACAAAAAAAAATTGCTTTGTTGCATTCCCACCAAGTACGGAGCACTGTTCTCCTGTTCTGAAGCCTGGTGAGAAAGTGGTCAACTCAATGGGAACGTGCACCCTCTCTATACACATTCTCTTGAGGAGCTGTGCTACCTGGACTTTGAATACTTCATATTATTGGTGGTCTTCGTAGGGGCAGCAGAGGATGGGGTGGGGGCACGTTTGGCTTCCAAGAATGTTCCAGTAGGGAGAAACAGGCATAGGTGGCCATTATTTGGAAATGTAAATGGTGCTCCAGAATGCAAGACAAGTGACAATCAGGGCACCAGATATGTTGACTATTCCTTCAGACATTTAGGCTCAGATTTTCTAATTTTTGTTTTAAGTAACTTGATTGTTATGTGGATGGCCATTCATTCGAATACAAAAAACCCTGGTCTGGTACAATGAAACCTGCTCTGTAATTGGTTGCTATGGGCAATAAAGTCAGTTTTTCTTTCAGCCAGTTTCATACATTTCCCTAAACTGTGCACAATTCTGGGTGTTACCAGTCTAGTGGTCACCTGCTTTCAGGTGTGAAAGGGACAACTCCCCTCCAGCCTGGAGAGAATAGACATGTGGGCTTTTAATAGTTTTAGCCTCAAAGAAAAACAGAAAGGGACAGAAGTCTGGATTAGATTTACTTGCTCTGGGCGGTTTTGGAGAATAATGGTTCCAAGGAAGACTAGATTTCCCCCCCCCCCCCCCCCCCAAAAAAAAAAAAAAATGGTCTTCCTAATACCCAAAGAACAAAAAGTTTGTTTTGCAGGCAATTTGATTTTTAAGCATGCTTAGAAGTTACAGTATACAGCTTAATGACCGCCGATCAAATCAAATGTTTATATTGTAGGAAGAAAGTACCATTTCCATAGGCGTCCTTCACATATACGTGTTAACAGTACGTGTGGCATCTGGGGGTTTTTCACGTATGCCACACGTGCCCATTATAAATTATGTTGATAGTCGGTGTATAAACATGACGTGTGTCAGGGCAAAACACATGGAGATGTCCGTTTTTTCTGACAGCATGGATGGCATGACAAGGACCTGTACAAGCAAATGGATGGCAGTGTGCCATCCGTGTTTAACATTGCAAAGTATACAATAAACTTTTCCCATTTTACTCTCTCTTCATGCATACTGGAAAAACACTGATAGAAACCACTGATGGCACCAATATCATTTTTCCACGGACGTCTGAAGGAGGCCTTATTGTCAAACTTTGGAGACCACAAATGATGGTACACCTCCAATTTCTACACAGCAACACTGTGTAAAGAAGCATTAACGTAAAAGCCCAAAACCCAAATATGTCCTACTGTGAATCTGGAAGTAAGAGGGCAACTACACGAGAAGCCATTTCATTATCCAGACAAACATGCCTTTAGGACACATCGCTACAGTTTGCTACGGGTGCCATTACTATAGATACTGCAAAACCAGTTGGGATCATCAAACCAGTCTGACATGTGTCAGTAGTAGTCCTGAGAATGAGGAAGAAGGTGGTGGAGGGATCTGGCTCCATCATTATAGCACACAACAGGTGCACTAGACTAAAATATCCAGAAGTAGGTGAAACTTCCTCAATGTGGAGAGTTGGCTCAATTTCTTTACTTTATATTTATTGGAAAGGGAACCATGATTGTATAAATGAGGATATAATACTGTTTGCTAGTCATAAAATAACAGCCATATGGCGACTAGAGAACTTGTAATTGTGGCTTCTGGTTCCTGCTTGTGACACAATAAATCCGTCCTGGTCATAAAGGTCCACCGCACCATCGTGCATATGTTCAGGAGACCTGCACCCCTCCTGCCTACCACCATCTAACACTCAATCATCTTATTGTCCCCAACTTCATGAACCATCTGTTCCCCTAAGGAAATCGGCTCATACAGCTTAAACAAAGCAATAATTAAATGATGGCACTTTAGAGAGACAGGGTGTGACTACTGTGCCGCTACTTGCCTGGGAGACCAGAAACACAAATGGATTATTAAAAAGATCATGAAAAAAAAAAGCCAGAGACGACAGCATGTTAGGATAATGTCACTGACAAAAGAAAAGCAATTATCGCAAATTGGATGGAAAAGAAACATCAAGCAAATAGACAGCGACAGGGGACCCAACATATCATTAGCCGATTAGCCACTACACAAAGCTGGCTAGCACCAAATGTTTTCACAATGGTCGCTGGCACATAACACATGCATCAGTCACTCAAATGTAATGAAATGAGAAAATGTGACCTCTGCCACCACCACACTTGTAAAATCCACGCGACCCCTAAATATGGATAACAGGCAGCATTACCCATTAACTCCCTAATTAGAACATACACTTCCCAAGGGAAAGAAATAGCTACACGTGGCAAAGCCTTGGCACCTGCTCAGCAGATGCCACAATGAAGATTGAGATCTAGCTTGTAGCTTCACCCATGCAGATGTTTATGGTATTCTGATTTACACAATTGGTATTAGCAAATGTCAATTTACGAAAGCAGCTTACAGAGAAGTGGTCAATGATGTATGCCCAGACAAGAGGAATCTCTTGCCTATGAGTGACGCACGTTCACTTCTCATTTCTGATGTCCCACATGACTAAACGTTCAAGAAAAACTTGTAGATGGTCCCACATGGAGCACGTTCATCAAGCCAAATGCGCCAATATACCACAGTAAATTGTTTTTCATGACTTGTACCATATTATGTGCTCCATAAATTTGGCACTTTTTTATGTTGGCTACATGAAAATATGAAGTGCATTCTTGTTCTTTCCCCACGGGTTTTGTGTGCATCTTGAGTCCTTCGCTTTTTCCAACCCCAGCAAGTTTTAGGTGTATAGTTTTTCTACAAGTTTCTCCATTTTGATAAAAATTTATAATAAATGCTGAAAAACACTACTATTATGGCATTCTATTAGGACGCAGTCAGATGGCTGTATAATTTGGACCGAGATCCGAACGCAGTGCACAGACTGCCCCGGCTGCTCTCCTGACCTGAGCGTGGCCGCTGCACAAAGATACATGAAGATGTCACGCTGTGATCGGCAGAGCCACCGGCCAGTCTGTGCATTGCAGTCCGATTTACACGCCCGTCTGACTGTGTCCTTACAGAAGGACACGGTTATATGCTAATATAATCTAAATCTAGACACCAGATATGAAGAAATGTTTTCACTGAAAACCAATGACACGGCACTTACCTTAAGGCAACTTCCACAGATCCATTTGAATGTTACAATCCCAGAGAAACGGATTTTTTTTTTTTGCATGTGCAATTCTAGCTGATCTGGTATTTTTTCACTGAAGCAGGTAGACAACTCTCTTTTTATCCCTTGACCCTTACACTATGTTCACACGTTGTATTTTTGCTGCGTTTTTTATGCACATTTTAAGCGGCGTTTTACAATGGCAGCAAAAGCCATGAGATTTCAGAAAACTCATGCACATACACATTTTTTCTTTCCCTGACTTAATTGGAAAATTGCAGCGTGTCACTTCTTTAAACGTTTTTTCACCCACAGAAAGCAATAGTGCAAAAAGCAGCAAAAAATACATGTATCAGGTTTCGCTGTGTTTTTGGTGCAAAAATCTCAGTAAGTTGCATACTTTTTTATTGCACTAAACTTTATCAGCATGCACAAGAGAAATGCACCTAAAAAACGCCATAAATACCTGCAGCCAACCCCCCCCCCCCCCCCCAAACAACAACCAGCATGTAGAAAAACCCACAGAAAATATGCAATACGTGAACATAGCCTTAAACGGTCAAAAACATCCGAAACTCAGATGGAAAACTGAAGTGCACAGTATGTCTTCAATGTGTCATCTATTATACGCAGATGCCCATAGACTTTAATGGCAGAGTCTGACAGACGAGAATAGGACGTGCTCTAGGACCAGAGAAACAGAACCATTTTTAATATTGATTTGTGTATGGGTCAACAAAATTATGGGTCAGCGTGATGTCCGATACAAAGCAACAAAACAGATTGCACTGGGACATGTCACACGGATGTGTGACTGTAGCCTTAGGAACGAAACCTTGAAAGTATTCAGAAGACTGCATGATTCCCTGTTACGTCTCGTTTCATGAGAACGTATTGTGATAATTGACGTTTCTGCTTGATCAGCCACAAAACTGCTTAGTATGAAAGGCCAGAGATCTGATGCTGATCCGTCAGAAACAGGTGGAATCTCACAAGGGACTAACTGCACAATTAATAAGTCACCAAATGTACACACTTAATGTTTACTTACAGCTCAGGGATCTTTTAAGGCGACGCTGCAGTAGGCGACGCTGCAGCGATACAGACACCGATGCCGATCGCTGCAGCATCGCTGTTTAGTCGTTGTGTGGTCGCTGGAGAGCTGTCACACAGACGGCTCTCCAGCGACCAACGATGCCGAAGTCCCCTGGTAACCAGGGTAAACATCGGGTTACTAAGCGCAGGGCGCGCTTAGTAACCCGATGTTTACCCTGGTTACCATTGTAAAAGTAAAAAAAAAACACACACTCACATTCCGGTGCCCAGCGTCCGCTTCCCTGCACTCCTCCTGCATCCTGTGTCAGCGCCGAACATCTCCGGCATCTCCCACAGAGCAGTGCGGTGACGTCACCGCTCTGCTTTACGGCCGGCACTTACACAGGATGCAGGAGGAGTGCAGGGAAGCGGACGCCGGGCACCGGAATGTGAGTATGTGTTTTTTTTTTTCACTTTTACAATGGTAACCAGGGCAAACATCGGGTTACTAAGCGCGGCCCTGCGCTTAGTAACCCGATGTTTACCCTGGTTACCAGTGAAGACATCGCTGGATCGGTGTCACACACACCGATTCAGCGATGTCAGCCGGAGATCCAGCGACGAAATAAAGTTCTGGACTTTCAGCAACGACCAGCGATCTCACAGCGGGATCCTGATCGCTGCTGCGTGTCAAACACAACGATATCGCTATCCAGGACGCTGCAACGTCACGGATCGCTATCGTTGTAAAGTCGCTTAGTGTGAAGGTACCTTTAGGAGAAGGTACTGACAAAAAAGTACAGAATAAAAGGTGTTCTCCATAGATGCAAGGTACCACTGTAAGGATTAGCTAAACATGTCACCCTAAATTAAAAGTAAGCATTTCACTTGTGTGTCACTGAAGTTTAGTCATTTGCACAAATATTAATAAATGAGGATTTCATTACACAAGAGGACCCAAATCTCATACACAATTTGGCAGAAAGGACGTTTATGCTGAGCTACAATATATGACAATACATGGCAAATACAAAATGTAAGAAGATGCTTCCATAGTGTCCAAGACCGCAATGGAGCGGACCAGCACCACATTTCAGGCTGTGAAGACCTTCTCTGACAATCATTCTGTAACTACAACCAATGACGGCCTCAGTCCATTCACAAATGTGCTGGCTCTTTTCTTAACAGATGGTGGAAGCCATTAGCCTTTGCACTCAAGTTCTATGAGACTACTGATACTAAGCAACACAGAAAAGGAAAAGTGAAGAATGCAAAGGAGCATTCCTTCTCCCAGCTGCTTGGGAACTTTATACTGAGACAGGACAAGGGAGTGTAATCACAATGTGCTATCCGCTAGCCAACTGTACAGATGGATCAACTACAAGAGAATTCATTCCTGGTAGAGATACATTACAGTTCTGAGCAGCTGACCCGCTCACCCACTCCAAGCCCTGCATGGTCCGCGGCTATGCAGCAGGACACATCAGTAATTTAATGCCACTTATAACACATCAGAAAATGCTGTAACAGGTATGTATTATAAATATAAATATACATACTTAATACAGTACTCTGACAGATGCCCTTGTTCCCCGTTGTGACTTGGCTGACTACACGTCATGCAAATTAGTAAATAATTAGGCCTTCGTTTGATAATAAAATGACTAAAGAAGTCGGCTGGACGCAAAGTAATGTGAAACTCGATTTTCCAGTTTTGTGTTAAGTAAATAGCCAAACGTTTGCATAACTGACAGCTTTTTATCTAGGTGCCAAAGGCTGGATCCAGCTTGAAATAATTACTCTCTCTCAGATCAAACTTCGATTTCATTATATTTCATGATAAGGCACTTACATAGCGGAGTTCTAGACAGTCAGATCTGGATCCAGTTTGGCAAGGCCCGCTAACCCAGACTGTGCACAATTAACGGCACCGTACCCTTAACATACGCTGCACACAATATTGCTTCATATGCTGAAGACTAAATGGTTCAGGATGAAAAAGCAATGTACCACACGCAAAGGTGGTGCTGGCACGCAACACCGCACCTTACTCGAGTAATCAATATACTGGCGCTGCCACAGCATTGGCACGGATGACTGATCATGTAGACGTTACCTTCAGGTTACATTGTAAGATTTTTGCCAATAGTCTAACAATTTTCTAAATTACAAACAAGACATTTCATTTTTGTGGCGTTTGGCACTGAACCTGCCCTGGGAAAAAAAAAAAAAACGTGTCAGATAAGAAGCTCATCTTGTCTTAATTCTTTTATCATATTGTACTAAGTCACTTATCTCTTCTTGTTACTGCAGATCCTTGGCCTGAATAGTAGTTGATCTAACCTAATATTATCCAAGAGTCAAAACTCAGTTTCTCGTCACGTGATCCATGAGCCAGAGAGCTGGACTGACGTGCACCCAGCTGTATTTTATGCTACTTTTACTACATTCTTCCTTCATTTTAACGTAGTCAAATCTAACATTCTTAAGGCCCCTGGGCATATATCAGTGTACTTGGGCTGCCATAAATTAGGAATTAAGGAAGGTGTTAAAGTAAATTGTACAAGGTCATTCATTCACTGAAGAATACTGGTAGAATACATACATTAGATCGGAGTACCCACCATCATTCAGGGAAGAAACCCAACAACTGTGGCCCTACAGCCCCTTGTCCGTTATGGCCACCTCTCCTCCAAGAGATACGTTAGCCATTTATCGGATATACTTTTAATAAAGTATAATAATTTAAAAAAATAAATAAAATGATTGCATCCTCGTGCAACTCCACACCAGCCGTTCCTACTGGCTATGCAATAATGATGGTCACTAGAGGTGGGCAAATTTCAGCGATCTCTTGAGGAATGCACAGCATATGAACACTGGAAGACACGGGCGCCATTGGATCAGGTCTAGCATGGGATACAAAATTAATAAAAACTCCTTTAGGCTGTGTGCACACGTTCAGGATTTTTCAAGTTTTTTCGCTATAAAAATGCGTTTAAAACGCACACATATGCATCCCATCATTTATAATGCATTCCGCAATTTTTGTGAATATGTTGCGTTTTTTTCCTGCAAAAAAAAAGCATCGCGGTAAAAAACGCAGAATGTTCATTAATTTTGCAGATTTCCCACTATATTATTGCATTGGGAACCTCCGGAAAAACGCAAAAAGTCTGCAAAAAAAAGAAACGCGAAAAAAAGCATGTGGATTTCTTGCAGAAAATGTCCGGTTTTGTTCAGGAAATTTCTGCAAGAAATCCTGACGTGTGCACATAGCCTTAAAGTGTGGTCAAGTCACAAGATATTGATGACCTATGCTCAAGTCATCAATATCAAACCAGCAGAGGTTTAACAAACACCCCCACCACCAAGCAGCTGCTAGAAGCTGTTCTTGCAGTACCCAGCAGATACCACTACAGATTAAATGGACTTCCACAATGAAGCTCCGCTCAATGTTTACAACCAGCGGCCAGCAGAGCTGCTAGGTGCTGACTGGTGGGTGCCAGACCCCCAGCAATTTAATACCGATGACCCATGCAGGGTACAGGTAATCAATATCTTGGCACCATACAATGGTTCAATGGGTCCTGTAGTCCATGACACTACTCTGACATGAGCAGTAGACAGTCTGGTGGAGCCAGCAATGGGGTGAAGTGTACAGTCTTTATTCCCTGAATGGCACCCTAAACAAAGGCCAACAAGGAAATTTGCATTCAATGCGGGGGGGGGGGGGTTCAAGAATAAGCCTACGTTTAGACAGATGGGTGCAGGAACTGCCTACTTCTTACACACACTAATCGCCTGAGGTCTTATGTGCACTAGTATAAAGTAGTATAAAACCATTGGCTTGTGTGGTCCATTGCAGACATGGACAGGAAAAAAAATATGTATGGGTGAATGCACCCAAAGTGGACGTTCAGAGACAAGCGCTAAACTTTGTGGTCATGTCACAATTGTAAACTGAAGACAGCCACTGCTTCTGCATACAGCGGACAGGTGCAGGAGCGGATGTGCTGGAGTAGCCTGCTCTGTAATCGGGAACAATCTAGCACTTGCTGGGATTTTATCTGTGAGCTCTTTTTGAAAGAAATGGACCAATGTTGGCTTATGTGCCAGGACACACGGAGCTGAGGGTGGGCCATCGTACACATGGACAACAGAGGGTCCAAAACAAAGTGTTACACTAAGTATATCCAAGTCACCCTGTGGATGTGACTGAATTACAAAATGTCAGAACTTGTCCTAAAAGTTAAATAACACAGAACATGTGCATTTATGGACAGGACACGCTACATGTGCTCAGATTAGGACTTCAAAGTGGCCACGTCTTAGCTGTTCAGGCTTCAGTAGTCTCAGTATAGCCAATTTATACAGCATTTAGCAAGTAAATCCTTCAAATGCTTCCTGCAATACTCCTTACAGGACTGAACCACAAGAAAGGAGCCGTCAAATCAATTAGCTACACACCTGCTATTAATAAAGTGTGTCCTATTAGTAGCCGGGCGGTCCTGGTCACTATGAGCCGGCAGTACCCAGCAATAAGTAGCCGCTGTGCGCTGCCCACTGGCCGTCAGGTGCCCTCTCTGGACATGTGGGGTCTGAAGGAGAAGGTCGGGGACTTTAGGAGAGGGCTACAGCTGTCTGACAGCAATTCACAGACAAGATACAAGACCAAAAACTTTTGCACAGATAGTCATAGCACAGCAAGCTGCAGACAATTTGAAAACTGATTTTGTAGTAAAAAAAAAAAAAAAGGCCATAGTCATGTCACCAATGCTTGCAACTTGCATTGAAGCTTACGGTGACTTACAACTAGCGACAGTCAAACATTTGGAAACATTTGTGACTCCGTTTCACAGGTTGTAATGCGACAGCATAAGAAACCATTAGATGGGATGGTATAATGTGACACCACAAAATGTCACGGTGTAGCCCTAGCCTAGCAACAGACAATATGTGAAATCAGAGGAGGTAGAGGCCTCGGACACCTCTATGGCAGCCCTACTATCTGCACAAAATACAGCCAAAATACCACCGTGTGCTTAGCACTTTTATTAGACTAAGGCTAATGCCAACCTGTGACTGCGCCAATCAGATCTGTCCGGAGTACAAGCTTCCACCAGGTGTGTCTTACAGCATCTTACTCTCCTCTACCCATGCCGGCCTGGGGTGTTCGGGAGAGAGCAGTCAGCCGAACATGGTGGTGGTATAGTCATCTAGAGCCCATAGATCTTATGACTGCACTATTAAATGGGACTGTCCGCACAGAATGACTGTTCAAACCAAGTACAAACCTTGGTGTGGCCAGTCATTTACATACACCTTACCACCTGCTGGTTTTCCACCTATCTCCATCCTTCTCTCGCTCTATGAAGCCAGAGCAATCAGTCAAACAAGAGGGTGTGATCGAGGGAAAGCAAGCAGGTGTGAAGGTGTATAGAAAGGATGCACGGAGCGCCTGTACTTCGTCTGGCCATTCTGTGCTCACAGTTCCTTTAAGTGTACAGTCACACCTACTCGTTTTACTTACACATACCATAAGAGAAGAATGTTGTGGCATACTACAAAAGCATCCAACTGATAAAACTATGTGCCAGCGTCCAATTTTTAATCCACTTTTGCACAATTGGTGCACCTGTGCCGCTAACGCGCCAGCATCTGCAGATATTAGGTGCAGGTTCATATGTGAACATCAAAGCTGCTGTAAGGAAGTATAATAGCCGTGGTCGGAAAGGCTGAACTCTTTATAAGAAGTAGTGAGGAAATGTCTAGAGACTTAAATGTCAGACGGCGGACATGCAATCGTCTCAGACACCTACACTCACGCCTGGAGTTGCTGCGGTTGGCGGTATTTCGCGCTTACTTCAACCGCATATGTACGTTTGGAGAATACTAGATAGAGCGTTCCCCACTGAAACCCAATGTAATGATCTGTCACCATTTGTCAGAATTACTAATGCAGAACACCAGGGACAGCAGGTGGGCAGGACAGCACCATGGTCAGGTGCAGACGATATACCATCCCGCCATCATGTTCCACAGCATTTACAGATATGGTCAGAGCTCCAGCCATACACAACGAAAATGGAGCTACTGACCGTCCCTTATTATAGCACAAAGGACGAACTTGTATAGGACGGCGAGATAAAATAAGTATGACAGTATAGGACGCTTCTCTACAGCACGGGTACTGTTATCACAGCACAAATAGGAGAATACACAGGACGGGCACTGTTCTTACAGGACAACAGATCATGTGCCACCCCGGACAGGCACTGCCATTACAGGACAGCAGCAGATCATGTGCCATCCCGGATGGGCACTTATTACAGGACTGCGTATTACACAGGACAGATTGACAACCTGGTGCTGCACCTACCATAGTGATCCAGCAGCGTGCAAATCACACAGGACAAGTTTTTACAGGACAGCAGCAGAATAAGTGTTACAGGACAGGGAGCGTCACTACAGGACTGCATCACACAGGACAGACTATGTCCAACACCAGACACTTACACAGCAGAGTGTAAATCACACAGGACAACACAGCAGGGAGTTATTACAGGAGCGGCCATGTTATTACAGGCAGTAATATGCAGGTGCAGCGTCCTCCCCAGGGTCACACGGGACAGGTACAGGTATTACACCACATGTAATGTTAGATATTACAGTCCACCCCAATGTTGCATGGGACAGGTACAGGTAATGTTATTATAAGACAGGCACTGTACAGATATTATACACAACCAGGATGGCACAGGGGCACTGCTACTACCGGACAGTGCCTGCCTCACAGGATGGCACAGGGGCACTGCTACTACCAGACAGTGCCCGCCTCACAGGATGGCACAGGGGCACCGCCACTACCGGACAGTGCCCGCCTCACAGGATGGCACAGGGGCACCGCTACTACCGGACAGTGCCCGCCTCACAGGATGGCACAGGGGCACCGCTACTACCAGACAGTGCCCGCCTCACAGGATGGCACAGGGGCACCGCCACTACCGGACAGTGCCCGCCTCACAGGATGGCACAGGAGCACCGCCACTACCGGACAGTGCCCACCTCACAGGATGGCACAGGGGCACCGCTACTACAGGACAGTGCCCACCTCACAGGATGGCACAGGGGCACCGCTACTACCTGACGGTGCCCACCTCACAGGATGGCACAGGGGCACCGCTACTACCTGACGGTGCCCACCTCACAGGATGGCACAGGGGCACCGCTACTACCTGACGGTGCCCACCTCACAGGATGGCACAGGGGCACCGCTACTACCTGACGGTGCCCACCTCACAGGATGGCACAGGGGCACCGCTACTACCTGACGGTGCCCACCTCACAGGATGGCACAGGGGCACCGCTAGTACCTGACGGTGCCCACCTCACAGGATGGCACAGAGGCACCGCTAGTACCTGACGGTGCCCACCTCACAGGATGGCACAGGGGCACCGCTACTACCGGACAGTGCCCACCTCACAGGATGGCACAGGGGCACCGCTACTACCAGACAGTGCCCACCTCACAGGATGGCACAGTGGCACCGCTATTATTGGACAGTGCCCGCCTCACAGGATGGCACAGGGGCACCGCTATAACTGGACAGTGCCCGCCTCACAGGATGGCACAGGGGCACCACTATTATTGGACAGTGCCTGCCTCACAGGATGGCACAGGGGCACCAGTGTTGCTGACAGGGGCAGGTACAGACAGGACCCTGCAGACAATGGGGCTGCTGAACAATAGGTCACTGCATCCCCCTCTATATATCACTGGCTGCACGTTAACCCCTGAAGGGCCAAAATAAAGACAACTAGGAAATGCCATGACAACAAGAGCCCCGTCGTGCCTGCAGCAGTGCGGGGTCAGCCCCGGGCTCGCACCGTGCACACACACCACATGCCACTTGCACTGCGCCCTCACCTTCTTCGCTCTGGGCAGGGTCCCGCCGGAGACTACCAGCGCCTTGTACATGTCATCAGTCCTGTACGAGCTCAGCGCCATGTAGGGGTCAGCCTTGTCTCTTTCCCGGTATATGGCCTGATCCGGAGGGGACGTGTAATCCTCCTTCTGGTGCAGCTTCTTGAGGCGTCTGAAAGTCATTGCTGTCCCGGCAGCCGCTGCTGTAGCACCTCCGTCCTCCCGCACGGCGCACTGTATCTGTGGGGGGCGGTGCTAGCAGCGGGGATATAACTCACCTCGGAGGCGGGGCCAGACCTCTGACCACGCCCCCTCCCGCACGTGTCTAACTTGAAGCCTGTGCCGCCTCCTGTGTGGGATCACAGAGCAGTAATCAGTGCCCTGCCCTCCCTGTGGTACCTCAGCGGCAGCGTGTAATGTGTCCTCCCTGTGGTACCTCAGCAGCGGCAGCGTGTAATGTGTCCTCCCTGTGGTACCTCAGCGGCAGCGTGTAATGTGTCCTCCCTGTGGTACCTCAGCGGCAGCGTGTAATGTGTCCTCCCTGTGGTACCTCAGCAGCGGCAGCGTGTAATGTGTCCTCCCTGTGGTACCTCAGCGGCAGCGTGTAATGTGTCCTCCCTGTGGTACCTCAGCGGCAGCGTGTAATGTGTCCTCCCTGTGGTACCTCAGCGGCAGCGTGTAATGTGTCCTCCCTGTGGTACCTCAGCAGCGGCAGCGTGTAATGTGTCCTCCCTGTGGTACCTCAGCGGCAGCGTGTAATGTGTCCTCCCTGTGGTACCTCAGCGGCAGCGTGTAATGTGTCCTCCCTGTGGTACCTCAGCAGCGGCAGCGTGTAATGTGTCCTCCCTGTGGTACCTCAGCGGCAGCGTGTAATGTGTCCTCCCTGTGGTACCTCAGCGGCAGCGTGTAATGTGTCCTCCCTGTGGTACCTCAGCGGCAGCGTGTAATGTGTCCTCCCTGTGGTACCTCAGCAGCGGCAGCGTGTAATGTGTCCTCCCTGTGGTACCTCAGCGGCAGCGTGTAATGTGTCCTCCCTGTGGTACCTCAGCGGCAGCGTGTAATGTGTCCTCCCTGTGGTACCTCAGCGGCAGCGTGTAATGTGTCCTCCCTGTGGTACCTCAGCGGCAGCGTGTAATGTGTCCTCCCTGTGGTACCTCAGCAGCGGCGGCGTATACACTGTGTTCCAAATTATTATGCAAATAATATTTCCTCATATTGTCTCTAAATTACCTATCTCAATTGCAGTCATTGTTATTTTCCAGTCATCTACTATTCTAGTATAATTGCAATGTTTTGGAACAAACTGCCTATGAAAACAGTATGTTTTTAAAAAGAAATAAACACTCAAAATGCATGTTCCAAATTATTATGCACAGCAGAGTTTTCAACCTTTTTTTTTATTTTGAACAAAAAAATGGTCAATTGTGAAGTTATAAGCATTATCAGCTTATTACAAAATGAAATCAAACATTTTTCAAGTGAAAACTTTATTCTAGGTGATGTTACATTTGCACATAGGACCCCTTGTTCGAAAGAAGCTTCTGAACTCTCTTGTCCATTGAATTTGTCAGTTTTTGGATGGTTTCTGCTTCAATTGTTTTGCATGTGGACAGAATACCCTCCCAGAGCTGTTGCTTAGATGTGAACTGCCTCCCGCCATCATAGACACTCCTTTTGATGATGCTCCAGAGGTTCTCAATGGGGTTGAGGTCAGGGGAAGATGGTGGCCACACCATAAGTTTGTCCTCTTTTATTATGCCCATAGCAGCCAGAGATGCAGATGTGTTTTTTGCAGCATGAGACGGTGCATTATCATGCATGAAAATGATCTTGCTGCAGAAAGCACGGTTCTTCCTCTTGAACCATGGCAGGAAGTGTTGTTTTAGAAACTCCACATAGATTATGGAGTTCATCTTTACCCCTTCAGGGATCATAAAGGGGCCAACAATCTCTCTCCTCATGATTCCAGCTCAAAACATTACTCCACCTCCTCCTTGTTGGCGCCTTAGCCGTGATTTCATGGGGTGTCCATCAACCAGCCATCCTCCACTCCATCCATCTGGACCATCGAGCGTTGCATGGCACTCATCGGTGAACAAAACAGTTTGGAAGTCAGTCTTCATGTATCGTTTGGCCCACTGGAGCCGTTTCTGCTTGTTGCAGTGGATAGAGGTGGTCAACAGGATGGCTTACGCACAGCTGCAAACCTCTGAAGGACCCTGCATCTTGTTGTTCTGGGGACGTTGGAGGCACCAGCAGCTTCAAAAACTTGTCTGCTGCTATGACAAGGCATTTTTGCAGCTGCTCTTTTAACCTTACGTAATTGCCTTTTGGAAAGAGTCCTCAATTCTTCCTTATCAGCACGCACACGTGTGTGCTGGGAATCAGCTACATACTTCTTGATTGTGCGATGATCACGATTAAGTGTCTTGGCAATGTTGATTGTAGTCATGCCTTGACCTAAATACTCCACAATTTGTTGCTTCTCAGCAGCCGACACATCCTTTTTCTTTCCCATTTTGGCAAAAAATGTAGGCTGCTTAATAATGTGGAACAGCCTTCTTAAGTAGTCTTGCCTTTATTTGGACACACCTGCCAAACTAATGTGCACAGGTATCTGCAATTGCTTTCAGTGATATAAAGAGCCCTGACACACACCACCATCAATGAGTTTAAATGGCAAACAAAAAAAATCTAACCTTATCACTCCTAAACTCTTTGTGCATAATAATCTGGAACACAGTGTAATGTGTCCTCCCTGTGGTACCTCAGCAGCAGCGGCGGCAGCGTGTAATGTGTCCTCCCTGTGGTACCTCAGCAGCAGCGGCGGCAGCGTGTAATGTGTCCTCCCTGTGGTACCTCAGCGGCAGAGCGTAATGTGTCCTCCCTGTGGTACCTCAGCAGCAGCGGCGGCAGCGTGTAATGTGTCCTCCCTGTGGTACCTCAGCGGCAGCGTGTAATGTGTCCTCCCTGTGGTACCTCAGCGGCAGCGTGTAATGTGTCCTCCCTGTGGTACCTCGGCGGCAGCGTGTAATGTGTCCTCCCTGTGGTACCTCAGCGGCAGCGTGTAATGTGTCCTCCCTGTGGTACCTCAGCAGCGGCGGCGTATAATGTGTCCTCCCTGTGGCCTCAGCAGCAGCGGCGGCAGCGTGTAATGTGTCCTCCCTGTGGTACCTCAGCAGCAGCGGCGGCAGCGTGTAATGTGTCCTCCCTGTGGTACCTCAGCGGCAGCGTGTAATGTGTCCTCCCTGTGGTACCTCAGCAGCAGCGGTGGCAGCGTGTAATGTGTCCTCCCTGTGGTACCTCGGCAGCAGCGTGTAATGTGTCCTCCCTGTGGTACCTCAGCAGCAGCGGCGGCAGCGTGTAATGTGCCCTCCCTGTGGTACCTCAGCGGCAGCGTGTAATGTGTCCTCCCTGTGGTACCTCAGCAGCGGCGGCGTATAATGTGTCCTCCCTGTGGTACCTCAGCAGCAGCGGCGGCAGCAGCGTGTAATGTGTCCTCCCTGTGGTACCTCAGCGGCAGCGTGTAATGTGTCCTCCCTGTGGTACCTCAGCAGCGGCGGCGTATAATGTGTCCTCCCTGTGGTACCTCAGCAGCAGCGGCGGCAGCGTGTAATGTGTCCTCCCTGTGGTACCTCGGCGGCAGCGTGTAATGTGTCCTCCCTGTGGTACCTCGGCGGCAGCGTGTAATGTGTCCTCCCTGTGGTACCTCAGCGGGAGCGTGTAATGTGTCCTCCCTGTGGTACCTCAGGGGCGGCGGCAGCGTGTAATGCGTCCTCCCTGTGGTACCTCAGCGGCGGCGGCAGCGTGTAATGTGTCCTCCCTGTGGTACCGCAGCAGCGGCGGCGGCAGCGTGTAATGTGTCCTCTCGTAACATGGCCGCGGGGATCGCGCTCTAGGGCTGCAGTCACACTTCATTCTGGAGATTTTCCTTTCCAGCCTTTAATTCTAAATAATGTTATAGTTTGATAGACTGGACTCTGAAGCAGCAGAATCAAATATGTTTTTTTAATTGTATTTATTTGTGAATGGGGGAAAAGGAAGGGGGATAAACATTTTTTATTAAATATTTTTTTAAACTTTTTTTTAGGTTTTAGTCCTCATAGGGGACTCCTGATTGCTCGTTCAGTATACCACAATACTTCAGCATTGCAGTGTAGAGAAAAGACCACAGGAGAGCCAAGATGGCGGCGACCGCGGCTCCCATCACTGCGGCTATAGGCGGGTGCTGGCGGTGTAACGCTGTGCTCACCCCAGAGATCTGCACATGCTCCATGAGATAGATCTGTAATTTGTATGTAACCCCTTCTCATGTACAGCACCATGGAATCAAGGGTGCTATATAAATAATAATAATAGATGTAATGGTGCAGGAACTGGTTAACAAAGTTCTCCGCTACTGGACAAGCCCTGTTGGGAGCAGAAAATATAAAATTGCATACTTACCTCCTGGACTAACATTGCTCCTGTGATCTCTCAGTGATCACGTAATATTGTTATGTCATGTGACCACTGCAGCCAATCAGGGACTGCTGATCCGCTGCAGCTTTCTCTATTCTCTTCTGATAGAGTACTGAGGGGCTGCAGCCAGTTTTCAAAGCAGCAACTGTGGACAACCCCTTTAATTTTATTACTTTCCAAAAGTTCTAGAACTGATCAATATTATGTCATAGTGTAGGTTTTTCATAGAGAACCCATACCATCTGTGTGCACCTTGCCGAATGCTTTGCTCCCTCAGTATGTAAAATATCCCCCATCTTTCTAGTCACAGGCAGTTTGGCTTTTGACCCCAAGTCAATGACCTCTGCTGCTTTCATTCTTTGCAATCACTGGCCCAGAATTGCTCTTCTCCACTGACCTATTGAGGATTAAAACAAAAAACATGTTCATAGCTTGACCCTTCAGTCATGTAAACTCCACAACCCTGTACTCTCTTCAGTGTCTGGACAGTAGAGAGGAGTACAGGACTGCAGGATGAGACTACACACGTTTTGTTTGTAGTCTGTAACCATGGAAACATATAGCTCTGCACAGGAGAGGCGTAAGAATAGCAGGAGGTATGTGTTACTGAGATGGTTTTATTTTTGACTGGATTTTGGTTCTGGGATTTAGGAACAACCAGAAGAGCCTGGGTGGGAAAGGTCGCCCCCATACTCCAGTCTTGGTCTTACTGGCCTAATAGAGTGCATCTTCTCTAGCTCAGGTAGTAGTGTGCTGATCCTGGAGAAAGGCAGCAGCTGTATTTATCATGGAAAAAAAAATCGCAGCAATTTCACTCCAAAATCAGACAGTGCGAGAAGAAAACCCATGCTATATGGACCATCAGTATAGCAGCTGATTTCTGCATATACATTACAGTTCTGTACCATAGGAACCTGTAAATGGTCGTGTAAAAGATTTACTGCTGAGAAAAAAAGTACTGTATACAGACAGTAGGCGGATCACAAGTGAGAAAAAATCATCTCTCTCCTGGATGAGAATGGGACTGAGGTGTGTGGTTTGTTTTTTTGTTTTTTTCTATACCAGTGTTCGCGAGCTCTTACCCAGAGAAAGGACGGCTTTGTAATTCATTTTGTGCTGAAGAAAGGACTGCTTTGCTCATTTGTGCTGAAGAAAGGACTGTTTTGTTCATTTGTGCTGAAGAAAGGCTGTTTTCATTTTGGAGCTGTAAAGTTTATGGAGGGCAGTACACTTTTATTCTGTTTTGATATAAAAACCCTGTTCCTGTGCGTTTCCAAGTGGTTACCAGAGAGTTGAAACCCCCACAGAGGGTATACATAAAATGATAGGGTAAATGGAGTTATCAATAAATGGTAGCAGAAACCCATACAGTCATTACAAGAAACTGAGTACACCCTCTATGGATACCGTGGTTTTGTCTACCAAGACTTGATAGAATAAAAATGTCTTGTCCTTAGGAGATCTTAACATTAGGTAAATATAACAACATAGGACACATTGCATTGTGTCATTGTTTATTTAAAAAGTAAACGTTTAAATTTTACCTCATAAATCATGAATAGGTACATGTGAAAATAAGTGACTTTGTAATATAGCTCATCAAAGAAATGTTTTTTTTTTTATCTCCTCTTGGACTGATCTTCACTCATAGTTTCATTCATGGGTTAAATCTGTAATCAGTGAAGACGGATATTCCAATTACTGAGAGAGGAGATGATAGTTAAGGTACCGTTACACTAAACGACTTACCGACGATCACGACCAGCGATACGACCTGGCCGTGATCGTTGGTAAGTCGTTGTGTGGTCGCTGGGCAGCTGTCACACAGACAGCTCTCTCCAGCGACCAACGATCAGACTTCGGCATCGTTGAAACTGTCTTCAACGATGCCGAAGTCCCCCTGCAGCACCCGGGTAACCAGGGTAAACATCGGGCTACTAAGTGCAGGGCCGTGCTTAGTAACCCGATATTTACCCTGGTTACCTGGTTGTAAAAGTAAAAAAAAAAACACTACATACTCACATTCTGATGTCTGTCACGTCCCCCGGCGTCCACAGGGCTACGCGCTGCTGCTCAGAGCTTCCTGCACTGACTGTCACCGCTGTGCTCTGCTTTACTGCTGGCGCTGACACAGTCAGTGCAGGAAGCTGTTTTTTTTTTTACTTTTACAATGGTAACCAGGGTAAATATCGGGTTACTAAGCGCGGCCCTGCGCTTAGTAACCCAATATTTACCCTGGTTACAAGTGAACACATCGCTGGATCGGCGTCACACATGCCGATCCAGCGATGACAGCGGGTGATCAGCGACGAAATAAAGTTCTGGACTTCTAGTTCCGACCAACGATATCACAGCAGGATCCAGATCGCTGCTGCATGTCAAACACAACGAGATCGCTATCCAGGACGCTGCAACGTCACGGATCGTCGTCGTTCTCGCTGCAAAGTCGCTTAGTGTGAAGGTACCTTTAGTGCTTTTAAAAGTCTATGGACGGTGGAGGAAGAGGGAGGAGCTAGAGGAAGACACAGATATTGTGCGGCAAGTTCTCCTCAAATGACAGTTAGGCTATGTGCACATGATGCGGATTTTGCTGCGGATCCGCACTGTTTCCTCAGCTGCTGGTCTGCAGCAGTTTCCTCTGCGTTTACAGTTCAATGTAAACCTATGGGAAACAAAAAACGCTGTGCACATGCTGTGGAAAAAACCGTGCGGAAACACAGCGGTTTACATTCCGCAGCATGTCACTTCTTTCTACAGATTCCGCAGCGGGTTTACAGCTGCTCCTATAGAAAACCGCAGTTGTAAAACCGCAGTGAAAACCGTGGTAAATCCGCAGCAGTTTTCCACTGCGGATTTATCAAATCCACTGCAGAAAAATCCGCAGTGGACCTAGAATACGTGTGCACATAGCCTTACAGTTCTCCATAGAACATTACAGGCACCAACTGTCATCTATCTTAGTAATAAGAAAATCTGTACATTGAATGAAGATTTTACAGTAGAAAGAAGCAAATTTCTCTAATTAGATATATAATAAAGGTTCTTATTTTCACATGTAATCAATTTATGGAAAAATAAATTAAAACAACGGTAACGCTTTAACAAAAACTAGAACAAAATGCCAAAACCATGTTGGTAAAATGAAGTACTACCTTACAGCTTCCATAGTAATTATAAGGGTAAGTAGCAGCTAACAGCTGTTAATTAAATTCCATTGAAAACAAGTTTTGACAGTTTGCCAATCTGGAGCACACAGAAGTGTGTCAACACAATGCAAAGGAAAGACATCAGTAATGACCATAAAGAAGCAATTGTTGCTGCCCATCAATTTGGGAAGGGCTTTGAGTAGTGATTGGTGAGAGTGCTGCTGGCATTACTGTGATTGGCTGGCCGCATAGTGTCACTGGGCAGACCCGATGCCGGCATTTTCCTCCCATTGTACCTGGAAATAGGTAGTGTAGGGAGAGCTGCAGGAGAAGGGACAGTGTGCCGGACAGCGTTTATTTTTCATGATTGTGAAACCTTAAACCAACAGGCCTTTTTAGGGCTAATTCGAATAGATAAATACCGCCTAATCCACCATTTATCTCACCCAAAGGGCGATTCGGTTAATGACGCAATTTCCCCAGAAGAAGCTTCTGTCTCATACGCGTCTTTCGATAAGGCGGCATAATTAGTCCGGGCAGCCGGACCCGGCGCCCTGCTAGCCAAATCCGACATAGAATCGGCATTCCGTTTACTACCCGTGCACCCCGAATGTTTCCACCTTCTGGGCTGCAAAGTGGACCAGCTCTATTACTTCAATATGTGCCTCCCGATGGGATGTTCCATCTCCTGCCACTATTTCGAGCTATTCAGCACCTTCCTAGATTGGGTAGTTCGGTACGAGATGGGCAGTAAATCCCTAATTCACTACCTCGACGATTTCCTGTTCGTCGGCCCCAGAAATTCCAAACTCTGCTCCGATCTACTAGAAAAATTCAAATCTATCTCACTCAAATTCGGCGTGCCATTGTCACCAGAAAAAACGGAGGGACCATGTAAGGTATTGCCTTTCTTGGGCATCAAAATAGATACCACTTCAATGGTCTTCCGCTTACCAAAGGATAAAATATTAAAAACCCAGCAAATGTTGAAAGGCTTTCGAGAAGTTAACAAGGTAACCCTCCAGCAAATGCAGGCATTATTGGGCCTACTGATTTTCGCCTGCCGCGTAATGCCGGTCGGCAGAGCATTCTCGCGCAGACTATCTTTGGCAACAAAAGGCGCTTCTCAGCCCGGCCATAGAATTAGGCTCACTCGTTCGCTAAAAGAAGATCTGCTAGTATGGCAGACGTTCCTACAATCGTACAACGGTCACACGTGCGTCATGGCGAGAGAGATCGCAAGCAAGGAACTAGGGCTGACAATAGGGTGGAACAAAAAAGAGGGTTTTGCAGCAATTTATAAAAACCAATGGTGCAAATCTGGTTGGCCAGAGAGATGGATGACAACAAAGTGGGGGCAAGACCCGGCCCTATGGGAATTGTTTGCGGTAGTAGCAGCGCTGGAGATATGGGCCGATCAGTTGAGAAACACGAATATTCGTTTCCAAACTAAAAATGCGAAAACGGCGAAGAGTCTAAATCACATGTCTTCTTCATCCTTGCCCATACTCGCTCTCTTGCGATGGCTAGCGCTGATTTGCCTTGAAAACAATATTTGGTGTAGAGCCACCGTGGTGGCAGAAGTAGATGATGATATCATTAACCCACTGTTATTTTCCAATTGGCAGGCTTTCAGAATACAGCAGCCCAACGCGCAACTCCGGGGTATTCGGTGTCCACTGTCCCTGTGGGACACAGTGGCCAATCACTGATGCCCTTAATCCGGGCCTCCGTTTCGCCAGCTACCTGGCAGGTGTATGGTAAGGCATGGGAGGAGTGGTGCTCACTAATTCAGGGTAGGCCAGTTGATAAATACGACCAAGCACGAAGCGCGGTGACAACCGATTTTCTATTACGGTTGAGGGAAGGCGGGGCGTCGGGCACCTCGGCACAACGGAAATTATCGGGGCTTTTTCTTTCAATTATTGGGATGGGTAGACGTAACGAAGTCCTTCTGCATAAGACAAGCCATTAAAGGTTGGAAAAGGCTTCAGCCAAGCCAAGAATGTCGCCGCCCCATTTCACTGAGACTATTGCAGGACCTGATTTCGATATCCCCGTCAGTCTGCTCATCGCAATACGAGGCGGCCCTCATATCGGCAGCTTTCGCGACCGTTTTTTTCGGAGCACTACGTATTAGCGAATTGCTACCGCGGTCCAAAAACGCGTCGGAAGGAGGCCTAATTAACGAGGACATAGTAATACGCAGCGACGCCCTGCGCATCAGGGTTAGAAAATCCAAATGCGATCCCACCGGTAGGGGCACATGGGTCCTGGTTAACTCTACAAAGGGTCCAGCTTGCCCGTTAAAAATGGTTAAAAGATACGCCGTAATAAGACATGCGGGTAGATTTTTCTTCACTCATACAGACGGGTCCCCTCTGACCAAGTACCAATTCCAGGCAATGTTCAAGCTATGCTTGGAAAAAGCCGGCGCAAATCCAAAGGAGTACGGAACACATTCGTTCCGGATCGGGGTGGCCACAGAAGCAGCTAAGGCAGGAGTGTCAGAGGCCGAAGTGCAGAGAATGGTCCGTTGGAAGTCCGCATGCTTCGCCAGATACATAAGACCCGACTTGCTTAATTAACATGTGTTGTCTCTTACAGGGGTTGAAGTTTGGGTTGAAGGAAATTCCTACGTATACTGGGCCGAAAAGAGGGCCAAACTGCGGCCAGGAGGAACAAATCTTCACTTCCCGGGCATAAAAGTTAACTGGAGGGGTATCAGAGGCCTCCAGTGGAAACAGGTGTTCAAGGAGATGGTTGGCATAGCAAGGATGGCGGAACGCCCTGTGATAATGGTGTTACACGAGGGTGGCAATGACCTTGGCAAACAAAAGGTGGCCGAATTGTACAAATTGGTGACAACGGATATGGAACGATTCAGCTGTCTGTTCAGGAACATGAAACTGGTGTGGTCGGATATAACACCACGGGCCGTTTGGCGCGGTGCAAGAGATAAAAAAAGCCATAGAGTGGAAAAGGGTGAAATTCAATGCTCGGATTGGAATATATGTAAGAGGAAGAGGCGGTATCGTGATTCTTCACCAATACCTACAAGGGGATAACACGCCACAATTAAGACCGGACGTAGTTCACTTAACGGACATTGGCCTCGATATTTTTTTGTCGGGTTTACAGGGCGGGGTTGAACAGGCCCTAACACTGATGGGTGGGGTCGGAGTCCCGCGTAAGTAATACACGGGATCCTCCGTGGCGGAAGAAGCGGAGGAGGGCGAAGGTCGTAACCGCTCGTTGGGCCAATTCCCCTGTCGATCACGGACAGGAGCTCGGCACGAGCGCCTGTTACGATATGTAATTGCCCTTTCTCTGCTTATTTAATTAATAAACTGTGACCGACCTGTTCAACCCACCTAGGACTATGTGTATTTCATTACGGGATTGATGGGAGGGGGGAAGGCACTGGTTACGACACCCAGGTCTCCACAGTCTGGCAGACGCGGTACTGAATAAGGTGCGCGTCTCTGACTGGGGAGCACCTAGATAGAGCAGCATTAAAGGATTTCGGTGCCAGTTCCCCCCCTAGCATCACTCCCCCCTTAGTGATGCACTAATTGGAAGACCCCCGGCCGGCCAGTGGTCACTAGAGGGGAGGGGTCCTATGGCCACTCCTACGGGGGTTAAATCCAGGTGTCCGGCCGGGAACTTTCTCTTTTCCTCCCGGCGGACACCTGGAAGCTTTTGTCCCACCCTCCCTCCCTGTTAAAGGCTATTAGCGATACTAACCTGCGGGATAACGTAAATTTCTGTTTTTAAGTTCTAGTGTGATATAAAAAAAAAAAAAAAGGGGGATATATACGTATGCTGATAAGACTAACCTTAGTAATCTTTTTTTTTAAGTCACAGCGGAAGAAGCGGAGGAGGGCAAAGGTCGTAACCGCTCGTTGGGCCAATTCCCCTGTCGATCACGGACAGGAGCTCGGCGCGAGCGCCCGTTACGATATGTAATTGCCCTTTCTTTGCTTATTTAATTAATAAACTGTGACCGACCTGTTCAACCCACCTAGGACTGTGTGTGTTTCATTACGGGATTGATGGGAGGGGGAAAGGCACTGGTTACGACACCCAGGTCTCCACAGTCTGGAAATAGGTAGTGTAGGGAGAGCTGCAGGAGAAGGGACAGTGTGCCGGACAGCGTTTATTTTTCGTGATTGTGAAACCTTAAACCAACAGGCCTTTTTAGGGCTAATGCGAATAGATTCTACTCTATAATACTGCAGTTAGTTGCATTTTAGGGAGGATTTGCTGCTGTAGTAGAAAAAGTGTATTACGGGCACTTAGAGCAGACTTGATTGCCTAACAGTCCTTGGTGTTGCTAAATTAAATGAACAGCTCTTTTCAGGACTAATTCTATTCTGTAATAATGTCACTCATATCTGAAAATAATTTAGGGTTGGGTGGCAAAGTATAATTAGCGTATTAGAGACATTTCGGCACGTTTTGAATAAGTTACAGAGTTTGTTACTGCCACTTATAAGAAATGATCCTTTCACTGACAATTCAACTCTCTTCTATTCTCTCCTAACACCCCTCATATCTGAAAATAATTTAGGGTTCAGTGGCGGAGTAGGGATTAGCTTATTTCAGACGTTTTTGCACGTTTGTGTTGTAAGAGGGTGAACTGTAGTCCCACTGAGAGAGCACTAGGACCCTGTGGTTTTTGCCTGCTGCAGCAAGGGACAAACACTGCGAGACTCCCGGAGACAATGTGTGCTGGTGGGTGGGGTCTGGTGTCCTGTGTGTAAAGTGTCAGATAAGGAAGTGAGAGAAGAAAAAGGCGGCAAGAGGAGAAGAAGCTGCAGTGATATAGCAAGAGACTGTGTGAATTTACTGCGAGTGTGTTGGAGAAAAAGCTTTTGAGAGACTTTTTGTTGCTAACGTTTTTCTGGAGAAGAGCTAACCTTTTATTTAACCCTGTGAGAGACTTTTTGTTGCTAACGTTTTCTGGAGAAGAGCTAACCTTTTATTTAACCCTGTGAGAGACTTTTTGTTGCTAACGTTTCTGGAGAAGAGCTAACCTTTTATTTTGGAAGACTGAGACTTCACTGGAAACTCAGTACGTATTTGAGAGTTTGTGGAGTCCCTGTGCATTGAGTGGAGAAATAAGTTTGGACAGACTGCTGATATAGAGACGGACGGGTTGTTGTGGAGCATTTCTAGGAGCTACAGAAGCAGAGACAACATCGTGAGGCCACCAAACTAAGTCCCCGGCGTTTGGGCTCGGCATCGGCCGACAAGACAGAGGAGCTTGCTGTAATTTATTGGCGCTGAAGATATGGACTGGCTGCAGCCTGTGCAGATTCCTGCCTGAGACGAGATCTATCTCAGGATACGGTACCATAGTCATAGATACCCGGGTATCCCTGTTCAGAGTGTTTAATCGTTAAATATTAGATGTGTATAAGTTATACTCAGTGTGCCATTCCAGGGGCTCCCTTGATTGCACTACAATCAATTTACACTTGTTCTTGTATTGAGTTGTTCTGTTAGGTAAATTGATTATTGGTCTGTTGGAGCATACACTTCTCAGGAGACCTTGGAGTGGCACAGTGATTTCAGCTGATGCTGAATTGGTGTATCTTTGGGGTGCATCTGCCTTGGTATTCTCCATACTACCTTAGTTATTTTGCCTTTGAGTAAACAACTGTTGGAGATTTTGGCCTTAGTCTTGGTTTGTGACTCACTGGATCTTATTCGGACCTCTGGTCATTACATTTTTGGCGTAGTCGGCAGGATCCAGTGTTTGTCATGGACGAGGGCGAGGATAGAAATGACCCCGCTGTATCCGCATCTTCCTCGGGGGTTGGGGTTCCCCTGGCAGCCGCGGCGACTCCGGGAGGGTATGTGCCTGTAGGAGCTTTACTTCAGCACATGCCGAAATACGACGGGCGCAATATGGCGTTGCAAGATTGGGCCGAGAGGATCCGGAGCATTCTGCGCATGTGTAATTTGACCCCCGCGTTACGCGCTGAGCTGGCATTAAATGCACTGGAGGGCGATATTAGGCGTATGGTGATGGTGCGCCCAGAATCAGAGAGGGATACGTTAGAAAAGATTTTGGAACTGTTAGAGGGGAGTTTGGGGGGCCGAGCGCGTGTGGCCCAGCTTCGGTCTCTATTCTTTAATCGTCCCCAGAGAGAGTGTGAGTCCCTGATGCAGTACTCTAATATCTTGCAAGAGACGTTGAATGAGACGCAGCGACTAGACCCGGGGGCCATGGGAGCGTTCCGGGAGGTAGACCGCTTGCTCCGGGATCAATTCGTCACCGGTTTAGCCAATAGACTTCTCCGGGACAAACTGTTGGAAATGGCCCAGGTTGCACCAGAATTATCTTTCTGGCAGATTTACCAAGCTGCAGTGGAAAGGGAAGAGAAATCTGCCCATGTGCCCGAGGGGTCAGTGAACAGTGCCCAGCTGGAGGAAGGTGGGTCGTCAGGGTCAGGGGGAGAGGGGCTGGTAAGCGTGGTACAAGCTTTGCGTGCTGAGGTGAAGGAGTTGAAGCTAAAATTGTCTCAACTGACAGTTGATCCCGCCTCTACCCCCTCACGGGGGCCTCCTGCCCCACCCCCTGGAATGGTGACCCCACAAATGACCAGGTCGTCCTATCAGAATGAGTCGAGCCCTCGTCCACGCGGAACAATCACCTGCTAGAAGTGTGGGGGCCAGGGACACATCTCTCGTTACTGCCGGACGCTTGCGGCCCCAGAAACCCCGTCGCCGGCTTTAAACTTCCGGCCGCTGCCATGAGAGGGCAAGCAGCAGCGGCCCCACCCAAACAAAGCCCTCGACGGAATGAGCAAGATTTGTTTGCATGTAGTCCAGTGATAGAAGCAGAGTTTGAAGGGCGGAAGATGAGGTGCTTGGTTGACACGGGATCCGAATGTACTATAATGCCTCTAGAAGTATATGAGAGATACTTCAGTCGACTAGTGATTCCAGAGGATGGTCGAGTGATACGACTGACCTCTGCAAATAATGGCCAACTGTCAGTCAAGGGGATCGTGTGGATGCAACTAAAAATGTTTGGTCAAGAGCTGGGGCAGAAAGGGGTAGTACTGGTGGATCACCCCCCTAGAAGAGGGATGGAGGTGACGCTCGGAATGAACGTGCTGCGAGACTTGAATCACCAGATGTATGTCAGTGAAGGACCCCAATACTGGGCCCGTGCGACAAGACACCGACCCACACAGAGAATTCTACACCGTCTAGTGCTGAGTTGCGACTTGCTGAAAAGTGCGGTCCCAGGTGGCCGGGTGGGCCAGGTTCGAGTGCCATCGTGGGCCCCGATCCTGCTGGGACCCAGACAAGAGGAACTCTTAATGCTGCCGGTGGGAGCTGCACAGAGATTGAATGGGCTTGAAGTGCTACTTGAGCCCGCCCAAGAGAGTTCCTCATTTGCCAAGGTACATGTGGCCCGGCCTTTGGCGATTGTGAAGAATGGACGAGTGCCGGTCCGATGCATCAATGTTTTAGATGAAGCTGTTGCAATTCCCGCTGGAACCATACTGGCTGAACTGTTTGTGCCGGCAGAGAAGGTGCCGGAAAATGCAGGATTCGAACTGCGACCAGACCAACAGTCATCCTGGACATTTGCGATCGAGGTAGGCCGGACTGAGCCTCCTACGGAGGAATGGAATGGTCATGTGATCATGGAGCAGATGGGAGTGGATCAGGAGAAGCTGACCCCCGTGCAGTTGGAGCAGTTGGAGAGAGTTTTGTGGGAACATCAAGAGACCTTTTCCCGACATGGAGAGGACTTCGGGTGTACCCAGACGATTGAGCATGAGATTCCAACGGGGGATACTCCACCCATTAGAGAAAGATATCGTCAAATTCCTCCGGCGCTCTATCAAGAGGTGAAAAGCATGGTGGCCAGTATGCTGGACAACCAAGTGATCCGAGAGAGCCGGAGTCCCTGGGCGGCCCCTGTAGTCTTGGTCCGCAAGAAAGATGGGACACTCCGATTTTGTGTGGACTATCGGAAATTGAACGCCCACACCGTACGGGACGCATATCCTTTACCCCGTATTGAAGAATCCCTGTCGGCCCTGGGTCGGGCCAAGTATTTCTCAACGTTGGATTTGGCAAGCGGGTACTGGCAGGTCCCAATGGCTGAAAAAGATCGGGCCAAGACGGCATTTGTCTTGCCAATGGGGCTCTTTGAGTTCAACCGGATGCCCTTTGGCCTCGCTACCGCCCCGGGAACCTTCCAACGCCTGATGGAACATTGCTTAGGCAATCTAAATTTTGAATCAGTCCTGATATCTAGACGACATTGTGGTGTTCGGAACCTCATTTGAAGATCATCTGGAGAAGCTGCGTCAAGTTCTCCGGCGGCTTAAGAGCTACAGCCTGAAAATAAAGCCAAAAAAATGTCAACTGTTACGAAACCAGATTGAATATTTGGGGCATCTGGTGACCCCGGACGGGGTACTACCGATAGCCAGTAAGATTAAGGCGGTACAAGAGTGGCCACCTCCTTGTGACCTGCGGGAAGTGCGGGCCTTCCTGGGCCTAGCAGGATACTATCGGCGGTTTGTGCCTAAATTCTCACAAGTGGTGAGTCCCTTGAACGAACTTTTGAGAGGGACAGCGCTGGGTCCTCGAAATCGCCCCATTCCATGGGGACCCCTACAGAAAAAGGCATTTGATGAAGTAAAAACCGCCCTAACGAGTGCCCCATTGCTGGCATACGCCCGGTTTGACACCCCTTTTTTGTTGTATACCGATGGTAGTCTTCATGGGTTGGGGGCAGTATTAGCACAGGTGCAGGACGGCCGAGAGCGAGTGATTTCTTATGGCAGCAGGTCTTTAAGAGACTCCAAACGAAATCCGGCTAACTACAGCTCATTTCGGCTGGAATTGCTGGCCCTGGTGTGGGCAATGACAGAACGCTTCACCGAGTATCTTACAGGAGCTGAGGTGCTAGTCATGACAGATAACAACCCGCTAGCTCTCTTAGAGAATGCAAAACTGGGAGCGTTGGAGCAGCGGTGGGTCGCCAGACTAGCCAAGTTCAATTACCGCATTAAATTTCGCTCGGGTCGAGAAAACGGCAATGCAGATGCATTGTCAAGAGTGCCCCTTGGGTCATCAGGGGAGGATGTTGACGAACAACTTGAGGACACTGAAACTCCAGCTTTGGGGCAGATACCTATCTTCCAAAGTGTGGTACACTCAAGTGGGGTGGCCACCGGGATGCCCTGTGTCCTGGGTAAAACACCCTCAGATTGGACAAAAGTCCAGGACGAGTGTCCGGACGTTGCACTTGTGCGCCGTTGGGTACAAAACAAGGTCTGGCCCCGTGCAGAGGACAAGGCTCAGTTGTCCATGGAAGGAATGAAACTCCTTCACAATGGGATAAATTGTGTGTGGAACAAGGTCTTTTGTATCGTAAGGTGTACCTGCCATCAGAGCTGCAGCATCGGTACCAACTGATAATTCCTGTGGGGATGGGTCCAGTGGTCGCTCGTGAGGCGCATGAGAAGGGGGCCCATTTTGGAAGTGAAAAGACACTTCAGTGGTTGCAGCGAGTCCTCTACTGCCCTGAGTTGGGAGGGATGGTGGCAGACGCGTGTCGGCAGTGCCGAATTTGTGGGCTCAACAAAAGCCCTGAGCAGTGGGCTCCCACACAGTCTATTAAGACTTCAGCTCCGCTGGAGCTACTCATGATTGACTACATGTTGATAGGGTACTCTACGTCAGGGTACTCCTATTGCCTGGTGATGACAGATCACTTTACCAAGTATGCTGTAGCGGTGCCGACCAGAGATCAGACGGCCAAGTCGGCGGCTGAGGCCGTGTGCCGACATTTCTTCCAAGTGTTCGGGTGTCCGCAGAGAGTACATTCAGATCAAGGGGCCTGCTTTCAGGGGACGCTGATGAAGGAGTTGCACCAGCTCTATGGTATCGAGCAGTCGAGAACAACGCCTTACCACCCTCAAGGTAACGGGGCGTGTGAGCGTTTTAATCGGACCTTGTTGCAAATGTTGAGGTCCTTAGAGAGTCAGCAACAGACACGCTGGCCTGAGTATCTTCCCGAATTGATGTGGGCTTACAATAACAGGGTGCACAGTACTACTGGTTACTCGCCACACATGTTGATGTTTGGTAGACCTGGCCGAGACATTGAGGATTTGAACATGCCAGATCCCTCCTCCGTCCCCCTTCGGACTGCCTCCAAGTGGGTACGAGAGCATCGGCGGCGGTTGAGGGTGGTGCATCAGGTGGTGGGCGACCGCCTTCGCCAGGTGGTTCATAGGGACACGCGACCCGTGCAAACAGAATTGTTCTCTCTGGGAGATAGAGTGTTGGTGAGGACAAAACGACGGTCAGGAAAGCTGAGTGACCGATGGGAGGCGATACCGTATCTGATAAAAAAACAGGTGAATCCTGAGATTCCAGTGTACGAGGTCGAACCGGTGGGGACAGGGGGGCCAATCCATAATTTGCACCGTAACATGCTACAACGGTGCTGGTTTGAGGATTCGGCGCCCATCCCCCTAGAGCCAGAGGCCATGTCCCAAGGGGCGGGAACTCTGAATGATCTTGAATTTGATGGTGTGCTTACTCCTGCGCCTGTTTATTTGCCCCCTGTGACCAATCTGGCCTTGTGTGATGAGAATGTTGGGAATGTGGAGGATGCTATTGAGGAGAGCGCATGAGGTCAACTGCTTGGTCCTGACGAGCCGCAGGAGGAGACAACTCCACTTGCGTCCACTGACACGACCACGGAAGAGACTTTAGCTCCCTCTAAGGTTGCACCTGTTGATGTAGGACTCAGGAGAACTACACGATCTATGGCAGGAATACCGCCTCAGCGATATGCTCAGGATGAATTTGAGTGGGAAGGTGTGTCGAGGACGCCAACCTCTAGTGGGGTTGCATGTAAGAGGGTGAACTGTAGTCCCACTGAGAGAGCACTAGGACCCTGTGCTTTTTGCCTGCTGCAGCATGGGACAAACACTGCGAGACTCCCGGAGACAATGTGTGCTGGTGGGTGGGGTCTGGTGTCCTGTGTGTAAAGTGTCAGATAAGGAAGTGAGAGAAGAAAAAGGCGGCAAGAGGAGAAGAAGCTGCAGTGATATAGCAAGAGACTGTGTGAATTTACTGCAAGTGTGTTGGAGAAAAAGCTTTTGAGAGACTTTTTGTTGCTAACGTTTTTCTGGAGAAGAGCTAACCTTTTATTTAACCCTGTGAGAGACTTTTTGTTGCTAACGTTTTCTGGAGAAGAGCTAACCTTTTATTTAACCCTGTGAGAGACTTTTTGTTGCTAACGTTTCTGGAGAAGAGCTAACCTTTTATTTTGGAAGACTGAGACTTCACTGGAAACTCAGTACGTATTTGAGAGTTTGTGGAGTCCCTGTGCATTGAGTGGAGAAATAAGTTTGGACAGACTGCGGATATAGAGACGGACGGGTTGTTGTGGAGCATTTCTAGGAGCTACAGAAGCAGAGACAACATCGGGAGGCCACCAAACTAAGTCCCCGGCGTTTGGGCTCGGCATCGGCCGACAAGACAGAGGAGCTTGCTGTAATTTATTGGCGCTGAAGATATGGACTGGCTGCAGCCTGTGCAGATTCCTGCCTGAGACAAGATCTATCTCAGGATACGGTACCATAGTCATAGATACCCGGGTATCCCTGTTCAGAGTGTTTAATCGTTAATATTAGATGTGTATAAGTTATACTCAGTGTGCCATTCCAGGGGCTCCCTTGATTGCACTACAATCAATTTACACTTGTTCTTGTATTGAGTTGTTCTGTTAGGTAAATTGATTATTGGTCTGTTGGAGCATACACTTCTCAGGAGACCTTGGAGTGGCACAGTGATTTCAGCTGATGCTGAATTGGTGTATCTTTGGGGTGCATCTGCCTTGGTATTCTCCATACTACCTTAGTTATTTTGCCTTTGAGTAAACAACTGTTGGAGATTTCTGCCTTAGTCTTGGTTTGTGACTCACTGGATCTTATTCGGACCTCTGGTCATTACAGTGTAGCGGGTATAGTGGTGGAACCACTGTTCCATGGACCTAGGAGAGCCTGGAGGGGCATTACTAGGAGAACACCTGTCTCTTCACTAGAGCCCCTGAAGATGTTTCGACTTGACTCCAAATGGACGCCAAGTGCTACACCAGGATAGACCTCGGACACACGGCAGCTGGCCCCCAAAAGGGCAGGAACATGGCATGGATGGACTTTTACAAGAACAGGCAGACACAGCTGGAATACTGGAAGACAAGGCAGGTGTAGACAGATGCGATTTGTATACAGACTGGCACGGCAGGTAAGGCTGCTGTACAGACTTGCACGGCAGGTGCTGGTAGATACGGCTGCTATACAGATTGGCACGATAGATTCAGGCTGGTACTTTAGGTATACAGACTTGCACAGCAGGTGCAGGCAAGTACGGCTCGTATACATACTGGGACGGCTGGTATACAGACTAGCACAGCAGGTGCAGGCAAGTACGTCTCGTATACATACTGGAACGGCTGGTATACAGACTGGCACAGCAGGTGCAGGCAGGTACGGCTCATATACATACTGGGACGGCTGGTATACAGAGTGGCACTGCAGGTATGGTTGGTGTACAGACTGGCAGGTAAGGCTAGTATACAGACTGGAATGGCAGATGCAGGCAGGTACGGCTGATATACAGGCAAACACATGCTGAAAGTCACAAGCAGGGACAGGCAGGAACAAGTGGATACTGGCAGGTACTAACAGACAGGAGACCTGAGAGCAATTAGGTTCTTTTTTTATTTAAGTGGAGAAAAAAAAAGTCAAAGTTTGTTTAAAAAAATAAATTTAAAAAAATTGCATAATTTTCTGAGACCCGTAGCATTTCCATTTTTCAGGATCTGGGGCTGGATGAGGGCTTATTCTTTGTGCACCAAGCTGATTGATACCATTTTGGTGTAGATAAAATCTTTTGATCGCCCAATATTGCATTTTAATGCCATGTTGCGGCAACCAAAAAAAAGTAATTCTGTTGTTTTGACTTTTTTCTTGTTACGCCGTTTACCGATCGGATTAATTTTTTTATATGTTGATATATCAGTTGATTCTGAAAGCGGCGATACCAAATATGTGTTTTTTTTAATTGTTTAATTTTGAATGGTTATAAGTTTTTAATATTTTTAAAAACTTTTTTTTACTTGCTTCAATAGTCTCCATGGGAGACCAGAAGCTGCGATCATTGGATCACTTGTGCTACACACAGCAAGGCTTCAGCCCTGTTCTGTATAGCAGAAATGCTCACTTGCTATGAACGCCAACCGTTAGGTGACGCTCATAGCTATCCAGCAATGACAACCACAGGGGTCTCCTGTAGACCCCAGATTGTCATGCCAACCCATCGGCGACCCGTAGTCATGTGACATAGGCACCGTTGGGCGGGATTAGTGACGCGCTTCCGGTTCGATCATGCTAAATGTGGCTGTCAGAGATTGAGTCAGGGACAAATCAGGGTCAGGGGTAGGGAACTCTTAGCCTGTTTAGGGTCCTTTGGTTATATCTCCCCTAGTTTGTCCATCCGTGTGTGTGTGTGCGTGTGTTAGATGTCGCTGAAACGCAGTCTCTGGCCACAAGCACTTGTCCACATGCCGGTCTTAGGTGGACATTCACAGTAACTGCTTTGGTCAGCACACTGTTGATGTTATGAAGCACGTGCTGATGTAAGGTGTGGACGGTACACAGAGAAAAATTTGTGGTGGCTTGGGACCAAGTACCGAGGGACAGGTGCCGCCACCAGGTTGTGTAAAGCCACAGTGTCCACAAGCCTTAAGTGCAAGATTTCCAAGACAAGTGGAACGCCTGCCAGGGCCATGGGGTACTCGGTACCGGGTCCGGTACTTAAAGGTATGTGATACTGGGTGCCCATGTAAAAGGGAATGTCTTTAAAGGGGTTTGTAATAACAGTTCGTGATGCCACCTGTGGTACCCGGTCAGGGGTGACCGAAGCTACTTAAAGGGGTCCTCTGGGGTAATGTGGCAGCGGGGATGGTATGGCTTCCCACAGGTGAAGCTGGATCCCCAGGGCTCCCGGTGTAGTTGGGACAGGTGGTAGGCAGTGTAGAAAGAAACAGAGGACACAGGGTTGCAGTCTCTTTACCTGGTTTACTGATGAATTCAGGCAGCCGCAGTCCAGGGCACCGGATCACAGGAACAGGTCTGGTCCGGCCGGCTTGGAAGTGAATCTGGAACCCCTTTTACCAGGTGGGGTTGGAAGCCTTCCCTCTAGAGCTGTGGTATAATCCATTGCTGCCTTAGGCCTCTCACAAGGTCCTCACATTTTCTCTCTGTCCTCCTTGCAGGTAGCACAGGTAGCGCAAGCCTTTTTACAGGATCTCTATCACGACCCGGGCTCTCTGTGCAACTGTGGCTTTAGGTGTAAGGGCAGACAGGTGACTTGTAATCCAGCTGTCCTGCCGGTTTCTGCTGTGAGACGTAGAGTCCTTCACAACCCCGGTCTTCCGGCTACTGGTGTCTGCGCTCAGTAGGGAGGTGGCTCAGTCACAGCTAACCCCCCAGTTCTTCACTCTTCTGCGCTTCACTTCCCCTACACACTCTCTACAATATGCTTTCTCTTCTCTCTTTGCAGGAGCTGCACCACCTCTCGTGGCTGCACGGCTCCTCTCTTCCCTCTCTGCCTCAGACTGCTCCAGTCTGCTGTCTTGCACTCACGAACTGAACTCACTTTCCCTCCAGACCAGAATATATATAGGGCAGTGTGACAAAACACTCCGGGATCGCCTTTGCTGGGGTCAAAGGTCACGTGGTTTGTGCATTGAATCTGAGGCGTACAGCAGGTTTCTTTAGCAGGCTGACTTTAGGTCAGGTTTATTAACGAGAAAGTAACATAGAAAAAACAAAGCATAAAAATAAATCCTAGCCTGTCCGGCACTAACTAACAGATACGTTGCTATCTCAACAACTGGGGGGGCTTCTCCCTCCCAGCTAACAACACACAGTCCTTGAGCACAGCTCTCACTCACGTTTGTCTCACACAGACAGGCAATCTGTGTGCCCCAGGCTGACGCCGGAAACCCTCAGCTGGTCATCCTTTATTCCCGCACTCATTAACCCATCATTATCCTGAAAATACTGAGCGGCCTAATTCACATAGGACAAATACCTGGGCGAGATATACCTGCCCCCGACTACCAGACCGACATGATTCTTACATATCCTCCCCCCCTGCTCAGACCACTCAGGTCGAGCAAGAACACTCTTGAAACAGTGCACTCGGGACAGGGCATCAGCGTTCCCCATCTGCACCCCGGGGCGGTGCTCCACCGTGAAAGAGTAAGCCTGCAGGGCAAGGAACCACCGGGTTACCCGACTATTACGGTCTTTGTGGAGGTGCATCCACTTGAGAGGGGCATGGTCCGTGACCAGCTTAAACTTCCTACCTGCCAGGTAATACTTGAGGGAGTCGAGAGCCCATTTAATGGCTAGGCACTCTTTTTCAACCACGGCATACCTCTGCTCATGTACGTTCAGTTTCCGGCTGACGTAGAGGACCGGGTGTTCGACTCCGTCCCTCACCTGGGAAAGTACAGCTCCGACCCCAGTATCAGAAGCATCAGTTTGGACCACAAACTCGCTGCTGAAATCAGGAGTCACTAGTACGGGCTGAGAGCACAAAGCTCGTTTCAGACTGTGGAAGGCCTCTCCAGCCGCTGAGGTCCATTTTACCATGACGGAACCCTTCCCTTTGGTAAGATCCGTCAAGGGGGTAGCCATGGCTGCAAAATTAGGTATGAACCGGCGATAATAGCCGGCAATCCCCAGGAAAGCTTGTACTTGTTTCTTGTTCACTGGTTGTGGCCAGCCCTGAATTGCCTGTATTTTGTCGATCTGTGGTTTATCCACTCCTCTGCCATTAACGTAATCCAAGTATCGGGCTTCTTCAAGCCCGATGTGACATTTCTTGGGGTTTGCCGTTAAGTCAGCGTCTCGCAGGTCATCAATCACCGCCTGTACCTTCCGGAGGTGAGTTTCCCAGTCCAAGCTGTAAATTACAATGTCATCCAGGTAGGCCGAAGCGTACTGCATGTGGGGCCTCAAGACTCGATCCATCAACCTCTGGAACGTTGCTGGAGCTCCGTGAAGTCCAAACGGCATGTAGACATACTGGAACAGACCTTCCGGTGTAGCAAATGCCGTCTTCTCCCTGGCCGCCTCGGCCAGAGGGATCTGCCAGTACCCCTTTGTTAGATCCAGGGTTGTAATGTATCGGGCTTTACCCAGCCGGTCGATTAACTCATCGACCCGAGGCATAGGGTACGCATCAAATTTAGAAGCCGCATTCAGTTTCCTAAAGTCATTACAAAACCGTATGGAGCCATCCGGCTTAGGTATCAACACGATTGGACTGGACCAGGCGCTGTGTGACTCCTCAATGACTCCTAAGTCCAACATTGCCACCACCTCCCGGGAGACGGCTTCACGGCGTGCTTCCGGAATCCGGTATGGCTTCACATGAACTGTGACACCAGGCTCTGTAACAATCTCATGTTTCACCAGCTTAGTCCGGCCAGGTTTTTCCGAGAAAAACTGTCGGTTCTGTAACAAAAACTGCTTAACCTCAGATTTTTGTTGTTCCGAGAGAGTCTCGGCAATCTGCACCTCCGGTACGGTAGGTGCGCAAACCGGACGGGGCAGCTCCGCCGTTAGGGCAGAGCGGTCTTTCCAGGGTTTTATCAGATTCACATGATAAATCTGTTCTGGTTTTCTCTTACCGGGCTGGTACACTTTATAGTTCACTTCACCAACTCTTTCCATGACCTCAAAGGGGCCCTGCCATTTCGCCAGAAATTTACTATCCACTGTAGGGATTAGGACCAACACCCTATCCCCGGATGCAAACGTATGGACCTTAGCACCTCTATCATAACTTTGCCTCTGGGCTCCCTGGGCCTGTAACATATGGTCCCTAACAATGGGCATGACAGCGGCAATACGGTCCTGCATTTGTGTTACATGGTCGATCACCGTTTTAAAGGGAGTGACTTGACCTTCCCAGGTTTCTTTTGCGACGTCCAACAGTCCCCGGGGACGGCGGGCGTACAACAGTTCGAAAGGCGAAAAACCTGTGGAAGACTGGGGAACTTCCCTAATGGCAAACAGCAAATAGGGTAGCAAGTAATCCCAGTTCTTCCCATCTTTGTCTATCGCCTTCCGGAGCATCTGTTTTAAGGTTTTGTTGAACCGCTCAACCAGGCCATCTGTTTGAGGGTGATAGACAGACGCACGCAACTGGTCTATTTGTAAGAGTCTGCAGAGCTCCTTCATCACCCTCGACATAAAGGGAGTCCCCTGGTCGGTGAGTATCTGTTTTGGAATTCCCACCCGACTAAACACTTGTACCAACTCTTTGGCGATCGTTTTGGTAGCAGTGTTACGCAAAGGGATGGCTTCTGGGTAACGAGTGGCATAGTCCATGATGACGAGGATATGTTGGTGCCCACGGGCGGACCGGGGAAGGGGCCCAACCAGATCCATCCCAATTCTCTCAAAAGGGACTCCAATGATAGGGAGGGGTACCAAAGGGCTACAGAACCGAGTTTTAGGCGCAGAGATTTGGCACTCTGGACAGGACTCACAATAGTTACGTACATCAGTATGTATTCCGGGCCACACAAAACAATGCAATATCCTTTCTGTGGTTTTCTGTACCCCCAGATGTCCCCCCATTATATGTCCGTGGGCCAGGTCCAGTACCTTCCGCCGATAAGGTTTGGGTACCACTAACTGTTGCACAGTGTCTTCTCCTTTTTTCTCTACCTGGTAGAGTAAATCATTTTCAAGAACCATGTACGGGTACGCTAGCCTAGTGTCAGGTTCTACGGGTACCCCATCTATCATTTTTACATTTTTCCTAGCCGGAATCAGGGTAGGATCTTTCATTTGCTCGCTGTGGAAGTCATCCAACTGGACTCCCAAATCTGGCAGGCAAGGTACTGGATGGCTGTCTGCCTCCACCTCTCGCTGAGTTTCCTCAGTTTCCCCCGCCAGAACTGAGAAGGGGAACTGAAGGTTAGTTTCAATAACCTCCCCAGCAACGTCTTCTTGTGGGACCTCCTCTAGGAGTTCGGGACCTCCAGATGGCATGGGAAAAAACTTACAGCTACCGTGAAGGAGCAACTGATTCTCCCACAACTGCCAGAAATGGGGAAAATCCCTGCCCAGGATTACATCCTGTAACAATGCGGGAACGAGTCCCACTTTGTGTTGCACAGACCCATAGGGAGTGGAAATCGATATGACCGCTGTTAGGTACGAGCAGGTGTCACCGTGCACACACGTTACAGAAATTTTGTCAGACGAACCAGATGGAAGTGCCGCCAGACTAGCTTTCACCAGAGTCACCACACTTCCAGAGTCTAGTAATGCCACAACATTTTTCCCATCCACAGATAATTCACACAGGTGTTTCGCTATATCATTTTGACCTGCATTCACATTCACTAGCCGAGTAACCAAAGACATGCGTTTCTTAGAGTCTGTAACATCGCACTGCATGGGTTCAGTGGTAACAGGACAGTTTGCAGAAATATGGCCCTTCTCACGGCAGCGGAAACACCTAACAGGCCCCCTACTGAGACCACCGTCCAACACTCTCGGTCTCGGAGTGCGAGCAGTCCCGTGTTCCTCCCCCATAGTTTTTGGCAATTTTCCTTCACCCGTAGTCGCTGGAACAGTCTTACCGGTTCCACGAGGAGGAGGCACGGAGCGGGTGCCAGTGGTTTCGTTGGGAAGTCCTTCCACCACGGAATAACGCTCGACCAACTCCACAAGTTGATCCGCTGTCGTGGGATTTCCTTGGCTTACCCACCTTTTCAGCGCTGGTGGTAGTACTCTCAGGTACTTGTCCAAGACAATCCGCTGGATTATTTCGGGTGTTGTCAGTACCTCGGGTTGCAGCCATTTCTTTGTCAAGCAGATCAGGTCGAACATCTGAGACCGCGCCGGTTTATCTTGCTGGTATGTCCACTGGTGTACCCTCTGTGCACGGACAGCCGTCGTTACACCCAGCCGGGCCAGGATCTCAACTTTCAGCTTCTCGAAGTCCTGAGCGACTTCTGGGTCCAAGTCATGGTAAGCTTTTTGGGCCTCGCCGGAGAGAAACGGAGCAATCAAATCGGCCCATCGTGCCTTCGGCCACTTCTCCCTCAATGCCGTCCGCTCAAACGTTGTCAGGTATGCCTCGACGTCATCTTCTGCAGTCAACTTTTGCCAGTATCGACTCGCATGGATCCTTCTGGACTCTGCTTCCGGGTCTGCCTCAGGCATGCTCACCACCAGGCGCTGCGCCACCTGTTGGAGAAGCTGGCAGTCTGCAACCGTCATGTCCATTAACTCCTTCAGCTGTGCGGCCATCAAGCGATTAGCTTCATGCTGTGCGGCAGTGGCCTGCTGCTGTACGGCAGTGGACTGTACTAGGGCTTTCACCACGTCTTCCATACTGTCGCCTGTGCCACGTAATTGCCCGTGTTCTCCACCACAATGTGACAAAACACTCCGGGATCGCCTTTGCTGGGGTCAAAGGTCACGTGGTTTGTGCATTGAATGTGAGGCGTACAGCAGGTTTCTTTAGCAGGCTGACTTTAGGTCAGGTTTATTAACGAGAAAGTAACATAGAAAAAACAAAGCATAAAAATAAATCCTAGCCTGTCCGGCACTAACTAACAGATACGTTGCTATCTCAACAACTGGGGGGGGGCTTCTCCCTCCCAGCTAACAACACACAGTCCTTGAGCACAGCTCTCACTCACGTTTGTCTCACACAGACAGGCAATCTGTGTGCCCCAGGCTGACGCCGGAAACCCTCAGCTGGTCATCCTTTATTCCCGCACTCATTAACCCATCATTATCCTGAAAATACTGAGCGGCCTAATTCACATAGGACAAATACCTGGGCGAGATATACCTGCCCCCGACTACCAGACCGACATGATTCTTACAGGCAGCCACCCACAATCTGGATCAGAGCTCCCCCTTCTGGCCTGGAGTATGAACATGTTGCATGCTTGTGATTACCTGATAAAAGAGATCCTTGCTTCCAAGCGTGACATCACTCTCCCCGTGAGGAAAGCAATGCCACTGTAACAACCAGGAACCTGGGGTGTTACACAAGCAGTCTGTAAATGTGACTGTTTAGTGATTGGGCCAGTGGGTGTTTGCGTAGTTTCATTAGCGTTTCAATGCCTGATTTTGACACAGCAGAACGCGCTAGGACAAGGATGTGGACACGGTTGCTGATGGTGTTTGTGAATTTGCAACAACAGTTGCAGGGCTGGACACATCTCTGCCTGTGTCCTGGACAGGGGATTGGCAAGCACATAGCACCCTGTGTACTTTCTTCCTCCATCTCCGCCTGGTCCACATGCAAACCTTCCTTTTTAAATGTTATTAGGGAGCGTTTGAGTACACAGAGAAGCGGGATGTTTGCACTGATTATAGCGTCATCGCTGCTCACCATCTTGGTTGATTACTTACAGATGTAAAAAATCCATGGCAACTCATCACTTATGTGCAAAGGCTGAGCGGAATACCGACGGGCATGTTGGAGCTGGTATTTAACTATTGCCCACTGCTGCTCATAAAGCCTTGCCAAGTACATATTTAATGTTGATTTCCAGTGTTTGGGCAGGTCGCAAACCTGTTGGTGAGCTGGCACTTCCAAGTGCTGCTGCAGCACTGCTAGACAACCGGCACCTGTAGCCGATTTGCGGAAATGGGCGTAACAGTGGGCCGCCTTATCCCTCTGGATACCCCACTACCTTTGATGGTGGAGGAGCCCAAATAAAAACACCAAAACATATTCCTTTTTTAATTTGGTAGGGGTGAGGAACACCTAACCCTTGTTGTGGGACCCCGCCGTGTATGGATGGTCTGAAGAAAAGTTATACCTTATACCTCTGGACACCCCACTGCCTTTGATGGCCCTCTAAAAACTGAGTGAGGGCCGCACGTTGACTCTGGATATGATGGTGGTGGAGGAGGACAAAAAAAACATGAACCATAAACCATTTTTTAGGTAGGAAGGGGTGCATGGGAATACACCAGCAAAAAAGGAACTTGAACTTTCTCGAGGGAAATGGCCACGTGTGGTTGCTCTGAGGCACAGTTGCCTGCCTTCTCCCTCTAGCCATCCCACCACCTCTGATGGCCCTATGAAAATTATTTACCATAGGGATGATGGAGGATGACACCCCAGCTACAGAGGCAAAGTTTGATAGCCTAGCTGGACTACCCATCTCTACTAAAGACCCTTTCAGCTATTTGGGAGTTGGGTGGAGGACATCTCTGAAAATAAGGTACTGCAGCTTCACTCCAACTTTTGAGCAGCACACTCAGAGTCAATATTCTTAGACCACAAGGGGGCACGTAGACCCTCACTTTGTCACTGAGGATGATTTCATTCTCCCAGGATTACTTCGGAGTGTTTCTTGTGGTTGGATACAGGTTGGACAGCTGTTGTCATCCTATTAGATACATTAATTCTTATCTATGTGTGTATGCTTTATTAAAGGGAACCTGTCACCCCCCTCAGGCGTTTGTATCTAAAAGAGCCACCTTGTGCAGCACAAATGCTGCATTCTGACAAGGTGGCTCTTTTAGCTATGATGCCTGCACATGCTGAAATAATCACTTATAAAATGTGTCCCCTCTTACCCTGAAATCGCCAGGGAGGTGGGTCTTTCCTTTCTAATCAGACGCAGCACAGCCGTCACTCCGGGCCTGTGCGCACCGGGCGCCGCCTCCTCTTGCTGTATTATCGTCCCCGATGCCTGCGCATTAAGTTTTTTTTTCGGGCATATGCAGTTGCGCTGCCGTTTGTACTTACAGCGCAGGCGCCAGGGACGATAATGAAGCAAGAGGAGGTGGCGCCCGGCGGGCACAGGCCCGGAGTGACGGCTGTGCTGCGTCTGATTAGAAAGGAAAGACCCGCCTCCCTGGCGATTTCAGGGTAAGAGGGGGCACATTTTATAAGTGATTATTTCAACGTGTGCAGGCATCATAACTAAAAGAGCCACCTTGTCAGAATGCAGCATTTGTGCTGCACAAGGTGGTTCTTTTAGTTACAAACGCCTGAGGGGGGTGACAGGTTCCCTTTAATAAAGCATACACACATAGATAAGAATTAATGTACCATAGAGAACTATATAATATGATCATTATTAGGTATTATGACTTCCCCATCCTGATTAAATTGATGGTAGCATTCCAATTACAATCCACATGTCACTGATGGAAGGATCATGGACTAGAATACAATGATCAGAAGCCACACTGGGATATATCATTCAGTTGACCTTAGAGATCATGTACCTTAATCCCGCAGCCATCTGTCGCTTTACATTGACATACAGCACAAATCTCTGTGTATATGCCTAATCTTAATGTTCTACTGAGATCTGTCTTTATATCCTTTACATTTGCTAACAGATGGTTTTCAGTCCTAGGTCTCTGTTGGGAAAAGCTGTATTACAATAACACCGTATTTAGTTCCAATAAACCTTTTCCAATCATTATACCATTAATGAGCCAAACTTGAGTAACATGAAAATTGTAATTATAAGGTTGAGATATGATGTAGGATGTTACATAGATATTGGTAGCTAGAAACATTTACTATAGCTGACCATAGACTTACAGAAATCGTTTTCATTTCAGAGACTGAACCCTAAACGACAGAACTGGAAAAGGATTCCGAACATTTATGAGCATTTACTAATGTAAAGATTATTATCTGTACTTGTTTACAATCAGATCATGAAAGGAGATGTTTCATTACAACCACAGTTCATATATCAGGGGATATGCACATCATAAAGAAGGGTCTTGCACCAAGGACTTCCTCTATGAGCTAGGGCAAAGAACTTCGGCAAACAGTAATGGCCCTATTACTCGAGCCAATAAATGGCGAACAAACATTTATAGCAATCTTCAATCCCAATTTATCTGCCGGTGTAAATATGACAGCAATCACCTAACGACTGAGTAAAACACTTGTTTGTCTGGCAATATTATTTTATGCATGCGTAAAAATCATCATTATTGGCAGCAGATCACCCCATGTAAAGAGGGGATGTGCTACTGAGAACATGTATTACACATGGGGACAAAATTATTGATTTTACTGGTTGCCCGGTCCCTATCACTACTCATCGGCTTGCGTAATCAAGCTGGTAAATGAGCGGTGAATTACTCGAATCTAGTCCATAATCATTCGGTACTGGCCTGATGTAAATTTGGCATAATTGGACTGATTTATTATTACTGTTTAATTTTTAGACAGTTCAAATTACCCGGCCAAATTTTTGAAGTGTCACTTTATATGGTAATAACTCTGGAACGCTTCAACGGATCCCAGTGATTCTGAGACTGTTTTCTTGTGACATATTGTACGTCATGATAGCAGTATAATTTGTTTGATATGACTTGTGTTTATTTGTAAAAGTATCCGAAATTTGGCAAAAATTTTGAAAATTTATGAGTTATGTCGCACAAAATAGTTTACAAATAACATTTCCCACATGTCTACTTTACATCTGCATCATGTTTTTAAACTATTTTTTTGTTAGGATCTTAGGTTAAAAGTTGATCAGTGATTTTCTCATTTTTCCAACTTAATTTACTAAACCATTTTTTTTAGAGACCACATTACATTTAAAGTGTCTTGGGGGCCTATATGACAGAAAACACTCAAAAATGACATTCTAAAAACTGAACCCCACAAAGTCCACAAAACCATATTCAAAACGTTTATTAACACTTCAGGTGCTTCACATGAAGTCAAGCAATGTGGAAGGAAAAAATGAACATTTAATTTTTTTTCACAAACATGTTACTTTATGTTCAATGTATTTTATTAAACAAAAATGTTTTATATGAAAAATGATAATATATAGAATAGAAAATATTTAGTATTCAAAATGAGAATACCACTTTTAACAGTAAGGGTACGTGTCCACCTTCAGGATGGCCGGCGGTTTGGACGGAGTGGCAAAACTGCTCCGCCCCCTTCTGTGACGCGATGATGCTGGATGTGTTCATTGCACACATCCGGCATCATCGCACCCCACACATAGGGTCCTGTGTTTTACCTTGCGGCGGCGCAGGGTCGCCGCAAGGTAAACGGACATGCTGCGATCTTAAAAGACGCGCCGCATGTCCAGAATCGCAGGGCCGCCGGGTGCGTGTTACCACGCATAGTGGAGACGGGATTTGATAAAATCCCCTCCACTATGCTGTAACATCTGGACGCTGCGTGTTTGACGCTGCAGCTCTGCGCAGCGTCAAACACGCAGCGTTTCCTGAACGTGGAAACGTACCCCAAGTCATTCATACCATGGTAGACAATAACAGAAAACACATATGGAGAACGCCAACAAGGTATTCAAGAAAGGAAGTATCCCCTATATTATGTAGAAGAAAGACATAGGATAAGAAAAAGAGGGAAAAAAGAAGGGAAGAAGCAAAAAAAAAAAAGGAACAAAAAGGGGTTATGGATAAAGGGGTCCTTAAAATCATATATATATTAATGCGCAAATTCTTATGTAACTGTTAAAGCCAGCGTAACAAATTATGGAAATCAGGTGAGTCCTGAAATAAAATCCATCCACTCCAAATCCTTCAAAATTTATCGTTTGTTCCATTGCAGTCTGCAGACAGCTACTCCATTCTACACAGATTGACCATTTTCCTTATACCAGTCTAATATGTCAGGGGGTTTGTAAGTTTCCAAAACTGCGGGATTACCATTCGTGCTGCTGTTAGACAAAACCGAAGAATATCTCTTTTCTGAGTCCCTATTGAAGAAGGTAAAATTAACAGAAGAGCTATTTGAGGGGAACTAGATGAGAACTGTCAAAAACCTTCTCCCAGAATGGCTTGATCTTAGAGCACTCCCACCAAATGTGAATCCCAATAATATTATTAATAATAATAATCTTTATTTATATAGCGCCGACATATTCCGCAGCGCTTTACAGTTTAACAGTTTCAAACACAACAGTCATAAGTAACAACGTTAACAATACAATAATTAAAGCAAAATAAGATGACCCTGCTCGTGAGAGCTTACAATCTGAGGTGGGGGAGATACAAAGTACAGGTGTGTACAGGGCCGTATTTGCCACTAGGCATGTGAGGGCACGTGCCTAGGGCGCCAGGACGCGGGGGGCGGCACCTGAGCAAGGCATTTTTTTTTTTTTAAGGCTGTGGTAGACTGCACGTCCGTTCAGCGCGCTGTGAGAAGGGTGAGTATGACGGCTGGGGGAGGATGAAGGACGGCGGGGGAGGATGAAGGAGAACGGGGGAGGACGAAGGAGGACGGGGGAGCCACGTATACAAGATAGGGGGAACGGAGCCATGCATACAAGGATAGTAGGAGAGGGGAGCAGAGCCACGCATACCAGGATGGGAGGAGGGGAGGGGAGGGGAGGAACAGAGCCACGCATACAAGGATGGGAGGAGGGGGGAGCAGAGCCATGCATACAAGGAGGGGAGGGGGGGAACGGAGCCACGCATACAAAGATGGGAGGAGGGGGGAGCAGAGCCACGCACACGAGGATGGGAGGAGGGGGAGCAGAGCCACGCATACAAAGATGGGAGGAGGGGGGAACAGAGCCACACATACAAAGATGGGAGGAGGGGGAGCAGAGCCACGCATACAAAGATGGGAGGAGGGGGGAGCAGAGCCATGCACACAAATATGGGAGGAGGGGGAGCAGAGCCACGTATACAAAGATGGGAGGGGGAGCAGAGCCACGCATACAAATATGGGAGGAGGGGGAGCAGAGCCACGCATACAAAGATGGGAGGAGGGGGGAGCAGAGCCACGCATACAAAGATGGGAGGAGGGGGGAGCAGAGCCACGCATACAAAGATGGGAGGAGGGGGGAGCAGAGCCACGCATACAAAGATGGGAGGAGGGGGAGCAGAGCCACGCATACAAAGATGGGAGGAGGGGGGAGCAGAGCCACGCATACAAAGATGGGAGGAAGGGGAAGCAGAGCCACGCATACAAGGTGGGGAGGAGGGGGGAGCAGAGCTATGCAAACAAGGATGGGAGGAGGGGGGAGCAGAGCCATGCATACAAAGATGGGAGGGGGAGCAGAGCCACGCATACAAAGATGGGAGGAGGGGGGAGCAGAGCCACGCATACAAAGATGGGAGGAGGGGGGAGCAGAGCCACGCATACAAAGATGAGAGGAGGGGGGAGCAGAGCCACACATACATAGATGGGAGGAGGGGGGGAGCAGAGCCACGCATACAAAGATGGGAGGAGGGGGAGCAGAGCCACACATACAAGGTGGGGAGGAGGGGGAGCAGAGCCATGCAAACAAGGATGGGAGGAGGGGCGAGCAGAGCCACGCATACCAGGATGGGAGGAGGGGGGAGCAGAGCCATGCATACAAGGAGGGAAGGGGGGGAACGGAGCCACGCATACAAAGATGGGAGGAGGGGGGAGCAGAGCCACACATACAAGGTGGGGAGGAGGGGGGAGCAGAGCCATGTAAACAAGGATGGGAGGAGGGGGGAGTAGAGCCACGCATACAAGGATGGGAGGAGGGGGGAGCAGAGCCACGCATACAAAGATGGGAGGGGGAGCAGAGCCACGCATACAAAGATGGGAGGAGGGGGGAACAGAGCCACGCATACAAAGATGGGAGGAGGGGAGGGGGGGGGAACGGAGCCACGCATACAAGGATGGGAGGAGGGGGGAGCAGAGCCATGCATACAAGGAGGGGAGGGGGGGAACGGAGCCACGCATACAAGGATGGGAGGAGGGGGAGCAGAGCCAAGCATACAAAGATGGGAGGGGGGAGCAGAGCCACGCATACAAAGATGGGAGGAGGGGGGAGCAGAGCCACGCATACAAAGATGGGAGCGGGAGCAGAGCCACGCATACAAAGATGGGAGGAGGGGGGAGCAGAGCCACGCATACAAAGATGGGAGGGGGAGCAGAGCCACGCATACAAAGATGGGAGGGGGAGCAGAGCCACGCATACAAAGATGGGAGGAGGGGGGAGCAGAGCCACGCATACAAAGATGGGAGGAGGGGGGAGCAGAGCCACGCATACAAAGATGGGAGGAGGGGGGAGCAGAGCCACGCATACAAAGATGGGAGGAGGGGGGAGCAGAGCCACGCATACAAAGATGGGAGGAGGGGGAGCAGTGCCACGCATACAAAGATGGGAGGAAGAGGAAGCAGAGCCACGCATACAAGGATGGGAGGAGGGGGCAGCAGAGCCACGCATACAAAGATGGGAGGGGGAGCAGAGCCACGCATACAAAGATGGGAGGAGGGGGAGCAGAGCCACGCATACAAAGATGGGAGAATGGGGGAGCAAAGCTACGCATACAAGGATGGGAGGAGGGGAAAGCAGAGCCATACATACAAGGATGGGAGGAGGGGGAGCAGAGCCCCGCATACAAAGATTGGAGGAGGGGGAAGCAGAGCCACGCATACAAGGATGGGAGGAGGGGGGAGCAGAGCCACGCATACAAGGATGGGAGGAAGGGGGAGCAGAGCCACACATACAAAGATGGGAGGAGGGGGTAGCAGAGCCACGCATACAAGGATGGGAGGAGGGGGGAGCAGAGCCACGCATACAAAGATGGGAGAAGGGGGGAGCAGAGCCATGCATACAAGGATGGGAGGAGGGGGGAGCAGAGCTACGCATACAAGGATGGGAGGAGGGGGGAGCAGAGCCACACATACAAGGATGGGAGGAGGGGGAGCAGAGCCACGCATACAAAGATGGGAGGAGGGGGAGCAGAGCCACGCATACAAGGATGGGAGGAAGGAGGAGCAGAGCCACGCATACAAAGATGGGAGGAGGGGGGAGCAGAGCAATACATACAAGGATGGGAGGAGGGGGAGCCATGCATACAAGATGGGAGGGGGAGGGAGCAGAGCCATGCATACAACGATGGGAGGAGGGGGAGCAGAGCCATGCATGCAAGGATGGGAGGAGGGGAAGCAGAGCCATGCATACAGGATGGGAGGGGGGAGCCATGCATACAAGATGGGACAGGGAAGCCATGCATACAACAGGGGAGCCACACAGAGCAGGACAGTACGGGGGGAACCACACATACCAGGATAGGAATGAAAAGACAATGCATACCCGGCTTATACTTGAGTCAATAAGCTTACCCAGTTTCCGTGGCAAAATTAGGTGCCTCGACTTATACTTGGGTAGGCTTATACTCGAGTATACACAGTATGTAATATATACACATGTATGTGTGTGTAGATATATATATATATTTTGTTGCCATAAAAGGAGGCGGCCCAGACACAGTTCTTGCACAGGGGCCCCAAGCTGTCAGTGTCCGCCCCTGCCCTGGGATCAATTGTACTCGCATCTTACAGAAGTGAGTACAATTGAGGCTCTGACTGCCGGTGAGAGCAACGTGAGCAGCCTGATCAGATCATGTTATCACGCTGCTGATGTCGTTCACTCGCGCTGCAGAGGCAAACATTGGTGGTAAGTGCTCCAGTGGAGCAGAAGACACCAAAGGATAAGTGCACGGGGGGAACAATTTGAGTGGGGATGGGGGGATTTATTATGTGTGGAGAATTTGAGTGGGGATAGGGGTTTATAATGTGTGGGGTGAGATATGGAGTGGAGATGGGGTTATTTATTGTGTGTGGGGAGATTTGGAGTCGGGATGGGGGGGATTTAAAGGGAACCTGTCACCCCCAAAATCGATGGTGAGGTAAGCTCACCGGCATCAGGGGCTTATCTACAGCATTCTGTAATGCTGTAGATAAGCCCCTGATGTTACCTGAAAGAGGAGAAAAAGACGTTAGATTATACTCACACAGGGGTGGTCCCGCTCCGATGGGCGTCGCAGGTCCGGTACAGCGCCTCTTCATTCCATGACGTCCTTTTCTGGTCTTCACGCCGCGGCTCCAGCTCAGGTGTACTTTATCTGCCCTGTTGAGGGCAGAGCAAAGTACTGCAGTGCGCAGGCGCCGGAAAGGTCAGAGAGGCCTGCACACTGCAGTACTTTGCTCTGCCCTCAACAGGGCAGACAAAGTACGCCTGCGCCGGAGCCGCAGCGTGAAGACCAGAAGAGGACGTCATGGAATGAAGATAGGAGGCGCAGGAGCAGACCTGAGACACCCATCGGACCGGACCGCAGCGGGACCGCCCCTGGGTGAGTATAATCTAACCTCTTTTTCTCCTCTTTCAGGAACATCGGGGACTTATCTACAGCATTACAGAATGCTGTAGATAAGCCCCTGATGCCGGTGAGCTTACCTCACCATCGATTTTGGGGGTGACAGGTTCCCTTTAATGTGTGTGAGGAGATTTGAGGACACAAAATGAACAGCAAAGGGGGAGATGGGGAAACAGTACAGGGGAATGGGGGTCATGAATGAGGAAACAGTACTGGGGAATGGGGGGCATGTATGAGGAAACAGTACTGGGAAATGGGGGGCATGTATGAGAAAACAGTACGGGGGAATGAGGGGCATGTATGAGGAAACAGTATGGGGGGATGAGTGCAGACATTATGGGGAGCGACGGGGGAATGTATGTGGACACAGTATGAGTAGCGATGTGAAAAATATATGTGGATAGAGTACGGGGAGTGAGGGTGATGTGATGTGTGCAGACACAGTATGGGGAGTCAGGTGAGCAGGCAGTATAGAAAGTGAGGGGGTAAATATATGAGGAGACAGTATGGGAACAGGAGGGATGTGAGAGGAGACAGTATGAGGATGGAGGGAGAGGAATAGTGTGAGGAGACAGTATGGGGGGAGAAAAGTGAGTGGGCACAGAATAGAAACTGAATAGTGGGTTCGTAGCATGTTGGGACAGTGTAAGGGCACAGCCAGGAGGGGACAGTTTACCAAGGAGGGGGAGTGTGATGAGAGAGTACAGTATAAATACTGGACCCTATAGGGGGGACACAGTATGGCTACTGTAAGACTTTTCTTACTGAGTGTATTGGGGGACACTCGCTTGGCTGCGATATTTCAAGCACACGGGCACGGGTTTTTAAAACAAAGCAGTCCATACGGTTTATTAAGCCTCATAAACCGGGTTATGCACAGTTCATAGAACATCACAGGCACCAACTGGTGATATTAACTTGCATCTTCAAACACTTTAACTACAGGTTTGACTCAGGGACACTAAACATGCTGGTCCTCACTGACCAGTTGCCGTGGGTTACCACACAGTCCAGGTTACAAGCACCAACAGCTTGTGGAGGTACCCTATGGGAGCTCCTGCTTCATCTGCTGACTCCTTGTCAGTCCGCTCTCCTGGGGAAACTGCCTAACGGGGTTCACCAACTTGCCTGGCCGGCACACATCAGTCAGTCCAGAGCCACCAAAGGACTGTAGCTTCCCCAAGTTCCACTGTGTGTTGCTCAGGGGTCCTGGTACACCTCCCAGGACCTCTCACGCCAGCATGTGCTCTCCAGGAAGCCTCCTACCAGGTCTTCCAGCACAGGAGCGTACACAGCCCACACACAGCGCTCAGGAACCCCCTGTAACCTCACCACTCAGGTCCACTCACTGGAACCACACAGGAACCCAGGGACCATGTGACCCACACCCTGGTCACGTTATGTACCTGTAACCACACCCACAGTAATGGATCACATGGCTGGTCACGTGATCCTGACATCAATGCAGGTCTATTCTCACGGCCTCAATACAACTCCGTGCACATACCGGGGAGTCCATGCAGCGCCCCCTACCTGTTACAGGGGTCACTGCATCACATATCCCCCCCCTCTGTTCAAACTTGTGGGGTTGAACACCTGTCATACACGTGGGGTCACGAGACATGTCACGCACGTTACCTTGCCGTATCAGTCGAGGGAACCGTCTCAGTCGGTTTTGGGCATCACATACAATCATACCTTTGGTAAGGTCTTCCCGCCCCCAGCGGTCAATGTGTATATTTTGAGTTTTAGCTCTCAAGCCACCATGTACTCGTGTCAACAGACCCCTGGTCACCACATTTTTTCTGTACGCCCCGTCACCCGACTTTCCTCTCCACGGCCGGCACCCACGGTTGGCGCGGTCATGAGTCCTACTGACGGTCAAACCGACTATCTGGTCTGAGTCGGACCCACTTAGTATACGACAGGAACTACTGTCCAGGTCTCTCAGTCTCATGCTGGGAGTAGAACTACTACTTGCAGATTCTCGACGTTCTTGCCTTGCTGAAAGTCTCCGGCAACCTGCTATTTCATCATTTGGAGGGTCCCTTCTGTTCCCTTTTCCTTGGGAAGAAGGCGGCCGCCACCTCATGTGTTGCAGCTGTTTGTTGACCTGCCGTCTGCACAGTCTTAGCTGCTCTACTTCTCTCAGGTATGCCACGCGATACCTCAGGAGCATCCGAATATTTCCTAGACTCTCCTTGGACCCGACGACCAGGAATGACACCATTCCATCTTCACCCACCTGGGCCTCGTCATCAGCCGGAATCCTTAGTCTCTTCACACCGGATATATTCACCATCTCCTGCATCACTTTCCCAAATCTGCCAATGAGCTTCGCCACCAGAGCCTTGGGCACTTGGACTGTGCCCTCTACCAAGCCCAGACGACTTTGAGCTTTCCTGGCTTGCTCCAAACATCGAGTGGCCTCATTATTCCTCAACAGGATCATCTGTTTCGTGCGGAGGCACTGTAGGTGCATGTCCCTCAGGACAGCCACCCTCTTCACTGTGACTTCCTTAGAAGACAGTATCACCAACTGTTTCGTCTCCAGTGCCCAGTGCACACTACACGCTTCTACTGCCTTTTTAAAGGCCTCATGCACACCCTCACGGGTACATGCATCTTGCGCCTCTACGGGTACATCTATCACGCACTTGAAGAGCGGAGTCTCACTTCCTTCAAGAACAGATGGCTCCTGCCTTGCCATGGACCTTTCCATCAAGACACCTGTCACAACCGGGTGACCATCTTGTTCTGCTTTTAGCGCCAACTCCTCTTCAGCTTTACCCTCTTCCAGACCCCGGGTCAAGATGGGCATTAGCAGCTTCACCTTGTTACCACTCTGGTACTGACACGAGAAGTCTGCGACCACCACCTCTTTTCCTTGTAGAGGGCCTTTCAGTGCTTCTCTGAGCACGTCAATGTCTTCCTTTAGGGTCTGATACACATTTTGCCATCTGAACAGGTGACCTCTGAGCTCAGAGACTTCCTTCTCCAGCTCATCCACTCTGCGCTCAGCCGCTTGTCTCAGGACCCTTTCTCGTTCGAGATAGTCGTTCACCGTCTCTTTAACCAGTTCTATCTCGCTCCTCCCATCCTTTGGACTGGTGGAACATCCATTACTTGAGGAGGTATATACTTCAGGCACCACCTCCTTGGTGGCCTCCTCCACTTCTGCACCCTCAGACTCTGCACTGTCAGGGTCGGCCCTCTCTTGGGTCTCAGCGGTGACATCATTAGGTTCATCCCTTTTCCTTGGGACTTCAGAGTACTTCATACACCCCAGGTCCTCAGCATCTTCCGTCAATTCCTCACACGGAACATCCGGTTCAGCCCCTTTGGCTCTTTTACGTCTCCGGCGACAGGAGGAAGAATTGCCTGAGTCAACCTTATTACACTCTTTTCCACTGGCATCACCGTCTGAATGGGAGTCACCACCATCCGTCACCACAGGTCCTGGACCCCGTCCTCCATCTGGTACCACAGGTCCTGGACCCCGTCCTCCACCTGTCACCACAGGTCCTGGACCTCGTCCTCCACCTGTCACCACAGGTCCTGGACCCCGTCCTCCACCTGTCACCACAGGTCCTGGACCCCGTCCTCCACCTGTCACCACAGGTCCTGGACCCCGTCCTCCACCTGTCACCACAGGTCCTGGACCCTGTCCTCCACCCGTTACCACAGGTCCTGGACCCCGTCCTCCACCTGTCACCATGGCACATGCGCTTGTTACTGGCCCTGACTTGTCACAGTCACCCCCAGAATCTGTGTCACACCCCACAGTATGATGACGCCACGAGTCACTCTCTGTCTGGGTGTCAGCTCCACTTGTTTTATCCAGCAGACCACTACCAGTCATATTGTGGCACACTTCAGGTGACGTCAGGTCAGTTAGTTGGACAGTCGCACCTTTTCCCTTGTTCAGGCCTACCTTAGGACTGTCAACTCTAGGGGGCGCCTTCTCAATATTACTAACTGACATCCACATTATATCCACAAACACTTCAGCCTTTTCCCACAGTGCTACCAAATCTTGTCCTATTACCATAGGATACGGCAAGATCGGGTCTACAGCCACCTCATGGTATGTGGAAACCTCCGCTGCGACAATGTAGATAGTGGCTACCTGGAGATATTCAGTGTCGCTAGGTGACACAGAATTTCCTGGAAGGGTTCTCAGCACAGACGCTTCTCTCCCCGGGTCTATCAATCCCCGCACACACTCTCCATCCAGCCAAAAAGAACACAGTCGTGACTCCTCACTGATTGCCACCCCTTTTTTGGCTCCGCCCCCTTTTCGGACAAGTGCTCCGCTTTTTGACACCACCCCGGTTTGGGATTCAGCCCCCCTTCGGGATTCCACCCCTTTTTGGGCCATTACCCCTGTTCGGGTTACCGCCCCTTTTTGGGTCTCCGCCCCCTTTTGGGCAACCATCCCCGTTTGGGCCACCGCTCACTATTAGGGATAATCCCCACCCTGGGATACACCCCGTGGACTTCTCCACGGCACTCAGTCCCCAGTTCGCACAGTACACCCCTTTGTCTCTGGGCTTGAACTGGCCCTTTAAGAGTCTGCACAAAAAGAGAAATTTTTTTTTTTTTCTCTATGTCACTTCACCAGCTCCTGCTGGTACCGCCACAGCTCCCGCTGCAGTCACACACAACCGGCACCTCCGGCTGCAAACCACAAGCCACTGCTGCTGCCACTGCTGGGGAACCTCTTGCTGCCACTGCAGCTACGCTCCACCAGGCTCTACCGCCGGCTTCGTGGACCTGCCAATCCACAGGACGCCGCTTGTCCCCTTTGTAACCCCGCCGAGTTACAGCCAGACGCTTGTCAGCTTCGTAACCCCGCCGAGTTACAGCCAGACGCTTGTCAGCTTCGTAACCCCGCTGAGTTACAGCCAGATGCAATCTTCGTGGCCCCGCCGAGCCACAGCAATTAACACCAGGTGTGCGTGCTGGACCGTTGCCCGCTTCGAGCACCAAATGTAAGACTTTTCTTACTGAGTGTATTGGGGGACACTCGCTTGGCTGCGATATTTCAAGCACACGGGCACGGGTTTTTAAAACAAAGCAGTCCATACGATTTATTAAGCCTCATAAACCGGGTTATGCACAGTTCATAGAACATCACAGGCACCAACTGGTGATATTAACTTGCATCTTCAAACACTTTAACTACAGGTTTGACTCAGGGACACTAAACATACTGGTCCTCACTGACCAGTTGCCGTGGGTTACCACACAGTCCAGGTTACAAGCACCAACAGCTTGTGGAGGTACCTTATGGGAGCTCCTGCTCCATCTGCTAACTCCTTGTCAGTCCGCTCTCCTGGGGAAACTGCCTAACGGGGTTCACCAACTTGCCTGGCCGGCACACATCAGTCAGTCCAGAGCCACCAAAGGACTGTAGCTTCCCCAAGTTCCACTGTGTGTTGCTCAGGGGTCCTGGTACACCTCCCAGGACCTCTCACGCCAGCATGTGCTCTCCAGGAAGCCTCCTACCAGGTCTTCCAGCACAGGAGCGTACACAGCCCACACACAGCGCTCAGGAACCCCCTGTAACCTCACCACTCAGGTCCACTCACTGGAACCACACAGGAACCCAGGGACCATGTGACCCACACCCTGGTCACGTTATGTACCTGTAACCACACCCACAGTAATGGATCACATGGCTGGTCACGTGATCCTGACATCACTGCAGGTCTATTCTCACGGCCTCAATACAACTCCGTGCACATACCGGGGAGACCATGCAGCGCCCCCTACCTGTTACAGGGGTCACTGCATCACACTACGTTCACATTTGCGTTGTGCGGCGCAGCGTCGGCGACGCAACGCACAACGCATGCAAAACGCATGCACAACGCAGCGTTTTGTGATGCATGCGTTCATTTTTTGCATGATTTTTGGCGCAGAAAAAACTGCATCATGCAGCGTCCTCTGCGCCCTGACAGTTGCGCCAAAATGACGCATGCGTCACAAAACGCAAGACAACGCATGTCCATGCGCCCCCCATGTTAAACGCTAATGTGAACGTAGCCTATGAGAGGACAGTGTGAAGAGGGGGCCGGTATGGAAAGGAGAGGTCAGTGTGAAGACCATGTACCATAAGAGGGACAGTGTGGGGGTCATATTTTGTGCAGACAATTTAGTGAGGGGCAATTTTTTTATTCAGGAGCATTATAATGACACTAGTATCTTTAAAGGCGTCATGTGGAGATTTTCTGCAAAACAGCGGAGAAGATGGAAGTCTGCAGAGACGAGCTGTGGATGAGAAAACTCATCATGAGGTCTGGACAAGATGAAGAAAAGGAGAACGGTTCCAGAGACGACATCATATATAAGGTACCTGGATGTAAATGTTATTTGTGATACTGACTAATTCTCATGTTTTTATTTGCTCGGAGCATTAAAGGGGATGTCCAGGTTTGTGATGAGTCTGCAGTCATTCTTTGTGACTGCAGACTTCTGAATTCTCACAGTGCACACTGCACGCTGTCAGGATTCTCTCGTGCTGGCGATTTACATACATGCGGTCACGTGCTGACTAGACATGTGTGGCCTCACTCAATGAAAATTAACTGAGTGAGGCCGAGCACGACTAGTTGGAATGTGGTCAGAAATATACAAATCACATACTTGTGCTGGCATGACTGTCCACCAGCAAGGGAGAATCCTAAAAGTGTGCAGTGCATTCGTTGTGAGAATTCAGAAGCCTGCGGTGTCAGGATTCAGCTCTGCAGGTTCCAGTAGTCGTCACATGGACACTTCACTCATATGCGACTTTCATATTTATGGTCCTGTGACAACGAGCTTCTCTTCAGCTTCTCTGTTTTTCACTGAACATTGAGAGCATTAAGGAGAGGAGCTTGTGGGTACATGACTGAGTGTGCAAATCGCATATGTCCTGGGGGGGCGCCAAAATGAACTCTTGCCCCTGGTGCCAGAAAACCTAGATACACCTTTGCCGGTATTCTACTGCGAGCGGTGATTACCGGGTCCGGTGGAGGGATGTCTGTGCACAGACAGTGAGGCAGGGACTGTGGGTGTGCACAGAGAGAGAATGGAGACCCGGAGACTGCCCATCCCAGTCTACACCGTAGCCTGGAGCCCTCATTATCATAGGAATATGTCAGGTAATAAATTGTTTTTCTAAAGCTTTATAGTGTACTTTTAGGTCAGAGGGATGGTTAGGGATGAGCTAGCAAGGTGCAGGGACAGGTAGTGATAGCTACTTGCGGACATGTGTGGCACTTGCGGTGAGACAAAAAAACACTGCTAGCAGCAGGTTTTTTTCCATTGCTGCAAGTACCGCATTTGCTGGATCACTTCAAAACCGCAAGTGCTGCACATGTCCGCAAGTCCCATAGGGAATGAATGAGGCCGAACACAGTATTGCCGTAAGTGATCTGTTACGCGGCAGATGCGGGAATACTGCCGGATCTGCTGCAAAAGGCTACTTTCACATCAGCGATTTTTGACAAAGTCACTGCCGATAGTGTCATACTCAACAATGGGGGAGACAGCACTAAAAGTGCCTAGGGCAGCAGAAACTCTAAATACAGCCCTGGCTGTGTATTTACAATGATGGTCCAGCCATCGTCAGGGGGTAGGAGATAGATGAAAGTAATGAATGGGCTACACACACACACACAATCATAAAATGACTGATTAGTGAACGTGATAGGCAGCTCTGAACAAATGCGTTTTGAGAGAGCGACCAAAACTATGCAAATTATGGATGGTCCTAATATCTTGGGGTAGAGCATTCCAGAGGATTGGCACAGCAAGAGAGAAGGGAGTGGGAGGTACGGAATAGTGCAGAGGTTTGTCGAAAGTCGTTTGCAGAGCACAGTAGACAGAAATGAGGGAGGAGATGTAAGGGAGTGCCGCACTGTGGAGAGCTTTGTGGGTGAGAACAAGCACGGTACTTTGAATTGGATTCTATAATGAATGGGCAGCCAGTGCAACGACTGGGGAAGAGTGGACACGTCTGAATACGGATTAGCTAGATGGACAACCCTGGTTGCTGCATTAAGGATAGACTGGAGAGGGGAAAGTCGAGTAAAGGGGAGGCCAATTAATAGAGTGCTACAGTAATCCAGTCGGGAGTGGATCAAGGCGACAGTGAAGGTTTTTGTTGTTTCCAAGGTGAGAAAAGGGAAGATTCTAGAGATGTTCTTTAGGTGTAAGCGGCACGAGCGAGCAAGGGATTGTATATGGGATGTGAAGGAGAGATCAGAGTCAAACATAACACCCAGACAGCGCGCCTGCTGCCGGGGTGTTATTATGGTGCCACCCACGAAGAGGGAAATGTCATATTTAGGGAGGTTAGTAGATGGCGGAAGCAGAAGAAGTTCAGTTATGGAGAGGTTGAGTTTCAGATAGAAAGTGGGCATGATGTTGGAGACTGCGGACAGTCACTGGCATTCTGTAGTACAGCGGGGGTATGGTCAGGGGATGACGTGTATAGTTATGTGTAATTGGCATAAAGATGGTACTGAAAGCCAAATCTGCTGATGGTCTGTCCAATTAGGGCCATGTAGAGAGAGAAGAGAAGGGGGCCAAGGACTGAGCCCTGAGGTAACCTGACAGTGAGAAGAAGAGGAGATGAAGTGGAATCAGCGAACAGAACACTGAAGGAGCGGTCAGAAAGATAGGAAGAGAACCAGGAGAGAGCAGTGTCCTTAATGCCTAGTGACTGGAGCCCAGAGAGTAGGAGAGGGTGGTCAACAGTGTCGAAAGGTCGAGAAGAATGAGCAGAGAGTGGTCACCGTTACATTTTGCTGTCAGAAGGTTGATGATCACCTTGATGAGTGCAGTTTCTGTCGAATGTAGGGGGCGGAAACCGGACTGTGAAGGGTCTAGGAGGGAATGAGTGGAGTTGTAACGGGTAAGGCGGGAGTAGATCAGGCGCTCCAAGATTTAGAGATGAAGAGGAGATTGGAGACCGGTCTGTAGCTATTTGTGCAGGATGAGTCGAGGGCGGGTTTCTTTAGTAATGGAGTAATGATAGTGTTTGAAGGAGGAGGGGAAAAGGTGAGGGACAGATTAAATATTGTAGTTAGGTGAGTTGTGATGACTGGAGAGAGAGACTGGAGGAGATGAGAGGGAATGGGGTCGGTAGTGCATATAGTCTGACGAGAAGAAGAGAGGAGCTTGGAGACTTCTTCTTCTGTGATGGGATCGAATGTGGAGAGTGAGCCAGGGGAAATGCAGGGAGGGATGGAAGTGACTGCACTTGGTGGCTGGGAGCGCATTTCCTGATGGATGTTATCTATTTTCTCTATAAAGTGGGAGGCCAGGTCTTCAGCACAAATGTCTGTAATAGGGGCTTGTGCTTTTGGCCTGAGGTGGGAGTGAAAGGTGTCAAAAAGTTTCTTGGGGTTGTTGGATAGTGAGAAGATCAGAGTGGTGAAGTAGGTCTCTTTGGCAAGGTGAAGGGCAGAATTATAGGTTCTTACAGGGGCGGATTATAATGGGGTCAATCTGGGTGGTAGCTCAGGGCCCAGTGGTGTGGGGAGGCCCTGGGCTACCACTCAGATTGACCGCTGGCATCAGGGTGTTACTGCCCTGACCGGCGTATGGGCCCGGTGGGCAGAGGGGGCTCACATCGGGCTTCGCCTCATCTGCTCACCGGGCCCCTACCGGCGCTGCGGCAGTTTAACGCTATTGACGTGTGGGCGCGCGCCTGCACATCAATAGTTAACAGCCGCCAGCCAATCGGAGGCTGGCAGCTGACATCAGCCGCAGCGAGCTCGTCACCGGCGTCTGATGTTATTGTTAGTTGCCGGCGAGAGCGCGCTTCAGCTGCGAGGAGGGTGCTTCGCCGAAGGAGCGTGGACAGGAGAGGAGAACTTTTTTTTTTTTCATTGCGAACGGCAATCCGTATGCTGGACACACTGGGGGCAGATATGCTGGACACACTGGGGGCAATATGCTGGACACACTGGGGGCAATATGCTGGAGACACTGGGGCAGATTGCTGGACACACTGTGGGCAATATGCTGGACACACTGGGGGCAATATGCTGGAGACACTGGGGTAGATTGCTGGACACACTGGGGGCAATATGCTGGACACACTGGGGGCAATATGCTAGACACACTGGGGCAGATTGCTGGACACACTGGGGGCAATATGCTGGACACACTGGGGGCAATATGCTGGACACACTGGGGGCATTATGGTGGACACACTGGGGGCAATATGCTGGAGACACTGGGGCTGAGATGCTGGACACACTGGGGCAGAGATGATGGACACACTGGGGCAGAATGCTGGACACACTGGGGGCAATATGCTGGACACACTGGGGGCAGGATGCTGGACACACTGGAGCAGAATGCTGGACACACTGGGGCAGAATGCTGGACACACTGGGGGCAATATGCTGGAGACACTGGGGACAGGATGCTGGACACACTGGGGCAGAATGCTGGAGACAACAAGGGCAATATGCTGGAGACACTGGGGGCAATATGCTGGAGACACTGGGGCAGAATGCTGGACAAACTGGGGGCAATATGCTGGACACACTGGGGGCAGAGATGCTGGACACACTGGGGGCAATATGCTGGAGACACTGGGGCAGATTGCTGGACACACTGGGGGCAATATGCTGGACACACTGGGGGCAATATGCTGGAGACACTGGGGCAGATTGCTGGACACACTGGGGGCAATATGCTGGACACACTGGTGGCAATATGCTGGACACACTGGGGGCATTATGGTGGACACACTGGGGGCAATATGCTGGAGACTGTTATGACCCCAATGGCAGAGGGTCTCAGAAATAAATACTAAGTCTGCAAACACAAAAAACCAGCTCATAGGGCAGTGGTAACTGGGCTGACCGTATATCTAATCCTAGCACCACAAATAGCAGCAGCCGGGGAACGTGCCTACGTTGGTTCTAGACGTCTCGCGCCAGCCGGAGAACTAACTAACCCTAGAAGGGAAAAGATAGACCTTTCTTGCCTCCAGAGAAAAGACCCCAAAAGTTGGATACAAGCCCCCAACAAATAATAACGGTGAGGTAAGAAGAAAAGACAAACGTAAGAATGAACTAGGTATTTAGCAAAGAGAGGCCCACTGACTAATAGCAGAATATAGTAAGATGACTTATACGGTCAGCAAAAACCCTATCAAAAATATCCACGCTGGATATTCAAGAACCCCCGAACCGTCTAACGGCCTGGGGGGAGAATACCAGACCCCTAGAGCTTCCAGCAAAATCAGAAATCACATTTAGTACAAGCTGGACAAAAAATAAGAGCAATACAAATAACCAAAAAACAAGGAAGCAGGACTTAGCTTAATTTTGCAAGAACCAAGACCAGCAGACAGGAGCAAACAGAAAGAACTGATTACAACGATGCCAGGCACCAGACTGAGAATTCAGGAAGTTCATATAGCAACACCCCTGGACTAACGACCCAGGTGGTGCCAAACTGAGGAAAGACAATCCCAGAGTCATATCACTAGTGACCACAAGAGGGAGCCAAAAAAGTCTAATTCACAACAGTACCCCCCCTTTAAGGAGGGGTCACCGAACCCTCACCAAGACCACCAGGGCGATCAGGATGAGCAGCGTGAAAGGCACGAACTAAATCGGCCGCATGCACATCAGAGGCAACCACCCAGGAATTATCCTCCTGACCATAGCCCTTCCACTTGACCAGATACTGAAGCCTCCGCCTGGAGAGACGAGAATCCAAGATCTTCTCCACCACGTACTCCAACTCGCCCTCAACCAACACCGGAGCAGGAGGCTCAACAGAAGGAACCACAGGTACAACGTACCGCCGCAACAAAGACCTATGGAACACGTTGTGAATGGCAAACGACACCGGAAGATCCAAGCGAAAGGACACAGGATTAAGGATTTCCAATATCTTGTAAGGACCGATGAAGCGAGGCTTAAATTTAGGAGAGGAGACCTTCATAGGAACAAATCGAGAAGACAGCCATACCAAATCCCCAACACGAAGTCGGGGACCCACACCGCGGCGGCGGTTGGCAAAACGCTGAGCCTTCTCCTGTGACAACTTTAAGTTGTCCACCACATGATTCCAAATCTGCTGCAACCTATCCACCACAGAATCTACCCCAGGACAGTCAGAAGGCTCCACATGTCCCTAGGAAAAACGAGGATGGAAACCAGAGTTGCAGAAAAATGGCGAAACCAAAGTAGCGGAACTAGCCCGATTATTAAGGGCAAACTCAGCCAACGGCAAGAAGGTCACCCAATCATCCTGATCTGCAGAAACAAAACACCTCAAATAAGCCTCCAGAGTCTGATTAGTTCGCTCCGTTTGTCCATTAGTCTGAGGATGAAAGGCAGACGAAAACGACAAATAAATGCCCATCTTAGCACAAAAGGATCGCCAGAACCTGGAAACAAACTGGGATCCTCTGTCAGACACGATATTCTCAGGAATGCCGTGCAAACGAACCACATTCTGAAAGAACAAAGGAACCAGATCGGAAGAGGAAGGCAGCTTAGGCAAAGATACCAAATGGACCATCTTGGAAAAGCGATCACATACCACCCAGATGACAGACATGCCCCGAGACACCGGAAGATCTGAAATGAAATCCATGGAAATGTGTGTCCAAGGCCTCTTCGGGACAGGCAAGGGCAAGAGCAACCCGCTGACACGAGAACAGCAAGGCTTAGCTCGAGCACAAATCCCACAGGACTGCACAAATGACCGCACATCCCGTGACAAGGAAGGCCACCAAAAGGACCTAGCCACCAAATCTCTGGTGCCAAAAATTCCCGGATGCCCTGCCAACACCGAGGAATGAACCTCGGAAATGACTCTGCTGGTCCACTTATCAGGAACAAACAGTCTGTCAGGTGGACAAGAGTCAGGTCTACCAGCCTGAAATCTCTGCAACACACGTCGCAAATCCGGAGAAATGGCTGACAAGATTACTCCCTCTTTAAGAATACCAACTGGTTCTGCGACTCCAGGAGAGTCAGGCACAAAGCTCCTTGAAAGAGCATCAGTCTTCACATTCTTTGAACCTGGTAAATACGAGACCACAAAGTCAAAACGGGAGAAAAACAATGACCAACGGGCCTGTCTAGGATTCAGGCGTTTAGCAGACTCGAGATACATCAGATTTTTGTGATCAGTCAAGACCACCACACGATGCTTAGCACCCTCGAGCCAATGACGCCACTCCTCAAATGCCCACTTCATGGCCAGCAACTCCCGGTTGCCAACATCATAATTTCGCTCAGCAGGCGAAAACTTCCTAGAGAAAAAAGCACATGGTCTCATTACAGAGCAACCAGGGCCTCTCTGCGACAAAACGGCCCCTGCCCCAATCTCAGAAGCATCCACTTCAACCTGAAAGGGAAGTGAGACATCAGGCTGGCACAAAACAGGCGCTGAAGTAAACCGGCGCTTCAACTCTTGGAAAGCCTCCACGGCTGCAGGAGCCCAGTTAGCAACATCAGAACCTTTCTTGGTCATATCCGTCAAAGGTTTAACAACGCTAGAAAAATTAGCAATAAAACGACGGTAGAAGTTAGCAAAGCCCAAGAACTTCTGAAGACTCTTAACTGACGTGGGTTGAGTCCAATCATGAATAGCTCGGACCTTGACTGGGTCCATCTCCACCGCAGAAGGGGAAAAAAATAAAACCCAAAAAGGGAACCTTCTGTACTCCAAAGAGACACTTTGAGCCCTTAACAAATAAAGCATTCTCACGCAAAACCTGAAACACCATCCTGACCTGCTCTACATGCGAGTCCCAATCATCAGAAAAAAACAGAATATCATCCAGATAAACAATCATAAATTTATCCAGATACTTCCGGAAAATATCATGCATAAAGGACTGAAACACTGAAGGAGCATTAGAGAGCCCCTAAGCATCACCAAGTACTCAAAATGACCTTCGGGCGTATTAAATGCAGTTTTCCATTCATCTCCTTGCTTAATGCACACAAGGTTGTACGCAGCACGAAGATCTATCTTGGTGAACCACTTGGCACCTTTAATCCGGGCAAACAAGTCCGACAACAGAGGCAAAGGATACTGAAATTTAACAGTGATTTTATTCAGAAGCCGATAGTCAATACAAGGTCTCAAAGATCCGTCCTTCTTGGCCACAAAAAAGAATCCCGCACCAAGAGGGGAAGAGGATGGACGGATATGCCCCTTCTCCAGAGATTCCTTGATATACGAACGCATTGCGGTATGCTCAGGTACAGACAGATTAAATAGTCTTCCCTTAGGAAATTTACTACCTGGAATCAAATCTATAGCGCAGTCACAGTCCCTATGAGGAGGCAGAGCACTGGACCTGGACTCGCTGAATACATCCTGAAAATCAGACAAATACTCAGGAACTTCCGAAGGAATAGAGGAAGCAATAGACACCGGCAAGGAATCACCATGAATTCCCTGACAGCCCCAACTTGACACAGACATTGCCTTCCAATCCAAGACTGGATTATGGGTCTGTAACCATGGCAGACCCAAAACGACCAAATCATGCATTTTATGCAGAACAAGAAAACGAATCACCTCCCGATGTTCAGGAGTCATGCACATGGTTACCTGTGTCCAAAACTGCGGTTTATTTGCCGCCAATGGCGTAGCATCAATACCTCTAAGAGGGATAGGATTTACCAACGGCTCAAGAACAAAACCACAGCGCTTGGCAAATGACAGATCCATAAGACTCAGGGCAGCACCTGAATCCACAAACGCCATAACAGGGTAGGAAGACAAAGAGCAAATTAAAGTCACAGACAAAATAAATTTAGGTTGCAAATTACCAATGGCGACAGGACTAACAACCCTTGTTAGGCGTTTAGAGCATGCTGATATAACATGTGTAGAATCACCACAGTAAAAACACAACCCATCCTGACGTCTATGATTTTTCCGTTCATTTCTAGTCTGAATTCTACCACATTGCATTAAATCAGGTGTTTGTTCAGACAACACCACAAGAGGATTAGCGGCTTTGCGCTCCCGCAAACGCCGGTCAATTTGAATAGCCAGCGCCATGGAATCATTCAGACTTGTAGGAATGGAGAAACCCACCATCACATTCCTAATGGCTTCAGAAAGGCCATTTCTGAAATTTGCGGCCAGAGCACACTCATTCCATTGAGTAAGCACGGACCATTTCCGAAATTTTTGGCAATACACTTCAGCTTCATCCTGGCCCTGAGAAATAGCCAGCAAGGCTTTTTCTGCCTGAATTTCAAGATTGGGTTCCTCGTAAAGCAATCCGAGCGCCAGAAAAAACGCATCAATATTTGCCAATGCCGGATCTCCTGGCCCTAGCGAGAAGGCCCAATCCTGAGGGTCGCCCCGTAAGAAAGAGATAACAATTTTAACTTGCTGAGCTGAGTCTCCAGATGAACGGGGTCTCAGAGATAGAAACAATTTACAATTATTCCTGAAATTCCTAAACTTAAATCGGTCTCCAGAGAACAGTTCAGGAATAGGTATTTTAGGTTCAGACATAGGACTACTGGTAACAAAATCTTGTATGCCCTGCACACGAGCAGCAAGCTGGTCCACACTTGTAATCAAGGTCTGGACATTCATGTCTGCAGCAAGCTCAAGCCACTCAGAGGTAAAGGGGAGGAAGAAAGAGAGGAAAAAAAAAAAAAAACTCAGAATTTCCTTTCTTATTATCCCACTTCTGCAATGCATTAAACATTCAACTTTGGCCTGGCATACTGTAATGACCCCAATGGCAGAGGGTCTCAGAAATAAATATTAAGTCTGCAAACACAAAAAAACAGCTCATAGGGCAGTGGTAACTGGGCTGACCGTATATCTAATCCTAGCACCACAAATAGCAGCAGCCGGGGAACGTGCCTACGTTGGTTCTAGACGTCTCGCGCCAGCCGGAGAACTAACTAACCCTAGAAGGGAAAAGGTAGACCTTTCTTGCCTCCAGAGAAAAGACCCCAAAAGTTGGATACAAGCCCCCAACAAATAATAACGGTGAGGTAAGAAGAAAAGACAAACGTAAGAATGAACTAGGTATTTAGCAAAGAGAGGCCCACTGACTAATAGCAGAATATAGTAAGATGACTTATACGGTCAGCAAAAACCCTATCAAAAATATCCACGCTGGATATTCAAGAACCCCCGAACCGTCTAACGGCCCGGGGGGAGAATACCAGCCCCCTAGAGCTTCCAGCAAAATCAGAAATCACATTTAGTACAAGCTGGACAAAAAATAAGAGCAATACAAATAACCAAAAAACAAGGAAGCAGGACTTAGCTTAATTTTGCAAGAACCAAGACCAGCAGACAGGAGCAAACAGAAAGAACTGATTACAACGATGCCAGGCACCAGACTGAGAATTCAGGAAGTTCATATAGCAACACCTCTGGACTAACGACCCAGGTGGTGCCAAACTGAGGAAAGACAATCCCAGAGTCATATCACTAGTGACCACAAGAGGGAGCCAAAAAAGTCTAATTCACAACAGGAGACACTGGGGCTGAGATGCTGGACACACTGGGGCAGAGATGATGGACACACTGGGGCAGAATGCTGGACACACTGGGGGCAATATGCTGGACACACTGGGGACAGGATGCTGGACACACTGGAGCAGAATGCTGGACACACTGGGGCAGAATGCTGGACACACTGGGGGCAATATGCTGGAGACACTGGGGACAGGATGCTGGACACACTGGGGCAGAATGCTGGAGACAACAAGGGCAATATTCTGGAGACACTGGGGGCAATATGCTGGAGACACTGGGGGCAGGATGCTGGACACACTGGGGCAGAATGCTGGACACACTGGGGCAGAATGCTGGACACACTGGGGGCAATTTGCTGGAGACACTGGGGACAGGATGCTGGACAAACTGGGGGCAATATGCTGGACACACTGCGGCAGAATGCTGGAGACAACGGGGGCAATATGCTGGAGAAACTGGGGGCAATATGCTGGAGACACTGGGGCAGATTGCTGGACACACTGAGGGCAATATGCTGGAGACACGGGCAGATTGCTGGACACACTGGGGGCAATATGCTGGAGACACTGGGGCAAATAGCTGGACACTGAGGGCAACATGCTGGAGACACTGGGGCAGATTGCTGGACACACTGGGGGCAATATGCTGGACACACTGGGGCAGGATGCTGGACACACTGGGGGCAGGATGCTGGACACATTGAGGGCAGAGATGCTGGACATTGGGGGCAGAGATGCTGGACACACTGGGGGCAGGATGCTGGACACATTGGGGGCAGAGATGCTGGACACTGGGGGCAGAGATGCTGGACATTGGGGACAGAGATGCTGGACACTGGGGGCATAGATGCTGGACAATGGGGACAGAGATGTGTTATGATCTGGTGACCTTGGAGCCGCATGAAAACTTTCTCTGGAGTCGGTGGAACCTGTACTGACCGCAAATCCTGAACTAACACCGCAACTAGAAGTAGCCGTGGGGTGTGCCTAACAAACCCTAGACACCTTGACACAGCCGGAGGACTAAATACCCCTATAGATGGAAATAGGAATGCTATCTTGCCTCAGAGCAGACCCCCAAAGGATAGGCAGCCCCCCACGAATAATGACTGTGAGTAGGAGAAGAATAGACACACGCAGGTAGAAAACAGGATTTAGCAAAAGAGGCCACTCTAGCTAAATAGGAAAGGATAGGACAGATTACTAGGCGGTCAGTATTAAAACCCTTCCAAAAATATCCACAACAGATAATACAAAAAGTTCCACAATCTAACTAAAGACAAGGAATGTATATCTGCCACTCCAGAGAATCCAACAAGACTGAGAAAATACTGACACAATCTAAGCTGGACAAGAAAACACAAAGAATAGCACTGAATTGTGAAGCATACAGCATGTGTGCCACAGGAAAAAAAACAGACACTTATCTTTGCTGATTTGGCAGAAAGGCAGGAGTGTTGTGATCCGCTTTTTGGGCTCCCCTAGTGGTGGCTGGTGGTACTGGAGACTTGTGTGTTCTTTTCTGCCTCAGCTCACCTGCTTCCATCAGTTTTGGGAGTTCCCTATTTAGCCTTGCTCTCCAGTCACTTCCTTGCCGGTCATCATTGTAACCTGAGTCTTTCAGTTGCATGTTCCTGCTACCAGTCTGCTGATCAGCTAAGTGGACTCTTGTCCTTTTTGTTTTGTATTTTTTGTCCAGTTTACAGTTTGTCATTTCCTGTTACTGGAAGCTCTTGTGGACTGAAATTGCCACTCCTGTGTCATGAGTTGACACAGGAGTCTTAAAGTAATTTCAGGATGGGTTTTTGAAAGGGTTTTTCAGCTGACCGTGAAGTCCTCTTTTGTATCCTTCCTCTATCTAGTAAGTGGACCTCGCTTTGCTAAATCTACCTTCATACTGTGTATGTCTTTTCCTCTGAACTCACCGTTAATATATGTGGGGGCTACTATCATCTTTGGGGAATTTCACTAGAGGTAAGCCAGGTCTGTTCCTTCCTCTTCCAGGCGTAGTTAGTTCTCCGGCTGGCGCATGGCATCTAGGCAGCCGTAGGAATGCTTCCTGGCTACTGTTAGTTGTGTGGTAGATTTAGGTCACGGTCAGCTTGAGTTTCCATCACCCGAGGGCTAGTCTGTTATTTTGTGTTTCTGATGTTCCCATGCCATTGGGGAATCATGACAGTATGACCGGCCACTGTTAAAGTAATTGGCAGAAGAAAGGAGAGTAAAAGAAGTCTGTAGATTTTTTTTTTTTTTTTTTTCCTCACATGTTTGCTACTTAGTTGGCTCAGTTGTATTTCTGCTCTATTTACAGCCTTGCCTTTCTCTCCTTCTAATCCTTGAATGGCTCTGATCTCTCCGGTTTAAGGATGGACTCTCAGAGTTTGGCTGCAGGTTTAAATAATCTTGCTACGAAGGTTCAGAATTTACAAGATTATGTTATACGTACTCCTATTTCTGAACCTAAGATTCCTACACCAGAGGTATTTTCCGGAGACAGATCTCGGTTTCTGAATTTCAAATGTAATTGTAAATTATTCCTTTCTCTCAGACCTCACTCCTCTGGAGATCCTGTTCAGCAGGTTAAGATTGTGATTTCTTTGCTGCGAGGTGACCCTCAAAATTGGGCATTTTCATTGACACCAGGGGATCCTGCGTTGCTCAATGTGGATGCGTTTTTTCTGGCTTTAGGGTTGCTGTATGAGGAACCTAATTTGGAGATTCAAGCTGAAAAAGCTTTAATAGCCCTGTCTCAAGGGCAAGATGAAGCTGAGATATACTGCCAAAAATTTCGTAAATGGTCTGTGCTTACTCAGTGGAATGAGTGTGCCCTAGCGGCAATTTTCAGAGAAGGCCTTTCTGATGCCGTTAAGGATGTCATGGTGGTGTTTCCTACGCCCACAGGTCTGAATGAGTCCATCACAATGGCGATTCAGATTGATCGGCGTTTGCGGGAGCGCAAACCCGTGCACCATTTGGCGGTATCTTCTGAAGGGACGCCAGAGAAAATGCAATGTGACAGAATTCTGTCAAGAAGCGAGCAGCAGAATTATAGGCGCAAAAATGGCTTGTGCTTCTACTGTGGTGATTCCGCGCATGTTATATCAGCATGCTCTAAACGTACTAGGAAGGTTGACAAGTCTGTTTCTATTGGCACTTTACAGTCTAAATTTCTTCTGTCTGTAACTCTGATTTGTTCATTATCAGTTATTACCGTGGATGCCTATGTGGACTCTGGCGCCGCTCTGAGTCTCATGGATTGGTCCTTCGCCAGGCGCTGTGGGTTTGATTTGGAGCCTCTGGAAGTTCCTATACCTCTGAAGGGTATTGATTCTACACCTCTGGCTTGTAATAGACCACAGTTCTGGACGCAAGTGACTATGCGTATGACTCCAGACCATCAGGAGATGATTCGCTTCCTCGTGTTGCATAATTTACATGATGTGTTAGTGCTTGGATTACCATGGTTGCAATCTCATAACCCAGTACTGGACTGGAAAACTATGTCTGTGTTAAGCTGGGGATGTCGGGGGGCTCATGGGGACATACCTTTGGTTTCTATCTCGTCATCTATTCCCTATGAGGTTCCGGCATTTTTGTCGGATTTTGGGGATATTTTTGAAGAGCCTAAAATTGGTTCTCTCCCTCCCCACAGAGAGTGTGATTGCGCCATAGATCTGATTCCAGGCAGTAAATTTCCAAAGGGTCGTTTGTTTAACCTATCTGTACCTGAGCATGCTGCCATGCGAGAGTATGTTAAGGAGTCCCTGGAAAAGGGACATATTCGTCCTTCTTCATCACCTTTAGGAGCTGGGTTTTTCTTTGTCTCTAAAAAGGATGGCTCGCTGAGGCCTTGTATTGATTATCGACTCCTGAATAAAATTACTGTCAAATATCAGTATCCGTTGCCGCTGCTTACTGATTTGTTTGCTCGCATAAGGGGGGCTAAGTGGTTCTCCAAGATTGATCTCCGTGGGGCGTATAATTTGGTGCGAATTAAGCAAGGGGATGAGTGGAAAACCGCATTTAATACGCCTGAGGGCCACTTTGAGTATTTAGTAATGCCTTTCGGCCTTTCTAATGCACCTTCAGTTTTTCAGTCCTTTATGCATGATATTTTCCGTGAATATCTGGATAAATTTATGATTGTGTATTTGGACGATATTTTGATTTTTTCTGAGGACTGGGAGTCTCATGTTCAGCGGGTCAGGAGGGTTTTTCAGGTCTTGCGGGAGAATTCTCTGTGTGTAAAGGGTTCTAAGTGTGTTTTTGGGGTTCAAAAGATTTCCTTTTTGGGGTACATTTTTTCCCCTTCTTCTGTTGAGATGGACCCTGTCAAGGTTCGGGCTATTTGTGACTGGACGCAGCCTACTTCTCTAAAGGGTCTTCAGAAGTTCTTGGGCTTTGCTAATTTTTATCGTCGATTTATAACTGGTTTTTCTGGTGTTGCTAAGCCTCTTACGGATTTGACTAAGAAGGGTGCTGATGTTGCCAATTGGTCCTCTGCCGCTGTGGAGGCCTTTCGGGAACTTAAGCGCCGCTTTTCGTCTGCCCCTGTGTTGCGCCAGCCTGATGTCTCTCTCCCCTTTCAGGTTGAGGTCGATGCTTCCGAGATCGGAGCGGGGGCGGTTTTGTCGCAGAAAAGTTCCGATTGCTCAGTGATGAGACCTTGTGCGTTCTTTTCTCGAAAATTTTCTGCCGCCGAAAGAAATTATGATGTCGGTAATCGGGAGCTTTTGGCCATGAAGTGGGCATTTGAGGAGTGGCGTCATTGGCTTGAGGGTGCTAGACATCAGGTGGTGGTTTTGACTGATCACAAGAATCTGATTTATCTTGAGTCTGCCAGGCGCCTGAATCCTAGACAGGCGCGCTGGTCGTTGTTTTTTTCTCGGTTTAATTTTGTGGTCTCATATCTACCAGGTTCTAAGAATGTGAAGGCAGATGCCCTTTCTAGGAGTTTTGAGCCTGATTCCCCTGGTGATTCGGAACCTACAGTGTCATGATCTCAATGGCAAGAGAACATAGCATAAGCATATATAGGAACTAGCTCTTGGAAGATGGGAACTGAGCTGACCATGAACTAAACCTAACGCACAACTAGCAGTGGCCGGGTAGCATGCCTACGTTGATTCTAGATGCCCAGCACCAGCCGGAGGACTAAATAATGCTAGCAGAGGAAAATATCAGTCCTAGCTCACCTCTAGAGAAATACCCCGAAAGGAGACAGAGGCCCCCCACATGTATTGGCGGTGAATTAATATGAAATAACAAACGTAGTATGAAAATAGGTTTAGCAAATTTGAGGTCCACTTACTACATAGCAGAAGACAGAAAGGACACTTTCATGGTCAGCTGAAAACCCTATCAAAACACCATCCAGGAATTACTTTAAAACTCTGGCATTAACTCATAACACCAGAGTGGCAATTCCTGTTCACAAGAGCTTTCCAGACACAGTAACGAAACTACAGCTGTGAACTGGAACAAAAATGCAAAAACAAACATGGACAAGAGTCCAACTTATCTAGTAGTTGTCTAGGAGCAGGAACAAGCACAGAGAGGCTTCTGATAACATTGTTGACCGGCAAGCAACTAACAGAGCAGCAAGGTTATATAGCGACTCCCACATCTTGATGGGAACAGGTGAACAGAGAAGATGAAAACACCAGTTCAATTCCACCAGTAGCCACCGGGGGAGCCCAGAATCCAAATTCACAACAGTACCCCCCCCTCAAGGAGGGGGCACCGAACCCTCACCAGAACCACCAGGGCGATCAGGATGGGCCCTATGAAAGGCACGAACCAGATCAGAGGCATGAACATCAGATGCATTCACCCAAGAATTATCCTCCTGGCCGTATCCCTTCCACTTGACCAGATACTGGAGTCTCCGTCTGGAAACACGAGAGTCTAAGATTTTCTCCACAACGTACTCCAACTCACCCTCAACCAACACCGGAGCAGGAGGCTCAACGGAAGGCACAACCGGTACCTCATACCTGCGCAATAATGACCGATGAAAAACGTTATGAATAGAAAAGGATGCAGGGAGGTCCAAACGGAAGGAAACAGGGTTAAGAATCTCCAATATCTTATACGGGCCGATGAACCGAGGCTTAAACTTAGGAGAAGAGACCCTCATAGGGACAAAACGAGAAGACAACCACACCAAATCCCCAACACAAAGCCGAGGACCAACACGACGGTGGCGGTTGGCGAAAAGCTGAGTCTTCTCCTGGGACAACCTCAAATTGTCCACCACCTGCCCCCAGATCTGATGCAATCTCTCCACCACAGCATCCACTCCAGGACAATCCGAAGATTCCACCTGACCAGAGGAAAATCGAGGATGAAACCCCGAATTACAGAAAAACGGGGACACCAAAGTGGCAGAGCTGGCCCGATTATTGAGAGCGAACTCTGCCAATGGCAAAAAAGCAACCCAATCATCCTGGTCAGCAGACACAAAACACCTCAGATATGTCTCCAGGGTCTGATTAGTCCGCTCGGTCTGGCCATTCGTCTGAGGATGGAAAGCGGACGAAAAAGATAAATCTATGCCCATCCTAGCACAGAATGCCCGCCAAAATCTAGACACGAATTGGGTCCCTCTGTCAGAAATGATATTCTCAGGAATACCATGCAAACGAACAACATTTTGAAAAAACAGAGGAACCAACTCGGAAGAAGAAGGCAACTTGGGCAGAGGAACCAAATGGACCATCTTAGAGAAACGGTCACACACCACCCAGATGACAGACATCTTCTGAGAAACAGGCAGATCTGAAATAAAATCCATCGAGATGTGCGTCCAAGGCCTCTTAGGAATAGGCAAGGGCAACAATAATCCACTAGCCCGAGAGCAACAAGGCTTGGCCCGAGCACAAACGTCACAAGACTGCACAAAGCCTCGCACATCTCGTGACAGGGAAGGCCACCAGAAGGACCTTGCCACCAAATCCCTGGTACCAAAAATGCCAGGATGACCTGCCAACGCAGAAGAATGAACTTCAGAGATGACTCTACTGGTCCAATCATCAGGAACAAACAGTTTATCAGGTGGGCAACGATCCGGTCTATCTGCCTGAAACTCCTGCAAGGCCCGCCGCAGGTCTGGAGAAACGGCTGACAATACCACTCCATCCTTAAGGATACCTGTGGGCTCAGAGTTACCAGGCGAGTCAGGCTCAAAACTCCTAGAAAGGGCATCCGCCTTAACATTCTTAGAACCCGGTAGGTACGACACCACAAAATTAAACCGAGAGAAAAATAATGACCAGCGCGCCTGTCTAGGATTCAGGCGCCTGGCGGTCTCAAGATAAATCAAGTTTTTGTGGTCAGTCAATACCACCACCTGATGTCTGGCCCCCTCAAGCCAATGGCGCCACTCCTCAAAAGCCCACTTCATGGCCAAAAGCTCCCGATTCCCAACATCATAATTCCGCTCAGCGGGCGAAAATTTACGGGAAAAGAAGGCACAAGGCCTCATCACGGAGCAGTCAGAACTTTTCTGCGACAACACTGCCCCAGCTCCGATCTCAGAAGCGTCGACCTCAACCTGAAAAGGTAGAGCAACATCAGGCTGACGCAACACAGGGGCAGAGGAAAAACGGCGCTTAAGCTCCCGAAAGGCCTCCACAGTGTCAGGGGACCAATCAGCAACATCAGCACCCTTCTTAGTCAAATCGGTCAATGGCTTAGCAATATCCGAAAAACCAGCAATAAATCGACGATAAAAGTTAGCAAAGCCCAAAAATTTCTGAAGACTCTTAAGAGAAGAGGGCTGCGTCCAATCACAAATAGCTTGAACCTTGACAGGATCCATTTCAATGGAAGAGGGAGAAAAAATATATCCCAAAAAGGAAATCCTCTGTACCCCAAAAACACACTTAGAACCCTTCACACACAAAGAATTAGACCGCAAAACCTGGAAAACCCTCCTGACTTGCTGGACATGAGAGTCCCAGTCATCCGAAAAAATCAGAATATCATCCAGATACACAATCATAAATTTGTCCAAACAATCGCGAAAAATATCATGCATAAAGGACTGGAAAACCGACGGAGCATTTGAAAGACCAAAAGGCATCACTAAATACTCAAAGTGGCCCTCGGGCGTATTAAATGCGGTTTTCCACTCATCCCCCTGCCTGATTCGCACCAAATTATACGCCCCACGAAGGTCAATCTTAGAGAACCACTTGGCCCCCTTTATGCGAGCAAACAAATCAGTCAGCAACGGCAATGGGTATTGATATTTTACAGTGATTTTATTCAAAAGCCGATAATCGATACATGGTCTCAAAGAGCCGTCTTTTTTTGACACAAAGAAAAAACCGGCTCCTAAGGGAGATGACGATGGACGAATATGTCCCTTTTCCAAGGACTCCTTTATATATTCTCGCATAGCAGCATGTTCAGGCACAGACAGATTAAATAAACGACCCTTTGGGTATTTACTACCCGGGATTAAATCTATGGCACAATCGCACTCTCGGTGCGGAGGTAATGAACCAAGCTTGGATTCTTCAAAGACGTCACGATAGTCAGACAGGAACTCAGGAATTTCAGAGGGAATAGATGATGAAATGGAAACCACAGGTACATCCCCATGAGCCCCCTTACATCCCCAGCTCAACACAGACATAGCTCTCCAGTCGAGGACTGGGTTGTGAGATTGCAGCCAAGGCAATCCTAGCACCAAATCATCATGTAGATTATACAGCACCAGAAAGCGAATAATCTCCTGGTGATCCGGATTAATACGCATAGTTACTTGTGTCCAGTATTGTGGTTTATTATTAGCCAATGGGGTGGAGTCAATCCCCTTCAGAGGAATAAGAGTCTCCAAAGGCTCTAAATCATACCCACAGCGTTTGGCAAAGGACCAATCCATAAGACTCAAAGCGGCGCCAGAGTCGACATAGGCGTCCGTGGTAATAGATGACAAAGAGCAAATCAGGGTCACAGATAGAATAAACTTAGATGGTAAGGTGCAAATGGAAACAGATTTATCAAGCTTTTTAGTGCGCTTAGAGCATGCTGATATAACATGAGTAGAATCACCACAATAGAAACACAACCCATTTTTCCGTCTAAAATTCTGCCGCTCGCTTCGGGACAGAATTCTATCACACTGCATACTCTCTGGCGACTTCTCAGTGGACACCGCCAGATGGTGCACTGGTTTGCGCTCCCGCAAACGCCTATCGATCTGAATAGCCATTGTCATGGACTCATTCAGACCCGCAGGCACAGGGAACCCCACCATAACATCCTTAATGGCATCAGAGAGACCCTCTCTGAAAGTCGCCGCCAGGGCGCACTCATTCCACTGAGTAAGCACAGACCATTTACGGAATCTTTGGCAGTAAATTTCCGCTTCATCTTGCCCCTGAGATAGGGACATCAAAGTTTTTTCTGCCTGAAGCTCCAAATGAGGTTCGTCATAAAGCAACCCCAAGGCCAGAAAAAACGCATCCACATTGAGCAACGCAGGATCCCCTGGTGTCAATGAAAAAGCCCAGTCTTGAGGGTCGCCCCGGAGCAAGGAAATCACAATCCTGACCTGCTGTGCAGGGTCTCCGGCAGAGCGAGATTTCAGGGACAAAAATAATTTGCAATTATTTCGAAAATTCTGAAACCCAGATCTATTCCCCGAGAAAAATTCCGGCAAAGGAATTCTCGGCTCAGATACAGGTGCATGACAAACAAAATCTTGCAAATTTTGTACCTTCGTGGCGAGATTATTCAAACCTGCAGTTACACTCTGAAGATCCATTACAAACAGGTGGACACAGAGCCATTCAAAGATTAGAAGGAGAGAAAAAAAAAAAAAAAAAAAAAAAAAAAAATTTCAGCAGACTACTTATTTCTCTCCTTTCTCAGCCAAGGATTTTAACCCTTTAGTGGGCCGGTCAAACTGTCATGATCTCAATGGCAAGAGAACATAGCATAAGCATATATAGGAACTAGCTCTTGGAAGATGGGAACTGAGCTGACCATGAACTAAACCTAACGCACAACTAGCAGTGGCCGGGTAGCATGCCTACGTTGATTCTAGATGCCCAGCACCAGCCGGAGGACTAAATAATGCTAGCAGAGGAAAATATCAGTCCTAGCTCACCTCTAGAGAGATACCCCGAAAGGAGACAGAGGCCCCCCACATGTATTGGCGGTGAATTAATATGAAATAACAAACGTAGTATGAAAATAGGTTTAGCAAATTTGAGGTCCACTTACTACATAGCAGAAGACAGAAAGGACACTTTCATGGTCAGCTGAAAACCCTATCAAAACACCATCCAGGAATTACTTTAAAACTCTGGCATTAACTCATAACACCAGAGTGGCAATTCCTGTTCACAAGAGCTTTCCAGACACAGTAACGAAACTACAGCTGTGAACTGGAACAAAAATGCAAAAACAAACATGGACAAGAGTCCAACTTATCTAGTAGTTGTCTAGGAGCAGGAACAAGCACAGAGAGGCTTCTGATAACATTGTTGACCGGCAAGCAACTAACAGAGCAGCAAGGTTATATAGCGACTCCCACATCTTGATGGGAACAGGTGAACAGAGAAGATGAAAACACCAGTTCAATTCCACCAGTAGCCACCGGGGGAGCCCAGAATCCAAATTCACAACACTACAGGTATCCTTAAGGATGGGGTGATATTATCCGCTATTTCCCCAGATCTGCGACGTGCTTTGCAAGAGTTTCAGGCGGATAGACCTGATCGCTGTCCACCTGGTAGACTGTTTGTTCCTGATGATTGGACCAGTAGAGTCATCTCGGAGGTTCATTCTTCTACGCTGGCGGGTCATCCTGGAATTTTTGGTACCAGGGATTTGGTGGCTAGATCCTTCTGGTGGCCATCTCTGTCTCGAGATGTGCGTGTTTTTGTGCAGTCTTGTGATGTGTGTGCTCGGGCCAAGCCTTGTTGTTCTAGGGCTAGCGGGTTGTTGTTGCCCTTGCCTATTCCGAAGAGGCTTTGGACGCACATCTCGATGGACTTTATTTCTGATCTTCCTGTCTCTCAGAGGATGTCTGTTATCTGGGTGGTGTGTGACCGTTTTTCTAAGATGGTTCATTTGGTGCCATTGCCGAAGTTGCCTTCCTCGTCTGAGTTGGTTCCTTTGTTTTTTCAAAATGTGGTTCGCTTGCATGGTATTCCTGAAAATATCGTTTCTGATAGGGGTACCCAGTTCGTTTCTAGATTTTGGCGGGCATTCTGTGCCAGGTTGGGCATTGATTTGTCTTTTTCGTCTGCCTTCCATCCTCAGACTAATGGCCAGACGGAGCGAACTAATCAGACTTTGGAGACGTATTTGAGGTGTTTTGTGTCTGCGGATCAGGATGATTGGGTTGCCTTTTTGCCGTTGGCGGAGTTTGCTCTTAATAATCGGGCTAGTTCGGCCACTTTGGTTTCCCCTTTCTTTTGCAATTCGGGGTTTCATCCCCGTTTTTCTTCTGGTCAGGCGGAGTCTTCGGATTGTCCTGGAGTAGATGCTGTGGTGGATCGGTTGTATCGGATTTGGGAACAAGTGGTGGACAATTTGAATTTGTCCCAGGAGAGGACTCAGCGGTTTGCTAACCGCCAGCGTCGGGTTGGTCCTCGCCTTCGTGTTGGGGACTTGGTGTGGTTGTCTTCCCGTTTTGTCCCAATGAGGGTTTCTTCTCCTAAATTTAAGCCTCGGTTCATCGGTCCCTATAGGATTTTGGAGATTATTAACCCTGTTTCCTTTCATTTGGACCTCCCGGCATCTTTCGCTATCCATAATGTGTTCCATCGGTCGTTGTTGCGGAGATACGAGGTGCCGGTGGTTCCTTCTGCTGAGCCTCCTGCTCCTGTGCTGGTTGAGGGTGAATTGGAGTACGTTATAGAGAAGATCTTGGACTCCCGTATTTCCAGGCGGAGACTCCAGTATCTGGTTAAATGGAAGGGCTATGGTCAGGAAGATAATTCTTTGGTAACTGCCTCTGATGTTCATGCCTCGGATTTGGTTCGTGCCTTTCATAGGGCTCATCCAGGTCGCCCTGGCGGTTCTTGTGAGGGTTCGGTGCCCCCTCCTTAAGGGGGGGGTACTGTTGTGATCCGCTTTTTGGGCTCCCCTAGTGGTGGCTGGTGGTACTGGAGACTTGTGTGTTCTTTTCTGCCTCAGCTCACCTGCTTCCATCAGTTTTGGGAGTTCCCTATTTAGCCTTGCTCTCCAGTCACTTCCTTGCCGGTCATCATTGTAACCTGAGTCTTTCAGTTGCATGTTCCTGCTACCAGTCTGCTGATCAGCTAAGTGGACTCTTGTCCTTTTTGTTTTGTATTTTTTGTCCAGTTTACAGTTTGTCATTTCCTGTTACTGGAAGCTCTTGTGGACTGAAATTGCCACTCCTGTGTCATGAGTTGACACAGGAGTCTTAACCCCTTCCCGACCCATGACGCCTATGCGGCGTCATGGAATGATCGCGTCCCTGCAGATCGGGTGAAGGGGTTAACTCCTATTTTACCCGATCTGCAGGGAGAGGGGGAGTGGTACTTCAGCCCAGGGGGGGTGGCTTCACCCCCCCCGTGGCTACGATCGCTCTGATTGGCTGTTGAAAGTGAAACTGCAATCAGAGCGATTTGTAATATTTCACCTAAAAAACTGGTGAAATATTACAATCCAGCCATGGCCGATGCTGCAATACCATCGGCCATGGCTGGAAAACCTGAAGTGACCCCCCCCCACCCCACCGATCGCCCCCCCAGTGCTCCGTTATGGGGTCCGGTCCCCTCCGTCCTGTGCTCCGCTCCCCCGTCCTCCTGCCCGCTCCCCCCCTGCTCCTATGTCACCCCCCGGTGCTCCGACGCCCCCCCGTGCCCCGATCTCCCCCCCCTTATACTTACCTAGGCTCCCGGTGTCGGTCCGTCTCCTCGCTGGGCGCCGCCATCTTCCAAAATGGCGGGCGCATGCTCAGTGCGCCCGCCGAATCAGCCGGCTGGCTAATTCATTACAGGTACATTTTGATCGCTGTGGTAAGTTCTAACACAGCGATCAAAATAAAAAAATAATAAATAAACCCCCCCCCCCTTTATCACCCCCATAGGTAGGGACAATAATAAAATAAAGAAAATATTTTTTTTTCTTTTTCCACTAGGGTTAGGGTTAGAACTAGGGTTAGAACTAGGGGTAGGGTTAGGGGTAGGGTTAGGGTTACGGGTAGGGTTAGGGGTAGGGTTATGGCATGTGCACACAGAGCGGATCGGCCGCGGATCCGCAGCGGTTCCGCAGCGGATCCGCAGCGGATCCGCCGCGGATCCGCAGCGGATCGGCCGCGGATCGGCCGCGGATCCGCAGCGGATTGGCAGCGGATCCGCAGCGGATTGGCCGCGGATCCGCAGCGGATTGGCTGCGGATCGGCAGCGGATTGGCAGCGGATCCGCAGCGGATTGGCCGCGGATCCGCAGCGGATTGGCAGCGGATTGGCCGCGGATTGGCAGCGGATTGGCCGCGGATCCGCAGCGGATTGGCCGCTGCGAATTCGAAGCAGTTTTCCATCAGGTTTACAGTACCATGTACACCTAAGGAAAACCAAATCCGCTGTGCCCATGGTGCGGAAAATTCCGTGCAGAAACGCTGCATTGTATTTTCCGCAGCATGTCAATTCTTTGTGCGGATTCCGCAGTGCTTTACACCTGTTCCTCAATAGGAATCCGCAGGTGAAATCCGCACAAAAAAACACTGGAAATCTGCTGTAAATCCGCAGGTAAAACGCAGTGCCTTTTACCTGCAGATTTTTCAAAAATCGTGCGGAAAGATCTCACACGAATCCGCAACGTGGGCACATAGCCTTAGGGTTAGGGTTGGAATTAGAGTTAGGGTTGGAATTAGGGCTAGGGTTTGAAATAGGGTTAAGATTAGGCTTGTGGTTAGGGTTACGGATAGGGTTAGGGGTGTGTTGGGGTTACAGTTGTGGTTAGGGTTGGGATTAGGGTTACGGTTGGGATTAGGGTTAGGATTAGGGTTGGATTTAGGGTTACGGGTGTGTTGGGGTTAGGGTTGTGGTTAGGGGTGTGTTGGGGTTAGGGTTGTGATTAGGGTTATGGCTACAGTTGGGATTAGGATTAGGGGTGTGTTGGGGTTAGTGTTGAAGTTAGAATTGAGGGGTTTCCACTGTTTAGGCACATCAGGGGTCTCCAAACGCAACATGGCGCCACCATTGATTCTAGCCAATCTTGCGTTCAAAAAGTCAAATGGTGCTCCCGCCCTTCCAAGCCCCGACGTGCGCCCAAACAGTGGTTTACCCCCACATTTGGGGTACCAGCGTACTCAGGACAAACTGGGCAACAACTATTGGGGTCCAATTTCTCCTGTTACCCTTGCAAAAATAAAAAATTACTTGCTAAAACATAATTTTTGAGGAAAGAACAATTATTTTTTATTTTCACGGCTCTGCGTTATAAACTTCTGTGAAGCACTTGGGGGTTGAAAGTGCTCACCACACATCTAGATAAGTTCCTTCGGGGGTCTAGTTTCCAAAATGGGGTAACTTGTGGGGTGTTTCTACTGTTTAGGCACATCAGGGGCTCTGCAAATGCAATGTGACGCCCGCAGACCATTCCATCAAAGTCTGCATTTCAAATGTCACTACTTCCCTTCCGAGCCCTGACGTGTGCCCAAACAGTGGTTTACCCCCACATATGGGGTATCAGCGTATTCACAACAAACTGGGCAACAAATATTGGGATCCAAATTCTCCTGTTACCCTTGTGAAAATAAAAAATTGCTTGCTAAAACATCTTTTTTGAGGAAAGAAAAATGATTTTTTATTTTCACGGCTCTGCGTTGTAAACTTCTGTGAAGCACTTGGGGGTTGAACGTGCTCACCACACATCTAGATAAGTTCCTTGGGGGGTCTAGTTTCCAAAATGGGGTCACTTGTGGGGGGTTTCTACTGTTTAGGCATATCAGGGGCTCTGCAAACGTAACATGATGCCCGCAGACCATTCCATCAAAGTCTGCATTCCAAAACGTCACTACTTCCCTTCCGAGCCCCGGCATGTGCCCAAACAGTGGTTTACCCCACATATGGGGTATCAGCGTACTCAGGAGAAACTGGACAACAACTTTTGGGGTCCAATTTCTCCTGTTACTCTTGCAAAAATAAAAAATTCTGGGCTAAAAAAATATTTTTGAGGAAAGGAAACACAATTATTATTTTCACGGCTCTGCGTTGTAAACTTCTGTGAAGCACTTGGGGGTGCAAAGTGCTCAACACACATCTAGATAAGTTCCTTGGGGGGTCTAGTTTCCAAAATGGGGTCACTTGTGGGGGGTTTCTACTGTTTAGGCATATCAGGGGCTCTGCAAACGTAACATGATGCCCGCAGACCATTCCATCAAAGTCTGCATTCCAAAACGTCACTACTTCCCTTCCGAGCCCCGGCATGTGCCCAAACAGTGGTTTACCCCCACATATGGGGTATCAGCGTACTCAGGAGAAACTGGACAACAACTTTTGGGGTCCAATTTCTCCTGTTACTCTTGCAAAAATAAAAAATTCTGGGCTAAAAAAATATTTTTGAGGATAGGAAACACATTTATTATTTTCACGGCTCTGCGTTATAAACTTCTGTGAAGCACTTGGGGGTGCAAAGTGCTCACCACACATCTAGATAAGTTCCCTTGGGGGTCTAGTTTCCAAAATGGAGTCACTTGTGGGGAGTTCCTACTGTTTAGGCACATCAGGGACTCTGCAAACGCAACCTGATGCCCGCAGAGCATTCCATCAAAGTCTGCATTTCAAAACGTCACTACTTTCCTTCCGAACCCCGACGTGTGCCAAAACAGTGGTTTACCCCCACATATGGGGTATCAGCGTACTCAGGAGAAACTGGACAACAACTTTTGGGGTCCAATTTCTCCTGTTACCCTTGGGAAAATAAAAAATTGTGGGCTAAAAAATCATTTTTGAGAAAAGAAAAATTATTTTTTATTTTCATGGCTCTGCGTTATAAACTTCTGTGAAGCACTTGGGGGTTCAAAGTGCTCACCACACATCTAGATTAGTTCCTTGGGAGGTCTAGTTTCCAAAATGGGGTCACTTGTGCGGGAGCTCCAATGTTTAGGCACACAGGGGCTCTCCAAACGCGACATGGTGTCCGCTAATGATTGGAGCTAATTTTCCATTCAAAAAGCCAAATGGCGTGCCTTCCCTTCCGAGCCCTGCCGTGCGCCCAAACAGTGGTTTACCCCCACATATGGGGTATCATCGTACTCAGGACAAACTGGACAACAACATTTGGGGTCCAATTTCTCCTATTACCCTTGGGAAAATAAAAAATTCTGGGCTAAAAATCATTTTTGAGGAAAGAAAAATTATTTTTTTATTTTCACGACTCTGCGTTATAAACTTCTGTGAAGCACCTGGGGGTTATAAGTGCTCACTATGCATCTAGATAAGTTCCTTGGGGGGTCTAGTTTCCAAAATGGGGTCACTTGTAGGGGAGCTCCAATGTTTAGGCACACAGGGGCTCTCCAAACGCGACATGGTGTCCGCTAACGATTGGAGCTAATTTTCCATTCAAAAAGTAAAATGGCACGCCTCCCCTTCCGAGCCTTGCCGTGCACCCAAACAGTGGTTTACCCCCACATATGAGGTATCGGCATACTCAGGAGAAATTGCCCAACTAAGTTTAGGATCCATTTTATCCTGTTGCCCATGTGAAAATGAAAGAATTGAGGCTAAAAGAAATTTTGTGTGAAATAAAAGTACTTTTTCATTTTTGCGGATCAATTTGTGAAGCACCTGGGGGTTTAAAGTGCTCACTATGCCTCTAGATGAGTTCCTTGGGGGGTCTAGTTTCCAAAATGGGGTCACTTGTGGAGGAGCTCCAATGTTTAGGCACACAGGGGCTTTCCAAACGCGACATGGTGTCCGCTAACGATGGAGATAATTTTTCATTCAAAAAGTCAAATGGCGCTCCTTCCCTTCCGAGCCTTACCATGTGCCCAAACAGTGGTTTACCCCCACATGTGAGGTATTGGTGTACTCAGGAGAAATTGCCCAACAAAATTTAGGATCCATTTTATCCTGTTGCCCATGTGAAAATGAAAAAATTGAGGCTAAAATAATTTTTTTGTGAAAAAAAAAGTACTTTTTCATTTTTACGGATCAATTTGTGAAGCACCTGGGGGTTTAAAGTGCTCACTATGCTTCTAGATAAGTTCCTTGGGGGGTCTAGTTTCCAAAATGGGGTCACTTGTGGGGGAGCTCCAATGTTTAGGCACACGGGGGCTCTCCAAACGCGACATGGTGTCCGCTAAAGATTGGAGCCAATTTTTCATTGAAAAAGTCAAATGGCGCTCCTTCCCTTCCGAGCCCTGCCGTGCACCCAAACAGTGGTTTACCCCCACATATGAGGTATCAGCGTACTCAGGACAAATTGGACAACAAAGTCCGTGGTCCAGTTTCTCCTTTTACCCTTGGGAAAATAAAAAAATTGTTGCTAAAAGATCATTTTTGTGACTAAAAAGTTAAATGTTCATTTTTTACTTCCATGTTTCTTCTGCTGCTGTGAAACACCTGAAGGGTTAATAAACTTCTTGAATGTGGTTTTGAGCACCTTGAGGGGTGCAGTTTTTAGAATGGTGTCACTTTTGGGTATTTTCAGCCATATAGAACCCTCAAACTGACTTCAAATGTGAGGTGGTCCCTAAAAACAATGGTTTTGTAAATTTTGTTGTAAAAATGAGAAATCACTGGTCAAATTTTAACCCTTATAACTTCCTAGCAAAAAAAAAATTTGTTTCCAAAATTGTGCTGATGTAAAGTAGACATGTGGGAAATGTTATTTATTAACTATTTTGTGTCACATAACTCTCTGGTTTAACAGAATAAAAATTCAAAATGTGAAAATTGCGAAATTTTCAAAATTTTTGCCAAATTTCCACTTTTTTCACAAATAAACTCAGAAATTATCGACCTAAATTTACCACTAACATGAAGCCCAATATGTCACGAAAAAACAATCTCAGAATCGCTAGGATCCGTTGAAGCGTTCCTGAGTTATTACCTCATAAAGGGACACTGGTCAGAATTGCAAAAAACGGCAAGGTCATGAAGGGGTTAAAGTAATTTCAGGATGGGTTTTTGAAAGGGTTTTTCAGCTGACCGTGAAGTCCTCTTTTGTATCCTTCCTCTATCTAGTAAGTGGACCTCGCTTTGCTAAATCTACCTTCATACTGTGTATGTCTTTTCCTCTGAACTCACCGTTAATATATGTGGGGGCTACTATCATCTTTGGGGAATTTCACTAGAGGTAAGCCAGGTCTGTTCCTTCCTCTTCCAGGCGTAGTTAGTTCTCCGGCTGGCGCATGGCATCTAGGCAGCCGTAGGAATGCTTCCTGGCTACTGTTAGTTGTGTGGTAGATTTAGGTCACGGTCAGCTTGAGTTTCCATCACCCGAGGGCTAGTCTGTTATTTTGTGTTTCTGATGTTCCCATGCCATTGGGGAATCATGACACAGGAGGAACCAAGCAGAGGTCCAACACCTCCCAACAGCAATCGACAACTGGCAAGGACTAATGAATCCTGCACACCTAAATACCCCAGTCAGAACTGCAATCAGCAGACACACCTGACCCGGACTGCAACCCAGGGACAACTGCATTACCACCTACTACCTCCGGAGGGAACCCAAAAGCAGAATTCACAACAGTACCCTCCCCTTGAGGAGGGGTCACCGAACCCTCACCAGCGCCCCCAGGCCGATCAGGACGAGCCAGATGAAAGGCACGGACCAGATCAGCAGCATGGACATCAGAAGCAAAAACCCAAGAATAGTGTTGAGCGATACCGTCCGATACTTGAAAGTATCGGTATCGGAAAGTATCGGCCGATACCGGCAAAGTATCGGATCTAATCCGATACCGATACCCGATACCAATACAAGTCAATGGGACTCAAGTATCGGACGGTATCCCTGATGGTTCCCAGGGTCTGAAGGAGAGGAAACTCTCCTTCAGGCCCTGGGATCCATATTAATGTGTAAAATAAAGAATTAAAATAAAAAATATTGATATACTCACCTCTCCGACGCAGCCTGCACCTTACTGAGGGAACCGGCAGCCTTCTTTGCTTAAAATGCGCGCGTTTACTGCCTTCCGTGACGTCAAGGCTTCTGATTGGTCATGTGCCGCCCATGTGACCGCGACGCGACCAATCACAACAAGCCGTGACGTAACTTTCAGGTCCTGAATGCCTAGAATTAGGCATTCAGGACCTGAAAATTACGTCACGGCTTGTGATTGGTCGCATCGCGGTCACATGGGCGGCACGCGACCAATCACAAGCCGTGATGTAATTTTCAAATCCTGAATGCCTAGAATTAGGCATTCAGGACCTGAAAATTACGTCACGGCTTGTTGTGATTGGTCGCGTCGCGGTCACATGAGCGGCACGCGACCAATCACAAGCCGTGACGTAATATTCAAATCCTGAATGCCTAGAATTAGGCATTCAGGACCTGAAAATTACGTCACGGCTTGTTGTGATTGGTCGCGTCGCGGTCACATGGGCGGCACGCGACCAATCAGAAGCCGTGACGTCACGGAAGGCAGTAAACGCGCGCATTTTAAGCAAAGAAGGCTGCCGGTTCCCTCGGTAAGGTGCAGGCTGCGTCGGAGAGGTGAGTATATCCCTATTTTTTATTTTAATTCTTTCTTTTACACATTGATATTAATCCCGATACCGATTCCCGATATCACAAAAGTATCGGATCTCGGTATCGGAATTCCGATACCCGCAAGTATCGGCCGATACCCGATACTTGCGGTATCGGAATGCTCAACACTACCCAAGAATTATCCTCCTGGCCATAACCCTTCCATTTGACAAGGTACTGAAGCCTCTGCCTCGAAAAACGAGAATCCAAAATCTTCTCAACCACATACTCCAACTCCCCATCAACCAAAACAGGGGCCGGAGGATCAACAGAGGGAACAACGGGCACCACATATTTCCGCAATAAAGATCTATGGAAGACATTATGGATAGAAAAAGAGGCCGGAAGCGCCAATCGAAAAGACACCGTATTAATAATCTCAGAAATCCTATAAGGACCAATAAACCGAGGCTTAAACTTAGGGGAAGAGACCTTCATAGGAACATGACGGGAAGACAACCAAACCAAATCCCCAACCCGAAGCCGGGAACCAACACACCGACGACAGTTAGCAAAACGTTGAGCCTCCTCCTGAGACAACACCAAATTGTCCACCACATGAGCACAAATCTGCTGCAACCTGTCAACCACAGAATCCACACCAGGACAGTCAGAAGGCTCAACCTGCCCAGAAGAAAAACGAGGATGAAAACCAAAATTACAAAAAAAAGAGGCGAAACCAGAGTAGCCGAACTAGCCCGATTATTAAGGGCAAACTCGGCCAATGGCAAAAAGGCCACCCAATCATCCTGATCGGCAGACACAAAGCATCTCAAATAAGTCTCCAAAGTCTGATTAGTTCGCTCGGTCTGGCCATTTGTCTGAGGATGAAATGCAGAAGAAAAAGACAAATCAATGCCCAGCCTAGCACAAAAGGCCCGCCAAAACCTAGAAACAAACTGGGAACCTCTGTCGGACACAATATTCTCCGGAATACCATGCAAACGAACCACATGCTGAAAAAACTACGGAACCAACTCTGAAGAGGAAGGCAATTTAGGCAAAGGCACCAAATGAACCATCTTAGAAAACCGGTCACAAACAACCCAGATAACCGACATCCTCTGGGAAACCGGAAAATCAGAAATAAAATCCATAGAAATATGCGTCCAGGGCCTCTCAGGGACCGGCAATGGCAAAAGTAACCCACTAGCACGGGAACAACAAGGCTTGGCCCGCGCACAAGTCCCACAGGACTGCACAAAAGAACGCACATCACGTGACAATGAAGGCCACCAAAAGGACCTACCAACCAAATCTCTGGTACCAAAAATACCAGGATGACCAGCCAACACAGAACAGTGAACCTCAGAAATCACTCTACTAGTCCATCTGTCAGGAACAAACAATTTCCCCACAGGACAGCGGTCAGGTCTATCAGCCTCAAATTCCTGAAGAACCCGCCGTAAATCAGGGGAAATGGCAGAAAGGACCACCCCTTCTTTCAAAATGCCGACCGGTTCAAGGACCTCAGGAGAATCAGGCAAAAAACTCCTAGAAAGGGCATCAGCCTTAATATTCTTAGAACCCGGAAGATACGAAACCACGAAATCAAAACGGGAAAAAAACAAGGACTATCGAGCCTGTCTAGGACTCAGCCGTTTGGCAGACTCGAGGTAAATCAAATTCTTATGATCGGTCAGGACCACAATACGGTGCTTAGCTCCCTCAAGCCAATGTCGCCACTCCTCAAATGCCCACTTCATAGCCAACAACTCCCGATTGCCGACATCATAATTGCGTTCAGCAGGCGAAAACTTGCGGGAGAAGAAGGCACACGGTTTCATCAAAGAACCAACAGAATCCCTCTAAGACAAAACGGCCCCTGCCCCAATCTCAGAAGCATCAATCTCAACGTGAAACGGAAGAGAAACATCTGGTTGGCGCAACACCGGAGCAGAAGTAAATCGGCGTTTAAGCTCCTGAAAGGCAGAGACAGCCGCAGAGGACCAATTCGCCACATCAGCGCCTTTTTTCGTCAAATCAGTCAAGGGTTTAACCACGCTGGAGAAGTTAGCAATGAACCGGCGATAAAAATTTGCAAAACCCAAAAATTTCTGAAGGCTCTTCACGGATGTGGGTTGAATCCAATCATGAATGGCCTGAACTTTAACCGGATCCATCTCCATAGATGAGGGAGAAAAAATGAAGCCAAAAAAGAAACCTTCTGCACCCCAAAGAGACACTTAGACCCCTTCACAAACAAAGCATTGTCACGAAGGATCTAAAATACCATCCTGACCTGTTCCACATGAGACTTCCAATCATCGGAAAAAATCAAAATATCGTCCAAATATACAATCAAGAATTTATCAATATAAGTCCGGAAGATATCATGCATGAAGGATTGAAAAACAGATGGAGCGTTAGTGAGCCCGAATGGCATCACAAGGTATTCAAAATGGCCTTCGGGCGTATTAAACGCAGTTTTCCATTCATCACCCTGCTTAATACGAACAAGATTATATGCCCCCCGAAGGTCAATCTTCGTAAACCAACTAGTAGCCCCCTTAATCCTAGCAAACAAATCGGAAAGCAAAGGTAAAGGGTATTGAAACTTGACCGTGATCTTATTCAAGAGGCGATAATCAATACAAGGTCTCAAGGAGCCATCCTTCTTAGCAACAAAAAAAAACCCTGCTCCCAACGGTGAAGAAGATGGCCGAATATGCCCTTTCTCCAAAGACTCCTTAACATAACTCCGCATGGCGGTATGTTCAGGCACAGACAGGTTGAAAAGTCGGCCCTTAGGAAACTTACTGCCTGGAATCAAGTCAATCGCACAATCACAGTCCCTGTGCATTGGAAGGGAACTGGACTTGGGCTCATCGAATACATCCTGAAAATCAGACAAAAACTCTGGAATTTCAGAAGAGGAAGAAGAGGAGATTGACATCAAAGGAATATCATTATGAACCCCCTGACAACCCCAACTAGTCACAGACATAGATTTCCAATCCAACACAGGATTATGTACCTGCAACCACGGGAAACCCAGCACGATAACATCATGCAAATTATGCAACACCAGAAATCGACAATCTTCCTGATGGGCTGGCGCCATGTGCATGGTCACCTGTGTCCAAAACTGGGGCTTATTTTTAGCCAAAGGTGTAGCATCAATCCCCCTTAAAGGAATAGGGTTCTGCAAAGGCTGCAAGGGAAAACCACAACGCCTGGCAAACTCAAAATCCATTAAGTTCAAGGCGGCGCCTGAATCCACAAACGCCATGACAGAAAATGATGACAATGAGCAGATCAAGGACACCGATAACAGAAATTTAGGTTGTACAGTACTGATAGTAAATGAACTAGCGATCCTTTTTGTCCGCTTAGGGCAGACTGAAATGACATGAGAAGCGTCACCACAATAATAACACAACTGTTGTGAATTTACCTTTTGGCTCCCTCTAGTGGTTACTAGTGATTTGACTCTGGGTATGTCATTCATCCCTTGTATGCTCACCTGGGTCGTTAGGTCAGGGGTGTTGCTATATAAGCTCCCTGGACCTTCAGTTCAATGCCTGGCAACGTTGTAATCAGAGCTAATCTGTTGTGCTCTTGTCTACTGATCCTGGTTCCTGCTAAATTAAGCTAAGTCTGCTTTCTTGTTTTTTGCTATTTGTTTTTGTTTGCATTTTTGTCCAGCTTGTACATAATCTGTATCCTAACCTTGCTGGAAGCTCTAGGGAGGCTGGAGTTCTCCCCCCGGGCCGTTAGACGGTTCGGGGGTTCTTGTATCTCCAGTGTGGAATTTTGTTAGGGTTTTTGTTGACCATATAAGTTATCTTACTACATTCTGCTATTACTAAGTGGGCCTCTCTTTGCTAAACCTAGTTCATCTCTGTGTTTGTCATTTCCTCTTACCTCACCGTTATTATTTGTGGGGGGCTTGTATCCGACTTTTGGGGTCTATTCTCTGGAGGCAAGAGAGGTCTTTGTTTTCCTCTTCTAGGGGTAGTTAGTCCTCCGGCTGGCGCGAGACATCTAGCGACCAACGTAGGCATGTTCCCCGGCTACTTCTAGTGTTGGCGTTAGGAGTAGTTATATGGTCAACCCAGTTACCACTGCCCTATGAGCTGGATTTTTGTACGTCGCAGACTTACTTGTTCCTCTGAGACCCTCGCCATTGGGGTCATAACAGTTTGCCAGGCCAGTATTAAATGTTAAATGCATTGCAGAAGCGGGATTATAAGAAAGAAAGTTCTGAGGTTTTTTTTTTTCTCTCTCTCATTTTTTTTTCTTGTCCCCTTTACCTCTGAGTGGCTTGTGTTTGCTGCAGACATGAATGTCCAGACCTTGATTACAAGTGTGGATCAGCTTGCTGCTCGTGTGCAGGGCATACAAGAGTATGTTATCAGAAATCCTGTGTCAGAACCTAAGATACCGATTCCTGAACTGTTTTCCGGAGACCGATTTAAATTTAGAAATTTCAGGAATAATTGTAAATTGTTTTTGTCCCTGAAACCCTGTTCATCTGGAGACTCCGCTCAGCAAGTAAAAATTGTTATTTCTTTTTTACGGGGCGACCCTCAGGATTGGGCTTTCTCGCTGGCGCCAGGAGATCCGGCATTGGCTGACATTGATGCGTTTTTTCTGGCGCTCGGTTTGCTTTATGAGGAACCCAATCTTGAGATTCAGGCAGAAAAAGCCTTGCTGGTGATGTCTCAGGGCCAGGACGAGGCTGAAGTGTATTGCCAAAAATTTCGGAAATGGTCCGTGCTGACCCAGTGGAACGAGTGTGCATTGGCTGCAAATTTTAGAAATGGCCTTTCTGAAGCCATTAAGAATGTGATGGTGGGTTTTCCCATTCCCACAGGTCTGAATGATTCTATGGCCCTGGCTATTCAAATCGACCGGCGGTTGCGGGAGCGCAAGACCGCAAATTCCCTCATGGTGTTGTCTGAACAGGCACCTGATTTAATGCAATGTGATAGAATCCTGACTAGAAATGAGCGGAAAATTCATAGACGCCAGAATGGCTTGTGTTACTACTGTGGTGATTCTACACATGTTATCTCAGCATGCTCTAAACGTCTTACTAAGGTTGTTAGTCCGGTCGCCATTGGTAATTTACAACCTAAGTTTATTCTATCTGTAACTTTGATTTGCTCACTGTCATCGTATCCTGTCATGGCGTTTGTGGACTCAGGTGCTGCCCTGAGGCTTATGGATCTGTCATTTGCCAAGCGCTGCGGATTTGTTCTTGAGCCATTGGAAAATCCTATCCCTCTTAGGGGTATTGATTCTACGCCATTGGCAAAAAATAAACCGCAGTTTTGGACACAGGTTACCATGTGCATGACTCCCGAACATCGGGAGGTAATACGTTTTCTTGTTCTGCATAAAATGCATGATTTGGTTGTTTTGGGTTTGCCATGGTTACAGACCCATAATCCAGTCTTGGACTGGAAGGCTATGTCAGTGTCAAGTTGGGGCTGCCATGGAATTCATGGAGATTCCCTGCCCTTGTCTATTGCTTCTTCTACGCCTTCGGAAGTTCCGGCGTATTTGTCTGATTATCAGGATGTCTTCAGCGAGTCTAAGTCCAGTGTACTGCCTCCTCATAGGGAATGTGACTGTGCAATAGATTTGATTCCTGGCAGTAAGTTTCCTAAGGGGAGACTGTTTAATCTGTCGGTACCTGAACATACCGCGATGCGTTCATATATCAAGGAGTCTCTTGAGAAGGGGCATATCCGTCCTTCTTCTTCCCCTCTTGGTGCGGGATTCTTTTTTGTGGCCAAAAAGGACGGATCTTTGAGGCCTTGTATTGACTATCGGCTTTTAAATAAGATCACTGTCAAATTTCAGTATCCTTTGCCGCTGTTGTCAGATTTGTTTGCCCGGATTAAAGGTGCCAAGTGGTTCACCAAGATAGACCTTCGTGGTGCGTACAACCTTGTGCGCATTAGGCAGGGCGATGAATGGAAAACCGCATTCAATACGCCCGAAGGTCATTTTGAGTACTTGGTGATGCCATTTGGGCTCTCTAATGCCCCTTCAGTTTTTCAGTCCTTCATGCATGACATTTTCCGGAAGTATCTGGATAAATTTTTGATTGTTTATCTGGATGATATTCTGTTTTTTTCTGATGATTGGGACTCGCATGTGGAGCAGGTCAGGATGGTTTTTGAGATTCTGCGTGAAAATTCTTTGTTTGTAAAAGGCTCAAAGTGTCTCTTTGGTGTACAGAAGGTTCCCTTTTTGGGGTTCATTTTTTCCCCTTCTGCTGTGGAGATGGATCCAGTCAAGGTCCGAGCTATTCATGATTGGACTCAACCCTCGTCAGTTAAGAGTCTTCAGAAGTTCTTGGGTTTTGCTAACTTCTACCGTCGTTTTATCGCAAATTTCTCTAGCGTTGTTAAACCGCTGACGGATATGACCAAGAAAGGCTCTGATGTAGCTAACTGGGCTCCTGCTGCCGTGGAGGCTTTCCAGGAGTTGAAACGCCGGTTTACTTCGGCGCCTGTTTTGTGCCAGCCTGACGTCTCACTTCCCTTTCAGGTTGAGGTGGATGCTTCGGAGATTGGGGCAGGGGCCGTTTTGTCGCAGAGAGGCCCTGGTTGCTCTACTATGAGGCCTTGTGCCTTTTTCTCTAGGAAGTTTTCGCCGCTCATCCTGATCGCCCTGGTGGTCTTGGTGAGGGTTCGGTGACCCCTCACTAAGGGGGGGGTACTGTTGTGAATTTACCTTTTGGCTCCCTCTAGTGGTTACTAGTGATTTGACTCTGGGTATGTCATTCATCCCTTGTATGCTCACCTGGGTCGTTAGGTCAGGGGTGTTGCTATATAAGCTCCCTGGACCTTCAGTTCAATGCCTGGCAACGTTGTAATCAGAGCTAATCTGTTGTGCTCTTGTCTACTGATCCTGGTTCCTGCTAAATTAAGCTAAGTCTGCTTTCTTGTTTTTTGCTATTTGTTTTTGTTTGCATTTTTGTCCAGCTTGTACATAATCTGTATCCTAACCTTGCTGGAAGCTCTAGGGAGGCTGGAGTTCTCCCCCCGGGCCGTTAGACGGTTCGGGGGTTCTTGTATCTCCAGTGTGGAATTTTGTTAGGGTTTTTGTTGACCATATAAGTTATCTTACTACATTCTGCTATTAGTAAGTGGGCCTCTCTTTGCTAAACCTAGTTCATCTCTGTGTTTGTCATTTCCTCTTACCTCACCGTTATTATTTGTGGGGGGCTTGTATCCGACTTTTGGGGTCTATTCTCTGGAGGCAAGAGAGGTCTTTGTTTTCCTCTTCTAGGGGTAGTTAGTCCTCCGGCTGGCGCGAGACATCTAGCGACCAACGTAGGCATGTTCCCCGGCTACTTCTAGTGTTGGCGTTAGGAGTAGTTATATGGTCAACCCAGTTACCACTGCCCTATGAGCTGGATTTTTGTACGTCGCAGACTTACTTGTTCCTCTGAGACCCTCGCCATTGGGGTCATAACACACAACCTATTCTGACGTCTGAATCCTTGTCGTTCCGTTTTAGACAAAATCCTGTCACACTGCATTGGCTCAGGACTCTGCTCTAAGGACGACGCCACAGCATGCACAGTTTGACGCTCCCGCAAGCGCCGATCAATCTGAATGGCCAGAGACATAGAATCACTCAGACCGGAAGGCGTGGGAAACCCCACCATAACATCTTTAACGGATTCAGAAAGACCCTTTCTGAAAATTGCCGTCAACGCATCATCATTCCATTTAGTCAACACAGACCATTTTCTAAATTTCTGACAATACAATTCTGCCGCCTCTTGACCCTGAGACATGGCCAACAAGGTTTTCTCCGCTTGATCCACAGAATTCGGTTCATCATATAATAATCCTAAAGCCTGAAAAAAGGAATCTACATTAAGCAAGGCCGGATTCCCAGATTCCAGGGAAAATGCCCAATCCTGTGGATCGCCACGCAGCAGGGAGATGACAATTTTAACCTGCTGAATGGAATCACCGGAGGATCGCGGTCTCAGAGCAAAAAACTGTTTACAATTGTTTTTAAAACCCAAAAATTTGGACCTATCACCAAAAAACAAATCAGGAGTAGGAATCTTCGGCTCTAAAGCAGGAGTCTGAACAATATAATCAGAAATACCCTGTACCCTAGCAGCAAGCTGTTCTACACGAGAAGCTAATTCCTGAACATCCATGCTGGCACAAGACTCCTCAGCCACCCATAAATAAAGAGGGAAGAAAAGACAAAACAGACTACAGAAAAAAAAATGGCTCAACACCTTTCTTCCCTTCTTCTGAGATGCATTTAACTCATTATGGGCCAGTTGGACTGTTATGATCTGGTGACCTTGGAGCCGCATGAAAACTTTCTCTAGAGTCAGTGGAACCTGTACTGACCGCAAATCCTGAACTAACACCGCAACTAGAAGTAGCCGTGGGGTGTGCCTAACAAACCCTAGACACCTCGACACAGCCGGAGGACTAAATACCCCTATAGATGGAAATAAGAATGCTATCTTGCCTCAGAGCAGACCCCCAAAGGATAGGCAGCCCCCCACGAATAATGACTGTGAGTAGGAGAAGAATAGACACACGCAGGTAGAAAACAGGATTTAGCAAAAGAGGCCACTCTAGCTAAATAGGAAAGGATAGGACAGATTACTAGGCAGTCAGTATTAAAACCCTTCCAAAAATATCCACAACAGATAATACAAAAAGTTCCACAATCTAACTAAAGACATGGAATGTATATCTGCCACTCCAGAGAATCCAACAAGACTGAGAAAATACTGACACAATCTAAGCTGGACAAGAAAACACAAAGAATAGCACTGAATTGTGAAGCATATAGCATGTGTGCCACAGGAAAAAAAAACAGACACTTATCTTTGCTGATTTGGCAGAAAGGCAGGAGGAACCAAGCAGAGGTCCAACACCTCCCAACAACAATCGACAACTGGCAAGGACTAATGAATCCTGCACACCTAAATACCCCAGTCAGAACTGCAATTAGCAGACACACCTGACCAGGACTGCAACCCAGGGACAACTGCATTACCACCTACTACCACCGGAGGGAACCCAAAAGCAGAATTCACAACAGAGATGCTGGACACTGGGGGCAGAGATGCTGGACACATTGGGGCAGAGATGCTGGACACTGGGGGCAGAGATGCTGGACACTGGGGGCAGAGATGCTGGACACACTGGGGCAGGACTGGAGACAGATGGGGCAGTATTGGAGACATGGGCAGAATGTAGATACGGGGCATGATTGGAGACACGGGGCAGAATGAAAGACATGGGACAGGATTGGAGACAGATCGTGCAGGATCATGGGGCAGGATGGATACGATGGAGACTGATGGGGCAGGATGGGGAGATCATATGGGGCAGAATGGATACTCATGAGAGCAGGATGGGAGAACATATGGCTGGAGCCAGGAATGAGATACACGGGGCCAGGATGGGGGATATTATTATTACCATAGGGGCTAATTAAGGGATATTATTACTGCTGTGATGTATTTATTTTATTTTTTGAGGACACTGTTTTAAATGGGGGGGCAGTCCTGTTATTGTGTAGAGTGACACTATGTTGCCTCTTTTTCTTCATGTGGTGTAATGTAGAAGTTGTGAAAAATTAAGTAATGTGTTCTGCAAGCGGAGCTCGAGATAACTGTGTTATTTCCTGCAGAAACGAGTCCTGGCTGGATAAAGTGATGGCGGTCTGTGCTGGATGAAAGATGAAGGACTTCACCTAGAGACGTCACTGGTGAGTCAGTGTTACCTATACACTGACACTATACACTGTATACTATATACAGAGGTCCTCTGTATAATGTCACCGGTGATCACTGTATTACCTCTACACAGACACTGCATACTAAGTACAGATCTCCTGTGAATACTGGCACTTATGGTGATAGTATTTTTTTGTTTTTTTGTTTTTTTTCTTCCTAACTGAAGGGTAAATTGACTAGATCAATGGATGTTTGACAGGTTATAGTTTCACACAGCAACTATTTTTCTGGAATAATCTGGTTCAGGTATAAGATGACCCCGTCGCATGACCCCATCACGTGACCTCGTCACATGACCGGGGGGCCCATAGTGTCGAACAGCCCGGGGCCCTGGCTACCCTTAATCCACCCCTGGGTTCTTAACATAAATTTGAAGTGTATGAAGTCTTCCGGTGTGCGACTTTTCCTCCATAAGGTTCAGAGAGTTTTTCAGAAAGTAATTGTGTATGAAAGGAAGCTTGTTACATACATACCGTGGATTCCAAAGGGCACAAATAAAAGGAGATGAAGGAGTGTAACTAATATTAATAAGGTTAGTAAGGTTTCGATGTGAGGTGAGGTAGGGTAGGGGTTGAGGTTGGGGGATGGTGGCCCAGGGTTGGGGGAGATGTCCCCTGAAATCAGTAGGAGTAGGAAGATAAAGATCAAGTAGGTATTGGAATTGTAGGAAGCTTTTTTGTGCAGTGTGTTTGGGCAAGATGGACTGAGGTTTGTCAGGAAGGTGAGAAGTGCATGGGAGCTGTACATGGGAGAGGGAAGGAGAGAGGAGCTGATGTATATGAGCCGTGATGCACATGCGTGCACCCCTAAGGAGATGTCCAGAATGCTGGGTCAGAAGATATGGATTGTGGCAACGGATTAGGGATAATTTGGCAGTTGGGGCCAGCACAACAGGGGGTTGTTAGATGATCAAAGACATTGGGCCGGGCTACCTCTATTTGCTATAGCACTTTCCACCAGATAATATCTACACTGATCCCAGTCATGGATATGCAACAGTGAGTATTGAGTACAAAGCACCAAATGAATTATACCAATGAATTAGCAGGCACATTAAAATATGTTTCTAGATGGTAAAGTGGCAGATGACAGACAGCAGACAGCAAGCAGAGAGAAGTTCTACCATTAGAATATATTGCAGGAGATGAGACAGCAATCAGAGGTCGGAGGATGTACCATTAGAATATATTGCAGGAGATGAGACAGCAATCAGAGGTGGGAAATTGTACCATTAGAATATATTGCAGGAGATGAGACAGCAATCAGAGGTGGGAAGTTGTACCTGTGTGAAGAGAGAAAATGGATTTTAGTTCTTTGCCATGGAATAACTGCTTTATCTCGATGCTTATCTTTGGGATGCTTTGCTTCAGGGATGTTTGCGTGCACCCCCACAATGAATTATAATTTGTTATGCAATTTCTCCTGAATTTGAGAGTGCACTATATGTGGTTGTACTCAACTGTTTTAGCACATGGAAGGGGTCGGATGGGATAGAGCACTACTTGGCTTTTAGAACTCAGATTTCCATTGAATAGATTGTGGACTTCATTAGCCGAGTCTCTGAGATGCCAGAACAGCAGAAACCCCCAAAGGTGACCCCATATTGGAAACTTCACTGCTTAAAGGGACTCTGTCACCCCCTCCAGCCGTTATAAACTAAAAGAGCCACCTTGTGCAGCAGTAATGCTGCATTCTGACAAGGTGGCTCTTTTAGTTATTGGTGCAGTCAAAGCAGAAATAAAGCGTTTTATTATTTCGCAAAAATACCTGTCTTTAGCCCTGGAGGCAGGTCTTAACCCCCCTGCTGCACACGCCACACTGCCGTCACTCAAGGCTTCTTTGGCGCCGGGTGCCGCCCCCTCCGCGCTGTTTTCAAATCAAATCCGGCGCCTGCGCTGTTTTGTTCTGCCTGGGGCAGGCGCAGTGAACGCTGCCCATCTGACCTCAGCCTGTGCGGTCATCCAGCTTGTGAATCCCAGCCCCGCAGTGTGTTATGCATTATGCACAGTGCGGGGCTGGGATTCACAAGCTGGGTGGCCGCACAGGCGCAGTCTGCGAGACTGCATCTGAGGTCAGACGGGCTGTTGGTCTGTTGGTGACCCTAAGGTATGTAATTGTGAAAAACAAACACATGTTCATAGTATTATTGTTAGAAAACCCATGTACTAATTTTTTTATTTCCATTTTCTGTTCAGCAGATTCCTGGCTACCGGAGAGACCTTATCATCTCTCCATTTCCAGTTCCGTATTGGAGTGTCCACCCTTTCTGGGATTGTTGGAGACACCTGTAGGGCTTTGTGATGTTCTGCGTCAAGAATTCCTCCCCCAACCCACAACTGAACTCTGGCTTGAAAATGCTGAAAAATTCCAGGACATTTGTAATTTTCCTAACTGTGTTGGGGCTGTGGAAGGCAAGCACACTCGGATTATGAAACCTGCTGGAAGTGGAACTGAGTATTTTAATTACAAAAAATACTTTTCTATTGTTCTCATGGCGATTGCAGATGCTGAATGTCAATTTGTCGCCGCGGATATTGGCTCATTTGGACGAAATGACTCAGACTTTCAAAATGTCATGTCGGACGCTATTCACACTAGGGCATCCGACAGACAGCGGTAATTCCACTTACGTCTACTATACGCTCAGTGGCGCCGACTAGACTTGATCCAGGTTGCTCGGGGTTAATCTAGCTGGTAATCGGGTTGGAGGCTGGGTCACGCCCACGGCCTTTAAATAGTCGTGCTGGACTTTGGGCGTCGCCGATTATAGCTTGTGCCTCGAGCCTAGTGATACTGGTCTGGAGTGGTGGTCTTGGAGAAGAAATATCGTATCTGGTGGTGTATTATCCTTTGTCATATTTCTCCTTCCTATATTTGTATTTGTTTTGCCCTGTGCACATTATTGTGTTTCCCTGTGTGCCTGCGGCGTGGTGCATTTTAAGTTTTCCCTGTCTGTGCTTTCTGTGGGGGTTGGTGTGTGGTCTCTTCACTGGGTGGCGGGTGGTGGTTTCAGCATAGGGCTGAAACAGGAGTTAGGGCCAGGCCTGGTGGCCCAGACAAGCACACCATTAGTGTAAATTCTGGGAGAGGGACAGACAGGGTTTCCCCTAGTCTGAGGGATATCGCAGGGGCCCGGGTAACCAGCCTTAGGCTCCCTAGGCATCCCCGTGACATTATAATCGGCCCAAATTTTGTATTCCATGGATCCCATGACTTCCATAACCCGTCAGTTGGAGGCGCTGTCCTTACAGGTCACTGAGTTGAAGGGGGCGGTTCAGCAACACGGCCTAGTAGTATCTAATGTGCAAGCTGAAACTGCAGGTAGAGTTGCAGAGCCAAAGATCCCTTTGTAGCGCCCCCACAGCCGCAGGGCCGAGGGGTACCCGGTACCGGGCCTCTGAGTCTCTGCTCTGGGGTTGTCACGGTGGCTAGACCCGGTCCGTGACCCTGCTGAGGGGCATACAGTGATAGATGTAGATAGTGGTGGGGGTGCGGTGCAGTAAATAACGAGGACACCAGGTTGCAGTCTCTTTACCTCTTTACTGAAGGTCTCTGGGTCCTCAGTCCGAAATACGGTTCACCAGGCTGCGCAAGTCCGGCCGGTCCGATGGCACCTCCAGAGTTCTCCTTGCAGGTGGAAATCTGTGCCTTCCTGCTAGCGCTATGTGTTGTGGTCCTCCCCTGCTGTGCTTACGGGATAGTCCCCACAACTGTTGTGTCTGTTTCTCGTGTTCCCTCACAACAACTCGATTAGATGATGTTCTGCTAATCCTCCGTCCCTCCCGGTGTTATGGTTGGGACGCACCCGTATGACGGGTAGGCTCGGAGCTCTTCCAGGACCCTAGAGTCGCCCCTCTCCACAGGTTGCCCCCCAAGTCTGCATAGGTGATTTAGGTGAGACAGCCCGCCTGTGACTGACTGTCCTGCCGTTGGTTTGAAGTATTGCTTGGAGCTAGATATATGAATACTTCCTCGGCGTTCCGGCCGCCGGTTGTGCGCCTCAGTAGGATGTTGCCTCGGTCTTACAGCACGACTCCTACTGGTATTCTCCTTCTTGCTTTGATCTCGTTTCTCACTCAGCACAATATATCTCGCTTCTGATCCTTTCTTAGGGCACCGCCGCTATGCTGAGCAGGCACGGTCCCGTGACGTTCTTTCTTGTTGCCAGGCCTCTGTCAGGGTCCCAAACCTGACAGGGACCCTACCGAATCTTCCCCACAACACCCCCTGCCACAAGGTGTTGCCTGGTTCCAACCCAGTCAGCTTTCTGAACTAACTTCCTGCCTGACCCCCAGTTACCCACACGGTGAGGAGTGGCCTAATAAATAGCACCCTTAGCTCCCCCTGGAGGCCCGACTGTGAAATGTATTGGTGTATGTGATACCTGGTCAGATGAACTCCTTCAGTGCCATCAGACGTACCATGGCCCCCCTTAGCGGCGGAGCCACAGTACTGCAACGACCAGGACTCTGGGGCGCTGCACTCCCCCCCGGTTAAATCCAGTACTCCGGGACTGGGAAGAAAACAACAATACATGTCAGCAAACAGACATACAATTTTTGTGAGTGCAATAACAATAAGCATATTTGAACAGAGCTTCCCTTTATGGGAGGTGAGGACACTTAAACGTTACAAACATGGTTAAATACTTTCAAATAACTTTTCTTACCCAACCGGGTATTCTACTAAGTGCAAAATTTTTAAACATTAATTCAACATTGCCTTTAAGGATGTACACTCTGAATCCACTAAAGACCTTCTTATAACACATTATAAGGCTTAAGCAACTGTGCTACATTCTCCTACTTTATGTCTGCAGTACCGCCTGTCCTAACGGCTCCAGACCTACTGCCTCTCCTTTCTATTACAGGACCGCTCCTTTCAGCCCGAGCCTTCTGTCCTTCCACTACTATACACAGTATAGAACATGTTTTTCCTTCAGTTGGAGATTACTGAGCCATCCCTATATGGCTCCTAAGAGGACTCACCACTAACCCCTACGGGTTCACTTCCTGTCCTCATCCTTCTATTAACATTATTGAACATTTCTTACAATTAACTAATTGGTTACATTTAACTTTCACATATCAACATTATTACTTCTTCTTTCAAAGCATCATCATTCCTTAAGTGCTATCGATGAACATCCCCTTTAAGAGGGGACCAAGTCTCTATGAGGTGGTGCAACTTTTCCAACTGCAAGTCCGTATGCAGCAAGGACTCCAGTACAAGTTCCAATAACCGTATCTTCGCAAAGAGTCCGTCTTTTATATAAAACCAGTAGAGAGCACCTTTAAGAAGGTGCAACTATGTACAAGGAGTTTGTATCATGCATTGTTCATGATTCAACAGTTTCTTAGTAACGGAACAAAAGGTAGAAAACAAACCACAAAGCAGAAACAGTAGGGATCCCGGGTCAACAAAGGGATCCCTTTAAGAGTTAACCCTGGACGGGTTTTAGCAGCAAAATAGCAGAGAAAAACAAACAGTTAACTATTTACAATCTTCGGTTCTCCGAGGTTTAGTTGGACGGCTTCCAGGGCTGCACCTGGCACTTAACCCCTCTTGGCCTGGGAAAAGTGAGGTCCAGGGTTACACCCAGTGCTGGACAAACGCCGTTAATCCGTCCTTCTTGTACGGTTAAATCATGCGCAGCGATGGAGATCTGCGCAGCTTGAGTATGGGCATCTGCTGCAGCAGAGGTAGTGGCTGCTGCAAGATCAGTCACTGGAACGGAGTCAGCAGCTGTGGCACTAGCAGTCACTGGAGTGGTGTCGGTCGTCAGGGCAGGGTCGTCCTTCATACCTGCTTCAGATGCGGTCCCTCCGGTGCCGGTCTGCTCCGTCTGCGCTGGGGTCAGGAACGCTGGTTGCGGGGCCTTGTGCTGCGACGTTGTCATCTCTGCTTGCATCATCTCGCTTTCCGGCAGGGCCTTGCCTTCTGGCTTCGGAGCGCTGGAACTTCTTTCTTGCTCCGGACCAAGCGAGGCTGCCGACAGGCGTCTGGTGAGGCTCCCGATGATGGTCTTCTTCCACCCGGCCTCAGTGCTCAGCTGCGTCTGCAGGAGTTGGTGGATCAGCCCGTCCGCTCCGGTCTGCAGGAGGTCAATATCAGCGGTGGAGGCCTGGTTGCGGTGCCCCTCCGGGTAGCTGGGGGAGTCCTCTGCTCCTACCCCACGCTCCGGCTTCGGGCGGCTTGCCATGGCGTCCTCCATGTCGCTGACTTCTTCTTCCTGGTCCTTTTCCCGCTCTCTCCTTCGTGGGCGGTTTCGTTTTCGTGGTCTCCGCCCTCCATTGAGGATCAGGAGGCGGATCTCGGCTGCTGACGGACACGTCCTCAAGGGGCCGAAATATTTAGACTGGGCGGCCATTGTCTTTCGCGCTCTTCAGCGTGTTCACGCCCACTTCCACGCCCTTCTTCTCCTGCGCTCTCCTTAGCGCTGTAATGGCTGCGGTTTTGGCGGGAACTTTTGGCGGCAAGTGGCAATCCACAGTCTTTGCAATAATTCACAGTCCAAGCACAACAAATCACAGTAAATCACAGTTCCAAGGCACACATGACCTGATTCTTCAGGCTTAAGTAGATCCTGTTCGTGACGCCAAGTTGTAGCGCCCCCACAGCCGCAGGGCCGAGGGGTACCCGGTACCGGGCCTCTGAGTCTCTGCTCTGGGGTTGTCACGGTGGCTAGACCCGGTCCGTGACCCTGCTGAGGGGCGTACAGTGATAGATGTAGATAGTGGTGGTGGTGCGGTGCAGTAAATAATGAGGACACCAGGTTGCAGTCTCTTTACCTCTTTACTGAAGGTCTCTGGGTCCTCAGTCCGGAATACAGTTCACCAGGCTGCGCTGTCATGATCTCTGCAGGCAGAGATCATAGCAAGCCTATAGAGGGACAAGCTCTCGGAAGATGGAACTATACTGACCATGAACTAAGCCTGCCGCGCAACTAGAAATAGCCAGGTAGCATTTCCTATTTATAGCTAGATGCCCAGCTCTGGCCTAAGACCTAAATAGCTAGCAGAGGGAAATATAAGACCTGGCTCACCTCTAGAGAAATATTCCAAAGAAGACAGTAGCCCCCCACATATAATGACGGTGAGTTCAGATGAAACAACAAACGCAGCAGGAAAATAGTCTTAGCAAATTTGAGGTCCGCTTACTAGATAGCAGAAGACAGATAGTATACTTTCATGGTCAGCAGAAAAATACTAACAAAACACCATCCAGAGATTACCTTAAACTCTGGCATTAACTCATAACGCCAGAGTAGCAATCCCTGATCGACGAGAGCTTTCCAGACACAGTAACAAAACTTCAGCTGCGAACTGGAACAAATAGGCAAAACAAAACATGGACAAAAGTCCAACTTATCAGTAGTTGTCTAGAAGCAGGAACAAGCACTGAGAGGCATCAGATAACATTGTTGACCGGCAAGAAACCACCAGAGAAATGAGCTTAAATAGCGACACCCACTACTGATGGAATCAGGTGAAACAGGAAAGAGGATGACAAGTCCAATTCCACAAGCGGCCACCGGGGGAGCCCAGAATCCAAATTCACAACAGTACCCCCCCCTCAAGGAGGGGGCACCGAACCCTCACCAGATCCACCAGGGCGACCAGGATGAGCCCTATGGAAGGCACGAACAAGATCAGAAGCATGAACATCAGATGCATTGACCCAAGAATTATCCTCCTGGCCGTAACCCTTCCAGTTGACCAGATACTGGAGTTTCCGTCTGGAAACACGAGAGTCCAAAATTTTCTCCACAACGTACTCCAACTCACCCTCAACCAACACCGGAGCAGGAGGCTCAAGAGAAGGTACAACAGGTACCTCATACCTGCGCAATAACGACCGATGAAAAACGTTATGAATGGAAAAGGACGCAGGGAGGTCCAAACGGAAAGAAACAGGATTAAGAATCTCCAATATTCTATAAGGGCCGATGAACCGAGGTTTAAACTTAGGAGAAGAGACCCTCATAGGGACAAAACGAGAAGACAACCACACTAAATCTCCAACACAAAGCCGAGAACCAACACGACGATGACGGTTGGCAAAACGCTGAGTCTTCTCCTGTGACAACTTCAAATTGTCCATAACCTGCCCCCAGATGTGATGCAATCTCTCCACCACCGCATCCACTCCAGGACAATCCGAGGATTCCACCTGACCGGAGGAAAATCGAGGGTGAAACCCCGAATTACAGAAAAACGGGGACACCAAGGTGGAAGAACTGGCCCGATTATTGAGGGCGAACTCTGCCAATGGCAAAAAAGCAACCCAATCATCCTGGTCAGCAGAGACAAAACACCTCAGATATGTCTCAAGGGTCTGATTAGTCCGCTCGGTCTGGCCATTAGTCTGAGGGTGAAAAGCAGATGAAAAAGACAAATCTATGCCCATCCTAGCACAGAATGCCCGCCAAAATCTAGACACAAATTGGGTACCTCTGTCAGAAACAATATTCTCAGGAATACCGTGCAATCGGACAACATTCTGAAAAAACAGAGGAACCAACTCAGAAGAAGAAGGCAACTTGGGCAGAGGAACCAAATGGACCATTTTAGAGAAACGGTCACAGACCACCCAGATGACAGACATCTTCTGGGAAACAGGCAGATCTGAAATAAAATCCATCGAGATGTGTGTCCAAGGCCTCTTAGGAATAGGCAAGGGCAACAGCAGTCCGCTAGCCCGAGAACTACAAGACTTGGCCCGAGCACAAACGTCACATGACTGCACAAAGACTCGCACATCTCGTGACAGAGAAGGCCACCAGAAGGATCTTGCCACCAAATCCCTGGTACCAAAAATTCCGGGATGACCTGCCAATGCAGAAGAATGTACCTCAGAGATGACTCTGCTGGTCCAATCATCCGGAACAAACAGTCTATCAGGCGGACAACGATCCGGTCTATCCGCCTGAAACTCTTGCAAGGACCGCCGCAGATCAGGAGAAACGGCCGACAAAATTACTCCCTCCCTAAGGATACCTGTGGGTTCAGAATTACCAGGAGAGTCCGGGTCAAAACTCCTAGAAAGGGCATCTGCCTTAACATTCTTAGAACCCGGTAGGTATGACACCACAAAATTAAAGCGAGAAAAAAATAAAGACCAGCGCGCCTGTCTAGGATTCAGGCGTCTGGCAGTCTCAAGATAAATCAAATTTTTGTGGTCAGTCAATACCACCACCTGATGCCTAGCCCCCTCGAGCCAATGGCGCCACTCCTCAAACGCCCACTTCATGGCCAAAAGCTCCCGATTCCCAACATCATAATTCCGCTCTGCGGGCGAAAATTTGCGAGAAAAGAAGGCACAAGGCCTAATGACGGAGCAGTCGGAACCTTTCTGCGACAACACTGCCCCAGCTCCGATCTCCGAAGCGTCAACCTCAACCTGAAAAGGCAGATTCACATCAGGCTGACGCAACACAGGGGCAGAGGCAAAACGGCGCTTAAGCTCCTGAAAGGCCTCTACAGCATGAGGGGACCAATTAGCAACATCAGCGCCTTGTCTGGTCAAATCAGTCAGTGGTTTAACGACATCCGAAAAACCAGCAATAAATCGGCGGTAAAAGTTGGCAAAGCCCAAAAATCTCTGAAGACCCTTAAGAGAGGAGGGCTGAGTCCAGTCACAAATAGCTTGCACCTTGACGGGATCCATCTCAATGGAAGAGGGAGAAAAAATATACCCCAAAAAGGAAATTTTCTGGACCCCAAAAACGCACTTAGACCCCTTCACACATAAAGAATTAGACCGCAGAACCTGAAAAACTCTCCTGACCTGCTGGACGTGAGAGTCCCAGTCATCAGAAAAAATCAGAATATCATCCAGATATATTATCATAAATTTATCCAGAAAATCGCGGAAAATATCATGCATAAAAGACTGGAAAACTGAAGGGGCATTAGAAAGACCAAAAGGCATGACCAAATACTCAAAGTGGCCCTCGGGCGTATTAAATGCGGTCTTCCACTCATCCCCCTGCCTGATCCGCACCAAATTATACGCCCCACGAAGATCAATTTTAGAGAACCACTTAGCACCCTCTATACGAGCAAACAAATCAGTAAGCAATGGCAATGGGTATTGATACTTAACAGTGATCTTATTCAGAAGCCGATAATCAATACATGGTCTCAAAGAGCCGTCTTTTTTTGAGACAAAGAAAAACCCAGCTCCCAAGGGAGAAGAAGATGGACGAATATGTCCCTTTTCCAAAGACTCCTTTATATATTCCCGCATAGCAGCATGTTCCGGCACAGACAAATTAAACAAACGACCCTTTGGATATTTACAACCCGGTATCAAATCTATGGCACAATCGCACTCACGGTGCGGAGGTAACGACCCAAGCTTGGGTTCGTCAAAGACGTCTTGAAAATCAGAGAGGAACTCAGGGACTTCAGAGGGAATGGACGACGAAATAGAAACCAAAGGTACGTCCCCATGAATACCCTTACATCCCCAGCTCAACACAGACATAGCTCTCCAGTCCAAGACTGGATTGTGAGACTGCAACCATGGCAATCCCAGTACCAAATCGTCATGTAAATTATACAGCACCAGGAAACGAATAATCTCCTGGTGATCCGGATTGATACGCATGGTTACTTGTGTCCAGTATTGTGGTTTATTATTAGCCAATGGGGTGGAGTCAATCCCCTTCAGAGGAATAAGAGTCTCCAAAGGCTCTAAATCAAAACCACAACGATTGGCAAAGGACCAATCCATAAGACTCAGAGCGGCGCCAGAGTCAACATAGGCGTCCGTGGCAATGGATGACAAAGAGCAAATCAGGGTTACAGACAAAATAAACTTAGACTGAATGGTGCCAATGGAAACAGACTTATCAAGCTTCTTTGTACGCCTAGAGCATGCCGATATAACATGAGTAGAATCCCCACAATAGAAACACAATCCATTCTTCCGTCTAAAATTCTGTCGCTCACTCCTGGACAGAATTCTATCACACTGCATACTTTCTGGCGTCTTTTCCATAGACACCGCCAGATGGTGCATCGGTTTGCGCTCCCGCAGACGCCTATCAATCTGAATAGCCATTGTCATGGACTCATTCAGACCTGCAGGCAAAGGGAACCCCACCATAACATCCTTAACGGCATCAGAGAGACCTTCTCTGAAAGTTGCCGCCAAGGCGCACTCATTCCACTGAGTAAGCACAGACCATTTTCGGAATTTTTGGCAGAAAACTTCAGCTTCGTCTTGCCCCTGAGATAGTGCCATCAAAGTTTTTTCTGCCTGAAGTTCCAAATGAGGTTCCTCATAAAGCAAGCCCAAGGCCAGAAAAAACGCATCCACATCGCGTAACGCAGGATCCCCTGCTGGCAATGAGAAGGCCCAATCTTGAGGGTCACCCCTGAGCAAGGAAATCACAATCCTAACCTGCTGAGCAGGGTCTCCAGCTGAACGAGACTTCAGGGACAAATAAAGCTTACAATTATTTCGGAAATTCTGGAAGCTAGCTCTATTCCCTGTGAAGAACTCCGGCAAAGGAATTCTCGGCTCAGATACCGGAGCATGTACTACAAAATCTTGTAAATTTTGTACTTTCGTGATGAGATTATTCAAACCCGCAGTTACACTCTGGAGATCCATTATTGTCAGGTGCATACAGAGCATACAGAGATTAGGAGGAGAGAGAGAAAAAAGACTGCAGCAAGGCAGACTGGAGGAAAAAAAAAAAAAAATTCCAGCAGACTTCTTATAACTCTCCTTTCTCAACCTGGGTCTTTAACACTTTAACTGGCCGGTCAAACTGTCATGATCTCTGCAGGCAGAGATCATAGCAAGCCTATAGAGGGACAAGCTCTCGGAAGATGGAACTATACTGACCATGAACTAAGCCTGCCGCGCAACTAGAAATAGCCAGGTAGCATTTCCTATTTATAGCTAGATGCCCAGCTCTGGCCTAAGACCTAAATAGCTAGCAGAGGGAAATATAAGACCTGGCTCACCTCTAGAGAAATATTCCAAAGAAGACAGTAGCCCCCCACATATAATGACGGTGAGTTCAGATGAAACAACAAACGCAGCAGGAAAATAGTCTTAGCAAATTTGAGGTCCGCTTACTAGATAGCAGAAGACAGATAGTATACTTTCATGGTCAGCAGAAAAATACTAACAAAACACCATCCAGAGATTACCTTAAACTCTGGCATTAACTCATAACGCCAGAGTAGCAATCCCTGATCGACGAGAGCTTTCCAGACACAGTAACAAAACTTCAGCTGCGAACTGGAACAAATAGGCAAAACAAAACATGGACAAAAGTCCAACTTATCAGTAGTTGTCTAGAAGCAGGAACAAGCACTGAGAGGCATCAGATAACATTGTTGACCGGCAAGAAACCACCAGAGAAATGAGCTTAAATAGCGACACCCACTACTGATGGAATCAGGTGAAACAGGAAAGAGGATGACAAGTCCAATTCCACAAGCGGCCACCGGGGGAGCCCAGAATCCAAATTCACAACACTGCGCAAGTCCGGCCGGTCCGATGGCACCTCCAGAGTTCTCCTTGCAGGTGGAAATCTGTGCCTTCCTGCTAGCGCTATGTGTTGTGGTCCTCCCCTGCTGTGCTTACGGGATAGTCCCCACAACTGTTGTGTCTGTTTCTCGTGTTCCCTCACAACAACTCGATTAGATGATGTTCTGCTAATCCTCCGTCCCTCCCGGTGTTATGGTTGGGACGTACCCATATGACGGGTAGGCTCGGAGCTCTTCCGGGACCCTAGAGTCGCCCCTCTCCACAGGTTGCCCCCCAAGTCTGCATAGGTGATTTAGGTGAGACAGCCCGCCTGTGACTGACTGTCCTGCCGTTGGTTTGAAGTATTGCTTGGAGCTAGATATATGAATACTTCCTCGGCGTTCCGGCCGCCGGTTGTGCGCCTCAGTAGGATGTTGCCTCGGTCTTACAGCACGACTCCTACTGGTATTCTCCTTCTTGCTTTGATCTCGTTTCTCACTCAGCACAATATATCTCGCTTCTGATCCTTTCTTAGGGCACCGCCGCTATGCTGAGCAGGCACGGTCCCGTGACGTTCTTTCTTGTTGCCAGGCCTCTGTCAGGGTCCCAAACCTGACAGGGACCCTACTGAATCTTCCCCACAACACCCCCTGCCACAAGGTGTTGCCTGGTTCCAACCCAGTCAGCTTTCTGAACTAACTTCCTGCCTGACCCCCAGTTACCCACACGGTGAGGAGTGGCCTAATAAATAGCACCCTTAGCTCCCCCTGGAGGCCCGACTGTGAAATGTATTGGTGTATGTGATACCTGGTCAGATGAACTCCTTCAGTGCCATCAGACGTACCATGGCCCCCCTTAGCGGCGGAGCCACAGTACTGCAACGACCAGGACTCTGGGGCGCTGCACCTTTACCTGAAAGGTTTGCTGGGGAACGCAGTAAATTTGTTATTTTTCGTGAAGCTTGCAAATTATACTTTCGTATGTGCCCGATCTCCTCAGATAATGAGGCTCAGCGTGTGGGTCTGGTGTTGTCATTACTGAATGGGGACCCCCAAGCATGGGCATTTTCATTACCATCTGATTCAGCTGCATTTAACTCAGTGGAGAGGTTTTTTTCTGCTCTTGGACTCATATATGATGATCCTGACAGATTGGCTCTAGCAGAATCTAAAATACGCGCTCTCCGCCAGGGGGAGCGAATGGCGGAGGATTACTGTTCTGAATTTCACCGCTGGCCGGTGGACACACAATGGAATGACCCCGCGCTGCGGAGTCAGTTTGTTCATGGGGTTTCGGGAAGGGTTAAACAAGCCCTCCTGATGTATAAGACTCCTGCTTCTCTAGAGTCTGCTATGAGTCTTGTCCGCATTGATCGCCGTTTGTGTCAGGGGGCGCAAGAGACGCCGCCTATGGGGGAGGGCGTAGGTGCACGTGAGGTTGCTGCAGGTGAGCCCACGGAGCCTATGCAGAACGCAGGGGTGTCAAATGATAAGCATCGAGCCCCTTTTCTCAGGAAGCAGGGAGCCTGTATTTGCTGTGGTAAAAATGGTCATTATGTAAATGCTTGTCCTCTGTTATCTAAGAAAAACGCAACGGCGGAAAACTTCTAAGCTCAGAGGGTGTGGAGGAGGCCAATCTGAGCTTATGCATATCCTCCATAGTGGTCTCTCAGTGTATGCTCCCTGCCAAAGTTATGATCGCTGGCAGAGAGCTGCCAATCACTGTTTTTGTGGATAGTGGTTCTGCCACTAATCTCATTGATGAGGAGTTTGCGCGCACAGCCGGTTTCAGGATCGAAAAACTGCCTCATCCTATTCGGGTGGTCACCACATCAATGCCGCTCCTCTACCACAGGGGGAGATTACTGAGATTGTGGCTGAGGTTAAACTCCACATTGGGGTCCTACATTTTGAGCAGGTTACATGTAGGGTGCTCAGTAATCTTCCTGCACAAATGGTTCTGGGTTTTCCATGGTTGTCTGTGCACAACCCGGTGATTGACTGGAAAACCCAGGACATAATTCAGTGGGGCGGATTCTGCCAGAATTGCCTGGCCACATGTGTGTCCGCTGTGACTCCTAGCATTCCTGAGTCACTGCTGGATTTCGCGGATGTGTTCTCTCAGAAGGGTTGCTCAGAATTGCCACCACATCGACCCTATGACTGTACTATTAGGTTAAAACCAGGGGCCAAATTGCCGAAAGCTAGGATGTTTAACATTTCTGGTCCTGAGAGGCAAGCCTTAAAAGACTACATTGCTGAGAGTCTGAGCAAAGGGCACATCAGGCCTTCGTCTTCGCCTGTGGCAGCGGGGTTCTTCTTCATTAAGAAGAAAGATGGCGGATTACGCTCGTGTCTGGATTTCAGGGAGTTAAACCACATTACGGTTCGTGATCCATACCCTATGCCATTGATACCTGATTTGTTCAACCAGGTGGCTGGGGCTAAGTGGTTCTCGAAGCTTGACCTCAGGGGGGCGTACAACCTCATAAGAGTCCGTCAAGGGGATGAGTGGAAGACGGCTTTTAATACCCCTGAGGGTCATTTTGAAAATCTGGTGATGCCATTTGGGTAGACAAACGCGCCTGCTGTATTTCAACATTTCATAAATGATGTGTTCTCTCATGTCCTGTGGAAATTCGTTATTGTGTACCTAGATGACATTCTCATTTATTCATGCGACCGTGATACTCATTTAGAGCATGTTAGGCAGGTGTTACAGCTACTCAGAGAGAATAAGCTCTATGCAAAACTTGAGAAATGTGTATTTACGGTTCAGGAGTTGCCTTTCTTGGGTTACATTGTGTCCGCTTCAGGGTTTAAAATGGATGCCGCTAAGGTGCAAGCGGTGCTGCGTTGGGAACGGCCTGATAACCTAAAAGTGCTCCAGCGGTTCCTTGGGTTTTCTAACTATTATAGAAAGTTTATCAAAGATTTTTCTACCATTGCTAAACCGCTCACTGACATGACGAAAAAAGGTACCAATTTCTCCACCTGGTCTGAGGCTGCTGTGCACGCATTCGAGTTCCTGAAGAACAGTTTTGCTTCGGCCCCCATTCTGGTGCAACCGGACGTATCGAAACCATTTACCGTGGAAGTCTATGCGCCTGAGGTTGGAGTGGGGGCGGTGCTGTCACAAGGCTCATCCTTGGGCGAGTTGCGTCCATGCGCCTACTTCTCCAAGAAGCTGTCATCCGCCGAACGTAATTACAATATCGGCAACAGGGAGTTGTTGGCTATCAAGTTGGCTTTTGAGGAATGGCGACACTTTTTGGAGGGGTCGGTCCACCAGGTTACAGTTTTCACCGACCATAAAAATCTGCTTTATTTGGAGTCAGCCAAGCGTCTGTCTCCCAGGCAGGCTCGCTGGGCATTGTTTTTCACGCGATTCAACTTTATTGTTACTTACCGACCTGGGTCTAAAACTACGGCGGACGCCTTGTCCAGGTGTTTTCCGGGGGGAGAACCTCGGGAAGATCCGGTACCCATCCTCCAAAAGGGTGTAGTGGTCTCGGCTCTCACGACCGAGGTTGAGGCTGAGATTGCCGAGGCTCAGGAGGAGGTACCACCAGAGCTTCCCATTAACAAATCGTTCGTACCGCTCCATCTTCGCCTAAAGGTGTTGGGTGAGCATCATGATGCTGTTCTGGCTGGCCACCCAGGGGTGAGGGGTACCTTGGAGTTGGTGTCGCGTCGGTTTTGGTGGCCCAAAATCTGACAGGACGTGGTCTCGTATGTGTCAGCATGCACCACGTGCGCTAGGGCTAAGACGCCCCGCTCCCGTCCTGCTTGCACTCTGCTTCCTCTCGGGGTACCCAGTAGGCCATGGACGGAGATCTCCATGGATTTTATCACAGATTTGCCCTCCTCAGCTGGGAACATGGTCATCCTGGTGGTTGTTGATCGGTTCTCAAAGATGTCGCACTTTGTGTCCTTGCCTTCATAGTTACATAGTTACATAGTTATTAAGGTTGAAGGAAGACTGTAAGTCCATCTAGTTCAACCCATAGCCTAACCTAACATGCCCTAACATGTTGATCCAGGGGAAGGCAAAAAAAACCCATGTGGCAAAGAGTAACTCCACCATGGGGAAAAAAATTCCTTCCCGACCCCACATACGGCAATCAGACTAGTTCCCTGGATCAACGCCTTATCAAGGAATCTAGTGTATATACCCTGTAACATTATACTTTTCCAGAAAGGTATCCAGTCCCCTCTTAAATTTAATTAATGAATCACTCATTACAACATCATACGGCAGAGAGTTCCATAGTCTCACTGCTCTTACAGTAAAGAATCCGCGTCTGTTATTATGCTTAAACCTTCTTTCCTCCAGACGTAGAGGATGCCCCCTTGTCCCTGTCTCAGGTCTATGATTAAAAAGATCATCAGAAAGGTCTTTGTACTGTCCCCTCCTATATTTATACATTAAAATAAGATCACCCCTTAGTCTTCGTTTTTCCAAACTAAATAGCCCCAAGTGTAATAACCTATCTTGGTATTGCAGACCCCCCAGTCCTCTAATAACCTTGGTCGCTCTTCTCTGCACCCGCTCCAGTTCAGCTATGTCTTTCTTATACACCGGAGACCAGAACTGTGCACAGTATTCTAAGTGTGGTCGAACTAGTGACTTGTATAGAGGTAAAATTATGTTCTCCTCATGAGCATCTATGCCTCTTTTAATACATCCCATTATTTTATTTGCCTTTGTAGCAGCTGCCTGACACTGGCCACTGAATATGAGTTTGTCATCCACCCATATACCCAGGTCTTTTTCATTGACGGTTTTGCCCAGAGTTTTAGAATTAAGCACATAGTTATACATCTTATTACTTTTACCCAAGTGCATGACCTTACATTTATCCCCATTAAAGCTCATTTGCCATTTATCAGCCCAAGCTTCTAGTTTACATAAATCATCCTGTAATATAAAATTGTCCTCCCCTGTATTGATTACCCTGCAGAGTTTAGTGTCATCTGCAAATATTGAAATTCTACTCTGAATGCCCCCTACAAGGTCATTAATAAATATGTTAAAAAGAAGAGGGCCCAATACTGACCCCTGTGGTACCCCACTGCTAACCGCAACCCAGTCCAAGTGTGCTCCATTAATAACCACCCTTTGTTTCCTATCCCTGAGCCAGCTCTCAACCCACTTACACATATTTTCCCCTATCCCCATTACTCTCATTTTATGTAACAACCTTTTGTGTGGCACCGTATCAAAAGCTTTGGAAAAGTCCATATACTAACGCGAAGACTCAGGTATTTGTGCAGGAGGTGGTCAAACTTCACGGGGTCCCGTCTGACATTGTGTCTGATAGGGGTACTCAGTTTGTGGCAAAATTTTGGAAAGCATTTTGCTCACGGCTGGGGATCAAGTTGTCGCATTCTTCGGCGTTTCATCCTCAGTCAAATGGTCAGACCGAGCGTATGAACCACAATTTGGAGCAGTACTTACGCTGCTTTGTTTCTGACAACCAGGAGGAGTGGTCGACGTTCCTTCCTTTGGCTGAGTTTGCCATAAATAATCACCGCCAGGAATCGTCTGGGGAGTCCCCGTTCTTTTGTGTTTATGGGCACCATCCTCAATTTTGTACTCTGCGTCAGGGGGGCTCTGCTGGCGTCCCGGAGGAGGACCAGCTAGGAGCACAACTGTCATCTGTCTGGAGGAGAGTGAAACAGCGCTTGCTGAGCGTGGGTACAAGGTAAAAACGAGTGGCTGACAGTAGACGTGTGCCAGGTCCGGACCTGAGTGTGGGTGACTGGGTGTGGTTGTCCACAAAAAACATAAAACTCAAAATACCATCCCTGAAATTGGGTCCAAGGTTTATTGGTCCATTTAGGGTCGCCGCCATCATTAACCCGGTAGCCTGCCGATTGGAGCTCCCTACGGTATATAAAATACACAACGTGTTTCACAGATCTTTATTAAAAAAGGTGGAGGGTTCCGTGGACACGGCGCCGATGCCACCTCCAGTCTTGGTGGATGGCAATTTGGAGTTTGAAGTCTCCAAGGTGGTTGACTCTCGAGTAGTGTGCCGCACTTTACAGTACCTGGTACACTGGCGTGGTTATGGGCCGGAGGAGAGGTCCTGGGTACCAGCCTCGGACATACATGCGGACCAGCTGATCTGTAGGTTTCACCGCCGCCATCCGGACAAGCCGGGTCCTATAAGTCGTGAGGGCCCTGGGGTCCCTCGTAGAAGGCGGGGTACTGTCATGTCGGACGCTATTCACACTAGGGCATCCGACAGACAGCGGTAATTCCACTTACGTCTACAATACGCTCATTGGCGCCAGCTAGACTTGATCCAGGTTGCTCGGGGTTAATCTAGCTGGTAATCGGGTTGGAGGCTGGGTCACGCCCACGGCCTTTAAATAGTCGTGCTGGACTTTGGGCATCGCCGATTATAGCTTGTGCCTCGAGCCTAGTGATACCGGTCTGGAGTGGTGGTCTTGGAGAAGAAATATCGTATCTGGTGGTGTATTATCCTTTGTCATATTTCTCCTTCCTATATTTGTATTTGTTTTGCCCTGTGCACATTATTGTGTTTCCCTGTGTGCCTGCGGCGTGGTGCGTTTTAAGTTTTCCCTGTCTGTGCTTTCTGTGGGGGTTGGTGTGTGGTCTCTTCACTGGGTGGCGGGTGGTGGTTTCAGCATAGGGCTGAAACAGGAGTTAGGGCCAGGCCTGGTGGCCCAGACAAGCACACCATTAGTGTAAATTCTGGGAGAGGGACAGATAGGGTTTCCCCTAGTCTGAGGGATATCGCAGGGGTTCGGGTAACCAGCCTTAGGCTGCCTAGGCATCCCCGTGACACAAAAACTCTGACATGGGCCAACGTTTGTATCATAATTTTCCACAGCCACCATCTCTTCCCAAAACTGAAGGCCCGCCAATGCTGTTTGTTGTGGTTGGGGATGAAGCCTTTCAAATGTGTGCCAACCTCCTAAAACCTTACTCAAGTAGGGACTTGAATCACACCAAACGGATTTTCAACTATTGACTGAGAAGGGCACGAAGAACTGTGGGATGTGCCTTTCTCTTGCAGGTATCTAAATGGCGCATTTTGGGAACAGCCATAAATCTAAAAATTGAGACAATTGATAAGGTTGTGAAAGCGTGTGTTATTGTCAATTACATCCTGGCAAAAGAGCAACTCAATTTAGAACCTGAGGAACTTGTTACATTGCATGATTACCAAGATTACCCTCTGAGGACTACAGTGGAAGTTGCCCAGATCAGGGATAAGTTTGCTGCATACTTTATTTCTGATAATGGACATGTGGCATGGGAAGACGGAATGGTTTAAGCCGCTAAGTATGTACCTGTAATGTAAAAATGTACCTGTAATGTTAAAATGTACCTATAATGTTTGCTGAATTAAATAATAAAATACCTGTAGTAAAACACCCTTTACAAGTTCCCTCAACAATACAATACACACATGTGTGTGATTGCGGCAGCGGCGCTTAAAGAGACAAAGAAAACACAGGTATTGTGCAAAGAAAATAAACATTTATTTAACAAAAAAATAACTGGGTTTAGGATCGGGGTCTATCTGAGGTCTGGGTCACTCAAGGTCGGCTTCCAGGCGGTCAAGACATTTATTGACATCCTGTAGAAGTGTGTTCACATGGGTGAACCCACTCTTTAGTCTAGCACCTTAATCCCATCCTGGAAGACCAAGCTTAAGTGCATAAACTCGGGCATGAGTGTCCTGTCCCAGACCCTCTGCCGCTGATGAGAAGACCCAAAAAAAGCAGCGGCAGAGGGCTGGGAGAAGGGAAAACCTGATGGACCGGCGACTGCTTGTTCCTCAGCCTGTGAAGCCTGACATGTTGCTACATCACTGGTTAATGATTGGGATTGTGCCTGTTCGTTGGCTGGTCGATGAGGGGCTGCTCCAACAGAGGACGATCCAGGTTGTGTGGTGGTGCACCTGGTTCTGTGGTGAAAATAAAAGAAAAAGATTAGTAAAAAACAAAAAAAAGGTTAAATAATAGTAAGACAACACAATAGATACTCACGTTCGCGTAGTAAGCGCAGGCCTCAGAAAAGCAAGGTTACGGTGGTATTTGTATTTTCTTATTATCCTTTGAGCAGCACCGCTTTTAACCTGGTTCTCCTGTCCCATGTCCTTGTTGAAGCCATCCTTTATCGAGCACCAACGCACTCTTATTCTCTTCACTGTGAAGGGGGAAAAAAATTAATTGTAAAAAAATGCACCTACATTTACAGTTTCACTGGCGCGTCACACCACATTGCAATACTTACCAAAATCATTTCTGGTACGTGGCGTGGCATGGTCCCAATCATGCAGCAGTGATCTGGCCACTTCTTCCCAGAGTAGTCGAATAACAACAATGTCGGAGTGCTGACGATCCCAGGTGTCCCACAACGGTACTCGCTCTTGCACAAGGTGAATTAGTTGCTCATTTTCAATGTCTTGTTTAGCTTCTTCCCGATGTGGAACCTATAGATCCAATAAAACAAAATAATTTTAAGCAAAAATGAAAAAAAAAATCAATTACAACCCTGATGAAAAGAATACTTACACCAGGTATTTCCTCGAGTCCTGAGACACATGAGCCCGAGGACCCTGGGAAGAATCATTTCCACTTTTTCCACTTGACTGCTCCTGCTCTTCATCAGTGGAAGGTACCTGTAAAGAGATTACTTTATTTAACACAGGTATAGTGTTGCCAGTCAATACATACCAATCAGTATAGCATATGTGATTACATAATCGGTGTCATGTCCACCCTGGGAAGCAGTCAGTTCTTCACTTGCGGACATGGTTGAAGAGCAGGCAGCAGTCAAGTGAAACACTGCAGAAAAAATAAATGAAACAAAATTTAAACTTAAGAGCCAAACAAAATGTAGCACCCTCCCCCCCAAAAAAAAGGACACCAATACTTACATTACAGACAGTAGTCCAACAGCACAGCAGTCAGCACAGGACAGGGACAGATGGCAGCACCATGACAGACAGCAGCACCAGGAGAGACAGCAGTATCAGGAGAGACAGCAGCACCAGGAGACAACCAGTCTAAAGGAACAGAAAAAAATTGAGAGACAGACATTTTCAAAGGTTCTATACTTACATAGCCAGTGTTGTCCTCACCAGGACGGCAGCACCAGGACAGACGCCAGCAACAGAGACAGCAGCACCATGATAGACGGCAGCACCAGGAGAGACGCCAGCACCAGGAGAGATGGCAGCACCAGGAGACAACCAGTCTAAAAGGAACAGAAAAAAAATTAGTACAAAGTATAGACAGCAGTGAGAGAGACAGACATTTTCAAAGCTTCTATACTTACAGTGCCTAAAAGTAGTATTCAACCCCCTGCAGATTTAGCAGGTTTAATAAGATGCAAATAAGTTAGAGCCTTCAAACTTCAAACAAGAGCAGGATTTATTAACAGATGCATAAATCTTACAAACCAAAAAGTTTTGTTGCTCAGTTAAATTTTTATAAATTTTAAACATAAAAGTGTGGGTCAATTATTATTCAACCCCTAGGTTTAATATTTTGTGGAATAACCTTTGTTTGCAATTACAGCTAATAATCGTCTTTTATAAGACCTGACCAGGCCGGCACAGGTCTGTGGAGTTATCTTGGCCCACTCCTCCATGCAGATCTTCTCCAAGTTATCTAGGTTCTTTGGGTGTCTCATGTGGACTTTAATCTTGAGCTCCTTCCACAAGTTTTCAATTGGGTTAAGGTCAGGAGACTGACTAGGCCACTGCAACACCTTGATTTTTTGCCTCTTGAACCAGGCCTTGGTTTTCTTGGCTGTGTGCTTTGGGTCGTTGTCTTGTTGGAAGATGAAATGACGACCCATCTTAAGATCCTTGATGGAGGAGCGGAGGTTCTTGGCCAAAATCTCCAGGTAGGCCGTGCTATCCATCTTCCCATGGATGCGGACCAGATGGCCAGGCCCCTTGGCTGAAAAACAGCCCCACAGCATGATGCTGCCACCACCATGCTTGACTGTAGGGATGGTATTCTTGGGGTCGTATGCAGTGCCATCCAGTCTCCAAACGTCACGTGTGTGGTTGGCACCAAAGATCTCGATCTTGGTCTCATCAGACCAGAGAACCTTGAACCAGTCAGTCTCAGAGTCCTCCAAGTGATCATGAGCAAACTGTAGACGAGCCTTGACATGACGCTTTGAAAGTAAAGGTACCTTACGGGCTCGTCTGGAACGGAGACCATTGCGGTGGAGTACGTTACTTATGGTATTGACTGAAACCAATGTCCCCACTGCCATGAGATCTTCCCGGAGCTCCTTCCTTGTTGTCCTTGGGTTAGCCTTGACTCTTCGGACAAGCCTGGCCTCGGCACGGGAGGAAACTTTCAAAGGCTGTCCAGGCCGTGGAAGGCTAACAGTAGTTCCATAAGCCTTCCACTTCCGGATGATGCTCCCAACAGTGGAGACAGGTAGGCCCAACTCCTTGGAAAGGGTTTTGTACCCCTTGCCAGCCTTGTGACCCTCCACGATCTTGTCTCTGATGGCCTTGGAATGCTCCTTTGTCTTTCCCATGTTGACCATGTTTGAGTGCTGTTCACAAGTTTGGGGAGGGTCTTAAATAGTCAGAAAAGGCTGGAAAAAGAGATAAATAATCCAAACATGTGAAGCTCATTGTTCTTTGTGCCTGAACTACTTCTTAATACTTTAAGGGAACCAAACAGAATTCTGGGGGGTTGAATAATAAATGACCCTCTGAAAAAACTTTTCACAATTAAAAAAAAAAATAAATAAACAAAGAAATAACATTTTTTTTTGCTGCAGTGCATTTCACACTTCCAGGCTGATCTACAGTCAAAATGTCACAATGCCAAGTTAATTCCAAATGTGTAAACCTGGTAAATCTGCAGGGGGTTGAATACTACTTGTAGGCACTGTACGTCCAGAGTCTTGTGCTTCCATCCAGAGTCTTGAGAGTAATGGACTACCTGTCTCCACACCCCCTTTTATGCATCAGTGATTTTGAGTGGTGGCAACATAGTTTCCTAGACATGATAGTGTGAAGTACGCATTGTGTATCGAACGCATGCGTATGCATGTCCTTGCGTACCAATGCGTTCCAATAGACATTAATGCATTTTTTATGCAATCGTCCGCATGCCAACGATTGCGCAATATTTAACACCTCAAAAAATGCAACATGTTGCGTTTGCCCCACCGTACACCGCGAAACGTTGCATGCAAGTGCAGCGCCCCAGAGTCCTGGTCGTTGCAGTAATATCGCTCTTCCACCAGGGGGAGTGATATTACATCTGATTGTACTAAAGGAGTTCACCTGACCAGGTATCACAAGTCACACACCACACTTCACACTCCAGTCCACCAGGGGGAGCCTTGCTTCTATCTATTAGGGCACTCCTCACACACGGGTAAAACTGGTGGGTTGGATAGGAAGAGAGTCAGAAGTTACCTGGGTTTGACCCAGAGAGGACCTGTCAGGCAGACAGGGGGAGTAGGAGGAACATCTGAGCTGCAGACAGAGGGTCCCTGTCAGGGGTGGGATCCTGACAGAGGCGAAGCACGAGATAGAACGTTACGGAGCTGCGCCTGCACCCATTGCGGCAGGATCCTAAGAAAGGACACGAAGAGAAGTGTATTGTGGAGAGTGAGAAATGAGGTCACAGCACAAGGAGATAATACCGGGAGGAGTTCTGCCCCAAGATCGGCAGCCTCCTTCTGAGGCGCGTAGCTGGTGGCCGGAACACCGAGGGAGTAATTGACTCTACGTATTACTTCAGAGACCGGCAGGACAGTCAATTCCAAGTTGGCTGCCCGACCTTAATACCTAAGAAGACACGGAGGCAAATTGTGGGAGAGGGGCATCACTAGGGTCCCTATAAATAAGCTCCAGGCCTACCCCGTCATAGGGGATGTCCTATCCATACCATCTGGGGGACAGAGAGAGAGAAGATCAGAAACATCCACAAAAGTTGTGAGGACTATCCCATGGTGCTCAGCAAGGAGGTACTACAACACACAGGCGCTAGTAGGAAGGCTACTGATTTCCACCTGGATAAGGGAACTCTGGATGTGCCTTTGGACCGGCCGGACTCTGCTTGCCCGGTGAACGGTACTCTAGACTGTGGACCCTGAAGTCTTCAGTAAAAGTTAAAGAGACTGCAACCTTGTGTCCTCGTTATTCATTGCGCCTTACATCGTCCACCATCACCACCTACACATATGGGAAGCCCTGGGGATATACTTCACCTGTGGGAAGGTATACCATCTAGCTGCCACTCCATCACCCCAGCGGACCCCTAGCAGCGTCGGTCACCCTGACCAAATACCACAGGTGGCGTCACGAACACTAGACAAACTACACCTTTAATTGGGCGCCCCTCAGAAGGGCCACGGACCGGGTCGGGCCACCGTGACATTCCCAGAACCAAGAGGGAAAGACCCGGTACCGAGTACCCCATTGCCCTTGCACGTGGGGGCACTCCACAAACTCACGTCCTTGCATACGCCATGTTAAATATATGCAACCATGACGCATGTGAATCTATGCCGATCAAACGCTGCGCACAAAGATGCAAATGTGAAACCAGCCTAAATTGTTAAGGGCGTTCTCCCCACTGGTATATATAATAAAACAAAGCAAAGTCCAGCTCACCATAGTTGACATCTCTGAATATTCGGAGCACGGAACCGCTGTGTCATGGCTTGGAGGGATCAAAGAAAAAAGGAAAATCCAGCTCAACGAAATAGTGAAAAAAACGTGTCGTTCCTTTATTCACTTCAATAATATATGTGGAGGATAAAAACATCAGCAACAACAGAAATAAAAACAGTATCAACGCGTTTCTGGTGACAGAGCACCCTTAATCATGATATCTGCTATAAGATTTGTCTCATACCTTTATACCAAGATCCGGTGAACACACCGGTGCTGCAGTTGATTAGCATAATTACAATTGTTGAAAAAGTAAAAACACATGTGAGTGCATGCAGAGCAAGATATAAGACAAGACAGAAAACACAAAAACAAATAAAATGGCTAGATGGGAATACAGAATGTTGATCACACAATTGTAAATTATTAGAAAAAATTATTACTGCAGAAATACAGAATATAATTTAACACAATTATATGAGAATGATGAATTTCGTCAAAATAATCTGACATCAGATATAAGAGCAAGCTTAATCCTAAGCAATGTCCACATTGTAACCTGGTATTCTAGCATAGAACCTCAGATAATTCTCTATAACTAGTCGCTATTAGAGACGTTTGGAATAAACGAATAGAAATTCTTCCAAAATTATACAATACTAGTGAAAATGTCACAGTGGATAAACAACTTGTGGCATTCTGAGGTAGGTGATTGTACAAACAATATATACTGAGTAAGCCAGCAAAGTACGCCATCAAGACATGAACACTTTGTCACAGCAGCAGTTCATACGCTCTAAAAGCTCAGGTATATACAGGGAAAAAGCCTGAAGAAAAACCTGAAAAGAATCAGGGTATGTGAGTCATTTCAGATTTGACATATGGACTTAAGGTACCGTCACACTAAGCGACGCTGCAGCGATAGCGACAGCGATGCCGATCGCTGCAGCGTCGCTGTTTGGTCGCTGGAGAGCTGTCACACAGACCGCTCTCCAGCGACCAACGATGCCGAGGCCCCCGGGTAACCAGGGTAAACATCGGGTTGCTAAGCGCAGGGCCGCGCTTAGTAACCCGATGTTTACCCTGGTTACCAGCGTAAAAGTTAAAAAAACAAACAGTACATACTCACCAGCGCGTCCCCCAGCCTCTGCTTCCTGACACTGACTGAGCTCCGGTCCTAACAGCACAGCGGTGACGTCACCGCTGTGCTTTCACTTTCAGTTTAGGGCCGGCGATCAGTAAGAGTCAGGAAGCAGAGGCTGGGGGACGCGCAGGTGAGTATGTACTGTTTGTTTTTTTACATTTTACGCTGGTAACCAGGGTAAACATCGGGTTACTAAGCGCGGCCCTGCGCTTAGTAACCCGATGTTTACCCTGGTTACCAGTGTAAAATATCGCTGGTATGGTTGCTTTTGCTTGTCAAACACAGCGATACACGGCGACCTAGCGACCAAATAATGTGCAGACCTTCTAGCAGCGACCAGCAATTTCACAGCGGGATTCTGATCGCTGCTGCGTGTCAAATACAGCGATATCGCTCCCTAGGACGCTGCAACGTCACAGATCGCTGGCGACGTTGCTTAGTGTGACGGTACCTTAAGAGGACAAAATGTGGGAACTTTTTTTTTACATTGCACCAACTGGGCAACTGTTGCTGAAATAAAAACTTACTATGCTGGACCATGTAAGCAAAAGCAAGCCTCAACTGCTGCAATGTATCCTTGGTGTGAGGCAGTGAGGGGTATCATATGCAAGGGTCGATATGTGTCCCCCAGGATGCAGACGGAGTCTTATTAAACCTGCTGGAGTGCCTTGTGTTCACAGCAGGACGTCTGTGAGTCACAAGGCAAAATAAAATAAAGAGTGGATTGGGTCCAAGTAGTGACTCAGGCCGATTTTTAGGAAAACCCGTTAAGGGCTTTTATTTTTAGAGGAATTTGCAGGTTTGGTAGTCAGGCAAATCCCTCTCTACTCTCTGGGTTTTGGGAGTGGCTCTATGGCCACGATTCCATTTAACCAAGATTTTGCCTTGGGTGTGTCAGTTTTAGAGTTTACAACAGTGGCGTATCCAGGGGGGCAGCCGGGGCATGTGCCCCGGGCACAGCCGACAGGTGGGCGCCAGCGGGCCGCCTGATGATGCGGCGGTCCAAGGAGGCTCCTCGTCGAGTCATACCCAGGGGTCGGCAGGGCCAAGGAGGGGGAGCGCGGGCTGTCTAATTATACTCACCTGCTCCTGGCGCGGTCCCTGCAGGTCCCTGCTTCCCCGGCGCCCCAGCTTCTTCCTGTACTGAGCAGTCACATGGTACCGCTCATTATAGTAATGAATATGCGGCTCCACCTCCCACAGAGGTGGAGCCGCATATTCATTACTGTAATGAGCGGTAACGGTGACCGCTCAGTACAGGAAGAAGCTGCCAGCGCCGGGGAAGCAGGGACCTGCAGGGACCGCGCCAGGAGCAGGTGAGTATAATGGGGAGGGGAGCGCTGCGCTGTGCGATATTCACCTGCTCCTCGTTCCAGCTGCCGCTCCATCTTCGGGGTCTTCTGCAGTGATGCTGAGGTCAGAGGGCACGGTGACGTGGCTAGTCCGCGCCCTCTGCCTGAACGTCAGTGCAGAAAACGCTGAAGATGGAGCGGCGCCGGAACGAAGTCAGGTGAATATTGAAAGTGCCAGGGGCCTGAGCGACGGAGAGGTGAGTATGTGACTTTTTTTTTTAATCGCAGCAACAGCAAATGTGGCAAGTGTCTGTATGGGGCATCTTATGGGGCCATAACGTTTGTGCAGCACTATAATGGGGCAATTGTCTGTATAGAGCATCTTATGGGGCCATAAAGTTTGTGCAGCACTATATGGGGCAAGTGTCTGTGTGCAGCATCTTATGGGGCCATAACGTTTGTGCAGCATTATATGGGGCAAGTGTCTGTACGGAGCATCTTATGGGGCCATAACGTTTGTGCAGCACTATATGGGGCATCTTATGGGGCCATAACATTTGTGCAGCACTATATGGGGCAAGTATCTGTATGGGGCCATAATCAACGTTTGTGCAGCACTATATGGGGCAAGTGTCTGTATGGAGTATCTTATGGGGCCATAACGTTTGTGCAGCATTATATGGGGCAAATGTCTGTATGGAGCATCTTATGGGGCCATAATTAATGTTTGTGCAGCACTATATGGGGCAAGTGTCTATATGGAGCATCTTATGGGGCCATAATCAACATTTCTGCAGCACTATATGGCGCAAATATCTTTATGGAGCATCTTATGGGGCCATAATTAACATTTCTGCAGCACTATATTGGGCAAATGTGTCTATGGAGCATCTTATGGGGCCATTATTAACCTTTATGCAGGATTATATGGGGCTCCTGATTCAATATGGATATTCAAAAACACTTAACCTACTGATGTCTCAGTTAATTTTACTTTTATTGGTATCTATTTTAACATTATGGGGATTCAGGAATGTACCTTGGCTTGGTCATACAGTTTCAATAGAGTTAAGGTTCAAATGGGGGAGGTTTGGGGGGGCGCCAAATTGATCCTTTAAACTCTTTTCTCATCTCTTGGGTCTCGCGTTGTGTCCCTCTTTGGGGCTGGGGCACACCTCTTGGGGTCGCGCAGTGGGTGATGGTATCGGCCGATGCCCCATCCTGCAGGGGGGCCCCGGGCGCTCCTCACTATTCATTGTGTGATCTCTTATCTCAGGTGTTTCCCTCTGTACCCAGTTTGTTGTTGGGCTTTATTCATTTATCCACTGTTGTTAATATATACTGTTCCTTGATCCCGCCTACTCCCTGTTTGTGTTACATCTTTACGTCACTGCTTTTGTTTACTGGCTCTGTGTTATATGCGTTCAACATTTTGAGATACTTTGTAGCTGCGCATAAAGGAAGAGGGTGTTGCCTTTGGGCTGCCCATTGATTCCTTTTTGTAGCCGTAACAAAGGTTTTTTAGAGGCGTGGCTTTTCGCAGCAGGCTCCGTGAATAATACCTACCTATGGAGTACACACTGGTGACAACTTCCGCCCCACTGTGATGATCGGTAATGAAGCTGTGGGCGTGGCCTTAATGTGACGTTTGGGTGATTGGGAGCGGCTATGGGGATGTTAGTGGGCGCGTTCTCATTGTGACACGCCAGGTGTAGCCCCGCCTATAGAACCTGATTGGTCTTTTTATGCTATAAGAACTCAATCATGCCTGACCACAGACTCGCCCCCAGGAGGAAGCAGATGCGAAACGCGCGTTGGGGTAACTGAGGTATAGCGTGCCACTAGGCAGGGGATCAACAAGGGCATCCAGGTAATATGTACCGGGTGGATTGCATATAGTCTCTAGATACTCCAATTATGGGCGATTTATGAAGTGGACGAAAAAAGGCAACTTTTTTGGTCCCACATGGTGCAATTTGGCAGGTAGGGTCTGCCCTGAGCTCTGGAGATTTTGCCTGTGACTAATCTCTTGGTATACTAAATGTTTGGTACTTATAAGGTGGATGGATGTGCAATAGGTTTACAGTCCTACTCCAGGCATATGACGGTGGAAATTTGCTTTATGTATTAATAAAATCTATGTCATGGTAAGAAATTTATATTGATAATATTTACTTTGTATATGATGGAAGTATAAGTATTTAGAAAGAGCATGCACTTGCACCTTTTTTGGTTTAATTTACCAGGGATTATCTTGCATTGTCACTTTATACTCGGAGATACATACCGTAAGGGATTATCATTGCCTCTGGTTGTGGAGGCTCCGGTAACAAAACTATTGATTGATTTTGTCTGGATACCTGCGGCTCCCTTCGCTTGCCTCTAGTGTGATAACGATTCTGGTTTTGAGGCACTTATTTTAATTGTGTGTGTATTTTATATGTTTAATAAAGGTTTATTTTTTAAATTAATAACACTTCTTGACTAAAGCGTAGTTTAATAACTCTGCGGTCAGTATGTTGAGATAAATACTGATTTGGAGCATGCTCAGTGTAAAAAAAACGGAATCCAGCGCTGGATTCCGTCATGTGACGCACCACGATGGATCCTGCTTCCATAGGCTTCCATTCTAGCCAACGACGTATGCCGCAGGATCCGTCGTGGCATGTTTTTCCGACGCAGACAAAAAACGTTTCATTGTAGGTTTTTTCCAGTCGACGTGTTGACAAATTCCAACGGATCCAGTGAACGACGGATGAAACGTGGTCATGTGTCGCGATCCATCGCTAATACAAGTCTATGAGAAAAAAACACATCCTGCGGGCAAATTCGCAGGATCCTGTTCTTTTCACAAAACGACGCATTATGACAGAAAATGAAAGATGGAAGTGTGAAAGAGGCCTAACACAGAGCCAGGAACTTCCAGGCAGCTGACGCATCCAAGAGACACGGCGGTGTTGTTGTCCACGGCAACGGGTTCGGAACACGAACTGTATATATGGAAACCCGGCTGCAATTCGGAGGATACCACTCCTGTATGTGAGTTTGCAAATAAAGACACTGTTTACGTTGAACTTTCTGTGTTTCCTGCCTATCTGTCGCACTGCACCAACCCCATTCCACTACATTGGTAAAAGAGACGTTCATAGTTCAACATTTTACTTCACTGAAGATACGACAGTGGTTTCTTATATTCCCCAAAAAACAAACAGGTCATTCTGATGAGCACAATGCACCATGACAATGCAGTAAGTAGTCGAGATGACAAAAAGGCACAGATTTTATTATATTATAATGCCACCAAAGGGTCATTTGAAATATGAGATCAACTAATAGCTATGTACACAAACGCAAAAGCAACTGGTGTCCAATGGTTTTATTTCATAATGTTCTTGATGTATCTGCCCACAATGCATTTGTTTTATGGCGGGAAATAAACCCCAATTGGAACACCAATAAATTGCATAAAGATTTTGCAAGAATTAGGAAAGTTACTTGTTATGCCTTCAATTTTTGGAAGAAAAGTAAAACCCCGAAGTGAGGGAGCAGTAGTCATAGTAAACTGTATCCAGCAGCATGCTCAAGAACGCGAACCCACGGCCTCCACCACCACTGGAAAAAGCCTAAAAAGGAATATATGCAGTATTTGTCCATCTTCCTGTGATAAAACAAGTACTGCATATTCTAGTTGTAGGAAATATTTATGTAAAGCACGTGTGAGTTATTTCTGTGCAGAATGTAAGTATGATCCAATTCTGTCATCTGAGAGAATCAGATCAAACTAAGCTGACACTCTGAACAGACTTGGATCAGAGTTGGATCGGAGTGTCATTACCATAATAGATCCAATTCTCTTGGAGGAGAGAATCTGCGCTTGTGTGACCCCGGCCTTAATTTTGTTGTCTACAGCTTGCTGCCTAGACTACTGGCCACTAGGGTTGAGCGAAACGGATCAGACAAATTCAAAAATCGCCGACTTTCGGCAAAGTCGGGTTTCATGAAACCCGACCCGATCCTAGTGTGGGATCGGCCATGCGGTCGGCGATCTTCGCCCCAAAGTCGCGTTTCGTATGATGCGTTCAGCGCCATTTTTCAGCCAATGAAGGAGGACTGTTATGGTTCTCAATGGCAAGAGAACATAGCCCAGCAAACATACGAACTAGCTCTTGGAAGGATGGAAACTAAACTGACCATGAACTAAACCTGCCGCACAACTAACAGTAGCCGGGTAGCGTAGCCTGCGTTTTATCCCTAGACGCCCAGCGCCGGCCGGAGGACTAACTAATCCTGGCAGAGGAAAATATAGTCCTGGCTCACCTCTAGAGAAATTTCCCCGAAAGGCAGACAGAGGCCCCCACAAATATTGGCGGTGATTTTAGATGAAATGACAAACGTAGTATGAAAATAGGTTTAGCAAAATTGAGGTCCGCTTACTAGATAGCAGGAAGACAGAAAGGGCACTTTCATGGTCAGCTGAAAACCCTATCAAAATACCATCCTGAAATTACTTTAAGACTCTAGTATTAACTCATAACATCAGAGTGGCAATTTCAGATCACAAGAGCTTTCCAGACACAGAAACGAAACTACAGCTGTGAACTGGAACAAAATGCAAAAACAAACAAGGACTAAGTCCAACTTAGCTGGGAGTTGTCTAGCAGCAGGAACATGCACAGAAAGGCTTCTGATTACAATGTTGACCGGCATGGAAGTGACAGAGGAGCAAGGCTAAATAGCGACTCCCACATCCTGATGGAAACAGGTGAACAGAGAGGATGATGCACACCAGTTCAATTCCACCAGTGGCCACCGGGGGAGCCCAAAATCCAATTTCACAACAGTACCCCCCCCTCAAGGAGGGGGCACCGAACCCTCACCAGAACCACCAGGGCGATCAGGATGAGCCCTATGAAAGGCACGGACCAAATCGGAGGCATGAACATCAGAGGCAGTCACCCAAGAATTATCCTCCTGACCGTATCCCTTCCATTTGACCAGATACTGGAGTTTCCGTCTGGAAACACGGGAGTCCAAGATTTTTTCCACAACGTACTCCAACTCGCCCTCAACCAACACCGGAGCAGGAGGCTCAACGGAAGGCACAACCGGTACCTCATACCTGCGCAATAATGACCGATGAAAAACATTATGAATAGAAAAAGATGCAGGGAGGTCCAAACGGAAGGACACAGGGTTAAGAATCTCCAATATCTTGTACGGGCCGATGAACCGAGGCTTAAACTTGGGAGAAGAAACCCTCATAGGGACAAAACGAGAAGACAACCACACCAAGTCCCCAACACAAAGCCGAGGACCAACCCGACGCCGGCGGTTGGCAAAAAGCTGAGTCTTCTCCTGGGACAACTTCAAATTGTCCACTACCTGCCCCCAAATCTGATGCAACCTCTCCACCACAGCATCCACTCCAGGACAATCCGAAGATTCCACCTGACCAGAAGAAAATCGAGGATGAAACCCCAAATTACAGAAAAAGGGAGACACCAAGGTGGCAGAACTGGCCCGATTATTGAGGGCAAACTCCGCTAAAGGCAAAAAAGCAACCCAATCATCCTGATCTGCAGACACAAAACACCTCAAATATGTCTCCAAGGTCTGATTCGTCCGCTCGGTCTGGCCATTAGTCTGAGGATGGAAAGCAGACGAGAAAGACAAATCTATGCCCATCCTAGCACAGAATGCTCGCCAAAATCTAGACACGAATTGGGTACCTCTGTCAGAAACGATATTCTCCGGAATACCATGCAAACGGACCACATTTTGAAAAAACAGAGGAACCAACTCGGAAGAAGAAGGCAACTTAGGCAGGGGAACCAAATGGACCATCTTAGAGAAACGATCACACACCACCCAGATGACAGACATCTTCTGAGAAACAGGAAGATCCGAAATAAAATCCATCGAGATGTGCGTCCAGGGCCTCTTCGGGATAGGCAAGGGCAACAACAATCCACTAGCCCGAGAACAACAAGGCTTGGCCCAAGCACAAACGTCACAAGACTGCACGAAGCCTCGCACATCTCGAGACAGGGAAGGCCACCAGAAGGACCTTGCCACCAAATCCCTGGTACCAAAGATTCCAGGATGACCTGCCAACGCAGAAGAATGAACCTCAGAAATGACTTTACTGGTCCAATCATCAGGAACAAACAGTCTACCAGGTGGGCAACGATCAGGTCTATCCGCCTGAAACTCCTGCAAGGCCCGCCGCAGGTCTGGAGAAACGGCAGACAATATCACTCCATCCTTAAGGATACCTGTAGGTTCAGAATTACCAGGGGAGTCAGGCTCAAAACTCCTAGAAAGGGCATCCGCCTTAACATTCTTAGAACCCGGCAGGTAGGACACCACAAAATTAAACCGAGAGAAAAACAACGACCAGCGCGCCTGTCTAGGATTCAGGCGTCTGGCGGACTCAAGATAAATTAGATTTTTGTGGTCAGTCAATACCACCACCTGATGTCTAGCCCCCTCAAGCCAATGACGCCACTCCTCAAAAGCCCACTTCATGGCCAAAAGCTCCCGATTCCCAACATCATAATTCCGCTCGGCGGGCGAAAATTTACGCGAGAAAAAAGCACAAGGTCTCATCACGGAGCAATCGGAACTTCTCTGCGACAAAACCGCCCCAGCTCCGATTTCAGAAGCGTCGACCTCAACCTGAAAAGGAAGAGCAACATCAGGCTGACGCAACACAGGGGCGGAAGAAAAGCGGCGCTTAAGCTCCCGAAAGGCCTCCACAGCAGCAGGGGACCAATCAGCAACATCAGCACCCTTCTTAGTCAAATCAGTCAATGGTTTAACAACATCAGAAAAACCAGCAATAAATCGACGATAAAAGTTAGCAAAGCCCAAAAATTTCTGAAGACTCTTAAGAGAAGAGGGTTGCGTCCAATCACAAATAGCCTGAACCTTGACAGGATCCATCTCGATGGAAGAGGGGGAAAAAATATATCCCAAAAAGGAAATCTTTTGAACCCCAAAAACGCACTTAGAACCCTTCACACACAAGGAATTAGACCGCAAAACCTGAAAAACCCTCCTGACCTGCTGGACATGAGAGTCCCAGTCATCCAAAAAAATCAAAATATCATCCAGATACACAATCATAAATTTATCCAAATAATCACGGAAAATGTCATGCATAAAGGACTGAAAGACTGAAGGGGCATTTGAAAGACCAAAAGGCATCACCAAATACTCAAAGTGGCCCTCGGGCGTATTAAATGCGGTTTTCCACTCATCCCCCTGCTTAATTCGCACCAAATTATACGCCCCACGAAGATCTATCTTAGAGAACCACTTGGCCCCCTTTATGCGAGCAAACAAATCAGTCAGCAGTGGCAACGGATATTGATATTTAACCGTGATTTTATTCAAAAGCCGATAATCAATGCACGGCCTCAAAGAGCCATCTTTCTTAGCCACAAAGAAAAAACCGGCTCCTAAGGGAGATGACGAAGGACGAATATGTCCCTTTTCCAAGGACTCCTTTATATATTCTCGCATAGCAGCATGTTCAGGCACAGACAGATTAAATAAACGACCCTTAGGGTATTTACTACCCGGAATCAAATCTATGGCACAATCGCACTCCCGGTGCGGAGGTAATGAACCAAGCTTAGGTTCTTCAAAAACGTCACGATATTCAGTCAAGAATTCAGGAATCTCAGAGGGAATAGATGATGAAATGGAAACCACAGGTACGTCCCCATGCGTCCCCTTACATCCCCAGCTTAACACAGACATAGCTTTCCAGTCAAGGACTGGGTTATGAGATTGCAGCCATGGCAATCCAAGCACCAACACATCATGTAGGTTATACAGCACAAGAAAGCGAATAATCTCCTGGTGATCCGGATTAATCCGCATAGTTACTTGTGTCCAGTATTGTGGTTTATTGCTAGCCAATGGGGTGGAGTCAATCCCCTTCAGGGGTATAGGAGTTTCAAGAGGCTCCAAATCATACCCACAGCGTTTGGCAAAGGACCAATCCATAAGACTCAAAGCGGCGCCAGAGTCGACATAGGCATCCGCGGTAATAGATGATAAAGAACAAATCAGGGTCACAGATAGAATAAACTTAGACTGTAAAGTGCCAATTGAAACAGACTTATCAAGCTTCTTAGTACGCTTAGAGCATGCTGATATAACATGAGTTGAATCACCGCAATAGAAGCACAACCCATTTTTTCGTCTAAAATTCTGCCGTTCACTTCTGGACAGAATTCTATCACATTGCATATTCTCTGGCGTCTTCTCAGTAGACACCGCCAAATGGTGCACAGGTTTGCGCTCCCGCAGACGCCTATCGATCTGGATAGCCATTGTCATGGACTCATTCAGACCCGCAGGCACAGGGAACCCCACCATAACATCCTTAATGGCATCAGAGAGACCCTCTCTGAAATTCGCCGCCAGGGCGCACTCATTCCACTGAGTAAGCACAGCCCATTTACGGAATTTCTGGCAGTATATTTCAGCTTCGTCTTGCCCCTGAGATAGGGACATCAAGGCCTTTTCCGCCTGAAGTTCTAACTGAGGTTCCTCATAAAGCAACCCCAAGGCCAGAAAAAACGCATCCACATTGAGCAATGCAGGATCCCCTGGAGCCAATGCAAAAGCCCAATCCTGAGGGTCGCCCCGGAGCAAAGAAATCACAATCCTGACCTGCTGAGCAGGATCTCCAGCAGAGCGAGATTTCAGGGACAAAAACAACTTGCAATTATTTTTGAAATTTTGAAAGCAAGATCTATTCCCCGAGAAAAATTCAGGCAAAGGAATTCTAGGTTCAGAACTAGGAACATGAACAACAAAATCTTGTAAGTTTTGAACTTTCGTGGTGAGATTATTCAAACCTGCAGCTAAACTCTGAATATCCATTTTAAACAGGTGAACACAGAGCCATTCCAGGATTAGAAGGAGAGAGAGAGAGAAAGGCTGCAATATAGGCAGACTTGCAAGAGATTCAATTACAAGCACACTCAGAACTGAAGGGAAAAAAAAAAAAAAAAAAATCTTCAGCAGACTTCTCTTTTCTCTCCTTTCTCTGTCAATTAATTTAACCCTTTGGGCCGGTCAAACTATTATGGTTCTCAATGGCAAGAGAACATAGCCCAGCAAACATACGAACTAGCTCTTGGAAGGATGGAAACTAAACTGACCATGAACTAAACCTGCCGCACAACTAACAGTAGCCGGGTAGCGTAGCCTGCGTTTTATCCCTAGACGCCCAGCGCCGGCCGGAGGACTAACTAATCCTGGCAGAGGAAAATATAGTCCTGGCTCACCTCTAGAGAAATTTCCCCGAAAGGCAGACAGAGGCCCCCACAAATATTGGCGGTGATTTTAGATGAAATGACAAACGTAGTATGAAAATAGGTTTAGCAAAATTGAGGTCCGCTTACTAGATAGCAGGAAGACAGAAAGGGCACTTTCATGGTCAGCTGAAAACCCTATCAAAATACCATCCTGAAATTACTTTAAGACTCTAGTATTAACTCATAACATCAGAGTGGCAATTTCAGATCACAAGAGCTTTCCAGACACAGAAACGAAACTACAGCTGTGAACTGGAACAAAATGCAAAAACAAACAAGGACTAAGTCCAACTTAGCTGGGAGTTGTCTAGCAGCAGGAACATGCACAGAAAGGCTTCTGATTACAATGTTGACCGGCATGGAAGTGACAGAGGAGCAAGGCTAAATAGCGACTCCCACATCCTGATGGAAACAGGTGAACAGAGAGGATAATGCACACCAGTTCAATTCCACCAGTGACCACCGGGGGAGCCCAAAATCCAATTTCACAACAGAGGACGCAGAGTGTGGGCAGCGTGATGACATAGGTCTCGGTCCCCACCATCTTAGAGAAGGGCATGGCAGTGATTGGCTTGCTTTCTGCGGCATCACAGGGTCTATAAAGGGGCGTGCACGCCGACCGCCATCTTACTTCTACCGATGTTAGCATAGGGAGAGGTTGCTGCAGCTTCATCAGAAGAAGGGACATAGTGTCAGTATTCCGGGTTTTCCAAGTTACCTTGTGAATGATTTTGCCCTTCGTTAAGATGGAGTTTGCTGTTTTTGTCTGCCCTACTTCCTGTTCATTTGTTTAAAACCCGGGTCAGGTGTCAGCCTCTCTGCTGGAGTATTCTGCTTGGTTTCTCCATCAGCTCAGCTGCTTGTTCTGCTGTACTTCTCCCCGTGGCTCTGGACATTCTCTGCCTATGTAAGTTACGCTCTCAATCTGCTGGCTTGGGAACTTAACCCTTGGTTCTCTCCTCCGGATAAGAACTCTATTTTTGGAACTGTGTTTGGGGCTTTGCTGCTGGACTTAGACTGTTTGCTACTTAATCCTTATTTACTCCCCCCGGTGGAGCTATTGGAAATTACATCAGTATAATTCTTTATGTGAACTTGTATCTGGACTTACCCGTGTTTATGCCACAACTGAGATAAACTTGAGAACTTGTTTCTGGACTTACCCGTGTTCATCCCACACCTGGGATTAACCTGAGGACTTGTTTCTGGACTTCCCTGTGTTTACTTCATACCCGGATTTGACTCTTTCTGCACCAGCTGTGTTTGGATCTGCACGTCACCCGTCTCACTCACCTTGCCAAGGACTTTGGCCTAAGAACTCTTCTGTTTTGCTGTATATGGCTAAGGGACTTGTTTCATTGCGAGTTATCAGTATATTGTTTGTGTGTTTTATCTGTGTTACAAATACACTATTTGCTCTAAAGAAACCCGTCTCTGTCTGTTCATTGCCCCATGCTACCAGAATCTTAGAGTTCCTACAATAGTATTACACATAGTTAGCGAGGGAAGATTAACCCAAAACTGCTTGTGCTGTAGCGATTTCCACTGTCCAACACCACCTTTGTTTTGCAGGGACAGTGGAGGCTATATTTTTGTGCATCAGCTCTGTAGCTTATTAGGCTGCCTTATAAGGCTCCCTGATAGCTGCATTGCTGTTTGCACGTTGCTGTGCAAACCAACTGCTTTTTTAAAAGCAAAAATCCTGTTGCTCCTTTCTGCACAGTTACCTTGTTTATTTGTCCACACTTTTGTGTGCAGCAGTCCTTTTTATTGCTGCCATACTTGTCCTGAGATCATTGTAGGGAGATTGAAATTGTACTACAGTCCTTGTATTTTTTTCATATATCTTCCAGCCACTTGCTGCCACTTACATTGCGTTGTTTTATACACTGTGCTTGAGTTTGGGTTCAGTCTCCCCCCCCAAAAAAAGGGAGATACAAATTCTCACGAAGTTGATATATTTCTGTACTGTTAGTTTGCCGTATATCAGCCAGCCACTTGCTGCCACTCACATTGCGTTGTTTTATACACTGGGCCTGAGTTTGGGTTCAGTCTCCCCCCCCCCCCCAAAAAAAAAAAAATGAGATTCAAATTGTCACAATGTGGATATACCTCAGTCCTCTTAGTTTGTCGTATATCAGCCAGCCACTTTCTGCCACTTCCATTGTGTTGTTTTATACACTATGCCTGAGTTTTGGTTCATTCTCCCAAAAAAAAAGTGAGATTCAAATTCTCACAAAGTTGATATATTTCAGTCCTGTTAGTTTGTCGTATATCAGCCAGCCACTTGCTGCCACTCACATTGCGTTGTTTTATACACTGGGCCTGAGTTTGGGTTCAGTCTCCCCCCAAAAAAGGGAGATTCAAATTCTCACAAAGTGGATATACCTCAGTCCTCTTAGTTTGTCGTATATCAGCCAGCCACTTTCTGCCACTTCCATTGTGTTGTTTTATACACTATGCCTGAGTTTGGGTTCAGTCTCCCCCCAAAAAAGGAAGATTCAAATTCTCACAAAGTGGATATATTTCAGTCCTGTTAGTTTGTCGTATATCAGCCAGCCACTTGCTGCCACTCACATTGCGTTGTTTTATACACAGGGACTGAGTTTTGGTTCTGTCTCCCCCCAAAAAAAGGGAGATTTAAATTCTCAACAAGTTTATATACACCTTCTACCTTGTTTTACAGTGCCATATAACGGTTGTTATTTTGGTTAGATTTTCCAAAAAATGAGGAAGTCTGGTGGAAGAGGCCGTGGGCGTAGGTTGCCAGTTGGTACTCATGGTGGTGGTGGTGGAGGTGCATCTGGTGGTAGTGGGAAAAGCACAATAGCACCTAAAGGCTGGAGGTGTTGAGCCAGCGTCATCATCTGGCTACACAAGGCCTCGAAGGCTCCCTTATCTGGGAGTAGGAAAACAGCTTTTAAAGCTGGAGCAGCAGGAAAAAGTTTTGGCTTTCCTTGCTGACTCAGCCTCTAGCTATTTCGCCTCCTCTTCAGAAAGTTCCAAATATAAAAGCAGCGAGTCGTCAGTGGATGCTCCCGGTCAGGAACAAGACGTTTCCTTGTCTCCTTCACCCAAACCAAAAGTGAAGGATGCGTCAGGCGACACTACAGGTTACTCCATGGAGCTCTTTACACATACCGTGCCTGGGTTAGAAAGGGAAATTGTTAACTGCCCATTACAAGATGAATCGGACATGGAGTGCACTGATACACAGCCACAGCTAGATTATTATGCTGTTCCATTGACTCAGATCACTACATTGCCCTCGCAGTGTACTGAGCCAGAATCTGACCCTGATGAGGCTATGGTGCCCCGTCCCGAACGCTATAGCACCTTACACGGTGACACAGAGGAAGTACACATAACATTGAAGAGAAGGTGATAGATGACCCAGTTATTGACCCAGATTGGCAGCCATTGGGGGAAGGGGGTGCCGCTGCCAGTAGCTCAGAAGCGGAGGAGGATGATCCGCAGCAGCCATCTACATCGCAACAGCTGTCATCTGGCAGGCCCGTATCAGGCCAAAATTGTTTGTCAAAAACAAAAACAGTTTTAGGACAGCGTGGTCATCCAGTGAAAGTAGCACAGTGTGCAATGCCTGAAAAGGTATTCCATAGTAGGAAGAGTGTAGTGTGGCAATTTTTTAACCAAGATCCGAATGATCAGTGCAAATTATCTGTAAGAAATGCTCAAAGACCTTTAGCAGAGGGAAGAATCTTCAAAATTTAAATATAACGTGCATGCTTAGACATTTAACCAGCATGCACTTGCAAGCCTGGACTAACTACCAAACGTCCCGTACCGTTGGTGCACCTGCTCAGAATGAAGGTAGTCAGCAACGCTACATTGCTTCCCTCACTGTAAGCCCACCGGTTAGGACCCCACCAGCAGCAAATGTGGAGGTATCGTCGCAAGGCCAAAGCAGTCAGGGAATCACCAGGTTGTTGGTAGGAAACACTGTATGTAGGCCAACATCAAGAATACCATCACCAACCCTCTCTCAATCCGCCATGTTCACCACCCCCACCGCTAGTTCCACCATATGCAGCTCTCCAGTCCAGCTCACCCTACAAGAGACTCTCGTTAGGAAAAGAAAGTTCTCATCCTCTCATCCGCGTACACAGGGTTTGAACGCCCACATTGCTATACTAATCTCGTTAGAGATGATGCCCTACCGTTTGGTTGAAAGCGAAGCTTTCAAAGACCTGATGGCCTACGCAGTACCACGCTATGACCTACCCAGTCGGCACTTCTTTGCGAGAAAAGCCATCCCAGCCCTCCACCAGCATGTCAAAGACCGCATTGTCCATGCACTGAGGCAATCAGTCAGTGGAAAGGTACACCTCACAACAGATGCATGGACCAGAAGGCATGGCCAGGGACGTTACGTGTCCATCACGGCGCACTGGGTTAATGTGGTGGATGCAGGGTCCACAGGGGACAGCCATATTGGGACAGTTCTGCCTAGCCCACAGTCTAGGAAACAGTTGGCTGTAGGCGTTCGCCACCCCTCCTCCTCTTTAAGCGAAAGCTCGTCCACACAGCGCAGTCGCACGACAACGCCATCCGCAGCTGCCAGTGTTGCACACGAGGTGTCCCATTATCGAACAGCTAGTGGTAAGCGTCAGCAGGCTGTGTTACAAATGAAGTGTTTGGGCGACAACAGACACACCGCGGAAGTACTGGCCAAGTACTTGCAGCAACAAACTCAGTCATGGCTGGGCAGTGTACATCTTGAGACAGGCAAGGTAGTCAGTGATAACGGAAGGAATTTTATGGCGGCTATAGCCCTTTCAGAACTGAAACACATACCTTGCCTGGCTCACACCTTGAACCTGGTGGTGCAGTGTTTCCTCAAAACTTATCCGGAGTCACCAGCCCTGCTCCTGAAGGTGCGAAGACTTTGCTCGTACATCCGCCGGTCGCCCGTACACTCCAGCCGTATGCTGAACCATCAGCAATCGCTGAATCTTCCCCATCACCGCCTAATAATCGACGTTGCAACAAGGTGGAACTCCACACTGCACATGGTTCAGAGGCTGTGCGAACAGAGGCGTGCTGTAATTAATTTGTAGGAGGATACACATACAGGGGAAGGCACTTGGATGGCAGACATGGAGTTGTCTGGTGTGCAGTGGTCGAAGCTACAAGACCTCTGTCAAGTCCTTCAGTGTTTTGAGGAACGCACACGGCTGGTAAGTGCAGACGACGCCATCATAAGCATGAGCATCCCACTAATGCGTCTGCTGATGCAAAGTTTGATGCACATTAAGGAGCAGGCATCTGCAGCCGAGGAGGAGGGAAGCCTTGATGACAGTCAGCCATTGTCTGCTCAGGGAACTCTCCTGGACGAGGAGGCAGATGAGGAGGAGGAGGAGGAGAATGATGGGGAAGAATATTTATGGGAGGAGGATGCTTCTCAGGGGGCAATAGAAACTGGTGGCGTTGCAAGCTCAGGTACAGGGTTTTTGCGGGACACAAGTGATGTTGATTTGCAAGAAAGTGCTCCTCAACCCAGCACAAGCAGTGAATTGACACCTGGAACATTGGCCCACATGGCTGAGTATGCCTTGCGTATCCTAAAAAGGGACCCCCGCATTATCAAAATGATGACCGATGACGATTACTGGTTGGCCTGCCTCCTGGATCCACGATATAAAGGAAAATTACAAAATATCATGTGTAGTGTTTCCCTTACTTTGGGTCTTGGGGGACACTCGCTTGGCACGGGAATATTGCATACAGGCTCGGTTTTCTTACAAAACACAGTCTAATCCGGTTTATTAAACTTCATAAACCACGTGACATACAGTCTATTTCATTATATCCATGAACTTATCACGACCACCAGTCTGTTCATGCAGCAGATAAACTTCTCTGCCATATATTACAATCCCCTTGTCCGGGGTTACCTTTCAGGAGTTCCACTCCTCACGCTGACTTCACGTCAGTCCCAGGTCCTCAACACAGACTGTACAGGTCGACAGTCTCACAGCGCTTCCAGGATGTCTCCACTCCCAGGAGACTCTAACACTGACCATCCAGGGCCTACAGCACACAGGCCACTCAGTGCCAAAGCCCAACTATGTGCTATTCAGGAATTCCCAGGATTTCTAAGACAGGCTTCCAGGACCTTGCACTTGGACCATTCAGATCCAAACACAGGAACCATGTGACCCACACCCTGGTCACATACCTGTAACCACTCCCCTGGGTGGGAGACATGGAGTTGTCTGGTGTGCAGTGGTCGAAGCTACAAGACCTCTGTCAAGTCCTTCAGTGTTTTGAGGAATGCACACGGCTGGTAAGTGCAGACGACGCCATCATAAGCATGAGCATCCCACTAATGCGTCTGCTGATGCAAAGTTTGATGCACATTAAGGAGCAGGCATCTGCAGCCGAGGAGGAGGGAAGCCTTGATGACAGTCAGCCATTGTCTGCTCAGGGAACTCTCCTGGACGAGGAGGCAGATGAGGAGGAGGAGGAGGAGAATGATGGGGAAGAATATTTATGGGAGGAGGATGCTTCTCAGGGGGCAATAGAAACTGGTGGCGTTGCAAGCTCAGGTACAGGGTTTTTGCGGGACACAAGTGATGTTGATTTGCAAGAAAGTGCTCCTCAACCCAGCACAAGCAGTGAATTGACACCTGGAACATTGGCCCACATGGCTGAGTATGCCTTGCGTATCCTAAAAAGGGACCCCCGCATTATCAAAATGATGACCGATGACGATTACTGGTTGGCCTGCCTCCTGGATCCACGATATAAAGGAGAATTACAAAATATCATGTGTAGTGTTTCCCTTACTTTGGGTCTTGGGGGACACTCGCTTGGCACGGGAATATTGCATACAGGCTCGGTTTTCTTACAAAACACAGTCTAATCCGGTTTATTAAACTTCATAAACCACGTGACATACAGTCTATTTCATTATATCCATGAACTTATCACGACCACCAGTCTGTTCATGCAGCAGATAAACTTCTCTGCCATATATTACAATCCCCTTGTCCGGGGTTACCTTTCAGGAGTTCCACTCCTCACGCTGACTTCACGTCAGTCCCAGGTCCTCAACACAGACTGTACAGGTCGACAGTCTCACAGCGCTTCCAGGATGTCTCCACTCCCAGGAGACTCTAACACTGACCATCCAGGGCCTACAGCACACAGGCCACTCAGTGCCAAAGCCCAACTATGTGCTATTCAGGAATTCCCAGGATTTCTAAGACAGGCTTCCAGGACCTTGCACTTGGACCATTCAGATCCAAACACAGGAACCATGTGACCCACACCCTGGTCACATACCTGTAACCACTCCCCTGGGTGGGAGAGTGGGTGTGTGTGGCTAGTTTGACCCTCCCATCTCTCACAACTAACCCTGCCAGTCTCCCATTAGAACTACACAATTACTTGTGGGACTACAGGTCCTAGAACACAACATAACATTAGACTGACAGCGCAGAGTGTCCTCCTCTGCGGCACACATACCGGCCATTTATAATCCTGCCGGACTTTCTCTCACCACCACAGTTATACATCCAAGCGCATCCTGCAGCGCACACATAGCGCCCCCTGGCTGTAAGATTGGTCACTGCACCACATATGCCACATGAGAACCTTGAGCAAATATTGGCTACCAAACAAGCAACTCTTGTAGACCGTTTGGTTCAGGCATTCCCAGCACACAGCGGCGGTGATGGTTCTCACACGAGCCGTAGGGGGCAACATGGCAGAGGTGTTAGAGGTGCACAAATCAGAAGTGGCGTTGGACAGAGGGGTTTTATGACCAGGTTGTGGAGTGATTTCGCAATGACTGCTGACACGACAGGTCAGACTGCTGCATCGATTCAAAGTGACAGGAGACAGCATTTGTCCAGTATGGTTACGAACTACTTTTCCTCCCTTATCGATGTTCTCCCTCACAGGTCATTCCCCTTTGATTACTGGGCATCTAAAATAGACACCTGGCCTGAATTGGCAGAATATGCATTACAGGAGCTTGCTTGCCCTGCTGCTAGTGTGCTATCAGAAAGAGTCTTCAGTGCTGCTGGTTCAATACTGACCGAAAAAAGGACACGTCTGGCTACCCGAAATGTTGATGATCTAACCTTCATTAAAATGAACCAATCATGGATTTCAAATTATTGTGCCCCACCTTCCCCTGCTGACACGTAGCTTGCCTAAAAAATGTCTTGCTTTTGGCCTCCTCTTACTGACTTCTCCAATTCCTCCATTTGCAGCTGCTGAATGTCCACCATAGGCCATTTTTATACCTCCCTAAATGGGCTGACTCCCCCCACATGGCCGTGGTCACCACCTGGCGCAAGCACCCGTGCGAGTGCCATTTGCCTGGACAGGTGGGTGTGCCCACTCTTGGGTGACGGCACTGGCACAGGGTCCCTCATAGTACAATGAAGTGTCTCTGACAGTGGTGGTGCACAACCAACATCAGACACACCATCGTAATATGAGGGTCCCTGTGCCAGTACCGCCACCCACGAGAGAGTGTTCCCCCCCCAGCTCGAACAGTGCTCTACCACTTGCAATACTTACCTCTCCCTGCTCCACCACAGTGTAGTCTGTGCTGTTAAATCCTTCAATGGCACTGCCAATACAAATTTGTTGAAATGATAGATGATAGTTAAAATATACAGGGGCCCTGGCCTCCATTTAGACCAGTTAATACTTTGCGCCTACCACCACTGTCTGCTACTCAGCAGAGGAGCCCACCCCTGTACCTAGCTATGCCACCTGTTTATTTATGAACAATTTTTTGGCAGACATTTTGCCCACTTTATTATTTGGGCCTACTAACTGTGTGTGCCACACATTGCAGTTTACCTCCGCTGAACAAAGCAATGCCGCCTGTTTAGTCCTGTTACCAATTTTGAACTGCATTTAGGCCACTTTATTATTTGGGCCTACTAACTGTGTCTGCCACTCCTTACAGTTGTCCTCCGCTGAACAAAGCAATGCCGCCTGTTTAGTCCTGTTACCAATTTTGAACTGCATTTAGCCCACTTTATTATTTGGGCCTACTAACTGTGTCTGCCACTCCTTACAGTTGTCCTCCGCTGAACAAAGCAATGCCGCCTGTTTATTCCTGTTTCCACTTTTGAACTGCATTTAGCCCACTTTATTATTTGGGCCTATATCTGTGTTTCTTCCTCATCCTGCCCATTGCCCAGCCACTGCTAGATGAGTTTGCTGGTACATTGACCCAGACCACTACATTCCCCTTGTACTCTACACAGCCAGAATCTGACCCTGCTGAAAGTCAGGTTCCCCTTCCCGCATACTATACCACCTTACACGGGGACAAAGAGGAAGGTGCAGATGAAAGTGCAGGTTCCTTCATCAGGTGGGGGGGCATACTCGTTGGCGACATCACTGGCACAGGGCCCCTCATAGTACGCAAAAGTGTCTCTGCCGGTGGGAGGCGCCACCCGCCATCAAACACACCGCCGTACTATGAGGGGCCCTGTGCCAGTGCCAATGCCAACGAGTGGGCCCCCCCTGCTTGCTCAGGATCACAGCACTTGCAAAGTTGAAATACTTACCTCTCCCTGCTCCACCGCTGTGACGTATTCTGTGTTTCCTGGGCCCACGAAAATCTTGAGCCAGCCCTACCCCCCACAACTTTAGCCAAATGACCTCCAGTTTTCAATGCCTAACTATTATTATAATGTAAATTAAGATTGCCAAGCTTCAGTAATAAGAATTGATGTTTTTGGCATTAAAATGGGCACTGTAGGTGTTTTCCTGTCCTCTACTCACAGCCGACTTTGATTCCCCATTGACTTGCATTGGATTTCGTGTTTCAGTCGGCCCCCGACTTTTCGCAATAATCGGCCGATTTCACCCGACCCGACTTTTCACAAAGTCGGGTTTTGCAAAACCCGACTCGATCCTAAAAAAGTAAAAGTCGCTCAACTCTACTGGCCACTGCTGAAGTCTATCAGCGGTGGCTGAACAAGTGCAATGCTAATAGGCTCTTTCAAATGGAGCCTGCAAGCACCGCTCTGAAGCTGGGCAGACCGTGGAAGCACACCTACCATCAAAAAGATAAAACTTTTTATTTTAACTGTGTGGTAAACAGCGAAAAAAGTCTTATCCCAGAAAAAAATCAATAAACTTTCATCAAGTTATTCGTACTTCAAAATTGTGCCAATGAAAAATGCCCCTACATCAATCACTAATACCACTATATTGATGGAACAATAAAAAAATAAAAAAAATATAGCTCTTAACATGAAAAAAAAAAAAGATATTTGCTTTTTAGTCCCAAAATGTGCTAAATTAACAGACATTAAATATTCACTGAAACAAGCTGATAATTTACAGTAATAAATCCTTAAATTACAGGATAACATGAAAACTGATTACAGCCATGTGCCACCAACCTAAATCCTGTTCTGCAGAGCAACAAATAATAGACAGGTGAGAATGTTAAACATCGGAGACTGTCCAAAAGAGAACATATTGGACGCCATTTATGCCTTTTTTGTTTAATCCAATTGTCCGACCAACATAGGACTGAATGAAAGCAGATTATGCTAATGCTGGCTAACAGAAATGTTTACCTGCATGGTAAAGGACCCCCTGGGGCTCACCTTGTTATTCTAGGCACTTACATAATTCTAAAAACATCCCGTTCACTGAAACATAATAGGACGGTCCTTAACAAGGGTACTCCGAAAACCAAAGCAAAACATGTTGCTACTTGTCTTATGAAGCGTCACATCGTACATTGGTTGTTGGACAATGGAGGATGCTGGACTGTAGGCAGAATATCAGGTGCTGGCACACCAACATTACACACTTTTTTTTCTCATAGCTGACATGCTATGTCAATGACATATTTATTTATTTAACTTAGTTATATATTTATTTCCCTGTATTTGAATATGTGTTTTTTTACTTTATTATTTTTCAGCATCATCCCTCACATCCCTGCATACCTCGATTTATTTATCCATTCTATGTTATATACCTTCAGTTTGTGCTATATATTTTTCACTTTTTTTCATTTGAAGTGTATGTGTGCATTTATATACAGTGACAAGCAAAAAGGATAGCAATATTTTGAACTTTTGACTTTCAGGCTCCATATCTCACCATCCACTACGGCTTCAACCATGAAGCGATGATCATTTTATAGACCGTCGTCTTGGCTATCTCATACATAATTAAATTTGACTTGCAACTATTAGGCTGGTTTCACGCTTGTGTAGGGCAGAGCTGTGGAGGGCTGTGTACTTCCTCCATTTAGCCCCGCCTCTTCCATTCAGCTCCGCCTACGTCGGCATGCGTCCTGCGTACCTATTTTTAACATTGGATACGCAGGCTATTTAAATGTAAGCGAATGCCTCCGCATGTGTCATTTTGATGCTGCGCCGACCGCAACAAAATGCAACATGCTGCGTTTGGCACAGTTCGCCACACAGCGTCAAAATGACGCATGCGGAGGCATCCGCATACATTCGCATGGCCTGCGTAATCAATGTTAAAGATAGGTATGCAAGACGCATACCAATGTAGGCGGAGCTGAATGGAAGAGGTGCGGCAGTGGGCGGGGCTAAATGGAGGAAGTACGCAACCATCCACAGCTCTGCCCTATGCAAGTGTAAAACCAGCCTTAGTTATGCAGATTCTTGTCATGTCATTGCATTGTTACTGTTTGGCGCCTGGTGGTGGATTCATCTTTTTATTCCTGTTTACTATAAAATACAACCGTTCTTACATTCCGTAATAGCTCAGTGTGTTATTTGGTTGATTACTAAGTGGTCCTAATGTACCCCTGACCACCAAAAACGCAGAGTAAGAAGATCTGTGGTGGCTTTATTACAGAGATGTCCAGCCAAGGCCAAATCATGATGTTCACTAAGGACTCTCAAATGGAGATTCACAAGTACAGACAGTTTCTAATGGACAGGCAGCAGGGATGTCCCCCTGAGCCTCAACAACAACCTCTTTCTCAAGGTTAGAGCATATAGACGCAATAACTATCCTTTTTTTGTAGCATAGGAACCGGTTCACAATTATCTCCATCCCCAGGAAAATGACGAGGTAAGGCATCAGCTTTAATGACTTTGTTCTCTGACCTATATGTAACAAAAAAGTTAAACCTGGTGAAGAACAATGCCCATCTTGCCTGTCGAGGCGTTACATGTTTCGGAGACTCTAGATATACAAGATTCTTATTATCCGTTATTACCATAGCCGGATGAACTGCCCCCTCCAGAAAATGATGCCACTCTTCAAAGGCCCAATTGCCAAGAGTTCCTTGTCACCAATCTCATAATTTCTCTTCGCAGATGACAGTTTTTTTAAGAAAAGTAGGAACGTTCACACCATTTACCAGGAGATACATCCTCCACTCCCCAGTGTTTTCCTCTGTTGTCTGTGTAGCGCCCCCACTGCCGCAGGGCCGAGGGGTACCCGGTACCGGGCCTCTGAGTCTCTGTCCTGGGGTTGTCACGGTGGCTAGACCCGGTCCGTGACCCTGCTGAGGGGCGCCCAATGAAAGGTGTGGGTGGTGATGATGTTATGGTGCGGTCGGTGCAGGTCGCAGTAAATAACGAGGACACCAGGTTGCAGTCTCTTTACCTCTTTACTGAAGGCTTCAGGATCCTCAGTCCGGAATACGGTTAACCGGGCTGCGCAAGTCCGGCCGGTCCGATGGCACCTCCAGAGTTCCTTTTGCAGGTGGAAATCTGTGCTTACCTTCTAGCGCTTGTGTGTTGTGGTCCTCCCCTGCTGTGCTTACGGGATAGTCCCCACAACTGTTGTGTCTGTTTCTGAAGTTCCCTCACAACTCGATTATGATGTTCTTCTTCATCCCCCAGATGATATGGCTGGGACGCACCCGTATGACGGGTAGGCTCGGAGCTCTTCCTGGACCCTAGTGTCGCCCCTCTCCTGTTGTTGCCCCCTATGTCTTCTTAGGTGATTTGGGTGAGACAGCCCGCCTATAACTGACTGTCCTGCCGTAGGTTTGAAGTTAGGCCTGGAGCTCTATACTTCCTCGGCGTGCCGGCCACCGGCTGCGCGCCTCAGTAGGATGTTGCCTCGTCTTACAGCACGACTCCTACTGGTGTTTCTCCTTGTTGCGTTGATCTCGTTTCTCACTCAGCACAATAAACCTCGCTTCTTGTCCTTTCTTAGGGTACCGCCGCGATCAGGTGCAGGCGCGGTCCCGTAACGTTCTCTCTGTTCGCTAGGCCTCTGTCAGGATCCCACCCCTGACAGGGACCCCCCTGAATCTTCCCCTGCAACACCCTCTGCCACAGGATGTTGCCTGGTTCCAACCCAGTCAGCTTTCTCCCTAACTTCCTATCCAACCCCCAGTTTTACCAGACTGTGAGGACTGGCCTAATACATAGCGCCCTTAGCTCCCCCTGGAGGCCAGACTGTGAAGTGCATTGGTGTCTGTGATACCTGGTCAGGTGAACTCCTTCAGTGCCATCAGACGTACCATAGCCCCCCTTAGCGGCGGAGCATCAGTACTGCAACGACCAGGACTCTGGGGCGCTGCACTCCCCCCCGGTTAAATCCAGTACTCCTGGACTGGGAAGAAAACAACAATACATGTCAGCAAAAAGACATACAATTTTGAAATGCAGTAACAATAAGCAAATTTGAACAGAGCTTCCCTTTATGGGAGGTAAGGACACTTGAACATTACAAACATGGTTAATTACTTTAAATAACATACTATAAATAACTTCTCTTACCCAACCGGGTATTCTACTAAGTGCAAGTTTCTGAACAATAATTTAACATTGCCTTTAAGGACGTACACACTGAATCCACTAAAGACCTTCTTATAAAACACTATAAGGCCGGCCTCACACTGGGCGTAAGACAATACGCCACGTATTATACGTCCGTACTACGGCCGTAATACGGAGAAATGTTCCCAAAATATTGATCCGTAGTCAGGGTGTGTCAGCGTATTTTGCGCATGGCATCCTCCGTATGTAATCCGTATGGCATCCGTACTGCGAGATTTTCGCGCAGGCTTGCAAAACCAACATCTAATGGATTTATGTGCTCAAATGTTCGGGAAAACATATATACAGTATATATATATATATATATATATATATGTCATTGAGACACATATATATATATTCTGTATTTAGATTTCATTCAGCGCGATATCTGTGAACAGCCGGTAATTCAATTGCCGGCTTTTCATTTCTCCTGCACAAACCCGACAGGATATGAGACATGGTTTACATACAGTAAACCATCTCATATCCCTTTTTTTTGCATATTCCACACTTCTAATGTTAGTAGTGTGTATGTGCAAAATTTCAGCGCTGTAGCTGCTGAAATAAAGGGTTAAATGGCGGAAAAAATTGGCGTGGGCTCCCGCGCAATTTTCTCCGCCAGAATGGTAAAGCCAGTGACCGAGGGCAGATATTAATAGCCAGGAGAGGGTCCATAGTTATTGGCCCCCCCGTGGCTAAAAACATCTGCCCCCAGCCACCCCAGAAAAGGCACATCTGGAAGATGCGCCTATTCTGGCACTTGGCCACTCTCTTCCCACTCCCTGTAGCGGTGGGATATGGGGTAATGAAGGGTTAATGCCACCTTGCTATTGGAAGGTGACATTAAGCCACATTAATAATGGAGAGTCGTCAATTATGACACCTATCCATTATTAATCCAATTGTTGGAAAGGGTTAAAAAACACACACACACATGATTTAAAAGTAGTTTAATGAAATAAACACAGCGGTTGTTGTAATAATTTATTGTTCTCTCAATCCATCAGGAACACCCTCAGGGGCTGACTGGCCCAGGTGGCAAAGAGGCAAATGCCCCCCGGGCCGCTCCCCCAGCAGCTGTTTAGGGCCGGCTGCCTGGTGGTGGCTACAGCCACACAGCAAATTGTGCACAGCCATGTCTGCTGTACTGTGACGTGGCTGGCAGCAGACACAGCCGCATCACAGTTAGTGCACACGTCTCACCTTGATGGCTGCGCAGCTACTGCTCCCTTCATGTTCTCTATACTTCCAGGTTAGCTGTTGGGCATGCGAGATGGCGTTCTCACGCACACGCCAACATGACCCGGATGCTAGAAGCAGAGAGGCACTGCAGGGGAGCGACTGGTGAGGTAAGTATGAAGAACTTTTTTGTTTTCTTTATAAAATAAATTTAATGGTGGGTAACTGCAAGTTATGAAGTGGGGGGTGTAAGGAGGCTGCACATGATGGAATTTGGGGGTTAAAGGAGACTGCACATGATGGATTGAGGGGGTAAGTGGGGCTGCACATGAAGGTTGAGTGGGGCTGTACATGATGGAGTGGGGCTGCACATGATGAAGGGGGAGTGGGGCTGCACATGATAGTTTAGTGGATAAAGGAGACTGCACATGATGAAGGGAGAGTGGGGCTGTACATGATGGAATGGGGCAGCACATGATAATGTGGGGGTAAGGGGGATTGCGCATGATGAAGGGGGAGTGGGGCTGGACATGAAGTGGGGGGTAAGGGGGACTGCACATGATGAAGTGGGGGGTAAGGGGGACTGCACATGATGAATTGGGGGTTAAAGGGGACTGCACATGATGAAGTGGGGGGTAAGGTGATCTGCACATGAAGTGGGGGTAATAGGGACTGCACATGATAAAGTGGAGTGTAAGATGGAATGCACATGAAGTGGGGGTAAGGGGACTGCACATGATGAAGTGGGGGGGTAAGGGGACTGCACATGATGAAGTGGGAGAAGGGGACTGCAGGACTGCACATGATGAAGTGTGTCTGATGTGGGACTGCTCATGATGAAATGGAAGGGGGATAGGGGGCTGCAAATGATGAAGGGGCACTGCAGATGAAGTGAGGGGGTGATAGGGGACTGCAATGAATGAAGGGGACTTCAAATTACAGTGGGGGGACTGCAAAATGATAAATTCAGTGTGAGGGACGGGACAGCAATTTAATTGAAGGTGGGGGTGGGGAGAGCAAATGATCAATTGAAGAGGGGGTGGGGAGAGCAAATGATGATCTAGGGGAAGAACAAATAATGAATTTTAAGGGTGGGGGAGTAAATGATGTATTGAATGTGGGGTAGAGCAGTTGATAATGAATAGAGGGTGAGAGAGAAAGACATGTCAATGAATTGGGGCGGGAGGGGCATGTAACTGTAATGAATCGGGGTTAGGGTTAGAGTGGTAGGTACATAGTGGGGAGCGTTGGGGATGAAGTGACTGGTAATGAATTGGGGGAAAGAGTACAGGTGCTAATTAATTTATATATTAAATGGGGAAAGTGGCTATTTATAGTTAGTGGGTGCACAGTGGTGGATTATAATTTATATTTGGAATGGTCAGTTAATAATAATAATTATAATAATTTTATTTCTATAGTGCCAACACTTTACATTTTAGAGGGGACTTGTACAGACAATGGACATTAAGCATAACAATAAACACATAGATCAACAGATACCAAAAGGAATGAGGGCCCTGCTCGCAAGCTTACAATCTATGAGGTTTCATAATAACCAATTATATATTGTTTGTGGGTGCACCTCTGTATTCAGATGTCAAGTGTACACCAGGTTCCAAATTATTATGCAAATTGGATTTAAGTGTCATAAAGATTTAATTGTTTTGTTTTTCAAATAAACTCGTGGATGGTATTGTGTCTCAGGGCTCAATGGATCACTGAAATCAATCTTAAACACATGTGATTATTAGTTTTCCAGGTAATTCTAATTAAAGAAAAACTACTTAAAAATGATGTTCCACATTATAAAGCAGACCACAGGTTTCAAGCAAAATGGGAAATAAAAAGGATCTCTCTGCTGCTGAAAAGCATTAAATAGTGCAATGCCTTGGTCAAAGTATGAAAACATTAGATATTTCACGAAAACTTAAGAGTGATCATTATACTGTGAAGAGATTTGTGACTGAAACAGAGCACAGACCGAGTTCATGCAGATAAAGGCATAATGAGGAAGGTTTCTGCCAGACAAATTTGTTGGATAAAGAGAGCAGCTGCCAAAATACCATTGCAAAGCAGCAAACAGTTATTTGAAGCTGTTGGTGCCTCTGGAGTCCCTCGAACCTCAAGGTGTAGGATCCTTCAAAGGCTTGCTGTGGTGCATAAACCTACTATTCGGCCACCCCTAAACAGTGTTCACAAGCAGAAACGGTTGCAGTGGGCCCAGACACACATGAAGACTGATTTCCAAACAGTCTTGTTTACTGATGAGTGTCGAGCAACCCTGGGTGGTCCAGATGGATGGAGTAGTGGATGGTTGGTGGATGGCCACCATGTCCCAACAAGGCTGCAGCGTCAGCAAGGAGATGGAGGAGTAATGTTTTGGGCTGGAATCTTGGGGAAACAGCTGGTAGGGCCCTTTAAGGTACCTGAAGGTGTGAAAATGACCTCGGCAAAGTATATAGAGTTTCTGACTGACAACTTTCTTCCATGGTATAAAAATCAGAATTGTGCCTTCTGGAGCAAAATCATCTTCATGCTGACAATGCCCCATCTCATGCTGCAAAGAATATCTCTGAGTCATTGGCTGCTATGGGCATAAAAGGAGATAAACTCATGGTATTGCCATCTTCCCCTGACCTTAACCCTATACAGAACCTTTGGAGTATCATCAAGCAAAAGATCTATGAGGGTGGGAGGCCGTTCACATCAAAACAGCAGCTCTGGGAGGCGATTCTGACTTCATGCAAAGAAATACAAGCAGAAACTCTCCAAATTCTCACAAGTTCAATGGAGGCGAGAATTGTGAAGGTGATAACAAAGACGGGTTCCTATGGTAACATGTGACTTGGCCTGTTAGGATGTTTTGGAGTTAAATAGCTTTTTTTGTTCAGTGAATGTGACCTCCTAATGCTGCAAATTCCACAAATGAGCATTTTCAGTTCTTTAAAACAGATCAAATGTTTAGAAATTCTACTGTGCCTAATAATTTGGAACAGTGCATTCTGAGTTTTTATTCATTTTGGAGATTATACTGTTATCATTGGGAGGTTTCTCCAATAAAATTCGATGTATACTCTAATGGGTGATGACTTTTATTAGACTGACTGTCATTTGCACCGACCATTTAGGAAAATCCGAGAAAAATATAATTTGCATGATAATTTGGAACATGGTGTAGAAGAAAGGGAAAAAGTGGGGAATGTGGTCTGGAAGCCGTGCTCTAGGTAACTGTGTTATTTTATGCAGAGACGAGTCCTGGCTGGAAGAGGTGATGGCAGTCTGTGCTGGATGAAAATGAAAAGCAAAGATGAAGGACTTCAGCTAGAGACGTCACTAGTGAGTCAGTGTATTACCTGTACACTGACACTATACACTGTATACTATATACAAAGCTCCTATGTATAATGTCACTGGCAGTGGTGATCACTGTATTACCTGTACACTGACACCTTATACAGATCTGTGTATAATGTCACCAGTGATCACTGTAGTATCTTTACACTGACCGTAAATACAGAGTTCCTGTATACAATGGCACTTAGTGTTGTGCTTTTTTAAAATTAATGATCAGTATTGTAGTATACGAGTAGTAAAAGTTGTACACTCCCTGACAGAATGTCGCTTATCCATGTTATGTAAATAAAAGCTTAGAACCTGATGTTAAATTCATCCATTGGTTGTATACATTATTCTTTTGAAAGCTGAAACCTTCCAAAATGTGGTTTAGGTTAAGAAAATAAATTGACATCAATGCAGAAATATTGATCAGTTAATGGACACAGAATGGTCAGATTTTAGCAAGACAAAAGTTTTGTCGCCTGGTCATATAATGCACCCAATCCTAGTTTACATCCTTACCTGTGCTCAGTAAATGATCGGTTATTTAGTGTGTGTATAAAAAGAAACCTAGCACCCCAGACCTTCACTTGAACTGCAACTTGAGCTCTTGACAACATGCCAAAAATCCACCCTGCGACCAAAGCCTGGATTATCAAGAGGCTGAAGACCAGATCCACTGCAGAGGTGGCGGGCACCTTTAATGTGTCTCGGCGTCAAGTACAAAGAATTAAAAAAAAGATTTGAAGAGACTGGAGATGTGTTTGACTAGCCCAGGTCCGGCAGACCCCGCAAGACAACTGCTCAGGAGGAATGTTTGTTGGTTAGAAAATCCAAAGCAAGCCCCTCTTCCACTGCAGCAGAGCTCCAACAGGTCTGGTCACCTCAAGTCCCTGTGTCAACTAGTAAAAGTTAAATTCACCGCACGTGACACGCCGATCGTTAGCAAGGCGCGGGAGCGCCGCTTGTCATAACAGACACTGCAGGTCCACACTACTGGACTGGATCTTCCATAGGCGGACATTTAGATTACAATAGAGCTTATATTGCACCGCTGGGACTTTCCGCCTTCTCTGTGTATCACTATCTTAGCTGGAACAAGCGATTACGTGACAAAGGCTCTGGTTGAGCCGAAACGTTGTATATAAAAAATCGCAGATGCTGTAATATTCTGTTACGCTCCCAGTTTATGTATAATAAATTTATACCAGACGTTGCATAAGAAATCTAGAGAGAGTGCGGTGAATTTAACTTTTACTGTTATTCTGGGCCATTGGTCCGTTACACCAGCACCTCGCCATATTAAGGCTGAGTGCACACCTAAACCTTTACCTGTGTCAACTAGAACAATTTGTAGGATTCTGTCTCAAAATGGTCTCCATGGTCGAATCAGTGCCCAGAAGCCAGCACTAAACAAAAGGCAAATAAAAAACCGTGTGGCATTTGCAAAGTCCCACAGCCTGCTAAATAGATGGACACTGGAAAAGTGGCAGAAGGTGGATTTCTCTTCAGTAGAATTACACCACAGCTGCCACAAACACTGCAGGAGACCTACTGGAGCCCGTATGGATCCAAAATACACCCAGAAGACAGTTAAATTTGGTGGCTGAAAGATCATGGTCTGGGGTTACATTCAGTATAGGGGTGTGCGAAACATTTGCAAGGTGGAAGGCAATATCAATAGCCTAAAATATCAAGAAGTATTAGCTACCGCTTATATTCCAAATCATAAAAGAGGTCAAATTCTGCAGCAGGATGGTGCTCCATCTTATACATCCATCTCTACAACTAAGTTCCTCCAGGCAAAAAAGATCAAGGTGCTCAAGGACTGGCCAGTCCAGTCACCAGACATGAACATCATTGAGCATGTTTGGGGAAGGATGAAAGAGGAAGCTTGGAAGACAAAACCAAAGAATCTAGATGAGCACCACAACTTCATTCACCAATGTTATGCAACATATATTTGTATTTTAAGTTAATTATTTGTCTGTGGGCAACAAAAATTTTGTCTTGCCAAAATCTGACCATTCTGTGTCCATTAACTGATCAATATTTCTGCTTTGATAACAATTTATTTTCTTAACCTAAATCACATTTTGGAGGGTTCCAGCTTTCAAAAGAATAACTTATACAACCAACGGATGAATTTAACATCAGGTTATAAGCTTTTATTTACATAACATGGATAAGCGACATAACTTCTGTCAGGGAGTGTATGGTGGCATCATTGGTCTTTGTATAGAATGTAGTTTCATGTAGAGGTAATGGTGATATTATAATATTATGTATTCTCTGTGTAGTGGTGATAGTACTAGGCACTGTGTAGCTGTATTGCTGTGTGTGTGTATGTTTGTAAGTAAGCTCCGTTATGGCACCATATCTAAGCAGTAAGCTTGGTTCTGGTACTCTATCAATGTAGTAATCTAGATTATGGTACTGTATGTATGTCGTAATCTCAGTTCTGCTCCAGTTTCTATGTAGCAGACTTGGTTCCATGTAGTAGACTTGTTAAGCTCGGTTCTGCTCCCATATCTCTGCAGTAAGCTTGGTTCTGCTCCCATATCTCTGTAGTAAGCTCGGTTCTGCTCCCATATCTCTGTAGTAAGCTCGGTTCTGCTCTCTTATCTCTCTAGTAAGCTCGGTTCTGCTCCCTTATCTCTGTATCTAGTAAGTTCGGTTCTGCTCCTATATCTCTATAATAAGCTCTGTTCTGCTCCCATATCTCTGTAGTAAGCTCTGTTCTGCTCACATATCTCTGTAGTAAGCTCCGTTCTGTTCCCATATCTCTGGAGTAAGCTCGATTCTGCTCCCATATCTATGCAGCAAGCTCCGTTCAGTTCCCATATCTGTGTACCAGCCTGTTTTTAAAGCCTGTTATCTCTGCTACTTTAATGCAGTGGCCAGATATAGGCAGGGAAAAGGAGGGCCACCGCAACTCGAGGGCCACTGCCTTGTGATTGCCCCCCAGGCTGAAAATTGCCAGCCAGCCCCTGAACACCCTCGCGTGGAAAAATAATAAACGCACAAGATACATACCTTCTGGTGAACCGTCTCGTCCCACGAAGTAATCCATCTGAAGGGGTTAACTAATATTACAGGCAGGAGCCCTGCTAAATGCAGCTGTGCTCCGTGCTTGTAATTCCCCAGCGAATGAATGAAATGTAGGTCATTGACCTACATTTCCTTCAGTCGCGGTGAGGCGCCCTCTGGTGGATGTCCTCATATGACCTGGAGCGTGGGAAAAAGTTCCCAGGCTGCAGTTCATGAGAACATCCACCAGAGGGCGCCTCACCGCGACTGAAGGAAATGTAGGTCAATGACCTACATTTCATTCATTCGCTGGGGAATTACAAGCACGGAGCACAGCTGCATTTAGCAGGGCTCCTGCCTGTAATATTAGTTAACCCCTTCAGATGGATTACTTCGTGGGACGAGACGGTTCACCAGAAGGTATGTATCTTGTGCGTTTATTATTTTTCCACGTGAGGGTGTTCCTGATGGATTGAGAGAACAATAAATTATTACAACAACCGCTGTGTTTATTTCATTAAACTACTTTTAAATCATGTGTGTGTGTGTTTTTTAACCCTTTCCAACAATTGGATTAATAATGGATAGGTGTCATAATTGATGCCTCCATTATTAATCTGGCTTAATGTCACCTTCCAATAGCAAGGTGGCATTAACCCTTCATTACCCCATATCCCACCGCTACAGGGAGTGGGAAGAGAGTGGCCAAGTGCCAGAATTGGCGCATCTTCCAGATGTGCCTTTTCTGGGGTGGCTGGGGGCAGATGTTTGTAGCCACGGGGGGGCCAATAACCATGGACCCTCTCCTGGCTATTAATATCTGCCCTCGGTCACTGGCTTTACCATTCTGGCGGAGAAAATTGCGCGGGAGCCCACGCCAATTTTTTCCGCCAATTAACCCTTTATTTGAGCAGCTACAGCGGCTAAATTTTGCACATACACACTACTAACATTAGTAGTGTGGAATATGCAAAAAAAAGGGGGATATGAGATGGTTTACTGTATGTAAACCATGTCTCATATCCTGTCGGGTTTGTGCAGGAGAAATGAAAAGCCGGCAATTGAATTACCGACTTTTCACTAACACCGCTGCGTATTTCTCGCAAGTCACACTGCTGGTCAGTGTGGAATCCGTATTTTTCTCGCCCCCATAGACTTTCATTGGCGATTTTTTTGCGCAATACGGTGACAAACGCAGCATGCTGCGATTTTGTACGGCTGTAGAAAGCCGTATAATACTGAACCGTAATATACGGCTAATAGGAGCAGCCCCATTGAGAATAATTGTGCAGTTTATTTTGCGAGTTTTACGGACGTAGTTTATGCGCTCATACGTCCGTAAAACTCGCTAGTGTGAGGCCGGCCTAAGGCTAATCAACTTTTCCTTCATTTTCCATCCTTACATCTGCAGGACCGCCTGTCTATCTGCCCCAGGCCTACTGCCTCTCGTTCTGTTGCAGGACCGCCCCTTTCCGCCCGGGCCTCCTGCCTTTCTGCTACTATACACAGTATAGAACGTATCATCCATCTCTCAGTTCAGGATCACCGAGCCATCTCTGTATGGCTCCTAGGAGGACTCAACGACTAACCCCGTACGAGTTGTAGCAGCAAGAAAACGCATAGAAAGACAGACAGTTAACTATATACAAATGACGAAGCATTCTTGCTTACTCAGTTTCTGGCTGAGCAGGAGGCGGCCTCCTCCCGGGCCTCACCGGGCAAACGGGTCGTGATGGTGTAGCAAAGACCGGTCCCAGTAACGATAGGATCCCTCGTTGGGACACCCTCCTCAGTTTCCGTCAGGTCGATCTGGACCGCAGGTTGGGGTCTATTCCTCCATGCCGTCATCAGGCGCCGCAGATGTTCTGCCTCCGGCAGGATCCTCAGGCCCTGTGCCTGCAGCTCGCACTCTGCTGCGGCCGGGATGGAGGAAGCAGGGGACACCGGAGTTAGGCGGACCTCCGTAGGCTGGCCCAGCTGAGCGGTCACACGAGCATCGGCCTCCCGGCGGCATGCTATCTGCCGGGCCTCGGCTGCGGCCACACACTCCTCAGACGGCGGCCAGTTGGGTCTGCCCATCGGTAGCTCCGTAAGGGCCAGTCCCTGCAACAATGGCGCATCTGGGGCTGTGTCGGGTGTTGCAGCCTCATGCTGGGTCGGGTCGTCCCCTCACGGTGCTCCCGGCGTCGCCATCTTTGCTTCCTCTCCAGTGTCGTCTTCCCGCGGTCTCTTTCGTGGGCGGCCCCATCTCCATGGTCTCCACCCTCCAAAGAGGATGAGAAGGCGGACCTCGGCTGCTGACGGACACGTCCTCAGGATGCAAAAATGTTTAGACTGGGCGGCCATTGTCTTTTGCGCTCTTCAGCTGGTCCACGCCTACTCCACGCCCCTCTCCTTCTCCTGCGCTCTCCTCTGCGCTGTAATGGCGGCTGGTTTTGGCGGCAAATGGCAATCCACAGGCTTTGCAATAAGTCAAAGTCCAAGTATAATAAATCACAGTTCCAAGGCACACATGACCTGATTCTTCAGGCTTAAGTAGATCCTGTTCGTGACGCCAAGTTGTAGCGCCCCCACTGCAGCAGGGCCGAGGGGTACCCGGTACCGGGCCTCTGAGTCTCTGTCCTGGGGTTGTCACGGTGGCTAGACCCAGTCCGTGACCCTGCTGAGGGGCGCCCAATGAAAGGTGTGGGTGGTGATGATGTTATGGTGCGGTGCAGGTCGCAGTAAATAACGAGGACACCAGGTTGCAGTCTCTTTACCTCTTTACTGAAGGCTTCAGGATCCTCAGTCCGGAATACGGTTAACCGGGCTGCGCAAGTCCGGCCGGTCCGATGGCACCTCCAGAGTTCCCTTTGCAGGTGGAAATCTGTGCCTACCTTCTAGCGCTTATGTGTTGTGGTCCTCCCCTGCTGTGCTTACGGGATAGTCCCCACAACTGTTGTGTCTGTTTCTCGTGTTCCCTCACAACTCGATTCTGATGTTCTTCTTCGTCCCCCAGATGATATGGCTAGGACGCACCCGTATGACGGGTAGGCTCGGAGCTCTTCCTGGACCCTAGTGTCGCCCCTCTCCTGTTGTTGCCCCCTATGTCTTCTTAGGTGATTTGGGTGAGACAGCCCGCCTATAACGGACTGTCCTGCCGTAGGTTTGAAGTTAGGCCTGGAGCTCTATACTTCCTCGGCGTTCCGGCCACCGGCTGCGCGCCTCAGTAGGATGTTGCCTCGTCTTACAGCACGACTCCTACTGGTGTTTCTCCTTGTTGCGTTGATCTCGTTTCTCACTCAGCACAATAAACCTCGCTTCTTGTCCTTTCTTAGGGTACCGCCGCGATCAGGTGCAGGCGTGGTCCCGTAACGTTCTCTCTGTTCGCTAGGCCTCTGTCAGGATCCCACCCCTGACAGGGACCCCCCTGAATCTTCCCCTGCAACACCCTCTGCCACAGGATGTTGCCTGGTTCCAACCCAGTCAGCTTTCTCCCTAACTTCCTATCCAACCCCCAGTTTTACCAGACTGTGAGGAGTGGCCTAATGCATAGCGCCCTTAGCTCCCCCTGGAGGCCAGACTGTGAAGTATATTGGTGTCTGTGATACCTGGTCAGGTGAACTCCTTCAGTGCCATCAGACGTACCATAGCCCCCCTTAGCGGCGGAGCATCAGTACTGCAACGACCAGGACTCTGGGGCGCTGCATTTGTATATTTGTATGATTGGTATTTTCCTTTATCTCTGTTCGCATTACCTTGTTAGACTGATTGGTGAATTACGGTACACTACTACTCCACTTTTCTTTTTAAAAAAGATCTTGATAAGCAATTTGTAACTTGGGAAAAAGAAATCCAAGAGGTAAAAACTAAGAAATTTTTACGGGATGTACAAGATTTCAAAACCAATTCTGTATACAAGTGGTATAAACCATAGTCATCAGTAAGGTCATCATCTATTTCCTCCCTGTCCTCAGTTGAAGGCACGTCTGGTAGTCAAGATAGTCAGCGCTTCCCTGCCAATGGTAGGAATAAGCGCAAGGGTACTAACTATAACCGCAAGTACAATTCATCTAAACGCATCCATACTGGCACTTCTGGATCTGCAAAATTACAGGTAGTGAACCTTTCATCAATAGTTTTAACTGATGCACAAAAGGAGGTGTTAAGCCTTGGGCTTTCCTTTTCCCCTTCCTCACCATTTAATTTTTTCACAGCAGTAAGACCTTCACCTATTTGCGAGGAAGTTGGTTTTGCATAAATTGCATCAAAGGAAAAATTCTGTGGATGTACAGTGGACTGCTAAAGAACAGGAGGCAATTGCAATTCTAAATGAACTCTGAGGAGAGTCTGAGCACATGGCACCTATGGGTAAGTTTTTATTACCCAAACCTAAACGCTTTCCTCCTCTGGAACTGTTCTCCAAGATTGACCTATTTGTGAGAGTGGTAACGGAAGATCTTAAAAAAAATTCCACAAAGTCTTATAAATGACAACTTGACAAGGGTACAGAGACAGGCATTGACTGAACTAAAATGCATGAAAGGGATACTAGTGAAACCAGCTGACAAAGGCGGCAACGTTGTTATATGGCCTACTGACATGTATGAGAAGGAGGTATACCAGCAATTAAGGGACGAGGATAAATACAAGAGATTAAGCTTTAACCCTACATCTACCTTTCAGGTTGAACTTTTGGACATCCTGGAAGAAGCTTTTTTGTATGGACTAATATCAAAAAAATTAAAAGAAGGTCTTATCCCCGTTGCGCCACGGACACCATGTCTATACTTGTTGCCTAAAATTCATAAAGACTTGTCATGTCCGCCTGGACGACCTATCGTCTCTGGAAATGGGGGATTGACCGAGAACATAGGTAAGATGTTGGATTTTTACCTTAAACCACTTGTTGAAACTTTACCGTCGTTCCTGAGAGATACCGGTGATATTCTTTCCAAGATTATGAACATCTGTTTGGAACGTGACATGTGGTTAGTCACACTAGATGTAGAATCCCTCTATAAGTCATATTGATGGTTTGGAGGCGGCTAACTTCTTTCTCGCCATGACTGACATGGATGACCACTTCATCCGTTTCCTGTTGTCACTTTTGGAATTCACATTATCCCATAACTTCTTTATTTTTAAGGAAGTACTCTACCTGCAGCTCCAGGGTACAGCCATGGGGGCGGCCTTTGCGCCGTCCTATGCATGTCTGTTCCTGGGGCTGTGGGAGAGGAGAATCTTCATCACAGATGCTATCCCACTGTCATCTCAAGTACTAATGTGGACACGTTACATAGACGATGTCTTTGCAATATGGCAGGGTACTGAAAGAGATCTTCTGAAGTTTGTTGAACATATTAACAACAATGAATATAATATTAAACTTTCCTGCCATTACATAGGAAAGAGACAGCGGTAAATAGTCTACTCCACGCCTCCTCAGCCCATCCAAGACACCTTAAAAACAATATTCCATATGGTCAATTTCTGAGGGCAAAACGGATTTGTTCTGAGGATACATCATGTCAAAAACAAGCTGATGAAATCTTTAACCGTTTCCACGATCGAGGTTATTCAAAAAGGGTTGTGAGTAAATGCATGAGAAAAGCTTCACATATTGAAAGAAATGATCTTCTCAAGACGAAAAAGAAATTGGAGCCTTCCCAACAGGTGAGATTAATATCTACTTATTCCAGTAACTCCATGGCCTTCAGAGATGTATTGAGCAAGTACTGGCCAATCATTAAACAAGACACTATATTGGCAAAATGTATCACCACCACTCCTTCCATTACATATAGGGGAAACAAAAACTTGCGGGATATGCTAACCCATAGTTACTACAAAGGCCAGGAACTGAAATGTGCTGTTGGATCCAAAGGCCCTAGATGGGGTTTCTTTCCCTGAAAGAACTGTGCTGCTTGTGCAAATTTGGAACACTGATTCAATTTTATGTCTAATGATGGCCTAAAAGAATTTCACATCACACAACATATTACTTGTTTGACAGAAGGTGTAACATACTATGCCACATGCCCCTGTGGCTTAATATATGTCGGTCTTACCTCACGACAATTTTGCGTGAGGGTCAAAGAACATGTTCGTGACATTAACCCCTTTACCCCCAAGGGTGGTTTGCACGTTAATGACCGGGCCAATTTTTACAATTCTGACCACTGTCACTTTATGAGGTTATAACTCTGGAATGCTTCAACGGATCTTGGCGATTCTGACACTCTTTTCTCGTGACATATTGTACTTCATGACAGTGGTAAAATTTATTCGATATAACTTGCATTTATTTGTGAAAAAAAACAGAAATTTGGAGAAAATTTTGAAAATTTCGCAATTTTCCAACCTTGAATTTTTATGCCCTTAAATCACAGAGATATGTCACACAAAATACTTATTAGGTAAAATTTCCCACATGTCTACTTTACATCAGCACAATTTGGGAACCAATTTTTTTTTTTGTTAGGGAGTTATAAGGGTTAAAAGTTCACCAGCAATTTCTCATTTTTGCAACACCATTTTTTTTTTTTAGGGACCACATCTCATTTGAAGTCATTTTGAGGGGTCTATATGATAGAAAATACAAAAGTGTGACACCATTCTAAAACTGCACCCCTCAAGGTGCTCAAAACCACATTCAAGAAATTTATTAACCCTTCAGGTGTTTCACAGGAATTTTTGGAATGTTTAAATAAAAATTAACATTTAAATTTTTTTAACACAAAATTTATTTCAGCTCCAATTTGTTTTATTTTACCAAGGGTAACAGGAGAAAATGGACCTCAAAAGTTGTTGTACAATTTGTGCTGAGTACGCTGATACCCCATATGTGGGGGTAAACCACTGTTTGGGCGCACCGCAGAGCTCGGAAGGGAAGGAGCGCCATTTGACTTTTCAATGCAAAATTGACTGGAATTGAGATGGAACGCCATGTTGCGTTTGGAGAGCCCCTGATGTGCCTAAACATTGAAACCCCCCATAAGTGACACCATTTTGGAAAGTAGACCCCCTAAGGAACTTATCTAGATGTGTGGTAAGCACTTTGACCCACCAAGTGCTTCACAGAAGTTTATAATGCAGAGCCATACAAATATAAAATCATATTTTTTCACAAAAATTATCTTTTCGCCCCCAATTTTTTATTTTTCCAAGGGTAAGAGAAGAAATTGGACCCCAAAAGTTGTTGTGCAATTTGTCCTGAGTACGCCGATACCCCATATGTGGGGGTAAACCACTGTTTGGGCGCATAGCAGAGCTCGGAAGGGAAGGAGCGCCATTTGACTTTTCAATGCAAAATTGACTGGAATTAAGATGGGACGCCATGTTGCGTTTGGAGAGCCCCTGATGTGCCTAAACATTGAAACCCCCCACAAGTGACACCATTTTGGAAAGTAGACCCCCTAAGGAACTTATCTAGATGTGTTTTGAGAGCTTTGATCCCCCAAGTGTTTCACTACAGTTTATAACGCAGAGCCGTGAAAATAAAAATTATTTTTTTTTTCACAAAAATGATTTTTAGCCCCCAGTTTTGTATTTTCACAAGGGTAACAGGATAAATTGGACCCCAAAAGTTGTTGTCAAATTTGTCCTGAGTACGCTGATACCCCATATGTGGGGGGGAACCACTGTTTGGGCGCATGGCAGAGCTCGGGAGGGAAGGAGCACCATTTGGAATACAGACTTAGATGGATTGGTTTGCAGGCGTCATGTTGCATTTGCAGAGCCCTTGATGTACCCAAACAGAAGAAACCCCCAAAAGTGACCCCATATTGGAAACTAGACCTCCCAAGGAACTTATCTAGATGTGTTGTGAGAACTTTGAACCCCAAAGTGTTTCACTACAGTTTACAACGCAGAGCCGTGAAAATAAAATATCCTTTTTTTCCCACAAAAATGATTTTTAGCCCCCCAAATTTATATTTTCCCAAGGGTAACAAAAGAACTTGGACCCCAAAAGTTGTTGTTCAATTTGTCCCAAGTACGCTGATGCCCCATATGTTGGGGTAAACCCATGTTTGGGCGCACGGGAAAGCTCGGAAGGGAAGGAGCACTGTTTTACTTTTTCAATGCAGAATTGGCTGGAACTGAGATCAGACGCCATGTCGCGTTTGGAGAGCTCCTGATGTGCCTAAACAGTGGAAACTCCCCAATTCTAACTGAAACCCTAATCCAAACACACCCCTAACCCTAATCCCAATGGTAACCCTAACCACACCCCTAACCCTGACACACCCCTAACTCTAATCTCAACCCTAATCCCAACCGTAAATGTAATCCAAACCCTAACCCTAACTTTAGCCCCAACCCTAACCCTAACTTTAGCCCCAACCCTAACCCTAACTTTAGCTCCAACCCTAGCCCTAACCCTAGCCCTAACCCTAGCCCTAACCCTACCCCTAACCCTAACCCTAACCCTAACCCTAGCCCTAACCCTAATGTGAAAATGGAAATAAATACATTTTTTTAATTTTATTATTTTTCCCTAATTAAGGGGGTGATGAAGGGGGGTTTGATTTACTTTTATAGCGGATTTTTATGATTGGTAGCTGTCACACACTAAAAGACGCTTTTTATAGCAAAAAAGTTTTTGCGTCTCCACATTTTGAGACCTATAATTTTTCCATATTTTGGTCCACAGAGTCATGTGAGGTCTTGTTTTTTGCGGGACGAGTTGACGTCTTGTTTTTTGCAGGACAAGTTGACGTTTTTATTGGTAACATTTTCGGACACGTGACAGTTTTTGATCGCTTTTTATTCCGATTTTTGTGAGGCAGAATGACAAAAAACAGCTATTCATGAATTTCTTTTGGGGGAGGCGTTTATACCATTCCACGTTTGGTAAAATTGATAAAGCAGTTTTATTCTTCGGGTCAGTACGATTACAGCGATACCTCATTTATATCATTTTTTTATGCTTTGGCGCTTTTATACGATAAAAACTATTTTATAGAATAAATAATTATTTTCGCATCGCTTTATTCTGAGGACTATAACTTTTTTATTTTTTCTTTGATGATGTTGTATAGTGGCTCGTTTTTTGCGGAACAAGATGACGTTTTCAGCGGCACCGTGATTATTTATATCCGTCTTTTTGATCGCGTGTTATTCCACTTTTTGTTCGGCGGTATGATAATAAAGCGTTGTTTTTTGCCTCTTTTTTTTTTTCTCCCTACGGTGTTCACTGAAGGGGTTAACTAGTGATATATTTTTATAGGTGGGGTCGTTACGGACGCGGCGATACTAAATATGTGTACTTGTATTGTTTTGGGGTTTTTTTAGATAAAGAAATGTATATATGGGAATAATATATATATTTTTTTCTTTATTTAAGAATTTTTATTTATTTTTTTTTTTTACACATGTGGAAATTTTTTTTTAACTTTTTTACTTTGTCCCAGGGGGGGGCATCACAGATCGCTGATCTGACAGTTTGCACAGCACTCTGTCAGATCACCGATCTGACTTACAGCACTGCAGGCTTACCAAGCGCCTGCTCTGAACAGGCACTTGGTAAGCCACCTCCCTCCCTGCAGGACCCAGATGCCGCGGCCATCTTGGATCCGGGCACCTGCAGCGAGGAGGAGGTAAGAGACCCTCGCAGCAACGCGAACACATCGCGTTGCTCCGGGGGTCTCAGGGAATCCCGCAGGGAGCCCCCTCCCTGCGCGATGCTTCCCTGTACCGCCGGCACACCGCGATCATGTTTGATCGTGGTGTGCCGGGGGTTAATGTGCCGGGGGTGGTCCGTGACCGCTCCTGGCACATAGTGCCGGATGTCAGCTGCGATAGTCAGCTGACACCCGGCCGCGATCGGCCGCGCTCACCCCGTGAGCGCCGCCGATCGCACTGGATGTACTATCCCGTCGGTGGTCATACTGGCCCACCCCACCTCGACGGGATAGTACGTCCAATGTCAGAAAGGGGTTAAAGGAGCTTTGGAATCATCAGCAGATAAAGTTTTGATGCCTATTCCTAGACATTTCAAGGAAATGCATGGATGTAACAGTAATTTGTTACGTGTACGGGGTATTGATCGCGTTCTGATGGATAAGCGTGGTGGTGACATTAAAAAGAGACTTGCGCAACTGGAAGCACAGTGGATTATCCGCATTGACTGCATTCCTCCTAAGGGTTTTAACGAGGTCCTTAGCTTTGTCCCATTTTTGTAATTTTTATTGATGTATTGTCTGTGTTTCATTGTTCTCTTTTATATGTTTTTTTAACCTCTTCTGGTATGTTCTTTGTATTCAATCTCACTTCTTTTTTTCATACAGGCTTGTTTTTCTTTACCCGATTTTATACCACTCTGAATTGAGATTTTAGGACGCATGGATGGACCACCTTGACTGATAGGATACTACATGAAGAAAGTAATTCTATATATGAAAGTGGACATTTGACACCTAAGCATACATTTTTATGTGTTACTATATATAAAAATTTTTCTAGGTGTTACATTATTATTACAACACTTTATCACTACCAGCAGTCTCTCTTTTTTGTACTGTTCATATTTTCACAGTCTGTTTCACAGTCTGTTTGGCACTATAGGTTCTAAATATGTAAATATGCACATATATATATATATATATATATATATATATATATATATATATATATCTCTTTAGTGTGCCATTTATATTTATTGATTATTTATTGATTTTTTACTAGTCATATTATATATGTTTAATGATCACTGTATTTTGTTACATTCCCTTATCATTATTGTTGCTTTATTCTCTCGCTCTTTCTTCTTCTTTTTCAGTGACTTGGTGTTTTTTCTTATTCACTTCCTTCACTTGCTGCACTATTTCAGGTATGCGCACTCTTTCTATTATTACTTTATTCTTAGGAATTTGTTTATCTTTGCTTACTCTCTTAGTCCATTATCGCATCCATGCATTACTCAGGTCCGCGGAGTGCGCTTGCGTTGGCTGGCTTGTCTTGTTTCCCCTGGATACGCGTCCATGCAGCATCGCACTCCAGGCCCTCCTACTGAAGCGTCAGTGTTGGGCATGGACTTGTGACGTCGGATGCTGACTCCTCGGTTTCCAGTCACAGCCACGCCATCAGAAACGCCGCATTAGCCACCTTAATCACATGCATCCCGTGGTATTTAAACCGGCCAGTATATCCCAGACATTACGCCCCCTGAGGAAGCAAGTGTGCAAAATGCGCGTTGGGGTCCCTCTTCCCGCATTCAGGTACAGGATGGCTCACTTTATCTCCCTTCTACCATCTTAGAGTATAGCGTTCATTTTTGCTATTTAACTTCTTACCCACTTGGATTGCTTATTGTGCTGTATGATTTACATATACTTGAGATTAGTATTCCCATAGTTTATACCATCTGTGTATTTCCCATTTGGGATACATTCAATTGTACATGCCACTAAGGCCATCTTTTGGGTTATATTATTCATGATTTATTGCACCTTGGCACCATGCACTTTAAAAATGTTCTGTAGGATATTTTGAGTCTTGACCAGCTGGTTAACATCATATATTGTATCTCTTTGCACTTGCAATATATTTTCTTTTTTCTTTTTTGATTCAAATGACATGCAGGTTTTCTTAACCTATGTATTTATTATACTGCAGTCATAGGCCTATATTATAGTTCATTTTGTGATATCTGAGAAGAGTGCCTATAGATTGTCTGCACTAGTCATACTGTTCCAGTAGTCATTATTTTTTATGTTAATCCTGTTTCCTCTATGCGGTACTAGGCTGTTATCTGTCACCTTTTTCAATTGCGTCTACATACTTACCTAATAATTTTTATTCTGTTTTTAATTTGTTTACAATAAAACCTTATATTATATTTATTCAGCTCTTGTGCCTATTTGTTTTATTTGTTTTGTTTTTTTGGGTTTCTATATACATATACTAGCTGTACTACCCGGCTTTGCCCGGGTTAATAACTGCTGTTAGCAAAATAGAATGTGTTAACAAAAATGTATTCTGCACAAAAAAACCACAAAACAAATAGATAGAAATGTAATTATTAAAAGGCCAAAACTTAACTAATAGAAGCATTTTACAACATATATTTCAACACCAGAGATATTCCACACAGATTTAACTAAATTGGCCAAGTAATGTGAAGTAATCTTCTACTACTTATTCGAGAGCCTTTTGATAAACGACATTCTTAGTTTTTCCTTCAGGTGCAAAGACAAACAGATTTTTGGCTGTTCCAACTCTTGAACAGGCCACATAGTTGACCATGAGAAAAGCATGGAGATTGTAAATCGATTCCAACTACTTTCAAGGCCTGTCCCTGAGCCTTGTTGATGGGCATAGCAAATGCCAGTCGAACAGGAAACTGGAGGCGTTTAAAATCAAAAGGCAAATCAGATGGAATGAGAGGAATTGTTGGAATGAAAACATCTTCTCCTGTGGCACATCTTGTCAAAATGGTTGCCTCAATTGCATGTGGAAACAGGTTCTTAATCAAGAGTCTTGTTCCATTACACAGCTTTGGCGGATCCAAATTTCTCAATAGCAGAATAGGTGCTCCAGGTTTTAGAAAGAGGTTGTGAGGAGGAAGTCCTTGTGGCTCCAAGGAATTGAGGAACTCAGTTGGATAAAATAATGCTTGAGCAGGGTCTATTACTGTATCTACTGACTTGTAAGTTGTGCACACACCTGGAAGGAGATTTAGAATTTGAAGATTGATCTTGTTGACGCTGTCATTTTTGGGAGCTAGAATAGCCCTTTCACACAGCCAGCCAGAATTTTTGAAGTGGAGTTGAATGTTTGGAAAAACCTTTGCTTTCAACTCCTCAATGGAAGTCACAATGCAACAAAAGTTGCTTGGGAAGGTGATCTGTCCAGTGGTTGAGTTTACTGGTGCCTTGCCATCTCCAATATTCAACAGCTGGCTCGAAAACAGTCCAGCAGAAACATCGCCTGTCATGTAGACCCTCATGTTTGTGTTCAGTGAAATTTTCTTTACTTTTCTCCAAAGGTACGATGCTTTGAGACAGGCATTGAGTTCGTCTGCAGGGGTTGATCTTGGAATAACAGGTAGTGTTTGGCGGAAGTCACCTGCCAAAACAACAACTACTCCTCCCATGATATATTTGTTGCTACGCAGGTCTTGCAGCAGTCTGTCCACTGCTTCCAGAGCCCTTTTGTGTGACATGGTGCATTCATCCCAAATGATGGCACTGCATTTTTGAAGCAATTTGGCCAGTCCTGATCCCTTGGCAATATTACACACAGGGCTGTCACTATGAGACAGGTTAAGTGGTAGTTTGAATGTCGAATGTGCTGTCCTGCCACCGTTTAAAAGCGTAGCTGCAATTCCAGAAGATGCCACTGCAAGTGCAATCTTTTTTTGTTGTCGAAATTTTGCCAGGAGCAAGTTGATTACAAATGTCTTTCCTGTTCCACCTGGAGCATCAAGGAAGACAATCCCACCTTTGTTGGTTTCACTGAAACTTAAAATATAATTATAGGCGTCCCTTTGATCTGGTACCAATATTGGCTCGTTCTGAGACACACATGCTGTCAGTTCATCAATATTGTAGTTTGTTTCTATGAAAATCTCCCTACACGTTTGGATGCCTTCAGGATTTCTTTTGGAGCAGGCAAACCAAGCAACTGTAAGGCTTTTCCTGACATCGCTATGCACTGATCTTCAAGGAGCATTAAAGCTTCATTGAACATTTCCTCAGTGAAGTTGATGAGTTGCTGAGGATTTTCCCTTCTAATCTGCATGAGGATGTCCTCAGTGAGATCAGTTTTGTACTTTGTCCAAATCTCAAGAGGATTTGAAATGCTACAGGTTGTTAGAATAATAGCAAAGAGGTGTCTTAGTCGCTTTGGGGTTTGTGTGGCTGCTGCTTTACTGAGGGTCATGTCCCAGTGTCCATCATTTTCCAGAAGTCCTTTTCTTTGGCAAGCTTCCCTGAATGTTTCACACACATGACCTCCGATGGTCTTCAAGTCAGAAAATGATGTAGGGCCTTTGACAACATGAAGTAACATGCGCAGGTAGAAGCACTCTGCATTTGACGGATGAACAGTGTAGACGCGACCAAGCGTATCAGTTGCTTTCACCCCTGGATAGCCTTCAATATCAAGCCCCCGTTTCCTCCGTTCCAGTGTTTTTCTGGAGGCATTCCAAGTGTAGTACTTTGGTAAATCACAGTAGAGAATTGTTTTTGCAAAAGGGTCTTGTTGACACAGCTCAAAAAATGCCAAGAGGGTGGTCTTAGGTGGTGTTAGGAGCTGCTGCTGCAAGTTTGCTGTCCATTTTCTCTGTCCATTTTCCAAGTGCACACTCAGATGCACAACTGGTGGGTAGCGCTCATGAATGGAGAATCCTAGTATTCTCCAAACAGCTTCAATGCTGCTTATGTACCTGCCCATCTGGAATGCCTCCACTTCATCAATAATAGGTCCATTTTTCTGGAGTTCAAAAACTGCTTGATCACTTCCTTTGTGGACATATTTGCAGATATACTTGATTGATTTCACAGAGTGGCAAGATTCGACATTTATGTGGGCCTGGAAAATTTTGGAGAGCAAAGGGTTGTAAGGCACTACCCACCTGTTGTCAATTTCTATCTCTTGGAGTGATGATCCAACACGCATTTTGAGCTTTGCTGTGAAACCACCATCCCCTGGCTTTCTTCTTCGGTAGACTGGATATCCATCTTGTCCTGTTTGGGTTTCTTGGACCAGGGATCGTGGGTAATGCTTTGAACACCTGCCATCAATCATACAGGGAGAATTTTTGTTGAGACTCCCACACGGACCATGGATCATGTTTTTTGTGATGGTGTCAAACAGCAATGGGTCAATCTGAAGGTCTGGCAATTCGGCACTGATGATATTGTCAATTTCGGTAGGCTGTATTTTTTGCTTCAGCCAGATCAAGATGTGGGCGTGAGGAAGGCCTCGTTTTTGCCATTCAACTGAATACATCCAGCACTGCGTCTCACCATAAATATGTGATTTTGTGATGAGACTAATCATTTTTGAAAGTTTCTGTTTGAAAACCCGAGCAATAAGGTCATGGCGATTCACTGTTTTTTGGCCCGGCAACAGGTGCCCTCCAATTTCCTCCCAGGCAGGATTGCAAGTAAAGGTGATGAAAAGATCTGGACGGCCATACTTTCTCACATAAGTCATTGCATCCTGTGTGTATTCATGCATGTGTCGTGGGCTTCCAGTGACAGTTGATGGAAGAATAACCATTTTCCCCAACTCTTTTGGATCAGCATCATTTGCAACAGCATCTCTAAGGTGAATATATTCGTCTGCCCTGAGCTTCTTTTGATTTAGTCGGATATATAAAAGACGTTCACTCTCAAACTTTGCATACATGTCAACAATAAATTGAAGGAAGAGGTGTTTGCATTTCAAGATGTGATTTTCCTCTGCAAATCTTGTCATGATCCTATATGCATAGAAGTCCATGGCAGACACTTTTTTTTTTCCTGAAGGGTTGCCTGTTGTAGGATCTGTCTGAGGTATTCCAAAGTGATAGCCATCCTGTCCCTGCCAAAAGATGATTGGATATTGCAGTGCGTCATAGGACCTGTGAGTTTCTGCTACTCGTTGCAAACTATTGTTCCTTTTCTGAAGCACAATGTCACGGCTTTGAAAATCATTGCCTACAATCAAGATTGCTACATCATCAAATGTGGGAGCATTGAAACGTCGCTGATGCTCACCTTGTGGTGTTTTGTCAGCTCGAATGACAACCTTGTAATCGTCATTTGGCATGCATTCAAGTGCAGTCTTGAAAAGTTGAACATATGGATTGTTGGAGTGAAGGAACTGCTGCAAATTAGTGACAATATCAAGGCGAGTGTTAGGAATTAAAGAGCATCTCCGCTGAGCCTCTGCTTCTGCATTTCCCATGAAGAAGAGTTGAAGAAATTGAGGTTCTTCTCCTTGTAATGGAAGCAGTGAGCCAATTGAGTGGTAAACCTGTCCTTGAACTTTAAATGTCGGCATAAATCCTGTTGTAAACATTTCTTTTGTTGCACCAAATGATGTCATTTGGAAGCAGGAGTTGTACTTCCTGATGTTGTCCAAGAAATGCTTTGATATTGTACTGGTACCCGTCATCAGAGACTTTAGGGGATCTGGTGGTGACAGGAGAGGTGGAAGTTTTATCTTGCCATTTGCACAGCATAAACCTGGCGGTTCATCTTTCCATTTTAGGGCACTGCAGTACATGCAGACCACATCCATTTTTCCTATCTGAACTTTAGGATTATCCTGATAGTTTATTTCTGACTGGTAACAAAAGGCAGCATGTTTCAAATCTCCAACCATTTCCTGTGCCCTGGCGGAAGAAATAGCAATTCTCTTAGCGGCAAGTCGGCCTTCTCTCTGCTGAGATGACTCATTGGCCCTTGAGGAAGCAGCTCTTGTTTTCATGTCTGCAAGCCTCGCTTCCCTCTCCTCATAAAATTCATTGGCTCTTGAGGAAGCAGTTCTTGTTCTCTTGTCTGCAAGCCTTGCTTCCCTCTCCTCAGAAAGTTCATTGGCTCTTGAGGAAGCAGCTCTTGTTTTCATGTCTGCTAGCCTTGCTTCCCTCTCCTCAGAAAGTTCATTGGCTCTTGAGGAAGCAGCTCTTATTCTCTTGTCTGCAAGCCTTGCTTCCCTCTCCTCAGAAAGTTCATTGGCTCTTGAGGAAGCAGCTCTTATTCTCTTGTCTGCAAGCCTTGCTTCCCTCTGCTCAGAAAGTTCATTGGCTCTTGAGAAAGCAGCTGATGTTCTCATGTGTGTCAGCCTTGTTTCTCGGTCTTCACATTTTTCATTGGCCCGTAATGCAGCTTTTCTTTTCGCATCAGCTGACATTCGTGCCATGGAATTCCTTTTCTTATGAGGCATTATTGTGGTAAAAATAGTCTGTAACTGGCAGTTTCTATATCCTCTCACATAGAGGTAATGTGACTGACATCAGCCTTTCCACCAACACACCCTAACAACATGCTATTACCTCACACAAGCTTTGTTATACTGAGAATGTCCTGCCTATATTAACCAATCAGAGCTCAGATTAATTAACTGTAGCAAAGTAGAAGCTGAGCTGTGATTGGTTGCTATTGGCAGACTGATAAATCCCCAGCCTTCAGGAAGCCCTCCCCCTGGCAGTATATATTAGCTCACACATACACATAATACACAGGTCATGTGACTGACAGCTGCTGTATTTCCTATATGGTACATTTGTTGCTCTTGTAGTTTTTCTGCTTATTAAAGGAAAGGTGCCGCATTTTATTTTTTGTATTAAAAATAATTGTTTATATAAACAATTATTTTTCATACAAACTTCCTTTTTTTAACTTTAACATTTTTTTATTATTAATTTTTTTTTAAGCCACTGGGCGCCGCCATTTTGCTTTGCAGGAGTGTAAGTGAAGCTGCACGTCACTTACACTCTGCATTTACGGCAGCCCAGGGCATAGAGATCTGCGGTCGGGAGCCGACTCTATAGCTTGCATTATAAGCTGCTTTCTGCTCTGGTCTGGCCACGCCCCCTGAGCCGTCCTGCACAGCAGAGGCAGGAGATCAGCGCCATCTTCCTGGAGCTCACACTGCAGCTGTGAGCTCCAGCTCCCAGGATAATCGCAGGAGCCCTGCAGCTATAGGAGGAGGAGGAGAAGACCAAGGAGGGGAGGGAGAAGAAAGGACTCAGCAGGGAGCCGTAAGTATCAGTGGGGAGGGGGAGAGGGAATCTATTCCTATCCCTTGTGGTGCTGACTCTGAGCAGTGTATCTCCTCCCATGTGTGTTACTGTCTGCTGAGCTGTGTATCTAATCCTCTCCTGTGTGATACTGACTGAGCTGTGTATCTAATCCTCTCCTGTGTGATACTGACTGAGCTGTGTATCTAATCCTCTCCTGTGTGATACTGACTGAGCTGTGTATCTAATCCTCTCCTGTGTGATACTGACTGCTGAGCCATGTATCTAATCCTATCCTGTGTGATACTGTCTGAGCTGTGTATCTAATCCTCTCCTGTGTGATACTGTCTGAGCTGTGTATCTAATCCTCTCCTGTGTGATACTGACTGAGCTGTGTATCTAATCCTCTCCTGTGTGATACTGACTGAGCTGTGTATCTAATCCTCTCCTGTGTGATACTGACTGAGCTGTGTATCTAACCCTCTCCTGTGTGATACTGTCTGAGCTGTGTATCTAATCCTCTCCTGTGTGATACTGTCTGAGCTGTGTATCTAATCCTCTCCTGTGTGATAGTCTGCTGAGCCATGTATCTAATCCTATCCTGTGTGATACTGACTGCTGAGCCATGTATCTAATCCTATCCTGTGTGATACTGACTGCTGAGCCATGTGTCTAATCCTTTCCTGTGTGATACTGTGCTGAGCTGTGTATCTAATCCTCTCCTGTGTGATAGTCTGCTGAGCCATGTATCTAATCCTCTCCTGTGTGATACTGACTGCTGAGCCATGTATCTAATCCTCTCCTGTGTGATACTGTCTGCTGAGCCATGCATCTAATCCTATCCTGTGTGATACTGTGCTGAGCCTTGTATCTAATCCTACCCTGTGTGATACTGTGCTGAGCCGTGTATCTAATCCTCTACTGTGGGATACTGTGTGCTGAGCCATGTATCTAATCCTATCCTGTGTGATACTGACTGAGCTGTGTATCTAATCCTCTCCTGTGTGATGCCGTCTGCTGAGCCATGTATCTAATCCTATCCTATGTGATACTGTGCTGAGCCTTGTATCTAATCCTATCCTGTATGATACTGACTGAGCTGTGTATCTAATCCTCTCCTATGCAGTCCTCTCCCCCGTTATGTGTGATCTATATGGCGGCGTTCTGTGAGAAGTATATGGCGGTACTATGTGATGTATATGGTGGTATTATGTGTGATCTATATGGCGATATGTGAGAACACTGGTGGTATTATGTGAGATCTATATGGCGGTATTATGTGTGCTCTATATGGCGGTATTATGTGTGCTCTATATGGCGGTATTATGTGTGCTCTATATGGCGGTATTATGTGAGATCTATATGGCGGTATTATGTGTGCTCTATATGGCGGTATTATGTGTGCTATATATGGCAGTATTATGTGTGCTCTATATGGCGGTATTATGTGTGCTCTATATGGCAGTATTATGTGTGCTCTATATGGCAGTATTATGTGAGATCTATATGGCGTCGTTATGTGAGAAGTATATGGCGGTACTATGTGATGTATATGGCGGTATTATGTTTGATATATATGGCGGTATTATGTGTGATCTATATGGCGATATGTGAGAACACTGGTGGTATTATGTGAGATCTATATGACGGTATTGTGTGAAGTATATTGTGGTATTGTGTGCTCTGTATTATGTGTGCTCTGTATTATGTGTGCTCGGTATTATGTGTGCTCTATATGGCGGTATTGTGTGCTCTATATGGCGGTATTATGTGTGCTCTATATGGCGGTATTATGTGAGATCTATATGGCGGTATGCTCTATATGGCGGTATTATGTGTGCTCTATATGGCGGTATTATGTGTGCTCTATATGGCGGTATTATGTGAGAACACTCTGGCGTCGTTATTTGTGATGGTATTATGTGAGAACTATAGGACAGTATTATGTGTGCTCTATACGGCGGTATTATGAGTGATCTGTATGGCGGTATTATGTGAGAACACTATGGAAGTATTATCTGCAGAAAGGGGACCAAATCTAGGGTGGTTCCGGTTGAGCAGCTGCACGCGGGTCTGGGGTAATAGAGGGGGCAGCATGACCTCCAGTTAGGTGCCTTCAGGGGAGGGCTGGTGAGGCAGCTGAAGAGAGGGGTCTCATGTTTATCGTTACTATATGGCTACATTTCCTTCCCAGCATCACCCCGGACTGCGCCTGTCACCTCGCTTTGTCTACGTTCACATTTGCGGTCTGCGCCGCAGCGTCGGGCGCTGCAGCGTCGCGTCATGCGCCCCTATATTTAACATGGGGGCGCATGGACATGCGTCGCACTTGCGTTTTGCGCCGCATGCGTCCCTGCGGCGCCCGCGTCCGGGCGCAGAGGACGCAGCAAGTTGCATTTTGCTGCGTCCAAAATCAATGAAAAAAGGACGCATGCGGCGCAAAACGCAGCGTTGTGCATGCGTTTTGCTGCGTTTTTGTTTGCGTTGTGCGTTGCGGCGCCGACGCTGCGGCGCACAACGCAAATGTGAACGTAGCCTTTCACACATCACCAGGACAGGATCTGAGGAGGGGAATGGGGTCTTTGCATGCAAAGCCTGGATCAGAACAGGCCATCAATCAGCAGAAATGTTTCCTGGATTTCTGAGGAGACGGTCCATCCATGTGTATAAAAGACAGCGCTCTATGTACAATCCCTGGCTGCTCTGCGCACCAAACAGGGTGCCCCCCATAGACCAGCACACTGCTCTCCTGAAATACTCTGTGCTGCTGTCACCCTGCTCCCTCCACCATATATCTCCCAGAATCCTTGCTGCCTGCCATCTTCGGTGACTGTCTACTTGTCAGTATAACTTTGCAGTCACCAACAAAATGGCTGCACACTGTGTTCCTGAATCCTCTCATCCCCTAGCAAACACCAGAAGGAGAGGAGAGAAGTGACATCACACACACGTCAGCAGACTCAGCCCATAATTACTGCAGTGCAGTAATGTGAGCTAGTTGTACACTAGGTTTTTGTCAAATTTCATTAGCTGCTCCCCCTAGTGTTTAAAAGTGGAAATGCCAAACCTTTTAAAATTATTTTTCATATTTTACTAAATTAAAAACAAATGATAATATTTTTTAAGAAAATGTAAACATTAATTCTTTACATTTTTTCAATCGCTGGAAAAAAAAAATTTTTGATGGCACCTTCCCTTTAATCAGATTTTTATTTTTGAAGGATAATACCAGACTTGTGTGTGTTTTAGGGCGAGTTTCATGTGTCAATTTGTTTGTGTTGATTTGCGTGTGGTGACATGCATGTAGCGACTTTTGTGAGATGAGTTTTGTGTGGCGACATACGTGTAGCAACTTTTTGTGTGTCAAGTTGCATGTGACAGGTTAGTGTGTTTTGTGCGTCGAGTTTTATGTGTGGTGCGTTTTGAGTATGTGCAAGTTTTGTGTGAGGCAACTTTTGCATGTGTTGCAACTTTTGTGCATGTGGCAATTTTTCTGCGTGTGCAAGTTTTGCGTGTGGCGAGTTTTCCATGAGGTGAGTTTTGCACGTGTGGCGAGTTTTGCGTGAGCCTAGTTTTGCATGTGGCGAATTTGGTGAGTGGCGAGTTTTGAGCGGTGACTTTTGCGTTTCGACTTTTATGTAGCGAGGTTGGTGCATGTGTGGTGAAATGTGTGCTGAGGGTGGTATATGTGTTCAAGCACGTGGTAGTGTGTGGCGCATTTTGTGTTTGTGTTCATATCCCCGTGTGTGGTGAGTATCCCATGTCGGGGCCCCACCTTAGCAACTGTACGGTATATACTCTTTGGCGCCATCGCTCTTGTTCTTTAAGTCCCCTTCGTTCACATCTGGCAGCTGCCTTTTTCCCCTATATGTAGATAGGGGCCAAATTGTTTGGTGAATTGGAACGCGCGGGGTTAAAATTTCGCCTCACAACATAGCCTATGACGCTCTCGGGGTCCAGACGTGTGACTGTGCAAAATTTTGTGCCTGTAGCTGCGACGGTGCAGATGCCAATCCCGGACACACACACACACACACACACACACACACACACACACACACACACACACACACACACACACACACACACACACACACACACACACACATACATACATACATACATACATACATACATACATACACACATACACACATTCAGCTTTATATATTAGATGGCAGAGCATTTACATTGTTTTCCCCGTTTGTTGGTTTACAGCCTTAGTTATGCAGATTCTTGTCATGTCACTGCATTGTTACTGTTTGGCGCTTGGTGGTGGATTCATCTTTTTATTCCGGTTTACTATAAAATACAACCGTTCTCACATTCCGTAATAGCTCAGTGTGTTATTAGGTTGAATACCAAGTGGTCCTAATGTACCCCTGACCACCAAAAACGCAGAGTAAGAAGATCTGTGGTGGCTTTATTACAGAGATGTCCAGCCAAGGCCAAATCATGATGTTCACTAAGAACTCTCAAATGGAGATTCACAAGTACAGACAGTTTCCCTAATGGACAGGCAGCAGGGATGTCCCCCTGAGCCTCAACAACAACCTCTTTCTCAAGGTTAGAACATATAGACGCAATAACTATCCCTTTTTGTAGCATAGGAACCGGTTCACAATTATCTCCATCCCCAGAAAAATGACGAGATAAGGCATCTGCTTTAATGATTTTGTTCCCTGGCCTATATGTAACAAAAAATTAAACCTGGTGAAGAACAATGCCCATCAGGGCCGGACTGGCCATAGGGCAATTCTGGCAAATGCCAGAAGGGCCTGTCTGGTCGTGGGCCACATTGTCTGCTATGTTGCTAACAGAATCAGTGTTCTCAAGACACCCATACTGTTAAGAGGTGTGACAAAGCACAAAGTTGCTGACTCCGTCACTTACCCCAGCAGGCCATAGGGAACATTAGAAATATTGGTCTTGTAGTAGATCTTCCTTTTCTCCATCCAGGGTAATATTAGTAATATATCCCATCTGGTGCTTGGGGATGGGGACCGCATGGGCCTGTGTGATTTCAAATGCCAGGGCTGAATTTCAGCCCCAGTCCGCACCTGATGCCCATCTTGCCTGTCGAGGCGTTAGATGTTTCGGAGACTCTAGATATACGAGATTCTTATTATCCGTGATTACCATAACCAGATGAACTGCCCCCTCCAGAAAATGGTGCCACTCTTCAAAGTCCCAATTGCCAAGAGTTTCTTGTCACCAATCTCATAATTTCTCTCCGCAGATGACAGTTTTTTTTCATAAAAGTATGAACGTTCACACCATTTACCAGGAGATACATCCTCCACTCCCCAGTGTTTACCTCTGTTGTTTGTATATGTGTATGATTGGTATTTTCCTTTATCTCTGTTCACATTACCTTGTTAGACTACTCCACTTTTCTCTTGGTGGCGGAATGTTACAGACTGAGGGCAGATTTAGGAGCTAAGGCAAGGTACATGCCAAGATCAGCAGGGGCCAGACTAGTACCAGCCTGACCACCAGCCAGAGGCATAGCTAGGGTTTTGGTTCGGGGGGGGGGGGTAGGGGCAAAGCTTCTGAGTGGGCCCCTAACTAGGTAACCTTGATTTCAACTGGGTGACGCACCCTAATAGTGGAGGAGAACCTCAGCAGATGACAGTGCTGTTGCTGAAAATAATCTCTATACAAAGAGCAACATTGATATTACCGCCATATGGTCAGTGGTAGATACCAGCCCTGCAGAACATATAAGTGACCAAAGCACAGTTACAGATGGTGACTTACCTCTGACGTTCTGATGGAGCAGTCCACTTTTCCGGTCTTTTCCATCTGGCCCAGACCGACACAACTTCTTCCACCCAGGACTCGTCTGCAGAGAATACAACAAAGACACATTTCACTTCTCATATTTTCAGCATGTCACCATCTGTTCCCAACCTGCACAGACTCATCATCCACCTATTACTGCACCTACTGTGTGGTTCTCTGTGCCCTCTAAATTCTAAGGCAACCCTTTAGAATATAGTAATCCCGGGTGCAAGTGCCCTAGAAAACAGTGCCCACACATTTTCCTCCCTGGAAAGTGATATTGCCCTGTGTGCCCCTTTGATAGTCACAGTAACCTGAGTTCCCCTATAACAATAAGTGCCCACTTAACATTGAATAATGTCCTAAGTCTCCCCCCTGTACAGCTCTTCTATACACAGAATGATGCTCCCTTATACATAATATGATGCTGTAATGTACCCCCACACAGTATACTGTCCCCTTAGTAGCCCCCAAACTGCTTGATGGCCCCAACACTGTGTAATGGCCCCTTCACTGTAATCCCCACACTGTATGATGGCACCCTAGATAGCCTCCACATAGTATAATGTGCCAAATAGTCCTCAATATAGTATAATATATTCCCCATAGGACTGTATAGTATAATGCATTCCCCATAGGCCTGCATAGTATAATGCACTCCCCAAAGGCATGTATAGTGTAATGCACTCCTTATAAGCCTGTATGTTATAATGCACTTCCTATATGACTGTATAGTATAATGCACTTCACATAGGCCTGTATAGTATAATTCACTCCCCATAGGCCTGTATAGTATAATACATTCCCCATAGGCCTGTATAGTATAATGCACTCCCTATAGCCTGTATAGTATAATGCACTCCCCATAGGCCTGTATAGTATAATACATTCCCCATAGACCTGTATAGTATAATGCACTCCCTATAAGCCTGTATAGTATAACACATTCCCCATAGGCCTGTATAGTATAATGCACCCCCATAGGCCTGTATAGTATAATGCACTCCCCATAGGCAGCCAGTACAGTATAATGCTCCCCATTAGGCAGCCAGTACAGTATAATGCTCCCCATTAGGCAGCCAGTACAGTATAATGCTCCCCCATTAGGCAGCCAGTACTGTATAATGCACCCTCATTAGGCAGTCTGTATAGTATAATGTACCCCCATTAGTCAGTCTGTATAGTATAATGCACCCCCAATAGGCAGTCTATATAGTATAATGCACCCCCATTAGGCAGCCAGTACTGTATAATTCACCCCCATTAGGCAGCCTGTATAGTATAATGCACCCCCATTAGGCAGTCTGTATAGTATAATGCACCCCCATTAGGCAGCCTGTATAGTTTAATGCACCCAATAAATAAAATACAAAAACCAATACTCACCTTTCTTCCTCCTTGTTCCCGCGGTGCTCTGAGCGCCCGCTCATCTTCTGACAACGGGCGCCGGGTACTGATGTCATCGCTACCCCCTGTGAGTGTCGGCGTCGGTGACGTTAGACACTGACAGGGGGATGATGGGAGTAGGAGCGTAACATTTCCTCTCTTATCAAGCTGACCCTGCGATGACAGGCGGGGGTCCCACTGCTCTGCTGCAGAATGTAACTGTATTGGTGTGCTGTGCACGCCAATACAGTTACAGTAGCGTAGCTCCGGGTGGGCCCCCTCAGAGCACCGGGCCCGGGGCCAGTGCACCCTCTGCCCCCCCCCCCCGGTAGCTATGCTACTGCCACCAGCAGTATGTTCAAGCACATGTCATCAAAGCACCTAACTTGGTGGGCTGAACGCCAGGGTCCACAATAAGTGTCTGAGAGTGACACCACTGCTTTTTCCCCAGTGCTACGTGCTTGCCAATCCCCTGTCCAGGACGCAGGCATGGATACCTCCCACCCTGCACCTGTCATTGCCTATTCATAAGCACCATCAGCAACCATGTTAAATTCTTTGTCCCAGCACAAAGTTCAGTTGTCTCTACCCCAGGCCTTGAAATGCAAACGGAAATACCCAGCCACTCATCCACAGACCCAAACACTAAACGCGCACTTTTCCAGACTGCTTGCCCTGAAAATGTTGACATTTAGACTTGTGGACACTGAGGCTTTCCGCAACCTCAAGGCGCTGGCCGTCCCTTGGTACTCGGTCTCCAGTCACCACTGTTTGTCCCGGTTCATCAGCATATGTCCCATAACATCACCCTTGCCCTGACTAATGCAGTTACTGGGAAGGTCCACTTAATGACCGGCACGTGGACAAGTGCTTGTGGCCAGGGATGCTACATTTCACAAACAGCACACTGTGTGAACCTTGTGGAGGCCGGGACAAAGTCAGACCCTGGGGCAGCACAGTGTTACCAACGCTGAGGATTGTGGGGCCCTTGTTCCATCACGGTTTCCACCACCTCCTACACCAGTTCCTGCACTCATCTCCGAATTATCATCTGGAGCATATCATCAGTCGCAAGCTTGAAACACTGCAGCACTGTCTCGGTGAAGCCGCAACAGGTACAGCTGAAACTAATTCATTTGGGCTACAAACAGCACACTACCACAGAGTTGTGGAAAGGTATTACAAACCAATCAGATCTGTGGCTCTCACTACTGAACCTACAACTAGGCATGGTCGTGTGTGATAATGACCTTAACCTGGTGGCTGCTCTGAAGCTTGACAAGCATGGAGAAGTATCATGCCTGGCCCACATGCTCAACTGAGTGGTTAAGTGTTGCTACTTGTGTGCGTCCATTTCCGCAAGTCAGCTACAACCGACGAGTGGGCACGGATATCTGACATCTGTGAGGTTCTACAAAACTTTGAGGAAGCAACCAAGATAGTGTGGCAATGATTACGCCATAATCAGAGTAACCATCCCGGTTCAGTGTCTACTCGAACACCCGCTGCTCACAATTAATGAGAAAGCTTTGCATGTGGAACAGATGGAGATGGAGAAAAACAGTAAACATGGTGATACTACCAAGCCCAGCTTCATCTCATCTTCTCAGTGCAGATTGGGTGATAATGAGGAGGAGGAGGCTACAGAGGGTACTATGTGACCACTCAGGAGTTCGGTTGTCACAGTGGTATTGCCTTCCTCACGGGGAGGGTGATGCCATGTTTGGAAAAAATGGGGATCCCTTTAACAGGTAACTTGTACACACAACACTGTTCTGACTCCAGGCCAGAAGGAGGAGCTCTAGACCCGGTTTCAGGGGAGCTTCCCTAAACATATTCTGGGCTGCGGAGGAATTAGTGTGGCAGAGGGAGAGACAGAGAGTCTGTCAGAGGGAGAGACAGAGAGAGTCTGTCAGAGAGGAGTGAGGAGTGGAAGGCTGGGGCCGTGCAGACACGAGGTTCTGCAGCTCCTGTAGAGAGACAGAGCAGATTGAAAGAGACTGTGAGGGGAGAAGGAGCACAGAAGTGAGGAGCTGGAGGGGAGCTGGGACTGAGCTTCCTCCACGCTGAAGCGTAGAAACAGGAGGCCGGAATTCCAAGGTTGTGGGGGTAACTGTATGCCCAATAGCAAAAAACAGCGGGCAGGAGATTTCAAGTCGCCTGTCCACCATTACATCGGAACGCACTGCAGCATACAGAGCCCAGAGTCACCGAAAGTAGGGACACCTGTAAAGAGGCTCGAGTTGCCTGCCATACGGATATTGTTCTATTAATAGGACAGAGAGAGAAAGTGAGGACCTTGTGTGAAGCCAGTAATCGACTACAACACAGCGCGTAAAGGAAGGCTTCCAACCCCACCTGGCTAGGGGGATTCCGAATCGTTTCCAGGCTGGCTGGACTTCACCATCACCTGTGATCCATACCCTGGACTGTGGCTGCATACTACCAGTAAAAGGTAAAGAGACTGCAACTTTGTGTCCTCCAATTCTTTGCTGCACTACACTGTCTGTCATCTTTGCCTACTACAGCGGGAGCCCTGGGGACTAAGCTTCACCTTTGGGAAGTCATACCATCCCTGCTGCAATAACATCATCCCCAGTGGACCCATTTAAGCAGCGTCAGTCATCCCTGACCGAATACCACAGGTGGCATCACGAACAAACGTTATTCTTTATTCACAACCACCCCTTTAAAGACCTTCCCTTTAACTTGGACACCCAGGGCCACGGACCGGGTCACTGCCACTGTGACTACCCCTTTAATGACCACTGGACCCAGCCTGAGTACCCCATGGTTCTAGCGGGCGCTCCAACTACCCATACCAGCTTTATCCCATTTTTACAGTGTGGATGACCTACTGAAAAAGAGGAGGAGAGGAAGGAGAAGAAGGAGAGTCGTCCTGCTGGTGGGGACAGGGAAGTTTTGCCTATTGGGAATCTGACTTACATGCCTGACTTTATGTCCTTCCATCTTTCCCGTGACCCTCACATTATACACGTTTTGGCCATCACTGATTACTAGTTGTTCACCCTGCTTGACCAACACTACAAGGATAACTTTCCATCTCTCCTTCCTGCGGCAAAGAGGTTTAGTAAAATGGTGTAATACCAGAATGCCTCCGTCGAACAAGTTTCCGTCTGAACTTATCACTAGGGATTGGTGAAGCCGAACTGTAAAGTTCGGGACCGTACCGAGCACATAGTGTTCGGTCACATGGTCCCGAACACGGGTTTCCATGGGAAACCTGTGTTACAGTTCGGGTCCAGTTCGGGTCCAGTTCGGGTCCAGGGCCTGTAAAAGAAAAAATAAAATTAATAATAAACATTATAAATATTATACTTACCTGTCCAGCGGGACGGGAGGACGTGTCGCTGGGCAGGTAAGTATAATTATAATGTTTATTATTAATTTTATGCTTTCTTTTACAGCCCGCCCCATCCCATATCTGTAAAGTCCAAGTTCGGGGTTTGGACGCAAATTCGCGTCATCTCCGGCCCCGAACTCAAACTTTACAGAAAAACTCAGGTGAAACCGCTGATCCCGATCATCGGGGGTTCACCCATCACTACTCATCATCTTTCCTCCATCTCACAGATCTTCTTTACCTGATCTATCACAATAAATTACATCACGCTTTCAAAGTAATTAGCAATAGGTATGTCTACCACTAAAAATTGGTAGGGTATTCAGTAAAAGTGGAGTTAAAATGTAACTTTTAATAAATATGTATAGGAATTTTGTCACAATCGTGGTTTGTGGAACCACTGTGCCACGGACCGCGGAGAGCCTGGAGGGGTGTGACTACGTCATCACCTGACTATTCATTTGAGCCTCTGATGGTGAGGTTAGACTTGGCTCCCAATGAACGCCATGTACCACTCCAGGGCAGACAAATGGTCGCGCAGCAGCTGGACCTGTAGGACAGACTGGGTGGAGCAGCAGGCAGAGTTTGTATAAAGCTTCGGATTGCCGTCAAAACGTGGTGGAGCTGCGAGTCGGGGATCAGGATCTTGAACCAAGCAAATTGTCTGGGAAGTCTCTGGAGGAGACGCGGCTGATTTGACTTGCTGGAGCCCTGGAGGAATATTTAAGGCCTCCAACTTAGTGCTGAGGGACTGTAACTGTGTGGACAGGTTTTCCTGTGCGTTCCTCTGTCGGCAAAGCTCCTGGTACATGGTCTGTGCGGGCAGAGTCTGGGATCCGGCGGGATCCATGGCTTGAGCAATCTGTCACAATCGTGGTTTGTGGAACTACTGTGCCATAGACTGCGGAGAGCCTGGAGGGGTGTGACTAAGCAATCACCTGACTATTCACTAGAGCTTCTGATGGTGAGGTTAGACTTGGCTCCCGATGAACGCCAGGTACCACTCCAGGGCAGACCAACGGTCGTGCAGCAGCTGGACAGACTGGGTGGAGCAGCAGGCAGAGTTTGTATCAGAGACAGAGTTTGCGTCTGAGTGCAGCTAGCAGGATTTGCTTCTGAGTGCAGCATGCAGGATTGGCTTCTGAGTGCAGCATGCAGGATTGGCTTCTGAGTGCAGCATGCAGGATTGGCTTCTGAGTGCAGCAAGCAGGATTGGCTTCTGAGTGCAGCAAGCAGGATTGGCTTCTGAGTGCAGCAAGGAGGATTGGCTTCTGAGTGCAGAAAGCAGGATTGCTCTTAGTGTACAGCAGGTAGGATTTGCACTGGTATGCAACCTTACACAACCTAGACAGAAGCAGGAAGGTTACTCAAGCACCTCCCCAGTGGAGAGGAAGCAATATATACATAATCCCTCAAAACCATTGGCTGGGGAGGAAATAGCAAGTGCACACACTGTCCCTTTAAGAGTGCTCTTAGAATATAGCCAGAGGCCCGTCTGGAAGTGCTTCTGGGAGCATGCGGAGCAAGAGAGGGAGAGGGACCAACTGCAGTGCGGGTGAGTGAACTGACACGTCGGGAAACCGGCATGGTGCTAACCAATTTAAACAAACAAACAAAATCATTAAAGGGGTTGTCCACTACTTTCAATTAACCCCCTAATGTATCCCCCCCAGGACCCCTAATGAATTTTGTAAATACCTTCTGTTGCCGATACTGCCTGTGAGCGGCGCTATGCTGGCAGCTGAGTCCAGGTCACGCGACCCCCAGGTTGCAGCTGCCACTAATATCCGCCGATGTCACGTCAATTTCCTGACTCTGGAAATTGACGTGACATCATCATCAAGTGTGACCCAGCCTCCACAGACAGCGGTCACTCATCAAGAGTTACTGGGCTGTGGCGTGTTGGGGTCTGCAGGCTGTGCGGGGGGGTCTGCGGGGCTGTGCGGGGGGGGGTCTGCAGGCTGTGCGGAGGTCTGTGGGATGTGGGGGGGTCTGCGGGCTGTGTGGGGGGTCTGTGGGCTGTGTGTGTGTGTATGTAGGCATCGTCCGACAAGTCCCATCGGGCTCTGCCTGCTACACTGTCAGTGAGTGACACATTAGCCAATGATGGGACAGTAGTAGTCCCATCATCCGGCTAATGTGTTGAATGTAAAAAAACAAAACATACAGAACATACAACATATAACATACAGAACATACATATACCATACAACACATAACATAGATTACATACTTACCAATCACCTAATTCCCCGAAGCCCTCGTCTCCTTTAATAAAAATAAAATAATAAACCAACCTATACTTACCTTCCGCCGATGTGACCTCTCCTCATCATCCTAGGTGGTTGCAATGTGTTAAATGCTTCAGATTGGAGAGGAGGGAGAGGTTTGGATGTGTTTTGGAGTGGGTGTGCTAGGTGCTGGCTTACAGGCCAGTGCAATGCATCATGGAACGCCATGAGAGCTGCAGCTTCACTGAGAATGTGCTGCTACAGCATGATAAAAGGTAATACTGCTAAAATAAACACAGTGGTTGTTTTGAGTGGCACATAATAGCAAGATTTATGAAAAAAAAAAGTTATAGTACTGGACAACTTCTTTAAAATAAGCACACTGCATTAGTGCCAAACATAGAACTGCACCAGACAATATCAGTAATTGACAACCAATAAAGGCATGTCAAAAACACATCAAGGATATCTTATCCAAAGATGACCCATATAGTCAGTCATGTAGATCATGGCACATACTGTACTGACTTGGTCACATTAACATATTAATGCAATGATTGTATAGTGTGGTCAAAAAACCAGCCAATGCTGAACAATCACAGGGCAAGCAACATAAACACCATCAATTTATATACAAAAAGGAACATTCTCACGCAATCCTTCAATGAAAGGGACTGTCAAGTTCATTTGATGATGTGCAGGTACTGTGCAGGTACTGTGCAGGTACTCCCAACGCGTTTCCTCTAAAAAACATTCTTCAGGGGAGCAAGAACCAGCATAATGGGGCCATCCCACCCCAGGATCACTTTCACCTGCTGATACAGCGTCAGACCACAAAGCAGCGCAGCGGTTTGCTGACCACACCATCCAGCTCTATTATCTTTAAATAGAATATTGCCGTCGCTTTGCCGGAAGCTAGATCACTGCTTCCGGTATTTGGAACACGGTATCCGGTCTGTGAAACGCAGACATCACTTCGGGGACATATGTCACGTCCGGACTGTGAATCACATGATGCAACCATCACAGAAGGTCCAACGCTGCAGAAAAAAGATATGGACAATGCACCTACTAGCCGATACGCTGCCATAACAACAAGGGCAGGATTTAGCCTGCTTCTATCCTGCAGCCATATACCTTGAAAGACAGTGTATACGGTTTATAGTATGATTACATCATTAAAGAGAACAATGTCCTTGTTCATCACTATTATGGAATCAATCATAATCTGTAATAATTATAGGGGATAACTCAGGAGACTCTTTGCGTGGAACAAGACAACTACAGGACACAGTTTTATAAGTGGTAAAGTCTATATTATCACACGGTGATTCAAACAGGTGCAGAGAGAAACTCAAATCCAAAACACTTGGTGCAAATATAAAACGCAGCTTAACAGTCTATAGGGAACTTCAGAGGAAAATGCAATCAAGCAGAAAGTCTATGAAGCACAGTTATTCTTGAGGATACTTGACACGAATAAATCCTTGTCTTAGTCCAAACACAGATAGATAAGCTTATAAGGCAGTTCAAATCATATCTTAGCTCAACCAGGGAGGCCTGGTTAATAGTCTCATGTTTTTGCAGAGCAGCAACAGCTTACATGTCCAGCAAATGCAGATGGAAGTAAACACGAGCAGCAGATGAAGGAGGATTACTGGAAACTGGTGTATGCAGCAGGAACTCAGAGCAGAGTAGCAGGATCACCACACAGGTTCACAGGAGCAGGTATATAGCCAGGGAGTAATCAGAGGTCAGGAGCTGAATGCAAGGCAGAATACTCTAGCACAGACTGAAGGCTGGGGTGGAGTTTTATAGCAGGAAGACACAGTGCACATGAGACCAAAGACGCCATCTTGGAAAAGGGCAGTAATGCACAAAAGGTAAAAAATGTTCAGAGTCCTGACATAATCTAAACAATGGGGTCAGAAAGAGGTGATCTCCAAAAGCCAGCCAGAAGAACATACAACCCCAAACCAATTTAAGAAAATAATAAATCCTCTTCTTATTTTAAGTTCTTATCATTCTGTAACAGCAATGCCAGGGAGAACAGCACAAAAATACAGGCTGGGAAAAGAGCAACAGATTCGCAGGTGGAGCATGAGAGGGACGATCAAACGAAAACCAGTCAGTATGACAGAAGAGTCAATTAATAATAGAATGATGTCATGCCTATCCATGCCAACTATTAAGAACTACACTATAGCTGACTCCTTCCTAAATACTATGGGGGTGCATTATACTGCTATGGGGGTGCATTACACTACTATGGAAGTGCATAACAATGCTATGGGCGTGCATTATACTACTATGGGGGTCTATTATACTACTATGGGGATGTATTATACTACTAGGGGGGTACATTATACTCCTATGAGGGCGCATTATACTACTATGGGGGTGCATTATACTACAATGGGGTACTACAATGGGGATGCATTATACTACTATATATAACTATGTGGGTGCATTATACTACTGTAGGGGTGCATTATAGACCTATGGGGGTGCATTAGACTACTATGGGGGTGCATTACACTCCTATGGGGGTGCATTATACTGCTATGGGGGTGCATTATACTAGTATGGGGGTTCATTATACTATGGGGGTGCCTTATACTACTGTGGGAATTAATTACAATGCTATGGGTGTGCATTATACTACTATGGGGGTCTATTATACTACTATAGGGATGTATTATACTACTAGGGGGGTGTTGTGAATTCTGCTCTTGGGTTCCCTCCAGTGGTTGTTGGTAGTAATGCAGTTGTCCCTGGGTTGCAATCCTGGGTAGGTGTCCCTGCTGATTGCAGCTCTGACTGGGATATTTAGGTGTGCAGGATTCATTAGCCCTTGCCAGTTGTCCATTGTTCTTGGAGGTTTTGCATCTCTGTCTGGTTCCTCCTGCCCTGCTGCCAAATCAGCAAAGATAAGTGTCTGGTTTTGTTTCTGCAGCACACATGCTGTGTGCTTTACAATTCAGTACTATTCAATGTTTTTTCTTGTCCAGCTTAGACTGTGTTTGGATATTTCAGTCAAGTTGGATTCTCAGGAGATGCAGATATACATTCCATGTCTTTAGTTAGATGGTGGAATTTTTGTATTATCTGCTGTGGATATTTTTAGGGTTTTAATACTGACCGCTTAGTATTCTGTCCTATCCTTTTCTATTTAGCTAGTGTGGCCTCTTTTGCTAAATCCTGATTTCTGCCTGCGTGTGTCTTTCCTCTAATACTCACAGTCAATATTTGTGGGGGGCTGCCTATCCTTTGGGGTTCTGCTCTGAGGCAAGATAGAATTCCCATTTCCATCTATAGGGGTATTTAGTCCTCCGGCTGTGTCGAGGTGTCTAGGATGTGTTAGGTACACCCCACGGCTACTTCTAGTTGCGGTGACAGTTTAGGGTTTGCGGTCAGTACAAGTTCCACCTACTCCCGAGGAAGTCTCATGCGGCTCCAAGGTCACCGGATCATAACATTACGGGCCAGTTGTACTGTTATGATCCGGTGACCTTGGAGCCGCATGAGACTTCCTCAGGAGTAGGTGGAACCTGTACTGACCGCAAACCCTAAACTGTCACCGCAACTAGAAGTAGCCGTGGGGTGTACCTAACACATCCTAGACACCTCGACACAGCCGGAGGACTAAATACCCCTATAGATGGAAATGGGAATTCTATCTTGCCTCAGAGCAGAACCCCAAAGGATAGGCAGCCCCCCACAAATATTGACTGTGAGTATTAGAGGAAAGACACACGCAGGCAGAAATCAGGATTTAGCAAAAGAGGCCACACTAGCTAAATAGAAAAGGATAGGACAGAATACTAAGCGGTCAGTATTAAAACCCTAAAAATATCCACAGCAGATAATACAAAAATTCCACCATCTAACTAAAGACATGGAATGTATATCTGCATCTCCTGAGAATCCAACTTGACTGAAATATCCAAACACAGTCTAAGCTGGACAAGAAAAAACATTGAATAGTACTGAATTGTAAAGCACACAGCATGTGTGCTGCAGAAACAAAACCAGACACTTATCTTTGCTGATTTGGCAGCAGGGCAGGAGGAACCAGACAGAGATGCAAAACCTCCAAGAACAATGGACAACTGGCAAGGGCTAATGAATCCTGCACACCTAAATATCCCAGTCAGAGCTGCAATCAGCAGGGACACCTGCCCAGGATTGCAACCCAGGGACAACTGCATTACTACCAACAACCACCGGAGGGAACCCAAGAGCAGAATTCACAACAGGGGGGTACATTATACTCCTATGAGAGCGCATTATACTACTATGGGGGTGCATTATACTACAATGGGGATGCAATATGGATGCATTATACTACTATATATAACTATGTGGGTGCATTATACTGCTTTAGGGGTGCATTATACCTCTATGGGGGTGCAATAAACTACTATGGGGCTGCATTACACTACTATGGGGGTGCATTACACTACTATGGGGGCGCATTATACTGCTATGGGGGTGCATTATTCTAGTATGGTGGTTCATTATACTGCTATGGGGTGCCTTATACTACTATGGGGATGCTATTACACTGCTATGGGGTGCGTTATATTACTATGGGGGTGCATTGTACTGCTATGGCGGTGCATTATACTGCTATGGGGTGCATTATATTACTATAGGGGTGCAAAAAAATTCTATGCGGGTGCATTTTACTGCTATGGGGGTGCGTTATGCTGCTATGGGGGTGCATCTTACTACTATGGGGTGCATTATTCTACTACTACGGAGGGTGCATTATACAGCAAGTGGGGTGCATTATCCTGCTATGGGGTGCATTGTACTACTATGGGGATGCATTATATTGCTACGGGGGTGCAATATACTGCTATGGGAACTTTTAGAGTTCTCTTTGACGCATAATTTTTTCATTTTTAAAGGGTCCTATTTCCTACAGCTCCAGGGAACAGCCATGGGAGCGGCCTTTGCGCCATCCTATGCTAATCTGTTCCTGGGGCTGTGGGAAAGGGATCTTTTCCTGTCAGATCAGCAGGCATCGATGGACCGCGTCCCACTTTGGACGCGGTACATCGACGACATTTTTCTGATCTGGCAGGGTTCCTCTGACGAGTTGAATACCTTCTTGGTATATCTAAACGGCAATGATCTCAATATCCGCTTGACCCATACATCCAGTCTAGACTCAGTTTAGTTTTTAGATGTAACCGTCAAAAGAGGCCCCACCTGAGAAATCTATACAGATGTTT